>NC_142349.1:6050000-7408750 GCF_059441175.1 Urocampus carinirostris | reverse complement strand
AAAAAATTAAGACTTTTAGGTGCGCCTTATAGTGCGGAAAATACGGTACGTCTTATGAGGGTTTAGAGTACCGTATCTGTGCAATGATTGTGCAATAATTGACCTGTGGCTAAGCCCTGTGCCCTTTACTCACTCAGACCAACAACATTTTGTTATGAACGCTGTAGAGAAAACTGCTTGAAATTATATTTATTTGGGTTTAAAACTGGATTTGCTGCTTACTGGACGGTCGATTAGGTGAGGCTGTATATTCACCACCATAAATAGTCCAGAATGGCTTATTTTTGTCTCTGTAGTATCACGAAGGAAGCAAACTTCGCAACATCTATTTTAGCTTCACATTATCAATTTCTCAGTTCATTGATATTGATAATGATTGATCAATCCAAGGAAAAACAGACACACAAAAATAAATAGTGCTTCGTAATTTGATTTTTTCTAAAGTAAAATGTATTTACACGGGGGGAAAACCGATAAAACAAGGAAATACGTCAAGACAGAATTGCACATTCCTAATTAATAATTTTTAAAAATGAACGGTGTGGTGAAGGGTAGTTGTAGTCTATTCGAGATGGCAACATTGCAATTACTTGCTAAAACACAGGATTCTATAAAACTGGCATAATTTGGGGAATTTACCTAATGAAACGTAATAAGCGTAACATCTACCCAAAAATCAGAAAGCATGTTGTTCATTTTGGGCACAAGATACCTTGAATGAGGCCAGGCTGATGGATCACATTTCGGCCAGCGGAAGGAAATATTTGGGGCCAACAGACGATTTAAAGCTCTCGACACGTTGGCCCTGCACCTTGGAGGGTATGGTCATGGTTAGGGGGTGACGCTCAGACGTCCCTCGTCCGGCAGCAACAGAGAGTGAGGGGAAGCGTAATTGTAACCTGTGCAGTCTTTTTAGAGATTTTGTGATTGAGGGCTATACAAATAAATGTGACTTTGCTTGACTTGATTTGGGTGATTAATACCAGCTTTTATATCTGACATGATTTGACTCCACCTAAGACGACGGAGAAGCAGGGGAAGGCGGACCTTCCCCCATGTGGCCCTCCTTTGCTGGCCCGTTTGATCTCTTTGGCGTTCTTGCACCTTCAGTTCTAAATATTTTAAACATATCACTCGCCTCAGGTGTAGTTCCAGCTGCTTTTAAGTCCGCTGTCATTAAACCCACACTGAAACGACCCAACCTAGATCCAGAAAACGTATGTAATTATAGACCTGTGTCAAACCTACCGTTTCTTTCCAAAATACTTGAAAAAGTAGTGGCACAGCAGCTGAATGATTTCATGTCCGAGAACAATCTCTTTGAATCAATGCAATCAGGATTCAGGGCTAACCACTCTACTGAGACAGCTCTGATTAAGGTAACCAATGATCTCCTACGGGCAATGGACTCGGGCGCATCATCACTTTTGCTGCTGCTGCTGGACCTTAGTGCTGCATTTGACACAGTGGACCATATTATCTTGCTAGAACGGTTGGAAAAATGGATTGGTCTCTCAGGAAGCGTCCTATTATGGTTCAGATCCTACCTCTCAGATAGGACACACTGCGTTAAATATGGCGAATTGACATCTGAGCCATTTAGTGTTACTTGTGGTGTTCCGCAGGGTTCAGTGCTTGGCCCCCTTCTCTTCAGCATTTATATGCTTCCACTAGGTGATATTATTCGCAAGTATAATATCAGTTTCCATTGCTACGCAGATGACACTCAACTCTATCTCCCGATGGAGGAATCTGCCACACTAAACTGTGGAACTTTGGAGGCCTGCCTCACTGAGA
This sequence comes from Urocampus carinirostris, assembly GCF_059441175.1. Classification (NCBI taxonomy): domain Eukaryota; kingdom Metazoa; phylum Chordata; class Actinopteri; order Syngnathiformes; family Syngnathidae; genus Urocampus; species Urocampus carinirostris. The sequence continues at coordinate 7,406,953 of NC_142349.1, read as the reverse complement.
TAAAAGAGTGGATGTCACTCAATTTCCTGCGTCTTAACCCTGAAAAGACTGAAATGTTAGTTATTGGTCCTTCTAAGTCCTGTGACTTATTCTCTAAAACCGCAGTGAACTTGGACAATTGCCACATCACACAGAGTGACTCACTTAAAAATTTAGGTGTCATTTTCGACCCTGATCTGTCCTTTCAAACACATGTGAAGAAAATTACTAGAACCGCTTTCTTCCATCTCCGTAACATTGCTAAAATTCGTCCTATACTTTCTCAGTCGGATGCGGAAATCATAAATCATGCGTTTGTTACCTCCCGTCTCGACTACTGTAATGCACTACTTTCCGGTCTTCCGATGACCAGACTCAAGAGTCTTCAGCTGGTACAAAATGCTGCAGCGAGGCTTTTAACAAGGACAAAAAAGTACGATCACATCACCCCAATTGTGGCTAACCTGCATTGGCTCCCTGTTAGCCTAAGATGCGATTTTAAGGTTCTCCTACTACTATACAAAATCATACATGGACTTTCCCCCTCATATCTTTCAGATCTGATCTCCCCCTATGTCCCGGCCCGAAGCCTTCGTTCCGAGAGCGCCGGTCTCCTGGTGATCCCAAGAGCCAAGAAGTGTTCCGCCGGTTCGAGAGCGTTCTCCATCCGGGCACCGGTGTTGTGGAATGCTCTTCCCCCTGAGATCCGATCTGCAACCTCGGTGGAAATGTTTAAATCTAGGCTTAAAACTTACTTCTACTCTATAGCATACGAGTAACCTAATCTTCTTATATGTAATAACTTGTGAAGCCCTTAGAGACTAATTGTGATTAAGGGCTATACAAATAAAAATGACTTGACTTGACTTGATGTGATTAACAAAAAGAAAACCCCAAAAATTAGTTTTATGCCAACTACACCTGTTCACGTAAATTTATTTGTATTTTTGATACATTGTTTTGGGGTTTGACTCTTTTGGCGTTCGTTCTCTCACAAGTGTATCAAAATAAATTATGTTTACTTTTATACAAGTTATATATAATAATAAACTAACTCAAGGGGGATCATAACGTTTCAAAAGCAAAAAGTATTTACCCCTAGTTCTGGTTAATCAGAAAACAGCAAGAAAAAACCTACACAAGCTTTTTACGTGTGTATACATATAACTACATATAAAACCAATGCTGTCGTCTGATGAATCTTTACGCTGTGTAGTCCAGTGCACCTTATAGTGCAGAAAATACATTATTTATATAGTAAGCGCAGGGATTTGTTTTGAAATTAAAGATATGGCTTTTATAGCAAGGGCTCTGCTTCATTTTCTTTCACATTACCCAACAGTACCAGGGCCTGGCAAAGCGATGAGTGTCGATGAGAAGATCTCAAAGAAATAAATATGGCTGTATCCAATTGTCACTTAAGTGCTCATTTAATGAGACATAGTGGCAGTGTAACAATCATAAGGAGCTAACAGCGCAGCTCCAACTGCAGAGCAAATTACTCGATCAATTCTCATTGCCGGCTACTTATCGCATAACCCACAGGCTTTGACCTCCACACACCCTGGCACAAATTCTCGCATGTTGTAAGATCCTTTTTCTGAATAATTGTCAATAGTACCACAATTCGGAAATTAAATTGTCGTTCACTAAACCATGCCTATTCACTTGAAAAATAAAAACAAAGAAGCTAAGGTCAGTAATGTTTGCGAACACTTAGGAAAACACATTATTAAATTAATCGGGGTAAATTGAAAGTGTATTTACACCAACATTATTGTGGAAAATGGGAATGCTGCTCATTTGACGAGCATCACTGACACATATATTAGCATTAGCGATTAGCGGAGCTTAGCTAATGGGAAATCATAAATACTTGTGGTGGAGGCACGACTGCTAATGATGCGTGCTAGTACCTGGGATGCTAGCATTAGCAACTAGGAAACAAATGTGAATTTTTTTTCATTTAAAAATGGTCCTATGTGTTTGTGGGTTTTTATTCGGGCACGGCACACAAAAAACAACATCACTCACAATTACTAGCAAAAGAAAATGATAAAATGTTTGCACAAAAACTGCTGTAAAATGATGTGCACCTGGCTGAAGCAGTTAACTGACTATCCCTATTAAAAAAATGTTGAAGTAAAGACATATTCAAAATCAAAACAAGAAAAAAGAACCCTACCCCACAAGACAAAACATGGTAAAGATAAATAAATTATAATTTAGACCTGCAATTGACCTATGGTTAAGCCCCGACCCCTTATTCACTCTGACGAACATTTAACATTCTGTGAGGAGCGCTATAGCAAGTGTCACAGTAGGAGACATTTCATGGGAGGCAAACACAAAGCATCTCAAATTCACCAAAAGCCCTTGAACTATCTATGCATTCAGGGTTATATATAAATGATTTAATTTTTGAGAAGCCTCAGGCAAAAATATATGGGTCACATTGTTAACGTGATAAACCTCATCCCGTCGTGACTGGGGCACTTGCAGCGTTGAGCAGAGCTATCCGTAATAATTGATAGGGTGAGGTTTGTCACTTTTCCTCAGTCGAAAACTAATTTGGAGAAGTGTTAGAAGTGGAAAAAGGCATGCGGTATCCCTCACGTTCAACACAACGCGAGGGTGATTGATGGGAACCGCAATAAAGTTATTTTTTCTAAAGTAAGTGTTTTTTTTTTGGTTTTTTGTTTTTAAATTAAATTGAAGATTATGCTATTGTTGGGTCTATTATAACACAGCACCCTATCAGCGTCACAGCATGAGGTGTAGCTCCTCCCTGCCACTTTCATTTGGTATAATACCATGAAATAGAAACCTGAACATGCCTTAAAAATTGGGTTCATTCTGTCATTGGTTATGAACTTATAAAGTTACCCGCAAGGTGAGCCTGAAAAAAATGTTGCTTCTTTTATAGCATTAGATGCACCAAGAAATAAGAGTTAGGTGATAGATCTAAAACTTATTAAGGTCTGTTGGAAGACAATAAAGTGTACATACCATGTTTTACATTTGGAGTTAGAGTGTCAGAGCTGACAAATCTGAATCAATTTCTATGTGAAGTTGGCACGGGGCTGATGACTTCCTCAAAGACCGCCAGCATTAAAAAAAAAGAAAGCTTCCTTGAAAATTATTTTTAAGTAAAGCGGGGCATTAAGTTTTCTGCTTCTGATGATGCAAATTGTTTACATTATTAAATAGGGTCTTTGGACGATTTTATGCCATGAATATAACTCTGTGTATAGTTGAGATCCTTTTCTATTTTCTTATAATAAAGAACAAAACAATACAGCTATGCTATCAGCAATAGTGACTAAAGAGTCGGACGCTGTTGTTTCTGCCGCCCCAATTATTCTGCATGTTATACATGGATCTCGTAACTATGGTGGGTGTGACTTAGCGCTCTCTGTCAGATCTATGAATACCCAAAGACACTCTTGACATTATTCCTCTGTAATATATTTTTCTCAATGATGTAGAGTATATAATATTGAAATTGATATAAATTAGGGACATTTTAAGATCAGCATTTAAATCATTCCATAAATTAATTACTTTTCTGGTATAATGGCTATTTAATGTTGTATGAGGATATTGGACCTTGAAGTTATGGATTCCCCTTAGATTATGGGTGTCTGCTCGATAGAAAATGAACTATTTAAAGTATTTTAGGACTTGATGCTTACTAATATAAAAAGAAAAAACCTGATTAAGCACAATCAGGATCCAGCTCGCCAGCGCTCTCCAAAGGCCGCCAGCTGTTAAAATGACTGGGGAATCCCCGCACCTACCTATAATCACACACACCAGACCTCTTCAACTACCCTGCATATAATGACCTTTCCAACAGCAGATCGGATCAGAGATTTCCATGTCAAAATCCTGCCCAAATCAAGATTTCTTATACCCTTTCAGCCATGGGTTTTCCTGTATTGTGTTCTTGGCGCTGGGGCCTGATCAAGTCTTTCGGTTCTCTGTCGGGCAGTAAAATGAATGTCAACTTTTTAAGCATACCGTAGTTCATTCAGCCTAGCTTAGCTTTCCCTTTATTCTGTAATAATGGATGACATGGTATAGTTTCTAAGCATAACAAATGTATTAAAAAACAATTGGGAAAAAAAAAAACGATTTTTTTTTTTTGGCATTGAATGTGTTAAGTGGTGTACTTTAACACTTGAGTGAATGCAGTTTTACACCCAAACCAACTCACCACGCTATTTGAACTTTTTGCCTTACCTGTCATACTGGTTTGAAATAAAAAATATTATAACGAATAAAAATAAAAAATGGGTATCAGTGCACTGGCAATAAGAATAAACCACATCAGATAAATATACTAGACTGGGATTATATATATTACTGCCCTCTTGCAGCCAGAGGGAGCATTTAGTTTGCATGATTTTAAAAATCATAACTTTTGATTGACCTAGAGAATGCTTTTTTTTTAATTCTCAAACACGTATGTCAGGATTAAATCAACCAATTTTTTAACATACCTGTTAAAGAGGGTAAATAAAGTTAGCAGTGAATAACAACTGTCAAATTTCAACACCATTAAGCCTAACCTTCAGTTCAACCATATATGCAAATAGGCTTAATAACATGACCTCCCTGAAAGAACGCACATTATATTTTCTCAAACTCATTACTGTCAGCACTCTTTTTTCTATACAATCAGGATAAGGACATAAGGTGTGTAGGTCAAATACAGGAGAAAAGCAAACTCATTGTCTGGGGGAAAGCATCCATTGGGGCCTGAGGCTGAAAAGGATTTGCAAGTAATTTTCCATTATAATTGATTACTTAAGACTTCACAAGTGAACCGGGGATGAGCAGCAGGTACACACAAGGGTGCTGATGTGTAGAGTCGTAAAGAGGGAATGTCAATTCCACGCTTCATTCTACTTGAAGACCTTCATGGGCACTCTTCAACTGCATCGTTATCAGTGGTTGTTTTGGCCAAAAGACGAATTGATGCCCTGAGACAGTAAACAAACACACAAACAGCAGCGCAAAAAAACAATGAAACAACATGAGATAAATGATCTTGATGGTCATAGAAATGCAATCCGGCACATTTTTTTTGTTGCCTTGGACAGGGATTAACTTATTCAATGCCAGATGTGTCTCTTAAATGGGAAGAGTTGGAGCCATTTTGATTCATTTTTGAAGGCCTACAGAAAAAGGTTTGTAGCTATATAAACATAGGCTATAAAAAAAGAAAGTTTCAACGCTCATATTTCTTTAGAAAAAAAAGTATGTATTTAGCTTTTACCGTCATTTAGTAAACAACAGTTGGAGATTGCTAAATTTCCTGAAAATACTCATTTCCAAAAAAACTTCTTAGAAAAACCTCTATTTGTGAAAGGATGCATTTGTGATACCCGACAACGACGAAGGGATTATAAGAAGCATCTTTGTCATATTTTCAGAAAGAAACAACCTCTGTTGAACAATAACTACTTATCCGTATCGTTACTCTTCTCATCACTCTGCTTTACTATGCCTACTAGCCATATGAGCCGCTTACACACTCTCAGTCACCGGATACAAGAAGCAACAAATGGAATTTGGGTTTTTCCGATGTGCGGACAAAGATCTGATCAGAGCTACTCCTGCTTTCTAATGGTGATTTATCATACTGAAAACATTTCCAGAGGCTTGATACTTACTAATGAGCTGTGCCTTTCTTATATCTTTTTTAAATAAACTCTAGTACTCTGGGACAATGCCTATGAAAACATATCTTTGAATTATGAAATAAAATCAGTTAATAATCCATGGCATGAAAAAAATCATATTTATTAAATCATGGCTTTGTTAAATACAATCATCTCTCTCTCTTCTCTCTCTCTCTCTCTCTCTCTCTCTTTCTCTCTCTCAGATGTGTTTTTTAGACGATGTGGCTGAAATGTCGCCTTTTTACAGCAGCACAGTACATCATCATCCTCAGAAAAATGTTGCTTGAATGGTTTCACATATTCCCTAAAATTGCCCCTGTGGTGCGTGTGTATTTGTCAAATGGCAACACACAGAAGTTGAAGTAGAGGCAGAGGACAGAGTGGAAGAGAACATCAGACAGATGTTAGGAATAAAGTTGCGGAAGCAGCAAAGTGGAAAGTTGTAGCGTCTTTTAGGCAGATGCCGTCTTTTAAAAAGCAGTCGGACAATCCAGCTGTGAAAGTGGGTTTGAATGTTTACATCCTTCTGAATAAATAAAATATGACATTTTTTTTAAGACCATTTTTTAAAGCCATGTCTGTAACTTCAACAAAGAGTGCAAGTGTTTTACATCTGTTGGGATTTTGTCGTCACAGTCGTAGTCTCATAAAGATTTAACAAGATATTATAGAGTTATTTGATGGGTTGGTGTTTGAGTAAAGTGCATGTTGCTTTTATGGTAGTGCATTTACATATAACCGGCTATTTGCCACAAGTTCATTCCTGTCTACTTATATGTTTAGCTTGTATGTTATACTTTTTCGACAATTTCAAACTATTAACCCCGTAGCACAATTTTTGTACAGGATTCTTTTTTTAACTCGTTTTTTTGTTAGACTGACTGTTTATTAGATTTGTCTCTATTACGAATTGTCTCGGCCAATGGTACCAAATGACAAAACACCAAACTCAAGTCCGATGTGAAATAGGGAAAAGGCACATCCTATTGTCAGTGTTACAGCACGGAACCCTTTCTGCGTTGCTAGGTGAACGAAATGTTGATCAATTGCTGTTTTTCTTTATTGATCAAATCATATTGGTGGGAATAATACGATGATTGCTCGATATCGGTGGGGACACGTCACTTCTGCCGATATCAACACCCTTGATCCTATTAGTTAGTTCCTTTTCAGGCTGCCGTAAAAAGATCATTCAATTCAAAAGCTTAAATATCGGATAGTACCTCGTTCTATGAAATCCCCCTTTTACCCACCTGCCCCATAAAAGGCTGATTTTCTTTTCAGGCAACGTTCCCCCCAAAAATCATGTTGTTAAACAACCCCAAGCATGGTCATATTTTTGTTAATTTGACCGTTTTGTACATTCATCCATCCATCTTATGTACCAATGATCCTCACATGGTTGCGTAGTGCTGGAGCCCATCCCAGTTATCTTTGGGCAGTGGGCAGGGACACCGTGCACTGGTTGCCAGGTAGTCGCAATGCACACAGAGACATACAATTCACTAGCTCATTCACACCAAGGAACAATTTGAACTGGCCAAATCACCTGCCATGCATGTTTTTGGAATGTGGGAAGAGTGCTCAAAGGAAACCCACGCAGGCATGGGGAGAACATGCAATCCCCGCACAGAAGGGCTTGTAGCTGGATTTGAACCCATCACCTCAGAACTGTGTCGCGAAAACGCTAACCACTCAACTGCCAAATAGCTCCCAAAAATGTTATTCTTCTAAAAAAACAGAATTGCTGTGAAGACAGTGTCCGGAAAATGGTTAATATGAAAATAATTTCAAGTCCTGGATCACCTTTCCTTTGACCCAAGTGTCTGACTCTTCTTTGGAGAGTGGGATGATGCTTTACAATAAAATACAACAGCGACCAGATGATAAAGGTGCGGTATCTGAGGTAGTATCTGAGGCTATATCTGATCAGTAGGTATCTCCTGCTACTCCTAACTATGAAAATTATTAATATATTTTGGGGAGCAAATCTCTACCCAAAAAAAAGGCCTTGAGGGTGATGGGCACTGCTCAGCTGTACATGCCCAAAACACACCACAGGAGTTGGTGCCCTTACAACTAAGGTGGTTAAGGGATCTGTGTACCTGCATGGTGGCTGATTAGTTAAAGCGTTAACCTCATGGTTCAGAAATCCAAGTTTAATTCCAATCGGCCAATCTGTGTGGAGTTTGTATGTCCTCCTTATGCTTGAGTAGGTGTTAGCCTGGCACTCCATTTTCCTTCCACAAATAAAAAAACTGCATGACATGTTGATTGGTGTATTTTGCTAATTGTATTTTTGCCCTGTGATTGGATGGTTACCAGTCCAGAGTAATAAAAAGAAGTTGTTAAACAATGGATGCTTTTTAGCGTGTGTTTAACCCCATTAAAAAGAGAGTTAAATAAATCAAAGGACAATTCAACATTTAAATAAAATATTAAAAAGTCATAGGCAAAACATTATAGTAAATATGTGATCATAAAACTATATTATCAGATGAAATAAATTATTTTAAATAGCAATCAATGATTGGTTATTCCCTGTGTGGAGAACACGCACACCAGCATAGACGATAGACTGGACATGAGATTATCAATAGCAATTGTCAGCAAGACATTGAAAAACCAAATGCCTAATTTTCTTCGTTTTGACTCCACCTAGCGACGGTGTGATTACCAACCGCCGAAAAACCTGTAGTAGTACCTTGGAGCATTTGAAATCTCGGTGAGTGAAGTGGTGAGATTTTCCAGACCAGGAATCCAACAAGTATCTGACACCACTAAAACCACTGATGAGTCAGAAGGAGAGTCCGAAATATTTTTATCGATCCCATCTCAAGCATAATACAGTATGAAGACCTTGTTACCCGAGTCAGAGAGAATTAACAGACTTTGTGGAGGGTCGGGGAGGTTTGGATTATTCTTTTGATCTTAACTGTGGACTGCTGAATTTTGAGAAAACAGTGATTCACATCGATTCTGGAACCCAGAGAACATCTGAATTATGTTTTCTTATTTGATAAAAAATCGTGTGTTTTTGAATTGTCATTGAAATGTAAAGCATATTATTGTGTGACTTTAAATTCTGACACGAAAACCGATTTAGGTTGATTCTAAAAACTCATTGATAAAATTAATTATTTTTCGCAACTAATAATAGGTGTATCAACCGAGATAAGAGTAAATAATCGGTCATCAAACCGACATTTAAATAAAAATAGTTAGTAAACCAAGATTAACCAAATTTAAGATTTCTCCTCTAACAACTTGATCAAATAAGAGTATTATTTACTATAATTCATTTTAAATGTTGTCCCTTCTCTTGTTATTTTTTTATTAAGTTGCCAGTCAGTGTTCAAAATAATTTTCACTCTGGTGCTTCCTCTATTTAGCTTACCACCCATCAAACCTATAACTAGTCCAGTAGCTTTCCTTCCCTCTGCTTAACAGCATAGGTGATACAAGTGCAATTGTCAATGAGATGGCCTCCTCGGTTTTTGCTCACAGCATTTACTTTAAGTAATGATATTTGTTTACTTGTCTGCTCATGTCTTTGGGCAAAGCTGGACTCAACCCTTGTGTCTCTAAGCTATTGTGATCATCAACACTGAATGAATGTGACAAGCTTGTAATTTTAGCTGTGCTTATGGATGGGGATCTCTACTTCTCTTTCCTACCGCTGCGGTCGTGATCACAGGGTGGTCATCGTCAACCTTTGCCCTCCACAAAGTCTGCTAATTCTTCCTGGTTCAGGTCAGAGGGTCTTCATATTGTCGCATGCTTAAGGTGGGAAAGATAAATGTATTCATAACCCCCCTTCTGACTCATCAGTGATGTTAAATAATCTCAACATAATTTTCAACAAAGGTAGCTGGTTTAAAAATACATTTAATAGAAAATGTTCGGACTCAAGGTCTAGAGTATGGAAATTAAAGTTTGTATTAATGGGTACTAATTTAGCACTGACGGACATATTGGCTCAATTGTTCACTGAGTAGTTAATAGAATAAACGGCACACCTCAAATAGATTGTGCCTCAAAAAATCAGATTTTAATGGGAGATCTCATTTAATGGAGAGTCCAAAATCAACCGTTTCTCAACAAAAAGGAAGAACAAACATTTTAAAACACTAACCTAAAAAGTTAGGCGTTGTGAAAAAAAAAATACAAATAAATTTAAAAAAAAAAGGACAATCTTGTGTCTGTTGATAAAGGTGAGAATTCCAGCTACAGGGGACAAAATAAATGTAGTAATGACAGCAGTCTTTTACAGTGGATTTATATTATGCCAGGCCCCCAAAAAAACAACAAAAGCTACCTTAGCTGTCTCAGATGAAATAACTTTAAGTGACATCTGGCATTGGAGGGAATACAAATATCTGTAATAGTATCTGTTTTTCAAAATAAACATCAGTCAAGAATATTAGTTTTTCCCAATGAGTACAATGTGTGTGACAAATCAACCAGGAGCAGATCCATTCTAATACCGCCATCTCAGTAGCCTAGATGGTAGTGTGCCCGCTTTGAGACTGGGAGGTCGCTGGTTCGCGCCTCGACCGAGACATACCTAATTGGTATAATGGCGGCGCCCTCTGGCTGCGGCTGCATCGACTCGCTACAACGGGTCAGGTGTATCGACATTTCGTTCTGTGTACATTGTTACAAAGAATGACAATACAAAGGAAATTATTATTAATATTATTATTATCTGTGTGTTGTTACTGTACTTAATGTTGTAGATCGATTTGCCGGCTGGCTTTCAAAATTGACGTACACATTACTGGGTTACTGTGTTTGCTGTGCCAGACAAAATTAAGCGTTTATTGGAAAAAAATTATAATCTGCTGGGAAAAAAATGAGTATCTACTAAAGAAAACATCTGCTGGTTGTGCTAATAAATAGGGGTAGATGTACAGTAAGATAGGCAGGTTGAAAGTCAGATCATTTCTTGTAGTTAACTAAGTTGAGGACTCAAATCAAAATGTGTCTGAAAAAAATCGGTCTCAAACATCTCTTGTTCCATATAAACATAGATAAAATTGGTGCTTGTGGGTTAATCATTTTTCCCAACGGTTCCATTCAAAACCATGATTTCCACCCCCGCTCTGACTTAATAGCAATGGGAGGCTTCAATTATCAGGTGATGTGCGATAATCTTTCCATTTATTACACCTTTTTTTCTGACCTTTGCAAATTACAAAGAGGATAATGAGGTACTGGAAAGAAACCTTGCTTCAGACAATTTGTCAAACATGGAAATATCCGATGACTTTGAATTGCGCCCGTAACAATGGCCATCAAGGGCAGTCGCAGGACTAATTTAATGCCGTTCTATTTTATATGGACAAATTGCTGTGATGCGGTATGAAATCGTCTTTTGGATCAAAGGTCGTGCCAAAGAGAGCTCGGTGGAGCTAATGTGCATTTGAGCATGTTTCTCCACAATACATTTATTTTTATCTTCGTGTCCGTTGAGTGTCTTACCTTGTACACAGCACCTTATTCCAAAATGGCATTGGCTTGTCTAGATGGGCTTTAGCATACCTCAAGCAGAACGATGAAACTAAAACAAAGTTTTTAGCACTTAAGAGAGTGCCGAATGTTTAGCAGAAGAACACACCATTCCAAACCAAAAACTTGCTACCTACAGTAAAATTTGGTGGTGGTTCCATCATGCTGTGTGGCTGTGCGGCCAGTCCAGAAGCTGAGGCCCTTCTACATACTGTGATGTCTGTTGCTTTTGTTCCTGTTGCTTGTGTAATGCATGGTCCCTTTAAGATAAGATATGTCGAGAGGGACGGTGTAGGTGACAGAGGCTGAAGTTTCGTGCTTTGACGTTGTGCGCTTTGAAGTCAGCCACTGAACTATGTGTGTTGCGACCAACAGTAGCTCTTGTGTGAATGTTTATACTGCTTGTTATTTTGTTATTAAATTGTCGACAAGACTTAATCAGCATTCATTACATCGAGGGGCATTACATAGGTATCAGAAGTAAGCGATTTGCTGTCGCTCATCTGGTATGCATGCAATGTATGGCTACCCACTCAATAGTGCACGGTGAATTATGTATGAAGGGGTAACCTGCGAGTGTGTGAATGACCTGTGTCAATTTGCACCGAGAGCATTTTTTCAGCCCAATCACCCAGCAGCCATGGAGGAGGCTCTTGATCTTGCCATGGAAAAGGAATTTGCAGCCAAGAGGGTGCTGCAGACAACTGCTTAGCCTGTTTCGGCTACGTCAGTGGCGGAGAGAGAGGAGCTTGTGTGCGCAATCAAGGTCCGCACAAACTGGAGGAGGCGAATGACCCTAAAGCATGCCCTGCTGTCTGCTGGGGATTCCACATTCAGACACAACTTCTTTCAAATACTGAATACTGGACTTGTGACCTTTCATTGGATAATTTTGAGGGACTGGAAGCTCCCGGCCATACATTTTTGGAAAATACTGATGATAGACGCTACAGCATGTGAATAAATGCTGGAGAGATTAAACTTGTTGAATGTGACTAATGAGCGATGGCATGACTTTGGTAATTTTTATAGTGCTCTTTTGCCTGTCTGATTTGCCTTTGTCTGGGTTTTTATTTTTATTTTTGTATAAAAATTTGGAAAACGCAATAAAAACGCAATTGCAACACCATAGGACAGTGTCTGGTATTTTCACGCGAGTAGGTCGACCCAAAGTAAAACTGAAGCTGTTCAGGTACTACTCGCACTGAATTATGGAAGTTTGAACACAGACATTAAAACAAGATTTACAATTCTCGCAAAGTATATGCCTCGAAAATTAATGCCGTGGGGTGATTGGTTTAAATAACACAATAGGGTTACAGCCCAAAGACTTTTCGGAGCTCCACAACAATACTACAGGTGTTTACAGGTGAACTAAAAGTGTCCCATTTGGATGGCCCTTTGAAATCAATGTTTATATGGGGAAAACAACTGTTTGTTTTGGTAAAATAACAAAATAATCTTGGCCTGTAATGAACGGTCAGACTTCGGGCTATCTTATCCACCATCCAGATGCGAAAAATCTGAAATTTGTTAAGCGGGACCTCCCCACCCAAACATGGTAAAAGCACAATTATGCTGAGCAACAGCAAATTAATATACGCGAAAAGCAAAGATATGATTCCAATAATAAGTAAAAAAGCTTCAGGGTGCCCAAACTTTCTCTACGACTGTATTATGTGGCATGCAGAAATTAGCGGCAAACTACGCAACATGAATGGTTCTCGTTATATGCTGTATTTGTATTGATGGCACACGCATTACAACATTCTATCAGTGTAAAATTTGCCTGTCTGTATCCATCCGTGCAATGGGCACAGTTATGTTTGTGCAGCACTAAATAATGAGCGCGTCCGAGCCGCACGCCTCGTAGGCTCTTCTGCCCCCAACTCTGGCCCCACACACACCTTTCACTCGAAACCAATGCACATTTTGACCGGCTAGAGCTGGCTGATTCTTTAATGTCAAATGACTTTACTTCTACAACAACATACCTGTATTTTGGGTATGGTTTCTTTTTCCCTTCTCTTTTTCTCTCTATAAAGAAACCCAAATAAATCACTTGCTTACATGTCGTTTCCTGACAGGCGGAGTAAATCATGTTTAATATATAATTTCCCAAAACCATCATATCCAGTACATGAACCGCTATATTTGGAAAATGTATCTCTTTCTTTATATATATCTAGTGATCTGACATTTAATTAGCCACTCTTTTATTTTTAACTTATCCTCTGTAGTCTGCATCGTTCATCATTTTCACAAGGAAAATGAGAGCTGTTATTCTTTTTACAAAGAGGTGTTCAACTTTGAACCTTGAGAAAGTATGTGTTGAACTAAAAGGCTCTGAGTTACCTCTTTAAAGTGAACAATGAGAGCCGGCTCCCTGTTAGTAAGGAGTCGGTTCCCTTTGAGACCTCTCTCTCTGCCGGGTTTGTGCACTGGGCAGAGATGGTAGGGGCGGTAGCCTGGATTTTAATACGTAGGACAAAAATAAAGACTGTACTGAACAGTAAGAAAAGAGTAAGGGGCAAGCTGGGATTCATTTGAATGACATTAGTGGCTCCAAAGGACATATATATATATATCATCTCATCAGCCGTACCGCTTATCCTCATTAGGGTCGCGGGGGGACTGGAGCCCATCCCAGCAATCTTCGGGCAGTGGGCAGGGGACACCCTGAACTGGTTGCCAGCCAATCGCAGGGCACACAGGGACAGACAACTCATTCACTCATTCACACCTAGGGACAATTTGGACCGGCCAATTCACCTGAAATGCATGTTTTTGGAACGTGGGAGGAAACCGCAGTGCCCGGAGGAAACCCACGCAAGCACGGGGAGAACATACAAACTCCGCACAGGAAGTCTGGAGCTGGATTTGAAATATATATATATATATATATATATATATATATATATATATATATATATATATATATATATATATATATATATATATATATATATACATATACATATATACATATATGTTGTATTCCCTCCAATGCCAGGTGTCAACTCACTTGCCCATTTCAATTCGAGCGACAATTAGGACCGCCTAAATAACCTGTCTTGCATGTTTTCGTAATGTGGGAGGAAATGTATATGTATATTTAAAAGCTAAAAAGCTAAAAGATTATTCCGGTATTTCATACTGTATTTGTTGTTGCACTCTAAAGTAAATGTTTTTATTTATTGTGTTGTGTCGTGTGTTTTTTGAGACTTTCATAATATAGCATTATAATAAATTTTAAAACTAACTATTAATTAATTTAGAGCATCATTTTCATTTATATTGGTAATATATCCGTTAAAAAAATCTGAAGTGCCGTTTGGAAGCCCAAAGAGGCACTTTTTAGTAAGCAGAGTCGACAGAGATGGAATTTAAATCATAATCAGTTGCAGGCGAAAAACTTTAAGGACATTAGATGACTTTCTTCTTAGAGCCTCTTAGCTCATGCTGCGCTTCTTGCTCCTGCACATCATGATAATAACTCCTGATAACGTTCATATTAAATCTGCACTGGAAACATATTGGTGTAGTCTAAATTGGGTGGACCATCCCAGCTCACCTATCATGATTTACATAAAAAGCACACAAGGGCCAAGAATGACAAGCAATATTATGGCCCTTGGCTGTTTCAGCCCTTTCACATCTTGGTAAATTGAATATTCATAAATGCCCTATGTGCCAGTCAAAAATGGTTTCATATGCATATCACGTATTTTTTGGAAGACGTTGGACTGCAAGAAGGTCTTGGCCACTGCACTACAGCTCGGTTTCAGGGCGTTGGCAATGGTCTTACAGCCTCAGAGGCCATCCTCATGTAGAGCAGCATTTCTATTTTCAGAACTTAAATTCTTTGCCGTGAGGGGCCATGTTGAAATGTCAGTCACTGACCACTACGAGAGCGTGGGAGCGGTCCTTCAAAATTGAACACACCTACTCTCTGTCAACATTTTCGACTTAAGTTGTAACAACTATGTGTGGGAATCAGTGAGTACTTCACAATTTGATTATAATAACAATTCAGGGGGTACAATTCTGAATATTAAATGAGTATTCAATATTTATTTTAAAATAGTTTCCCCTTCAATAATATAATATACAAATTATTATAATACAAACACTTGTCTATCTATCTATCTATCTATCTATCTATCTATCTATCTATCTATCTACCTCAAGAAGGGTGACCGACAGCAAGTCACACACATACAATAACAAAGAAAATCTCATCTCATCTCATCTCATCTCATCTCATCTCATCTCATCAGCCGTACCGCGTATCCTCATTAGGGTCGCGGGGGGGCTGGAGCCCATCCCAGCCATCTCCGGGCAGTGGGCAGGGGACACCCTGAACTAGTTGCCAGCCAATCGCAGGGCACACAGGGACAGACAACTCGTTCGCTCATTCACACCTATGGACAATTTGGACCGGCCAATTCACCTGAAATGCATGTTTTTGGAACGTGGGAGGAAACCGGAGTGCCCGGAGGAAACCCACGCAAGCACGGGGAGAACATACAAACTCCGCACAGGAAGTCTGGAGCTGGATTTGAACCCACGACAGGTTCCCATTACATGAACTGTGCCGCACAAGCGCTAACCACTGCGCCGCCGTGCTGCCCACAAAGAAAATAAAACGAAAATAAATAACAAACAAAAAAAAACACACCAAATTTTTTGGACCACGCCAACCCAATTGCCCAAACACCCAAACAAGTTAGGCACCTCGGCACCCAAGTTGGTCATGCTTTCGTCCCTCCAGATGAAACGGGACACCAGAAAACGGCCATGTCACTCGGGTCAGGGTGACACAACACACTCTTTTGTTCAACACCAGGGCCCGACAGCGTTCACTGGTTTACCCCTGCCGCATCATACGGGTGCCCAGCCCATCCTTAAGAACGCGTCCACAATCACACTATCCTTTCACAACACATCTCCACTCCTTTCTATCACCAACAAGAGCTCTAGCTTCCATTATATTGAGACCTCTTTCCTGCAGTGCACTCATAACACCATTCATCCACGTCAATCGCAGCCTTCCTCTTGATCTCCTTCCTTTTACTTCTGCTCTGTAGATCCTCTTCAAAATTCGCTCCTCATCCATCCTCTCCATGTGTCCAAACCAACCGAGTACTCTCTTATCAACACGCTTGCTCAGTTCCACCACTACTCTAGTTCTGTCTCTCACTCAAACACTTGTAGTTTTTGATAAAAGTGCATTTGAAAATAAGCAATACGTGTATTAAATTTGTTTCCACTACATTTTATGCAAATTCACAACAAAGCACAAAATCACTAATTTGAGTCTAATTAACCAATGGAGGTTAAAAAGTGTTGTTTTTTTTTACTTTGTGTTCATGTATTTATGAAAATGATTCCATCAGAATTTGAAAGTCATCATTTGTGTGTATCATAAAATGAAGTTGACTACTACAATGATCCATCCACCCATTATCTGCACCACTTATCCTCAGTAGGGTCACAGGGGTGCTGGATTCCATCCCAGCTATATTCGGGCAGTGGGCAGGGAACACCCTGAACCGGTTTGTCGCCAGTCGTAAGGCACACAGAGACAGAAAACTAACTCGCCCATTCACACCTAGGGACTATTTGGACTGGCCTATTAACCTGACGTGCATGTTTTTGGAATGTCCTAAGAAAACCCACACAAGCATTGGGAGAACATGCAAACTCTACACAGGAAGGTTTGATCCCATGACCTCAGAACTGTGCCGCACACACTCTAACCACTGCGCTACCGTGCTACCTAGAGAAATAAATGATTTGGTTAAAGGAGATGTCTGGAATTTTGAACTTTTTCACTCGCTACCCACATCTCCTGGCTTCTGCCATCATTGTGGCTTTCTACGGCATTTTCAAATGTTAGCTTTCAAGTTGAGACTGCAATGCATAGATAGTAGAACTCCATTAATCATGATTTTAAAATACTGAATTCTGAATTAATTCTTGTTTTGGATTGCATTGTTTGCAAGAAACAGGGGATTGTCCTCTTCATGTATTTATTCCGGTTTTACCAAAATTTTAAAAAGCAAATAAAATAAAATGATCATCCAAGTACCATTTTGTTCTGCATTCTAAAAAATCCATGACTCAATGTCAATTAAGCCACAAAACCCCAGTTCAACTGCCCTAAAAGCAAAATGACACAAAATGTTACATAAGATTCAAAGTATGTCCATTAAGGTTGCTGCCACTTTTTTAAACAAATTAAATAACTATTGTTGTACAAATGATTGACACTGAGATCTGCTATCCATAAGCTGTAAAACGAATACCCAATGTATTTATTTTTTTTTAAAAAACTGCAAATCTAGTAGCTAGTCCAATAATTTTCACAAGGCCTGAACTACCACTGGTTTGGACGAATCACAGAGCAAAATTAGTGCTGGGCGAAAAAAAACAAACATGAAGAAATACTCAGATTCTTTATCGTCTTGCAGAATTACCATTTGATTTTTGAAAGAACAAACACAGGTAAACCCAACAACTCCAACCCGAAACGGGTCGAAACAACTCTTATTTTGGGGATATGATTCTTATCTGTTGCCGTCATTGCTCAAAAGTTTTTATAAAGTGGTTGCAGCTACATTAAGTCGGTTGGTTGACAAGCGAGGTAGATGAAGAAATATTAGGAGATTAAGCCACAATTCCATCATCATCGTGTTCTTTTCTGCCGTTTCCAAAATCAGTTTTGCAGTCCTGCCGATGTAGCCCCTTAGCTTAGCACCATGGCCCCAGTGACAGCTTCGCTTTTGTTTTCGATCCCTACGCCGTCTCCGCCGCTTCGTAAGTGGGTTGGCCACCAACAGAGATCCTGTAACCCTTCGCATTTCTTGCGGGATGTCAAAGGTGGCATAAAAAGTGCCCAAAAAGTAGTAATTCAGACTCAGAACCAAATGTAATACTGTAGGTATTATTAGCCAAGCATGCGTCCAGAAAGGAAAGCAAAGTAAACAAGAGAACAGTAATAAATAGAAAATTAGCTGAAGAGATTTGAGCAGCTGCATCCATGCGCGCCGCCGTCTTAGAACATCCTCATTAACATCAACATTACGCTCAAAGACATGTATTGAATTTTTCGACAATTTTGAAGGAATTTAAATGTACCGGTTCCAGATCAATAAAACTCTCTAGAGCAAAGTGAAATACGATCTGGCTTGTTAGTAGTCCATAGCTGGTTGTTTGTCTAATGATAATTGTAAAGATAAAGTGGTTTTCCATTTTTCTTCAGCTGTGTGTGTCCTGTGTGTGTAAGACTGACATATCATCTGAAATATCATTCCTCCGTTAGTCACTGTCGTCTTGTGTCACAAGAGCATGGCACAGAAGGACAAGAAAAGAGTACAACTGACAAATGAACCTGTCCATCTCTGCTTCATATACACACACACACACAAACACACACACAGACACACACACACACACCCACACACACATATGCAGGTGTTTTATACATCAGCCACCTGATGGAAAACTGACATGGAGAAACCAAGCAGAAAAGTGACCCCTGTTTTATGGAGTGGCACGCACAATGAGGGGATGTAATGGCGGAGGAAAGATGAGTGTGCAGAAGACACAGACAAGGACCAACAGTCAGAAAAGGCACGCATTATATCAGGAGACTTTTTCTTGTTGCGAAAACACCAAAACAACTGTAACTTTTCGCTCCTTTATTGTGAAACATAAAATTCAATATTCTCAATACTTTGTAATTGGGTCAAATGGTTTGGGGAAAACAAGTTCGAGAAAGAAAAAGTTGTGTTTAAAAGAGCAGACCGGCTGGAATTTAGACAGTAGCAGCAATTTCAACCTAAAAGTAGAGCAACTACACACTTTAAGTGCTCCATTCCCACCGGGTCAGACTGTGACATATTCCAAATTTGAGACAGCTGTCAAGAGCTCAGTGTGCCCACTTAGGACAACTAGCATCATTTCTTGTACATTCGGCTTGTTTTCCTTCGAGTGTACTCACATTCCTGCTTAACAATTCTTTTGATTTGGTCTTTAAGAAAACATTCAAGGAAGCTACAAAGAATATGCATTTATTCACATTATAAACAGTAATTTATGTATTGAGTCTTTCTTTAAATAAATTAATGAATTACGTTTCTTTTTTTGGGGGGGGGCAGGAAACAGCACAAAAATATAAAACAGCATCAAGAACTAATCAATAAAAGGTAAGAACTAAATATTTGCACAAAACAAAAACAACATTGAGCGATACAATAATATTATACATAAACGTGCTCAAAGGCAGTAGGTTGAATACCCACTGCTATAGCTTTTTTTTCTTGCTGAGAAGACATCGTCAAAACCAAAATGAAAAAAACGAACTTTAACCTTTAAAGGAAAATTATAGAAAAAGGAAACAACATTTCAAACGTAATGCCATTATTAGCATGTGATAGCCAAAGTAAATCTTTTGGAAAAAAAAACAAATGTTTGTAAAACATTTTAAACTTCTAATATCGCGAGTGACTTGTGTAGCATATGATACCCAAAGATCTTGATATAATAACCTTATTTATATTTTTCCAAAATACTTGTAGGTATAGAATTGTTTAAACTAGTATGAATAAGGAATATTTTTAAGGTGCTGAACTAACTCATTCCATGACTGAATCACTTTTTTTATTAAAAAGAAGACAAAAATTTGAAAAAGTTGTATTAAATTGGAACCAACATTTCCTTGGGTCCAAATTTGGGTATATTTTGCCTGTCACATACATCTCATTGGGATCATTCAATTTATGTTGGCACATCTATTATAAGATAGGAAGGCAATTGATGAAATGGGAACTATGTCCATTTCTCACAGCACTAATGATTACGATATTTTCCAAGAACTGAGCGTGAAATCATGATTAACACTGTGTAAATGGTGTTAGTTAAGAGTTTAACCTTCCTAATGATATGTGGAATGACGCACTTGAGTGATTGGTGACATCGTGCAGAACCGTGTCCGTACGTGTCTAAGACACGTATTAGCTTCTTTGCGAGTCGTCGGATTGTTAAGGGGTTAATAAGTTTGACTGAACTAACTGACGTTTTGTCGATGTTCCCACTGTAGCGCCTTATAGTTCAGCAGACAAAATTCAGGATTAAAGGAATGATCCAGTTCCTACCACGACCTAGATGCGGAGCTTTATGATGAATACGATTTTTGACCGATTCCTAGTCCGTGGTAGCTCGCTACTCGAGTCCCGGCGATTTCTAATTATCCAAGAAGGTAAAAGAAACTTGGCAAAAACTCATCTGGTTTGGATTTTTGTCTATTGTGAATCACTCCGTTGCTCGGTGGAGTCAAAACAAAGATAAAGAGATTTGGTTTCCGAAGCAATTTCTTGCTAACAATCGCTATTGATGATCTGGCTTGCCTGTTCTGCCCGCAGCGAGCAAGATAAAGACATGCACACATGCTATGATGTTGTTATTTTTTTAACCACACTTTATTGAATATTTACTACTATGTGTTTCCTACGAAATTAATAATATTTTATTTAAATGTTGAATTATCCTTTTTTTTATTTCTAACTCTCTTTTCACTGTTAGGTCCATCTTTATTGTACAATCAGCAAGGTTAACACATTAGCAGCAATTCTGAAGTTTGTACTACAGCAAGTTCTGGGTGGGTTTGAACTTGTTGTTGCTGACAGGGCAGAGGTCAGAGCTGGAATGCGACCCTCGATCGACTATGAAACGGAATCGATTCAGCTTCGTAAAGTGTCACTGGGGCGTTGCTGAATAACATTATCCATGGATCAGATCAGACATGATTCACAAACAACGGTTTAGATGTTGACAGAACTTGAAACCAAAAGCATTATCAGTGGAACCAATGAAGACGAATAGATTGTTGCCTCTAGCAAAGGGAGAGAGAAAGCGTGACATTGACATAGCTTCAGTGGTTTAGGAGGGTAAACATCTGCCAAAGTCACTCTGCCATTACACTCCTTTGTTTCTAATTCATGAGGCCTCTAATGAGTTAGTGCACCGTTAGGGCAACCTTAGCAATAGATTATTACTGAATAAGGTCAAGGCCTTTCTTTTTCTTTTTTTCTTTTCATTTGGAATTTTGCTGTAGTTGTGCATAAAACATAATTGATAAAACAAACATTAGCTAAGCAGAGTTTCAGCACCCAACCATAAACACACTTAAGCAGTGGAAAATATCCAAACGAGGCGAATCTGGGAAGTGAAACGGAAGACTGACAGTTATTCATGCATGAGCGACCCCTTCCTCACATCTTTTCTCAATATTATTCTACATTAATCCTGTGCAAACACGTCTCCCGGGGATGTTTTGAAACTCAAGTCAAGTAAAAGCTTATGTGTGTACGTCATCTGACATAACAAGACAAAAAATGAGCGAAGCAAATACATGCTTTTCGCATTTGTTTGTATACCTTGAGCCCCTAAAATAATAATGCATGACAGGGAAAAGAAGGAGTGCTCCCAACAGAGCTTCAGGGGAAAATAAATAGAACTCAACAGAACAGTTCTATTTGTATTTACCAAGTGAAATAGAGAGAAAAGTTGCCCTCCGATTGACCTGCTTGTAGGCTAGATTCATTTGGTTAAACATGTACAATATGAGGAAATAGTACAGGATTTTTCATAAAATGGATATTTTCCTAATATTCCAACTACTTCTCAGGAAGACAGCATGTTTTGTCTTTGTCATGTTGAGCTGTGATGTTAACGGAGAAACATTAGCACGCTAGCAAGCCAGTTACCATGTTGTTTTATGTGGAAATTAGTCAACGAGGTTATTAATTCATAAAGTGAAGGAAAATTGTGGTAGTTTTGTGGAGAATGTCTAAGCGCTGTGTATGCAGTAATGGTACAGCAAAGGGCGAAAATGACACACAGAGAGCTGCCGACAGGGGGCTAATCGGGACAACAATCACAGGAAAACTGGAGCTAAAGCCAGGCTAGCCGACCAAACAAAACACTTTCAGCAGCCAACGAGCACCAACCGGAAGAGGGCAAAACAGGAAAGGCCAGGGCAGCACTGATGCTAACGGAGAGCTATCTGGAATAAATGAAACAAACCGCAACACAAAAAAAACTTAAATGAAAAGCCACAATTGCCAAACTCCAAGCAGGACATAGCGATGTGCAATCCCTGTCTGTTTTGGAGCTCACTTCATATGTTGTGGTAATAGAATTTGCCGTTTGGAAAGTGTTGTGTTCCTTCAATGGCACAGTCTCAGGGCACGTGAAATATTTTGCAACGGTTCACGGATGCCTTGACCCCATGGGTCAGCCGGGCACCAATGAGGATGCAACTCTGGACAGCTGACTCCTCCGTTGACAATCCCTGGCCTGCTCTTGGGTTGTGGTCAAATTGGCACCAGTCTATTCCTTAATTTTGTCGGCCGAGTTATTTTTTGGTCTTCTTCTCCTCCTGCTCCCTTGGACTACGCCCTGGAGAATTATCTTGGTCAGTCCTGATGAGGTTATGAATTCACAAAGTGAACATACTACTGAAGTTTCCATCTGCACGCAGTTGACAACAATTAGCGTCCAATGGGCCCTTTGATGGTGTGGAGCACCGTTTCATTTGTCACATGGGCTAAGTAGCTGATGTCTAGAAGTTTCCTGTCGCATCGCATCTCCATGGCATGGATTTTCTTTTCCAGTTTGCTGGGAGTGTTCAGGTTTGCAAATGTAGAGGAAGATGGTAGTAACCAGCGCTTGCATGAGTCAGATCTGATTTTACTGCTATGTTCTTGTCCCTCCAGATGGCGTTAAGTTTGGAAGTGTGGCTATCCTGGCCATTATTTCTGGTTCTGACCCTTCGTCTGAAATGACAGCTTCTAGATATTTAAGTTTGGTGATCGGTTCTAGCTCTCCGTGGTTGATGGTGATGTTTGTGGCGATACTTTGGGGATTGTTGGTCATTACTTTTGTTATTTTCTGTGCTGAATTCCATTCCATACAGGCCTGATGTTTTGTCCAAGCGATTGACCAGATTTTTTCCTCTTCATCTCCTGCCAATCCGGCAATATCATCAGCAAACGGTAGGTTAGTGTTGTTGTGTCCCCCAACACTGACTATACGTTTATGTTGCTCCAGAGCTTCGGACATGAGCCTCTCCAGGAGGTTTTTGAATAAAGTTAAAGAGAGAATGCAGCCTTGTCTCACTCTGACTGTGGTTCGAAAAATTGTACTATTGATCAGTACCACACTGTTGGAATTGGCATACAGTTGTTCAATGGCCTGAATTAGTTTCTGGCCCATGTTGTACTTCCGCATGGTGGCCCATAAAGCAACTTGCCAAACTCTGTCAAACGCTTTCTTTAAATCAACAAAAATGTGATCGAGATTTCTTTGGTATGTGTGAAACTTCTCTCACAGGATGCATATGTTAAAGATATGTTCTGTGGTGCTCCTTCCCTCCCTGAAACCAGCATGTTCTTCAATTAGGAGTTTTCATCCTGTGGTTTCAGTCTGTTCAGTAAGACATTCAGCTTAACTTTACTTGCATGACTGAGACTGATGGTTCTGTAGTTGGAGCATAGTTGAAGGCTTCCCTTTTTTGGTAGCATAATTACTAGCGATTTTGTCCATGCAGGTGGCCACTGTCCTGTTTGCCAGATCTTAATGCAAATCTTTTTCAAGATGTCGAGTTTGCGCAACACCATTTTGTATGAAATCTGATGAGATGTTGTCGATTCCTGGAGACATTTTGTTCTTCAGTGAGTCAATTGCTGCCTCTACCTGTTTTTTGAAGAAAGGGAAGTCATCACTTACCCTGGGCAGGAATTCTCAAGGATCACAGGGTCTCCCCGTGTCAGGTGGTTCTGGTGTTTGGAGCAGTATTCTGTCAATCTATTCATGATCTCTTTTTCTTAACTTAGCTTATTCCCTGCCTCATTCTGAATGCTGCTGACTTTTGCAGGTTTTGTTTGAGTGAGGTATTTTACTATCTGGAAGGTTTTCTTTGAATTGCATCTAGATGGTGCCATCTCCATTTTCTGGAGTTCTTTTGGTTGCAAAGAGTGTTTGCCAGCACCAAGTTGCTGTAGCTACCCAGTTCAAGAAGCTGTCGTTATCTTTCATTGTTTTGTAGGTTATTGCTTGTTCAACATATTTTGTTCCAGTCCCTACAAGCATTCACACCAATTTGGGCGTTCCAGTCACCTTGCAGGATGATGATATCTTTATTTGGTGATGAAATTAAATGATCTGCATTTATATAGCGCTTTTCAAGTCAATGACTTCCCAAAGCGCTTTACAGTGTGCTTCACATTTCCCAATAGCAGCCTTGTATTGCAGCCATGTAAGACGCTAACCTGCTTATTGGGGGTTTTAGGGGTTCAGTGTCTTACCCAAGGACACTTCGACATGTAACACGGACAAGCCGGGATTCGAACAGGGATCCCTTGATCCCAAGACGAGCACTCTACCTCCTGAGCAACTGCCGCCCCTGATTTGATTTGTCTATGATGTTTTGAACCTGGGCATAAAAGTCCTCAATTTCTTCGTCTCTGTGATCTAAGGTTGGTGCATAAGCCTGGTTGACTGTGATGTTGAACAGCGAGGCAGTGAGGCGTATTGTGATGGCCTGCTTGAGATTGGCCAACATATTTGCATATTTGTTGGGTAGGAACACAACACGTTCTTTGCCTGATTGAAAAAAATATATTTTGGGGAATACCTTTGAGAAAACAATTGAATGGGATATTAAACATTGACAGACTTAAAAAATAAATAATTTACTTGACAGTGGCCTATGTGTAGTCGCACATACAAGTACTTGTTCCTTTTGAGATGTCCTAAGAAGCCATTAGTGGGATTCGGCAGCATTTACTTAGCTCAGACGTGCACCGTAAACACACACAAAAAAAAGATGTGCGTGACATATAGGTCTGGACACCAGAGCACAGAAGCGTGTTACATTTTTCGCTACAGTGTAACAATACCTGCAAGGGGGAAACGTGCATTTCACAAATTAACACAAAGACACAATGTCCCAAATGTATTCCTGTTTACGGAGCAAACATGTTTTACGCACATAATGTGCTCCCTGCTCATTGATGCAGAAGTGTGGTGCCCTTAACATCCGGTGCGGGGGAGTGTGTAATATATTCTTGTGGAAAGCAGATTTACAAAGCAGTACAAAATGAAAACAGGTCTAATAAAAGCACGTGAATAAATGAATTGACTACCAATGAGGGAAATCATGTAAAATGCCCAAACAAGAAAACAATAATGCAGTTGAATGCAATTGAAACTTCACACGAGTCAGCAAGTGTGAAACCGACTTTGCATTGTGACAGAATTAAAGTTCTCCTTTGGGCGCCAGAAATCAGAAAGCGTTTATAAAGTGAAGCCTGGCGGATCAGAAAAAAATTGTGTCGGAATTCTGGATGGAGGGAAGAAGGATAAACGGGTGTTTTGGGTCCCTGGTGATCATCAGCACTCTAGCAACAGAGCAATGTCCTATATAGAGGGATGATTATTTTCTCTGCAGTCTCTGGAGAATCTTCAAGTCCAAGGATGCGCTACCAGAAGACCAAATTTGGACCTGGTGCTCTCAATCGTCAGTGAGCAACAACACAACATTTAAGATTTGTATATTTTCAAGGCAACAGAGTAAAATACATCATGGGTGTAAGGCAACTATATTTGCCGGGGTTGCTGCAAGCAATATATATAACCAATTGAAAGGAATCCAAATATTTTAAAAATGTAAACTGATGTTTGGAAAACAGATGTCTCACCACCCAAAGTGAGCAAGCCGCAAGAGTGGAATAAGTACTGTATAGTGTTAAAGATATAACTATTATTACCAGTGTAATACATCACACATCCAGCAGTTTCCCGCGCAAGTATTTTCCAAGAAATGTCAGTCAACTGAGCAAAAAACATCATAAAAAACTCCTCAACCAAACCAAGACCTCCATGAACAGCTTTCCTCTGGTAGGCGACACAAGTCACTTAAAACAAGGAGCAACATGCGTGTAAGACAGCAAACACTATTCGAATCTTAGTTATCGACTTATGTGAGAATGCGTTGCTGCTAAATGTTATGCAGTACTTTTTATTGCACTGTTGTTACAATGCACTATTTTTCATCATGTTGTTATTGCAAAATATGTGTCACTTACAACTTGAACCAGTCTTCAAGCACTATCTTGTAAATATTTTTGTCTATTTATCCCGGCATTCTTTCAACTATTAGTTTATATTCTGTTTTTACTATGTTTGTTAACGCAACATCCTGGAAGGGGTATTACCTTACATGCGATCCCCTCTTAAGGTTTCTTCATTTTCCTTTTTGCAATAATCTGTGTTCTGTGAAGCTCTTTGAGAACCTTGTAATGGGCTATACAAATAAACATGACTTGACTTGACTATTCGTCCTCTTTTGAGTCCTTATTGTGTGTTTATCTTGTTTGCTTGGAATGTCATGTCTAATCTTGTTGCAAATAGGATTCACTAAGTTGTTATCAATGACGATAATGATAATTCTATTCTAATTGTTTTGAATGTATAATGTCAAACTGCATTTTTTCCACAAAATATTTTTTATTAATTCCCCAAAAGAATGGAGGCTTGAGATTTCACTGCTTTATTCCACAGCAGCATAAAGGTTCACCTGACCTAATGATGAGAATGTACGTTTGCCCTTGACAAATCAGTCCACAAAAATGACTACCGCCACAAATTTCCACTTGATGCCCTTTTAGGGAGGATGAAGTATGAGCTAGGAAATATTAAACCGGGAGACTATTACGATGATCATGATGGTCATTTTAATGTCAGTCAAAATGCAGTGATCACACATTTGGAGTGACTCGTAAATACTAAACAGTACTGAAGAACTCTTTGTCTTGTGTTATTGTGTCATGATTACCCAAGTGGAGCCACCTGGGGTAATCATGTGGCGCGCTGGAATGTGCTTCCTGATTGGTTAATGCTCCCTTTTTAAACGCGTTACGCGGGGAACTCTTTGTCGGAGGATTACTTTTTTACCCCGTTTGACTCGCCTGATTTTCCTGTGTATTTTTGACTTGTTTACCTGATTCTGCCTGCCTCCGATTCGACCTGCTTTCGTCCCACGCTACGATCTTCTCTTCAGTCCTGGTAAACTCGACCTGCCTTCGTCCCACGCTACGATTGATCACGTCTCCCGCTAACCCTTACGCTTCCCCAAATAAAGAACTGTACGAACGCTCTGGGGTCTCCTGCTCTGTTCTGGTCCTCCTGACAGAATCCTCCGACCAGAATGGACCCCGCGTTCGTACATTTGCCCCCTGACCACTATGAAAGCCTGAATCAGCAGCGCAATTCCCCTTCAGAATGTGCAGTTCGGCAAGTCCTTTCCGACGTGGCAAAATTGGCTAAGGCACCTCCGGCCGTATGACTGCGCAATGACTCCCATGCCTGCCTGTTCGACTCCCATGCCTGCCTGTTCGACTCCCATGCCTGCCTGTTCGACTCCCATGCCTGCCTGTTCGACTCCCATGCCTGCCTGTTCGACTCCGACTCTTCTGAAAATGCCCGCCCTACTCCGACTCTTCTGAACCTGCCCGCCCGGAGTCCGACTCTTCTGAACCTGCCCGCCCTGAGTACGAGTCTTCTGAACCTGCCCGCCCTGAGTACGAGTCTTCTGAACATGTCCGCCCTGAGTACGAGTCTTCTGAACATGCCTGCCCTGAGTCCGACTCTTCTGAATCCGACCCCCCTGAGTCCGACTCTTCTGAATCCGACCCCCCTGAGTCCGACTCTTCTGAATCCGACCCCCCTGAGTCCGACTCTTCTGAGTTGACTCTCCTGATTTTCCTGTGTTACCCTGTGACGTGCCGTGGGTTTATTTTTTTTTTTCCTGGGGAACTTCTGGAGCCGTTCCTTGAGGGGGGGTTCTGTCATGATTACCCAAGTGGAGCCACCTGGGGTAATCATGTGGCGCGCTGGAATGTGCTTCCTGATTGGTTAATGCTCCCTTTTTAAACGCGTTACGCGGGGAACTCTTTGTCGGAGGATTACTTTTTTACCTCGTTTGACTCGCCTGATTTTCCTGTGTATTTTTGACTTGTTTACCTGATTCTGCCTGCCTCCGATTCGACCTGCTTTCGTCCCACGCTACGATCTTCTCTTCAGTCCTGGTAAACTCGACCTGCCTTCGTCCCACGCTACGATTGATCACGTCTCCCGCTAACCCTTACGCTTCCCCAAATAAAGAACTGTACGAACGCTCTGGGATCTCCTGCTCTGTTCTGGTCCTCCTGACAGAATCCTCCGACCAGAATGGACCCCGCGTTCGTACATTTGCCCCCTGACCACTATGAAAGCCTGAATCAGCAGCGCAATTCCCCTTCAGAATGTGCAGTTCGGCAAGTCCTTTCCGACGTGGCAAAATTGGCTAAGGCACCTCCGGCCGTATGACTGCGCAATGACTCCCATGCCTGCCTGTTCGACTCCCATGCCTGCCTGTTCGACTCCCATGCCTGCCTGTTCGACTCCCATGCCTGCCTGTTCGACTCCCATGCCTGCCTGTTCGACTCCGACTCTTCTGAAAATGCCCGCCCTACTCCGACTCTTCTGAACCTGCCCGCCCGGAGTCCGACTCTTCTGAACCTGCCCGCCCTGAGTACGAGTCTTCTGAACCTGCCCGCCCTGAGTACGAGTCTTCTGAACATGTCCGCCCTGAGTACGAGTCTTCTGAACATGCCTGCCCTGAGTCCGACTCTTCTGAATCCGACCCCCCTGAGTCCGACTCTTCTGAATCCGACCCCCCTGAGTCCGACTCTTCTGAATCCGACCCCCCTGAGTCCGACTCTTCTGAGTTGACTCTCCTGATTTTCCTGTGTTACCCTGTGACGTGCCGTGGGTTTATTTTTTTTTTTCCTGGGGAACTTCTGGAGCCGTTCCTTGAGGGGGGGTTCTGTCATGATTACCCAAGTGGAGCCACCTGGGGTAATCATGTGGCGCGCTGGAATGTGCTTCCTGATTGGTTAATGCTCCCTTTTTAAACGCGTTACGCGGGGAACTCTTTGTCGGAGGATTACTTTTTTACCTCGTTTGACTCGCCTGATTTTCCTGTGTATTTTTGACTTGTTTACCTGATTCTGCCTGCCTCCGATTCGACCTGCTTTCGTCCCACGCTACGATCTTCTCTTCAGTCCTGGTAAACTCGACCTGCCTTCGTCCCACGCTACGATTGATCACGTCTCCCGCTAACCCTTACGCTTCCCCAAATAAAGAACTGTACGAACGCTCTGGGGTCTCCTGCTCTGTTCTGGTCCTCCTGACATTATTGGGGGGGAAACAAATAGAAAAACTGCATGGAAACTTCTAAACATTAGAAATATATTGGGTTTGTATGCGTTTAACTGGTAACAGGTAGCAATACCACAAAAAAACAGGGGAAACACGTACATTAAAAATGCAAATGTAGATATTTTTAAGGGGGAGGATCCTAGGTGCCAACATACTGCAAGAATGATCTGTGTTGAGTCTAATTGTGATGTTTTAACAATAAAGCAAGCAAATGTAGCAGGTTTTGCCTCAAGAAAGTGCCAACTGCAGAGTCACTCCCATGTTGTTTTCAGTGTTGGGCACGTTACTTCAAAAGAGTAATTAGTTATAGTTACTCACTACGTCTTTTGAAAAGTAACTGAGTTAGTAACTGAATCGATTCATAGTAAAAGTACTTAGTGACCAGGAAAAGTAACTATTTCCTTTAATTTAACAATAAGTTGTTGTATATCAAAGAGTTTAATATTTTCTGAGCAGTATTCAAGTCACTTGAATGGAGAAGACCACACAGGTAGTTGTGTGATAGGACCTTAAATCATTCTTTGCACCTCAACTGATTTATCCTACACTTGAAGTGCAACTAAAATAAACGGTAAACAATATAGTAAAATTACAATCTGCAGTAACAATATAAAGTGAGTTTATCAAATTAAATCTAACTCTCACAACTTGAGTCAACTGGTCATGTAGACATATGCTACTGTACTTCAAGTATTTTGCTCACAACAAACGTCAACAATATAAAGTGAGTTTAGCTCCATGGAATACTTCACAATATCTAGTCAGACAATTGTTCAAGTAGACATATGCTACCTTACTTCAAGTATTTCTACAAAAAAAGTGAACAGTTCAAGATTGTGAAGTGTGTTTAACACTGCAGTGTAAAATAAAAAAATCAAACTCTCACAACCTGAAAGACTGGTCAAGTAGAAAAAAAGCACTTCAAATATTCTGTTCACGACATAAGTCAACAGTAAAACAACATAAAGTGACTATACAATCCTTTTTTCCATGTGACATTATGTGCTTAAACACATGAAAACTACATTAACCATTATTGTTACTAAGCGCGTGTGATGTGCCCCCCTAATAGTTACAGTTGTATGTTACGGTTTACTTGCGAGTGACATGAGAGTAAATCATCGTCCACACCAACATGCCTTGTCTCAATTTCGTCTTAAGAGCCATTTTTGCAAAATTTTATCTGTAAGGATGCATAACATTGTTAGCTTTCAACATGCAATTGTAATTGACATTGAAGTGCCCTTTTGAATCGTCATGGAAGATTAAGGCAGTGTTTTTTAACCATGGTTATCTCATACCTCAGCCATTCAATGAATCAAATGTATAGTTTGATAAGGCCCGATTCCTTACTTTTGTTCAAGGCAAGTTTTGTCATTTATTTAACTGTAAACACATAAATTAGATAATTAATTTTAATCCATCATATATCACAAAATGTATGGCGTTCAAGGGGCCTGCTTTCATTAACATTCCAAGCGCAGACACAATTGCTGTTGAGAGAGCTCGTCTTGATGGTGATTTTTGCTTGCACGCATCAAATAATGATCATTTTTTTAGTGCTTGCCATCTGAAAAGGAATGCATCATATATACCTTTTGGTCAAGGGTACTTGCAAACCAACAAAAAACAACCACTATTGATCTTTTAGGCAATACATTCTCAGACGAATCAACCCACTTAATTTGGGCAACACTTTGACGGTAAACTAACAGCGTAAAGTTGAAATGGGAAGATCTTTGATTAATCACTTTTCAATCGAGGTGTACATACAGACGCTCCCCTACTTACTATTCGACTTACGAGAAACTGTAGGTACGAAAAAAAAATTGTTGAGACATTGTTTTTAAACTGTTTTTATTTTCTAGTGTTCGATATAAATGTTTTATTCATTCATTCAAAAGAAAAATGCTATCTAGTAAAAATCCTAACCCGAATTATAAAACAAAAAAACATAGAGAAAAACCTAACCTGAGCTCCAACCAAACCACTAAACTTAGCTCTAACAAAAATCATGACTTCACAACTATAACTCTATTTATAGTTTATAGTTGCAACTCTATTTGCTTCAACCTGACTGGGAATTAACTCAAACTCGGACAAACGCTAACTAAAGAAAGCTCGGTTTAGGAGATTTTTGTTTAGGGTTTTACCTGTTTGGGTTAATTGTTAGCCCGGTTGAAGCAATTATATAGATGTGAATGTCAGGAGGACCAGAACAGAGCAGGAGACCCCAGAGCGTTCGTTACAAGTCTTTATTTGGGGAAGCGTACAGGGTTAGCGGGAGACGCGATGACCGTCGAACGTCAGCAGCAATGCCGTGAAGACAACTTCGGAACACGTAGCCAATCGTAGCGTGGGACGGAAGCAGGTCGAGTTTACCGGGACTGGAGAGAAGATCGTAGCGTGGGACGGAAGCGGGTCGGATCGGAGGCAGGCAGGCAGAATCAGGTAAACAAGAAGGCACAGGTAATCGGGAGAGTCATACGGGGTACAGAAGTAATCCTCAGACGGAGGGGTCTCGGCGTAGCGTGCTTACAAAGGGAACATAAACCAATCAGGAAGCGCATTCCAGCGCGCCAGATGATTACCCCAGGTGGCTCCATTTAGGTAATCATGACAGTGAAGTTTGGTTGGAGCTCAGGTTAGAGTTTGCTCAGTGTTTGTGTGTTTTAAAATTGGGGTCAGGTTTTTTACTAGTTAGCATTTTTATTTATTTAGGTTTTTAAGATGGACTTCACTTCCTAAACGCAAAATTTAAATTCCACTTGTGAGTTCAAACCCTAGTTATGTCCCAGAGCAGATGCAGTTATGAAGCCAGAAGAAGGAAAGCAGTTTGTGATTATAGTCAGAGTTTGCATCAGGGTAGGGGTGAGGCTTAAGTGTTCGATAGGCGTTAGGGTTATCATTAAGGTTTGCTTTGAGCTAGGACTTTAGAGTTTTTGCTGGAGTTGTGATTAGGGCTTTGGTTGGAGTATGACTTATGGTTTCTGTTGGGGCTAGAGTTAGAGTTTTGTTGGAGGTAGGGTTTTCCAGCGAGCAGGGTTGGGGTAAGGGTTAGGATCAATCTTCCCTCTAAGCGGCGCGCGTGCACAATCGCGCACTGTCCGCACATTCTTAGCGTACAAGAAAATCTATCCAGCGCAATGTTCCCTCTAAGCTGCGTGTGTGCAAAATTGCGCACTACCCAGAACTTTTCCGCGCACAAGAAAATCTAGCCAGCTCACAAAAATCAGGGCTCAAAATTGCTAATTAAGAAGCTAATTAAGTCAAAGTTACAGTGCACGAGGGTAAAAATACACGGGTTTCCCTGACGCTGTGTTCTAAATGCGGTATTTTGATGTCAATGTCGAAGTAGAACATTGAGTAAAGTCAGTAGAGTTTTTCGAGAACCTTCTTCTTCGGCTCGACTCACTAAAAAGAACCGGCTCTTACGGGTTCCAAATGGCTATTCAGGTTGTTTTTGCTTCTTTAATCCTTACACGACCAAATATTATGTAAAATTGTGCAAAAAATTACTTAAAGCAAGGGGGGAATGGAACAAAAAAAAAATAACAAAATGAAAAAGTAGTGAAAAGCTGAGAAAAACAACGAAACAAAACTAAAGAAAAAAAGAAAAAAACAGCAGGAATAATTCAGGAAAAAAAACAGGAGAAAAGAAGCAAATAAAGGCAAAAAAGGAAATAGAGAATTAAAAAGCAAGATAAAAGTAACAGGTAGGAAAAAATAAAGACAATGAGAAAGGAATTTTTTTAAAAAGGAGAAAAAATAGGGAAATAGTGGAAAAAGTTTGTGTTGCATTCAAATAATTCCCAATTATATCAAGTTAATCTTGTTGCCAACATTGTACTTCCACTAAAAATGCAATTAAATACAGATATATAGATAGATAGATAGATAGATAGATAGATAGATAGATAGATAGATAGATAGATAGATAGATAGATAGATAGATAGATAGATAGATAGATAGATAGATAGACAGACAGACAGACAGACAGACAGACAGACAGACAGACAGACAGACAGACAGACAGACAGACAGACAGACAGACAGACAGACAGACAGATAGATAGATAGATAGATAGATAGATAGATAGATAGATAGATAGATAGATAGATAGATAGATAGATAGATAGATAGATAGATAGATAGATAGATAGATAGATAGATAGATAGATAGATAGATAGATAGATAGATAGATAGATAGATAGATAGATAGATAGATAGATAGATAGATAGATAGATAGATAGATAGATAGATAGATAGATAGATAGATAGATAGATAGATAGATAGATAGATAGATAGATAGATAGATAGATAGATAGATAATTATCCATATATTGGATTACAGTTATTTGCTTAATTACTTCTTGTTTTATTCCCTTGGCATCAAATGCATTGCATGTCAACACCTCCATCGACCGGCCGACAGAGATGGGAATCTGTGCCGTTGCTGTCATGAACTTTCTGGACAAATTTCAACCTATTACCTATTGTTTTTCTTTTATTGATTTTCACTACGTTTTGTGTCCTGTCACCCAATGCTAAATCTATTGCACCCTGGTCATCCTGGGATGAGGAATACTACTTCTGTGGCCCCTTCTCAAGGTTTCTTATTTTCCTTGTGCTGAGGTTTTGAGATTTTACTAGCCGGCATGTTGGTTTAAGATTAGGCGATGGTGTCATTGTAACCTGTGTCTTTTGAGACATTTTGCGATTAATGGCTATACAAGTCAATGTGACTTGACTTGACTTGACTCACTTGACTCATTATACAATCTTTACTACAGTGTTTCTGATTTACCTTGAGTCTGCCTTGAGTCTTATCAAACCACATGCAGGAATCCGATTTGTACAAAAGAAAGGTGTGAAGCTGGTGTATTAGGTTTTCTTCCACTGACTTCGCTTCATGAGCCGCCCCCTCTGGTATATAAATGACTGTGAGCCATTTTGAAAGCGCACTTGTGAAATCCTTACATTCCTGTTTTATACTCCAAAGCCCAGATTTTTCAGTTTTATTTGTTTTTATTTTTTTTTTATTTTTTTTTAATAAAAACTTTAACTTAACATCTTCACGCCAGGGTTTTAACAACTGTCACATCTCGCAACCCGGATGGTGAACGAACACGCAAAGGAAAAAAAGTTTGTCTGCCTTCAAAAACTATAGAGTACATATATTGAGTACTTTACTCATGATTGATTTTGACCTACATTTATGAGCAATGATGAGCTGGATCCTAAGCTTGGATTTGTCAATACCAGAACCAAGTTTTCAACTTATATGTCAGGCATAAAAGAAGCACACAAGATTTTGATTACACTCGCTGTAGTCCCAGATGTGATGTCAAACTGAGCAGATAAAGCATGTGTAAAACTTTTGCCGACCGTTTCAAAGTGCTGGATTGGCACTTTCAAAGTGGGGTGGGGCAAAGGGAGCAAGAAGAAGACAGTGAATAATTTCATTCTACAGCCGGTAGGCAAGGGTTGGGTCAATTGTGACCACCTTTTCTTCTGACCCTGAGTATTATCGCTGCAGTCTGGGACTGCAGCTGTCAGATACTTTGGCCTGGGACTGTAAATAAGATTGGGAGACTGTGTCAGTCAGAGGTTGGGCAAAAGCTGACCAATGTCCAAGCTAATTGGAATGGAAAGTATCCCCAACAAAGCCACCAGTGGAGCAGGAGCATGTAATTAGAATTGGGAGCAATAAAGCTTCACATACACACGATGTGTACGACGAGCAAAATGGGCCTCATCTAAACCCCGGTAATTACTCTCCGATGACAAAAAAAGCCAGTCTATGCAGAACAGAGAGTTATTACCTGAAACGCTTCTTTAAATAAGGAGGAGGGGAACAGTGGGATGTGGAGAGGGGAAGAGAGGAGATTTGGGGAATGCAATCACATCTTAATGGTGGGGAGAATATTAACAGGGTGTGGAGGCAGCCTCAAGGGTAAATGCAAATTTCATCTAAAATTCAGCTGTCGGCGATGAGATGTCCATACACATTGAGTATATGCAGTGTAAACTGTGTGCCAGAGGTTTGTCAAACACTTTTCTGGTTGTATTTTTATGTCTTCCTTTTGTTTGTGCTTCTTCATGCCCAGAAAGTCATTGTGAGTATATTACAGGTAAATCCTTTGTGGGAACCAACACTGTTTTTGAGATTTCAAACAGCTCCTAGTTCACAAAGGAAATTAGGTGTATTTGATCTTCATTCTGAACCGTTATGTAGATTGCGATCTACCGGTTGGTCACTGGGGTAGTACTGATTGTGTGAAAGTATCCAGTGCTCTCTATTTGTACAAAAAAATTATCTAAATTGTATTTATTAGTTTTGGAATCTAATTCGGTGGTTACCAATTCAGCCAGTAGGGAGAGCTCACAATTCCACACTTGAAATCCATCCATCCAATATTTGCACCGCTTATCCTCTGGGTTTGCTGGAGCCCATCCCAGCTATCTTCGGGCAGTGGGCAGGGGACACCATGGACTGGTTTCCAGTGAGTCATAGGGCACACAGAGACAGACAAGTCACTCCCTCATTCACACCGAGGGACAATTTAGACGGGACAGTTAACCTGAACCTGACATGCATGGTTTTGGAATGTGGGAGAAAACCGGAATGTCCAAAGGAAAGCCACGCAAGCACAGGGAGAACATGCAAACGCCACACAGGATGGCTGGTAGATGGATTTGAACCCATGACCTCAGAACTGTGCCGCAGACACGCTAACCACTCAGCTGCCGTGCCACCCCCCACCTAAATTAGTTTCCAAAATATCCTCTTTTCGTCTCGAATTTATCATGAAGTAAGCAATCCTTCAAACATTTTGTATTTTAGCTTTAAGTTATTGATTTTGCGGTTCATTCATATTGATAACTATTGATCAGTAGCCCATAGTTGCGGTGTTTACTATTGTGTTAGGTGATTTTATTTTGATGGAATGTATTTGATTTATTTAGGCGTACATTGAAAAATATTGTGAGCTTTCAATTTCACTAATTAGGACTATTTTTTGAATGCTAGACTGCTCTTGAGTCCCCGTTTTACGTGGTGGGTTGATTATTATGACTTGGTCATTTTTTAAGTCACAGATTGAATTATTTTCCATTGATTGTTTGATTATGAAATTAGGCAAACAAATGGGGCCATATCTATTTTCTGTAGTTTTTGTGATTTGCTAAATATCCTTTAAATATTTACTAGCATTGTGTTATGTGTTGCGAGTGTGTCTGTGTGTGCTGAGGGTGGTTGGAAAATGGGACTGAAGTCTTTGATTGGAGAATTAAACTTTCATCAACCTTCAAATGAGAACCCCTTAATGATCAATAAATATTGATGGCGTGATCTGTCAATATTTTATCCAATATTTGAGGAGTCAACTGTCATCTAAAAACTTTTTTGAGGTCATGAGAAAATAAAATTGGAGCTTACTTTAGGCTATTGTATTGCTTTTTAATCATACATCACCAGACTTTACTGTAAGTCCCAATATTTTCAGAGATGGACTTGAATTGAATTAATCCTACAACATTGAGACTGACTTTCAAGCAACACTAGTTGTTTGTTTTATGTTCCGCATTTCAGTCTGCTAAATACTATAGTGGGAAAAAATGTGGAAATACCTCCCGCTTTGCTACAATGCAGTTGTACTGATGCCACAAACACTATAAAGCAATTATATACTGTAAAACGACTTTATTGAGCCCAGGAGGCAAATTCTAGTGCAAAATGGGACTCATTGCACGAATGGGATAAGACATTTTGAGAGTTCTGATGCTATCCCAACACTACTCCAGTGGCTGTTCCAAACAATGACTTTTTTCTTTTGCAATTTACAGGATAATTGTACCCATGTAGCGCTTTTGTATTTATTTCTTATTATTAAAAATGCTCTGGTCAGATTGAGTATGGCAATATTTGTTTGGGGCACACACAGTGTGTTATAAAATGCACAACATTTTTGTAATATAGCAATGTTGTGTTGTACAACTGTGACCCTGCTTCCTCAGCAGCAGCGTTTTACCCCAGGTACCCTTTTTAATGACCTGCAACTACAACTGTTTTAAAATTAAAAATATATATTAATTTTCCAACCCTTTGTGAACAGGACATTGAATAAGCAGCAACAAATAGATAAATGTACAATACAAAAACACTCCTAAGTCAGAATTCTCTAATGCACTGAGAAACAGGAAAAAAGTAAGGATTTAAGGATTAAGGATTTTCCTATTTGTGCTATCATTGTGAATAGCCCTCAACATAGATTTACTATCTTCGTTATTGTCACTTCCTATCGTCGTATTTTGTAAAAATAGTTAACAGCAACACGGACAATAGCCTTTTTTTCTTGACAAGGCTGCCATGTTATTTGAGATTCAATAAAAAATATTAAAGCCAAATATGTGAGAGCCGTGAAATAAGAACATCAGGAATTGCAGGTTTTTTTTCAATATTCTGACATGTTTGCAAGGAGTCAGCCACTGTAATTGGCAATTGTTGGTGTGTTGCCGTGTGGTGTGTTATAAGATTCAAGGATGACATTTGTGACTACATATCCAGCTCAACTAAACTTGACAATGGTTTTCAACGATTCACCGTTATAAGTGATGAAATAAGTATTGTTATTATGAATCTGTGTCCTTCCGCGCAAGCATTCTTTTGAAATGTAATAGAATAGAATAGAATAGAATAGAATAGAATAGAATAGAATAGAATATACCTTTATTGTCATTGCTACAAAATGGTTTGAACATATTGTGACAACGAAATTGGACGTGGCACTCAAGTACATATTTAACACTGAGGATGAAAGAAAACAAAGAAGATAAAGGAACAAATAGGATAAAGGTTATAATTTACACAATATTTACACAAGAAATGTGGGCATATAGGATGTTACATACAGTTTTGGGATCGTATTAGTGCAATATGCGGTAGTGCAAAAATGGGCAACATTGTGCAAAGTGAGCATAGGCATGAATACAATTTTACATCTGTATGAGGTAGTTTCAGTTTTTGTGCCGTGTGTGTTAAGGGTGGTAATGGCTCTGGGGAAGAAACTGTCTCTGAGTCTGTTTGTTTTTGTTTTGTGTGACCTGTAGCGTCTGCCGGATGGCAGCAAGTCAAAGAGGAGGTGGCCGGGGTGAGAAAAGTGCTTGATGATGTTTTCTGCTCTGCTGAGATAGCGAGAGCAGGCAGTGTCTTTCAGACTTATAGAGAGCAACCAATGATTCTCTGGGCTGTGTTGATGACCCTCTGAAGTGTTTTCCTGTCTGCTGCCGTACACCCAGCATGCCACACCGTAATGCAGTATGTCAAAATGCTCTCTACTGTGGCTTTGTAGAAGGACACCAGCAGCTGCTGTTTCAGATGATTTTTCCTGAGCACTCTCAGGAAATGGAGTCGCTGCTGGGCTTTCTCTACCACCGCTCTGGTGTTTGCACACCAGGAGAGGTCATCGGAGATGTGCACCCCCAGGAATTTTAAGAAGTGAACTCTCTCTATACAGTCTCCTTTTATAATGAGTGGTGCTGGGTTCCTGCCTTTCCTCCTGAAGTCCAGTATGAGTGCTTTTGGTTTTGGGGTTTTCAGTATGAGGTGGTTTTTCGAACACCACGTTGTCAGTGACTCCACCTCATCCCTGTACGCCGCCTCATCCCCTTCAGAGATGAGGCCGACCAAGATTGTATCATCGGCATACTTAACAATTGTGTTTGTGAGGTGGGTCGGTGAGCAGTCAGAGGTGTAGAGGGTGAAAAGCAGGGGGCTCAATACACATCCTTGGGTGGAGCCAGTGCTCAGTGTTCGGGTGGGAGGGACGTGGTTGCAGAGTTTCACGGAATGTGGGCGGTTTGAAAGGAAGTCCACTAGCTAGTGGCAGATGAAGGAAGAGAGTCCTAGGTGAGAGAGTTTCTCCACCAGGATCTCCGGGATAATGGTATTGAAGGCTGAGCTGAAGTCCAGAAAGTGCATTCTGACGTAGCTCCCCCGGTGGTCCAGGTGTCTCAGCACAGTGTGAAGTGCTGTGTTTATGGCGTCGTCAGTGGAGCGGTTTGCCCTGTAGGTAAACTGGTGGGGGTCCAGTGTTAAATCATACATCAACAATGTAAGCATTCGAGTTGTTCGTGCAAGGATGCTCGTCGACCTTGAGTAAGGAAAGGAAATCTTGCAGATCGAGTAAGTACTCTTACTATTGGACAGTGACTCATGTCCATGCAAACCGTCAGCTTACACCGAAAGTTGTACAGTAATTGCTGGTAGGACCTAATTTTCTGCATTTTTTTGTGATTTTGAAAATGACCTCAAGCACCAGCAGGCGTATTGGGAGCGGCAGTGGCAGAGCGCTCGTCTTGGGATCAAGAGATCGCAGTTCGAATCCCGGCTCCTCCGTGTTACATGTCGAAGTGTCCTTGGGTAAGACACTGAACCCCTAATACCCCCAATAAGCAGGTTAGCGCCTTACATGGCTGCAAGGCCGCTATTGGGAAATGTGGAGCACATTGTAAAGCGCTTTGAGAAGTCTTGACTTTAAAAGCACTATATAAATGCAGATCATTTAATTTCATTTCATTTCACTTGACACATTATTAACTCACACAGTCTCTTCCCTGCTGGTGGTTTATTCATTACTACTGTGTGTACAAATTTGCTTCAGTCTCACTCTAATAACTAGGGATGCACAATACCACTTTTTTATTGACCTATACTTGATTGTTCAATATACATCAATTCTGATACAAATACCTCTAGTAGAGAAAATGTGTACCCTCATTCCTATATAACTCAGTTTTAAAAACATAAAAACTCATAAATGAATAATATACACTCATAATGAAGCGACTAAAAAATAATGTAATTTGCGATTGCCAGGAGAACAGAAAGGACAGTACAAAATCTTCAGTTGAACAATATGTCAAGCTTTTTCTAAAGGCCACCCCTGAACCTGTACTTTTTATGCAAAAGTATGAAGGAGGCCATCCCGAAAGGATGTGAGAAATCAAGGAACATCAACATAGTTAGCTTTCCTGCATGATCATGGATGTAGATTAATACAGTGGGGGAAGAGAGATTAGAAATACATCAATTTAAATTCTATACTGTAGTTTATGAGTTATGTTGACCTCACACTCTTGTCTTCTTGTCCTTGGGGAAGAAGGATGAGCCTAGATGTTGCATATATGCTGTGTTATGTCTATTGATGCCTTTGTAACATCTATTGCAGCCTGGTCATCCTGGAAGGGGGATTCCCTCTTGATTGGCCCCTTCTCAAGGTTTCTTTATTTTCCTAATGCTGAGGTTTTTGAGTTTTTCCTTGCCCTCATGTAAATCTCACATGAGGGGATGTTGTAATGTTGTTGTCTGCAGCCCTTTGACACTTTTTTGGATCAAGGGTTTTACAAATAAAGATGACTTTTATTGAGTTAACCATTATGAAAGTAACAGTTTTTCATCTGACAACAGTAAAATTTATTAAGTGTCAGCGTTTGATGTTTCCTTAACCACCCGGGATGATTTCCCCTAACCGGATTCATCACCTGGGCAGAGCAAAACATTTATTTGTTTTTTCAGGCGTTTATTGACAAATAAACTTGATTTAGCAAATGTATGATAACATATCAATATAATGATAACTTCATCACAAATTTTAACCCAAAATGTATTTGCCTTTAATCATGGGCACATTTTTACAGGTTAAAAGGGTTTGGACGTAATAGAGTGGTCACATTAAGCCAAGGGTACACGTACGCCCAATCAACGACAAAAAAAATAATTTGAAAAGAGGTGTCACCAGGCCCAAGAAAGAACATGTGATTGGCCCGGTTAACACTTGGAAAATCCCTACTCAGTGACAAAGCCAGCAGGGCTGGTTTGCCAATAGAGGAAAACAGCATGCTTTTCATGTGACACAACAACCAACCTGCCCTGCACGTTTTCTGGAAAATGACAAGAAAGCTAATTGCCCGGAAGAACCCACTTTGGGGAAGGTGAGAACATGGACACTCCAAACAGCAAACTGCAAAGCCGACTTGCAAACTATTTAGCCACCATTTGAAATTGTATCTATCAATTTTACTTTTCATCTTGAGCAGAAGTGATCCTGCCTAAACCAGAATGTCAATTTTTATTTTTAGCACTGAAGATTTTTTTCTCCAACAACTTGGAACAAAGCTTGAAAAACACATTTAGCATTGGATTACAACTGCAGTAGAAATTGCATACGCTAATGAGAAGTACTTGAGGAAAACACAAACATTTAATAGAATATGTTAGACTTTTTAATTGCTTTCCAGGGAAATGTCACTCTCGTAAAAGTTAAAGGGAGCAACCCAAACTAAAATAGATCAATAGACAATGGCCTGAATTGGCTTGAAAATTTTCAAACATCCGATATTTGAATGCCCTTTGAGCTTGGGGTGAAATCATTGCTTGTCTCATGATAGTTTACTTATTTTTTGCATACATAAAGTGGCAAAGCACTTAAAATAACTGGATGGATAAAACTGTTTCTTTGTTTGTTTGTTTTTCTTTGATTACACTCCCAGCCAAAACAAAAGAAATATAATTTACGTACAAGATTATCGCTTGTGTAACTGTAGTGATCAAACATGACCTTTTGTGCTACAGAATATTAACAGTGGACAAACAGACTGTTTTGAGAGAAATATAAAAATAAGATCAAACGTTGGTGCTGTTTTTAATACACAATGTGATATATGTAGGGGACTTTTTCTTTTCTTGTCTTTTCTTCAGTTTTTGATGTTGTGGGAGGGAACACCAGCTTTTGTTCTTGATATCACAGCAGAGATTGAGTACCCACCGTGTGAAAGCTGAATAG
Organism: Urocampus carinirostris; assembly: GCF_059441175.1. NCBI lineage: Eukaryota > Metazoa > Chordata > Actinopteri > Syngnathiformes > Syngnathidae > Urocampus > Urocampus carinirostris. The sequence goes on along the minus strand of NC_142349.1, from coordinate 7,364,593 downwards.
GGGTGATTGTATTTTAAATATTCAATGTTATATTCTGATGTTTTAATTAGTTGATTCAATGATTGTGCTATATATATATATATATGTATATATATATATATATATATATATATATACGTATATATATGTATATATATATATATGTATATATATATATATATATATATATATATATATGTATATATATATATATATATATATATATATATATATATATATATATATATATGTATATATATATATATATATATATATATATATATATATATATGTATATATATATATATATATATATATATATATATATATATATATATATATATATATATATATATATATATATATATATGGGCAGCACGGCGGCGCAGTGGTTAGCGCTTGTGCGGCACAGTTCATGTCATGGGAACCTGTCGTGGGTTCAAATCCAGCCCCAGACTTCCTGTGCGGAGTTTGTATGTCCCCCCCGTGCTTGCGTGGGTTTCCTCCGGGCACTCCGGTTTCCTCCCACGTTCCAAAAACATGCATTTCAGGTGAATTGGCCGGTCCAGATTGTCCCTAGGTGTGAATGAGCGAATGAGTTGTCTGTCCCTGTGTGCCCTGCGATTGGCTGGCAACCAGTTCAGGGTGTCCCCTGCCCTCTGCCCGGAGATGGCTGGGATGGGCTCCAGCCCCCCCGCGACCCTAATGCGGATAAGCGGTACGGCTAATGAGATGAGATGAGATATATATATCGAGAGGGAGAATCTCTGCCTTTGACTGTGTTGGTGCATTTCATTAAGGGAGCTGTCCAGGGTGCTCATGATTGGCCTGGGAACAAATGTGGGTATTTGAAACTGGCAGTGCATTTGAATGTCTTGTTTCTCAAACATTTCTAAGCTGAGGCACAATAACCACTAATTTGTGATGTTTAAAATTCGTGGAATCTAATTTATATTTAAAGTAAAATAAAAATAACCTATAAATGAGGAAGAGAAAAAAATGTGTAAATTAAATGTTAAAAATTGCAAAAGCTTTCATGGAACATCAGCATTTAGCATAAATTGTGTTTTACGTTGGGAATTTGTCTGCAAAAATTGCTAAGTCACAAATTGAACTGTAACTTACTGCGGCAATGATGAGGATGATAAAACTTAAAACCGAGAGTTGACTCATGCCATCTTACTGATTTTGTTATTTTCACAAAAATAAGCTCTTTAACAATTCTTACTTTCAAATTATTAAGTGAAAATAAACAGAAAATACAACACGATGAAACCTGATTTTACAACCCTAGATAAGCATTGTGCATTTTGCCTTGTCCAGTATTCAATGCAAAAAAAAACAACAACAATGCCTAAAACATCACAACAAAACAGGTATTCCAACTTTGGATATCATAAACCAGTTGGAAAAATATTAGTACGTGATCTATCAACTTGTTATAAAAAATCTTTGAACTATTTCCCAGATTTGATTAGTTTTTTTTCAACAATAGTGTGCATGACTTTTGGGCAGGAGTGAATTCATTACACGATTAAGGGAACAGCACCTCAGAATACGGACATTTGCACGCTACATTTTTTAGTGGATGTAGTGTCTATACTCGCATACAAGCCATATTTAGAACTATTTAATACAATACTGAAATCAGTGGGTCGGCTTATATGTACATAAAACAAGATGAACCGCAGGGGGGCGTAAGACAGGCATAGCCAGCCAAGCCACCCAATGGCCAACAGCCGTGCAATTTCCCCTCTCGCCGATCTCTTCGTCCTGTTTAGTCCATTGGTGCCGTCCTGGTGGTGTATGAGATTTTGTGTGTTTCATTGCGGCTTTCCCCATAATCCTGTGTCCCAAAGAAGTAATTATTAAGTAACTATGCTTGTCTTATGCTCCTTTGAGAAAGGACAAAAACGGGGAGAACAATGATCAGTTTACGATGGAAATGATAGCAAGATGCGAGAATGGTGCGCGGAACAGTAAATGTTTTAAAATTGTTCAATCTTTATTACTGTATATCAATCTTTATATCTACACATTTAAAATATTATCATTGTATAGGAACACCTTTTTAACGATAGTTTACAGATATATTTTAAAAAGTGCGACGTGGGCTTGTATGCGAGTATACATGGTAATTATACATTTTTTCTCACCAATTATATGATATTGGAAAATTGCCTGCCAAAAACAAAACAGGGTCTCACGGAACACTAGTATGCCAGGTGAACAGTAAAGAAAACAGTGTCAGGGAGAAATCGCAAGAAAAGAAAGATGTCATGGGTAAGAAAAACAGTTTTTGTTGTATGCGTTGTAAAGACTGGAGTGAGAGAAGGGAGTGATGCGAATAGAAACAAACTAACAATTGTTTAGAGAAGGAAGAGATGGAAACAAAAAAGATCCTTTAGTTCTCCCACCTCTTAAAAAATAGAAACGATTGAAGAGTGCAAAGTCTAATTAAGGATGAGAGACTCCTACTGTCTCCCTCTATTCTTTTGTTTGCCTCAGCAACTTTTACGCTCCTACTCACAACCCCACCCCCCACCCCTCTTCTTTTTTTCCATATACTGCAGTGGCAAGCACATTTACCCACCCTCTGCTCAATGCCTGCAGCATGGGAGAGGGCTGTATAGCACACACACAAACACACACACATTTGTAACTTCTGCATTTTGGGTGCCAACAAGCATTCACATGTTCAATCACGAGTTGGCAAGAAATGAAAATCACAAAAACATCCATACGTGTACAGGTTGTAGTGATGCAGTGCATGACGCTCTGCTGGGCAAAGGCAGGGGTGCAGATCGAGGATTTCAAGATAACGCGATTCCTCCTAGATCTCGGCTAATGTGTTTCTTTTCGCAGACCGAATAAAAAGGAGCAGCAGGAGAGATGAATAAAGGAAACAAAAAGAGAGGAGGCCTGAGCAACGAGGAGAACAACTGGGCAGGGATGAAAGGATAGAGAAGGTACTCATCATCTCAAGGTACTCCAACGAGAACATAATTATGAAATGAAATGAAATGAAATGATCTGCATTTATATAGCGCTTTTCAAGTCAATGACTTCCCAAAGCGCTTTACATTGTGCTTCACATTTCCCAATAGCGGCCGTGATCTGTGCAGCCATGTAAGGCGCTAACCTGCTTATTGGGGGTAATTGGGGGTTCAATGTCTTACCCAAGGACACTTCGGCATGTAACACGGACAAGCCGGGATTCGAACTGGGATCCCTTAATCCTAAAACGATCGCTCTACCTCCTGAGCTACTACCGCCCCAAAATTATGATTCGCACTTCCATCAATCTCATTCTACAATCGTATCCGCTATCTTGTGCATCAGCTTTCCTCGACCACTGCTTCTGATCATCACCTGTGTCTCACTGCATTTATAGTATGCCAACCCAAGCTCTCACTCTTCAAAGCAGGCTGTCCTTTTCTATTGGGCAAGGTTGTCAACCACCATTACCTCCCAGTAGATGCCTTGCAATCAATCGGTTCCTGGGAGTGGACACACCTCAGTACCAATTCACTCATTGCCCAATGAGATATATTTAAGAGCAGCTGCCGGAAAAGGAAAGAGATCCCCAGGCTGATAGGTAAGAGAACTAATTCCTCCAAGTCTCTGGGGTAAGCGGCCGGTGTGTCACGAGACCGGACCAGATAGGACGCAGGAGGCAGGAAGGATGAACTCAATCGCGTAACGACCAGTTACTTTTATTTAGCAAAATAAAAGTTGTCCAACACTCAGGGACAAAACAAAACAAAAACAGGCTTACAGGCAAACAGGAACTCAGACTAGGAATACTCACAAAACAGGCTTTTACTCAGAACGGGCAAACACAGGTTTCCTCACGTCAAACAGAACAGATTAATGCAGAACAGAAAATGCAATGAACCAGCAACCGGCAATACCCACAACCCGCCCTTAAAGGAATGGTCACACAGCCTTTCACGGGCGTATCGAGGCTGAATCACGGCCAGAAATTTCTGCCCGTGAAGCAGATGCTGTTGGACGCTTTGAGATCGCGATACAGACGAGATACAGCAGTGCTTTACACGCAGTAAGAAATTAACACGCGGTTGGCCGCGCGAAAAAGTTTTGCGCTGCTCAAAACCTTAGACCACGGGTAACCGCGGGCGGCACACGTGGTACACACGAGGTAATGACGCGGTACAGACGCGGAACGACGTGCTACGGCCGCGGCCAAGACGTGGTTACACGCGGGTAGGACGCGCAAAATTTTAGCGGGTAATCGCGGGTGGAGCACGGTCATAGCACGTTTGTTCTGCGCCTGTATCGCGTTGTTATCACGTGCATTAGCGTGTGTAACGCGTGTAAGCACGGTCAAACGCGATGCAGCCGCAGTTACCCGCGATAAAGACGCGGAACAGTCGCCTGCGTCTGTTTCGCGGGCATACCACGGGTAAACAGCGGGTTTAGCCAATTTTGCACATTTTCCACAGCGTCTGCTTCACGGGCATGAACTTCTGGCCGTGATTCAGCCTCGATACGCCCGCGAAAGGCTGTGTGACCATGCCTTAAGAAGCACACACGCAAATTAGACGATCTGCTACAGCCGGTGCCCAGGGGGCGGGGCCAGCCGGTCGCCACGGCGACCATGCTGGACATGAGACAGTGCCTGAATCTTAGAAGAGGAACTAACTTTCAACTGGGTACTCTCTCTCTGATGTAAGCCATCAACCACAGGACATCTACCACCATTCGGAGAAGAATCTCATTTTTTTGGACCTCACCCCCCTTCTCCCACGTTCCCAAACCGTTTGTAATAGTTAATAAACCTTTTCTTTGTTCAATCCTGTCTGTTGGTTGTGTGTTTTCTGAGTGTAAAACGTATCTGATTTCCTGGGTTGCCACAATAGAAAATGTTTTTATCAAGATTTGGTTGTGTTTGCCTCAATCTGGGTCAGAAACAAGCTGTCCAGAAAGAAAATCTCTCAAAGCCGCACTTTTTGCATATTGCTTTCACATCCATTACTTTGTACATCAGAAAAACAATACTTTTGAACCAGAAAACGAAACCGCTAAAATAACAAAAATAACAAAAAAAAATGCATGCTTGCTCACTAACAAAACGTTTAGGTTATCACGATTAATCCATAATCACCAAGTTTAAGTTATTTCAAGTGATTTTTTAAGTGTAAAGTAGGAACCGGAAATATATAAATAAAATGCAGAAATGGAGGAACGCAAAAATGGAGCCTACTTTTGGAGTGAGAGCAAACAAGCTTGGTACCTAATTGATTTTCTCTTTCCGCCCTGTGTATCCACCCTCTACCCATTTGAGTTACGTCACACCAAAGGTGAAGATTTGCGTTTTTTGATTTTAAGCTAATTTTTAGGAAAAAAATAATTTAAAAATATATTTGATTTTGAATAACAGTGTTGGAACCAGTACTATTTTTTTATTTAATTTTCTTTACACTTTATTCATACATTTTTTTCCAATTGAATCAAAATTTGGATTGCTGTGCTTTTTTTGGAAAGTAATGACTCCATTTTCTTCCACTTTCTGTAAAGCCAACTTCTTTCTAAACTTTTAATTTGAACTGTACCTCTGGTTGGAATTCGGGGATTGCAATACGATCATTTTTATTTGATGCAATTCATCAGTTAATCAATAATGTAATCAACAAATTAAGGGACTTTTATAATAATCGTTATACATTAAATGTATAATTATGAGTTAATTATAATTTTGTTATTTTATCATATTAAAATGACAGAGTGTATCATTAAGGCAGCCTGGGGGCTGAGTGATTAGGTCCAGGGTTCAATTCCAGCTGTCAGCCTCCCTGTGCAGAGCTTGCATGTTCTCCCCATGCCTGTGTGGGTTTCCCCTGGATAACCTGGTTTCCTCCCACATTCCAAAGACATGCGTGGCAGGTTGATTGGTGACAACAAATTGTCCCCTAGGTATAAATGAGCATGTGAATGGTCGTATGTGACCCTAGTGAGAATAAGCAGGGCAGAAAATGATGCAAATGATGGATGTGTGAGATCTAATGCTTCCAGTGGTAAAGAAACAAAACAATATTGATTTAAGTAATAAGCAAATACAAACGCTGCCCTACTTACGAACAATCGCTCTTAAGTTTAATTTGTTCGTAAGTTGCTTCAGTGCTATATTTTGTATGTTTAAGGCTTGTATAAGTAACCTGTATTGTTTTTTTACTAAAAAGTAAAACATTTCATAAATTTATATGCTCTATAAACATAAATAAAGTTAAGTTTAAATTACTTTTGGAAGATGAGCTTCAACAGTCAGACGACTTCCTCCTCCGTGGTAAAAAATGGCCGAAAAAAAAAGCGATCCAACCATTTTCCCAACGGCATCAAGCTTCCACTTTCATTTAAAATGAAACGGCTCGCCTCTTCTTTACACTTTACACCAACCATATTGAATGGATGCACGAGATATTAAGCAATAAAAATGTCAAAGTTCTTAGCGCGCTGGAGATACAGTATAGTATGTTTATGGGCCATTGTGATTTGAGGGGAAATTTTTTTTCTACCTGGTATTTTAAGTGGTTGACTGAGCCTTTTTTAACCTTTGATATAAACAACCAGGTAATAGTACAATGTCATTCTCAAAAGTGATTCAGTATCTAGCATCAGTATCGTCAAACCGTTGCCCGTCAATGCCGAGGTCTAGCTCTTCTCTGAAAATTGTGATGATGCTTTACACCGAAAAACAACGGGAACCAGATGATCAAGGTGTTGTAACTTAGTAAGATCACGGCGCTTTCCCTGCTACTGGTAACTATGGAAACGAGTGTCTGTTTCATGTGCGCAAGTCAGAAAAAAATAAATGGTCTGCGCTTCAAAAAGGTTGGTGACCCCTGGTTTAAATTCTTCCAGATGCCACTTAACAGTGCTACTGCTAGTTGCAAGTCAGTACTTCTCCATGTATTTCCGTCTTACTGCGATTTTAACTATTTACACATGGCCTGCTCCTCACCTGACCACAGAATGCCCCTGCAAACTGATTTCAAGCATTTTTCATGTTCACATGATACATGTAATAATTTATACATGCGCATGTATGTTAGAGTGCATGCCACGATTCACAGGTGTTGTTTGATGAACACGCCTTCTCTGCGGTGGTGCAAATGAATGCACAATCGCACCGTATAGGACCTTCAGCTGCGCAAATGTATGCTGAATGTCAAATGTCAAAACAATTGAGATCTTTGGAAATGCAATGCATTAACGAGTCGAAATAAATCTAAGGGGACTGCGTGAAAAGGAAGTAACAAGGGAAAATAAAAAGGAATCTGCTGCATTGTCTTTATTTATTTATTTATACATTATACCAGGAGATTTGGTGGAAAAAAATGGTATGTGGCTGTGGATTATTTGGCAGCTTCTACTCAAGCCACCATGAAATAAATAAACAAAAAAAGAAAAACTGACATTAGGGACATTTTACTGGAACAACATCAAGTGACTAGGCTTGACAGGGCACTACAAAGCCAAGTGCTGTAGATTGATGTTGGATACAGTGTTTGCTTATTTTCTTTTTTTGGGGACATATTTAAATAAATAACTGGCATTGACTTATTTTATTATTATCATGTGATCTGCATTTATATTGTTTCTAGGGTTTTATTCATATGGTGGGGTCACCAAACTGAAGCCTGCGTGCTGCATCAGGCCCGCCAACAAACGTCTTCTCGCCCACGAGACAATGCTGAGAGAAGCATAAGAAAAAAAGTGAGCCACTTCTAATCAAACAGTCACCTGCAGTTTTTAAAATCGCAACTGAATATTACCAAATCCTGGAATAAAACATTTTTGAAGTAGCCCTATCGCATGTTTTTCAATGCAAGAAAAATGGACAATGAAACACACATTGGCTTATGTTATCTATTTTCTTAAAGGATTGCCAAGGTGCCGGATAAAAGACTCTCTATCAGCGTGTACAAAAGAATTTAACACATCAATCAGGTATCTTCTTTTCTTCCAGCCCGACCCCTGTTCAAGTATTTTCGAACCAATGGGTTGACTATGCAAAAAAAGGCATATCTATCAGGATACTAAATAAAATGGAGTTTTAAACCGTTTATGTTTGGCAAATAATGGAAAACACTTATGAAGGTAATATTTCTGTATCAATAAAAAAGTCAGAACAAAATGATTAAAATAGTCCACATTTAAAGTAAAATTTTCTTGAGCTGAAGAAAATTGATACCACCGGCCCTTAAATATTATTTACCAAACAGTAAAGTCAAGTCAAGTCAAGTCAAGTCATGTTTATTTGGATAGCCCTTAATCACGAAGAGTCTCAAAGGGCTGCACAGACCACAGATTATTGCAAACCACAGACTATTATGACACCATCCCCTGATTTAAAACCTATAAGAGGGCAAATAATACACAGATATTGTCAACATAAACTATAGGTTATTCATATGCTATAGAATAGAAGTGTGTTTTAAGCTTAGATTTAAACACTTCTACTGAGGTTGCAAAATCTCAGGGGGAAGAGCATTCCACAGCACCGGGGCCCAAATAGAGAACGCTCTCGAACCTGCGGATCTCTTCTTGGCTCTTGGGATCACCAGTAAACCAGCATTTTCAGAGCGATGGCTCCGGACCGGAACATAGGTGGAAATTAAATCTGAAAGATATGAGGAAACAAATCCTTGCTTGATTTTGTATACTACCAACAGAACCTTAAAATCACATCTTAAGCTAACAGGGAGCCAATGCAGGTTAGCTAAAATCGGGGTAATGTGATCAAACTTTCTTGTCTTCGTTAAAAGCCTCGCTGCAGCATTTTGTACCAGCTGAAGGCTCTTGATTTTGGACTTTGGGAGACCGGAGAGTAGTGCATTACAGTAATCGAGACAGGAGATAACAAACGCATGAATTATAATCTCTGCATCCGACTGAGACAGCATAGGGTGAATTTAAGCAATGTTGCTAAAAAGCTGTTCTAGTAAAATTCTTAACATGTGTTTAAAAGGACAGATGGGGATCAAATATGGCACATACATTTTTGACTGAGTCACTCTGCGTGATATTACAGTAAAACTTTTTCCACTCGAAAATGTACACAACATAACCAAACTAAGCTTGCCTCTTTTGATACACACAGAAGATATTATTTCTTTCAATTCGTAGCCCATTACTTCAATAAAAGTTATAATTTCAACAAAAATAACATTTTATTTATGTCATGTGCAAAGATAAATATTTTTCAACTTTTAAGATAAAGCAAAATGATTCAGGACATGGGAAACGTTGTAGTTTGTGCCACAAAACATAAAATAATAGTTATAAAGAATTTAGATCAGGTAGCCCCTGCTATATTTAGTCAGAAATATAAAGTATATATTAAATGCTTATGATAATTGAGTGTTAAAATTGTTACTCATTTAACTTCACAGATTTGGCATTTTCTCTTTCAAAATCATTGAATGTTTGTATTGTATTATGAATATTATTAATATAATTAGTATTGTTGCATGGTGTTGTAGTGTTAAATTATAACAACCCTTTTAAAATATATTAATATGAAATTACAGCATTAACCTAAAAATGGAGCTGCCACTCAAATACTTAGTTGTTTTGTTTTATGGGTATTTTTTTGTGGGGGACCACTCTAAAATAATGCCATAAGCTACACCCTATTTTCTTGATTTGAAATAACTTTTTAACAACAGTGACCAGATGATGAAGGTTCTGTAACTGATTAAGCTCAGGAGGCCTCTCCTGCTACTGGTAACCATGGAAACTAGTATTCTGTTTTATTTGGGAGAGCAAACTTCTACCTAAAAGCTGGCCTGGAGAGGAATGGGTGGCACCAGGCTGTACTTGCTGTAGACACACAAAAAGAATTGGTGCCCCTACGACCCTAGAGGTTAAAGTATTAGTGAACTGTGTGATGTAACATTTTACTGTACTAATGTCAGCAGATGCGGAGTGAGGCACACAATTCTCTTGCCTCCCGGCAGAGGGCGATAGTGAGACCAAGGACTGATTTGGCGCACACCTCAGCCTGAAAAATGGAATTAGTGATGGTATTAACAAGATAACTGCAAATTTGCTTATCCAGGAATTCTGTTCCTGTTTCATGGACTTTTTTTTAATAATGGAGGATTAACTATCTGTTTATGCTTTTATTCAAAGGGAGAAGTGCATAGAATTAATTTGTAAGTTGGGGTAAGACAATATAATGTTGTTTTTTTTCTCTCTCTTTTATGTAATTTTAATTTTGAGGATTAAAATTAAAACAGAAATCGAAACATGCATAATGTGCAGCAAAAAGAGTGCAATAAAATGCAGAATGCATTTCTAAAAACAAAATAGCATCCTTTTGAAAAGTTGAAGTAAATACAATCACATTACTAATTTAAGGCTAGATTCACACTGCAGAGTTTAATGCTCAATGACAATTTTTGGGTCAAATCCAATGTTTTTTCTGAGATCATACACATTTCCTAAATGTGACTTGTATGCCACTTCATCTCCTGTGTAAACGCCACAAGTGTCCCGCATGTTGTCCCCCAACTATTAATTAAATCCAAAATTTCACTTTCCCCCCATTGAATGCCATCTGTGTGGTCTGATTTGAATGTAAAATTTGTTAACTACCACCAAAGGATACTATGGCTTTAAGAATGAACTTGAGCGACATATTTTGAATCCATTTGTATGTGATGTGATGTTGGGTGTTTTGTTACAGAATAAATAAGTGTTCATCTTCCATGAATGTGTGAATTCATAACACTCCGTTTTGGTCCGCCATGGTTTATGATTTTGTCCACTTCCCCACCCCTCTTTGAACGCAGAATAATGCAGTTTGCCGCCCATTGATGACGTGCAGGAAGCATGAATGTATCTTAGCCGTGCAAACTGAAGTCGCATTCCAAAAGATCAGATATGTATCAGACTTAGGACCACATGTGAAAGTGGCCTGGATTTGTGTCCTTTAACAGCTTGCATACAGGTCGCATCCGAGCAATGAAATCTGATTTCCATGCAGTGTGAACCTAGCCAAAGTTTGATTTCTGTGCAGTTGTTTCTTTTCTTTTTACCTTTGGGTTCCCTGGCCGATCACACACCCAACGGTTTGTTTAGAACAGCAACCCACCTGACCTGTGACGCTGCCCATTTAAAAGGTGGACATCTTCTAACACAGGGGACAGTGGAGAAAGTGGATAAGAAGTGGAGGAGACATGCACCGTAGTTTTGCATTGCAGTGAAGTTTTCAAAGCAGAATTTCGAGCATGAGAGAGAAAGAAAGAGAGAGAGCGGTAGTTAAACCCATTAATTCCCACCCGTCAACTCGTACCAGCTGATCTTGTCAAGTCAAGTCACATTTATTTATATAGCCCTTAATCACAAAAATGTCTCAAAGGACTGCACAGGATTACAATTACACAATTACGTGATCTTAAACCAACATGCGGGCAAGGAACAACTCAAAACCTCAGCGTGAGGAAAAAGAGAAACCTTGAAAAGGGACCTCACAAGTGGCCATCCCCCTTTCTGGATGACCAGGGTGAATTACATTTAGCATTACAGTACACAAAAGTAGTAAACACTAGGTAACATGTTGAAAATTTGTCCGGAAAGTGCATGACAGCAACGACGCCCCCAGCCTGTAAACTAGTCTAGAAAGTCTATGACGCCACGACGCAGCTTCCCATCTCTGCCAGCTGGTCAATGCAGGCGTTGACATGCTTCAGGTCAGACGCTGGTCCACTGACTCATCTCAAATCGTCCTTCTTCGTATCACCACCAGGCAGGCAGTCGGAAAAAGACAGGACAATACAGAATATGAGGTGGGCATCAATCATAAGCTTTAGAATAGAAGTGTGTCTTGAGTCTGGATTTAAAAACTTCCATTGAGGTTGCAGATCTTATCTCCGGAGGCAGGGCCTTGCATAGCACCGGGGCCCGGAAGGAGAACGCTCTCATACCTGCAGACTTCTTGGCTCTCGGAGTCACTCATAGTTACACACCTAGTTGACATTTTATATTGAATCCACACAATTTTACAATATTGGAAAAGATGCAAAGTTTTTGTATCAAGTTTGTACTCCTCAAAAATCAATATAAAACAAAATAATATTTCCCTTCCCCATCTTTTTTAATGTGTAAAGATTTTTGGAAAACCACCATGGAGCCACCCGGCAGCGCTAAAGAACTCCTGAGCTGCAAGTTGCCGATGCCCATCGCACTGATCAGTAACAAAGAAATTGGTCTCAGCTTCAAAAAGATTCTCAAGTTATAGATAGATAGATAGATAGATAGATAGATAGATAGATAGATAGATAGATAGATAGATAGATAGATAGATAGATAGATAGATAGATAGATAGATAGATAGATAGATAGATAGATAGATAGATAGATAGATAGATAGATAGATAGATAGATAGATAGATAGATAGATAGATAGATAGATAGATAGATAGATAGATAGATAGATAGATAGATAGATAGATAGATAGATAGATAGATAGATAGATAGATAGATAGATAGATAGATAGATAGATAGATAGATAGATAGATAGATAGATAGATAGATAGATAGATAGATAGATAGATAGATAGATAGATAGATAGATAGATAGATAGATAGATAGATAGATAGATAGATAGATAGATAGATACTTTATTCATCCCCAAAGGGAAATTTACATTTCCAGCAGCATCCTTTCGCTTGAGAACAATACAATAATAAAGCAAAACGAATACAATATACAAATACCCAATGTGACGTGCTAATACCCACTGTAGCGTCTTGTATAGAGTATTTAATATGTGCTACATAAAATACACATTGCAATAAAAGTACGGTAATATGCAATGTAGGGGGTGTGGTTTAATGTGGGCCTTTACTCCGCCGGGTGGAGTTAAAGAGCCTCATGGCATGAGGAAGAAAAGATCTCTTCAGTCTGTCCGTGGTACAAGACAGTGACAGCAGTCTGTCGCTGAAGCTGCTCTTCTGTCTGGATATAATGCTGTGTAGTGGATGTGATGAATTGTCCATGATCGACCGCAGCTTTTTCAGTGCCCGTCTCAGTGCTGTCCAGCTCTGTGCCCACAACAGAGCTCACTTTCCTCGCCAGTTTATTGAGACGAGAGGCATCCTTCTTCTTGACGCTGCCTCCCCAACATACTGCCGCATAGAAGAGGGCGCTTGCCACAACTTCAGGAGCTTTTGGCAGATGTTGAAGGACGCCAGCCTTCTGAGGAAGTAAAGTCGGCTTTGACCTTGATTTATTTTTCAATCGGATCATCTTTTCGCAGTGAAATTAGGTGCACTAAAATTAGCTCGAGGCCTGTTTAAAAAAACTGCATCTGTGGTCTGTCTCTTGCATGCTGATAAGTTGTTTTAAGTGAAGCACTTGCCAGCTGAGCTGCTTGTTTGCTAACAGTAAGGTGCAGGTGTTCGTTTGAAGGGGCGTGCGCATGTTGTTGCTGTGCCATGCACGCTCAGAAATCCTCAGAGAAATCAGTTTTTTTGAGAAATTGTTTACTCAGCACTCATGTAAGTGTTTATGAGGATGGGGATAGAAGAAAGACCATAAGGTAGACCATCATGAAGATATGACCAAAATTTGTCACATATGTGAAGAAGAAGAAAGACAAATATCTCCTTCGGTCATCAAAGACTATTTGGAATCATAATATTTTCTGATGCCAGTAATAAAAAACGTTTGCAGGAATATTGTGTATTAACTAGCGTCTCTTAGTGGTAAAAAAGTAATAAAAGTATTGATTTGAATGACGAGCAAAAATGCATTAAGTATTACATAAACGTATAATAGTTTGAAAACTCGTAGGTCAAGAAATGTTTTTTTTATTTTACATGAACTGAGGCTCACCTAAAGGAAGCTGACATGATTGTCTGCTACGGGTACCTCAAAAATACAAAAACCCTGATAAGGCTGGGGAAAAGTTGAGAAGAAAAACAGTCTGGTTTTATCACTTTGAGTCTCCATGGTTTGTATTCTCCTTTGTGCTTTTAGCACTTGTTTTTGGTTACATTACACAACACAACGACATCTCCTGGTCAAATATTACACAGTGTTCCTTTTAGGTTCCTCAAAAAGATTTATGACCGCTAAAAAAAAATTACAAAGTATGTGTGATTAGATATAACCAAGAGCATGTAACAATGCCCTATTAGACAAATAAACACAGAACTAGAAAAAAAAAGTTGCTGTAAAATTCATTTTAATTTATTTTTTTGTATTTTACTGAATATTCAAATTAATTCTATCTAAATTTATATTTCATAAAATAAAGGTAAAACAAATAAAAATAAATAAACCTAACAATAACAATATAATAAAAATAAAACAAAAGATATCATAATCCTGAAATTGATTGATATATGTTACTCAAACAATTAGTATAAATGAATTGTAAAAGAAAAATACAATTCTACTTGTAATGATTTTTGTGACAAGATTTTGAAGTGCAGTAAATATTGTAGCCAGCAACTCTGGCAAATTAAAGTAGTCTTGTCAGAACTAGAAAAGGAGGGGGACCCAGACATGTAACGTTTACTCACAAGTTTATTGAGATGTAGAGGAAAACAAAGGCCAGCGATCCGGTCCTTGCTGGATGAGGGAAGCAAGCCGGAGCGTGATCGGAATGCAGAAGTGGATCTCCCGCTCTGGGAGATCCTAGCGTGGTCAAACGGGCAAAACGTGTCGATATCAGGAGCGGGAGATCAGAGCGTGGTCAAAAGGGCAAAACGAGTCGATGCCGGAGACAAAAGGAGAATCAGGAACAGACGAGTGACAAAAGTGGTATGAAAACGGGACAGCCGGGAGCCAGAATCAAAGTGCTTGTCTTGCGTACGCAGAGGTTCGCTGACGGACTGACAGGGAGAGACTGGCGTACTGGGTATAAATAGGAGGGGAATTAATCTGGCCACAAGCAACAGCTGGTGCCAAATGAGCGGGCACAGGTGAGGGCAATGAGTAATCATGACAAGTCTTGTTTCAAGCCATTATGAGGTGTTAAAGCTTTTTTGAGCAAGGGTGTTTGCTGCGGATGCCAAAAATTTCAAAGTGTTAAAAGCATAGGAATACCTGTCCTTACTCTGGTAACCGATGGGTGAACAAAAGGAAAATTAACAGTATGAAATGAGCATCAAATAATCTTCCACTCTTGCATTGACACTCATTTGGAATCTCTGGCTTCTTATGGACCACAAACCAACTCAAAAGACATACAAATTTCAACAGCTGAAATGATGGATAACTCTGAGAGCTCTAACAGGCTTGTCGAAAACGGGATTGTAGAGGCCAAAGCAATAGCTCTGACCAGTAAAGACAACAGAACGCGTCTTAAAAATAATCAGCAAGAGGGAAGTAAACCATGTAACATTGAAGGAACACAAACTAGTAGACTGCACGTTAAGTGGAGTCATTAATCTGTGTGACGCCAATTCCACGCTGCTTCTAAATTGTTGCTATTTAAAGAAAATAGTCGGGCCATCACTGGGAATCAAGCAGGTTCTCGTTGGTACAGAGAGAAGTTAAAGGTCAAATGATTAAATGAGAGTGGTCGTACCTTTTGTGTGAGAAGAGAGAAAAATGATTTAATTCTGCTCTGAATGTGGATCTCCTGCGGCTTCATTATCCAAGCCTGAAAATAACACACTGAGGCAAGCAGAATCGCCTTCTAATGGGATTTCTTTCTGGGCCAATAGAAAGAAATGAGCGAGGACAATGTACACACGCACAATGTAAACACACATGAAATAGAAAATATCTTCTTGGGAGCAGTGTTGGAAAAAAAGTCATTAGTTATACAGGAGTTACTCCCTTCTTCTTCTAAAAAGCCACTGAGTTTGTAACTGAATTACTCCAGAATAAAAGTAACTATTTCCCTTACTTTAAAAAGAAGTTGTATGTCAAAGAATTTGAAATTTCCTGAGCAATTAAGAAAAACCGCGGCAACGTCTTTGACCGGCATTCACTTGAAGAGATGGGAATTTCGACTATTTTGGAGAACTGTTTTTAGTTTTCGTCTCGGCTCACTAAAAAAGGCGTCTCTTTTGTGTCCCAAACAGCTCTTTAACTTGTTTATGTTGCTTTAATCCTACGTTGCCAATTATTGTGTAACATAATGGCCTAAAGAAGGAGGAACAAATAAAGAAAAAAAGACAAAAATGGAAAAATTTAGCAAAAGATAGACCAAAATAACAAAGGTAAAAAGAGAGCTAAAAGAAAGAAAAAAAGAATAGACTTTACATTTTAATACCAAGAAATATGATTAAAATATTTATGAATCTACAAAAAAAAGATAAAATAGAAAACAATTTTAACCTTTCTTATGCTCAACATATTTAAAATCCACAACAAAGAATCCCAATTAGTGTATATTGACCAATCATAGGAGAAAAAAAGGCTCTCGAAGGGAACCAGCTGTTGATTGGTAGGTAGCCGGCTCCGCTTCTTCCACTTCCATTGAGATGTTTTGTTTCGTAAACGACGCGAGTCGAAGTGAATCAACTGTCATTCGCCTTTTCTTTAGGTGCATTAAAAAAAAATATTCGTAATTGCTATCAAACTGTATGGTAGTTGCTATTTTGAATGGTGACTTGGCCCGAAAGGAACTCGGAGGGGGGCAGAAAACCCCGGTGCTAAAAACTGCGTTTACGCACCACTTATGACCATCTGTAACAGTAACGACTTTTTAACGGCGGGAAAAGTAATTATCTAGATTACCCCGTTACTGAAAATATAACGCCGTTACGTAACAGCGTTATTCCCAACACTGCTTGGCATTAATATTGGCCGTTCTTCACTCGAGAATCCCGATCTTACTGGAAGGAAGTGGTGTAGCTAACAAATAAATGGACTCTAAATGGGTGGCATTATCTCAGGAGGTAGAGCGCTCGTCTTGAGATCAAGAGGTCGGAGCTTTGAATCCCGGCTCCTACGTGTTATATGTCGAGGTGTCCTTCGGCAAGACACGGAATCCCTAATAAGCAGGTAGGCGCTTTGCATGGCTGACTCCCTATTGGTGTGCGAGTGAATGGGTGAGTGTGAAGCACATTGTAAAGCGCTTTGGGAGGTCTTCATTGACTTGAAAAGCGCTATATAAATGCAGACCATTTACCATTTACTCTCTGTTGACGTTAATTTAAACTGGTTTTAGGAACATGCTTCCTGCAATAATGTATCACAAGAATGCTACAATTTCCTCATATTCAAACGTAAGATCTTCACAAAACAACATTAGTCAATAGCAGTGACATTGGTGAGATTTGTGTCTGATTTAAAAATAAGTGGCTCTAAATCTTTAGATTAATAGAGCAAGAAAGCAATATAGTCATTCCTCTATATAAGAGCATGTTAGGATACGAGAATTTCGAGATTGATTTGGAACAAAAGCTTTGCTCTACATAACAGGGAAAATCTAAGTTATGAGAATTTCCAAAGATTACCACTAGAAAACGCTCCAGGCCACTCACCGCACAAGACTGATCACCGCCAGGTTAGCGCATAAGCTTACTGGCATCAGATAGATCATATTATCATATTACATCTCTTTTTTGTGGCTTTTGTGATCCTAGTCATGAGTTCCGGAAAAGGAAATGCTCTGGGGTCTTCGGAGGGAAAAAGGAGAATGATGTAGATTGAATTGATAAACAAAAATAAGCGTGGTGTTTGTGTGAGTGACCTAGCTAAGCAGTACGATCGGTCAACATTTACCATTTGTATGCTATTGAAACAGAAATGTGTCATCAAGGCCTATAAACTGATCAGGGGCCTGACTGTTTTTTCAAAATTGCGAACCACTATTCTTGACAAAATTGAGGGACTTTTGTTATCGTGGATACGTAACAAGAAGCTAGCGGTAAATACCTTCACAAAGAGGAGAAGTCACAGTCTATGCAAGGACATACAACTTGACACGGCGTCCATAAATGGGGAGTCATTGCCGTGTACAGCCAGAATGGATTTAAAGTCCAACAGTGGCTTGTTTAAGAATTTCAAGAAGAGAACCGGCATACACTTAAGGTATAAGTCAAGTCAAGTCATTTTTATTTGTATAGCCCTTAATCACAATAAGTCTCTAAGGGCTTCACAGATTAGTACACTATGTTACACAGACTATTTTTCAGCCGACAAGAAGAGTAGGTTATTATTCATATGCAATGGAGTAGAAGTGAGTTTTAAGTTTAGATTTAAACATTTCCACTGAGGTTGCAGATCGGATCTCAGGGGGAAGAGCATTCCACAGCACCGGTGCCCGGATGGAGAACGCTCTCGAACCAGCAGAACACTTCTTTGCTCTCGGGATCACCAGAAGACCGGCACTCTCAGATCGTAGGCTTCGGACCGGGACATAGGGGCAGATCAGATCTGAAAGATAAGAGGGAGCAAGTCCATGTATGATTTTGTACAATACTAAGAGAACCTTGAAGTCACATCTTTGGCTAACTGGGAGCCAGTGCAAGTGTTATGTGATCGTACTTTTTGTCCTAGTTAAAAGCCTCGCTGTGGCATTTTGTACTAGCTGAAGAGACTTGATTCTGGACTTCGGGAGACCGGAGAGTAGTGCATTACAGTAATCGAGACGGGAGGTAACAAATGCATGAATTATAGTTTCCGCATCAGACTGAGACAGTATTGAACGGATTTTGGCAATGTTACGAAGATGGAAGAAAGCGGTTCTAGTAATTTTCTTTACATGCATCTCAAAGGTTAGATCAGGGTCAAATATGACACCTAAATTTTTAACTGAGTCACTCTGTGTGATGTGACATTTGTCAATGTTCACAGCAGTTTTTGAGAATAAGTCACGGCATTTAGATGGACCAATGACTAACATTTCGGTCTTTTCAGAGTTAAGACGCAAGAAATTGAGTGACATCCACTCTTTTATCTCAGTGAGGCAGGCCTCCAAATTTCCACAGTTTAGTGTGGAAGATTCCTCCAACGGAAGATAGAGTTGAGTGTCGTCTGCGTAGCAGTGGAAGCTGATATTGTACTTGCGAATAATGTCACCTAATGGAAGCATATAAGAAGCAGCGAGAGTAGAAAACGAAGCCGCGAAAGAGTTTACACTTCATCAAAATAAAAGTAAAAAGGTATTCTGTACGTATGTTCATTTAAAGTTTGTAGAGCAAATAAGCCCAGCACAAAATTGACTTCCAAGCAATGTTCCCTCTAATTTTCCACGGGTCTGAGCGTTCACACAAAGTCGGTGAGCAATGCTTGAAACAACTGTGAGCAACCATAATCCCAAGTGTGGCAAGATAATTAATTATCAAACATGTCCAAAACTTGACATCAAGTTACATTTTGCTGAGTTTCCGGCAATGCAAAATTATTTTTCTCTTTTGAATGAATTGACTCATGTACTATTGCATAGGTTGTACGGCCTACAAATGTCGTTTGTTCTTACAATTCTTTCACAAGATATCCATTTCTTTTTATTTCCTGATATATTTTGTCGCATAATATTAACATTTTGGGGGGCTTATTTAGTCAGTTGTAAGATACAGAACTTTACTTAATCACATTTTTTAGTGGAAGTACAATGTTGGCAACAAGATTCACTCGATATAATTGGAAATTATTTGAATGCAGCACAAACTTTTTATTCTTTTTTCCGTGTTTTTTTCTACTTTTTTTTTGTATTCCTTTGAAAAAATCTCATTGTCTTTATTTTTTCCGAGCTGTTACTTTTTTCTTTTTGTTCTCTATTTACTTGTTTCCTACATTTCTTTCTTTTCTTTTTTTCTGGCTTTTTTCTAAATTTTTCCTTCTTTTTTTTTTCCTTTTGTTTCTTTTTTTCTCAGGTTTTCTCTACTTTTTCATTTTGGTATTTTTTTCTGTTTTGTTCTATTACCCCCTTCCTTTAAGTCCTTTGTGCATAATTTTACATAATATTTGGTCATGTTGGGAATAAAGAAGCAAAAACAACCTGAAGAGTCGTTTAGGACCCGAAAGAGCCGGTTCCTTTTAGTGAGCCGAGCCGAAGAAGCCGGTTCTCGACAAACTCTACTAACTTTACTCAACTTTGTTCTACTTCGACTTGACTTCAAAATACCGCATTTAGGACACAACGTCAGGAGAACCCGTGTATTTTTACCTTCATGCACTGTAACTTTGACTTAATCCGCTTCTTATTTAGTAATTGTGAGCCCTCATTTTTGTGCGCTGGCTAGATTTTCTTGTGCGCTGAGAATGTGCGAGCAGTGTGCAATTGCGCACGCGCGCAGTTTAGAGGGAACGCTGCTTCCAAGTAACTCAGAACTTTGGAATGGATGGTACAACTGCATCCACTTTTGGACAGTTCCCAAACGTACCGATTCACCATGTACCATAATGAAATCTGATAACATGAAGTTTTGAATGTAACTAAAACATCCAAGGCTATGTATTGATAAAATAATGGTCTCACCGTACGTAAGTATGTCTATTGGAGGGGCATTCTCAAGTACATAACATTACGCAAATTTCTCACTTCTTTGGCATTCTAACAAGTTTAGCAACTTGTAGACCGTTACCTCGTACTGGGAGTCTCAGACATCTGAGACCACGCCTGTAGAGGCATGATCCAGTCAACCGAGTATCAGATATCGTAGCCCACACCCATAGAGGCATAGTCTGGTCAAGCATCCCTGGTCAACATATAAAGGGGAACTGAGCGATAGTCAACCCTCTTTCCTCCTGGCTCTTGTCTTCAGCTCTGCATGGCGGGTGCTTGATGTGGCCGTGTAGGCCTGCGCTGCGGCCTTGAGCTCAGCACGTGGGCCACACATTACGACCAACCGGAACCAGATTTAACACCATGTTTGCTGGTTCTTGAGTATGAGCGTATTTTTCTGTACAGAGTAATCTTCCCAAAACGACTAGTATCATAGCGGGAAAAAATTTTCTTGTGCTAGTAACCTTTGGCGTTCAAAAACTCCCATAATCCTTGGCAACCCCTTCTATTTTTCCTTCCATTAACTCTCTGTGTTAATAGATCGTGTGTTATTTCCATCTGCCTGGTTCATTGATTCCATTTTCTTGGATTTGATTTCATATCAGAACTCAAAACAACTCAAGTGATAACAATTTGATTTTTATCAGTGTAGGAAATTCTATCATCCTTCAGAGAGAAAAAAGGTTTATAGTGGAGGACAAACAAATTAGTTTACTGATTGCAGTAAAGAATAATTTGTTTAAACCCTAACGATTGTTGAAACTAAAGCTAGAAAAATTCCTACAAGTTACATTGGCTTACAGTAACTGCGTAGGTCATCAACAGTCTCTCATGCTCAGTCACTCCTCCTGCACAATACAAGAACGTCCACTATGGTATCAGCTGCTGACTTCCTCCATGATAGGTGCTCATAAAAAACTTGCATTTTGTTTCATAAATATAAAAATGTTTATATTATTCCTGTATTTTACAACAAATTCTTGTTTGTATGTGTTTTTAGTAATCAGGAAGATGTGTTTCATTCCTATCTAGGGTTAACTTGAATAACTGCCCCCATGGAAGAACCAAAAAAAATTCCAATCCACCCATCCCGAAATCGTCTAAATTGCCGCAGTATTGAAATCGATTAATTAAATACACAAAAATAATAACAACAGCAGTCAAAAGTTGAAAGTTACAAAATTAAATGAGTACAACTACCACAGGCTGCAACAATGTGTACATTTTTTTAAATATACTCATGCAATGTGACATTTGTATATTTTTTTTAAAAAACAAGCGTCTTGCCTAGAGGCAGCTGACGAAACTGTCTGTCATCTTGCTGCTACGAGTACCCAAAAAACTAAAAACCTCGCAAAAGGCTGTGCAAAAAAATAAAGAAAAATGGTATATTTTGGTCATTCTGAGCCTCTGTATTTTGTATTCTTCTTTGTGCTTTTTAGCACTAGTTTTCAGTTGCACGACATAAGTACATTGTCATCTAATGTTCAAATTATGCACATCCCTTTAAGTGACATCATGGAGCCGAGGATAGATTTTGGCGCGGGTATTTTGTTTTCTAGCTCTTCATAGGCACGCGTGCTTCATTTCCCAGCAGCCCGCAGATGGAAACTGGCGGTCGGTTTGTTTTGACTCTCATTGATTATGTGAACAACTCTGCTGCTTTAATTGCATTTATGAAAACGTGTCCTGACAGCACGGCCGATGTGATTTTAATAAATGAATTAATAGTGTCTAGCTGTGTGTGTTTGTGTTTTTGCGTGCCAATGGCTGTCTCCATTCCCCAATGCAGAATGTTTGCTCCTTATTTGACCTCAAAGAGTGCAAAGCAAAATCTAGGACACAACAGCAAGAGCACGCACTCACACACAAGTACGGTTAGCATATTCAAATAAACCTGACTAATCTAACACACGATGTACTGCGTTGTGATGTCTATTTTATTTTTGTTAATGTTCTTATTGGCGCACCGAAATTGACCTGCGTGCCCAATTGACTTGAAAGCCTTTAAGTTTCCTTGCTCGTTGTGTAACATTCATGATCGCAGTGCACTTTTCCTACAACAGCCTTCGGGGACCGTAAAATTCTCATTTATAAAAATGAGTCATCCTATAAATAAAAGAGGAAAAACATGGGGACATTCAGCCGCATTTCACACCATGTTTTGAGTCATCCACGCTTAACATCGAAGCATTTAAGTGGCACTCCTTGGAAATTTCTGGCTGGAAAAAGAGAAAAACGCAAGGAGAGCGAATTAAAATGACAGTAATGAAAGGTAATTCAAAATTCTGAGACATGCAAAATGTTGGAAAATAGTGCGTTTTGTACAAAATCCATATGTATATAACTGAGTGTAATATGCATTATTAAACCTTGGAAGAAGTGATGCACTAGCTCACGGTGTGACGAGCATGGTGTTGTTAGCTTTGTTCAGTCCTGCAAATGAGTGCGTGGTGGATCGATTGCACGGCAATTCATCCACCACCTTATATTTTGTCACACTGTGTTGCAGCTAAAGCACTTTCATTTATGTCTGTTTTCTAATTTCCTTTTTGTCATTCGAACATTTTGTGAATTGGAGCGAGCCGCTCCCCAGTATTGGGCCAGCGCACTCTGTAAATATGATTATTTTTATGTATTTTGCGATTATTATTGTTTACTATACAGCCTCACTAAAATAAAAAGATGGATGTCACATTACTTCTTGCGCCTCTACCTTAAAAATACCAAAATGTGAATTCTCGGTCCATTTCAATGTTGTGTCTTGTTCTCAAAAACTGCTTTGAATATTGACAAATGTGATATCACCCAGAGTGACTGAGTCAAAGATTTAGGTGTAAAATTTGACCCCAATCTGTCCTTCCAAACACACCTTAAGATTATTACTCGGACAGCCTTTTTCCATCTTTGCAACATTGCTAAAATTCAACCTATGCTGTCCCAGTCTGATGCGGAGATTACAATTCATGTTTGTTACCTCTTATCTTGATTACTATAATGTACTACTCTCCGGTCTCCCGAAGTACAAAATCAAAAGCCTGCAGCTGGTATAAAATGCTGCCGCGAGGCTTTTAACTAAGACAAGAAAGTTTGATCACATTACTCTAGTTTTAGCTAACTTGCATTGGCTCACTGTTAGCTTAAGATGAGATTTTAGGGTTCTGTTGGTATTTTACAAAATCATGTATGGACTTACTCCCTTATATCTTTCAGATTTAATTTCCCCCTATGTTCCCGTCTGGAGCCTTCGCTCTGAAAATACTGGTCTACTAATCAGGGATCAGAATTTTCCGCGGATCCGCGGATTTCCGCTGTTTTTGAACCCCAAAGGCATTCCGACTTTTTTACTTTTTCTCTTGCGTAGCAAACAAATTCAAAATCCGACTGTCTCACTCTTTCCTTTATTGCTCTGGCGCACCCTGGCGGCCGTTAGAAAAATTGGCCGCATTGTTGCTCAATTTGTTGGGGGGGATGGGGGGGGCTCCGCCCTGCTTTATTCCTGGACCCTGGCTATTTCAGCTGAAAATGAAAATCTCCATTCTGATCCCTGACTAATGATCCCACAAGCCAAGAAGAGAACCAGAGGTTCGAGAGCGTTCTCCATTCCGGCCCAATGTAGTGGAATTCTCTGCTCCCTGAGATTCGATCTGCAACCTCAGCGGAACTGTATAAATCTATGCTTAAACACACTTCTATTCTATAACTTATGAATGATCTACACATCATGTTGACAATATCTGTGTATTATTTGTTACTACAACATCCATTGCAGCCTGGTTAACCTGGAATGGGGATTACCTCATGTGCGGTTCATTCTCAAGGTTTCTTCATTTTCCTCATGTTGAGGTTTCTGAGATTTTCCTTGCCCTCATGTAAGTTTTAGATCAGGGGGATGGTGTAATAAGTCCGTGGTCTGTGCAGCCCTTTGCGACTCCTTGTAATTAAGGGCTATACAAATAAAACTGACTTGACTTCACTTAAAATTTCACTATGTGATCATTGTGTTTTTTATGTAATGACAGTGCTTCATTTCATGTTCATTTTTGTTGTAAATCAGTTCTGCATGAATGTGTGGTGATTGATCGGATGGAAAATCATCCACCACTGCATGTTTTGTCACACTATGTTGCAGTTGTAATTAAAAAAAAAACCTAACATCTGCATTCCACCTGACATTGACATCTGTCATCACAAACCAACAGTTGGAGGCACACCCTGTCACATATATTTAATCGGTTTATTTCAAGGTATTTTCCGAAATAATGCATTTTGAAGACAGCATGTGATGTATTTGTCATCCTGAGCTGTGGAGGAACACCAGAACCCTAACAAGCCAGTCGCCATATTGTTTGAGGCGTTAATTAGTCAAGGAAGTTACGAGTGTTTTAAGTGAAGTTTTTGTGTTTTTGAGGACAACACCTTTGTATTGTGTCATAGGTGGAGGCAGTAATGGTACAACAAAGGGCAAGCCGCAAAAAAAAGGGGCTAACGAAAGGCATCCGAAGCCTTGGCAGAAAAACACGAGGCTGGCTGCCCAATAAACTCGCAGTGAAGAGCGAGGCTAACCGAGAACACCAAAAGTGTGGGGAGTGCCTAATTGAAAAAATATCTATTTGGGAATACCTTTACATATTCAGATTTGAATAATAACTCATGAATAAAATACACAATGCTGTATGCCACTCAAGGTCACAACAGAATGAAACAGAAGCACGTGCAGCGCTCGTGTTGGAGGCCGTGTTGATGTTGTTTAGCTTTCGCTCGGACTAAGTCGTCTGGGGACAGTAAGTTCAATCAAATATTCATGATAGCAAAGAAAGGAAACTTCCAGCTTTCACTTCCAGCTTTGGACTACATACGCACGCAGTGTGAAGGCATACACTTATTTGGAGGCAGGTCGTAATTATATTCTCACCACGGTTTTAAAAGGGCTCATTGCTTTTTGTCATTCCAAAAAGATTACTGTATTCACTACACTTTAAGGCGCACAGGAATCTAAGGCAACCCCTGCAAAAATTGTATTTTGTCCAATATTTTTATACATAAATGCGGACCGGATTATAAGGTGCATAAAAATTAAACAACATTAAGAGCTGCCGTGTTTATTTGTGTATAACTGTTGGGCCATTTATACACTTACGGTCTATATATCTGTGTTGTGATTGGTCGCCAAACATTGTAAGCGACAGAAATCAAACCCGGGTCGTCGACACTTAACCCGTTGACCACCAGGTAAACAGATAATATTAAAATGAATTATATTTTATCTCATTATCATACTATTTTTACTCTGTGGCAGAAACATTGATTTGCTCAGTGCGTTTTGTTTTGCATTTGTCACAGGCCAGAAACGGAGACAGGACCCAATAGCGTTCGTTTTACTCAGTTTTATTGAGAAAGAGAGCAGTGCTTGCAGGAACGCGGAAGTGGAACTTCCATGTTGAGCGAGGGTAGTCGTAGGCAGCAGGAAAACAGTTCGATGGCCAGGACGGAGGAGCAAGGCAGAAACGGGTCCAGAAACAGGTCGGCAAGAAGTATCAGGCAAGAGAAAACAGGACAGGAGAATGTCAGATAGTACAGAGCTTGCCTAGCTGAAAGCATAGGTTCGCAGACGGTCTGAGGCTGGTAACAGGGAGCCGGGGGGTTTAAAAAGTGGCAGGGAGCCAATCAGCGACCAGGGCTGTTGGCATTAACGGGGCAACCGCAGGTGCCCCAAATCAGTAATCATGACAGCATCCTGAAAGATTAAACACTTGTTCCACTTCTTCACCTGTGCGTGAGTAACGTTACGGTTTAATACCTTTACCAATGTAAAAGAGCTTGTATAGTATTTTGTTTAAAGACTGTTCATTTTCTTCATTCTCTAACATTCGATGATGAAGAGGTGAAGAGACTCTTTAACCTATCAGAATGCAAAACAAAATGCACTATGCAAATCAGTGTTTCTGGCACTGCAAAAGTAGTGTGATAACGGGATTATCTCCAATGCCTGTATGTATGTTATGTGTACCACATGTGAACTAGCGCAGAATTGGGCACTCTGGTCTTCAAGGGCTGGATGTCCTGCCTGATTTTAGAGGTTTCTCTTTTTCATTTCAGGTGATACTATCAGCAAGCTGGCAGGAACTGTCTTATGATTCTGGTGATTGGGATCCCCTGCACTGGAAAAAAGAAACCCCAAAAAACATCCAAGGCATTTGTCCCTTGAGGTCTAGAGTGCCCATGTCTAGTCTAATGCTAAAGTGTTGGTGCTCTCACCATCACGACCTAGCTTAAAATCCCATTGCATGCAATGTTTTGAGATTTTTGATCAGCGGTGTTTATTCACCGTGCAAATGCAATAGTATACCATAAAACCTTGTGTAGTAGCTCACACCTATAATTACTGTATGAATTTCCAATCTTATCCTACACATCTTCAAATTTCTGGTCAATTTGGGGGTTTTGGGTGAGCCTTATAGTCTAGAAAATACAGTGACTTTAAGATGCAAATTTTGAGTTTCTTTTTAATGCTGAGGGATCTAACATGGATGGATTGAAGGATCCCCACACCTGCATTTCATCACCTACACCTCAAACGCACGAGGAATCCTGTGTATCATGACTGTGCCGAGAGCAGAAGCTGCTGGATAATTGCTTTACCGCTTGATGTCACCGCCTGCACTGGTTTCCTGACCACTTGATGCCTGCTGGCACATCCCATATGTTGCCAGCTGTGAGTTTGTCTGACTTGTGTTTATTCTTTATCATTTTCTTCTCTCCTCCTATGTGTGTTTTTGTTATTCCCACTGCCCCTAAGTAAACTGATCTCTCAGTTGTGTGTCTGTGCCTGGGTTCACCTTTGTAAAACATAATATACTAAGTGGGAATCAAGTGTATCTTTTACGCCATATTTTTGTTTCCCAATAATGTCCACATGATGACGACAATATATCATCCATAAATAAGAGGTGTCCTGAAATAATGTTCAACAATTTTTGGAATTGGTAGTGCGTTAAAGCAGCGAGAATATTTTAAAAGTATTAATTGACGGTACAATAGTTATTTTCAATGAAAAAAAAAACTTTATAAAGTACAGAATGATAATTTGTTAAAGAAATGCTTGAGTTTGCTAGGGTTTTTTCATTGGATTCAATGTATACTACAGTATCTAATACTCAAATAAATAAATAAAGGTTTCCACTCAGCGGATTTTGACAGTTGCGGATCCTTTTTGGAAAGACATTCTGTGAAAAAACTGTACAGGTGTTTATTGTTTGAATCTATAAACTGCATTGTTTCCTGCAGACATTAAGAGAGCAGTGACGTAAGTCTATTTGCTGCGGCATTTAAGTGTACCCGTGTTCAATTCCCAGGCTAGAAAAGTAGGACATGAAAAGTAGGAGCGGGATAAAAATGAATATGGAAGTAGCGTGTACTTGTTTGTCTCAGTGAATGTGAAATGTGGCAAAAGTAGTCGCATCAAATGGAACGCGAGCGAGAGAGATAGACGCAACTTAAAAACAGGATCTATAAAAGATTGATGTTCTGCTAATTCGGATGCGAGAAGCTCCTCTGGACAACTCTCTTGGAGCATCTCTCCCTCACACATGCACACACAAGCATTCCTACACATTAGCCAATAGCTTTTAAAACTTTAAACCGACAACTCAATAAAGTGGAGTATGTCTATGTTGGAAAAAGTCAGCCATAAGAGCTCACTAGTCACGTCTTTTCATAAAGATTTCATCTTGACTCGTGATTCACAGTCAAAATCTAAAAATCAGTAGGAAGGCACGCTGGAGATACGCCGATGGTTAAAGTCATGGTGGTCCTCAACCACGTAAGACCAGGGGAAAATCCGTCCCGTGAATATATTTTTTCTACAGCCCCTGAAACAATCTTGATTCACTGTTGTACACCAAGAGTCTGTTTTGTTTTTTTTACTGTACATTACTTGTCACGGTTGCCATGCCGCCTAATTGGCCCCGCCCGTGTGGCGCCAGCTGCGGCACGCTGACAGATTGGCTTTCCTTCTATTTAAGCTCAATGCTCTCACTCACCCTTGGTCAGTCCGTCAACGAACCTCTGCCCCGCAAGACGTGGGTTTTGAATCTGTCCTGTTTACTGCCTGCGTTTCCTGTCCAGTATCGTTTCCGTCTGTTTCTGTCCTGTTTATTATTATCTCCAGTTTTCGTTCCCGTCTAGTTTGTCCTGTTTGATTTCGATATGCTGTTTTGACATCAATCCTGTCTGTCCCGTCTTGTCCGGTATCGACCCCATCTGTCCGATATCTGCTCGGGCAGTTGGTATCGATCTCGTCGGCCTCTGGCTTCCTGTCATTACACGCTAGACTTCTGCCTAAGGTGCATAACTCCCCATTTCCCATAAAATAAAAAGCTTGTGTGAGAAACGTCACACATTGTGGTCCTAATCCTGTTCCGGTTCATTACACTTCTTCTGGAAGAAAGTATCTTGTTTGTATTAACAGATTTGTGTACTTTATTGTACTTAACCCATACATATACACATATTTTTCGTAAAATTTCAGTCGAGTGAATGTTAAAGTTCAGCCGATGATTTCCTGGGCTCTATTGATGACTCTCTGTAAGGTTTTTCTGTCCACTGCTGTACTCCCAGCATACCACACTGTAATGACATATGCAAGAATGTGCTACTCTGTGCTTCTGTAGAAGTACACTAGCAGCTTCAGTTTCAGATTGGTATAATACTCTATCATATACAATTTATGCATTATATGTTATCATGCCTTAATATTTACTTTTTAAAAGCCAATTTGATGAAAAGTATCAAATTGAGACACTAAGTCAACAGATGCAAGATTGAATCAATACATCAATGTTTTTTTCCTTCCACGCCCGACCCTTTTGTCAAATTTGGAGTATTTGTGCCATCGAAACACATTGCTAACCAAAATTGCATACTTTAGTATACAATAGGAATAGAATCTAAGTTGCGGCACTGAGTGCTCCAACACTTAACCACTAGACCACCAGTGACACCGATGCTGTTTGAAAAGGTATTTGATTTGATCTCATTATCACACATATTCTACGGTGCCAGAAAGGAACGTTAGAGAATGGAGAAAACAGAAAGTCGTCCTGAAAGATATAAATAAACCCAAAATCTGATTCATCATCAGATACACCAAAGAATTGTTTCCCGTGTCGTTCTTTTTTGCATTTTTTTATCTTTCAGGACAAATTTCTGTTTCGTCCATTCTCGCTACATTTGTTCCTGGCATCCCGAGTATAAATAGCGTGATATTGACATTGAATCGAATACGTTTTCACATGTCATCTGTATCACTAGTGGTCTAGGGTTCGTCATACAGTGTGCCTTATATAAGAAAAAAGGGGGTGCACATTACAACCAGTGCACATTATAGTGCGTAAAATACAGTAATGTATCTCTATTTAATTTCACCCCTTACAATCAACATAATAAAAGTCTTAGATTAACATTATAAACAATGTTTATTTACACCTCATTGTATATTATAGGTCAAAGGTATTTCATTTGTAAAAGGTACTAACCAAATGACTTGAGACAATATCTTGAAAAAATTATATGTCGACCTTTCTGAGTATGGTGACTGTGAGAGACTGTCCTGATATTTCAGTGCGCTCCCTCAAGGGGTTTAATCTCAGTGACTTTGGCGATTTCGTAAACTTCTGGACACTTAATACTCTCTGACCTTTAAAGCATATGGTTAGTAAAATCGAGTCGAGATGTGGCTATGAATAAATAATATGCATAAATCAAAGAGGAGGTGAGTCATGCTTAAAAGGATTTAAGCTTGTCTTCTCAAGAGGATGCTTCGCTCTTGTCACTGTGTATACTGTATCTGCTAGCATTTGAGTAAGGTCATGTCCGTTTTGATTGTTTCAAGGTTTATTTCTACATTCAGCCAAAAACGGCAAAGGCGGCGCTAACTGTCATAATTTACTTTGAGATTTATTCCTAGGTTATCATAAAAAGGAAATGGATGTGAATTGTTTGTTTTTGTCTTGTTGATCAATGTGCAAAGATGTAAAGTGAATTTTTGTAAAAGGAAAAAAGTTCCCTTCAACATCTTTCTATCATGCAATCGTGCGATACACTATCAAGCACCGTCACCTAGTGGTAAAGACAAAAAATACAGGTGACGTCACACAGCGTAATGTGTAAAAATGACAAAATTGCCACGGTTTTCGATTGTTTGTTTGTTTGTTTGTTTGTTTGTGTTTATTTCTATTCTTTTTTTGCGTGTCAGGTATCAGATGATAAATAATAATGATAATACTAATGATGATGATAATATTGAGAACATGTATTTACAGTTTTTCTCAATTGCGTTAGTACGTTTCTCTGTTCGCACTTGAAATGTTTAAAACGACTTGTTCAATTCTCTCAACACTTTATCACTAATGCACATCCAAAAAGCTGTTGATGTTTTTGTAGATCCATACAAACGTTTTGGTACAGTTCTTTGCTGTTTCATACATTTTGAGCTGCATCCGTTCTTTTCGTCTCAATGGATTATCATGGATCTCCATTGAATCGCATAACTGTCTACCTCCACGGCTCCATGCCCTTACAAACTTGTCGTATTTTCCCTTACAAAATACAAAAAAAAATTACACCATATTTTTTTTTAAACCTGTTTATTCATGTAGTTTAACATGTTATACAGTATTGTACATGTGTTTTGCTATATCATTCTGTACATATTCTTAATAATGGGAAAAAAATAAAGTATATTAAAAAAAACAGGAACCATTGTTATCAGCGTAACTAAAATATCCATTAATAACACTTTAAATTTAAATTTGTAAATAAAGATATATTTGGGAGGAAAATACTTTGTTGGCATTTCTATTTTGTAAACCAAACCACAATATCAACCATGGATGCTTGTTTTTCAAATTTCAAACAGACTATTTAACAAGGACAGAAAATACAACCGTTTGCAGCCTGGTGACTGTGACTGTGAAGTGATCGGCAAGTGTTGGAGGTATGTTGTGCACTGCGAGGAAATGGCAAAACATCACTTCTGCAGCTGTTGCGGAGTCTTCAGGTGTAGTGCCTAATTTTGACTCCTCTGCAAAATCATCCCCCCTCGCGTGAACGCGCATTCTGCTGCCTTTCCGACATTAGGCACTACAGAGGCAGACCGATGCGCACAGTAGCATCAAACGCTCACTTTGTTTGCAACGAAAAAAACGATACCGAGATAGAGGCTACCGCAGCAAACTCGTTTGACTTGATTGATTTGCAGTTTCGTGATAGTCGGTGTTTACCAGATGGTACCCATCATTGACAAAATTGCGTTTTTTCCGTACCGATTTTCTTGGATGTCATACACGTCTTAAAATGCATAATAAACGTATTTTGTACGGCAAAAACGTACAGGTTGACAGGTAGGCAATCGTCTCACCACCCGCAACGCTCATTTCATATGTCTTTACATGCAAAATGGTTGAATATGTTATCTCATCATTTTAATGACTTTTTTTTCTTAATCAGTATTTGTTTCCTGGTTAATCTATTTCTCTCACAGATGAATATGTGATGTCTGACAATTGAAGAACAAGTAATTGGAAAGAAGGGAAAATATGAGGCGGTAGAGGTGTGAAAATGCATGGCAAAGGATTCAGGAGGTGAGGCAGGAGAAGCAGAGGATCTAGGTAAATTCCTGATGAGATCAGAGCAGCATTTGTTGACTATGTTCTAACAATAGCTGAGGCGGGTTGGAAAGTATTTTGTATTTTGCATTTCTATTTCCACATAGAAGTGCAAGGCAATGTCAAGGAGTCACAGAGGGCCCTTTTGCCTCCATACACAAGAGGAATCCCGACAACACTCCAAGTTTAGTTGAGTCCAATTATCTTATGTTCACACTCATAATTTTGCGTTAGTTCTGTTTTTCGTTGTTGTTTTGTTTTATATATTCAATGCCATATTTGGGTTTTTGTATTGCAATACAAAATAATAATTTACACAAACTGTAAGTTAGTCTTGTCCAGTCTCTAGCAATGTATCTTCCACACTCAAAGGTGTCATTTCCAATATTCATCCAAACTAGTAACGTAAAACCAGCTTCAGCATTGAAGCCTTTGACCAGATTAACTGTTACATTGAGAATAAGAGAACATTCTGACAGCACGGACAGACGGACATGTTCATTGACACAGAAAATTAATTTTGAGCAATAGACTGAGTATGTTGCACACAAAAAAAACGTTTGCAGGTAATCCAGTGTTTTGCTACTTCATGTGTTTTGAGAAATGACAAACTGTTTTGAGAATTTCAAATATATATATATATATATATATATATATATGGGGATTTCTAATGGCTGCTATTGGCTGGCGACCAGTTCAGGGTGTCCCCTGCCCACTGCCCGGAGATGGCTGGGATGGGCTCCAGCCCCCCCGCGACCCTAATGAGGATAAGCGGTACGGCTGATGAGATGAGATGAGATGAGATTTCTAATGGATGATATTAGTAATGGGCAGCACAGCGGCGTGTGCAGCACAGTTCTGAGGTCATGGGAACCTCCTGCGTGGGTTCAAATCCAGCTACCTTCCTTACTGTGCGGAGTTTGTATGTTCTCTCCTTGCTTGCGTGGGTTTCCTCCGGGCACTCTGGTTTCCTCCCACATTCCAAAGACATGCATTTCAGGTGAATTGGCCGGTCCAAATTGTCCCTAGGTGTGACTGAGTGAGTGAGTTGTCTGTCCCCGTGTACCCTGCGATTGGCTGGCAACCAGTTCAGGGTGTCCCCTGCCCACTGCCCGGAGATGGCTGGGATGGGCTTCAGCCCCCCTCCCCCGCGACCCTAATAAGCGGTACAGCTAATGAGATGAGATATTAGTGATCATTTACCAATGTTTGTGTTGGGAAGTCAGTCGTAAAAAAATGTACTAAAGAAAAACTAAGCAAATTGATAATATGTCCAAGCATAGGTCCGATCATGCACTAAATGCCTTTAACCGGTGTCTGTCAAAAATGACTTGGTCTTCTGTTATTATGAAAAAAGATGTTAGACAGGCATATAACACATTTAAATACTTATATGATAAATATTAATAATAGTACTGGTAAGCCAAATCAGTGAACGACAAAGGGACTATTGAATGCATGCCGTAAGAAAAACAAATTATTAAAAGATTTTTTTTCGGTAGCAGACGATAGATTCTGAAGTTAAATTTAAAAAAGAAACTGTCAAGGATAATAAAATCCTGTAAAAAAATAGTATGTCGATTTCAGAGAGAAGAACAAAAACAATATGATAAAAGATACAGGCTCCCAATACGTCGGAGTGAGTAAAACAAGGCAGATCTCTAAGACATTGAACAGCAATTTAATCCTCCTTTTTAGGTTCCCATATGAAATAAAAAATGTTTTATTAACTTATATAGTAATACATCTGAAAGTTATTGTGTTTTTGCATCTAAAGCGCTCGTCTTGGGAGCAAGAGGTCGCAGGTTCGATTCTCGGTTCCTCCGTGTTATATGTCAAAGTGTCCATGGGCAAGACACTGAATCCCTTATGCCCTCGATAGCACATAGTTGCCTTGCACGGATGACGCCGTTATCGGTTAGTTAGTGTGTCAAAGGGAAAAGTGAGAAGCACATTGTAAAGGGAGGTCTTCCTTGACTTGAAAAGCGCTAAATAAGTGCAGACAATTTACATTTACATTTAAAAGAGTTATTTCGCAGCGAGTCAAAAACATTTTCAGTTGTGTAACATTAGCTTCGGTTTTATTTAAAGAAAACTAAAACTGTGAGGTGTGTTGACTGTATAAAGTCATTTTACTCAGTTGCAATTTCTGGAGCTCCGTCACAGTGATCTTTCAGTTCTCTTTTACTTCTCTCACCAAGGCTCTTCTCCCAGGATTGGTCAGTTTGGCTCCAAATGGCTTCAATTTGAGGACTGTGCTCTTAGGAACCTTGGGTGCTGCATAAATACTATTTTAATCTTGTCAAGATCTATTGCCTTGCCACAATTCTGTCTCTGAGCTCCTTGGGCCGTTCTTCAACCTCATGATTCTGCACTGAGTTGTAAGGTCATGTATAGACAGCCGTGTGCCTTTCCAAGTCAAGTCAATTCAGCTGGACTGAAATAAATAGACTAGGACAATCAAAAATTGGAAAATGTGACCATTTGATATTTCAGTTTTTCCTTTTTAATATATTACCTAAAATGTATGGGTTTTTTTCTTTCAAGATAAGGTGCTAAGTATAATTTAATGACAAATAGAATGAAGGTTTTATTTTGTTTATTTATTATGTTTATTTTGAAAAATGGCTGCAAAGACATAAACATTGTACACTTTCCGTATCCATTATAAATTGATCTTGCCATCACAATTGAATACGTTGCAGTGAGTGTTCCAACTCTATGACCTGAAACGACCACCAGGCTTTTTGCAGTCGCGGAACGTAGCAGCGACCCACTTTGGTCAATCAACTGATTTTTTTACAGTTTTAGAGAAGCGTAATAATTCTACGAGGGGTCCAGAGTTCAATTCTGCAGAGCCCAAGATTAAGATGACAAGTCTAAACCTCTTAAAGCGCACATTCAAGCAAAGTCTAATATTCCGTGGACATCATCCATTTTACAGGAGGATAGGGACTAAAAGAGGGAGGCTGCCATTTTGCCAGCGCTTCACTTTGAAACTTTAAAGAGCAAATTTGTTCCTTAATCACTCTTGCTGCTCCACCTCCGCCTTTTTCTATCTGGTGACACTGCATTATTTTTCAGCTCCCATCTTCTTCAGCCATAAGCCGCGTCAGCTTTGATTAGGCCGTTGTGTGTTTGCGTGTCAGTGTGGATGACTGTTTTAAGCGGTCTTAGGGGGGGGGCGATGGTTCCGCACCGCTATTACGCTGGGCCTCGCTTGTCCCGTGCGGCAGTTATTGCTGATGCTAAGGTCAGACAGATGACTGCTGTGGTTCCGATGCTCGGTTTTATTGTTTTTTGTAGGCAGAGTATTAATGAAGCTTCCTCCGGACAAGCCAAGATGATGTGTTAATAAGCGGCGAGTCAAATTGGTCCACCAACCCCTGGATACTATTATATCAGTTATAGCGCCTCCATCACCTTTAAAGTGGTAATCACATTTATCTGGAGAAAATGACCCTTCTAAAGCTTCCCCCTAAATGACAGGCTTGGCAAAAAAAATGATCGGCTACAACTGTGAGCAACGTTCACCGCAGTGAAATGCAGTCAAGGGAAGATGGTGAGGCTGCTTAAAAATAGTTCTCATTTGACTGAATTTTCACATGATGTTATAAATATCATTGGTTGAATTGGTATGTAATGTATTACTGTGCCGTATGGGTAAGTTTCCTCTTTCTTATGTAAAGTAATTTTAACTTTATGGTGGAAAGAAGTTTAAAAAAATTGTTAAAAATTCTGAAAAACTACCTGATATAGCAAATTGTCATAATGTCAGAGGTGGACCGAAATGCTGAGAAGCCGGAAGCAGGTGTGTTCAACAAGGGACGATATTCATTGACAAAAAACAGAAAAAAAAAAAAATAAACATTAGAAAATAAAAACAGGTATAATAACAAAAAAATGTGTCCAAACCATAAACAAAAAACAAACCTGGCATGGTAACACCAGATAGGACAAAAGTGGTGTGAAATGGCAACCGGGATTACAATGGCAATGACCCGATAAAGAATGGAGTTCAAACCGTCCAACTGGGATGATTAGGGACAGGTGCGTGGAGATCTGACATCCCATTTAAGTCTTCAAGTGAACTCTTAAGAACTGTTGTAGTGCTCATTCTTTTGCGGCAGAAGTCGGATCTCAACTCTTGATGGCTGGTTTGAATCTTTACAAGCGCCACTTTGGCTCGGAAAATGTCCCGAGCGGGCGTTGCATAATAATGTTTTTCTTCCGTGTGAGACCACATGTGGACTC
This sequence comes from Urocampus carinirostris, assembly GCF_059441175.1. Lineage (NCBI taxonomy): Eukaryota > Metazoa > Chordata > Actinopteri > Syngnathiformes > Syngnathidae > Urocampus > Urocampus carinirostris. Next base: position 7,328,245 of record NC_142349.1, on the reverse strand, counting down.
TTAGTGCCGTCTTGTCGCTTAATGACTGGGGTATACTTTTTTTTTTTACCCGTGTGGATAATCGGGTGCTTAATCAACATGGAAATTAAGTTCCTTGGATGTTGCAGCCATGTAGTTTCTACCCGTGTGGCTATTTGTATACGATTTAAGTGTTGTCTATGTATAAAACCTTATTTCCCCAACAACTCTGAGAGTGAACTGTAATAAATAAGGGGAGCTTCCAAGGTTCTGGTCAGATGTAGATCAAAACTTGAGATGATTGCATCTCCTCATGAGCTAAAATTTATGTCTCTCGTCTCTCATTGTGTTTTATTAAAATGTAAGGAGATAGATCTAACACAGTCCAAAATCTGACCCGTTTCCTGTCAACTTTCTGCATAAGCAGGAAAATATGAGGTGGTATAAGTATCCACTATCCGTTAGTTAACGGACAGAGAAGATGGGTAGGTTATTACTATTATTGAACTAATATTTTTGTTGTTAAGGATGTTTATCAATGTTCACCCGAATTACAAGCCACAACCCTAATCGGGAAAAAAATGTGTCCGCTTCTTAAATGTATTCAACAAAATGAAAACCAGAGATAGTGAATTAAATTCAGATGAAAAATACCGACAAAACCAGAAAAACTGCACATAATAATATCCCTTTCAATGCCCAATTAGCTGCATCTTTATCCAAAACGCTTCATTTCATTGGCTTTGTCTTCAAGATAATGAAATCTCAAGTTTGGCAATGCTCAACATGTGTAAACAAAATTATCTGACTTTTTCTGTGGTGTGAAATGATGGGTGTCAACTCGCATTTGCAGAAAATTATCACCATCTACTGTTAAAAAGGTAAGATAACCTTCATCTATTTTATTTTTATCTTAGCTTTATTTTGCCAAGGCAAAGTCCTGCAATCCACTTATGGGTTCCAATCCACCAGTTGACAAACATTGGACTTCACATTGAATCCAGTTTTTTGGACCCATCTTCCCTTCATATTCGGGTACCATTTCAGCAAAGACTACAATCTCCCCCTCTGCTGCAGCTCGATGCTCGTTGACAAAATGATGAGCGTATTGATACCAACACATCGTTTTCAAGTAAAGGCTGTTACCTATGACATAAAATAAAAAAAAACTGTATTCCATACATGGTAGTAACGGATGACCGTTACAATGATGGGAAATGAATTTTACACCATTTTTACTCACCTCTACCGCCTCATATTTTCCCTTCTTTCCACACAGTACCATAAAAAACCCTTAGAGAAAGGACAAAAAAAGTTGTCCGACAAAATACTTTGTTTAATATTACAAGATTCTGGAACGTATAATAGTGAACATGGATTTGAATCTGTCATGTAATCTGGAAAAATATTGAAGGGACATACCCCAATTTTAGCTAACCTGCATTGGCTCCCTGTTAGCTTAAGATGTGATTTCAAGGTTCTGTCGGGAGTATACAAAATCATTCAAGGACTTGCTCCCTCATATCTTTCCTTCTCAAGGTTTCATTTTCCTCATGTTGAGGTTTTTGAGTTTTTCCTTGCCCTCATGTAGGTTTTAGATCAGATGGTGTAATAATAGTGTGTAGTTTGCAATAGTCTTTGATCTGTGCAGCCCTTTGAGACTCTTTGTGATTAAGGGCTATATAAATAAACATGGCTTGACTTAATATTTGAAGACTGAATGTCACTGTGTTGTGTACTGTAACAAAAAAAAAGTGGTACAAAGAACAAGGAATAATTCAAACTACGGAGACTCAAATTGACCAAACTGCACTATTTTTTTCTCATTTTGTTTTGCCCAGCCTTCCACTAAGTTTGTTTTTTGAGGTACCTTTAACAGCAAGATGGCAGACTCATGTTAGCTCCCTCTAAATGAGCCTTGTGTTATGTAAAATCAATACAAATTTAATTAAATTTAAAGTACTGAAACCTGCACATTTATATGACGGTTCATGTATTTTTGTATGTTATTCAAATCAATATTGTTTTATTAAGGTTTAAAGGTTGTTTTTTTTTCAACACTATGGGGCACCAACCTTTTTGAAGCTGTGAACTACTTTTTCGTTATTGATTAGCGCAAAGGGCTACCAGATTGATATGCTTTCTAATTATGTCTTTACTATGTTGCTACTGCTACTATGTTGTTACTACGTTTTTGCCAGGTTGTAATTGTTAGATGTTAAAAAGGCTCAGTCAACCACTAAACAGCATGCCGTTTAAATTCAAATTTCGTCGAAAATCACAACGACCAATCATGTATTTTCAGAACCAATCTGCGGGCATCACGTTGGAGACCCCAGCTAAAAATAATACACAATGTTCCTTTAACACAGGATTTAAAAATTTAAATTGCCAAAATATGTTTATCAAAAAAAAAAAGAAAATAACTAATCATAGCCGTCTTAGGTCATATTCCACAATTTCCCCCCAAAAAAATACACTTTTGTGATATTTATTCATACTAAACCACACTGAATAATAAGGCACATTGAATTAATACAACAGCAAGATATACTGTATTTACGAAAAACCGTTATATGGTTTATACACTCAAGAAAAATGTGCAGCGATTGATCGGTGAAAAAATGTTGTTGACATAAATAGCAGAACATTGCATGCAATGGGATTCTAACTCTGGTCACAGCGATGAGAGCCAGGAAACGTAACCATTAGTGGTACATATTACATATGAAAAGGCAATACATTTAATCTAATTGGCACACCATTTTAACTCACAGTACCAGAAAAAGATGTTAGAGAATGAAGATATACTGTAAATACACACAAAAAAGCAAGCGGAGAAAAAAAAAACTGGTGTATCTGATGATGAATCAGACTTTGCATTCTGGTTGCTGTGTCTGTGTCTTTTCCATTCTGGCCTTGCATGAAAAAATAGAGTGACAACGACATAAAATTGAAAGAATCTGTATCACGGCTAGTTTCGTGTTTAAGTTTCGGTGCTCTCATTACCGTGACCAGGCATCTGTTACCGTTGCATACAATGTTTAGCAGTTTCGATCAGCGATATTTTTCAAATGATCAATCATTGCACAAATACGTAATTAAACCATGGAAACGCAGAGAAATAGATACTATATGCATTTACATTTGCGGTATATAAGGCACACTGGGTTATAGGGCGCAACTTTCACATTTCTGGCCAAAATTAAGATGCTTCTTATAGTCCAGAAGATACGGTAATGCAAGGTGGTCTCATCTTTGGTTTCATGAGCCCTCCTGGTTTTCAGGAAGAACACCTGCTACGACATCACTATAGGGCCCGTACCGGCCATAAATGTCTTTGCCTACCACAGCGATACACAGCTTGTGCCCTGGCTTGTACTTAGTTATGGTGATCCACATGGGCAGCGGTTTTGCAACTACGTTGCCCAACAGTCTCCATTTTGGGAAATCTCCACTCCCTTTCACATTTTCCATGGTTAGGAAGACACTGCCACAGGAAGAGAGAGAAAAATGTGCAAAAAAAAAAACGATTAACAGTAATTTCTTTTATTACTTTACATTACATTAATCCCTTGTTGTATTGTGGTATATCTATTGCGATTTCATTACTTTGTAGAATTTCATCGTGCATTGTGTTCTGCGTTCGGATTAGCCAAAAAGTCACCCAACCCTTTTGCGTTATCAGCATTAATAAATCTGTGTTCCGAGTAGTACGCATATGTATAACCTAAATTACGTACGCGCAAATCTTTCATCATGTAAACAAAACGCTTTGGACCGACAAAAGCACCTAGGGCCGGAGACAAAAGGCAAAGATATTTTGTTTTATACAATAGACCTCTCGACCGGCTAAAGCGGGGGTCAGTAACCTGCAGCTCTTTAGCGCTGCCCAAGTGGTATGAAAATGGAAAAATACGAGGGGAGGGATAAATTTTTGTATGTGGCAGTTTTCTTTACAATAGGTATTAAATATTGAATGACTAACTTTTACATATACATCACCTTTTCTTCTAATTTAGAAAAAAGGTTTAAAAAAGGCTTCTTTTTTTTGTGCTCCCATTTGTTTGTTTATTTTGGTCCGTTATGGTCCTTTCAAATTTTTGGGTAGCCAACCCCATTCAGCGATTTCTGGGCTGCCATCCATCTCAACAAACTTTTACCGTTGGGTTCCTGTGATATAAACCAAGAAAATATTTTCACAACTGATAAAAATAATATTTTACTTAGGACATGCTATAATAATTTCTTATCTTTTAAACAAGTTGAGAGTTTTAACACTGTTTATGGATCTATGATTTCTTTATTGCTACCAAATTTCTTTCCCTGTTCCTATTCCTTTACTATTTTCTTTTTGGACTGATCAATCGTTATCTATATCAATAAACTGAAAAATCGATAATTTGAATAATTTAAAGCTAAAATTAAAATATGTTTGGAGTATTGCTTCCTTCATGATAAATGTTAAAGAAAATATGAGGGTATGTCGAATTCTATCTGGTGGGAAACTAAGCTATAGTTATTTGGTTTCAATGTATAATATGGTAATCAAGAGATGAATAAAGGTTTCTGTTTTGCCGGTTTTGATTATTGCATGCAACCCCCGCAAAAACCGATGGATTACCTCTTGACTTCACTTGCACTCCTAATCCTCATAACAAAAGTATTCACTTCCCCCTCCTTTCTTCCCAAGTGACAAACTCAAGCACATTTCACTATTCTCAACCTGCCATAAAGTACTGTTGTTTTACCTGTAGACCGCCATTGGCGGTAATGAGGGTTCATTTTCCTCCCCTGTCCACATCACTGAGAGGCCACCGGTCTCCTCAATAAGAGCCAGGTGGACAGTCACTTTTTGGGGGAGTTCGTACGACACAGCTTCCGCGTTCAAGATACTTGGAAAAGGGTTTATTGGGAGAGGAGGATACCACGACTCATTCTATGGAGAAGAAAAAGGAGGAAGAGGAAACTGATCATTTAAGATCATTGGTTTTATGATGGTTTGACATTTGTCTATAGCCAAGTGACCCTCTTTTGCTCAGTTTATGTCTTAGTTTTCTAATTCATATTACACTCTTAGATTTCGGTTCAAATCATAAAACATACATAAAAGTACATTTTATATCTCTGAATTCATCAAAAAAGAAATGTACCTATAGTAATCCCTTGCTTTATCGCGGCTTACTTACGCTACTTTGCGACTTTTCATCGTGCTTTGTGTAATACATTTGGATTGGCTTAACAGTCGCCTCGCCCCCTTTTCTGTGTGTGCCTGATTATGTGTCATCGACGTTGGAGTCTAGTCTGAGTTGTACATATACATATAACAGCTTGACGAACTTACATGTATGGGCAAATCTTTTTCAATTTTAAGTTTTTTAAAGTTTCTCTAAAAGCCATAATGTCGGCAAATATCTCTGGACCGACAAAATCACAAAGAGGCAGACGAAGATGCTTTCTATCGCCAACAAAGTTGGACTTCTCGACACGCTCTGGAGCCCCACGCATCTCTCTGGCACTCCCTAATGACTCCCTGGCGCTTTTTCCAAATATGTTTGATAATGAAAAATATATGGTTTCTGTCGGACAAACAGGACACAATGTTAAAGGTGGTATATGTAACTTCAAACATATTCTCGTTGCTGACCCCATCTTCTGGCTGATATCACCATTGCAGCTTCTTTTGTTGCGCATGCAAATATGTGAAATTCTTAAATTCACTGGAATAAACTCTTACTTTTGCATTTTAGGGGGGTTTGTGTTGGCATTTGGACAGTATTTGAAACAGTCCTTTTCCTACTTTAACCATTTTCACTCTATAATTACAAAATATACATACCAATATTAACTAAAACATGCAGGTACCAAATCTGGTAGCAAATTCTTTTAAATAAAATGATAATGTTCCACCATCACAAAAGTTGCTCATTTGAAGTACTATTCTCTCAATTAAGTCTTTATTTCAAACGTTTAAGCCCATTTTAGTGACAGCACTGGATGTAGCCCACCCAGGTACAGGCTGTGAAAAGAAAATTCCCTAAAGGGACCAAAATAATTATGTAATAATATATTTCTTTGAGGTTCATGTTTTATAATATTCCATATATAATAATGTTGCTCATTTTAAGTATTCCTTTTCTTCATTGACTGCATTTTAAACGTGTTTATCCAGTCAAAAATAGTCGTCATATAGCATCTCTGTGGGGATTTATTATTTCGCTAAAACAACTTTTGGCTGGATTTTAACAGTTCAAAAAGAAAAATACCTTAAAAAAACAATATCTGATTTGATATTTTAACTAATTAAAAAAAAAAAAATAAAGTTAAAATGAAAAGATACAAAACAAGTTTTATATTATGTATTTGATTATATTTTTTTAACTTAAAATAAAGAGTAGGGCAGTGTTTTTCAACCTTTTTTGAGCCAAGGCACGTTTTTTACATTGGAAAAATTTTGCGCCACACCACTAACCAAAAATGTTATAAAATGACACTGAGCACTATGTTTAACTACAATATAATTTATAATACCCCCAGTTTTTACAGCACAGACACTTGACAATGACATAATATTGGCAGAAAATTATTCATAAATGTTTTATCTCATCTCATCTCATTTCATTAGCTGCACCGCTTATCCTCAGTCGGGTTGCGGGGGTGCTGGAGCCCATCCCAGCAATCATCAGGCAGTGGGCAGGGGACACCCTGAACTGGTTGCCAGCCAATCGCAGGGCACACAGGGACAGACAACTCGCTCGCTCATTCACACCTAGGGACAATTTGGACCGGCCAATCCACCTGAAATGCATGTCTTTGGAATGTGGGAGGAAACCAGAGTGCCCAGAGGAAACCCACGCAAGCACGGGGAGAACATACAAACTCCACACAGGAAGTCCGGTAGCTTGATTTGAACCCACACAGGAAGTTCCCAAGACTTTCGAACTGTGCCGCACACGCGCTAACCACTGCGCCGCCGTGCTGCCTATTAAATGTTTTATAAGATTTCAAATTTTAAAAAGTGACATTAGATGATTTCTCACGGCACACCTCATGATCTCTCACGACTAGTGTGTCGCGGCACTGTGTTTAAGTAATATTTTTTTTTTTATTTACTTGATTGTCAGACTGCCGAAAAAGATCGTTTTACTTGGAAAAATAATTACTTAGCAAATGATACCACTTTTTTTCCTCACTTTTCCAATTGGACTTTTGGCAGTGCGCAATTCAATCTATTTCTATGTCATTAAAGCTGTATAATTCAAATATGGACACCTCTAGGTTTTTAGGCTTGAGTTGTAATGTTTTTATCATGCAAGTATAAATGTTTCCTTCCATATTGCCAGTGTTGACCCTTGTGGAATTACCGTATTTTCCGCACTATAGGGCGCACCGGGTTATAGGGCGTGCCCCCAAAAAATAGTTTTTGGTCCTATATCTTCCATAGATAAAGCGCACCGGATTATAAGGCGCTACAATGGGAACGTCGACAAAACAGTCAGATGATTCAGTCAAACTGATTACCCCCTTAACATTCCCAAAGCTTGCAAAGAAGCAAATACGTGTCGTAGACACGTGCGGATGCGGTGTCCGTACGATGTCACTCAAATGCATCGTTTCAAATATCATTCGGAAGGTTAAAGTCTTGGGATTCAAGAAATGCCAACCATTCCTTAGTTTCTATTTTCTTTTTCGCTCGCAACTTTACTGTGCATATGACAATAAACACTTGGAATTGAGTTTAATTCACTCAACTCATCATAGCAACATCAAGATCGTTCTAAAACAAGATACCGGGAAAATATAAAGCCGCATAGCTAACCTAAGTTCTCACGTTCAATAATGATACGCAACCATGGTCTTCTTACAACCGTGAGTGAAGTAAATCCAGGAGAGTAAAATATTTACAAATACACACTAATGAAACATGTTTCTTTATGGCGTACTTTAGCAAGCTTGGTATTCACAGTAATCTTTTTCGGCCAATTGCAGGGTTTGTTTTGGCCCACTAGCCTATCAGAGGCTCCGAATAACTTCAGCCAATAGCGATCGATTTAACTGATGATTGACACATCTTTTTCGGCCAATTGCAGGGTTTGTTTTGGCCCTCTAGCCTATCCGAGGCTCCGAATAACTTCAGCCATCAGCAATCGATTCAAATGATGATTGACACATTGGTTAGCCAATGAAACGCCGGTATATAAATCCCAGCATACACCACAGACTACTCCACGTTCGGGGGAAAATTGAGTCGGCGGCTGTTGTGTAAGTTGCGAGACCTTGCGACTTAATATTGAGCCATATATAAGGCTCATTGTATTATAAGGCGCATGGTCAGCTTTTGAAAAAAATTAAGACTTTTAGGTGCGCCTTATAGTTCGGAAAATACGGTACTCAAATGATGTTTGGATTTCCCAATCAATGGAAACATGCCAAGAAAAATTAAACTGCAATTGACCACTTAGACCTGCGGTAAGTCATACCTGAGTGCGTTCATGCACTTCCTGTGCGGGTTTTGTGAGATGAAGGTCTTCGCTATCACTTTGAGGTTCCTCTTTGAACTGTGTGGTCTGCTGCTTTATGCACAAGAAAGAAATATGCATGGGAGACAGTTTTGCATCATCATATTGTCAATATGTCAGAGCATTTTACCTTACACTCAGGAGTAGGATTAAGAGATGACCCGAGCTGGCACATGTACGCCAAGTCCTTCATTATAGCTGAAAAGCCAGGGTAATATAATTTTTTTATCTGATTAATTTGAGTTGTTTGTCATGAATGATGATTGACAATTTTATTTTGACCAGTCATATAACAAAAATTGAATAATTATTCATCAGTAAAAACAGACTGACCAGAAAGGCATGGGCTGAGCTCACACTTATTTTCATCAAACTTAGAAACAACATTAATAATAACCAATAGAATTTAAAAAAAAAAAAAAAATCAAAGACTTCAATATTCATTTACATCTTTTTCAAAAAAGTATTGTATTATCCGTTACTTTTGTTGGTGTTACGCATGGTCCCTTTAAGAAAGTATATGCTGTGAGGGAGAGGGGAGGCAACAGATGCAGAAGTTTTGTGCTTTCAAGAAGTTTGTTTTAAAGTCAGTCTGTGTGTGCACGCAAATGGTGTGAGTTATGTTCAACAGAGGCTCTTGTGTAAATTTTATATTACATGTATTGAATTGGCGATGAGAATAAATCTGCGACTGAGTGCATCATTGATCACATCGAGGGGCATTTCAGTATCTTTTAAATTCAGTGACAAGGCCTAAAGTGGACTAAATTTAAAATTTGGATGTTTTAAGGCCAAGAGTGAAACAGGCAAAGCCACTGAGAAAATCACTTGTTAAAGCATTGTTTGATGTCGCTATTCAAATTCAGCACGAGCGTTTTTGGGTGATTTAAAAAGGACTCTTTTTGTTGCACTGTAACTTCCTTCTTTAGGGGCTTCCACTTACAACCACATACATTCCGACCCCTTTTGTATCCCTGGTTATATTCACCACACAGGAGTGTCACTTTTTTTTAAACCGTAAGAAATGAAAATGTCTTTCATATTTCATGAAACTCTGTGTTTGCATTTGACTTATTCTTTTAATTGATTACAAATTGCAATATACTTTGAAGTATTCATTACAGGTATTTAATAGAGAAATTTTGTGCTTCAATTCAGGGTGAAAAATGGTTTTGAACTATTTTCTTTCATTTGCACGAATTGTATTTGCCTGAGTATAAAGGCACACTTTGATGCATTTTATTTTCTTCAAAATGTATGGCGCTCTCCGTGTTTGTGTGTGTTTTTGTTGTAAGGTGGGTGTAAAAGACAAGACCATGACGATATTAAAGCGGGAAGTGCGGCCAGTGATTGCATATGAAACAACAAGAATGAGCGTGATGCAGTACATCATGGTTTATGACAAGCAACATCATTTAACTGTGCCTCTATAAGGCATGAAACTGGATCACGGTTTGAAAAGGTGAGGAGGGAATATACCAGGGTTTGGGAACCTTTTTGACCCAAAGACAAAGAAAAACAAAATATTTCATTATCAATACAAAAATACTACTTAAATACACTTAAGAGTGTTGAGGCTCATTTTTACTGGCATGGTTTCGAAACAAGGTGCAAGCAAAGTTCTTGTGTAAAATGTCAAAAAAATACTGCAAACAAGCATACAAACGTATTCATCTTCAGGGCTGATGGTGAAAGAGTGTGCGCACTCTCTGTATAGCTCCACCCATTTCTACCACCTACTCAATTAAATTGTTCTAGGTGTTTTGTTACAGCTTTTGATAAAAAGTTTGTTTTGGGTTTTAGTTTGTTCTGTTGCTATTTATCATAAAATGTCTCAAAAATGAACATAGATTGTTTATTGAGCTTCCATATAAAGTATTATTTAGCGATTTACAGCCACAACGGGTCTGTTGAGGTGATGCCTTGACAGCAAACTGTAGTAAAATTGTGTCCTATATTCAGTGTTCACGGATCGCTCTGGGCACCAACAAGTATGCAACTCTGGATTGCCTTTTATCTGCTGTTGACGGTCCCTGGCCTGTTCTTGGGTTGTGGCAAAGTTGGCACCAGTCCATTCCCTAATGTTGTCGGCCCAGTTATTTTTCGGTCTTTCTCTCCTCCTGCCCCCTTGGACCATGCCCTGGGGAATTATCTTGGTCAGTCCTGATGATTTTGTGAAGTGACCATACAATTTAAGTTTCCATCCACGCATAATGACAATATTTCTTCGTAGGGTCCAATGTGGCCTATGAAAGTTTTGCACAGTTTCGTTTGTCACACAGCATAAGCAGCTGATGCCTAAAAGTTTCCTGTAGAATCGCATCTTCATGGCCTGGATTATCAAGTTTTGCTGTGAGAGGACATGTCTCGCAAGCGTAGAGTAAGATGGAAATAAACAGCACTTGCATGAGTCTGATATTTTATTTCACTGCTGTAATCTTGTTCCTCCAGATGGGTATAAGTTTGGCAAGTGGCACTATTGTTTATCATTTCTGATGACCAGCATGGCACAGAAGGTGACTATAAAAGTGAACCTGGTACATTTGATGAAGATTTCTCGCAGCGTTACAATTCAAAGACATAAGATGATAAATAAAAACTGATTCCGCTCTATCTTTGTGCTCATTCTGTGTGTTTTACCATTTCCAAGCCTATTGAGTGACTAAAAATATGTTGATACTTTGTCATCAATGCTTAAATAAAGCACTACCAGACTCAATTTTGCTCTGGCTGAGTTTTTAGATATGCACGCTTCTATGTTTTTGTGTGCTTGTGCGTGTTGTTGTTAGGCAGATTTAGTATTGCTCTCGCTCTGTTATTAAATACGCTGACTTGTATGCTTGAATCTGTGTGTTGTTGTAAGGTGGACATGGTAGCAGAAACTATGACAACATAATGGGTCATGTGTAAGCCCACGCCTTTCTATCAGGTGCGCCTTATTAGTGTGTTTAACACAGCAATGGCACACCTAACAGAACAGTGCGCCCTATGGTTGTGAATATACGGTATAATTTAGATTTTTAAAGCGACTTAAAGTCATACCACCTAGCCCTGCCAGCTGGATTCAGCACACTCTGGAAAGAGTCAGAGGGTGAAAAAGGCCATGAACATATTCAAATGGGCAGATTCATTCAGCCATAGAACCATACCTTGTTTTTGGTCGTTTAACTTCTCGTAATTTTTTTGCAGGGAAGCCTGCAAAGGAGTATATGTTTATGTATGAAATCATACACAGAGCTACAAATATGCAACATATTGACAGTATGTACACAAGAGATTAGTCAACCCATGGGGGCAGTATTTTTAGAAACAGTTAAGCAATTTTAAGTCCAATAATCCCTCGCTGTATTACGGTTTACTTTTCGGCGTTTTTGCGGATTTTCATCGTGCATTGTGTTCTGAATTCTGATATGCTAAACATTTGCCCCGCCCCTTATTTTGTCAATTTCAAGTTTCTCTAAAAGCCAGCATTTCAACAAATTACTCTGATCAAACTGCAACGACTGCAACTCGGATTCCGACACGCTAAAGCAGTGCTTCTCACTTATTATCTGTCACTGCTATTTTGTCACACTATTTTCTGAAACACAGCGCTAAAGGAAGGTAAAAGCAGTTTTCCATTTGATGGCGACAAAATATTTTCAGAAGTGGATAATTAAAAAACGTTCAGAAATTATAATGTATCATCACACGTAACGTAAGTGCTTTATTTCCCAAAATTGAGACCAAATTGAGATTTTGGCCTCAATCAGGTTCCCATAGAAAGCTACTTTATCTGCACAAGTGCCAAAGTCGGTCAAACAATCATATTTCGTATAACCAATCAATATTACAATATAGTAACTAGATGATTGTTTATAGTGTAATTTGACAGTATAGAATATATTTGTAAAAAAATATATAAATATAAAAAACATGTATAGTACTTGTATTTGTTGTTTGGAATTATCCTTGTCATCAACACAATGGCAAAATATAACGAAGCAGCAAGGTAAATTTTAGAATGCCGATTTGACGCCATACAAGTTATTTGTAAAGAAAAAAAAAAGTTGCAAGGTATAGTACTTTTGTCTGTTCAACACATGCTCGAGCCTGTATCTTGGGTTTGTTCTTTGGTTTCAATATAACGAAATTTGTTGACAATTGCAGGACCTCTTAGGAACACAAAACCGTGTTAAAGTGGAAGAACACTAATCCCTATTAGTTTAGAACATACCCTTCTAAAAGTTGTGTTTCCCGTTTCACAGTATGTTTTTTGAAGGAAAGAAAAACGGGACTCACCATGATACCGTTGTTTCCGTCGAGATTTTTTTTATATTTCCTGGGCATGTTCATTTCTGTAGATAAATACACACAGGAAATTAACAGTTTCCACACATTTAAAAATCATATATAATTGTATTGAGATTTTACCCTGAGGCTCTGTTTCATTTTCACAATCCAGTCTGTTGAGGAGACAGTGACGTAACACTATTCACAAGATTTCAATAAATTTAAGGAGATACTGAAGTACAAGTCTCTATACTTACGTAACATTGTCACCATCAAAAGAAGATGGCTGCAAAATCAGAAATGAATACAACTTATGTATTTTTCCTTTACACAAAAATGTATCATTTATGTATACATACACATCATTCAAACCTTTTGGCGGGTGTTCAGGGCAGTGACTGCTTTTTCCAGTCTCTCTGAAATTGTCTCAACGCGTTCCTGAAAATGTAATTTAATTTCATGGGAATGTCAAACATATGTACATTTCTGAGTACCGTATGTCAAAAATAATCAAGTCTAGCTCATTTTTATCAAAACTTCTATAAATAAATACAAACGAGACACTCCTTACCGCCACTTGAGAGCAGCAAAGGCGCAAAAGAGCTGACACCAGTAGGGTTTTATGTTAACATTGTCCAATATTTTGTGAGCTTCAGCAGGCCCAGCCTAGTAGTTTAATCTGGTGTTCTTGACCTGATCACTGCTTAAACTTTTATTCTTATTTATTTTTTAAACCATTATGACAAGTAAAGCATATGTAATTAATAGCTTCTAATTACATTTGTTTAAATTTGAAATGATTGTGAGCAGTTGGTTAAAGCTCCATTGTGTAATATTTGTTGTGCAAGTAACATATCACCTTAGAGTTTGGTTCAAAAAGCTCTTGAATGATAGGGTAGCATTTGACAATTGACAGTGGGCCAATGGGGCCTCATTAAGATTGTTTTTGAAGCCAATGGGGCGGCAGTAGCTCAGGAGGTAGAGCGCTCGTCTTGGGATCAAGGGATCCCAGTTTGAATCCCGGCTTGTCCGTGTTACATGTCGAAGTGTCCTTGGGTAAGACACTGAACCCCTAATACCCCCAATAAGCAGGTTAGCGTCTTACATGGCTGCAATACAAGGTCGCTATTGGGAAATGTGAAGCACACTGTAAAGCGCTTTGGGAAGTCAATGGACTTGAAAAGCGCTATATAAATGCAGATCATTTCAAATTTGGCGGAGTGAATCAGGACGCAGGAATGTCCCTCAAACAACACACTTACTAGTTATGGGAAACATATTTCAGCAATACATAATCATGAAAGTCTTAATTACAAATCAAAAACGTAATGTTATAAGACATTATTTTAATCCACTGCTGATTTGTGGTCTCTGTGTTAATGGAAGAAAAAAGGTGGCCCTGACTAAATGATTGTGTACGTAGTCTGTTAGTCCTATTGAAATGAAAGGAAGGAGAGTCTTGAAAAAGGAAAAAGGTAAAAGTATTTCGCATCTGCGGCCAACATGAACAGAATAATAAGAATGGGGTAGTCGTTGTTGAGCTGGGATTTTTTGCCCAACAGTAAAAGCTTTGTCCACACATCAAGGAAACACAACTTCCTAGTGTTGCTTCATGTATATAGTGTGTGTTGGGGGCCCATATCGCAATGAGGCGTGGTGAGAATCCTAGGATATGAACAACCAGCAGTAGGCAGTTATTTATTCAAAAGAACTTATTTATTTTAAACAAAGATGACTAAATCCCATCATCATCATAATGGTCATCTGGTCAGAGAGGGATAATGTTTTGTGCACGTCCGCAGGAATGCAGTTGCCGGAGGGAACGCGATCGCCATGGTGACTGAAATTGTGTGATCGATTCACCGGAAAGTTCATCTATATTTCATGCATAGTTCAGACATAAGTTCAATGTTCTCACAATTTAATGTTATGTTGAAAGCAAAGTGCCCTTGTGTTAATGGAGAGTATTTTTTGTAACTTGGAAGTATCGCAAATGCAAAATAAGGCGCCCAACCAAGTGAAAGATCTGCTTGAAATGCATCCTTTCACAAGAAGCTGTTGTTTTCAAAGGTTTTCCTGGAAACAAATGGTTTTTTTTACTAAACACTGGTGAAAGATATAAACACAGTTTTTCTAATGAAAGATTAGTGTTCAAAGTGGCAAAAATTGGTTGGCAGAAGCTCTTCCAATTTGAGAAAAACGTCTGGCATTGAATGAGTTAAAAAAACAATCACCGTGTTTGTATTTGTTGTTGATTTCTTGAAAGTGAATTTATCCGTGAAGTTACTGACCTGAAGTTTTAGTAGGCAGCCCTCATAATTTAGGTCACGCTGAAGTCGTTGAATGGTTTGGGATAAAACCTGCATCTTGGTATTATTCCTCTCCACTGCGTTTTGCACTTCCCGTTCAACCAGCATCCGAAGCTAAATTAGTATTTCAAAAGAATAAATGCAATCAATTTAGACGTTCCCTCATACTTTTTCATAAAGATGTGCAGACTTTTGACACAGAAATAGGTCACTTACATCGAGTGGGGTGCATCTGATCTTTTTTTCGTAACTCTCAGAAGAATCCGATGTTTCACTCGAACGCTTCATTCTTTAACAGGAAGAAGGATGAGATTTATACTCAGTATAATGTCGCAAAAGAACGTTGCATCCTGAAAAAAGCCCTACAATGTGTCTTACTCTCGTTAAGTGTTCTCGCTAATCAAGGAATGCGCTGAAAGACCTTCTTCCAGACAAAACTATACAAGATATTACGCTACACAACTGCTGCAAGTCCGACTAACAGTTCAACTTAAATCCAACCTTGCTACGTTTGCTAAATATTACTCCTTAGTTGTACTTTAAATCCTCTGTTGCGTTCGAATGTGTTTTTTTATTTTTGTGCAACTTGATTTTTCTTCCCAGTGTTCTGAGACTCCTGACTAGTGCGCATGCGCATAAGGCCGCTAGCACTTTTTTTACAGAGTACATACGATTTTCGTTTTGATTTAATCTTGTTTGACCATTTCACTGCTAAAAACAAATCTATTTTTTTGACGTAGCTTTTAGACCTAGCGTTTTTTCTTCAGGTAGCTTTGTTAGCACGGTGTTTGTTGACTAGTCATCGCACACTGTATGTATGCATGCCAACCCTCGTTATGTGATGAGCAGTGTTGGGAACAGTTATTTTTTCAGAAAAAAAATCTTAACTAGTTACTTTTTCCGCCATCACAACGCTGGTATCGTTACTGACGGTCAAAAGCGGTGCGTTACTTTGGCTGCAGAACGCCAACAGCGGTGCACACCTGACGCCGTTTTTATTGGGGCGATTTTTCCAAGTCAAGTCATGTTTATTTGTACAGCCCTTAGTCACAAAGAGTCTCAAAGGGCTGCACAGGACACAGATGATTGCAAACCACAGACTATTGTTACACCATCCCCTGATCTAAAATCTACATGAGGGCAAGGAAAAACTCAAAAACCTCAACATGAGGAAAATGAAACCTTGAGAAGGGACTGCACATGAGATGAAAGATTTTATACATTTGACTATAAGGGATTTTGTACGATCAAATACGAATTATATTTAATGCAAAAGATATTCACTGGCAGAGCTGTGGGGCAGGTCATTGCAACCTTGTGAAAAATGATGTTTACAGAAAACAGCAGGAACTGGGACGAAGGGCTGCTATGATAATCAGCGCTTCCCGGCGCAAGAGGGGCCCTTCGTGACGCAGGGGTCCAGACATCGAGGCGACAAGGTGGAGCCCACATAGGCGTTCCTGGCCCGCCCATGGGAGGACCCGCCAGCTTGGGAGAGACGTGGGTCAAGAGAAGATTGGAGAAGATCGAGGGAGAATGAGAGAGAGGCTGAACGAAGACTAATTCGGCTAATTCGATGGAGTTCACTTCGTCAAATTAAATCTGCCCCTGTGTGGAAATGCCGGTCTCTGGTCCGTCTTTTCACAAAAAGAAACGAGCATGCATTGTTAGGTGGCGTTTGATTAATTGAG
Source organism: Urocampus carinirostris (assembly GCF_059441175.1). Taxonomy (NCBI): domain Eukaryota; kingdom Metazoa; phylum Chordata; class Actinopteri; order Syngnathiformes; family Syngnathidae; genus Urocampus; species Urocampus carinirostris. The sequence goes on along the minus strand of NC_142349.1, from coordinate 7,311,496 downwards.
TCAAATAACTAATTCGAACAATTTGGTAAACGGTACATTTTTTTAATAGTTCATTTCCTAGCAGAGGTAATCCCCCTTTCCAGGATGACCAGGCTGCAATGGATGCTGAAATAACAAATAATACACAGATATTGTCAACATAAAATATAGGTTATTCATATGCTATAGAATAGAAGTGTGTTTTAAGCTTAGATTTAAACATTTCCACTGAGGTTGCAGATCGGATCTCGGGGGGAAGAGCATTCCACAGCACCAGGGCTCAAATGGAGAATAGTCTGCATTTATATAGCACTTTTCAAGTACAATGAAGACCTCCCAAAGCGCTTTACAATGTGCCTCACACTTACCCATTCACACACACACTTACACACCAAAGGAGTCAGCCATGCAAGGCACCTACCTGCTTATTGGGGGCATTAGAACGCTCTCGAACCTACGGATTCACTCTCCTCCAAGTTTGTTACATCAAGTCTTTTGGGATTATGTCCCCATTCAAAATAGCCACTACCATATGGTTAAATAGCGATTCCAAATAAGTAGTATTTACTAATGCACTGAAAGAAAGTAAAAGATGAACGGATTAGCAAATGCTGCAACCGACTCCGGTTGTTTTGGAACAAAACGGCTTTTCTTGGAAGTGGGGGCCGGCTATCCACCAATCCAGAGCCGGTTCCATTCAAGACTGTATTATTCTTTTGTGCTTCGTCAAAATGCATTTTTTTGTTGAGTATAAAAAAATTGTTCAAATTCTGTTGTATTTCATCTTTTTCTTTGTAGATTTATAAATAGTTTAATTTATGCATTTTTTGTTTTTTATTGTTAATTGCTGATTTTGCTTTAATTTTCCATTTTCAAGTTATTCATAATCGTACATAATAAATACTAAATATGGATTTAACAACCAAAACGTAGGGCCATTTGGGAGCGGAAAAGCCGTTTCTTTTTAGTGAGCCGGAATAGCCGGGTCTCTAAAAAGAGTCGGAATTCCTAGCTTTTACAAGTTATATATAATTTTTAAACTCGCTTCATATGGTTTACTTCTAATTGTTATTCTGTTGTAATTCTTTACTGTTTCTTTTGTTCCACTTTAAGTGTTGGAAAAATCTGTTTCTGGTGGGGTGCAATAAATATTACAAGGTTCTACACCACAACTACCAGCTCTCTCTATTCAATTGGACCAAATATTGCTAAAAATTATAATTATTTGACATGCAACGTCTTTTTAAAGTATTACGTACTTTCCCTGGTAACTAGTCACTTTGACTATAGAGTAACTCAGTCACTAACTTTGGAAGAAGTAGTGAGCAACTATGAATAATTACTTTTTTAAATCACCGTGCCCAACACGGGTCATGAGTAAATGTTCTGTTTACAATGACAGAACATTGTTTTTAGTTTTACTTGATAAGAGAGGAAACAAAATTACTGTCATCTTAGAATACAGCAGGTTGTTTCCGTAAGGCAGGACGCTTTGGGAGAACACCTGTTTGTAGATACTGTCTAAGGAAGCCCAAGAGTGACATAATTCAATAAATTAAAGAAACTGTCTCTCATCTCATCTCATTAGCCGTACCGCTTATCCTCATTGGGGTCGCGGGGGGGCTGGAGCCCATCCCAGCCATCTCCGGGCAGTGGGCAGGGGACACCCTGAACTGGTTGCCAGCCAATCGCAGGGCACACAGGGACAGACAACTCATTCGCTCATTCATACCTAGGGACAATTTGGACCGGCCAATTCACCTAAAATCCATGTTTTTGGAACGTGGGAGGAAACCGGAGTGCCCGGAGGAAACCCACGCAAGCACGGGGAGAACATACAAACTCCGCACAGGAAGTCTGGAGCTGGATTTGAACCCACGACAGGTTCCCATGACATGAACTGTGCCGCACAAGCGCTAACCACTGCTCCACCGTGCTGCCCTAAAGAAACTGTAATATAGGAAAAAAACTGTCTTAAAACAACCATTCATGTTTGTTAAAAACATTTTTAAAACAAAAGTTTATATTACAAAACGTCTTTTTAAAATAAAAAACATCCTTTCGCAAAACATTATCAAATTTTATGTAATTGGTTAGTTTCTATTAAAAAAAAACATTTTCAACAATAAATATTGCACACTTGGTTTTACATACCTTTCTACGTAGAGAAGCTGCACTTTTTAAAAAATGGTGCAAGGGCTAAGTATCAAACACAGGACAATAGTATTGATCTGCTCCAAGTACTTGCTCAATATTTATAATATATATTTGGATAAATACACCTAGTTGACATGTATGATACATTGAGCTCTTTTGTTTTTGTACATTGAATGCTTTTATACAGAACATTGAGGTGAAAGTGCATATATAATATATTTGGATTTGATTTGGCTAACTGATCCAACTGTGTTTGCAACTGTGTGTGCGACTGATTTCATTTCAAAATATTGTGTCATGGAAGGTATTTTAGTTCTCTTGTTGAGATGTTATACAGTATTTACACTTTTGTTAGATTTCTGCTTCTTTTTGGTTTCACTCTCCTAACTTCTGTTCTGAATCAGTTTTTTAGTAGCAGAATTTGATTTTCCATAGTGCTCAAGTTTTTTTACGTTGTATTGCGTACAATACTTGCACTTTCTGATTTTATTTTCAAAATATTGTGTTGTGTAAAGTATTATAAATGTATTGTAATATCAACCTTTTTAGAGTTATCGTTTTTTAGTTCCATTGTTGCTTTTTGTTTGACTCGTTTGCTGTCTTAATACAAACCTTATTTTCATAATACCAAAGTTTACAATATGGAATTCAACTATTCAATGGTCATAAGATTTCAAAGCAGACATTGTCGGTATAGTATCAATCTCCGCAGATACTAGTCAGTGATTTCTTGGTATTGGATCGGCACCGAATATCTCAGTATCTCCCACCCCTATTGGTCATTCAATTTTGCAGTGCAGAATGGGTATTTTCTCGGCCATTACTTAATGGATGAAATACATTTTAAAAAGGGTGGCTGAGTGCTTAGTGCGTCCACGGCACGGTCATGAGGTCATGGGATCAAATCCAGCTACCAGCCTTGCTGTGCGGAGTTTGCATTTTCTCCAAGTGCTCGCGTGGGTTTCCTCCCACATTCCAAAAACATGCATGACAGGTTAATTGGCCGGTCCAACAATTCCCTAGATGTAAATGAGCGGGGGAGTTGTCTATCTCTCTGTGCCCTGCGACTGACTGGCAACCACTTGAGGGTGTTCCCTGCCCACTGCCCGAGGACAACTGTGATCGGCTTCAGTACTCCCGCGACCCTACTGAGGATTAGCAGTGCGCATAACGGATGGGGAGATTAATTCGAAAACACTTCAAAATGTCAAACACACAAATATACTCCACTAGATCTGTAATTGATGATTTTACAACACAGCCTGTTTACCTGACAACTTTCTTATCAACCTCTGGACGCTAGACAAAACAACCAAGATATATTTGCAACAAACAAAACATTTATTTAATCAACACAAAAACTACAGTTCACATCATATTAGCGGATGCAATTCCCGTTACTTTCACCAGGTGTATTTCCAAACGTGTCCACTCGATGACGCTAGAGTACAACGTTTAGTTGCTCAAGAAGGAAATGGAAATAAAGGGACGTCAGAAAGAAGTGATAAATACACGAACGTCAATATTCCATAACTGTCAACCCCAGCCAAGTGCTTATTAATGATTGCAATTCCCCTTAAACCTTGAAAGCACAACACAGCACCTGTTTACCGACTATTTTGAATAGAGACGTGGGTAATTTGTGCCAACAAGTTTATTTACCCAATTAACAACACAACCAATTATTTTTTCCCCCACTCGCAGAAAATGTAGCGTTGATTAATTATACTTGGCAGATTATAAATTAGATCCGAAAGGTTCAAGACGAGATTCATTTAACGAAAAAGAAAAAAAAGTATTTCATTTTACATATTTACTTGATTTTCAAATTTCATTTATTTTTCTCGTACAAACATTGATATACAGCGTATGAAATACCGCAGGGATAGGGGGAAAACATAAGTTGACAGGTATGATTCTCAAGGTTTTTTTGTTTTCTAACAGGACAAAATATCCCACATTAATACATAGTTGTATACCCAGAAAGCACATTAATTTAACATATGACTATTTATTTTTAAAATTAAAGGAAATAACCTTTTTTTTTAAATATACAACAATTGATTAGAACATGTTTACACCGTATTAGTACAAAAATCTAATTTAGTCAACAATATTAGTAATATTATTTGCATCTAACTTTACTCAAAGACTCCTGCACGTTATCAGCTACAAATTGTTGTTGTAATAAGTATTAAATAGCTGAATACTTTACACATTTTTTCTGGCAATTATTTTTATTATTAAATGTAAATTGCCTTGATTTAAGTCCTCATTTCAGTTACATTAGGGGAGAAATGAAGGCTATCAAACGGAATATGGAATTTTAAAAAATGACAAAACAGTGTAACGCATAAGATTTTGTTTTGATCCATTTTCAAGTAAGAACTTCGAGTTTGAAGGAGAAAAAAACATCACATTGGTTTCCCTGAATCAAGGTAGGAATTTATCAGGTTTAGTATGTCATCTAAAAGTTCCCTAATCATTTAGGACACAAATCAATATTAATAAACAATTGAAGTGTGCACATATATACTACTTTTTAACTTGTGAAATAAGTTCCATCTCTTTGTTAAGAGCTACACTGTATTTCAGAAATAGTGATGTTAGTACTACAGTATTTTATAGGATTTTTTTTTACAAAAACAGAAATAATCTCGTGTGACCAAATGTACAGAATAAAATGAGCCTTTTTGTCCTCACCTGGTACTAAAACACAGTTAAATATATCGCCTTTTCCCCCCTGTTTGATTAGAGAAAAATGGCAAACACATCACAAAATGAGAAAATACTCCTATTTCAAGTTTATATTGTTGTTTAAAGCCCAAAACATCACAGTACATTATTGCTTTGAGTGTCTTAAAATGTCACCAGAGAATGAGAAACCGTTCAATAGACAAAATATTTAAATTGAAGACTTACAGTATATTACTACACTTCTAATAACCTAAGGTTAACATGTTAAACTTGTTTTGTGTTATTGACAGTATTAATATTTCAGTCAGAAAAATAGTTTTAACTACTTAATCACAGCAAAAATAATACATTCTTTTATTTGTTAATAGCTTCTTGAAAACAAGGCTGAACCCAGCAAAAGAAAATCTCCCAACAGTTTTTTCATAGTTCACCCACACACATTGCTCATTTTGGTGAAAAAAACATTGTATAAAGCGTCAAAAACAGTAAAATATATAGTGTGGATATGGAGAGTGTCTCCCAAATGAAACAATAAATGAAGGAAACTTGTGTTTAGAAAGTAGCAGTGGTCTTCAACAGACCACAAATAGGTTTTGTGGAAGTTTAAAACTCTGACAAAAAGTTCATATACGAGGTTTATGTTCTCACTTAATCCTGTTCTGTAATTGAGCAGGACAGCTCCAGAAAATGTACATGACGATGTTCACATGAATCTCATGCAAATCCAACAGTGTTTGGGCAATAGGGAAATTGTGTGATACTTGTTGAACTTGAAATGCAAATTGAACAAACACTGCTCCATTCGTTTGCTTTCTAAAAATGTCGCTTCGTCATTGCAATTCATCAGATCATCTATGTGTTTTTGTATGTAATACACCATTTAATGCCTTTAGTGAGCACATTAAAATAACAATATTTATTCTATAAAAGTGTGTGTGTGTTTGCAGTTTTGTTAAATTCCCACTTGGATATTTGTTGTACAGACACAGTTGAAAAAAGTTAGCATCTATTTGCGTTTTCTAAGCACCAAATACATGAGACCACTAATTAGAGTCATTGGGAAGCTGATCCAGGCCAAAATATAGGAGGATCCGTACGAGCCGTCTTGGAGACTGATGTGATGGAAGGATTTGTTCTGAGCTGTGTAAATGGATGCCGCCATCATCACGCACACAGCTGAAAAGAAAAATAGTTTATATTAAATTACATGTGTATTGTCAATATCTTCTATCATTTTGGGTAACAAAAATATATATACATATACACCAGAGCCATATCCCACCTAGTGGGATTCACATTTTTGACAGTTTCTGGGAGATTAATACAGAGAATGTTGTAAGTCTAAGGTATGAGACAGTCGAGGCTCGAACCAGAACCCTCCCAGTCTCGGGGCGGGCGCCCTACCCCAGGGCCACGAGGTGGTTTGGTGAATATAAAAATTGGATTGTAAACTAGGAAGTACAGCCTCTATATTCTATAGTTTAGACATTTTTTCTAGCAATTATTTTTAATATTAAATGTAAATTTCCTTGGTTTAAGTCCTTATTTCAGTTACATTAGGGGAGAAATGAAGGCTATCAAATGGAATATGGAATTCAAAAAAATGACAAAACAGTGTAATGCATAAGATTTTGTTTTGATCCATTTTTAAGTTCTGTTTTGAATACTTGCACGTTTATTAATTGTAACACAAGCTTGATATAGAACAGGGCTTTTCAACCATCAAATTAGCAAGGATAAATTGTCAATTTGTAATATTTGGCTGAGCCAGTAAGCCCATGATAATGACAAATACAACACTATAGTACATGTACTTTGTAGTCGTTTCCCTTTTAGATTTGAAAACAAAATAAAGACAGAACAACAATGAACAGATCTCAAAGTGTTTTTCAATTGACTCAATTTTTGCAAATAACATTTGTAGATGTTTCAGCTGACATTCCTCAATTTGGATATATTTCTGGTAAAACTGCATATGAATATGTTTTAGATTTCAAGGAGTGTTGCCACTGGCTGGCAAACAGTTTCGGGTGTCCCCTGCCCACTGCCTGAAGATGGCTTTGATGGGCTCCAGCAACCCTGCGACCCTGCAATTTCACAAACTGCATTGTTTGAATCCGAATAAGGTAAGGCAACCTGGACCACACTCCATGCAACAGACGGTTGGGACTGGTCTGGGCTGCATGTGGCCCATGGGCCGCTGATTGAATAGGTCTGATTTGTACCAAATGCTTCAGAATCCAGACCTTGAGGGCCGGGGGTCTGCACATTTTAGAGGCTTTCCATTGCTAAACAAAGGGAGAATCACATCAACACGATTGGAGGGTTTAATTTTTCAAGGTTATTTTTGTGCTCTTTTTAAGATGTCTTGGCCCATCATTACAATATAATTTTTTGTGGAAAGTGGTGACAGTGAATAGGAAAAATATTGAAAACAAAATACGTGAATAAGCCTTAAAACTCTTCATTAACATAAAAAAATCAATACCATAAAATATGAGTGATGGAGGTATGGGTTCTAAATAACCGCTACTTGGTGCAACAGTGCAATACCATTACAATTATTGGAGTAGTTAGGACATTCGCGTGCTAGGCGAAAGGTTCAAGACCGGGTGGAAACATATGTTGGCCTGGAGAGGGAATAGTGCCCCTACAACCTTAAGGCATGGTCACGCAGCCTTTCACGGGCGTATCGAGGCTGAATCACGGCCAGAAATTTCTGCCCGTGAAGCAGACGCTGTTGGACGCTTTGAGATCGCGATACAGACGAGATACAGCAGTGCTTTACACGCGGTAAGAAATTCACACGCGGTTGGCTGCGCGAAAAAGTTTTGCGCTGCTCAAAACTTTAGACCAAGGGTAACCGCGGGAGGCACACGTGGTACACACGAGGTAATGACGCGGTACAGACGCGGAACGACGTGCTACGGCCGCGACCAAGACGTGGTTACACGCGGGTAGGACGCGAAATTTTAGCGGGTAATCACGGGTGGAGCACGGTCATAGCACGTTTGTTCTGCGCCTGTATCGCGGTGTTATCATGTGCATTAGCGTGTGTACCGCGTGTAAGCACGGTCAAACGCGATGCAGCCGCGGTTACCCGCGATAAGGACGCGGAACAGTCGCCGGCGTCTGTTTCGCGGGCATACCACGGGTAAACAGCGGGTTTAGCCAATTTTGCACATTTTCCACCGCGTCTGCTTCACGGGCAGAAACTTCTGGCCGTGATTCAGCTGCGATACGCCCGTAAAAGGCTGTGTGACCATGCCTTTAGTGGTTAAGGGATCCAACGAACCAACCAATCAACCAACTAGCATTGGAGTTAGAAGTCGCATGTGGGGTGCTGTGGCTTTAAAAGTGTCATCTTTTATTCCCTCCCACTAACACTTAACCCCCTTTCCTCCACATATCCCCTTTAATGGCTGTACTGCACCGATGAGGCCGACATTAACATGTAAAAGTTAAGTCATACTTCAGTTTTCAATGTCATCGTCCTTCATGGAACAAAAAATAACTTCTGGTTTGGCCACAAAACAAATAGTGCTGCCACTGTGCCATGTACAAGTTTCGGGCTGCCGAATGTGACTGTGAAATTTGAAAATATGCCAAAAATCGGTTGGAGGTGTACCCAATCATTTTTGGCTGGCTACAGAGCGAATGTCGCAGGACCTGCAGACATATGACAAGAATGCAACTCATAGTCTGAAAGATAAAGTAGCCCTGTAAGTTACTTTCTTCAGTACTGAAGTATTTATGTATTGAATATAAAATATGCATTGTAAACAATACTCTCTGTGCGTGTTTCGTGTCACTCACAAGCTAACAACTGAATAATTGCAGTGAAGATGAATCGCTCTCCTTGCTTGAGCCTGAAGAGTTGAAGAATGAAGACGAAGAAGCTTATACAGCATAAAATGGTGGCCAAGATCATGGTGGCCTGGACAGTCTGCAAGTAAGCTAACGAGAGAAGGGAACCAGACAGCTTTAAGAACTTTGTACATCATTGAAATGGATATCTGCAGACATTATCCTTGCCCACCTGCATCGGGAGTGTGGCTTTTGTAGATAGGGAAGCAGGTGGCATTGCAAGAGTACCACAGGTCAGTGTAGATCACATCCCGTCCTGGTGGTGACACTAACCACCATGCCTATATGTGACACATTGTCAAAGAGAGAGGAAAGCCAAAAATGTAGTCAGCTGAAAAAGTTGCGAAATGATGAGTTGATGATCAATAAAGGCATAGTATGTGATATTAAAGTTACAGCCAACTGCAAAATGTCTGCACCACGATGGTACTCACGTTGTGTATGGTAGCAACAAAGAGCAGAACAGCTGCAGCCAAATGGAAAAGGATAATGAGCACTAAAATGATCAACATAGCTGCTCGCTCTAAGGTTAATACGTCTTCCACCAGATGATAGGTACAGAAATGTGGCAAGATGCACTCGATTCCTTCGACGAAACAAGACAAGCTGGGTCGAGGCCTCTCACACAAAAGGACTCTGAAATAACATACAAAAAAATAAGTTAAATGTCTTGTTTGGTTAGCAGGTTACCGTTACAAAATGGACAAAGCAGCAAAAAAGAAAAAAATGCTCAAATTTTAAATTTCGTTGTGGCAACTTGAGATCTTTAAGCTGTAGCGTATTATGAAGGCTTGGTAAAAGCTGGTCCGGCTTCTTCCTGACGGAAAAACGAACATGCTGGCTGGGTACAAAGTAGAAACTCTTCTTTTATAGATTGCAACAACGGATGTCCCTCAGCTTCTGGCCCAGTTACACAACCGTGAGGGATTAGGAGCTTTGCTCCCAAGCAGCAATGTCATACAAGTTACCATTATACACATGTTATTAAAATATACCCCACAGAAAACCGTTGAGTTGTAATGGCTTCATCTGTTTGCAATTATCTAAAAATAGCATTCTATATAAATGTGAGAATCATTAGGTTGATGAGACAACCAGTTCAATGTCTTGATGTTACCAATAAAATTATGGAAAATGTGATTTACTGTAAGACTGTGGTGCATCAATGTGAGTGATTTCACATGAAAGCCGTACTTTTGGTAGCTGAGCATAGCGGTGTTTTTAATAAGCAGATTACATACTAGCTTGATTATTAATTAGGGCGCGGTGGATGACTGGCACATCCAATTTACAGTTCAGACGTCCCCGGTTTAATTCAAGGCACTAGCCTTCCTGTGTGGAGCTTACATGTTCTCTCAGTGTCTGAGCAGGTTTCCCCCAGGCACTCCTGTTTCCTCCCAAGTTCCAAAACAAAATGCATGGCAGGTTGATTGGCAGGTCCAAATAGTCCGAAGGAGTTGGTGTGTGTATTGTTTTTGGTCTCCATGTGCCTTGCGGCTAAATGGCAACCTGTTCAGGGGTTCATTTGCCCACTTCCAAAGTCAGTTGGGATAAGCTCCAGCATCCTTGTGATCCTTATGAGGATAAATGGTTTGAATCCTAGGGGGTAGTAACGAGTTACATTTACTCTGTTATATTTACTTGAGTAAATTTTGGGACATTTTGTTCTTCTGGGATTATTTTTAAATCACTAAACCTTTTAATTGTGTAGATTTGTAAAAAAGAAATGTTACTCTTACTCGCTACATTGGGCTAAATTACACCAGTCACTTAATTCTCCACCATGCAAGTACGTGCATTTTTCCTCTGCTCGTTTTCTTCCTTCCCGTGTCCCCTGAGTGAGAAGCTCTTACTGAGAGGCAAGCTGAGCGGCTCAACCTTAACCTTTTTAAAAGAGCGGCATCACAGCCAGGCAGGTAGCAAACCGGCATGCGTGTGTGGTCCACCATGGACCCAAAAAGAGAAGAGAAAAATAACTGCAAAGAAACTAAACTTAAAATGTATTGATGTAATTTTTATGTTTTATCCATCCATCTACCTTGGTCATATCCCTCAAGAGGGGTGACCGACAGCAAGACACACACATACAATAACAAAGAAAATAAATTTTTTAAAAAAAACACACAAATTTTTTTCATCAGTTTACCTTTGCAAAAGGCTGCTAGTTGATTATTTACAATGATTATTTTGATCTTTTAAATTTAATGTATTTTTTGTTGATTGGATGGACTTTGATAATTTGATGATCTGATTGGTTGTTTAAAAAAAAAAAAAATACGACATTGTTACAGTTACTCAGTAAATGAGTAAATTTATTCTGAAGTAACAGTACTTTTGCTTCAGTAAAGTTTTTGGCTACTCTAGCCAACTCTGCTTGTAGAGCAGAAAATACAATACTTTTACCACTCGCCTACATTGGACTAATGTACTAAAACCTTTAATGCCATTTATTGACAAAATTAATGTTTTATGTTCACTCATTTGGCTTTAGTGTCTTTACTGTTATTTTGCGCCACAAACTGGTGCACCGCATTTGCTTTCAATGCGCTGACCAAAAAAAAATTCAGATTCAGTTTTGATTGGAAGCAACACAACGCACCGCCACCCAAAAAGAACTTTAAAAGAAGCCGAGTTGGCAGATACTGAGTCATGCACAAATACAAGCAGACATGCGCAAAACCAGACAACAAAGGAATTAGGCCCTCTCGGCCAAAAAAGAAACGTAGTAAAAACAGACTCCTCCCGCTGACAGGAAGCAGGCCACAATTTGTTTGAGCGCCAACTGGCCCCATTTGAGGTGACAACAACAGAAGAATGAAGGCTGAATCTGGAAATGGCGAATTCTATGACTACACAGACATTTTTTTCCGGAATGCAAACACAAACTGAATGTTTGTCGTCATTATAATCTGAAAAGTAAACAAGAAAACACGGTAGGCGAAATAACTCAATTAATTGGTGCTGGTGCTTAAAGGCATAATTTCTCCAGCAGCGCTTCATTAGTGTTCATACTTAATTTATATGCAATGAATTATGTAAATATTTCAGAAACACAGTTGTACTCTACATAAAATAAATGTAATTTGGTTAGGTGGATCCCTGAACCACTGGGGTCAAAGGGGAACTATTTAATTTGGTGTGTCTTGGGCAAAGACAGTCTGGTGGTGCCCACCCCTCTCCAGGCCAACAGATGTTTCAAACCGGTCTCGAAACGGGGACTTTTCGGATGTTAGGTGAAGTTTGTTTGTTTCATTTCTTGTGAAATATATGACTAAGACCCTTAAGGAGGCCTTGCCATTGGTTTATGAATTTATTTATAGCCCAAAAAATGGCTAATGTTCAATTATTTTTCTTTTTTTGTTATATTTGAATTTTCACTTCCTAGTAAAATAGGAAAAAAAAAATATTGGTTCTGAGCTAAAGTATCTAATATTGCAGAGAGCAGACCATTTCTCAGTTTAAACCATTACCTCATTTCACCAAAAGGTTAAACCTAAAAAAGATGGTTAAAAAACATGAAATACTTAGTTGAGAGTATTATTTTACTTGTTTTAATTTTAAAAATGTTCTAATTGGAGCTTATGCAGTGTACACAATTGTAAATATAGATATTTTAGTCATATTTTTTTAAGCCTACCATACAAAGGTATTATATTTTTTTTAATGATAGTGGTACTTGACAAAAATATTTCACAAGGGCGCATTTCTAAAAAAAATGTTAAACAAATTAAAAAATAAATAAATTGAGTGTCCCAGTTTTAACATATGCACGCATTTCAATGGCAGGGTATACTTGTTTTTAGCATCATTAAAGCAGATTCATTTTTGCGATATTTACAATATGAAGCTCAAAATATTAAATGCCTTTTTGGCAAAATAGATACATTAATTGTATAACCAAATCCAGTTTTATTTTAACTCCATCCCACTTAAATACTCAGAGAAGCATGCGGGATATTTCCCACATGGCGCAAACAGGTCGCATTGCGCTAATGTAATCATGTCTACTGATAACTGCTAGAACAAAACTGTAACATTAAAATGGAAATATCATACCTGCTGCAAAGCAGCACAAAGTTATACTATAGAAACGAACATTTCCAAATCAAACTGCAATTTCTAAAAGGGACAGTGTGTATTATTTTCCCACTAGATGTCGCTGTATTGTGTAGTGCAATCGAAAACAAGTGCTTCAAAGAACGAGCAGGATTACAAATCACGGACTTACAGAGTAAACAAAGACCACCATTTTCCATTTGTTTGACCAGCCTTTAGTGACATTTTTGTTTTTTCTGGTACCCGTAGCAGCAAGATGACTGACAATTATGTTGACTCCCTCTAGGTGAGGCTCATGTTACGTAAAATGAATGCAAATTTTCCGATCTACTAGTATTCAAAAGAAATGGTAAATGGTCTGCACTTAATATAGGTCACTAAAGACCTCCCAAAAGCAATTTACAATGTGCTTCACAACTACCCATTTACACACACACTCACACACAGATAGCGGCGCGTTTGTATGATAGTGCGTGCATTTTTGGTCGTTTTTAAAATCAATATTGTTTTTCATACTTTTTAACATTTTTTACCAATCCAAGGCACTAAGCAATACGCATTGTGCCTTTAAGACAGTGTTTGAATTATGAAAGCTGACATGAAAGAGAAACTGTTCATGCGACCTTTAAAATACACACTCTGAAAATAATTATAGCATTATACTATCATATTCTTTTCCAGAAGTTTATTACAGTTAAAAAAAAAGTATAGGAGCTGGCCAGAATTTGGAACAATCTTACTCGCTGCCGCCATCTCTTATATCTAGTGTCATCAATACAGCCCCAATAGGCCCATTCATGATGCGCATGCAAGTGCGTGCATTTCTTAGACACACTTGAACAACCTCTGGCGTTTGGACTCTTATTGAAGCAGGTATTTTTTTACTTTCACAATTTCATGCTATACTAATGAATACCAACAGGGAAAATAAAACGCAGGGCGTCACTTTCCAGCACTCCGCCCACCCTCCTGCCAAATGATTTCCGCCCGGACAGCTTTGCTAAAAGTAAAATTAAAGCACATAGGCGCGTCAAAAAAGTGTCTCTTTGAACTCCTTTGGCCATTGTTGACACATACTTAATAGAGAAAATATTTAACTTTCACCTTTTTAAGGACAACTCAAACGACACCAATCTTTAAAACTAGATCCCTTCTCCAACTTGTTTGGGCATTGCAGTATGCGCATTTCGGTACACTACTTTTTAAGGCTATATGCAGAGTTCCTCGACATAATAAGATTCCTGGAGTACAGTTCTGACCTCAGTCAAGAAGCAGCGCTTCTAACCCACAAACCCACACACACATCTAATGATGTCCACATGCCACATATGTTAGCCTTGCCAGTCTGGAATGTATTACATTGTTTTCACAAATCTCTCCGTATACCCTTTATATTAGATGCATACTCACAAAGCGGCAGCTGTTCTGTTGTCAATCAATGGACAAAAAAAGCTAATGAGTAATAGATGCGATATTCAGCTATTTTTATTTCTCACATACCTTTTTTATTTGTGTATAACGTGCACTCGTGTGAACGTGTACCCCTTATTTTTGATGAAATAACGGTTAAATTTATTTTCATTTTTTTCTCAACTCAAACTAAGCGATATAGGTCACAAAGGTGTCAAGAACTATCGCAATGGGTTTAGGACCTGGATCGCGGCGATGAAAGCTCAGATTCTCAACCACAAGTGTTTTAGATGACACAGGAGAAGGCATATTATATTTTCGCTCATCGCACTTTTTACGCACGACACCACGTTGCTGAATATGTGGGACCATGATTAAAGGTGAGGTGCAGCATTTCAAAACTTAAGGCTACAATCATGAATTTTAAGCCACGACATGGCAGCAGAGTAACACAAAATGTATGCATTTCCTACACATGCTTGAATAAACTTTTTTCATTTAATTGGAGATTTGTTCCGCCCGGAAGAGGCCTGATAAAAGTTAAGATAAAAGCAGATAGGTGCAGTTTAAAATAAAACATAAGGGCTTTTTGAACTCACTTGGGCATTGTTTACACATACTTAATAGGGTAAATATTTATCTTTCAACTGTTTGAGGATACCTCAAACTACACACCCCACCTTTAAGATCTTGTATTGACACTGAATTGGACTTGGAAAGACATTAGATGAATACAGTGTACATTTTATTTTTGTATTGTGAACACGAATACACACACGCACAGAAATAACTACACAAAAAAAGTAGCAACAATGCGATGATAAATGGTGTCAAATCAGATACACTAAGCTCTAGAAAATAAAATGTGGTACTGGGAGTAAAAGTAGTGTAATAATTAGATAAAAGCCTTTTCCCACCGCTGTGATCAGATTCGTATCATCCTGTTGCATCAAATCTTGTACAAATGTGGTCAGCCTCATTTTTCGATTGATCAGTCATTGCTCGTAATCAATACCGTAAAACCGCGTGAATAGCACAACCCAAACTTTGAAAGGTGTTTTTTTGGGGGGTACAAAAAGAGGGCACGTTATATGTGAATAAATAAGGTAATCTAACTTTTCTTCTGTACACAAAGTACAAACAGCAATCGTGTGCTTATTTCAGCCACCTCGACTCTCGATCACACACAGAGACAGAAAATGCAACCATTCCTCCTTTTAACTCACCCTTATAACAGGAAGCTAGGGGACTCTGTAAGTGTGTGTGTGTATGTATGTATGCTTCTGGTGTGTATGCTTGTGGTGTGTGCGTGTGTGTGAAAGCTGGAAAATGCTGACATTTAATGTCCCTTTCTTTCATAAAACACAAAGCCACAGACTTAACTGGGCCTCTGGATCTCACTCCCTCAATTCTCTCACTCTTCCGCTCTCCCAACTCTTCTCTCGCTGTCTTGGGGAGAGGCGGAGGGGGCATATTAAATGTTGAGCATGAAAAAAGAGGTGAACATGAAGTTTTTAAGAGGGGCCCCTCTTGAAAATCAATTTCTACTCTTGAAAAATGTCGCTAAACCTTACCTTAGGATAACTTCAACTCCTTAGCAGTGAGAGGTTGGGCATTTTACACCTACGCCTTCAGTATATCCATTTCTGAATCAATCCATCCCTCAATAAATATTTTATGGCCACAAAACATTGACCACAGCTTCAGCTGCAACACATATAAAAAGCTTCAATAATAAACTCATAAGATTGCGCTTCTATTTAGGAATATAGCCTATCATAGTCTCCAAAAATCATTTTTATCCGTGCGCAAAACCCATTCTCCTTTCTTTCCTCAAGATTACAATTACTGTGTTGTACAGATTCTCTGAGCAGTTCACTTCCATCAAGAAGTTGTTTTCTATCACCATCAAAACTAAGGTATTTTCCCCCCTGGATTTAGTGCTGAAAATGTCCATTCAACAGAAGCAGCGATCATGGGGATCATTTCTTTACATTTTTGTTGTGCTACTTCCATTACCGCCATCTTGCCATTAATAGTTTGTGAAACCGCCGACGGCTCGTTATGCTTTCTACAAGGCCATGGTGTTGCCAACTTGAAATCTGATTGGCTAAACCAAAAGGGCCTACAGGAATGATTGTAAAGGCCTCCGGATAGATTTCTAACTCAGGCAACAATTGATGGCTGAAATGTGATTGTTTACATGTTTAATCGTGATAGCAGAACTGTGTCAGTGGATGTAGAGTGGGGCACATAATTCTCTTGGCTCATTGCAGAGGGCGATGGTGAGACCAAGGATTCTGATTTAGCGCACACTTCAGGCCTAAACAATAAAAGTGATGGTATTTATATTATAGTATTAGTAAGCTGAGAGCAAGTCAAGCTATCCAATAATGTTTTCATTGTTGCATGGACTTTTTTCATTATGGAAGATTACCTATCTCTTGATACTTTTATTAAAAAGGAGCAGCACATTTATGTCATTTATAAGTTAAGGTAAGACAAAAAGATCTTTGTATATTGCTTTCTTACTCCTCCAATCAAACAATGAATAAGATGTGGGGGGTTAATTTGTAAATCTGACTATGACTCACAAGACACAAACCTCACCACACATCACTATTGAGAACGCCAACACACATCTTCTCTGCAGCTAGCGCCAGGAATTTTCAAGAAATAACAATCTTTGCCAACAATTCAAACTTAAAAGAAACAATCTTCGAGAGTATTACCAGCTTGTTGGTGCTACTGGATCTTAAAATGGCTCCTCTGCTCAACATGCTCAGGGTCACAAGCTGACAAAATACAACCGTGTAGTGAATTCATGATAACAGTAGAACAGGATAGTATAGTTCACATCTGTAACCCTAACTAATTAGAACCTCATAAAGTGGACAAATTCCTGCAAAAACATACAGAACACACACACACACGTGTACGCCACTGTTTTTCCTGCAGAGTTGAAATACTTCATTTTGACATTGAAACGTTTTCTTGTTGGACACTGACATGTTTTACTATGTGTTTAAATCAACACATGTGTTTTGTTCATAGACATTCCTAAAATGACAGCCTTGAATAATGACCCCCACATGTTCGAGAGCTTAAGAGACCACCACCCTAAATAATAATACTCTATGTATCTGTTTCGCATCCACAAAATGCATCGTTACTACACTTTTCTTTTAAATCAAATTTAAAAGTTTTCACCCTTAGAAGATTTGGCCATCAAACGTCAAACACTTCGTTGCTCAGGCTGAGTTCATTAAAAGAGGAAATATTTGAAAAAGCAATGCTATTTTGCCAAAAACTGGGTGGAAGTCACCACTGAAGTGACTCAGGGTTCATGATACAAAAGACTAAAATATAAATCTATTACTAGGGAGCAGCAGAACCAATTGTCCCAACGATTGATAGCAATCACCAACTTTGTATGATAGAACAATGTAATACAATATATCCCCTTGTCTCACATAATTCTTCAAAAATGCATACATTTAATCAATATTACAAAATGGGGACAGTGTGTATTACTGAGCGCCACCTAGTGGAATAATAAGCTATTGATAAGTAACACAAACTGATATTTATCTCAATTATTATCAAAAATACATTACTTATCTTATAAAAGTGCATTTTTAAAAAATACTCATAAGTTTAAGAATGTATTCTTTGTTTGACCTAAGATGAGGATCACCTAGAGCAGGGTTGTCAAACAGGCGTCCTTGCGGGGGACTGAACTTGGCGAGACAACGTGCAGAGAAGCGCAAGAGAAAAACGAGCTGCAGGTTGAAATATATCCACTTGATGGTGCCTCTCCCAAATGCTGTACCTGTACCTCTCTCGCTCTCTCTCTCCCTCTCTCTCTCATCTACTAGTCCAGCCCCCGAGAGAATTTTTGTCCTAGTGTGTGGCCCCCGAGTTTAAATGAGTTTGACACCCATGACCTAGAGGGAGCTGACATGTTTGCCTGCCACCTTGAAAAGGGTACCCAAAAAAACTTTAAGAGGCTGGGGAATTTTTTTGATGAAGAATTGTGCAGTTTGGTAACTTTAAATCTCCATAGTATTCTTTCTTGTATATTGGATACCTCGTTTTTGGTTGAACTCAGAGTTGGGTAGTAACGGAGTACATTCACTCTTGAGTCACTCCGTTACGTTAACTTAATTTTTGGGAAAGGTATCCGCTAGGGCGCATTTATTTTAACGGAGACCTCCGCCAGGCACTGCCATGTTTAACCAATCAAACGTGGCACCTTCATCACGTGACCATATTCAAATTCAGCGGAGGGAACATCGAACTTGAGGAAAACATGTTGTGGTAGGTTTCGTAAATTCTAAGGAAAAAAATATAGAAATACAAAGCACTTGAATTTACGTTGATTATTTTAATCTACTTTTTAATTATTGTTTTATTTTTTGTTGTTGTTGTTGATTGGATGGACTTTGATCATTTGATCATCTGATTGGTAGTTTTAAAAAATACGACGTTGCTACAGTTACTCAGTACCTGAGTATTTTTTTCAACAAGTACTTTTTTACTTTTACTCAAGTAAGTTTTTGGATGACCACTTTCACTTCTACTTGGGTAATATTATTCTGAAGTAACAGTACTTTTACTTGAGTAACATTTGTGGCGACTCAACACACCTCTGGTTGAATTGCACAATACAGCAACCTACAGTGGTCTCCACACTGTCCCTTTAAAAGTTAAAATAAATAACTTCAACACGGCAGCCAATAGAGGGCGCAGCCTTGATAAAGCGTGATCATAAAGTTTAGTTCTAAAACAACGCCCAAACAAAACTCAAGATATAAGTTGAAAGCTTATGTAATACAAGGCAAACACATTCTTAGTTCAAACTGGTAATAAGAAAATATCTCGTTTATTGTTTGGGTATGCCATATGGAAGATGGGAAGAGTGGCTTGAAAGGTTAACTAATTAAAATAAACTTTAAAAATGCAGCGCATAAACACTCAAGTAATCATTATTTTAAACATTCATTCGAACTTAAATAAACACAAAACGCTTCAAGGATTTACTCTAGTCAGCAAATTGTGCTTTGTATTACGCACGTGCACAGAAACAAAATGTAAAAAAAATGTGCAAATTTAAAGAAAACTGATACCCACCGTGAACATGATCAATTTAAAAGTCCACGTTTTAATGATGAAACTCCGAACAAGAGAAAACAAACATCCAAACTAAGAAAACCCTCATTTACTCACCGATTTTGAGGAATGAGGTACAAAACCAGCACAGCTCCGGATGGAATGGCGTTTGTAGGAAATAAATAAGGAAATAAGCTAAAGTTGCACGAGCAAGTCTCCAAGCCACAGAAACAAAACCGACTCACACAACTCTACAAAAAGAAATGAGGGGGAAAAAAACGAGATGCAAAGTTGCTGTAAGTGATGTGTGTGTGGCGTGGGCACAGGGTGTGGCTTCGTGGCCGTGGGTGTGTTTCTGTGTTGCTGACACTTGTGTAGACAAATCTGAGTAGGCTTTTAATAGTTGTATTTGGTAAATATAGAGAGAGTTCAAAAAAGCAAACAATAATGTGAGGGACTGGGAAGGGAAATGACCAGAAGAAAAGGAATTTGGCTGGCAAGAAAAGGAGCAGCAGGGAAGGCTGCAAGTGGGAAAACTTCGTCCTCGGTCATAGTTGGGAGCATAATTCATAAGAGCTGGCGCGCGTCCTCTGAGGTATCTCTAAAGACTTGAAAGTAGAATATTTTCTCCAACAAGTTTTTGTTAACAATGCTCCACTAAGTTTAAGAGCCCTTTTCCCACCGCGGTCAGATTTATCTCCTTTCATCATACGTTTAGCAAAGCTGTTCCGACTATGGAACACATTAGGTAGAAAGGGGGAGGGAATGGGATGGAGAATAACTTCATGGTCATCCCTGCCTTGATTTTTTTCTATTAGCATGCGAATATTGAAAGTAAGAAGAGGCATGTTTCAAGTACAGTCCAAATTCCAACCCAAGCCCCGCCAAAATTTTTTGAAAAAAAAGTGGTTATTTGAGCATGCCTTAGAAATGCAGGTACTCGCACGCGCAATATGATCGAGCTGAGGCTGAAATCATGACACAAGCCAGGATATGGCAGCAGAGAGGAACAACGTTCGATATTCCGCACAACATAACCAAAATAGAACTAATAGTTATGCGAATCAATTTACAATACGAGAATGGTGCTTATACCAGTACTACCAGCAAATACGAGCTGTTATGAATGAGCAACATGTTGTTCGGGAGGCATAACTGTAAAGTAGTTGAGATATGAATACTACAACTATTAGAAGTATAGAAAATAATCCTTCACTGGGGACATTTCTTCATCCTTAGTAATATGCTGTTACAAAGGCGCCAGAATCTACAACCAAGTGTTGGTGTTAGTATTTTTAAGCATCGGTCGGTCAAACCTAAACTGGGATTTCAATCTTTACAAATTGCTTGTTCAACCCTTACATCTACAGTATATTTGGGTTATCTTCTGTATACCCTGAATATTCGGCCGCATAGCTTAAACGTGTATTTTTTTTCATTGCCATCCCATCACCACACTTTGCATAAGATAAAGTACGCTAAAAAAGTTACAGTCTTTCTGTTTTTTGAAGGTTGTGGTGGTGTGTCACCTGCAGGGGTGTTAAAGGCCTTTGTTTATTCTCTGACACACCCAACTCTCAAGGCATATCGGCCCTGGGGTGGAGCTAGTCTGTCATAAGGTGCAATCTTATGCAAATAACATATAAAGAAGAATCAACACTGAAAAAAATGTCTAAGCTGATAAATTCTTGACCCAAAGAATGCATTGTAATGGAATTGGATCCATGAGTGCAGTCATAAGAATGTCATTAGCCAGGGCAGACAAGGGACCAATAAAGACTCTTGCCATCCTCAACGCATACTGTCATACATGCATGAATGTGAGGGTTTCTGCATGTGATAGACTGCGTAGACAGAACTTTCAAGTTAAATGAAAACGTTTGGATTTTCAGAAAAAAAAAGCGGAAGATGTGTCAAAAACTGATTCAGTGAGACATTTTCACAGTATTTTAATGTGAAAAGTAAAATGGTTTAATAAACTGTTTTGTCTGTTGGATGGTATAACTCGGGAAGATCTACATTATAACTCGTCTAGCCTATCAAACTTTTGTGAATCTTCCAATTTCAAAAACTCACCAGGGAGAAGTAAAACCTAATCCTATTGGCTTCTTAAATGTTTTTCTTTCCTTTTTTGTTGGGCAATCCATTTACCGACATGCAGACAATGAACGGAGCCCATGGGCTCCGTGCAGAAAAGTGATTAGTTTCAATTCAAATGCATGTTGCTGTGTAATAACAGCAGGCCAGGTAACCATGGACAAAAATTCGGTATTAAGCAGTTTAATTTTAGAATATTTCTGGTAACTATGGTTACACACAGACACATATTGCTTGTCAAAGTCTACACATTGGAACAACCACACACATGAATACAGAATGGAATTGGGGCCTGATTGCGATGGCAACATGAAAAATGATGCTCTACCTTTGTGCCTAGTCCATATCTGACATGAGCCGTGATCGATTCTGCGCCAGAAAGAGCCAGATTTGATTATGATAGTCTTGCATATCCATCCATGATAAGGTAAAAAAGGGGTTTTGGCAACTTTGAGAAAAACAAACACAGACAGTTTAAATCACTAAAAGCAAAACAAGTAATTACAAAGGGATACACTGACCACCATTACAACATCCCCTGGTCTGAAACATACACCAGGGCAAGGAAAAACTCATTGACTTTGAGAAGGTGTTGCATTTGTTCATCCCCTTGCAGGATGACCAGGCTGCAAATGGATGCTGCGAGGGCATCAACAAAAAAATAACAGTCAACATCAACCAAAAACATAAGTAATATCTGAAATTATACAAAACATCCAATTTACAGCAACGTCAGTATGCTTCTTGCGCCAAATGATGGACTTAAATCCGGCAGGTATATCATTTAGGCTACTCTCGAGCATTAAATTATCAGAAGCAGCTGGTGTAGGTCAACAAGTATATAAACGTAGTTTCCCAATAAGCACATTAAGCACAAGATCTGTATCAAAATGTTGACGCTGAAATGTCTACAAATGTGTTTACTGCCTCACTATCTAAAACAAAATCCAATCAGAAACATTCTTGTTGCATGGACTTTGGAAAAAACATTTCTCTGTGGGTCGCACTCTCACCCCTGACCTTTAGTTTCGGAGTTTTCTCATTTTGCCGTTGCCTTAGTACCCTCCCTGAGTGGAAAAATATGCTACCTATGTGTGTAAAGGAGGCTCTGAAGTGATTGTACCTGTGAATGTGAAGCATTTTCCCATTTGATAATGAAGCAACATGAGAAAAAAAGATTCAATTTTTCCACAAGCCCTTCGATTCAAGGACCAAACTGGCCAATTTGCTTTTTCTAAAGCCTTTGAAGTGTTCTAGTCTGCCCCAGGGCAGAGTTGCCAAGGTAAATAATTTATTATTGTTGTGTTGTTATTTTTGGTTTTGTTGTGGTTATTCTAATTAATATATATTCTTTATATATATCATTAATATATTGTATTTTTTTTTTATTTATCTTTTTACACATTTGTTTTTTTAAATTTCATTTTTACTTTGCACAGAAAGGAGAACCCGTCCAATTGCGTTGTATGATTGTATAATGGCAATAAATTCATTCATTCATTCATTCATTCATTCATTCATTCGTTTAATTTTTTGGGGGGTCATTATTCATGAAGCCAAATAAGTACAAATACAATTATACTGGATTTGTTTTAGGGTGCATATTTAAAAAAATATATATATTTTTTTGCAACATTTAAAACAGAAAGAAAATCCTAAACATTCATTGGCCTGGAAAGGTTTGGGTGCACGGCAGCACAGTGGTTAGCGCGTGTTCGTCACAGTTCTGAGGTCATGAGATCAAACCTTCCTGTGTGGAGTTTATATGTTCTACCCGTGCTTGTGTGGGTTTCCTCCGGGACTTCCATTTCCTCCCACATTTCAAAAACAAGCACGTCAGGTTAATTGGCCGGTCCGAATTGTCCCTAGGTGTGAATGAGTGAGTGAATTGTTGTCTGTCTCTGTGTGCCCTGCGACTGGTTGGCAACACGTTCAGGGTTTCCCCTGCCCACTGCCCAAAGATAGCTGGGATGGGCTCCAGCTACCCTACTGAGGATAAGCGGTGCAGAAAATGGATGGATGGATGGATGGACGCAGGAAATTGTGCCCCTACAACCCTAGTGGTTAAGGCATACATCCACACACCCCATATAAGTGAATTGACAGACTTATTTTAATGAAATTGCTACTTTACCAGGAAAGAAATATTAAGATGCAATGCAAAAACAAAGTTCATCTCCATTGACATGATTTATTTTATTTTATTTACAGCTTCAGTTCAATTGCTCACTAAATTAAGAAATTTCACAGCTTTGAATCATAATTATCATTATTATTATAATCATACATTCCACCCAGGACACTTATTCACAATGAATTAGTTTAAACAGATCTGACATCATAGACAGATAACGCCACTACCCCAAGCTTTCTGAATTCTAGTTTTCCAGTTTTCTAAGCACACTTTGTTGACATCTACAGTAGTTTTTTTTTCTCTCTGTGTCCCACTCACCAAGAATCAGAGGAAGTGGGACAGGAAAGCTAATGGAAGTAGTTCCACGGCAAGCGTTCTTCCGTGATCACACATCTTTCACTTACTCTTTCTTTGTCATAATTATCTACTTTTTGTTTGTCTTGTATTGTTTTCGTAAGTATTTGTTTGTGTTTTTCCTATCGTGGTGGTAAATGTGCCTCCTGCTGATTGCCTACAGTAGCAGGCCATTATGAGCACAAACACATATAAATACACACATGTGAGAAACAGGAACGAGGGAGGTGGGGGCTGTTTCCTGTCTGCCAGTAGATAAGTGTGCTGGAGAGTGTGCTCGTGTGGCCTGGCTCCAGATGTCTAAACCGTTGGGAACGTTGGTCTAATGGTCATGCAGGGGGCCCTCTGGAAAGTACATGAAAATAACAAACACTAATAATGAATGTTTTCCCTGAGTAAAATCCAAAAGGACACTACCGTTCAAAGGGGGTCGCTTCAAAATTTGCAGTGTTTTTTTGTTTGGTTTTTTTTTCCAGAAAAAGCACTATTTTATGAAAGGAGATAACACTGAACTAATCAGAAATACAACCCTTGTTAACATGGAAAATAGGTATATTAAGGCCCATTTCCAGCAACTGGCACTGCAGTGTTCTAACACTAAATTGTGTTTGCGAATTGTAATAAAAGGCTAATGGATGATTGGAAAACTCTAGTGCTGGAATGTTAACAGTACTGAAACAGTATAGCAGGTTAGAGAAGCTATAAAAATGTTTTGGGCTAGTCCAGTATTTGGATCATCACATTTGTGGGTGTGATAAAACTTCCAAAATGACAACAAAAAGAAAACCTTTGTGTGAAATACGACAGTCTATTCTTGTTCTAAGAATTGAAAGCTATTCCATATAATAAATTGCAATTAAAATAAAGATCTCCTACAGCGGTGTGTATTACTCCCTTTAGAGAACAATACAAACATTGTCAATCCAGAGTAGAAAGAAAAATGGGAGGCACAGCCAAGCAAGAGGACAGGTACATTAGAGTCTCTAGTTTGTGAACTAGATTTTATACAGGTCCTCAACAAGCAGCTTGGTTAAAAAGTACCCTCAAAACACCAGTGTTAACATCTACAAGGAATAGGCCACTCTGAGATGCTGGCCTTCAAGGTAAAGTGGCAAAGAAAAAGTCGTATCTGAGACTGTCCATCAAAAGAAAGAGATTAATAAGGGGGGAAAAAAACAAGACATTGGATAACTAACTCGTGAGATAAATAAAAGTAGGACTTTTTCACGTAAGACACAAAATTGTCCGGGTGACGCCAAAATCGTTTACGAATGTTTTCAGTTCACTGTGTACACCTGTTCAACTATAATAATAGCATGTAAATGATATGCGTCAATAATGAGACACCTGATATACAAGAGAGAGGTTGAACCTGTTCATGAGAATGATAGTAAAGGGTCCTGTTGCCTGAAGCGCTAAGAATGATGGAACCGTTCTGTTTTCATTTTTCATGTTTTTTAAACAAGCCTGGGTCTCAGGCATGTGTGCGTGTGGTTGTGTGTGTGTGTGTGTGTGTGTGTGTGTGTGTGTGTGTGTGTGTGTGTGTGTGTGTGTGTGTGTGTGTGTGTAGTGAATAGTGCAAATATAACTGCCAACAAGTGGACAGAAATAGCTTACAAGCCCAGCTAATCTTCCTTCCTTCACACAAACAGCCACACACACAAGAGGACGCTCAGACAAAGGGGGTCCCTTCTGTACATCCAAAATCGTTTTTATAATCGTCCTGACACACACTCACTCGAAAGGTTATGGCCTCTCATCAGCTAACACGAAACAGTTGACACACCACACGTTAGCGTTTTAATGCTGTTGGTTTGACGTGCGATGATCTTGAGATGTTAAAAGTCGCTTTGGGTCATTTCTCGGACACTTATGCACACTTGCAGGCACCCAAAGGAGTAATGTGCAGTCAGGGGAGGCAGAAAAGGTCTGCCTCACCTGAAAACATGGAAATATACATTTAAAGATATATTTTTCCTGTGTGCCCTGCGATTGGCAGGGCACACAGGGACAGACAACTCGCTCGCTCATTCACACCTAGGGACAATTTGGACCGGCCAATCCACCTGAAATGCATGTCTTTGGAATGTGGGAAGAAACCGGAGTGCCTGGAGGAAACCCACGCAAGCAAGTGGAGAACATACAAACTCCGCACAGGAATTATAGGCATCCAGTTATTTTTAAAAATTGCTACATTTTACATTATGTTATCAATATTATTAATGTAATTAGTAGGTAATGTATTATAGTGCGTATGCAGATTCAGAGCAAGGCACATAATTCTGGCAGAGGTTGATAGTCAGCCAAGGATTCCATTAACATAGTACTAGTAGACTAACAGTAGGTCAAACCATCCAGTAATTGTTTTCTTGTTGGATAGTAATTTCTTTCACAAGGGAAATTACACATCAATTGATGCTTTTATACAAAAGTAGCAGCACATAGACTTCTTTTGTAAGTTAAGAATAGACAATAAATGTTGTTTCTATGCTACAACTTATATATTGATTGTTTGCTCTGCCAATCAAATGGTGGATGAGAAGTAGGTTAATTTACTTGTAAATCTGACTCTGTTTTACCACACCCGAACGTCACTGACCCAAGGGTATTTATAAATTGGTATAAAGATGGATGGATAGATGAATGCATGGATGGATGGGTGGATGGATGAAACACAACACAGTATTTCGTTGTCACAATATGTTAACCCATTTTGTAACAATGACAATAAAGGTATATTCTATTCTATTCTATTCTATTTCTGTGTAATGGTCATTTGCCATGTCAAACTGTGAAATTTCAATTTTTTCTATCTATCTATCTATCTACCTTGGTCATATCCCTCAAGAGGGGTGTCTGACAGCAAGACAAACACATACAATAATAAAGGAAAATTAAAAAAGGAAAAAAAAATGACAATAAGATGAAACGGGACACAAGAAAGCGGCCATGTCACTTGAGTGACTCCTGTTGTGAGGGGGCCCTCTCCTTCTGAGAGGTGAGAGAATTCTCCCACCGTGGTCCGCTGTGTGTCGTAAGAGGCGACTAAAGTGGATGGAGCGAGGGGACTGGAGATCCTCTCCTCTCTATCTCTACTCCCTAAGAAACAGCAAGGCAAAGAAAGGGGGGCGGGGGACCAAAAGGTCCCACGAACCCTAGTTATTGGGTCACTAAATGTGAGAGGATGTGGAAGTAAAGCGACTGAGTGGAAGAAAGAGGAGATCGGAAGGATGATGACTAAAAGGAAGGTTGATGTGTCAGCCTTGAGTGAAACAAGGAGTACAATTTCTAATGGGAAAAAACGCACACAAAACACTTACTTCATTTCAACATGAATAAAACATATCTATGTAATGCAAGATGTGTCTTATTTTCCTCAAGCAGGTTATTTCAATCCAGCGTTTTCTACCAACACTTGATCCAACGAGGTGTGATTCCCAAGGGTTGTGTACGTCGAAATAATCAAATTTGTGGACTGCTGCCCAAGTTTAAAGGCCATTGCTGATGGACATAACAGAATACTTGGTGAACAGTAGTTTTATTTTATATCAAAGGTGTTTAATGGAGGCCAAGGCTCTCCCTTTTTCTTCAACAAGGCGCAGACATGCTGAGAAAGAAAGTGACTTTTTGAATGTCGAACATGGTATTATCTTAAATCCGATTTTGTATGGCGTTGATTCTGTGAAGCGACAAAAGTCTTTAGTGTCAAATCTCTGGACCTTCCGCAGATACAGCTAAATAGTTTGGTCTGACCCAGGAATGTGTGGCAGTCACAAACAGTTAAAATTATCTCAAAGGCTACGACCCAACAGCTGAAAATTTGAGGCAAGTGAAGGAATGAATGGAGAGTGGCTGGGCATATGGAGCCCCCTTTTGGAGTGTATAACTTTTACAATCAGGTGAGAGTGAATATGTAATTTTTGAAGATCATTAGAACCCAGGTACATGACAGTGTTTGAATGTGATATTGTACAACACAGAAGAATTTGAGATGAGCATCCGGAACTAAAGCATGTCAACTCCTGCATCAACCGGCAGGCGGAGATGGGAAGCTGCGTTGTTGCTGTTATGGACTTTTTGGACTATTTTACACACTTGAGGCATCGTTGCTGTCATGCACTTTCTGGACAAATTTCAACATATTACCTATTGTTTTCTTTTATTGATGTTCACTATGTTTTGTGTACCGTTACCCAATGCTAAATCTATTGCATCCTGTCATCATGGAAGGGGGATTACTACTCGTGAGGGCCCTTCTCAGGGTTTCTTATTTTCTTGGTACTGAGGTCCTGAGTTTTTCCTTGTCCACATCTTTGTTTAAGATCAGGGGATGATGTAATTGTAACCAGTGCAGTCCTTTGAGAATTTTTGTGATTAAGGGCTATATGAAGAAATGTGATTTGACTTGAATTGAAAGAAAAATGTGTAACTTAATTAATCTTAGACACAGAAACTGTAAATGTTGTGCAATACTTTGAAGTTGTTAAATTAGAGCCAAACTTAAAATCAATTGAGCTGTACGACTTTTGCCATGTAACAAATGGCCTCCAAAATGTGTGTGGCCTTACTACGAGCTGTCATGAACCAGAACGGAATCTCGGATCCAATAGCGTTAGTTTACAAAGTGCTTTTATTTGAAAGAGTTGTTGGAGCTGGCTTGGGACGTCGAAGCTTGTCGGTCGTCAGCTTCTTCGGGCGGAATGGCAGCTCCGTGACGGGTGGACAGAAAGTACAGCTGAGCGGGTAAGTCGATGGCCGGGACGGGAGAGTAGGTCGCAAAACGTGGAACGGAAACAGGTCAAAAACGGAAGGCAGGCGTGAATCAGGCAAGAGGAGTCATGGGTACCTTGTAGTCTGGAGAAACACTCAGGGATACAAAGAGTATACCCAAAAGTCCATCTCTGGACGCAGACCGCTTAAGTGGAGAACGTCAGCCAATCAGGAAGTGCGCTCCAGTGCGCCAAACGATTGCCCCAGGTGACTTCACTTAGGCAATCACGACAACGAGCTGTGTTTTTTTTTTTTTTTTTTTACAAATAATGAAATGTTAAAGTAAACTGATATGCTGTTTATTTAGAATAACTCAGCGTTCCACATAATAAACAAAATGTCCATTCCATCCATTATCTGCACCGCCCATCGCAGATATCTTCAGGCAGTGGCAATTCACTCACTCATTCACAACTAAGAGACGATTTGGACCTGCCAATTAACCTGACATGCATGTTTTTGGGAATGTGGGAAGAAACTGGAGTGCCGCGAGGAATCCCCCGTAACAAGCAAATTCTGCACAGAAAGGCTGCTAGCTAGATTTGAAACCCATTACCTCACAATTGTGCCGCGGATGTGCTGACCACTCAGCTGCCGTGCCATCAGTGTAAATTTATCTTATCCTCTACACTGCCTGTGTACTGTTTTTGCCAAATTTAACACAATAAAAGCTGTTTAATGCCTCAACTTGAATGTCACCATAAATAAAACAAAATTGAGAAGTACATACATTAACATTTTCAATGTAAATCACCCTGCAAATCCCATATATACTCTTTTCTCTCAGCAGAAGAGGGAAATCTTTACCCCATCATTCCGACAACAATGCTCTGTTCACTTACATATAGAGAATGAACAATGCTGTCTGCGTGCGCGCATGCATTCATGTGTGTGTAGTATTGTTCCCAGTGCGATGACTGCTCGTGGAGCCAAGGCTTAACTTTTTTGCTGAGCAACCTCGCAACCAAAGTCTGCCCTCAGTCCAATAGGATGCGTGAGTGCGGCCTACCTGCTGAATTGACAGAATGTGTCTTCATTGACTTCATGAGAGGTTATTTCCTCAACTAAACCATGGGACACAAAATCTTTCGACATTCTACTCAGCAACTTCATGGCTCTTTAACCTTAAATTTGTATGATACAATGTATAGCAGGGTTCTCCAAAATTTCTGTGTCGCAGGCTACTTTTTGGGCCTTCGTTTTGAAAATGCTGGTCTACTAGTGATCCCAAAAGCCAAGAAGAGATCCGCCAATTAACCTGATATGTTTTTGAAATGTGGGAGGAAATCGGAGTGCCCTGGAGGAAACCCACGCAAGCACGGGTAGAACATGTAAACTCCACGAAGGAAGGTTTGATCCTGTGTTGCGCAAAATAATAAATAACATTTATAAATGAATACATTTACATTATATTCTGCATATATATATATATATATATATATATATATATATATATATATATATATATATCTACATCTCATCTCATCTCATTATCTGTCCCGCTTATCCTCAGTAGGGTCGCAGGGGTGCTGGAGCCCATCCCAGCAATCATCGGGCAGTGGTCACCCTGAACTGGTTGCCAGCCAGTCGCAGGGCACACAGGGACAGACAACTCGCTCGCTCATTCACACCCAGGGACAATTTGGACCGGCCAATCCACCTGAGATGCATGTCTTTGGAATGTGGGAAGAAACCGGAGTGCCCGGAGGAAACCCACGCAAGCACAGGAAGTCTGGTAGATGGATTTGAACCCACACATACACACACACACATATATATATATATATATATATATATATATATATAAACAGAGAGAGAGAGAGAGAGAGAGAGAGAGAGAGAGAGAGAGAGAGAGAGAGAGAGAGAGAGAGAGAGAGAGAGAGAGATATGTATAGATATAGATATATAACTGGCTGTGCTGGTGAAAAACATCAAAGCATACAGGGAGTGCAGTTTGCTGTGTTTTACGGGACGTGGCTCACGTCTAGCATCCCGGACGCTAATGTGGAGCCACCCGGAGCTACCCGGAGCTATCCGGGTTCAGCACTGTCAGACAGAGACACAAAAGCCTGCGGGAAGCAGAGAAGAGGTGGGCTCGCTAACATGAGGTGGTGTATCCCTGGGCACAAAAACTTCCATCTGCTGCAGGGACATCGAACTTTTGGACTAGCGTGTCATTCATTCCGCTGTGGCTAAACTACAACAAAGCACCCCGAGAGCATCCTGTTAATAAACAACAAGCGAGACTGCTAGAAGTGTGAATTACTTTCTCTCTCTGCATATATATATATATATATATATATATATATATATATATATATATATATATATATATATATATATATATATATATATATATATATATATATATATGGCAGTGCAGTGGTTAGCGCATGTGTTTTAACTTGTATCTGTTGTTTCCTCCCTGTTTGCATCCAGCCACTAGTCCACTGTACCAGCTCAAGTAATGTCCCTCTAATAAAAAAATACAGATTCATTGTCCCCTTCAAGTTCAATTTTATTGTCAAACATGCTATATGCACAGCATACAGCACAGATGAAATAACTTCTTCTTTCCAGCGTGCCAACATACAAAAAATAAGGCACAAAACAATAAACAAATAGCAATAAGAACAAATAGTAGCAAGTTATTTACATGTACGTAATTGTATAATGTTATTCAATATGCATATGCTTACATATAAGTAGTGCTTACTCTATACAGTTTTGTTACTAATGTTTCTATAGTTTTCTATTCCCCGCCATACGACAATTTCACCTTACGATCGCCACCTCAGAACAGAGCTAGGAAGGATCCCAGTGGTCTACCATATTGAAAATGATTTTTGTACAATTGTGTGTGTGCAGGATTATAATAAATCTTAAAAAATGAACACCTAAACGCAAATTTATTGTTGTTGCATATATAGCGATACAGTACTTATGGCATAATGTGCACCACCTGGTGGTGGCACACTACATTGTTTATATTTCAAATGCATTGCCGACGCTGAAACAAAAAGCCATGTTCTATTGAGGCGGTTTTGTAAAAACAATTCCGACACCAAGGTATCCGTCCTGTTATCTATTTTTTAAGAAAAAAATATTGTGGACTTTTCCAGGCCCTTTTACGTGACAAGACATGATGTCCTATCGGGAACCTTGGATGGGGGAAATTTAAATAGTCGGACACAAAGTAGATTTTTACCTGAAATGGAAAGTCCTCTTCCTTTGAGGCTATTCATAGTTTTAAAACATGCAACCGAATTATTTGTCATATTATATTAACTGTTTAACTTTCCTGAAAGGTTTTATGTGACGAGTTCTGATGTCATATCCGGAACATTGGAGGGAGGGGAACTTAAATAGTCGGACACAAACATGGGCGATGTACCAACTAATGCGAACGATCGTAAGTTTTACCAACATATGTCAAATATGTTACTACAATTTGAAGACATTTATTAAAATCTTTATATGCCGGATGTGAGGGTGGAATTGGGTCTTAATATTTGCTTGACGTGCTGCTTCACAGTTTGACACAGCCAATTTTCCCGTTAAAATACAAGGAAATTCCTCTTGATTTTCAATTAGCTATTTATTTACCCATGTTAAGGTTAATGTTTGGATTCAGTTACCAGGAAACCATTCTAGTGGGTTTTTTAATCATCCCAAAGTAGTCGAGTAACAATGACTCAGCCACCTGCCCATTTTGTTTGATAACGAGGGAGGGAGGGAACTTAATTTCAAACATGATCAAAACAAAAACAGGTCAAAGATAATGTTAATCTACACGTCCTAAAAAGAATAGGAAGAAGCATATGCTTATTTAATCATACCCCAGACTTGCTTAATAATTGTGCCTTACAGCTAGATCTCTTGTGTATTTGCATGTTACAAAACACCTAATGAACATCCATATTTACGTTGGATCTGTGGATGCAGTCATTTCATCACCTTTACCATCGTCATCATCATCATTATAATAACCATCACTTTTTTCACTGTCATCATTCTTATCATTGCTGTTTGTATACATTTTCCGCATACTATGTAAAAAGAGTATCTTTTATAATAACAATAATTCTCATGGGTGCTCATGTAGACAACTGACTGTTTTGTGGCGTGTATTGTCATCCATCCATCCATCCATTATCTGTACCGCTTGTCCTCAGTAGGGTCGCAGGGTTGCTGGAGCCCATCCCAGCTACCTTCGGGCAGTCGGCAGGGGACACCCTGAACTGGTTGCCAGCCAGTCGCAGGGCACACAGGGACAGACAATTCGCTCGCCCATTCGCACCTAGGGATAATTTGAACCGGCCAATTAACCTGAAATGCATGTTTTTGGAATGTGGGAGGAAACCAGAGTCCCCGGAGGAAACCCACGCAAGCGGGGGGATAACATGCAAACTCTACACAGGAGGTTTGATCTCATGACCTCAGAACTGTGCCGCACATGCGCTAACCACTGCCCCGCCGTGTCTATCATACAAAGTATTTTTGGGCCCGCTGCTATAGGGGGTGTACCCCCAGGCAACAGAACCACCCATTGTTAAGCGTCCTGAACTGTGCAATAAAAAGACAAGGCATGAGAATTTGAGCCGGATGCCCCCAGCTTCTACTTGTCTGCCCTAACTATGCGATGTACATATGTTTTGTGTTCTTATTGCGATGTATATCTATGTGATTGTATTCACATTTATTAATTTTTTGTTTGGAAGACAATAGAAACTGATACACTAACATCTTTTTTTTCAAATTTAACAAAATTGTGACTGCTTCTGTTAGAGTCAAACTACCTGTAGAACAGATGAAGTCTGCAAAATCCTACACTACATATAATAATCAACACTAAATTTACTGCAAGTGGGAAAAGACCTAAGGAAGATGCTGGAAGAATTGTTTGTGTTGTGATTTGGTAAATAAAGAACGTGTTCACAGAAATCATCTTTGTTTTTAATTTACATAGTCTGTCTTGGTGTGAGTAAATAGCATTGTGTTTGTATGGTTTATCATCGCTTAATAAGGGCAATTGCAATCAATAATACGGGGAGGGGCAGCACGGCGGAACAGTGGTTAGCGTGTGTGCGGCACAGTTCTGAGGTCATGAGATCGAACCTCCCTGTGTGGAGTTTGCATGTTCTCCCCGTGCTTGCGTGGGTGTCCTCCGGGTTCCTCCCACATTCCAAAGACATGCATGTCAGGTTAATTGGTCAGTCCAAATTGTCCCTAGGTGTGAATGAGCGAGTGAGTTGTCTGTCTCTGTGTCCGGTGACTGGCTGGCAACCAGTTCAGGGTGTCCCCTGCCCACTGCCCGAAGATAGCTGGGATGGGCTCCAGTACCCAGCGACGCTACTGAAGAAAAGCGTTGCAGATAATGAATGAAAGAATGAATGAATGAATACGGGGAGCAATTGGCAAGGTTGATAGGAATGCTATTTTTGCCCCACAGACTGTCCAGGCACAAGGAGTGAGCAGGCAGGGAAGGCTTCATCATGCCAGGGATGTCCAAACCAAAAACTTTGTGCTTCTGGAGAGACAAAGGCCCCAGACCCCGGTACAGTATCAGCAGCTTCAAACTTGGCTAGGTGGTTCAACACTTCAAAACAGGATTAGCACAACCTTTTCCCCTTTTAAAGCTGTTTAGTATACATTAAAGTATTCCCTCGATTTTTGTAGTTAATCTGATCCATGCCCACCCATGCGAAAAGTGAACCATGTAAGTCAACAAATTAGGTTTTTTTTGTGTGCAATACTGTGCATGCGCAATTTCCCCATCAAGGATATATTTATTATACACGCAAACTCCAAATTATTCACTAAAAAAATCCTCTTGTGTATTTATCAATTTCTCTGGGACATTTCCCTTTTAGTGTCTGCCTCCACAGTGACCATTCTACAGTCTGTTGTGAATATTATTTAATTGGTAGTTTAAGTTATGCTTCAGGCAGGCCTCTCATACTGTAGACCTTGTAAAACGGATGAGACACAGCAATTGAGCCCACTTTTGGAGTGCTAGCAAACAAGCAGAGTATGTAATTTTGTTGAGCGACATAAATTAAATAACCATTTTATTTAACCTCAAAAGTTAAATACAGTCACCATGTCTAGTCACGCAATGACATTGCTTTTACTTGCCCCTCTGATTGGAATGCTCGTAAACAGCATGTATATAGGTTTGTTATTTTTTTCACTAGACATGTAAAGGATTCATTCGGATTGTTCATATCCCAGGAA
The DNA here is from genome assembly GCF_059441175.1 of Urocampus carinirostris. Taxonomy (NCBI): domain Eukaryota; kingdom Metazoa; phylum Chordata; class Actinopteri; order Syngnathiformes; family Syngnathidae; genus Urocampus; species Urocampus carinirostris. Next base: position 7,276,626 of record NC_142349.1, on the reverse strand, counting down.
GCAGAATAAGTTCTCTTATTAGTTTTAGTCTACTGGCCCTCTAAAAGTAATCCCAGAATTTCACGATTCATGCACAAATCCGAAGAACAAATAAACAGAAAAAAAACCTGCGCGCCATCGAGCATGCAAAAATTGAAATGCTGAGGAAACACTGTATTAGTAAATGACAATGTTGCAATTAATTTAATTTCTTCCAGCTAAAACTAACAAAGTAATAAAAGGAAATTTCTATCCGCTTATCTTTATGTATATGTTTTCTGTTATACATCTATAAATTCTTGACCTTTGCAGCCATAAAAGAAATTGGATTCAAACTGTCCACGGTCAAGCACAAGATCCTTGTCCTATCTGGGAAGGGAGGTGTAGGAAAGAGTACTTTCAGCGCTCACTTGGCTCATGTTCTGGCGAGTGATGAAACCAAGGAGGTACTTTTTGATCATTCAAAATATTGGCACTTTAATTTGGGCCACAGACCTTGTCACATTTTGTACTTTTTATGACCCAGTCCCTCTCCATTGTTATGTAAGGTTGCCCTTCTGGATGTTGACATCTGTGGTCCGTCGATTCCTAGAATCATGGGGTTGGAGGGAGAACAAGTAAGTTATGTTAATTCGAATGCAGATATTTGATCACACGTGCTTCTGTAAAGAACAGTGCGGCATATTTAGACCTTGGTAGTAATGAGTAATTTTGAAAGAACGTTATTTGTATCTGTTGTTAAATCTGCTGAATTATTGACTTCCTATTCCATAGGTACATCAGAGTGGGTCAGGCTGGTCCCCAGTGGTGAGTCACTTTAAGTACAACTGCTTCATGACGAAAAATCGATAAAACTCGTTTTTTTATTTTGATAATGAATGGCTGTGCCAACTAAAATTAGAGTTTAAAATCTTGTTATGCATCGTATTTTATTAGGTTGTTCCAATTTACGGAATAACTTATCTATTGATCATTCAGTCAATAGTCTTCCCTGTTCTTGTGTTTCAGTATGTGGAAGACAACCTTGCTGTCATGTCTATTGGCTTCCTCCTTGGTAGTCCCGATGATGCTGTTATCTGGAGAGGCCCCAAGAAGAACGGTAAACAATATGAATCTTCTGCTTGACATGTACTGTAAATTCAGTGTGATTACCTGAGGACGACGGAAGTTTTGATTTTAATCTCAGGAATGATCAAGCAGTTTCTGAGGGATGTGGATTGGGGCGAACTGGATTACCTCATTATAGATACACCCCCTGGAACATCAGATGAGCACCTGTCAATTGTGCAGTATCTAAGCTCCACCCAAGTTGATGGAGTTGTCATAATTACCACTCCACAGGTACAGAAAAGGACAAAGTACTTCTTTATGACTGAGTTTTACCCAAAGTGAGCGGAGAAAACCACGGACTGAAAAAAAACAGCTTTCCTTCTAATACAGTGGAACCTCGGTTCTCGACCATAATCCGTTCCAGAACCCTGTTCAAAAACCGATTTGTTCGATCACCGAAATCATTTTTCCCATTAAAAATAATGTAAATCGTTTTAATCCGTTTCAACACCCTGAATGTTTACCTCGAATGTTTAACGTAAACATAAAGCTAACCCAGGCTAATCGTACGTTCGCGTTATCGTAATCTTCCGTACGAAAGATTACGCTAACATGAACGTGTAAAAATTAAAAAAAAAAAGGCTAAAACACTTTGTACACCTATATTAAAAGGGAAAGAAAACAAAGCAGGTCCGCACGCGGTAACAGTTGGTCACGAAAAGAGCGATCTACACCCGTACGCCGCTCAGCATCGCACCCTAGCGTACGCACACACGCATTACCGGCGTTCGAACTCCGATTTTTTTGACCGAACAGCAAAGCAAGAATTTCTCGAAATTTTTGGTCGGACTCCGATTTGTTCGAACTGAGAGACGTTCGAAAACCGAGGTTTCACTGTAATAATAATAATAATAATGACTATTATTATTATTATCAAGTCATATATCACTCAATCAATCACAAACATATATATATATATATATATATATATATATATATATACACAGTGAAGAAAATAAGTATTCGAACACCCTGCTATTTCGCTATTTCTCACACTTAGAAATCATGGATGGGTCTGAAATTTTCATTGTAGGTGCATGTCCACTGTGAGAGAGATAAATTAAAAAGAATAATCCAGAAATCACAATGCATGTTTTTTTAACTATTTGTGTGATACAGCTGCAAATAAGTATTTGAACACCTGTGTATCATTAAAAGTTCTGACCCTGAAAGACCTGTTAGTCCGCCCATTAGAAGTCCACCTGCACTCCATGTATCATCCTGTATCAGATGCACCTCTTTGAGGTGGTAAGCAGCAAAAAGACAGCTGTCCACCCCATACAATCAGTAAGACTTTAACTTGTAACATAGCGAAGTCCAAAGAGCTGTCCAGAGACCAAATTGTACACCATGAGTGTGGCCGTGTATTGTGAGATTTTGGGGAACAACTTTCTTCCCTCAGTCAGCATTGAAGATGGGTCGTGGCTGGGTCTTCCAACACTACAACGACCCGAAGCACACAGCCAGGAGAACCAAGGATTGGCTCCGTAAAGAGCATATCAAGGTTCTCGCATGGCCCAGCCAGTCTCCAGACCTGAATTAAAATGAAAATCTTTGGAGGGAGCTCAAACTCATTGTTTCTCAGCGACAGCCCAGAAACTTGACTGATCTGAATGTTTGCAGTGTGGGCAAACTTGGTGAAAGGCTACAGGAAACGTCTGACCTCTGTAATGGCAAACAAAGGCTACTGTACCAAATATTCACATTCATTTTGTCGGGTGTTCAAATACTTATTTGCAGCTGTATTACAGAAATAAATTGTTAAAAAATCACGAATTGTGATTTATGGATTTTTCTTTTTAGTTTATCTCACTCACAGTGGACATGAATCTTCGATGAACATTTCAGACCGCTAAGTGCGAGAAATAGCAAAATAGCTTGGTGTGCAAATACTTATTTTCTTCACTGTATATATTCACAGTTCCCTTAACCACTAGTGTTGATGGGGCGCCCACCCCTCTATTGGCCTTTTTTTTTGGGGTAGGGGTTTTCTCCCCCACATGAAACAAATGGTACTAGTGGCAGGAGAAGCTACCTGATCTGACTCTGAAACAGCACTTTCATCATCTGGTCGCCATTTTTTTTGGTGTAAAGCGCCATCCTGCTTTTCAGAGATGAACCTGACATCTGCATTGTCTGACAGTGGCTTGTGATAATACTGATACTAGGTCCTAAATTATTGGGGAAAAAATTGTATTCAAGAAATTGAGTTTCACATCGTACAATAAGCATTGCATCAGTTGTGGCTTTCAAATTTATTTTGGGTGTGTATGGCATTCTCTCTTTTGCTTTTGCGACATATTAAAAGCTCAAATGCTCTTTGTCCCATAAAGAACTATTTACGTTTTTTATATACATTTATTTATATTCAATTTCTTTATTTATTAAAATGAATATATAATTAGATGGATAAGGATAATTGAAATGGTTCCTTCAAAAATAATGAGTGGGAAATAGTTATGTAAATACAAAAATAAAGATATAAAATTGTTCTTCTAAAATGCGTAAATAAATTATTCAATAAAAGCGTTTCATTAAATCGCATAAATAAATTAAGTAATTAATGGATATGAAATGAAGACGTACTCACCAGTTTGTTAAAATTCTTAATAATTTTGGGCCATTTTGTCTGTCCCATTTGCTTTATTGCAGGACACCTTTCAGAAGTAGGAGTCAATTTACAATGAATGAAAACCTTCGTGTTGCTCATATTTTGGCACAATCTTCACATTACACCTTCTTTACTGCAGGAGGTGTCTCTGCAAGATGTCCGGAAGGAAATTCGCTTCTGCCAGAAAGTCAAGTTGCCAATCATTGGAGTGGTGGAAAACATGAGTGGTTTTGCGTGTCCCCATTGTAAGGTCAGTCTGTTGAAGCTCGGCATGCAAATGAATATTTTAATATCAACAGGCCAGCATGTGAAAAACAAACTTAACATTATTTTTTCAGTTTACCATTGTAAATGTATCCCCTTTTTAAAAAAGCTTGGCTTGGCATAGGTTAGGTTCACACTGCAGAGCTTAATGATCAACTCTGATTTTTTTTGGGTGAGATCCGATTTTTTTTTTCATCGTCTACATTTCCAACTAAATGCGACTAGTTTGCGATCTCCTGTAACTTTTAAGCGTCTCCTGTTGTAATGCCACAAGTGTCCAGAATACGCAGAAGAGGACACGCAACGTCACACGCAATGTGCTCATTGTTTGCGGAAGTTCTCAAGGATGCTAAAAGCGTATCCAGCAATTAGAACGTTATTGTGCTACCGGTGGCTGAACATAGTTGTCCCTCCAAATACTAATTCAATGCAAAACCTCACTTTTCCTCCATTAAATGATTTCTGTGTTTTCGTCCGCCATGTTGGTTGAGTTCTATGCTTCTTCCAGCCTCTTGATGACGTGCAAATTGCATGGATGCGCATCGCATTCCAAAAGATCAGATGTGTATCGCATTTAGGATCACATAAGAAAGTGGGATGGGTCCGTTGTGAAGAAATCGAATCTCTGCTGTTCAGAAATAGGTCGCGTCCATTCCATGCAGTGTGAACCTAGCCATATTACGAGGTTTTTATTTATGGTTAGAAGTGCCACTAAGAGTAAAATGACGTTTCTAATTTAATTGAAAATTCCAAAAGGGACAGTGTGGTATATTTAGTGCCCCCTAGTGGTAGACAAAATCACATTGATTTGAATACCAGGCAAAAATGCATTAACTATCATCTGCATTGCTTATCCTCAGTAGGGTCGCATGGGTGCTGGAGCCCATCCCAGCTATCTTCAGGCAGTTGGTTGCCAGCCAATCGCAGGGCACACGGACAACTCATTCACACTTAAGGACAATTTAGACCGGCTAGTTCACCTGACATGCATGTTTTTGGAATGTGGGAGGGAACCGGAGTGCGCGGAGGTAACCCATGCAAGTACGGGGAGAACATGAAAACTCCACACAGGAGGTTCGATCTCATGACCTCAGAACTGTGCCGCACACGCGCTAATCATTGCGCCGCCGTGCCGCCCTTATAAACAATCATACCGAATTTTTTTTTAAAAAATCATAGGTTGAGTAATTTGTATTTCCTTTATACAGTGGGATCCGCATTTAATTCAGAGCCATGTTTGCCCCTCATCCTGCTGCCACGCTGTGCCGTCTATCACTGGCCCTTGTTTGTACCAGACAACACAGTGCCCTCTAGTGGTCGATTATTAATCCTGGGGTCTTTAAACTTTTTGGGAATCAGCAGGTGTTGACACTCGTTCTGTCTTTTAGAACACATCACAGATCTTCCCTCCTACTAGCGGGGGTGCTGAAACAATGTGTGCAGACCTCAATCTACCTCTACTTGGCAAAGTGCCTCTGGATCCAAGAATAGCGAAAAGCTGCGATGAGGGCAGGTCTTTCCTCGATGTCATACCAGACTCTCCTGCTGCTGAAGTCTACAAGAGAATTGTGCAGAGTGAGTTTTTGTCGCCTTTTCCCAGTAGAATAAAGGGAAATTTGTGGTTCAGACCATTCTGCCTCACAGTAAAAAAGGCCCAGAATGGCCCATGTCATATTTCTTTTTCTGTTTTCCTAAAGGCTTTTGTGAATTTTTTCCTTTAGTAAAACCATGCTTCCCAGGCACAATGTAGTTCACATACTTAACATTTACAACTTTATTTTCTCACTTTAAAACCATGAAAAGAGTCATATGTAATATGTAAAGTGAGAATCATGAAACATAATATAGAAGGTTAACACTACTCTATGGTTTGCACATAAATTTTTCCCTGTTTTGTTACAGGAATATGACTGAAAGACCATCACATTTATATGATTTCTCATTCCTTATTAGGCATCAAGGACTACTGCTCCATCCATGCCGTTGAAAAGCAGAACCCTTCATGAATCCAGCTGGACCAAAGTATCCACATTATTCCATTCTGTAAAACCTACAAATGACTGATAGCCATAGGCGTGTGTGTCACACACTACGTGCGTTCATTCCCAGAATTGTATGTTCAAATCCAAAACTTAAAGGGCAATCATGTGTATAATGTGATGTAATTTTCTGTATGCTTCCTGAATTTCTGTTTTTTGTTGATTGTCTTATAATGAGTGATGAATCCGACAAAGAGATCAAACAAGAAAGTTGAAAACAGACTGTGGATGAAATAATTAATACAATGGTCAATTTTCAACATCAGAACACATTTTATTATACAGAATAAAGTACGTTTGTGACAACAGTTTTGTTTTGCTTTGTGGGTATTCAAGAACATTTGTTTGAACAGTATTGTGCAAAAGTCCTTATTTGGGCAGCTGAACTGTATTATTTGAGTTGATGATGGTTATTTTTTTTCTGCCCTTTTTTGCGTCAATAACAATCGGGGATCACAAGATAAGCATCATCGACTATACAAGGAAAGAGGAACATTTTCATACCTGTCAACCTGTACTTTTTTTGCTGTACAAAGTACGTTTATTATGCATTTTAAAACGTGTACGACATACAAGAAAATCTGTGCGGAAAACGCAAATTTGTTAATTATGGGTACCATCCGTTCATCCGAAGAACGGCCCCCCTGACCTGAACCCGAGTGGTGTTTCGTTATTGGACTTCTGTGCTCGTCATGGTCTGTCCATAATGAACACCATGTTCAGACATAAGGGTGTCCATATGTGCACTTGGCACCAGGACACCCTAGGCCGTAGTTCGATGATCGACTTTGTCATCGTTTCGTCGGACCTGCGGCCGCATGTTCTCGACATTCGGGTGAAGAGAGGGGCGGAGCTGTCAACTGATCACCACCTGGTGGTGAGTTGGGTTCGATGGTGGGGGAAGATGCCGGCCCGACCCGGCAGACCCAAGCGTGTTGTGAGGGTCTGTTGGGAACGGCTGGCAGAATCTCCTGTCAGAAGTTTCAATTCACACCTCTGGCAGAACTTCGCCCATGTCCCAAGGGAGGCGGGGGACATTGAGTCCGAGTGGACCATGTTCCGCGCCTCCATTGTCGAGGCGGCTGATCGGAGCTGTGGCCGTAAGGTAGTCGGTGCCTGCCGCGGCGGCAACCCTCAGACCCGTTGGTGGTCACCGGCGGTGAGGGATGCCGTCAAGCTGAAGAAGGAGTCTTATCGGGCCTTCCTGGCCTGTGGGACTCTGGAAGCGGCCGGCAGGTATCGGCTGGCCAAGCGGAATGCGGCTTTGGCGGTTGCCGAGGCAAAAACTCTGGCATGGGAGGAGTTTGGCGAGTCCATGGAAGCCGACTTCCGAACGGCTTCGAGGAAATTCTGGTCCACCATCCGATGTCTTAGGGGGGGGGAAGCGGTGTGCCCTCGACACTGTGTATAGTGCCGATGGGGCGCTGCTGACCTCGACCCGGGACGTTGTGAATCGGTGGGCGGAGTACTTTGAAGACTTCCTCAATCCCACCGGCACGTCTTCCTCTGGGGAAGCAGAGCCTGAGGACTCTGGGTTGGGCTCTCGTATCACTGGGGTTGAAGTCACCGAGGTTGTCAAAAAACTCCTCAGTGGCAGGGCCCCGGGGGTCGATGAGATCTGCCCGGACTTCATTAAGGCTCTGGATGTTGTGGGCGTGTCATGGTTGACGCGCCTCTGCAACATCGCGTGGACATCGGGGACGGTGCCTCTGGACTGGCAGACTGGGGTGGTGGTTCCCGTCTTTAAGAAGGGGGACCGGAGAGTGTGTTCCAACTACAGGGAATCACACTTCTCAGCCTCCCCGGTAAGGTCTATTCAGGGGAACTGGAGAGGAGGGTCCGCCAGGAAGTCGAATCTCGGATTCAGGAGGAACAGTGTGGTTTTCGTCCTGGCCGTGGAACACTGGACCAGCTCTATACACTCTTCAGGGTCTTTGAGGGTGCATGGGAGTTTGCCTACATGTGTTTTGTGGACTTGGAGAAGGCATTCGACCGTGTTCCTCGGGAGGCCCTGTTGGGGGTGCTTCGGGAGTATGGGGTACCGCACAGTCTTATCCGGGCTGTGCGGTCCCTGTATGCCCGGTGCCAGAGTCTGGTCTGCATTGCCGGCAGTAAGTCGGATTCGTTCCCGGTGAGGGTTGGGCTCCGCCAGGGCTGCCCTTTGTCACCGATTCTGTTCATAACTTTTATGGACAGAATTTCTAGGCGCAGCCTTGGCGGGGATGGAGTCCGGTTTGGGGGCCTCAGCATTGCGTCACTGCTTTTTGCAGATGACGTGGTGCTGTTGGCTTCCTCAGGCCGTGATCTTCAGCTCTCGCTGGAGCGATTCGCAGCCGAGTGTGAAGCGGCCGGGATGGGGATCAGCACCTCCAAGTCCGAGGCCATGGTTCTCAGTCGGAAAAGGGTGGTATGCTCCCTGCGGGTCGGGGAGGAGGTCTTGCCCCAAGTGGAGGAGTTCAAGTATCTTGGGGTCTTGTTCACGAGTGAGGGTAGGATGGAATGGGAGATCGACAGACGGGTCGGTGCAGCATCTGCCGTCATTCGGACCTTGTGTCTGTCGTGGTGAAGAGGGAGCTGAGCCAAAAGGCAAAGCTCTCGATCTACCGATCGATCTACGTTCCTACCCTCACCTATGGTCATGAACTTTGGGTCATGACCGAAAGAACTCGATCCCGGATACATGTGGCCGAAATGAGTTTCCTCCGCAGGGTGGCTGGGTTCTCCCTTAGGGGCCGGTCACACAGACAATTGCGGCTGAATCACGGCCAGAAATTTCTGCCTGTGAGGCGGACGCTATTGGACGCTTTGAGATCGCAATGCAGACTAGATACAGCAGTGCTTAACACGCGGTCGGAAATTCGCGCGCGGGTGGCAGCGCGAAAAAGTTTTGCGCTGCTCAATTCTTCAGAGCGCGGGTACACAGCCTTTCACGAGCGTATCAAGGCTGAACCACGGCCAGAAATTTCTGTTTGGACGTTTTGAGACCGCCATATAGACGAGATACAGCAGTGCTTTACTCGCGGTCGGAAATTCACACGTGGTTGGCCGCGCGCAAAACTTTTGAGCTGCTCAAAAGTTTGAGGACGTGTTAAACCGCGTGCCGCACACGTGGTCAACACGAGGTAATGACGCGGAACGACGTGCTCTGGCCGCGGCCAGGGCGTGGTTACACATGGGTAGGACGGGAAATTTCAGCGGGTAATCGTGGGTGGAGCATGGTAATAGCATGTTCTGCGCCTGTATCGCGGTGTTATTACGTGAAATTAGCGTGTTACGCGTGTGACAGTCAAACGCCTTTCTCCGCGTATATACAGCGTGATTTGCCGAGCACACGTCACACGTCAGTTGTGCTCGTGACGTCAAGGGGGTGAACATGGATCCCCGTCAGCGTAGTGACCTCGTCTTAATCCATTTTTATTTCTTGACATTTCTTTTCAAGATAATAAAATAAAAATGATGCCATAGCTTGAAATCTTGATCTTCACGGGACTGTGTCTTGAGTGGTTATGATTTCTACAGCCCGGTGTTATCCGAGAAATGCATCCCTGCCGAGATTTGCATTCCCTCGCTACTACAACCTCTTTTACCTCGTTTTATCTCACTTTTAGGGAATGTAATGGCGAACATATAACCAAAACCACTTCGTCTTGCATTTGTTGGAAATGTAATACAACTTAAACCATTCCGTCTTTGTTTTTGTTGTGAACGTAATCGAACGGTAAATCCTCCCCCCCTCGCGTGAACGCGCATTCTGCTGCGCTTCCAACGAAAGCGATCGTATTCTATATAAAACGCTTATTAAAACTATAAAGCGAGCTAATTATAACAATTGGGAGATCCTAGTCTATATAACGCGTTTATTTAAACAAAGTGCGATCGTATTCTACAAAATGCGTTTGTTAACGCGGATGAAAAAGTCACCAACGTCAATGCACGCTTACAACAAAAGCGATCGCAGCAGAATGCGCGTTCACGCGAGGGGGTGGGGGTGGGGGGTTGTTGCGTAGGAGTCGGATTTGGGCACAACACCGGCTCGGGAGCTTTTATACCCGTGGTCCACACGAGAAAATGACGCAGAAATGACGCGATGAGGAAGCGGAACAGTCGCCGGCGTCTGTTTTGCGGGCATACCACCGATGAACAGCGGGTTGGCCAATTTCGCGGATTTTCCATCGCGGGCAACCACGGGCAAAAAAAAACTGCAAAATTTTAGCCGTGATTCAGCCGCAAACGGCTGTGTGACCGGCCCCTTAGAGATAAGGTGAGAAGCTCAGTCATCCGGGAGGGACTCGGTGTAGAGCCACTGCTCCTCCGCGTTGAGAGGAGCCAGTTGAGGTGGCTCGGGCATCTAATAAGGATGCCTCCTGGACGCCTCCCTCGGGAGGTGTTCCGGGCATGTCCCACCGGCAGGAGGCCCCAGGGGCGGCCCAGGACACGTTGGAGAGACTATGTCTCTCGGCCGGCTTGGGAACGCCTCGGGGTCCCGTCGGATGAGCTGGAGGAGGAGGCTGGTGATAGGGACGTCTGGGCTTCCCTTTTAACGCTGCTGCCCCCGCGACCCGACCTCGGATAAGCGGAAGACAATGGATGGATGGGTACCATCCGGTATACACCGACTATCACGAAACGGCAAATCAATCAAGTCAAACGAGTTCGTCGCGGTAGCCTCTATTTCGGTATTGTTTTTTTTTTCGTTGCAAAAGAAGCGAGCGGTTTGATGCTACTGTGCGCATGCGTCTGCCGCCTGGGGATTCCCCATCATGCATATTCAACATCGGATTTCATGTGGTAGTTGTGTAGTAAAACAAAGTCTGTCTCTTTTTAGAGAACCGGCTTTTTTGGCTCATCTTATTAAAGAGAGCCGGCTCTCAAACGGCTCACTTGCTTTGATGCATTATATTACGAATTATGTTGTATAAAGAAGTTAAGACAAAAAGGATGTATAAAAGCAGAAAATGAAAAAAGACAGGTTTGTGGTTGTCCCTTTAATCAGTATATTACCAACAATAATTTAATGCAAAAATGAATAATTTGAATAAGAAAATGTATTCTTCTACTTAATTATATTTGTATGTATTTTTTCCTTCTACGGTGAACGTCCAAGCAACTTAATTTTTTAACTTTTTATAATAAACCTCATTCATGTCGAGCAACTCAGTATCTCTCACCAAAATGTTAATTAACAATATATAACAACACATAAACATTATACGATATTAAACTACATCAATAAACACGATTGGAAAAAAAATATGGTGTAAGATTATTTTGTAAGGGAAAATACGACAGTTGGTAAGGGTATGCATTTTTTCTTTTACCCAGATCGGATTTATAATTAAGTTTGTACATAGAAAACGTCACTTCTTTGAGAAAATAGTAGGTTCGACACAGGTTGACAAATTTTCTGCCGTCTAGGATCCTGTACACACTACAGTATTATTTTCGCCTGATCCATTCAATGCTCATTTACCTCCTCTTGTGGACAAAGTGAAATATGAACTTTGAAGCAGGTGCTTTCGAGTGTATAGCTGTACTTTGAACTGACACGTGAAAGTTATATAGCGGGTAAAATCCATACTTCTCTGCTTTATCGTCAAATATGCTCTATGTACAACATACAGCACATATTATATCGCTTCAGCTTCTCTACATGCAATATTATTTGTATTGCGCTTTATTTTACGGCACAATACAAACAATCAAGAGCAGAAACAATTGAAACCTTTTCTACTGTCTTTTATTTTAATCAAGTATTATAATACTTGACACTTCAGGTATTCCTTTTTAATGTTACTTAAATAGGCCTTTTTTCTTTCTATATTTTAGACCACATTGTTTGAGCAATACGCATGGGGATACGACGTTATTTTGTTGCCGTTGTAACATAAATCAACAAGTCAGTGAAAAGTACTCTCTTCCGTGTGGTGCAGTAAATGCAGATAAATATAACCCCCACCCACCTCCTCTTCTCTCCGCCGCCTCCATTCGTTGAGCTCTGCAACATCCTGAGTGGCCGTGGCTGAGAAATGCAGGCAGCAAGCAGACAGCCCCATCAAGACGGATGATTTAACCTCCCACTTCCACCCACTTTTCTTTGATTTCTTCTCAATCTTAAGAAAAGACTTTCTATTGCCTTTTGTGAAACCGACGCAAGGTTGGTAAATTTATGTACTGTATTAATAAAAGCTCTTAGTAGTGGATACAACAGAAAAACATTTACTTCATTAAAATGTGTAGGGCACTCCTGCTGCTTAACCATGGTTACTTGGCATTGTGTAGCACAAGATCCCTTTTGTGTGTGATCAACTCTTTTTAACTTGATCCAAAAGTTCACTAACCTTTGAAAAAATAATGCATGAGAAATCCCGCAAAAGGATGTACTGCTAGTGTTCATTCCTGTCATTGGTAAGTGGAGTAAAGCCCCGGCTCGGATCACATAGCACTGCTGCTGCACACCAACTGCTCGGGCTATAATAGGAGAGAGAGGTAAGGTTGCGCAGCTGACCATGCTGATTCCAAGGAGCCAGAGCTCTGCAATCCTATTTAAGTCAGTGTCCTGTCACTTCTCAGGGCTTAACAGTGCCGTGACAACTTGGGGGGGATATCTGGATGTGACAGAAACATATGCATATCAGCATGCTTTTTTTAACCGTTGAGAACATGTCATAAGAAACTATTGATATGGAATATATAGCTCGTCACTCGTGTTAAAGGGACAGTGTGTATTATTTAATGCCTCCGGGTTTAAAATGTACAATTTGAGAACTTTAAAGTCGTATGTCAGGTCAAGTCACATTTCTTTCTATAGCCATAAATCACAAAATGTCTCAAAAGACTGCACTGGTTACAATTACACCATCCCCCTGATCTTAAACAAAGACGTGGACAAGGAAAAACTCAAAACCTGAGAACTAGGAAAATAAGAAACCTTGAGAAGGGGCCTCACAAGTGGTAATCCCCCTTCCAGGATGACCAGGGTGCAATAGATTTAGCATTGGCTAACAGTACACAAAACATAGTCAACATCAATAAAAGAAAACAATAAGTAATATGGTTAAATTTGTCCAGAAAGTCATGACAGCAACGACGCCTCAAGCCTGTAAAATAGTCCAAAAAGTCCATAACAGCTTTGACAAGAGGAACAAGAGGTACTATCTGGCGAAAGTTTGGACTTTTCTGCTTCGGTTGATAGCACTGCAGCCTGGCTATTACAATGTACAACTAATGAACAGGTTTTAACTTAATACAGGAGACCACCCCAGGATACAACATTAATCCGTTCTGAGGTGGGGATCACACAGTGAAACTGCCAAAAAGCGGGGGATAGGAACCTATGCTAATCACCGTTGGGCAGATAATTGAGAAAAAGAATAGTTAGAGTTACTAGTTACTTTATGTAAAAAGTAATTGTCTTACTCCCAAGATTACTGACACATTGAAGTAGTGCTTTACTCTCAAAATAACTAGTTGCAAAATATTGTATATACTGTATCCACATTGAAGCCAATCCCCTAAGATGACTTAAAAATAGCCATGTAACAAAAGAAATAGCAGAAAACGTGTACAACAAACTGTGGAAGCGGTAAACCCTTCCTATTTATTGGCTTATGCAATCTTGAGAGCTTGCAAGCAAACACAGCCGAGACACTTCTTATTCATTTTGTCTTCCATCCATAGAAAGTTGGTGAATTCTACCACGTTTTTGAGACTATTGGTATTCCTGACCCAAAGTATATTTCAAATTGTAGTTTTCTGTAACACAAGTTCTGGGTCACTGCAGAGGTGACTGCCTCCCATTTGGGGGCAAAATAGTGTTGTTTTTTCCAATTTTTTGTCAAAATAATTAAAAACTACTTTTGCTTTTTCCCAGTTTCATGGATTTTTTTGTCATAGTCCGCCCTCTTTGGCTTGACTGTCTGATATTTGTGTTAATCGGGGCTTCCTGTGTGCAGATTCACCATGGGGATCAAGGCTGGCCTCCCCAGATATGAGCTGTATCTCTACATCGCTGTTGTCTCGGGGGCTTTAGCGTGGGCTGCCAGTTGGATCGTTGAGGCTTCAAGTGGTGAGTGCTTTAACTCCCTGACTCACGTTCTACACCTTTTATCAATGCGGGGATGATTAATGGATGACCTGATTACTCTCCGGATGAAATTCTGTGCAGTTGCTTACAGTTAAGCCTGAAACATTGAGAGTCATGTCTCCATGCTTCCCATGAAGGAAAGTGCACAAACTCATCACAAAGATGTGAATAGTGTGATGCTGTGGATGGTACCAAAAGTCAGCACTGAGCTTTTGTCCAGTAATGTTTGGCCCTATCCTGTCTGCATTCCTTTCTTTTTGTCTTCAAATTGTCATATCCTTTTAAAGCAGGGGTCTCTGGTCGGATTTAGGGTTTTTTGGGGGGGGTCATTTCAGTTGTTTTATTGGTCCTTTTTCAGTCATTTTTGGTTTTAGGGTTCGTTTTTTGGTCATTGTTGGTCATCTTTCGGTTTATTTCTTGAATGGTTTTTGTCACATTTTTTTCATTCGTTTTTCATTTATTTTCATACTTTTAAGTAACATGTACTTTTTTCCTACTCTCAAGTACTTCTATACTAGATACTTTTCAGCACTTTTAATACTTTTCAGCACTTTTTCACAACAGTATAAAGTTCCTTTTCAGTACTTTTTCACACTTTTCATTAGCTTCTGTACTTTTTCCAAACTTTTCAGTTTCTTTTCACATGTTCTACTACATCCTTTAAAATCGAACATTTTAGCTTTAAACTTCGATACTTTATTTTTATGTCATTTTCCTGGGTTTTTTTTTTCTGTTTTTCTTTTTGGTCAATTTCTGTCAAGCGTTGAGGCTCGTGTTTGACGAGGCACATGCAGATTTACAAATAAACAGTCTTGGATGTTATTCTTAATTTGATTAGCAGTGCGAATAAGAAATATAAAAACTGTGGCGTAGAACAATATGTTTTATTGTCTCACCTTAACTTATAAATGATATCTATGTGCTGCTAATTTTGGATGAAAACATTAATAGCTGGATAATTTTCCATTATGAGAAAAAGTCCACGCAACAAAAGGAAAATTACTCGATGGCTTGACTTCCTGTTAGCCTCACTAATTCTATTGTTTGGGGCTGAGGTGTCTGCCAAATCAGAATCCTTGGTCTCACTATCGCCCTCTGAGGCAAAATAATTGAGTGTCACACTCAGCATCTGCAGACACTCAGCACAAAAATACATTACATATTAATTGTATTAAAAGTTTTCATAATATAATGTGAAAATTACGCCATTTTGATGTAAAGGTAAATGAAATAGACCTTTAACACTCAACTACCATAACCATTTAATTCATTTTAATGTTAAATGTTCATGATGATAGATAAAGCACAGCCACACCTGCCTCCCCTGAGTGAACGTCACTAGTGTTTTCTCATGATTCTATGTGCGATATATGTGTGGAGATCCCAACTGCATTCACACTTTAAAATAAGCGAGAAAACGAGAGTTTGGACATTATTCTATTTTTGTATTTATCAAATTTATCCATTAATTGCATGTTATTATAATATCATACCTTTCTTTGCTGATCCTTCATATCTCATCCTTGTGCCTTTTAGCCATTAAAACCCGCACACAGTTGCTAAAATGCCAAACTAACACCGTATATTAACTGCTCGATATTTATTTTGGACATCTGTGTTCCTTTACAGTGAACGTGGGCAGAAAAACATTCAGAGATAGTGTAAAACCAGGATGGTATTACTTTGGCAGGAAAATGGTATGTTTGAGCTTGAATTTATTTGGATTATTTTAAAGATATCTCATTATTTAATCTTTCTCTTGCACAGGATGTTGCGGACTTTGAATGGGTGATGTGGATTTCTACATTCCGCAATCATATTCTTTTTGCTCTCACCGGACATGTGATTTTTGCAAAAATCGTCACCTTGTTGGCCCCAAAGGTGCATGCATGTGTGTACTGTAAGTGTGTGTCGTAGCGAGAGACAATGAGGTTTGAAGTGGCATAGCACTGCATGCAGGTACACTTGAACCCTTTTTGTATACAAGGTAATCCCTCGTTTTTCGCGGGGTTTGCGTTCCAAAAATCCCCCCCGATAGTCAAAACCCGGGAAGTAGAAGGCTTTAATTGTTTACTGAATAATATATTATACATTAAAACCAGGGCAGCACGGCGGCGCAGTGGTTAGCACGTGTGCGGCACAGTTCTAAGGTCTTGGGAACCTCCTGTGTGGGTTCAAATCCAGCTACCGGACTTCCTGTGCGGGGTTTGTATGTTCTCCCCGTGCTTGCGTGGGTTTCCTCCCACATTACAAAGACATGCATTTCCGGTGGATTGGCTGTTCCATATTGTCCCTAGGTGTGAATGAGTGAGCGAGTTGTCTGTCCCTGTGTGCAACCAGTTCAGGGTGTCCTGCCCGATGATTGCTGGGATGGGCTCCAGCACCCCCGCGACCCTACTGAGGATAAGCGGTGCAGCTAATGAGATGAGATGAGACATTAAAACCAAAAAAACAACCCAATTTACAAGCTCAAACGAGAGTTTGCTATGTGCAGTCCCTTCTGAAGATTTCTTAATTTTCCTCATGCTGAGGTTTTTGAGTTTTTCCTTGCCCTCATTTAGGTTTTAGATCAGGGGGTGGTGTAATAATAGTCTGTAGTTAGGAATAGTCTGTGGTCTGTGCAGCCTTTTGAGACTCCTTGTGATTAAGGGCTACACGAATAAACGTGACTTGACTTGACTATTTCACAATGTCACTTCAGCTAATTCGCAAGTGTGAATGTTGTATTCAACTGCACTGACTCCAATACCATTCTCAAATCCCTCTTTATCCAAAAATATGTACTTGTAAAAGGGGGAGGGCTTGATTGTGCAGTATAGCACCCACATGCTATTTATTTTTTATAACAAAAGGACACGTTACTGTTTACATTGAAATTGCTTGTGTTATTTGCCTTTTAGATCCCAACAGTTTTACTTTTTCTTTGTTGTCAGGCAGCATTTAATTGAAACACTTATCTGCCTTCTCCGTTGTTTTATTAGAATTTGATAAATGACAACACTTAAAAATAGCATTTAGTATAATGGCTATCCACTTTTCGTAATAACGGTTAATTATTTTATATTGTACAGAACCATTTCTTGCAAATCAGTGCAAAATATTTTTATTTATTTATTTGTTCGGTGTGTCAATTTTGCTTTTAAGCTAGCGGTTTCACATTATCAGTTTTGACCATAAATTTTAATTTCGGCGCATCCCTAATTAATATATTCCATTGATTCCGAATTAAATGTATGGCTAAATCGTCCGAGCACTTGATGGATCTGCTGATATAGTGCATGGTGTTGAATTGAGTTTCTTTATACAGTAGAATAACAGTCATTTACATTTTGTGAACTCTGGAATATTTCAATGTGTTTTAAACATGTTTTCTATTTTGTTTCATGCTGACAATGAAGATTGGTATTAATGGATGTAAGGTAACCTTAATAAACGTGTGATGGCTTAACATCTGTGTTATTTATTTAGACTCACAATAGTTATCTGTGTTACCCCCCTCACTATCTAAACACACGTCCATTTTGGTGGATAACCTTTAATGACACTAAACTGCATTTTTTTTTTGACAATATCAAAAATACAAAGATGATGCCATAGTATCGAGATAAGTGTCTCCTCTCTCCCCGCAGCACAGGCCCTTCATCTTCTGTGTGTACGGTGCCTTGGCGGTCCTGATCACAATGGGCTGGACCTTCATGACGTTAGTTGTCTCTCACTGCTTCATACTCTACAGCATCGCCATGCTCAAGAACAAATGGATGTGTTTTGCTGGCGGATTGGCCACTTTAGCCTCAATCAAGCTGGAGCCCTATAACTCCTGGCAGGTAGGAATGGTCACTTATTTCGGTACTTCACATTTAGAATCGACCAAGACAGTTGTTGATTTGACTCCTGCAGGAAACATTGGTGACCGGCTCCTTTGACCTGCAAGACGTCCTGTTTTATGGAGGCTGCGGTTTCACCATCATGCGCAGTATGAGCTTTGCGTTTGAGAACTGTGAGAAGAAAGATGGCAACTACACGTTCTGCGATCTCCTAAAATACAACTTCTACCTACCGTTCTTCTTTTTTGGGCCTGTAATGACTTTTGACAAGTTTCACATTCAGGTAAGAGATCTGAAGTCAAGTGTAGGGTTTCCTACAGGGGCTTGAAATCATTGAAGTCATTGAATTTTGTGTGAAGTGCTCATAGCTCCTTGAAATAGTTGCCATATTTTTAGGCAGTCTGACTCAATAGACAACGCATTAAATGAAGAAAAATAAAACAACTCTGCTTAGAAATTATGCAAACATGCCTTAGTGCTCACATAAGTTAAAAATTAGAATAATTGGCTTTCCATTCCCTACAAATGTTTGATTGAGTGCTGTCAGTAAAAAAGGAAAAACATTTTTTTATACAAATTCGTACAAAAAAACACTAATAATATAGGGCACAGAAGCCCAGTGTCAATTTCTATGCCTTTTCTATGCCCAATGGCTGCTGCTCAATATTTGGCTTAGGATCTATCAAATAGGCTATGCATTGTTTTACATGGGATTTCTTCTGCTAATGTGCTGGGGAAGTCTTAAAATTGGCTTTATAGGTCTTTAAAAAGTGCTTGAATTTGGCCGTGAAAAGGTGTACCTACCCTGTAAGAGTAGATGCATTAAAAAAACATATTTGCAGTCTGCCATAAGGATGCTATTTGTTTTAAGTGGAAAGAATGAAATAAATAGTCACCACGCATAACAAATTTGCTCTCTCGCCCCCCGCTCTCAGTAATTGTCGGCTGGGGATAATGGATCATGGCTGTACAGGTGCCGTTCGTTCAGCGGAAACAGTGGAATCAAGAGCTGCCACTCATGGCACAAATTTGCTCTCTCGGCCCCCACCTCGCAGCAATAGTAAACTAGGGATGATGGATGGTAGCCATAAGGATGCTGTCTGTGTTAAGTGGAAAGAATGAAATAAATAGTCACCACGCATAATAAATTTGCTTTCTCGTCCCACGCTCTCAGTAATAGTCGGCTGGGGATAATGGATCATGGCCGTACAGATGCTGATTATTTGGCGGAAATAATTGAAACAAGAGCTTCCACGCATGACACAAATTTGCTCTCTCGGCTCCCAACTCTCAGCAATGGGGGTTAAAAGATTGCAGTTTTACGGGTGCTGTTCATTTTAGGAAAGAACAGAAAAAAGAGCCTCCAAGCATGACATAAATTTGCTATCTGGGCACACACTCTCAGCAATAATCGACTGGGGATAATGACTCAGGGCTAAAACAGTGCAGTTCATTTTAGGCAGAACACAATAGTAGGCTACAGTGACTCGAACTGGGGAAAAAGTGCTCTGTCGGCCCGTGCTCTCAGCAAGTGTCAACCAGGGATAATAGACTGAGGTCACAACAGTGAATTTCATTTTCGGCAGTCAAAATTGCACGCCTCCTGTTAAAAGCACCTCATGCTGGATCCGCTCGCAGCAATATGGGATTGGGGGTATGGGTTCGGGTCAGCATGAGTTTATCTTAAGCGTGTCATACAGTAAGTAAGGAGCCACCTGTCCTTAATCATATCAATATGCAGCTCCACGGTGCAGAGGTTCAGGGTTCAAGTCCAGCTACCACAGCCTCCCTGTGTGGGGTCTGCATGTTCTCCCCGTGCTTGCGTGGGTTTGGTCCAGTTTCCTCCTACAATCCCAAAAACATGCATGTCAGGTTAATTGGCCGGTCCAAATCGCCCCTAGGTGTGCATGCGCGAGTGAGTTAACTGACACTGTGTTCTCTGCAATTAGCTGACAACCAGTTCAGGATGCCCTGCGTGTGTTTCCTCCGGGCACTTCAGTTTCCTACCACCTTTAAAAACATGCATGGCAGGTTAAGTGGTGATTGCAAACTGTCCCTAGGTTTGAACGAGTGAGTCTGTCTCTGTGTGTCCTGCGACTGGCTGGCAACCAGTTTAGGGTGTCCCCTGTCCACTGCCCGAGGATGGGCTCGAGCACCCCGTGACCCTACTGATAATATATGGATGGATGGATGGATAATGGATGGCGGTCGCATGAGTAAAGTTCACTTTTCGGTGGACAGAACAAAAAAAACAAGCAGCCAGGACTCATAAAAAGGTCTTCCGCTGACTGCCGCTCCTAGTATTATTGGGGATAAGGAATTGCCACTGGAGGGAAGTATTTGGCCTTAGAAAATCATCAGGTTTGAAAATTTGGCTTGCGAGAGTTTTTTAAAGATAAGCATGGTTATAATTAAAATTTTTCTAGTTCGTACAAATACATGAAACACTAAATCATTAGCGCAAGATGAAATAAAGGAATTTATAATTCCATAAACACATTTTTTTTAATCATCCCATTGGCATATTTAAATGTGTTGAATATATAAAATGCAGGCAGCACGGCAGCTGAGTGGTTAGCGAGTGTGCGGCACAGTTCTGAGGTCATAAGATCGAACCTTCCTGTGTGGAGTTTGCATGCTCTCCCTGTGCTCAAGTGGGTTTCCTACGGGCTCTCTGGTTTCCTACCACATTTCTAAAACATAGATGTCAGCTTAGTTGGCCGGTCCGACTTGTCCCCAGGTGTGAATGAGCGAGTGACCTGTCTGTGCTACTGGCTGACAATTAGTTCAGGGTGTCCCCTGCCCACTGCCCGAAGACAGCTGAGATGGGCTCCAGCACCCCCGCGACCCCACTGAGGATAAGTGGTGCAGATAATAGATGGATGGATGGATGGATGGATGGATGAATTCATTTTAACCTTTTCTTTATAGCAAAGTGAGTATAATGCTACTTATACATATATCTGCTAGCTGGTATAGTAGAACCTTTTGCTGATTCATTGTTGTTATTGATATTAGTATTTATATGGATATTGGCACTCGTTTTAGTATTATTAACCGACATTTGATGACAACTGAAACAATACAGTCCGTTAAAATCAGGCTTGCTTGTCTTCCTTTATATTGAGTGAGTGGGACCTGGCAGATGATCTCTCCCGATAAGGGTATTATGCTTGATTCTCCAGGTCAACAACACTTCGCTGAGCCGCAAAGAGAAGGAAATTTGGAACATCACCACCAAGGCTGTTTTGCACTTGGCGCTGATCCTGATGGTGGATGCTTTCTTCCATTATCTCTATATCCTAACGATCCCCAGTGATATGAAGCTTGTAAGCCAACTTTCTGATTGGTGTTTAGGTGAGTTGCATGTATCTTGGATGGAATTCTATTCATCATTTTTGGTCAGAGATTTTATTGTTTTGTTTCTCCGTTTGATTTAAATCCTCCTGTGAGGAGTTTGCATGTTCTCCCCGTGCTTGCGTGGGTTTCATCCCACATTCCCAAAACATGCAATTAGTTCTACCCACTGCCTGAAGATAGCTGGGATGGGCTCCAGCACCCAGTGACCCTACTGAGGATAAGCGGTGTAGATAATGAGATGGATTTATTTTTTTTATTATATTTAATTTTTTTTTGTTATCGTGTTTTTCATATCATTTGTGGCATGAGGGTTACAAATCGATATAGGGTTTTTTGGGGGGGTTGATAAATTTGCTGTAATTTTGGATATAAGTGTTTAAGCTTTTTCAAGGTGTACTATATATATATATTTTTTTTTTTAAAAAAACAAATAACAAAAATCATTCTGTCGGACGGTCCGTTGGTAATTAAGCAGTTCATTCCTGCGTAACAAGCTTTATGGTAGAGCACATAACAGTTTTTAATACATGTGATATCCAGAAGATTACTGATTTGAATTGAAAAGCACCCTGTTTACTTCGTGAGAAATGGCAACGTAAGCCCCAAATGTTAGCTAATTAGCACTCGCTAACTTATTATATTCAGTGTATTTGACGTGACTAGTACCTACTAAACAAAAATACATTAAAACACCTGCTCGCTGAAAATCCTGGAATAAATTGAGGGCTACAAGTCCCTCCACTTAATTTGCAGATAAACATCACTGTCCTCTGTCTTAATCAAAACAGATGGATACAAATCCAAATCAGGTCTGGAACCTTCCCGGATGGCACAGCCCAACGCACAGCAATAAATTACCATCGTAAAAAGTTTTGGTTATATTCTTCTGTCGTCGCTATTAATTCTTGTTTCGATTAAACTGCTCATTCATCTACCATCTGCTGAGGTGCTTCTGCCATTCGTCATGGCTCTCATTCTGCTAAGGAATGCGATGTGACGTCACATGCAAAGAGTCAATATACAGTAAAGATTACAATAATGTGCATATCTTGGTGATTTGTACTACTTTGGCATTACTGCCATGAATTTGTAAATCATAGTTGTATATCATTTTGATTGATTGATTGGTCGATCGACTGATAAAGTCTAGCTCTTGTCTTCAACACAAACTTTAGGATACATTTTTCATGGAGTTGTATTACGTTATTGGAATTTAAAAAAGGCACTTACACAAAAAATGATTCTGTGTGTGCTTTTATCATATTCTGAATACAGCATATACACTCGCCCCTCCCCACAAAGTTATCGGTATTGGCGTCAGCCTGTCGAAGCGCAATTTGTCGAGTATCCATAAGAAAAAAGTTATCGTGCGTCCATCATCTTGAATAAAGTGGAAACTTACTTGCGTTTGCCATTGCAGCTGGTCTTGCTTACTTCAACTTGGTGTATGATTGGCTAAAAGCAGCCGTGATGTTTGGAGTCATTAACACAGTGGCAACCCTGGACCACCTCGACCCCCCTAAGCCTCCCAAGTGTATCACAATGCTTTATGTATTTGCTGAGACGTGAGTTTCAATACACTTGCGGCGTTCATATTGGATGCAAAAACATTTCATTCATGTTTTTTGGTTTGTTTTTTGTTCAGGCACTTTGACAGAGGCATTAATGACTGGCTGTGCAAGTAAGTATAACACAGATCATATTTTAACACTCTCAAGTACCTGATTTTCTGGACTATAGGGTGCACCTAAAAATGAGAAAAAGAGAGATGGATCAAATGAAAGATGGGGAAAGGAAAAGAGAGAGACAAAGAGAATAAAAGACAGAGAGAATCTACATTTTCTAAGAACAAAAGATAATAGGAGGGGAAGTAAGAATGACCGAAAAGAGAGAAAAAGATAGGAGTGAAGAAAGAAAAACTAGAGCTACAGTAGTTTTGAGAGTGGCGCCTTGCTTTGGTGACATCCAGTGGATAAATTTAAAACTGCAGGTCCTTTTTTCTTTTTCTTGCGCTTTTCTCACTGTTGTGTTGCGGGCCAGACTAAAGCAGTTGCTAGGCCTACATTTTGAAATCCCTGCCAAAATGATTGATCAAGCGATAATCATTGCTGACCAAAATCATAAAAAATTGAAAGCAAGGGGAATTTTACCCGGATTGCAGCAGTGAGAGTACCAGCACTCAAACACTAGACCACCACTATTAGAATTTATCCCTTCATCACACTACTTTTACTCATGGTGCCAGAAACGAAAGTTAGAGAAGAAATAAAACCGAAAGTCGTCCTGAAAGATTTAAACGTAAAGTCATCCTCGATACACCAAAAAGGTTGTTTGCCTCGTCGTGCTTTTTTGTGTTCTTTTATATATTTCACGATGACTTTCTGTTTTTTCCATTCTCTCCATTTGTTTCTGGCACCATAAAACTTAGATTACTGCTGGTCTAGCAGTTGTGACGCGTACAATGTTTAATCAGGAATTTGGACAGCGTTATTTTTCAACTGAACAAACCATTGCTGTATAGTCATCGCACTACTACGTAAGGTAACGGTAGCTCTTACCGTGGTTCTACTTTCGGCTTTGTATATTGAAAAAGGTACAAAAAGTACTTTTTTTGGGGGGTGCGTCTTATAGCGCAGAAAATATGGTACTTTTTCTCTTAATGGGATGCTTCTCAGGTACGTTTATGACTACATTGGTGGAGATCACGATCAAATCTTCAAGGAGCTGCTAGCCACCACCAGCACCTTTGCCGTCACTACTCTTTGGCTGGGGCCATGTGAACTGGTTTACGTCTGGTCTTTCTTTAACTGCTTCGGTCTCAATTTTGAGCTTTGGGTGGACAAGTTATTCTCCATTCCACCATTTTCTACTATGGAGGTGAGACATTTGAAACAAATCATTAGCGCACGTCCACAGTATTCGATTATACATAGGGTTAAAATGCACAATTGAATGGGATCTAATACAAAAAAATCAAGAGATAATAGAAGGATCATATAATCCCGCTTTACTCATTCTAAGGGGGAGTAATGTCGCCTGACTACTTGTCAGCAGTTTTGTGTGCGTTACTGAAAAAAAGTCATTAGTTACTGTTACTAGTTACTTGTATGTGTTGGTCTTGCTGTCAGTCACCCCTCTCAGGGGTATGACCAGGGTAGGTAGGTAGGTAGGTAGGTAGGTAGGTAGGTAGGTAGGTAGGTAGGTAGGTAGGTAGGTAGGTAGGTAGGTAGGTAGGTAGATAGGTAGATAGATAGATAGATAGATAGATAGATAGATAGATAGATAGATAGATAGATAGATAGATAGATAGATAGATAGATAGATAGATAGATAGATAGATAGATAGATAGATAGATAGATAGATAGATAGATAGATAGATAGATAGATAGATAGATAGATAGATGGATAGACTAGTTACTTCATTCAAAAAGTAATTTTGTGACCCCCCCAGATTACTGCCACTCGAGGTAGCATATTCTCTGAAAGTAAAAATCAAGATACAAATTACCAGATATCCTTACATTGAAGACAACCTCTTAAAAATAGCCACATGATAGAATAGAAGTAAATGTGTACGCCAACGTGTGGAAGCTGTGAACCCCTTATATTTTTTAACTTGCTTAACTAGCCTGCAAGCTGACACAGCTGAGACGCTCCATATCCATTTTGTCTCTTGTCTTCAAACTACTCAAAGTTGTCCTTCTCAAATTTTCTTTTGTTCTCAAGGAAAGGTGTATAATTTCTCTGCTCACATTTGCCCTAGTGATTTTGTGGTTTCTGTACGAGACACGCCCCCCACGCGGTGACACACAAACAAATATGCACATATAATTGGACCCCTGATTTCAGTATTTTATTTCATAGTTGTAAATTAGGGAGAAAATCAGAATATCAGTAGGGAGAAATTACACGTCCTCATACTCTGTGCTGGGGATGGCACATAGTTCTATTTTGTAGGTTTATACAAAAACGCCAACCCTACTCAAATGTTGTATTCAGCGTTGTAATGATTTCTTATTCATGATTTTAAAACGTAGCGGAGCGACGCATCATGTTGTAATTACAGGTGAGGTACAAAATAATATTAATAACGAGATTCTGTACTCGTTACGGAGATAAGTGACCGCACTCTAGGAACGTCTTTTTTTTTGTAACACTTTTACTACCAACACTTAACGTTTGTGTCTTCTGCTCGCAGGGTTTAGCGGGTGAAGCCATGTCTCGAAGGATCCGGGGTCTGTTCAATGCTGCCAATTTTTGGGCCATTGTTCTCTATAATGTTCTTTCCCTGAACAGTTTAGAGTTTGCCAAACTGGTTGGAAGAAGACTGATTTTCAAAGGTAGGAAATCCTGATTCATTTGCATATAGTGATGCTACTGAACAGTGTTAAATGATCTTAAATAACTTATAGTGAAATTATTTTTTTAACCAGCCAGACACTCTGAGTGCTTAGCACCACCAAAGCTCTGAACCTATACTGGACTGTCTCAGAAAATTAGAATATTGTGATAAAGTTCTTTATTTTCTGTAATGCAATTAAAAAAACAAAAATGTCATACATTCTGGATTCATTACACATCAACTGAACTATTTCAAGCCTTTTATTATTTGAATATTGCTGAATTTGGTTTACAGCTTAAGAAAACTCAAAAATCCTATCTCAAAATATTAGAATATCAGGAAAAAGTATACAAGTAGGCTATTCAACTAATCACCTGAATCATCTAATTAACTCGAAACACCTTGCGAGGGTTTCCTGAGCCTTAAAAACACTCAGCTTGGTTCAGTAAACTAAATCACAAGTATGGGGAAGACTGCTGATCTGTCTGCTGTCCAGAGGACCATCATTGATACCCTCCATCAGGAGGGTAAGACACAAAAAGAAATTTCTCAAAGAGCAGGCTGTTCACAGAGTGCAGTTTCAAAGCATATCCACAAAAAGTCTGTTGGAAGGGAAAAATGTGGCCGGAAACGCTGCACAACCAAGAGAGATGACCGCAGCCTTAACAAAATTGTGAAGAAGAGCCGCTTCCAGAATTTGGGGGAGCTTCAAAGACAGTGGGCTGAAGCTGGAGTCCAGGTATCAAAAGCCACAGTTCAAAGACGTGTCCGGGAAATGGGCTACAATAGCCGTATTCCCATGGTCAAGCCACTTCTGAACTCAAGACAACGGAAGAAGCGTCTGACTTGGGCTATGGAGAAGAAGCACTGGACAGTTGCAGAGTGGTCCAAAGTCCTCTTTTCAGACGAAAGCAAGTTTTGCATTTCATTTGGAAGTCAAGGCGCCAGAGTCTGGAGAAGGCTGGAGAGGAGCAAAATCCAAGTTGCTTGAAATCCAGTGTGAAGTTCCCACAGTCAGCAATGGTTTGGGGAGCCATGTCAGCTGCTGGTGTTGGTCTACTGTGTTTCATCAAGTCCAGAGTAAATGCAACTGTGTACCAAGAGATTTTAGAGCACTACATGCTTCCATCTGCTGAAAAGCTCTATGGAGATGAGGATTTCATTTTCCAGCATGATCTGGCACCTGCCCACAGTGCCAAAACCACCAGTAACTGGTGCACTGACCATGGCATCACTGTCCTTGATTGGCCTGCTAATTCCCCTGACCTGAACCCCATTGAGAATGTGTGGGGTATAGTTAAGAAGAAGATGAAAGACACCAGACCTACAAATGCAAATGAGCTGAAGGCCGCTATCGAAGCATCCTGGGCATCAATAACACCTCAGCAATGCCACAGGCTGATTGCCTCCATGCCACGCCGGATTGATGCAGTAATCCGTGCAAAAGGATTCCCAACCAAGTACTGAGTGCATGAATGGACATTTTCAAATGTTTGATTTAGTTTTGCTGTTATAAAAATTTTTTTTTACTTGGTCTGAGGAAGTATTCTAATATTTTGAGATAGGATTTTTGAGTTTTTTTCAGCTGTAAGCCAAAATCAGCAATATTCAAATAATAAAAGGCTTGAAATAGTTCAGTTGATGTGTAATGAATCCAGAATGTATGACATTTTTGTTTTTTTAATTGCATTACAGAAAATAAAGAACTTTATCACAATATTCTAATTTTCTGAGACAGTCCAGTAATTGCCCCTGTAGCTAAATATAATTGTTATTTTTTTGTGTGTGTAAAAGTATGTACTGTGTGCCTAATCCATTTTTTTTCTTGTTTGGAACAAGAATACATACTTCAATAGTATAATAATAGAATACTTCAAATCAGTAAAATTTACCAACTGTGTGTTAAGAATTCATTTTTTGCTGTCTGATTGTCTGACACTTGAGAGTGGAATATGAACATTAACTATCTTTCTGTTGCTCTCTATGTATCTCTCTCTCCATGTCTTTCTCTCTTTGTCTCTCTTTTTGTTTCCCTCTCTGATACTCTGTCTCTCTCTGTATATCCTTCTGTCTCTCTGCCATACCCTCTGTCTTGCTCTCTGTCTCACACCCTTTGTCTCTTTCTCTGTCTTTCTCGCTCTTTCTCTGTGGGTGTGTCTCTCTGTATTTGTCTCTCTGTCTCTCTGTGTCTGTTGTCTCATAATCCCTGTGTATTTCTCTTTCTTTGTAACTCTACGTGTATCTTGTTTGTGTATCCCCCCCCCCCCCCTCTCTCTCTCTCTCTCTCTCTCTCTCTCTCTCTCTCTCTCTCTCTCTCTCTCTCTCTCTCTCTCTCTGACTCTAACTCTCTGACTCTTTCTCTGACTCTCTGACTCTCTGACTCTCTCTCTCTCGCTCTACCTCTCTCTCTCTCTCTCTCTTCCTCTGTCTGTCTTTCTCGTTGTCTCTCTCTCTCTCTCTTTCTCGTTGTCACTTTTTTTTCTACCCAGGCTTTCCTTTATCTACCCTCTCAGTGTTACTGGTGACCTACTGCGGCGTACAGCTGGTCAAAGAGCACGAAAGACAGCAAGCGCTTCTGGAGGATGAGCAGCCGGCAAAGCCGCTAGATGGCGACAAAATAAAGGCAGAATAACACATGTAATGAGATTAGATTGGTTTCATTTGCAGCTTTCAAAACAGAACCGAACTGTAATGGCCAGATTGTGACTAAACTATGGTGGTCACAGCACAGTGTTTGTGCTTTAAAAATTCTGATGTTTCTTCAAGTGCACTTTTTGGGTGATAATCATCGCAATATTTGGCACAGTACCCTTTGACAGTTGGGTTTATTGTATCCAAATGCTGCAAAATGAAAGTCTGTGAAGTATTGATTTAGCAAAGGAACAGCCACTCACAG
Source organism: Urocampus carinirostris (assembly GCF_059441175.1). Taxonomy (NCBI): domain Eukaryota; kingdom Metazoa; phylum Chordata; class Actinopteri; order Syngnathiformes; family Syngnathidae; genus Urocampus; species Urocampus carinirostris. The sequence continues at coordinate 7,248,117 of NC_142349.1, read as the reverse complement.
ATGTAGTTCATTAATAGATTTTTTTTTACTTGTCTGTCTTAATATTTAATCAACACAAGGGCTAAAACATAAAACCTCAGTGCTGCTGATAGGAGTGTGATGACGCGAGACAAACATGAAAGGTGCTGTGGAGTCCTCCACTTTCATGCAGCTGTTTTTTGATGCTTGTTCCAGAGACTTAAAGCATGATACAGGCCGCATATTTTAATATCGACCATATGTTGGTCTTGATCTTGTCAAATGTGTTCTCTAACAGCTTGAAAGAGTTAACTGCTGACTAGACAACTTTTTACCACGCACACGCTCACACGTATACACACAAGCTGTGCCCAAATTATGCTCTTATGCATCACGTTTACATTGCCTGTTGTCTTTTGGACTTTGGATCAAATAAAGTTTTGTTCCATCCATAAATGCTTCCCTGATTTCTGCATAAAAAGCTACATTGAAAAGCAGTCCTGGCTCAAAGAGAAATCGCCACTGTCTACAAAGAGTTAAAATTGGATTTGGTGAGTGGTTGATGTTGTGTCAGTGAGTCAGGCGTGCTCTCGATCACCACAACAAGGCTTAGTTTAGACAAATGTGATTACCATTGTTACATTCACTCAATGACATTAAAGGAAACCTTTAAAGGCCAGACAAACCGATGCTTATTCAATCTGTTCTTCTCTTTTAGTCACTCTGATCCTGGTTGACTTCTGCTTCATTTGCCAGTTAGTGCAGCTGTTTCTGACAGCTTACCCATGTGACAAGTATTGGTAATTTAATGTAATTTTGAAAGCATTTTTTGTGAAAAAAGCTCAAGATATGTTTTAAAGATATGCTGAAAATGATGACTGTATCTTAGAAATTTTGTAATTGTACATCAGCTAATTGATTTGATATATGGAAATTGAAAACAGAAACAATTACGGTTCGCTATTTTTCTTTGTTCACTGAAGGGAATTCATTTGACACTCTGTGAAGCTCCTGTTGCTTACATCACAGTACACAACAAATCATTTTACATTCTTGCTGGCAAGGTAGCTATGTCGAGGTAATGAAACATTAGAAAAAAGCATGTTTCTGATGGATTTCAGTTGTCCATAATCACTGTTTAAGACATTTGGCACATCATATGTGTTATTTGTCTACATTTTTTTTCTGTTGTAAGATAATAATAAAAATGTCTTTAATATCAGCCATATTATATTATTTAGAATATAATGTAGCTCATTTTGTGATTTTTTTTTTCAATATAAGTGCTTGAATAGTGAGTAGGATCGGTTATTTGTGTGCATTTGGGTCAAGTGAGACAAGGTGTGAGTGGAAATCAAGGAGGAAGTGGCCAAAAAAGAAAAAGGGTAAGCGAGAGGGGGTGGGGAGAGAGAGAAAAACCCAAACCTGACAGCCTGACTTTGACAGTAAGGAAGATTGTATGAAGCTTATATAGCAGTGTACATTTATTTTTCCCCTCCAAAAACTCAATATATAGCCATGACTAGCTAAATCTCTGGTAACAGAAGTGAGTACACCCTTAACTAAAAGTTCCTGAAGTTAATAATTTGTTTTGCCACCATGATTTTGAAGAACCACTTTAATTCTTCTGGCCATGTATTTTACCAGAACTTCACAAATTGCCATTGGAATGCTCTTCCACTCCTCCACGAGAACAAGACTTGTCAGGGGGATATTTGTGCTTCTCCACCTCCCGCTTAAGGATGCCCCAAAGATGTTCTTTTGGATTTAGATCTGGAGACATACTTGGCCAGTGTATCCCCTTTACCCTTAGAAGTGTATTTGGGGTCATTGTCAGGCTGGTACATTGCCTTGCGACCCAGTTTCTGGAGGGAGGGAATCCTTCTATGCTACAGTATTTCACTGTATATGCTTGAGTACTTATTTCCCTTTATGAAATGCAACTCCCCAATTACGGCTGCACTCATGCAGCCCCAAACATGACATTCCGAACACCATGCTTGACTTAAGCACGATACAAACATGCTTGTACTCGTCACCTGGTTGCCGCCACACATGGTTCAACCCATCTGATCCAAATAAATTTATATTTGTCCCATCAGACCAGAGGATACATTTTCAGTAAGCCATGGCCTTTGTTGACAGACTTATTTTCATTGTGTCAAAGTGAAGTTTCTTCAGTGATGTTACATACATCTTATTCGTCATTTGATTCAGAGTAAGAAAGCAATTTCTAAACTGTAGCATAAGGGGAAAAACACGTTTTATTATCTTATAGGGGGATATAGGGTTTCCCTTAATCACTCGGCTTTCTGTGGTGTGTTTTGGGCAAGTGCAGCCTGGTGGCACCCATCCCTCTCCAGGCCCCAAAAAATGTTTTCACCCAGTTTCGAACTGGGGACCTTTCACGTCTTAGGCGAATGTGGTATTTAATGCACAAAGGAAAAAAAAGTCCATGCACTGTTCCCTTTGAATAAAAGCCTGAATAGATAGATAATCATCTATTGTGAAAAAAGTCATTTCAACAAGAAAAAACAATACTGGATAGTTTGACTTGGTGCTACGCTCGCTAGTGATATCACTAATTCTACTGTTTGGGGCTGAGGCATGCGCCAAATCCAAACCCTTGGTCGCATTATTGCCCTCTGCCATAAAGCAAGATAATGTGCCTCACTCTGCATCTTTAGACGCTCAGCAAAGTAATATGTTACATACGTATTTTATTAATAGTAATTATAATATAATGTAAAAATTCATCAATTTAAAAAAGAAAATCCAAAAACTATAAAGTTAAACAAGAAACGTGTTTAAGACTAAATAAATATAATAATAATTTCATGTATTTTTAATTTTATATTTCCATTCCTCATCGGCCTTGTCCGACTGCATGTCACTGGTTGTCAGGATCCAAACTTTTTTGTTTTCCTACGGGTACTCGGTGTGCAATTACAATGCTCATGCCGGTAAGAACAGTGGCAAGGACACATACATCCTCCAAAACATTATCAGGGTATTGAAACCTCCGGTTGCAGCTTTTATTGGTTATTACATACTCTGTAACAGTTGGCTTTCAAGACATCTTTTAGAGCAAATGAAGGCAAGGTGAATTGCATTTATCCCGTGACAAAACATCCAAGCAATTTTCCGATGAGCTATTATACCGTATATAACATCCTGTCCTCACTGCTTAGCGTTGAGCTGTTTGTGAGGATCCACGTGGGGAATGGGTGAGTCGGCTCCACCAAAATGGATTCCTTAGCTCTCAGAGTGTCCCGCCTATAAATATCTGCGGTTATTGAGAGCTACTGACAGCTGCAACCACCCAGTGAATGCTTAGCCGAACGATCAGTTGTGTTCCTTTGTAGGGAATGAGCAGACCCTCTTTCGACCTTCCTGCGAAATCAGGTTAAGGTAGCAAAAGAAAATGGCTGCCCTCACTATCGACTCTGCAGAGCAACCTCGGATGTACCAGCAAACCCTTCTTCAGGATGGACTGTGTGACCTCTTGGAGAATGATAAGTTTGTGGACTGTGTCCTCAAAGTCAAGGACAAAGAGTTTCCTTGTCACCGTTTAGTTTTAGCTGCCAGCAGCCCTTTTTTTAAGGCTATGTTCCTGTCTGACCTGGAGGAGAGCAAGACCCGGGACATCATCCTCAAAGATGTCGAGCCTCGCACTTTGGGGATGATTTTGCGCTACCTCTACACCTCCGACATAAATTTGACAGAGCAGAACGTCCAGGACATCTTCATAGTCGCCAACATGTACCAGATCCCGTCCATATTTTCTGTTTGTGTGTCCTACCTTCAAGAGAAGTTGGTCCTAGGTAACTGCTTGGCTATCTTCAGGTTGGGGCTGCTGCTGGACTGTCCTCGGCTTGCCTCCAATGCTCAGGAGTTCATCTGCGAGCGTTTTAAGGTCGTAATCAGGGACCCGGATTTCCTTGAACTCACCGCCACTGAACTTGCCCTCATCATCAGCTCAGATGCGCTTAACGTTGAGCGGGAGGAGCTCGTGTTTGAATCGCTGATGGACTGGCTCAAACACAATGATAAAGAAAGGTTAGAAGAATTGCCTGAATTGTTGCACTGCATTCGCTTCAGGTTAATACCAATGCGTTACTTCCAAGACAAAGTGGAAAGCCATCAATACATCCGTTCCAACCAGGAGGTCAAGAAAGAGATGGATTTAGTTAAAAACGCTCACAAAGGTTGTATTCCAAAGCCCAAGTCGAAAAGAACTGAGGTAGAAGGAGGCGAGGAAGACAAGAGGGGTTTTCTGCCAGGAATACTTAACAACAATCCCCGTTTTGGGATGTTTGAGATGGACTTGCTCCTCATGATCAGTGAAAACGGGACTGTGGCCTATGAACCAGTTGGAAATGAATGTTTTGTTGTGTCGGACTCCAGTGAAATTCCTAAGAACCACTGCAGTCTGGTTACAAAAGAGAACCAAGTTTTTGTTGTCGGCGGCCTTCTCTACAATGAGGAGAATCTCGACGAACCCTTCAGCTCTTACTTCTTACAGGTAAGGGTGTCAAATCTTAATATGTTTAACTATGATATGATGTCCCTTTTTTGGAGAGGAGCTAGAGTTATAGGGGTGGAAGTCGATTGAGGATGACTCACAGTGTATCCAAGTTCAGGAAATAGAAATACTTTGTAAATATTAAAATAATAAAAAAGAAGGAAGTCTGTTAATGAATGACACAAATGAACCGTGTTTTTTAACATTTGAAATAAAATATTGTACCATACAAAGTATCTTCAGTGGGTAGATGTCAATCCTTTGATTAAATACATTTGCCCAAGGGTTTCTTTCTCCAATTGTAGGTTAGCTTGAAAAAAATTTGTTTGGATCAATTAAGCACAAATAATTATTCTTTATGCATTATTCATTTTATAATTTTTTTAATGGGAGTGAGACCTGATGGGTCATCGTGACAATTTCACACGAAACAGTCTCCCTTGTGGATTTTGCTGCCTAACCAACATTTAACAAAAACAATTGACACACACGCCAGGGGCATTAACAATATATTGTAAGAGTCATTTTCCAGCTCACATCTCCCTAACTTCTTTCCTAGTTTGACCCAGTGAGTTCAGAATGGTTAGGGATGCCCTCACAACCCAATCCTCGCTGCTTGTTTGGGATGGCAGAAGTGGAAAACTCAATATATGTTGTCGGAGGCAAGGAACTGAAAGAAGGGGAGCACGTTCTGGACTCAGTCATGATCTATGACAGACAGTAAGTATGGACAGTTTTCTGTCAAAAGTTATGATTTAGATTTCATTTATTTATGTTCATTTGTCACCTGCAAGGTATGTGTACCTCATCTTTAACATAAAATCCCATCTCTGGTTCAACGTGACCCATTTTTATGCGCTATCGAAAAAATGTTGATGGTCTTCATTTGATGGTTTAATTTGCTGTAGTTTCTACATTCACGGTATTAATTTGACTTTTCATGGTTTTCCAATGGAAGCCCATTTCTGCTAGTAAAAGTAATTAAATTAATAAATGGGCAGCGTTTTTTTTTCCTCTAACATGAAAATGTCTACCAACAGGCTTTAAGCCACACATAGCAACATTAAAATAACAAAAGGCTTGCAGAATTTCACTCATTTTTAATGTATGCAGAATGAATTATATTTTTTAATGGCATTGCATATATATATATATATATATATATATATATATATATATATATATATATATATATATATATATATATATATATATATATATATATATACATTTATTTTGTTTTGCATTCGTAGAATAGCTTGGGTGACAACCTATAAAAATTGATTCTAAAAATTCTAAAAAATATTTTCAAAATCATATATTTTACTCTTTTTTCAGGTCTTTCAAGTGGGGGGAGTCAGACCCTCTACCATATGTTGTGTACGGCCACGGAACTGTATCGCACAAAGGGCTTGTCTACGTTATTGGAGGCAAATCAGAAAGCAGGTAATTTGTTTTCCTAATGTCACGCTACACTGTGGATTTGCTTAATCGCAGGAAAAACATGTACAAGTGTTGATTGTTTTGATGCAGGAAGTGTATGAGGAGGGTGTGTGTCTACAACCCAACAAAGTTCGAGTGGAAAGACTTGGCCCCTATGAAAACAGCTCGATCACTTTTTGGTGTGGAAGTCCACAAGGAAAAGATTTTTGTAGTGACAGGGGTTACAGACTCAGGTCTCACCAGCTCTGTGGAGGTTTATGACATCGCCAGCAATCAGTAAGACGACAAGCTTTTAACATTCTTGTGTTATTTATTTTTATTTATTTATTATTATTCAGCCAGTATTAACCATCAACATGATATCTACCGGAAATCATTTTGTCACGCGAAGCTATCGACGTGACTCGTCGCCTTCGATCGGCGCCGGGTTTTTAGACCCAACTGCTGTGTTGGGAGTCATTATGTGACCAAACCCCCCAATTCCAACCCTTAATGCCGAGGGCCAAGCAGGGAGGCAATGGGTACCAATGTTGTAAGTCTAAGGGGCCGGTCACACAGACATTTGCGGCTGAATCACGGCCAGAAATTTCTGCCTCATTCTGCCTTTGAGGCGGACGCTATTGGACGCATTGAGATCGCCATTCAGACGAGATACAGCGGTGCTTAACACGAGGTCGGAAATTCGCGCGCGGGTAGCAGCGCGAGAGAGTTTTGCGCTGCTCAATTATTCAGAGCGCGGGTACACAACCTTTCACGAGCGTATCGAGGCTAAACCACGGCCAGGAATTTCTGGCCGTGAAGCAGATGCTGTTGAGCGCTGTTGGACGTTTTGAGACCGCCATATAGACGAGATAGAGCAGTGCTTTACTCGCGGTCGGAAATTTTTGATGTGTTGCGTAGGAGTCGGATTTGGGCACAACACCGGCTCGGGAGCTTTTATACCCGTGGTCCACACGAGAAAATGACGCAGAAATGACGCGATGAGGAAGCGGAACAGTCGCCGGCGTGTTTTGCGGGCATACCACCGATGAACAGCGGGTTGGCCAATTTTGCGCATTTTCCATCGCGGGCATCCACGGGCTAAAAAAAACCGCAAAATTTTAGCCGTGATTCAGCCGCAAATGTCTGTGTGACCGGCCCCTTAGGTATGACTCGGCCAAGGCTTGAACCAGCGTCCTCCCAGTCTCGGAGCAGGCGCCGTACCATCTAGGCTACCAAACTGGTCAGCTGGTTAGAGTCTCCAGCAACCGGTTTTGGATTTTAAAATAATACAAAAAACATCATCATCGTTTTATTGGAACAAGGCTCTTTGACTTAGTCCGGAACGTCTTTTTTGACAACGAAAAGAATGTTTCACTAAGTTATAAAATACTTGAATTGTAAAAACAATATTATTTCAAAAAAAATAGCTACAGCCAAAACTGAAATTGTAAGTAGACTGTCAGTCAACACAGTGATAGCCAGCTCCTTCAGTTTCTCTTTTTCTTGTTTTGCCAAGGCAATAGCCCAGGACCCACTGAAAATGGGTCAACGACCAACTTTCAGATATCGACCCACAAGTTTAAAAACACTCCTTTAGGGGATTCTCGTTTTGCTGTGTTTTTCAGTATACCTGCACAAAATCCAAACAAAGAAATCTCCAGACATGTGGAATTAGTTCAATTTAGAGCTGATAATTTGCAGTGTGCACACAAATTTGTATCAGGCAAAAATTAAAAGAGAATTCACAGAAAAAAAACTCATTTTGCCTCAGGGGCCAGATCCAGTCCTTATGTTCTCAGGTGGGTGGGATCAGCAAAGAAAATGTCAACGCCAAATATTTAGCTTTGTTTTTTAGTCCCATGATTTATCATTTAGCCTACATTTGTAGCTACCCAACAAATTGTAATCACGGATGATAATGGATATTCTCTAAGCACAACATATCTATTCACAAACAATGGAATGTGTTTGCAATCTGTTAACAGTTAAATAAATACTGCTTTACAACCTGAACCAACTCACCGCAAACATCTCAAACATAACAAATTCATGTGTGAGCTAGGACTAAAAATGTACTTGCCTCGAACGTCAAACTGCTTTGTATAAATAAAGAAATACAAAGTAAGAGGTTAAGCAAAAACATTAGATTAAAGTACAAGCCTGGGGCTACTGAAACTGAGAAAATTCTGCACAATATTGTTTTCAATGAAAGTCGACAGGATGTCCGCTCTTTTACACCTTTACTGCCCTCTAGCAGCGGGACAAAGCACTCGGTTTGTATTTATTAAAAATAAAAAAAGTCTTCAGATAGAAATAAGCAAGAGATTTTCTTTTTCCTTTACATAATTCGAAATTTACGGCCGGTCGGATTAAATCATCCAGGATCTGGATGCAGCCAGCAGGCCGTAAGTATGACAAATATCATATTTTTGGTGAAAATGAGAGTGAGGGACTAGAGTAGCATAAAATTATAAATTAAAATGTTTTGTGGATTTTTGGGGAACTAGTAATTGACCTTGTTCTTTATTGGCTTGGTTTGGCTTGTCAAATGTATATTATTTTTTTATATTGTTTATATTTTTAGTGTTTGACTCATTCTGTTTTTCCTGTTTTATTTATATTACAATTCAATCGCGGATTAAATCCTATTCTAGCCTTATTCTAAAGTAAATATGCATGGGTCTAAAGGACACTAACAACAGAGATGTTATTATAGTTCACAATATTAACAGTAACAAAAATTTATAGAAATTATTTAGCAGATGTGTTGTAATACCTCTCAGTAATAGTCAGATAACAGAGAAAAAAAACATTTAAATATCTATAATATTTGCTTTATTTTTCATTCTATTTATTTATTTGACCATTTTTAAACATTTCAATAGAGTTGTATACTGGTAAAAAAAGGGGGCATGGGACCCACACTAAAAATAAGAAAATAATCAATATTTTCATGGATGAGTAAGCCTAATGAGGTAACCAAGAGATTAGAAAAAAAATTGTAATACAGTATATTATTGTTTTCAAGTATTTTAGAGCAGATTTAAGACGCGGTTCGCCACTGACTCGTTAACACGGGGCGTTTTACCTGAAAGCTAACACAAGAGGAGGGTTAAGTGACTGTTCTCATAATCACGAGATGAAGCATCTGGCTCCATTTGTCAAATGGCTCATGAAACGGAAATAGTAGCAAACGATTGTGTCATAAAACACAAGATTACAAATGACTGGGTCATGGAAAAAGAGCAACTGCTTGCCGTTGAATTTTAGTCGAGCTGAGGTTCAGTAGATGTTATCAAATTTTAATCATAACAAATTTGTGATGCTAGGTTTGTTTAGGGCTGAATGATTGCAAATCAAAGTTCACCTGTCATACCTTTCAATATGTAAGTTTTTCCCGTGTTTTCCCCATGTTTTGATCACTTTAAATTGTGTACACAGTGCAACAATATTGTTCGGGAAACATTTTTTTTCTAAATGAATTTTAAAAACTAATAGTTTGTTAGGCGGATCTCACATTGGCTTTTTCAGCTCTAATCCGGATCGTCTTGGTCACTGATAGCAGATGACAACGTCCTCATAGATAAAAAGCGTGTTACACTAGCAAATGTTGTAAAATGTCAATCATTACATCTGGGTATGTCTGCAAGTTTCTCTCTCGCTGACTTAAAAAAAAAAAAAAATATATATATATATATATATATATATATATATATATGTGTGTGTGTGTGTGTGTGTATGTTTATTAAAATGTATACTTAAACAATAAAAAACAAACAAACTTAAATGATAGGACAAAGAAATCTTTCCTGTATCTGTCTATTATCCACCCATAATTGTTTTTCATTGTCTCTCTGCTTCTCTCTCTCTTAAAGTGCAATGCTAGTTTCCTAACGACGTACTGTTTTGTGGTTTATGGCCCATTTTTCAACCTGTCAAAATGACGTCAAAAAAATTGTCATTTGATGTAACCTCTGCAGACACAGAAATATGAAAGATGTAAATGTTTATACAGTCTTGTTTAACCCCCTTTTTCCTGTAAAATTTGCCTAAAATCCGAATCCAAGATGTACCCAAAGTAAATTAAATGCTGTTCTTGAATAATTTAGAAAATATATACGGCTTTGGTATCTTTTGAAAGGTAACACTCTGCGGTTTTGTCTCACACTAAAATAATCACTGTAAGTGCTACTAAGTAATCTGAGTTACAACACACAGAAATATAAGGTTTTTATTCTCGTCCAAATTTTCTTTTGCAATTAAATGCCTGCAGATGAATGTAGCATGGGCATCTTAGCTGCAAAACAGCCGAGACAACAACTTTTGGAGTCTTACCTGGTGCCTTGTCAAATTGGATCACAATCTGAAAAACTAAACATTATATTTTACACAGCTTTCCATTTTGGGCAGGTTTAGGTATTTCCAAAAGTGGCCATTTGGAGACGACTAGTTTTCAACAATTAAATATTTGCAAAAGTGTATTTTACTTTGGGCAATTTTTTAGTCATCGTAAACGTTTGAATTCTCTTTCCAGAAGTCAATTAATGATTGTGAACACATGCACGTGAAAATAAATCACTAGTAACTTTATGCACACTTATTCCAGGGCCGAATTTGAACACAATGTATATTTTTTGTCAGAATTGCATTTGTTAACCAATGTGTCAGTCATGATTTGAATCAGTCACTATTGGCTAAAGTTAATTGGAGGGAAAAAAGGTGGGACCTTTTTAGCAATACAGACCTCATACAGGCTAATGGGGGTTGTTGACTGTAAAACAAAGACTGCAATTGGCCGAACAACACAAGTTTGGATGCTAAAGGCTAGAGAAAATAATTCTACTCCTCTGTTTATTTGTGAACGGGAATTATGAGGCTAAACAAACAAATAGCAACAAGTAAGTCTATCGATGCAGAGATACTTTTCTGCGGATTTATATACAGTGTGCATTACCGTTCGATTACGTTCACAACAAAAACAAAGACGGAATGGTTTAAGTTGTATTACATTCCCAATAAATGCAAGACGAAGTGGATTTGGTTATATGTTCGCCATTTCTCGGCATAACACCGGGCTGTAGAAATCATAACCGCTCAAGACACAGTCCTGTGAAGATCAAGATTTCAAGCTATGGCACCGAAGAAGCCAATATGTTATTATTGTAATAGTTTTTAATTTTTATTTTATTATCTTGTTATGAAATGAAAAGAAATGTCAAGAAATAAAAATGGATTAAGACGAGGTCACTACGGTGACGGGGGGAGGGATTTTTAAGGGTTATTGATCTATCTTCGTTATTCATTAGCCATTATTCGTTATCGGTCAGTTCATAATACGCTACAAAGCCAAGGCGCCGGGACACTTACTCTCAGCCAAAATGCCGAGCTAAGGTCCTAGCCCCAAAGCCTTGCTGCGATCGTCACATGCTGACACATCAATTTCGCATTTGCGGTATGGCTATCCATGTTCACCCCTTGACGTCTCGAGCACAACTGACGTGTGCTCGGCAAATCGCGCTGTATATACGCGGAGAAAGGCGTTTGACCGTCACACGCGTAACACGCTAATTTCACGTAATAACACCGCGATACAGGCGCAGAACATGCTATGACCGTGCTCCACCCACGATTACCCGCTGAAATTTCGCATCCTACCCACGTGTAACCACGCCCTGGCCGCGGCCATAGCACGTCGTTCCGCGTCATTTCCGCGTCATTACCTCGTGTGCCGCCCGCGGTTAACACGTGGTCTAAAGTTTTGAGCAGCGCAAAACTTTTTCGCGCGGCCAACCGCGTGTGAATTTCCGACCACGTGTAAAGCACTGCTGTATCTCGTCTGTATGGCGATCTCAAAGCGTCCAACAGCGTCTGCTTCACAGGCAGAAATTTCTGGCCGTGATTCAGCCTCGATACAGACGCAAACGGCTGTGTGACCGGGCCCTAAGGTGATGTATTTAGTGAGCTGCATTGTGTTTGTAAGATCCATTATGCTTGATAAGGAGAATTTCTAATCATTAATAAGAGGAGGATTCGGCTGAGATTGACGTGTATGACCTGTTTACTGAAGATGAGCAGTGATTGTTTGTACTTACTACCTAAAAACGGCGTTGCTTTTGAAGCCCATTAGTGGCTAAATGGTTACCCCTGACATCAATAAAAACAGCCGTAAATTTTCTGCTTCAACATATACTTCAAATGCCATATTAATCAAAAGACAGTGTTTTGACCATTTGTGAGTGGGTCACAACCGAAGCGGTGATTTGTTGCGATATAATTGACTGAATTAAAGTGTGTGCGTTGTCCAGGTGGTCCGAGTTTGCTGAGTTCCCTCAGGAGCGGAGCTCCCTCAGTCTGAAATCCATGGGGGGCTTCCTGTATGCAATTGGGGGCTTTGCCATGATGCCGGCTGAAACCAACGAAGAGTCCATTCCAACAGAAATGACGGACATTTGGAGGTAGGGAGGCCTCTTCACATAGGCCTCTTCAATTTTCTTTTTGTCATTGATATGAACATTGTGAAACATTGTATGCAACAAGATTAGACACGGGACTTGAGGGTAAACATATAATTAAGACTTAAAATATATACATATATATCATCGAGATTCATTTGTTCTTGAAGATCAGCCTTTATTCCCAAATTTTTTTGCTTAATATAATTTTCCCTTTCCAATTCAACAAAACATTTTTCCTTATAAACAATGTCCACAATTTTTTGTTCAGGTTATTAGGTAGAGGCAGGGTTGGGAGAGTTACTTTAAATATGTAATCCGTCTGTCTCCGTTCTGGTCCTGACACATTCGTAAATAAAAATAAATGAAAATGTTAAAACGTAGTTAAAAAATGTGTTTGACTCGCACATCATCTTCAAGCTCCCATTAGAAAAATATTATAAAATCCAAAATATAAGGTAAACATCTTGCACATATGTTTTCTGATTTTAAAAATGTATTTCTTTTTTAAACACAAATGAATAAAAAGAATACAGTTTAAACTTAAAAAAATGCATTAATATAATTTAACTAGGGCAGCACGGCGACGCAGTGGTTAGCGCGTGTGCGGCACAGTTCTGAGGTCCTGAGATCGAACCCCCTGTGTGGAGTTTGCATGTTCTCCCTGTGCTTGCGTGGGTTTCTTCCGGGCACTCCGGGTTCCTCCCACATTCTAAAAACATGCATGTCAGGTAAATTGGCTGGTCTGAATTAGTCATATAATTAGTAAAAACACTGTTTTTTTCATTATTTGAATTATTATTTAAAAAATGGATAAAAATTAAGTTAAAATCAAGTAAAAAAATGTGCAGATGACAATATGTGTTTTAATTATTTTTCTAAAAAACATCATAAAAATATCATAACATTCAAAATAAGAGAACATTTTTTTACCAAATGGATAACCAGTATTACATCCTGAATCAATCAATTAAGCCCTTAAAAAAAACTAAAACTTGGGGCCAGGAATTTATCCCAGAAAAAATCAACGAACTGAGTGTCCTGAGATTTTTTGAAAGGACTTGTAGGGAGTTTGGAACTTTGTTACTCTCTGCCACCATCTTCTGGCTTGTGTCATCAACGCAGCCTCAGTCAGCTCATTCATGATGCGCGTGCAAGTAAGTCATATCATAGACATGCTGGAATAAACTATTCTAATCTTTTCAGGGGTTTTGGTTGGCATTTGAACTTTACTATAAGAAGGACTTTTTTCAGTTTCATCAATTTCATGCTACACTAACAAATAAAAACAAAAACAAAAAACAGGTCTTCCCCACAAGACCCCATTCTGTTTTCCGTTCCTAACAGCTTTGCTAAAAGTAAAATAAAAGCAGTTAAGTGTGGTGGGAAATAAAGCATAAGGGATCTTTGAAAGCGGTTGTGCAACTTTAACAGACAAATAGGGAAAATATGTAACTTTTTGAGTACACCTCAAACTACGCACCTCACATTTAATGAAAACAAGTGTGCTTTGGCTCCAAAAAAGGATTACAGACTCTGAGTGACGCAGTCCAACTCGTGCATAATGAATGGTTTGATTTGCCGTGCATGACCTTGCTATCGTTAATTTATTGAGTCTTTTATTTATTTTTTTTCATTTTAGGAAGGAAGGAATGCTGATACGCGCCAATAATATAATATGAATCTTCTCTACAGATATGACGAGACCGAAAAGTGCTGGAGTGGGATTCTACGCGAGATCATTTACGCAGAGGGAGCCACTATCGTTCCTGTCAGCCTCAACACTCTGCGCCTTAACAAATTATAGCACAGCTTTTAACACGCAGTCACTAGAATGAGTCAGTGAATGGAAAATTCTTTTATAAAACTCTATTTGCACATCCGGCTCTTCTTCTCATTCATTGCAGAGTCACAAGGGTGAAAAATAAACCCAGGGGGTGTGCAGTGCAAACAGTTTTACTTTTATTTGTTTTCCACATGTATTTTTTTTCCAAATAACTTCCATATACTGTACAGTACGCAGTATTTACACAAATTTTACAGGGCACCACAGAAAATACACATTCTTCTTAGACACGATGCAAACAATCGGAGTGAACAATAAATGTAAACATTGATTTCCAGTAGACACCTGAGCATAGAAGTCATCACCATAAACGTGCCATAAAATCACATTTGTTTAAAAGTATACTTTATGTACAAAACACCTGGGTGTGTGTGAGGTACTTTTATCGAGTCATATCAACTAAGCTGGATGTGGCATCAAACATGCTCTTTAAAGGAAATACATCTCTGAGGATCTTAACAACAATGAAAAATAGGAGTAGTAGCTGTACAAAACTCATTATTATACATTCATTGATGGCAATGAAAGCCATCCATTCACTTATTCACTTATCATAAAATAATGTTAACTTTAGCCTACTGATAATGTCAATGGCCAATATGAAACCCATTTTATGCAGGTCGATAAAACCTTATGATAAACCTTATCTATTATCACGTTACCTTGAAGGGACCGTGTGTATGATTTAGCGCCTCCCAGAAATACGTAAATAATTTCATAAAAAACGATATTGATTTAAATAATAAGCAACCAGCATTTTTTTGAATAATCTTAGGTGTAGAAATTTGCATTTGACATAACATTTAGCCTCGCCAACTGGGAGTTTACATAATTGGCAGCCATCTTGTTGCTATGGGTACCCCAAGAAAACCAAAACCTTGTGAAATACTATGCAAAATAAAATGGAAGAAATATGATGGTCACTTTGAGTTTCCGCAGTTGGTACTCTTACTTTTGCTTTGTAGCATTTGTTTTCTGTTGCAGGACGATATGTTAATGAACACTATATGTCACTGTATTGTGTATTGCAACCGAAAACAAGTGCTGAAAAAGCACAAGGGAGAAAATAAACTTGGCGGTTGCTAACGGAAATGTATTTGTGGTGGTAGAGGAGTGAGGGAGCACGAGAGACTGTTGATACGGATTTTTTTCTCAAAAGCATCTTGTATTTCTCTTAACTAGAGAAACTTGTATGAAGAAGGGCCGCTGTATCCTCTTTTAAAATAAATGATGTTTTTTTTTAACCACCATGTTTTAATAATAATACACATTGTCCATTTTACATGAAATGCTAAACTGGATGTTCCGATTTGCTGAGGCATCAATTCAAATGTAGAGATAAAAATATACGTGGAACAGCAGTTGCAATTACCACACTAAAACTGCACACGCAGTATAAAAGTAATTAGACAGCAAGCTTACAAAAGGGATATTGATGAGTAATCACAATCAAATCGTCAACATTGGACAAGTTATTATTAACATATAAACATATTTTCCAGGCTATAAGGTGCACCAATTTAGCCAGAAATTTGAAAGTGCATTTATAAACAGGTGTGCCTTATAGTTTGATAAAATTGTAAATGCACAGAGTATTTATGCCTGTGTGATTCTACACAAGGTTTTACATATACCACTGTTTTTATGCAATGAATGATCAATCAATTAACATGGCAGACCACAATAGCAAAACATTGTATGCGACAGGAATCGAACCTGAGTCACAGTGGAGGGAGCCACAAAAACTAACCTCTAGACGACCGTGGATACAGGTAATATGTGATAAGGCATTAGATTTAATCCCATCATACTAGAGGTACGATCGGCCAAAAAAATCCAGTCCGACCCGACCAAGGCCTGGGGGTATTAAAGCCCGACCCAGCCCGAGCCCGACCAATTAACTTGATTTGAGGGACTGAGCCTGAAGCCAACCCGAATTTTTTTTTGTGAGGACTCGGGAGCAGGAGGGGTGATTTTGGCTGTTTACTCATTATCTTTTGTATTTACTTACATATTTCAGGACAACTTTCTGTTTTCTCCATTCTCTAGCATTTGTTTCTGACACCATAGGATATTATGACAATGAGATAAAATCGGATGCCTTACAGTGTGACGTCGGTATTACTGGTATCACTGGTGGTTAGTTTTTTGCGCTTTCATCGCCGCAACCTGGGTTCAATTCCCTTTGCATGCAATAATTTGCAATCTTGGTCAGAGACATTATTCGACTGATCAATCATTGCACAAATGTAAAGCCCAAGTATATAACCTGCTCAACAGGTAGCTCTTAATGCAGTTTTAAATTCATGCGCCTTATGGTCCAGTGGCCTTACTTATGAAAAAGGATGACAAAAGATTATTTTGGGCACGTGCAATTTATAATCTGGCGCACCTTATAGTGTGGAAAATACTTCAAAGCTCTAAAATTGCTGACCCTCCCGTAATCTAAGAAAAGCCCACATGTGATGTCTGGGTTACTGCATATAAAGGCTCACGAAACACTACCAAACCTAAATGTACTGAAAGAAAACACACAGTTATCACTTTTAGACACAATATTTTACAACACCAAACGCCTTGTGGACCAATAATGGAAGTCCTTTATGGCACAATTTCAAGCAGACTATGCAGAAAATACTGTACATAAAAGCCTCAGTAATCCGAGATGAACAAGTTTTATCAGTTCTCTACTTTGGAATGTCATCCAGTAAACGAAAAACACCTTTGTTTGGATTCGAAGGGAATACAATGGCTAGCTTAATAAACTGAACAACATTGGCTATTATGTTAAATGACTGCACATCCTTGTCCAGTTCGTCTTAGGCGAAAAAGTCTAGTCAGCAAGACAATACTTGTAAGTCAGTGATACAATTGTGATTTATAAGAGGGTTGGTGAGTTGGTTGGATCCCTTAACAACATGGGTCATTGGGGCACTACTTCCTGCGGTGTGTCTGGTGGCGCCCATCCCACTACAGGCCAGATTTTTTAAGATAAACCAATTGAAAATGAATTCAACACATGAAAGTTTGAAAAATCGAATTCTCGGCAGATATAATTGGTAGTATTTGTTCTACTCCCTGCGCACATGCCTGTAATTGTCCATTACTAGTGCTCTTCTGCCTTTCCTCAGCAGATTTTTATTGTTACAATGTGTGATCGGCGCAAGCTGGCTACTGCTGGCTACTGTTCGCTACCGTTAGTTACTCGTAACTACAAGTAGCTGTCGTTATCGGCTTGCCCTCGGGAACTCTAATAATAGCAGTGGCATGCAGTCAGTGGAGGCAGGTGAGGCACAGCCTCATCCATCATAATAGAAATGGAAATAATAAATTATAAAATATATCAAATGATTACAGTTGTACAGCGTTAAAATTGTTTCTCATTTCTGAACAACTTTTAGATTTCATTTTTCAAAAATTTCACATTAAAATATGATATTATTAATACAATAAGTATGTAACGTATAACCTGGCTGAGTATCTGTAGATGCAGAGTGAGGCACGCAACTTTCTTGCCTCATGGCAGAGGGCAATAGTGAGAACAAGGAGTCCAATTTGCCGCTTACCTCAGCCCCAAACATAAGAATTTGTGATAGTATTAGCAAGCTAACAGCAAGTCGAGTCATAATTGTTTTCCCGGTTTGCATGTTTTTTTTTTTTTCATTAGAGGCTGCACGGCGGCTGGCTGGGTGGTTAGCACACAGCCCCACGGAAAGGAGGTCCAGTATTTGATTCCAGCTGCCGCGGCCTCTCTGTGCAGAATTTGCATGTTCTCACTGTGCCTGTATGGGTTTCCTACTAGAACTCCGCTTTCCTCCCACATTTAAAAAAAACATGCATGCGAGGTTAGTTTTTCCAGTCCCTAGGTGTGTTTGAGCAAGTGAGTTGTCTTTCTCTTTGTTCCCTGCAACTGGCTGGCAACCAGTTCAGGGTGTCCCCTGCCCACTTCCTGGACATAGATGGGATGGTGCTTTTATTCAAACAGGAGCAGCATCTAGACTTTGTTTATGAGTTAAGGTAGGAACACAAAACATTTTTTTCTATGTGACGGTTCATATATTGTTTTCTTGCTCGACCAATCAAATGATGAATAAGATATAGTTTCATTTATTCGTGAATCTGACTGGGCCTCACCAGACACAAACCTCATTGCACGTCACAGGTTGGATATAGTAGTAAGTGCACTGACTTCTTTAGTGCTGTTTAACCGACATCCTAGATAGAACTTGGCTTTAGCTCTATTAAAAACAGACAGACACCATACAAAAATCCTCATGGTTTTAATTTACTCTAAATTTGATTTGGAGTGCATCTGTTGTTTTCTGTTTTAAGGCTTAGAAAAACTGAAATTCTAACTCTACTCCACACTACTGTTCAGTGCTTTGTACAGTACAGCGGTACCAGTTTATACGAGCAGCTCGAAACACGAGAATTTCGATACACGATATTTATTTAGAAGAAAAATCTTGCTCTGTATACGACGAAAATGCAGGTCACAAGCATTCCCAGAGGCTACCACTAGAGATGGCTTACCGCTGAAGCCTGCTTGCTGCTACCATTCCAGTTTCCGCTTGCAAACTACTAAAGGCGCAAAAGAAAATGTGTTGTAAAATGTTTGTGTGTTTACATTTATTTCAAGTTACAGTAACTTTTTTTTTTATATAAATGGTAAATGGTCTGCATTTTATATAGCGCTTTTCAAGTCAATGAAGACCTCCCAAAGCGCTTTACAATGTGCTTCACACTTACCCATTCACACACACACTCACACACCAATAGCGGCCATACAGACCTACTTATTGGGGGCATTGGGGATTCAGTGTCTTGCTTCGACATATAACACAGAGGAGCCGGGAATCTAACCTGCGATTTCTTAATCCCAAGACGAGCGCTCTACCTCCTGAGCTAATGCCTGCCCAGTCACACAGCCGTTTGCGTCTGTATCGCGGCTGAATCCCGGCCAGAAATTTCTGCCCGTGAAGCAGATGCTGTTGCCCGCGGTGGAAAATGCGCAAAATTGGCCAACCCGCTGTTCATCCGTGGTATGCCCGCGAAACAGACACCGGCGGCTGTTCCGCTTCCTCATCGCGTCAGTTCCACGTCTGGACCACGGGTATAAAAGCTTCCGAGCCGGGGTGTAGAAATCATAACCGCTCAAGACACAGTCCCGTGAAGATCAAGATTTCAAGCTATGGCACCGAAGAAGAAGCCAATATGTTATTATTGTAATAGTTTTTCATTTTTATTTTATTATCTTGTTATGAAATGAAAAGAAATGTCAAGAAATAAAAATGGATTAAGACGAGGTCACTACGGTGACGGGGATCCATGTCTACCCCTTGACGTCTCGAGCACAACTGACGTGTGCTCGGCAAATCGCGCTGTATATACGCGGAGAAAGGCGTTTGACCGTTACACGCGTAACACGCTAATTTCACGTAATAACATCGCGATACAGGCGCAGAACATGCTATTACCATGCTCCACCCACGATTACCTGCTAAAATTCAGCGTCCTACCCGCGTGTAACCGCGCCCTGGCCGCGGCAGTAGAACGTCGTTCCACATCTGTACCGCGTCAAATCCGCGTGAGTACCACGTGTGCCGCCCGCGGTTACCCGTGGTCTAAAGTTTTGAGCAGCGCAAAACTTTTTCGCGCAGCCAACCGCGTGTAAATTTCTTGCCGCGTGTAAAGCACGGCTGTATCTCGTCTGTATCGCGATCTCAACGCGGGCAACAGCGTCTGCTTCACGGGCAGAAATTTCTGGTCGTGATTCAGCCGCGATACAGACGCAAACGGCTGTGTGACCGGGCCCTTACTTTGATTTTAAGTGTATGGTATGGGCTTACGTATCATCAACAGTCTCTCAATCTCATACCGCTCAACCTCAGCCAATTGATCACTGTAATAATGGTTGAAATTCCCCCTGTTTAGCAATAAAACACCTTACAAACAAGACACAGCACCTATTTACTCACAGGAAGATAGACAATGTAGAACACTGCGTCAATAGTAGCAATCGACGATGACGTTGTCTGCTACCAGTGACCGAGATTGATCCAGATTACAACCGAAATGGGTGCGATAGATCTTTTTTAATGTTTTCTTTTTTGTTCGTATAAATATGGTTATACGGTGTACACAATTTGAAATATAGGTTTAAAGGTATACTATCTGTTATTCCTCCTTGCAAATGCCCCTCCCCACCTTCCTCCGTCACACGCGCACACTTTCATTACGGCAACTTCTTCCACGATAAGTACTCAATTCATATTTTGTCATGTGTAATTACTATTTGACTGTTTTTAGCGATCAAGATGATGTGTTTTATAGGTATTTGGTGTTAAATCAAATATTTTGAGGAGGTCGGGAAAGGACCAATTAGTTATCATTTATTTCCTATCGAGAAAATGTCCTGGTTGCATGAGCAATTCGAGCTAAGAGCACAATCCTAGAAACGAATTAAGCTCGTATGAAGAGGTACCACTGTACTTTCATTTTTAGCCTCTCTGCCTTCCATTACAGGTGCACATCACTTGCTAAGAAAAAAAACACTTTCACAGCTGGTTGAAGGAAATCGTTGAAACCCAAAAGGGTCGCACTGACCTGAAGAGACGGCCATACGGAATTGCAGTTTTCCGTGTCAGATGGCGGAAAAGTGTTCCTGACAAGCGGAGGCTCGGCGGGCGCTTGGGCTGCATTTGGTTAACATTGTGATCTGCGTGCTAAAGTTGTTTCCGTTGCTGCCTATGGAGGGTTGCTGGTATTTTGTGTCAGCACCCAGGAAGCGCTGGAGCATCCATCTGCGCCACTTACGCTTGATCTCAGTCTGTACCTGCGGGACGAATAAAGGAATCGAGAAAACGAGGTGAGGGGCGGTGCTGACCAAGGCTAGGGGTATAATAGACCGATGAACATTCAAGGCAGCTATTTTTGTTTAAACTTACCTCCCCATTTAAGAAACAGTACAAGACAGCAACTACAAAACCCTGCAACAGAGAGAAGACGTTACTAGTATTTAGTGTTGGGAGCAGTGTTGTGCATGTTACTGAAAAAAGTTATTAGTTACAGTTACTAGTTACTTCATTTAAAAAGGAATTCCATTACCCCCCAGATTACTGACATCAAAAAGTAGGGCGTTACTCTGAAAGTAACTAGTTACCAATTACCTTACCCCCTAAAACTGCTTAGAAATAGCCACGTAATGAAAATAGATTAAAAGAAATGTGTAGACCAACAAATAGAAGTGGTGACACCTTCATATTTCTTGGCCTGTGCAATCTTGAGGGCTTACAAAACAACACAGCCAAGACACTCCATATCCATTCTGTCTTTAAACCACTCGAAGATTTAATTCTCCATTTCTGGGTAATGTCCAAGACGTTTTCTTTTTTCCACCAGGCATGGTAAAATGTAAAAAATATTGTACAAATATCTAGCAAATGTGCTTAAGTTTGCCCCTTGATTCCCATTGGTTTGTTTTTCCTGTATAAGCCATGACCCCCCCAAGCGCTGCCTCCCATTCGCTACTGGTGACAGACAACCAAATTTGCTCATATTAACTGATCTAAACTGAGTTGTGTATATGCCTTGGATACAAGTATATACTGTAGTGAGAATATCAGAATATCAGTAAGTAGAAATTATGCATTGTCGTACCACAGCACCTGTAGTTGTATCTTGCAAGCAGTTTTAAACCACTGTTCTTTAAACCACCATTTTGTATTCTCGCATGGTATTCTAAGGCATGCTTCCAGCTGAATCTTTGAGCGCAGAGCCGGAATAGGGTTTCTCGCCTGTGCGGAGTCTCGTGTGTCTTTTCAAGCTGTCTTTACAGCTGAAATTTTGACTGTAAACTGAGCAGGAGAAACACTTCTCACCAGGGAAATCTAACAAATAACCCTTCCGCCCCCTTTTTAACTAATACTCTTGACAGCCCCTGCTTGCAACGATAGTCTACCGGAGATAATGAATCGCGACGGCATGGGAGCTGTTCATTTTTGGTGGGAAGAACATGGAAAAAAAGTTGTCATGCATGACACAAATTTGCCCTCCCCAACCCACGCTCTCAGCATTAGCCGATTGGGGATATTGGATTGCGGCCACAACTGTGCATTTCATTTTAATCGGCACGCCTCCAGACAAAAGTGTGCTCTGCCAGACACTCCTCACAGCAATATGCAATCAGGGATAGTGGATCTCGGCTACACGATTGCTGTTCACTTTTTGGCGGACAGAAAAAAACCCAAAAATGTGAACTTTTTTTTTATGAATTTTGTATTTAATTTAAAATGAAGCTTATTGAGCATTGAAGAGACTGTTATTACTTGAAGTCGTTTTGGTTCTCTTTGTCGTTTTTTAAAGATATGATTAGATTCTACTATCTAGGGTTTACACTGAAAGGCAATACATTTGAGAGTGCATATTTTTTATTGATTTGTATTGTATTTAGTTGGTGGTTCCTTAAGTCAGACCAGTTTTATGTTTTTTTTTCTCATGTTGCCTTAATTGACAGTATAAAGTTTAATGATTCGGGGCAAACTAAGGCCCAGAGGCTGCATGCTTAGCCCACCAAACAAAAATGTTAAGAATATAATGATGATGATGTGGACTGAATGGTAAAACAGGCACTGCCAATGAAAATGTTCTGATTTGATGCTTTGTAGTCCAGTTCTAAGAGTACATTTTTCTTTACTTACTATTTTTATTGAGTACATATTTTATTTATCAAGCTATGTATCAAATGTCATGCAAGAAAAGAAACCTTCTTTTGGGTTTTTCAATGCATATTATAAAAATACTGTGCTTCAGAAAGGGACATATCATATTTAGACTTCCTATACAAATCAAGAAGAAAAATGTAATAAATCTATTCTAATCGATTTAATCTTACAGCAAAAATATATATCCACAGCAAAATAACAGAAATGAAAACCAGTTTTATTAGAATTTTGTCAGAAAATTTTCTTTTTGGTTGAATCTTTATGTTTGGTAAACACTCTCAATGTCCAAAAGATATACAATATACTTGTGAATCTCCCTCTTGTATTGAAAAAAACATAATTACAAATTATTTTTCTTTTAACTGTATTTATTTTATCTATTTACTTTGAATGAATGAATAATTGAAAACTTTTATTTCGAACATTTAAATAAAAACAGGACAAAAACAATGAGTCAACAACAAAATATAGTCGAAAAGGGGTAGTCAGAAGCAGATGCTTATTTTTCCTACCCCTTTATCTTCCCTATTAAATACATTTTACAAATTCTCCTTTCCTCTTATGTCTAATATAACAAAATCTCATGGATATACTTATTACAAAGGTCAGATATCAATAATTATAATAATTACAATAATCACAGATTTTATACACTAATCTTCGCAATACCCATCCCTCAACGTCATAATGCGCCTAGTTACCAAATGTCACTGCGGAACCACTGATAATAACAACAATAAAAATAAACATAATATTTATAATAACAGTTCTGATATAATAATAGCAACAATAATAAGAAGTTAACCATAGTTTTAAACGCAGTATTTCCAATCTCCCTCATATCCCATTTTCTTCATCCCTGTATTTCGCCAGTAATGCTTTTTTGTATTTAAATTTGAACACATGGATAGTTGGACATTGTTTGATCTCATTGTAAATTATTCCAAAGTTTGACTCCACACACAGACACACACATACTTTTCCTGGTTATTCTCACCTTTGGGATTTTGAATTTGCTACAGCCCCTCAAGTTATAATTTCCCTCTTTCCGAGTGAATAATTTTTGTATGTTTTCTGGCACTATGTTTTTGTTGACCTTAAATAACAGTTGTTTCCTTTTCTCTATATGTCTACAACACTTTCTCTTTGCTTGAACCTAATGACTTTGAATTGTTTGTTTGGCAGTTTAATGCCATATTTTGTTTGGAATGATACAATGTTTAATATAAGACATGATTTATTAATTTGCTTTAATTCTGAGCTGTTAAAATATTTTGATTAAATACTTTATTAATGGACAAAAACTATATATAACATGGACTTGTAAATATATGTATGTTTATTCATTCATAAATACATTCCGTCAGCCATTTAAAAAAAACGTATCGGCAATTCTTGTCATCGAATTTTTGGCTGAAGGGAATGTACAAATTAAAATCTGTCTTTTTAAAATGGCAGCAGTGCTATGAGAAAAATTGGGTCACCTTACATTATTTTCTCCTCATGTATTTCCGAGGTATCGGATTCGAAACTACCAGGAGTTACAAAAGAAATCAATACTTTTTTTTCTCTTTTGCCAATGTGACTCAAAACGTTTGCCCAACCCTGATTTGGGTTCACTGTGGCTTAGGGGTACTACAGGTTGTCCATTGTAGTCAATAATTTGGATGTGTAATTTTGGATTTTACTTTATTTTTTTACCTGATTTTCCAGTTTTACTTTATTTTTTCTTGGGTTTTTTTCTACACACACAATAAACAAAACAATACTTGAAGTGAGGTAAAATAATCTGTTATCAAAACCAATATTTTTATTATGTTCTAATTGTTTTTTTAAATTTATTTATTTAGTAAAATAGTAAAACAACAAAACTTAAACAAAATTACCAGTAAGATTTTTTTAACATTTTTTCATACAATATTGTTTTTTCATAGTGTAATCTTTAATAGCTTTAGAAAACATAATACGTTATTACTGTATTTTCTGCACTATAAGGCGCACCTAAAAGTCTTAATTTTTTTCAAAAGCTGACCGTGCGCCTTATAATACAGTGCGCCTTATATATGGCTCAATATTATATTCGCAAGGTCTCGCAACTTACGCAACAGCCGCCGACTCGATTTTCCCCCGAACGTAGAGTAGTCCGGGGTGTATGCTTGGATTTATATACCGGCGTTTCATTGGCTAACCAATGTGTCAATCATTATTTGAATCGATCGCTATTGGCTAAAGTTATTCGGAGCCCCGGATTGGTTAGAGGGCCAAAACAAACCCTGCAATTGGCCGAAAAAGATGTGTCAATCATCCGTTAAATCGATCGCTATTGGCTGAAGTTATTCGGAGCCTCGGATACGCTAGAGGGCCAAAACAAACCCTGCAATTGGCCGAAAAAGATGTGTCAATCGTCCGTTAAATCGATCGCTATTGGCTGAAGTTATTTGGAGCCTCGGATACGCTAGAGGGCCAAAACAAACCCTGCAATTGGCCGAAAAAGATGACTGAATAGCAAGCTTGCTAAAGTACGCCATAAAGAAACATGTTTCATTAGTCTGTATTTGTAAACATTTTACTCTCCTGGATTTACTACACTCACGGTTGTAAGAAGACCATGATTGCGTATCATTATTGAACGTGAGAACTTAGGTGAGTTATGCGGCTTTATATTTTACCGGTATCTTGTTTTAGAACGATCTTGATGTTGCTGTGATGAGTTCAGTGGATTAAACTCAATTCCAAGTGTTTATTGTCATATGCACAGTAAAGCTGCGAGCGAAAAAGAAAATAGAAAGTAAGGAATGGTTGGCATTACTTGAATCCCAAGACTTTAACCTTCCGAATTATATTTGAAATGATGCATTTAAGTGACATCGTACGGACACAGCATCCGCACGTGTCTACGACACGTATTTGCTTCTTTGCAAGCTTTGGGAATGTTAAGGGGGTAATCAGTTTGACTGAATCATCTGACTGTTTTGTCGACGTTCCCATTGTTGCGCCTTATAATCCGGTGCGCCTTATCTATGGAAGATATAGGACCAAAAACTATTTTTTGGGGGTGCGCCCTATAACCCGGTGCGCCCTATAGTGCGGAAAATACGGTATATAGATTTTCCGGTACTACCTCATGAGCACGTCATCAATTGTAAGTACAATGAGAAAGACAATAGTAATCTGCTGCCACCAACTGATATTTATGAATTGTACAATCACTCGGCTGATCACTGGAAGAAAGCAACAATATTATCCAATGGGATGCTTTTTCTCCCCCCCAAAAAATTGGGAAATATCTCGCGACACACTAGGCAAGGTCTCATGGTACACTATTGTTTCCGGGCACACTGCTCTAGACAGGTCAATATGAGCTCTCGCCTTGCAAGTTTTGTATCTTTACCTGAAACGACCCAAGGATGAGATCAAACACCATGCGGAGCTGTGGGTGAATGTGGTCTGGGATGAAAGCAAAGATGATGTAGTTGATACCAAAGAGAGGTATCAAAAGCAGCGTAGATTTTGCTAGCCTCCTGCAGGCAAGAAAAGGTTGATATGAGGAGACAAGTTCAGCCTAAAAAACATCCAAAGGATGTTTACTTTTAGGTACCATGTTTATTCGGGTATTACGCGCCTTTTCTTACACTTTACCTGAGCTCAACTTAAACATTCTGAGTCACAAACATGTTGGTAATTTGGATAGTTCATTACCATATTTGAGCAATGACTGATAATTTGCATTGCATTTGCACAACATTGAGTACAATGGAATTCAAACTCAAAAAGCAACAGTAAAAGTCCCAGATCTTAACCACCAGACCACGAAGGTTAGAAATAACAAAGGAAAAGGCATCCGATTTGATCTCATCATCACACTAGTTTTACGATACCACATTGTACAACATTGTTTTGGCTGGACTGCTTATAATAAGGATCCATCACAATATCATTTTGCTTTTAATTCTTAGTTTCCAAAACCAGTTTGATAAAATATAAGTTTCCCTAGTACAGTGGTTAGCACATTTACCTAACATATAAAAGGCCTCTGGTTCAAGACCAGTTGGAAACATATGTTGGCCTGGAGAGAGTTGGGTGCCACCAGAATGTACTTACCTAAGACACACTGCAGGAAATGGTGCCCCTACGACCCTAGTGGTTAAGAGAGCCAACCAATCAACCATTTACTCTAGACACTGTGTCTGCAGATACTAAAAATCAAATCAATCAGTCACTCAATCATTGCAAAATTTTGAAACCCAATGTGTGCCCACCCATGAACTAAATGCAACTCTTGAATGGTGCCAATTCCGAGAACCAATACCAACACTACAATTGACATGATAACATATAATGTTGACCCCCTCCAAGACACAGATAAAAAGTACAGATACTTGGTATCAGTTCGGCTCTGGTGTGCCTCCGTACACCAGAGGGCGCCTAACTACTTTGTAATTGGAACAGCTGTGTCCAATCATCTCACACCTGTCCATAATTATCCTCACCCTTCATGAGGATATTTTGGGACATCATTCGGGGTCGGGCGATTTTCATTTCAGCATTCGGGGCGGCAGTGGCTCAGGAGGTTGAGCGCTCGTCTTGGGATCAAGAGATCGCAGTTCGTCTCCCGGCTCCTCCGTGTTACATGTCGAAGTGTCCTTGGGTAAGACACTGAACCCCTAATACCCCCAATAAGCAGGTTAGCGCCTTACATGGCTGCACGGCCGCTATTGGGAAATGTGAAGCACACTGTTAAGAGCTTTGGGGAGTCTTGACTTGAAAAGCGCTATAGAAATGCATCATTTCATTTCATTTAATTTTCATTCGTTTTTTTTATCATCACATTTTTCAGTTAATTGTGCTTTCTGAGGTTTGTTCTATTGGTTTATGATTCAGACACTTTTCATATTTTGGGTAGTGAGGTTCCTGCTTTGGGTCCATTGACAACCACAACAGTATCAGCAATTGTCTCCTGGCATTACTAAAATATTTTCGGGGTGTTCGCCAGTTCTTCAATTACTTCAAATTTGATGGAAAGTTCGTTAGAATAAATATGTCACACTATAAAGTATGAGTTTAAATAGTGTCAACAATATTGTGGTCCTAATTTCGAACTATATTCTAATTCAAAAAAACCTACGAGTACTGATTTGATTCCTTCCTTCCAATGTCGGGACAATTCATCTTCTGCCTTAAAATCCGGATGATGCAGATGAAGAGAAAAAAGTTGACCTGGCAAAAAATTAGCATACAAATAAATACAACTGCGCTGTTTGGAGCAGTGCAGTAAATGTTACGAGCGTTGTCACTCACAAGAATGGTCACAAGAATGGGCGTTTTGATGATCCACCAGGGTTTGTCATCGACGAACTCCCAACATCTGCCGAAAGTAAAACGAAATCAGGAGTGAAATATTTTTCACGGATCTAAATGATCCATTAGATGTGTTACCTTTCAGGTGTGGAAAAATACAATCACATTACAGTACATACGCTGATTTATGTATTGGTTTTTCTTGATGTTTTGCTCAGAATTTTAGTCTGGCCTGCAAATGAGTGTTGAGGCAACCCATCTTCAAAATTGTCATTGTAAACCACGTGAAAAAGACATTTGAATAATGTCTTTATAGTCATTTTGTATGGCAACAAAGAAACAATAATATGAAAAGATGAATAAATGAATAAATGGTAAAAGTGCAATCTGTTTTACTGGTACTACTAGTACTCTGCAGGCCTAAAAAATATCTGAATCATGTGATGTTAACTATGTTGGGTCCTTCAATACTCATTAAGTATTTCCAAATTTTATGTCAGTTTCCCTACATTGATCTCCCCTGGTTGTACTGCTTCCAGAAGTGTGCTTTCATGTTTGAGCATTTAACCAATCAAATTTCAGCCATCACTTGTTTCCAGGGTCGGAGATCTACCTTGAGTCATTCACAGTGTGCTCTGCAGGACCTGAGGCATGAGATCAGTGTTGATGAAACTGTTGGTTTAGCAAATCAGATTTTGAGTTGGCGGAGCCTACTAGCAAGCCTTGGGAAACACAAGTTTCACAAACTACGATTGGCTAGAGGGAGGTAACTGAAGTCTCACAACAAAAACATGTTCACTGCTTCTGTTAAACTGACTTATGCAGCAATAGCTTCTATGGCGATAGAAAAGAATGGGATATGTTCAAGTAATTGAAATCTCTCTCTCTCTCTCTCTCTCTCTCTATATATATATATATATATATATATATATATATATATATATATATATATATATATTTGGGGCGGCAGTAGCTCAGGAGGTAGAGCGATCGTTTTAGGATTAAGGGATCCCAGTTCGAGTCCCGGCTTGTCCGTGTTACATGTCGAAGTGTCCTTGGGTAAGACACTGAACCCCCAATACCCCCAATAAGCAGGTTAGCGCCTTACATGGCTGCACAGATCACGGCCGCTATTGGGAAATGTGAAGCACAATGTAAAGCGCTTTGGGAAGTCATTGACTTGAAAAGCGCTACATAAATGCAGATCATTTCATTTCATTTCATATATATATATATATATGGGTAAATTTAGTGTCTATAATAATTGGATTGATTCAGCTTACTGAAGGCCTAGGTGTGAAATGCATGGCCCCCTATTAATTTCAAATAATTCCCCAGGAAACCATGGACAAAGAAGAAACAATTTTTCTTACCCAAGATCGTTTAAATAAGCCTTTGTAATCACCCACGCTGAGATGAAGACGGCAGGAGCCACTGAAAATTGCAAATATACATACATCATTGGATTTCTCCCATGTGTGTATATATATATATATATATATATATATATATATATATATATATATATATATATATATATATATATATATATGTGTGTGTGTGTGTGTGTGTGTGTGTGTGTGTGTGTGTGTGTGTGTGTGTGTGTGTGTGTATAATCAGTGAAGAAAATAAGTATTTGCTATTTTGCAATTTCTCCTACTTAGAAATTATGGAGGGGTCTGAAATTTTCATTGATTAAATACTTTATTAATGGACAAAAACTATATATAACATGTCCTTGTAAATATAAGGTGCATGTTCACTGTGAAAGAGATAAACTGAAAAGAAAAGATGATTTTTTTAAACGATTTATTCGTATGATATAGCTGCAAATAAGTATTTTAACACCTGAGGAAATGAATGTTAATATTTGGCAGATCTTCTTTAGATCAGTCAGGTTTCTGGGCTGTTGCTGAGAAATACGGAGTTTGAGCTCCCTCCAGAGATTATCATTTGGGTTCAGGTCTGGAGACTGGCTGGACCATGCTAGAACCTTGATATGCTTCTTACGGAGCCATTCCTTTGTTTTCCCGGTTGTGTGCTCCGGATTGTTGTCGTGTTGGAAGACCCAGCCACACGACCCATCTTAAATGCTCTGACAGAGGGAAGGAGGTTGTTCCCTAAAATCTCACAATACACGGAACCAGTCAGCCTCTCTTTATTGCAGTGCACTCGTCCTGTCCCATGTGCAGAAAAACACCCCCTAAGCATGGTGCTATCACCCCCATGGTTCACAGTAGAGATGGTGTTTTTCAGATTGCACTCTTAATTCGTCTTCCTTCAAACACGCTCAGTGGAATTATGACCAAACAGTTTAATTTTGGTCTCATCTAACCACAAAACTTTCTCCCATGACTCCTCTGTTTAATCCAAATGGTCATATGCAAACTTAAGACGGGCCTTGACATGCGCTGGTTTAAGCAGGAGAACCATTCATGATTTCAAACTATGACGTCTTAGTGTATTACCTGCAGTAACCTTGGAAACCGTGGTCCCAGCTCTTTTCAGGTCATTGACCAACTCATGTCGTGTAGTTTCGGGCTGATTCCTCACCTTTCTTAGAGTCATTGAGACCCTACAAGGTGATATCTTGCATGGGGCTCCACTCCGATTGAGATTGACTGTCATGTTTAGCTTCTTCCATTTTCTAATGATTGCGCTAACAGTGGACCTTTTTTCACCAAGCTGCTTGGCAATATCTCCGTCTTCCTTACCAGCCTTGTGGAGGAGTACAATTTTTTCCTTGGTGTCTTTGGACAGCTCTTAAATGTTCGCCACGTTACAAGTTAGTCTTACTGATTGTATGGAGTGGACAGGTGTCTTTTTGCAGCTAACCACCTCAAAGAGGTGCATCTGATTCAGGATGATATATGAAGTGCAGATGGACCTCTAATGGGCAGACTGACCGGTCATTCAGGGTCAGAATTCTTGATGATACACAGGGGTTCTAATACTTATTTGCAGCTGTATCACACAAACAAATCATTAAAAAAATCATGCATTGTAATTTTCTTTTTAGTTTATCTATGTCACAGTGGACATGCACGTCCGATGAAAATTTCAGACCCCTCCCTTTTCTTCACTGTATATATGTATATTAAGTATATATATGTATATTAAGTATATATATACATACACATATAGATATATGCACATAGACATAAAGATTTATATATAAAAAAGCAATGACCTTCCCAAGGATCATACAGGATTTGACAGAGTGAAATGCAGCGTTTTAGGTAAGCCGGGCACGATTCTTCCCAGCAGACACAACAATTCTGGCATATTTATGAGTATACGTTTGAGTTATTCCAATGGTGTAATGACAATGGCCAGCGTAAAGGACATTTAGATAAAAATGAAAAAAAGCTTCTATCCGTTTACAGAAGCTCACTCTGATCGAGGTTGCAGGTGTCAGAATATTTGCGGGGGAGGGGCACAATGGACTTGCTGCTTGTTACAAGCTGCAAACAAAAAAAACCCATTCACACTCCCTTCCACAAACGCACAAAAAAGCTCATAAACAAATTCCACAGGGAAAAAAGCATGCCCACATCCAATCCCACAACCTTTCAACTTTTCCCTGGTCAGGGTTCATTTTCCAATCATTGCAAATGCATGCGGAGTGCCTGATGGGTATTCTCGATTGTTATGTCTGCCGCAGTTACATAAATCGCTTAAATGAGCTGTTTCGGAAAGCAGCTGCCCGAGCTCAGGTCCAACGCTGATGCCTATGTAAATGAAAGCGTAGTATCACCTTGCAGCGTCCACACCAAACTCATCTGGTGATGGGATGAGTGTTGTTTATGTAAATCAGTGGTCGGCAATGCCCGGGCCACGGACCGGTACCGGGCCGTGAGTAGTTTTGTGCCGGATCGCACTGAAAGAACAATAAGTTTCATCACGTTTTTACCTAATGTTGTTTTACTGACACAGCTATATTTCAGACTGAACTCGAGCCAGCGCTTTGAGGTGGTTCGCACAGGTGGGGGAGTTGCCGTCCGGCGGTGCAACTGTCACGTTGGAAACAAGGACCCTCTGCCCGGCAAAAATACAGTAAAAAATGAATCAAACCAAACTTTTGCACTTATTGCCCAACATCGTAGAGAATGGTCAACTATACATCCATCCATCCACTATCTGCACCGCTTATCCTCATTAGGGTCGCGGGGGTGCTGGAGCCCAACCCAGCTGTCTTCGGGCAGTTGGCAGGTGACACCCTGGTAGCTAGCCAGTTGCACAGACAACTCACTTGCTCATTCACACCTAGGGATAAATTAGACCGGCCAATTAATCTGACATGCATGTATGGAATGGAATGTGGGAGGAAACCCACGCAAACATGGGGAGAACATACAAACTCCACACCAGAAGGCTGGTAGCTGCATTAGATCCCATGACCTCTGAACTGTGCCAGGGACGCGTTAACCACTGAGCTTTATAAACAAACTTGCCAATGTGGAAAGGCTTTTGGCAACGGAGTTGGAGGATGCATGGATCCCTACGTCAAGAACGTGACAAGATTTTCCCGGGGTGAGTTTATTCGGTGGGTTTGTTGTTTTTTATTACTTTGTACGAGGATCGACATGAAATTTGACATTAAACCAGAGTGTGTTGCCATTGACACTTCCTCAAACATGTTTAATGCCGACCTTGGGCTGGACCGTGAAAATGTTGTCAGTCAATGTACCCAGCCGAGATAGAGAAAAGGTTGCCGACCACTGTTGTAAACAAGCGTTTGGTCGCGTTCTGGCATGCATCGGACCAATCTGCAGGCGTCAGCTTCACTTGACCTTTCTTGCGGTCTCTCTTGCGCTTATGCTTGTCACCAGTTTCAGATGTGAGCCTGAACAGAGGTTTTGCCTTCGCAGAACATGCTTCAATGAAGCTTTGGAGCAGACTCACCATACAGAATGGCATGCTCTACAAAATAAGGAAAGATCCTCACATGGCCAAGAAAATCTTCCAGTTTGTGGTGCCTGATTCATTGAAACAGAAAGTCCTTCAAGGTTTATATGACTCAGCAGGTCACCAAGGCCAGAACCGTACTTTGTCTCTGGTGCGGCAACGATTCTTCTGGAATGGCATGGAACGTGATGTTGTGAATTATGTCAAATCCTGTCAGCGCTGTGTAGTAGGGAAAACACCGGAACCACACAACCGTGCACCACTCAAGAACATAGTCACCTCTGAGCCTATGGAGTTGGTCTGTATAGACTTTTGGACTGCTGAGCAAGAGAACAAGTCTGTAGATGTCCTGGTCGTAACTGATCATTTCTCCAAGATGGCGCACGCCTTCCCTTGCAGAAATCAAACCGCCAAACAAGTTGCTCGCCGTCTGTGGCAGGATTTCTTCCTTGTCTATGGTTTCCCACGGCGTATCCACTCTGATCAGGGAGCTAATTTTGAGAGCAAACTGATCAAAGAGCTTCTAGAGATGGCAGGGGTGCAGAAATCCCATACCACTCCGTACCACCCCATGGGAAATGGCATCGCAGAACGATTCAACCGAACATTGGGAGATATGATCAGAACCCTTCCCCCTCAGCCCAAAGCAAAGTGGCCACAAATGCTGCAGCAGCTCACATTCTGCTATAACTGCACAGAGCATGAGACAACAGGGTTTGCACCGTTTTACCTAGTGTTTGGTAGGATCCCTCGTCTCCCTGTCGATGTCATGTTTCAACATGCTAATACCAATGATGCTGTTGTCAGCTACTCTGACTTTGTACGCCATCTGAAGAAAGATCTACATGAAGCTGCTCAGATTGTACAGAGGAATACTCTCAGAGAACAGACTCGTCATGCCAAGCTGTACAACCGTAGGGCCAAAGGATCACCTCTCGTCGTGGGAGACCGGGTGTTGATCGCCAACAGAGGTGTCCCGGGGAAACGCAAAGTTGCAGACAAGTGGGAGTCAACCCCGTATGAAGTCATATCAGTCAAGCCTGATCTCAATGTCTACAGAGTCAAGGATTGTCTGACGGGCAAAGAGAAGGTAGTTCACAGGAATTTGCTGCTCTCTGTTAGCTTCTTGCCCTGTGAGGATGATCTGGCCAGCGAATCTGAACACTCAGAGTCTGACGCTGCTATGCATGGAAGTGATGTATGCCCTGATTTACCTGACGCGGTTGAAGACAGTGATGTCCGTACAGTAAACTGGGTGATACAGGCAGGTGAAGAGCAAGTTCATCCAGAGGTAGAGGATAACTCACTAGACAGCAGATCTGATGCCCAGTCCGACTCTCGCAGTGTTGATACATCCAGCCGAGGAAGTCAGCACATCCCCGAACAAGATGTTGACCATACTTCAAGTGACAATACGGAAAGCCCATCACAGTGCTCTGAAAACATGATCCCTTTGGGTATGGGTCTCCCAGACGAGACCCCATTGAACACTGACCATCTGGACGCAGACTCCCCTGATACTGACTGTTTAGACTTGACTGCCCCAGACCTTCAAGCTCAGGTTATTTGTGCTCAACCTAACCGTTATGGTCTTAGGGTCCGCCAGTCCATCAGGCCTCCTAGTCGTCTTATTTGTCAGATGAATGACCATGTGGTAGGTGACAATCATCTGTCCGCAATATCTGCAAGTTCCTAGTTTAAGTTCAGTAGAGATGCACTTTCAGTTTGAGTAACAAAGCTTGAGTAAGAAACAAGAATTGTGTCTATGTGAGCACTTACAACTACAGGAACAATGTTTGATATTTCAGAGATGTAACAGGCATCTTTGAGTCTGTGCTTAGTTAGGAGTTTGATCGCCTCCTTTCTTTTCACACTCCTTTTTGGGAGAGTTTTAGAACTGACATGCACTTCAGTTTGTTCCTTGTAATACTGTACCAGTTTTCGTGTCCTCTTTTTCATCAGTATTTGCCTTTTTGGCATGTGATTTTTTTTTCTGTTTAGTGTAGCACTCCCATATTTAGCAGAATTTCAGGGGGGTG
Organism: Urocampus carinirostris; assembly: GCF_059441175.1. NCBI lineage: Eukaryota > Metazoa > Chordata > Actinopteri > Syngnathiformes > Syngnathidae > Urocampus > Urocampus carinirostris. The sequence continues at coordinate 7,212,943 of NC_142349.1, read as the reverse complement.
TATGTAACGGGTGTAATAATAACTTTTATTTTATTGAAATTCCTGCTAAAATATGTGTATAGTTTTTGGTAAATGTCCTGCAATGCTGAGTCCAACAGTGCCATCTGCTGGTATGGGGTGGGGTTTGGTTTTGGCTTCTAACATGTGACCAGGAGGCGGGGTTTTGTCAGTTTAACCAGAGTACTACAAAGGTAAGACATATCTTTTGGTGCTCCACAAAATAAGTTAATTTTAAACATTATAACCCCAGCTGACAAATCTCTCACCATGCATAGTAATGTGATTGATATTGTCAAGCTGTTTTGATTTATTTTCGTTTTGTTTCTGTTTTACTAAATATTAATTCCCCTTGTAGAGATCAAAGAGATCAAACCCAGCAGAAAAAGCTAATGTTGTGACTCATCCATTTGCAGGTAAATTGTACCCATTTTTATACTCATTATTGTTTTTATTCCTATTTTTTCATATACATTAAAAAAGGATGATGTTGGTTAAAATTCAGAGTAAAGAAAAACATGTTGAATTCATTGTAAACGTTAAAAATCCACTATACGATCTCTTGTTAAAAGTATCTTGTTAAAATGCAAAGATTTATAAATGTATTGTGATATTCTAAAATGTATTTTCTGTAAAGTGAAAAGACAGCTCTTTGATATGCTTTGTTGTCAGTTTAACCAGAGTACTACAAAGAGATCAAAGAGATCAAACCCAGCAGAAAAAGCTAATGTTGTGACTCATCCATTTGCAGAACTGTAATAATAAAAACCTCATCATCCAGTCCAGCGTGAATGTGGATCTTTGGTGGGACACGTACAACGCGGCCATTGAATTCCCTTCCCAAAACAAAACAAACCATCTGTTTATGTCCACGTACCCCAGCCAATCACGATGTACCACCAGAAGTACTTCCTCTCTGAGAAGAAGGAGACAGCGAGGAGAGCGTGGAGGTAAAGGCCTTCTACCAGTAACCAGAAGTAACTGGCCATGATGCCGTATTGGAAGAACACCACCACCGCCTTGCAACCCACCTGAAAAGCATCCGTGGTGTGACGCCGTTAGTGAATAAGAAAAGCTTCCCTGCTCATTTTGGTGACAGCTGTGTTTTATTTGGGCAAATGACAACATTACATGATCATTCAGCCAGCACTGATGCAAAAAAAGCAGTAAAGCAGAATGTTGTTTTTCCAAAATGGTTGACAGCATTCGGTGCTCATACCATTTCAAAGCTAATTGAGACGTTTGTACTTTGAGACTTTGATTTATATTGAAAATGTTTGTTAACACAGACATCTAATTGATTTTTTTTAATCCTTTTTGACTAGAGCAGTGGTGTCAAACATAAAACGCAGGGCCAAATACTACAGGTAAATGCTATACTGTTGGCTAACTGTTAATAAACCGTTTCATCAAACCGTTTTTTAAAACACAGAATTAAAGCAAAGTCATATATTATCCTCCTTTTTAAGCGCTTAATTTGATGAAAAAAAAACATAAAAGTTGATAAGTTCATTCTCTTTTTGTATTGGAAAAATGCAATTGAGATTTCATAGGATTTCAGTTCCTTATTTTGACGATTATTGCACCGTTCTTTGTTGTTTTGTCAATTGCATCATTGTTGTTTTTGGCGAATCATTTTGCTGTTCTTTGATTTCTATACCCCTTAGGGTTGATATGGTTTTTTTTTGTAACCTTGAAGATTTATTAAAAAGAGGGACCTTCGGGTAGGCCTTCAAAGTTGGAAAGGAATTCCTGATGTGATGACTTCTCTACCTGACTTCCTTGCAGTTTGATGTCTTCTTCCCTCCTTATTTTGAGGGTGTACTAAAGTTTAAACTTAACAAAATGCAAAAGCATGAAATTCAATATTTTTGTTTACAAATAAATTCCATGCATACATACATAGATACATACAATGCATGCAAAAACAAAAAACAAAATATATATATATATATATATATATATATATATATATATATATATGTATATATATATACTACATACTTTTTTTTAAGACGAACTATCACCCCTCGGGCTGTAGTTGGCCCACAGGCCGCATGTTTGAGACCCCTGCATACTGTCACTTTCCTGTATTAGTTGTCAATGCAAAAAAACAATTTGTACGTACCTGTCGTTCTTGTAAAGTCAAGTTTTAGTTCAGAAAAAGTCGTTGTCATAACATTTTGTTCTAAGACTTCCACTGCTTGTTTTCACACGCTTGATAGTAAACTATAAATTGAATTGTTGTTGTATTTTTTCCCTCTAAATGGAATGTTAACAAATGTTAGAGATAGGGAGCAGCTGTGTTTAAAGTGGGACAAGCTGTATGAAGCCGAAGGATTAAATACTGTATCTCCTCTATGACATTCACTACTTGCCTATATGATTTATAGCCTACAGATGAAATCAGCTCAGGTAATAAAGCAAAGACTTCTACTGGAGCCAGATGTGAGACACACACATTGCTAGTAACTTGATCTGTTGCATAACAACGAAAGACTCGCCTTTCTGCATTAACCAAAAACAAAAACTAACAGCTTCAACCTTTGATCCGAATCCAGCCCTGGGATCATTTGCCTTTAAGACCCTCGTGCTGAGATGACGTGAACAAAAAGGCAATAGCAGAACTCAATGTGATTTATTGAAAAAATGTACTGACTTAATGTTCGGCAAACAGGAACTCTCACAACATCCTGCAGGACAAATGAATGGGGAGCACTCTAAGGAGTGGAGAGAACTTGGCAAACATTGTTCCACCCGGTGTGAGGTAAAGCAAACAATAATGTCGGCAAATAATCAAGTCAGAGTTACAGTCAAGGTTAGAGAAGAACTGCTTTAATAGTTCCTGGTTGTTGTTCAATGCAGGAATTTGAAAAAAGTTTAGTGGTACTTTACTCACAGATGAATGGCATCTCTCCGTCTCGCCGACCTCGTACAAAACGACATCCTTGATGAAGACGGCGATGGCTTTCAGAATGAACGACACAAAGAGATGCATGTGGATGTAATTTCTTGTGCAGTGCAGCTTTCTGTAACACAAACAGGTACACCAATCAGCTTGCGTTTGCTTGGACCAGGTTTAATTTGTGGTGCATGGAATTTTAAAGGAATGGAGGAATTTTATTAGATTTTATTGATTGAAATGACAGCCAAAGGCAAATCTATTAAGCATTCTTGATGAACTAATGAGCTGCATCACAGTCGTGTCATGATTACTCATGTGACTCAGCTGTGCCCGCTCATTTGGCGCCACCCGCCGCGGGTTCTGATTGGCTCCCTGTCACTATTTAAACTCAGTCCTGTCAATCCCCTGTTGTCAGTCCGTCTGCGAACCTCAGTGAACACTAGGCAAGCCTTTTTCGACCCTGACTCCCACCGGTCCTGTTTTTGCTCCCGTCTGTCCCCGGCTTCGACCCGTTTTGATCCTGACCATGTCTGCTCTCCCGTCCCGGATCAGGACCTCTTTTTGTTCCCGACTACGTCTACTCTCCCGTTCTGGCTTATGACTCGTTTCCGATCCCGAACATGTTTTTGCTCTCCTGTCCTGGCTATCTACCCGTTTTTCTGTCTCTGACACCGCCATCGCTCGCTACGGAAGATCCACTTCCGTGTTCGGATCGCAATCTGAGTACAAGAGCGACTTGCTTCCCGCGCCCAGCGAACACCGGATTGTGGGCTCAGCCCTTCCTCTTCCCTTCAATAAAACTTGTGAGAAACATAACGCAATTGGGTCCTGTTTCCATTCTGGTCCTGACAAGTAGTCTGTCCATTTTTTTTTTAAAATAACTCACATTATTTGTAATTTGACAAGACAGGTATTTAGTTCAAGTTTAGTTCGAGGGTTAAAAATATTTGCACTTTTAATACATGTTTTCCAGGAAAATATAACAACCCCTGCAAAAAATAAATTAAAAAATTACGAATAACAATGTTTTGAAATGGCACCGTAGCTTGAACAGTGGGCACACCTGGAATTCAAAACACGCTTATCAAAAATCAAATTGAAATGAATGTTAAGGCCCTCAGTTGACAGAATAAACAAAGATATATAATATGATAGAACACATCATTACATTTTCAATTACAAATAGGCTGATGACATTTTTTACATTTGCCTACTGGCTAATTGGGATCCTATCATTTAAACATATGCAGATTGAGGAAAAACTCAGCTTGACTATTAGACATTAGTAACACACGGTAAATATTGTTTACTTCCTTGACGAGACTCAGTTAGAGGGTTAGGGTTAGACGGTGAGGTTCGGAGATTGGGTTGGAGTTGAGGTTAGCAGTTACAGTTAGGGGTTTAGGATAGCCCCATTAAAATATTATAGCATTTGCATTGGAATAGGGCATCTAAGATGTGGTTCTATTTAGTTTGATTTACTTTGACAGCAAAGTTACACTCACAAATTAAGATACATTTTGTCCAAAACAAAGCTCGTATCTTAAAACCTTCAGACATAAAGTCACTTGTGTCTCTAGGCGCCACTGAAGAGCTCAAGCTAAAGTATGCAGTTGTGCTTGAATTTTTGCACAACTTCATGAAATTATACAGTATGCATTGTATTTTACAAACTATAAGACCCATGAGATCACAAGGTACACCGCACACCGATTTCTCATACATAAGAAACATGACCGTGTTTATTTGTGTATAACCGTTGAGGTCTTTATGCACGTATATACACTTACAGCATATAATAGTGCAATGATAAATCGGTCGGTAAGTATTGCTGATCAAAATAGCAAAAATTGATTGACCATCAGTGGTACAGGTGACATACAAAAAAATCATTAGAGCTTATTTCATTTCAGGTTAAATAGTCTCTCCATTTCTTCACCTTCAACTGTGCGTCAATAATATGTATACGTACGCAAAATACCTTTTATAGTATTTTATTGAACAACTTTCTGTTTTCTGTCTTGTGGAGAGACTGTCTAACGGTTAGACTCTAACCCATGAGGATGCATTATGCAAATCAGTGTTTCTGGCACCGTTGATATAGTGTGGTGATGAGATATGCTCTAATGCAATTTTATACAAGATCAGTACCAATTTTTTGGTCTAGTGGTAAAGTGTCAGCTCCCTACCCACCACGACCGGGGTTTCAAACGCATCGCACACAATACTGTATATTGCGATCGGGGCACACGATGATTCATGATTGATCAATCCTTGCTCAGGACACCTACAAAATACTGAATGCATTTCCAATCGTATCCACTGTATTCTGTTGTATACCAGGCACACTTTAAAATTTCTGGGCAATTTGGAGTTTTTAGGTGCACCTATTGTCTGGGCAATAGGGTAAATTTATGAACACAAGTGTAATTATACAAAAGATAAATGCCGGTCAATGATAGTTTAGGCACAGAAAATGAGGCGCAGTATGATTAAGAAACAGGGTTAAATAGGCTTTATCTTCTGAAAAAATCCAGACACATTTTATGTATGTTGGATTTTATGGGGCCTTTTCCTCACCATATGGTGTCTTTTCAAGTTGATATACCCTTAGGTAAGTGACAACATCCCTGGGAATAATAAAATCTAATAAAAAGCAAATTATTTTCACCTACAATTGACATTGCGAAATGTAATGTAGAAAAGAAGTTGTCTTGCATTTCAAACTTCTAACAAAGCGGAAAAGCGTGTAAACCATCGGGTGAGTCGTCAACCTCACACAACATTAGCCAGCTGCCCAATATTAACAAGAAACACTGCTCATATCCTGTGTGTGTGTGTCCCATAGTCCAAACCATTGGCATTTTAAAACGATGAGATGTAAACATAACCCTTGTTGTTTAACCCTACACATACATGCACATACGCGGCCGAGAACAGTGAAGTGTTTATTCCAGGCCACGCCCCCTCGACCACTCACTGTAATGACTCGTGCTTGCGTGGTTTATCCCTGCAAGCGTATATTCTCTGGGTGCAAACATGAGGTCAAGGGGAAACTTGCTGTGGACACCCGGCAACTCGATAGATAAGTGGTCAGACTTTATAGCTGCTTTCAGTGTAATTCTTTGTTTGACAACCGTTGCAAAACTGTTTAATGGCACACGAAATTAAAAACATGTCCAGGAAGTAAGATATGAAATAAGGTGAAGGGAAAAAAGGTGTTTGATTGGAGGTAAAATCTTAAGCCCAAGCCAGAGCACAAACAGAACTTTGACCGGGGCCTTAAATGTCAATTATTTTGTTTGGGTCGGGCTGGGCTTCTCTCTCGGGTGTTTTTTATATAAATATCTCATCTCATCAGCCATACCGCTTATCCTCATTAGGGTCGCGGGGGGGCTGGAGCCCATCCCAGCCATCTCCGGGCAGTGGGCAGGGGACACCCTGAACTGGTTGCCAGCCAATTGCAGGGCACACAGGGACAGACAACTCATTCGCTCATTCACACCTATATGTTATAAAAATGTACATCGGTACCACGGCTCACAAATTTAATTCTCTCTTGGAGTAGATGAAAATGTTATAGGTGGAGACGCATTTTGAATGTAAATGCTCCAATCCGTTCCAAGCCCCGCAAAAGTATAGTTTGATATTTTTTTGTTAAACCATCAAAGAGCATCAGAGCCTGACAAAGGTACATGTAAAAATTACATTACCGCACAATTAATATAAAATGAGAGGCACGTAATTTAGAAAAAAACAAAGAATAGAAGAAATAATTAATGTTGTCATTTGCCCAAATGTGTGACTTGATTGACCTATTTCCCTCGCATTTCTTGAAAAAGGGATCCAATGACATCTGCTTTTGCCAGCTTTTGACAATCCGTCTGAAATGCGCGAGGCAGACATAGCAATACCCCGACTTGTCAATACTTCTTCCGGGTGATTCCTTTCCACAAATTCAAAATTCATGGAATTTTGCTAAATATGTCTTTAATTTGGGCTGATTGAATGACGGCATCCTCCTCCCAGCTATCTTGCTGGAACCCCTCCTCCTTCTTGGGTCTGAACTCTCAAATGTAACGGTGACATGAAGAGCCTGCTGGGAGCACGCATGCGCACTGGGTTGCAACGGTTGCAATAGCCAGTTTGTTTACATTCGGGAAACTCTAATAGCAGCGCGTACTGTACTGTATTTTTTACTTTGTTTCCTGAAACGCCATTGTAACTAGAGAAAATACTATTCCCTTCAGGTACTTTGTAACCTAAAACTTTCGTACATTGGTAAGTAGAGGTACCTTTGTTTACTGTAGCTTTAGCACTTGCTGTCTACCATTAATCAACCAAAAACATTGTGGAAGCCTATGTTACTTTACATAAAAAAACAAAACAAATTCGCGATTTTAGGCAATAAGAAAAACAAATAGCTATAGCTCCTTTCAATCATAGATAAAAAAATTAATAGTGAAATTTCCATATTCAAGTAAACATTTTCTTGAATATGGAATATGCAGCTGAATGATTTCATGTCCGAGAACAATCTCTTTGAATCAATGCAATCAGGATTCAGGGCTAACCACTCTACTGAGACAGCTCTGATTAAGGTAACCAATGATCTCCTACGGGCAATGGACTCGGGCGCATCATCACTTTTGCTGCTGCTGGACCTTAGTGCTGCATTTGACACAGTGGACCATAATATCTTGCTAGAACGGTTGGAAAAATGGATTGTTCTCTCAGGAAACGTCCTATTATGGTTCAGATCCTACCTCTCAGAGAGGACACACTGCGTTAAATATGGCGAATTGACATCTGAGCCATTTAGTGTTACTTGTGGTGTTCCGCAGGGTTCAGTGCTTGGCCCCCTTCTCTTCAGCATTTATATGCTTCCACTAGGTGATATTATTTGCAAGTATAATATCAGTTTTCCATTGCTACGCAGATGACACTCAACTCTATCTCCCGATGGAGGAATCTGCCACACTAAACTGTGGAAATTTGGAGGCCTGCCTCACTGAGATAAAAGAGTGGATGTCACTCAGATTCCTGCATCTTAACTCTGAAAAGACTGAAATGTTAGTTATTGGTCCATCTAAGTCCCGTGACTTATTCTCTAAAACCGCTGTGAACATAGACAATTGCCACATCACACAGAGTGACTCAGTTAAAAATTTAGGTGTCATTTTCGACCCCGATCTGTCCTTTCAAACACATGTGAAGAAAATTACTAGAACCGCTTTCTTCCATCTCCGTAACATTGCTAAAATTCGTCCTATACTTTCTCAGTCGGATGCGGAAATCATAATTCACGCGTTTGTTACCTCCCGTCTCGACTACTGTAATGCACTACTTTCCGGACTTCCGATGACCAGACTCAAGAGTCTTCAGCTGGTACAAAATGATGCAGCGAGGCTTTTAACAAGGACAAAAAAGTACGATCACATCACCCCATGCGATTTTAAGGTTCTCCTTTTACTATACAAAATCATACATGGACTTTCCCCCTCATATCTTTCAGATCTGATCTCCCCCTATGTCCCGGCCCGAAGCCTTCGTTCCGAGAGCGCCGGTCTCCTGGTGATCCCAAGAGCCAAGAAGTGTTCCGCTGTTTCGAGAGCGTTCTCCATCCGGGCACCGGTGTTGTGGAATGCTCTTCCCCCTGAGATCCGATCTGCAACCTCAGTGGAAATGTTTAAATCTAAGCTTAAAACTCACTTCTACTCTATAGCATACGAATAACCTAAACTTCTTATATGTAATAACTTGTGAAGCCCTTAGAGACTAATTGTGATTAAGGCTATACAAATAAAAATGACTTGACTTGACTTGACAATTAAAAATAAATAAATAAAATCAGACAAACTTGTTTACATCATTAAATTAATCATTAAGATTAGTGTTTGAGTGCAATTTTTGTCACTTGCCACTCTGCATGACTTTACCCAAGTAAAAAAAAAACTGTGGTGGAAATAAATTTAATTGTTGTTTTGCTTTTCCTTTTTACAAAGGCACACTTAATAAAAACAACAAAAGATTAAATCTAGGTGAAGGAAAGAATATTAAGGGGGAAAAAAATTACAATCAAATTTATCCTGCCTGAATCATAATTTAATTGTGAGCCTCCGAAAAGACCCACACCCTCTTGCTAAGGCAACATTTGTATGCCACTAAGAATTATTTTTCTACCATGTGGCCCCAAGCTAATATGAGTTTGACACTCTTGCTTTGGCACTTGCTGACCATAGATTCAATGTCCCTCTGCCTCTGTCTCTATTAAAGTGCCGCACTAGGTACTTAAGGACGTACTGCTTATGTGGTGTAAGGCCCAGTATTCACCTGTCAAAATCATGGACAGCCTTAACATTTTTCTGTAAACAATCAAGAAAATCCGTCATTGACGGAAAAAGCCGGTTGATGCAACCTCTGTAGAAATATATAATATAATAAAATATGCAAATATTACTACAGACAAGTTATTGCACGCGAGGAAAGCCAGAGTAGTGATAATTTTCTTGTTCTAAGTACAGTGGAACCTCGGTTCTCGACCAAAAATTTCGAGAAATTCTTGCTTCGCTTTTCGTTCCAAAAATCGGAGTTCGAACGCTGGTACGCTAGGGGCGATGCTGAGAGGCGTACGGGTGTAGATTACCCTCACCCCTCGTGAAGAACTGTTGTCACGTGACCGCGCACTTCTTTTTGCTTTCGTTTTTAATATCGGTGAACGGAGTGTTTTAACCCCTAATTATGCCTCGGAAGAAGATCGGTGCAAGCAGCAAAGTTGCAACAGGTGAAAAAAGAAGAGTAGTGCGTACAACTATTGCATTTAAGAAAGAAATAATAGCAAAATATGAAGAAGATGTGCGAGTTTCCCTTCTTTCGAGGGAATAGAGCAGGGGTCGGGAACCTTTTTGACTCAAAGAGCCATAAAAGCAAAAAATATTAATTTTATTTTGGGAAAGAGCCACACCATATATTACGAGACAAATTTACTAAATTGCTAAACCCGCGCCCCAGACAAAAGCTTAGTCTTCAGCACATTTATTTTTGATGATTTGATAAAAATTATGAAAAGAGAATAATGCCAGAGCCCCTGTCCCAAAATCAACAAACATACCACTTTAAACTTGTCTCTTTCTTGCAATTACTCAAGATCGGTTAAACTCCTTTTGACCCTTTTTTTCATACATATTGGTTTCAAAACCAGATGCAAGCAGTTATTGTGTAAAAACGTCACAACATTCTGCAAATGGGGAGCCTGATGAGCTCACTTTTGGCGCAGACGGCGTAGGGCGAGAGATGGGAGGGAGTGCTTGCACTTTTTGCATAGGTCCACCCATCCCTCCCACTTACCCAATCAAATGACTAAGTTCTCTTCCGGTGTTTTGGCGTATTTACAGTTCTGTGGATTCATCATAAAGTATCTGAACACTGAACACAGATTATATAGTGAACTTTTATATAAAGGATTCTTTAGCGTTGTACAGCCAAAACGAGTTTTTTTCCCCCTTTTTTTTGTGTGACACCCTGACTGTAAATTGTAGTGAAAAACATGCCCTATATATACTGCGAAGTAATTCCATTTCATTTAGCTTTGGTTTGGCTTTGCGTGTACCTGAAAAGGATAAACAACTCAAGTTTTGAACAAGATGGAGAAATTTTGCATGCAATCAAATTTGTCTCTGAGGCACAGATACTCATAGAAAGAGCCATATATGGCTCGCGAGCCATAGGTTCCCGACCCCTGGAATAGAGCATGGCTTCTGCAGACCACCACAAAGGTAAGAAATCCTATTCATAAATCTTTTCTTTATCCTTTAACCGCTCACCACTTGTTGTGGAGACCCCGGTGCTAAATGACGTTTAAACGACCTGATTTTTTTATTTTTACACGTTCACGTTAGCGCAATCTTTCGCACGGAAGATTACGCTAACGCGAACGTACGATGAGCCTGGGTTAGCTTCATGTTTACGTTCATGGTAAGCCTTCAAGGATTGGAACGGATTAAAATGATTTTACATTACTTTTAATGGCAAAAAGGATTTTCGGTGATCGACCAAATCGGTTTTCGAACAGGGTTCTGGAACGGATTATGGTCGAGAACCGAGGCTCCACTGTATGTATGTATATCTTCTTGTTTGTTTGTCTGTTTGTGTGTCTCTCCACCCAGGAAAAGGGGAAGGAGTTTAGGTATGACCACCATCTTTTACAGGAAATCGTTTATGTTACCCTAAATGGGAAATATGAAGTATTCAGTCCTGCAAAAAAGTAAAATGGTTGGGCTCAGGCTAGATCGGGCCTTATTACCCGCGGGTCTAGGTTGGGTCGGGCTGGATTCTTAAGGCCCAATCTTACGTATGGTTTTATTTTCATTAGGAAGCATCTCCCTGGTTCAACTTACCGGAAGAGGCAGAGTATGGCGATGGCGGCTGTGAGAGAAATCAGCGACACACTGTGACCGATGGTGTAACCCACTTTGACAGCATCAAAGAAGTCTCCCTGCAAGAAGACTGGTGTCTAGAAATGCTGCACGACACCGATGCAAATTGCCGTACTGACCGTATCGTCGTCATCCACGGTGCTGTTGGGATTGTAGCCACAGTCCAAGATGTAGGAGTCAATGCTAACAGGACTCCAGCCGTCTTTAGTACAAGTCTTGGTCAGGTTACCTAATGAGTGCAATGACAGACAGGATTTTAAAGGTATACCAAAAATGTTATGTGTTTATTAGTCGAAGTGGTTGCGAGTGTTTCAAGCAAAGTTTGGGTAATTTTGGTACGGAATTTCTAGACATTGTGTCTCAGGTGGATGTAGTATTCATACAAAAAAAGGGCCAGGAGTCAAAAGCGGGCTCACAGGCAAAACAAAAACACACAGAAAGCTAACCGGGCTAACTGGGACCTATCAACAAAAGGCTCCCTTAGCAGAAGAACACGAGGCCGGCCGACCAAAACCGTGAAGTTAGCAGCCAGGTAAACCAGGAACCAACCACGAAAAAACGACTACAACGACAAAAATGAATCTGGCCAGGAATAAACCAAAAAGCACAGCAAACCAGTGTTGTTATTATTACATAACTACTCAATAACAGCAGCATCTGTACAAGTCTAAAGAAAGCCTAGCTCTGCATTTACTAACACTTCATTATATCACACAGAGTTCTGACTGGAATGCTTCCAAATGCTAAAAGGAAATGGGAAGTCCAGACAGTTCAAAGATACCAAGGCAGTTCCCACATGCTTTTTCCTCTATCTGTCGCTTAATTACCCCGCTTTGGAAAACATCCCAGGAAGTCAATTGGGCACTGAGGTATTTATGCAATGCCCTGGCCATGGGGGTACTAGTTAAAATTTTATGTACATCTGATCGGGAAAGGTCAGTCCATAGTCATGGGCAGTGTTGGGAAAAATGTTACGAAGGAACAAGTTCCTGGAACGTGATTACTTCAGTAACGAGTACCGTAACATAACAATACCATTTTTTTACTCTTCTGTCGTTACTGGTGTGTTACTGGGTCATTAAGCTGGTCATCAAACCCAAATCATAAATTACAATATCGTCTCACTACTGAACACCCTTGCATGACTCATTTTGTAACAACCTTATATCCGTTAACACGTTATTTGAAGGGTGGGTGTTTTTATATTTCTACACAAAGTACAACAGAATACACTGATGGTGTCACGTTCTCAAGCACCGAGAATGAAAACGCTCAATTTCTTGTTATGGAGATGTTCACGTATATACTCGCATCCAAGCCGAATATACAGCCATCAGTTTTATCTATCAGTTTATACGCACATATTTGTTTGAGTCACCAGTAGTAAATGGTAAGCAGCACGTGGGGAAGGGGGTGTGGCTTACATAGGAACAATAAACACCTGGAAATCAACGAGGCAAACATAAGCACCGAACTGATGGTGATTGAGTGTTGAATTTTGGTCTTTTTATTTGTAAATTATTTTGCCTAACATTGTGCCTGGAAGAAAAAAATAAAACATCTTGACAGTACCCAGAAATAGAGAAGGAGATCTTTGTGTGGTTTGAAGCCCAAAGACCAAATGGATATGGAGTATCTCAGCTGAAGGCCTGTTTTCAAGCTCTTAGGAATGCACAAAGGAAAAAATATGGAGGTTTCACTGCTTCCGTAGGTTGGTGCACACAATCTCTTCTACTAATTATTATTATGATGTGGCTATTTAAAAGCAGTTTGCTTCCCAAACCCGCTTCTCTCTCTCTCTCTCTCTGTCTCTCTCTCTCTCTAGGTATGGATATGCGAGTATTTGTTTTTTTTCTGTAATATATTGTTACTTTTTGGTTTTAGTAATCTGGGGGTAACTGAGTTAATTTTTATATAAAATAACAAGTAGCTTTAACAAATTAAAAAATTTCAGTAATATTCCCAACATTGGTCACAAGATATGAGCAAGATCTCTCATTCAGGTAGGACACAATAAATATAAAAGGGTCAGAATACACCGGTGGGCTTGAGCAGAGGTCAGTACCAACAGAGCATAGATTAAACAGATCGAAAATGTCGCATAGGAATGCCGTCTATGAAGACTCAGAAGAGGGGGAACACCCCATACCTCACATCAAAAGCATGTTCCCGTAAAAAGAGGGTAAACCACCAGCTACAGTATGCAATGTGTCCTTTGTTTACTCAAACAAGCTGAGATTTCAGCATTCAAGTATTCAACATCAAACTTGAGGAAACACCTTGCGGTAGGTTTCCTAAATTTACAATTCGCAATGCACAGCATGTAAGATTAGAATGTACATTGACCAAAATTACATTTTGTTTTTAAAGAATAACAAAATTGAATTAGCTTTGGTCAAGTCAAGTCAAGTCATTTTTATTTGTATAGCCCTTAATCACAAAGAGTCTCAAAGGGCTTCACAGGTTATTACACATGAGAAGTTTAGGTTATTCATATGCTATAGAGGAGAAGTGAGTTTTAAGCTTAGATTTAAACATTTCCACTGAGGTTGCAGATCGGATCTCAGGGGGAAGAGCATTCCACAACACCGGTGCCCGGATGGAGAACGCTCTCGAACCAGCGGAACACTTCTTGGCTCTTTGGTGAATCTACTTGTCTCAAATGACTATTTTTGTTGGTGGGACAATGACTTAAATGGCGTAATTAAATCAACTTTTTTTATTTTTGTGTGTTTAACATGTATGATGCGTTATTAGTATGTCTTTTTTAGGTTCAATCAAGCAGAAATTGGCTTTTTGGTTGAGTATGCTGTTGTCATGAAACCTTTTTGCATGGCACCTAATATCCCCCAAGGGGAGATAGTCTGTGCAAATGGGTCTTCTGCTGCCAACATTTTACCAGCTGTGGGAAGAGCTGAAAAGGTTAGAGTCATCTTGCAAAATGTGTACACCTCTTGTTCACGCCATGCAGCAAAGGATACAAAAACGTTTTGGAGATGTCATAATGAAGCTTGAGCTGACTGCAGCAGCAAAACTCTTTCCAAGATTCATAACCTCCTGGACTATAGAGCAGATCTAAAATGCTGGTAAATATAATTTATCTTTATGTATAAATGACTGTTAAACATTTAATATTACGGGTGCGGTCATTTAGTGTTATGATGAGACAGTGACAAACCACAATGTGGCCATATAGCTAAACCTAACTTAATTTTAAACATCAGCAGCTTTACAGCCTATACAGTAGAAGAGTTAGAATTATGTAAAGACATAATTATTTTCAAAATAATTTATCTTGCCACAGGCCTAGACCACATCAAAAATAACCTCCACAATGACTTGGATGATGTCACCAGCACTAACAACAGTCAATCTGATGAAGACGGCTTCTTTGCATCCATGAAGATCGAGATATCAGAATTCAGAGCTGGAGAGCTACCTTTCCTGTCTGTCTGCTACAGGTATGGATCTACTCCACACCTTTCCTCTCATCAAGAAGCTGTCACTTAAAGTCAACTCAGATCTTCCTGCATCTGTGGCCTGTGAGAGATTGAACTCCTGTTCACTACTGAACGCTCACAGCTTCACTGCAAGAACCTTGGAAATACACTGCTGTTGAAGCTTAAAAGTAGCATAACTTGCAAGCTTGTTGTTCTGCCTGTTGTGCCTGTTAAGATATGTACAGTACTGGGGCTTTTTTAATAGTATTTTTATTATTATTCTTATTAAAGCACTTGTATTTAAGATAATAATTCTAATCCATTTTTAAATTAAATGTATTTTTTGTTGATTAGATGGACTTTGATAATTTGATTGGATGGTTGTTTAAAAAAAACAATAACTAAGACTTTGCTACAGTTACTCAGTACTTGAGTATTTATTTTTTCATCAAGTACTTTTTTACTTTTATTCAAGTAATTAATAGGACGGCTACTTTTACTCCTACTTGAGTAGTATCATTCTGAAGTACTTGAGTAAAACTTTTGGCTACTCTACCCACTTCTGGTTTTGAGACAAGAAACCGAAGCTAAGAACGTACACTAGCCAAGCCCTCTAAATTGAGAAATACTTTAAGTCCTTTATCACTCCCACAAAGGCACTATTACAGTCTGACCTGAACTTGAAAATGAACTAATGAAGACCGAAAGCTGAGCACAAAAAAGTAACCCTATATTAGGGGGACTGCAAGTCCTGCAGTATTTAACTTTATTGCCGTATTTATCATCTTTGGACACGTAATTCAACTATCTCATAATAAATTATTAAATGTTACAATCCTAACATAGAGCACAAATAAAACTTGATTTAAAAATGACAAATGGCATTGGCTTGCTTGTCTTGATTTCCTCTGGGTGTGGAAATAGTTCAAGGAATGAAGTGCTGTTCAAGAAGTACCATAAAAATTAAGAGCAAAATTAATTTTGGCATTTTACAAATCATGTTTTATTGACTTAAACATTTTTGTAATTTAAGGTATTATTTTTTTTTCATAATTTACTACATTAAAAATGTTTTCAAATCATGAAAAATAAACAAACAATACTTATGAAAAGAAAATCTAGGAAAATAATATCTAAAATATTCCAAAGATATCAATCCATCCACCCATCCATTATCTGCACCGCTTATCCTCAGTAAGGTCGCGGGGGGGCTGGAGCCCATCCCAGCTATCATCGGGCAGTGGACAGGGGACACCCTGAACTGGTTGCCAGCCGATTGCAGGGCACACAGGGACAGACAACTTGCTCGCTCATTCACACCTAATTTGTACAGGCCAATTATGTGAATTTCCCTGCGGGGATGAATAAAGTATCTATCTGTCTATCGATCGATCGATCTATCTATTAAGCTGACATGTATGTTTCTGGAATGTGGGAGGAAACCGGAGTGCCCAGAGGAAACCCACACAAGCACGGGGTGAAAACATGCAAACTCCACACAGGAGGTTCGATCTCATGACCTCAGATCTGTGCTGCACACGTGCTAACCAGTGCGCCGCTGTGCTGCCCTTCCGAAGATATACATTAGGAAAGATAACAATACTAATTTTAGGTTGTTGTTTTTTACTTTGAACATATGATAAGTGCCATAGCCAAACTGTTCACTGTAAAACAAGTCGGAAATTTAAAGAAAATGTGTTTTCTGGCTCAGAGATAAAGTGAAAAGTGCGCAATTATCTACTGCATTGTTACATGCGAAGCTGAACGTAGCACATGCGAAGCCAGGAGAACGCTGATTTCAAGTAATGTTCAGCCCAGTCCATATAGAACATAGTCTCAACTACAGTTTACAATCAATGTGTCACACTAAATAAATAAGATCAAACAATGACAATCTGAATCAAATCTAATATGACAGAAGTTCTTGTCTTAAAACCCTGCAAATCTTCGCTGGAATACCATGCAAACTTTGTATTTTTGCAGCAGTTGAGTCCTCATTTTCTCACAATGAACTCTTACTTATTTTCAAAGAAAGCTATCCACTTGGTACATTCAGAAGTCCATCAGTTTGAAGCACCAGCAACATCTCAGGAAAGTGTCAAAGAATTGTCTTTTATTCTCAACAACTCCATCGAGCTGGACAAGGACTTCGTATTTTTTGCTGTCGGCAAAATCAGAACTGTGCGACCGCTTGAAATGTGTTTTAAGGCTTTTCATTTTTTGCTTTTTTTTTAACTTCAGAACGTGCCCGGTAGTATCTCGTTATAAAATAGCTGACAAAGCGTGAGTGCTTGCCAACTCTCCTTCTCTGCAAAGCAAAACTTTGCGAGCTCCATCAAGGCGTTGGCAGATAAACTTTAAGTATGCTGTGCTCATCTTAGGGTTGCACAACTTCTCCACAAATAGTGTAAAGTAGTACCTCGTTATACAAGCACCTCTAGACACAAGAATTTACAAAGGAAAATCCAGTTTATGGTACCAGTTTGCGCATGCGCCTCCGCCATCGGGGACCTGATTCTGCGCCCATGGTTATACCTGCCGTATTCCACAGAAAGTTCGTTTTCACATTTTATAGCATCTGCTTTTAGTGACCGTAGGCAAGAATTACGAAAAGGGAATTGTAAGGTGTCTGAAAATAAGAAGAATGATGACAGTTGAAACGAAACAAGAAATAATAGAAAAACCAAAGCACCGTGTGAGTGACCAAGCCAAGGAATATAATCAGGAGGCTGCAAATGCCAATCACAAAGCCGTGTAAGAATGTATGCAACACTTTGCTGCAATATTACCAGGGGAAAGGTTTTATTCCTGTTGCAAAGATTAGCCAGCAAGGATGAGGACAAACCAGAGAAACTGGCATATTACAGGAGCTGGGGGGAATTTGCTGCATTTGTCAGTTGAAAAGAAACATCCAGAAGGGAGGCAACTGGTCGTGCGACAGCTCAGTTAATGTCAATTTCCTTACGCATTTCCATAACATTTTGAAGGGTAGGCAGAGACAAATCTCGTCGGATAAGTTTACTTACCGTAAATTCCGGACTATAAGCCGCTACTTTTTTCCCAAACCTTCAACCCTGCGGCTTATTCAGTGATGCGGCCAATTTACGTAATTTTTCTAACGGCTGCCAGCGGCGCTCGAGTACAAAAGGTAAGATTTAGACCGGTGGAATATATGCGCCGAGGAAGGCTGCAACTTCGTAGCTTGTGCATAAATTAAATTAGCGTAGACATATCCTCATCATGCAACTTGCAAAATGAAAGGAACATGAGGTAGTTTTCAAGCAAAAAGCGAGCAGTCCGATAACTAAGGAAACAGAGCTACTGCACATAAACTTCACTTTGCGAGCGTGTTGCTAGCGTGTTTTTGACTAAGGGAGCGTGGGACGTCGTCTATGTGGCAAAGTTTCTTTCCCATACTGGGGAAAACGACTTTAATGACGTCAGGTATAAGGAGGAAGATGAGGACGGTTTACCGTGGTTTCTACAATAGCGGTATGTTTTTTTCTTAACAGACCTGTTTACCTTATTTTTAGTAGCATTTTGCTACCCTCCACAGGCACGGTTTGGGATGAAAGTTATAGTATTGTAATTAAAGCTTTGAAAACTCTCTCGGTGTACCGTCTTTCTTTGTAAAAATGTGTAACCGATGTATAATATGTATTTGCACCTGTATATTTTTGTAATGTATCTATTTGAGACACTTATTCTGATATGTTTTGCGAATTAAAAGAGAGGGGCGGAGCAAACGCGGGCTGACAGGAAGTGGGGTAAAGGTGAGTGAGACCTGTTGTCGCGGCTGACAATAGTGGAAATATATTTTTCCCACCCTTACCTTTGAAAATATAGACTTTTTTTCCTTGGATTAGTTTTAACGGGCACCCGGACTCTGCAGGTCTGCATCAAATCTTAAGTACCGGTATCATTTTCTGTTCATTTTGCCGGCTGTGGTTTTAGGACTATGTACTTTACGTTCAGTTACAGTCGCGGGACTCAAAGCCGGGTTCGGGCTAATTTTGTGATTGTGTTACATGTTTTAGTGTGGGCGCATGCGGCTTATATACAGGTGCAAACTCTACACAGGAGGTTCGATCTCATGACCTCAGAACTGTGCTGCACACGTGCTAACCACTGCCCCACCGTGCACACCCCCAAAAATAGCCTTTTGTCATATATATTTTTTTATATATAAGAAGCACTGGACTATATGGTTCAAAAATTAAAACTACAGTATGAGCTACAGTATTTTCAGTGTACAACCATTTCATCTGTTGCGTTTAATTTATACACTCGATGTATATATTAGTGCAATGATAGATTAGTGGAACTACGTTACTGTTCAAAATTGCAAAACATTGTGTACCACAATAGCTGAACTCAGGTAGCAGTGGTGAGAGCGACAGCACCATTCAACTAGACCACTAGTGATACAGATAATAAATTAAAAAGGCATTAGATTTTCTCAATATATCAATATTTTTACTCAGAAATAAAAAAAAAGGAAGAAAAAGCACGCGAAGAAAACTATTTGAGTAATCTGATGATGAATTGGATTTTTGCGCTCGTTCATCTATCTTTCTGTTTTTTCCATTCTCTAACATACGTTTCTGGCACTGAGTAAAAGTCGTGAAAAAATAAGATCCAATCCAATGCCTTTTCAAATGTTATCTGTATCATTAGTGGTTTAGGTATTAGGTGCAAGCGCTCCCACCGTTGCATCCAATGTTTTGCGATTTTCGGCAGCGATTTATTTTCAATTGATCAATCATTACTCAAATGCCGTAATGTATACCATAAAACATTGAGTAGTAACGCACACTTATACATAATGCATGCATCTGTAATCTTATCCATCATATTTGGCAGATATATAAGGCGCACCTGGTTACAAATTCCTGGCCAATTTGGGGTTTTTAGGTGCCCGGAAAATATGGCACGTGCAGCACGTGAACCCAGTCAGCAAAGATAGGACAAAAAAAGCAATCCATGAATGAATATCGCCTCACAAATGTAGAAGGAGGACATTCCATTTATTCCCAACCATGTCACTCCACAGCTGTTATCAACCGGATTTGACCAACGATACGATTCTTGCAAAAAACAAGTTGGCATTAGCATATGTTGGAATGAAAAATACCTGAGATGCGGGAGCTTTAACTGGTTTAAACAACACGACAAGACACAAAGGAGATGGTAAGCCGCTGCTGTTCCAGCTCGTGCACCCGGCGGATTTTGCACGTTTGAGGGACTGCCAGAAGAATGCTTTCATCATCCCCCAAGTCCGCATTACGTACCACAACAAGGCCAGCTCAAACCAGTTAATCACTCGCTATCGTTTGGATATCGCCGGGATCTTTCTTTAAGCTTGCAAATGATTATCTGTCGTTCGTTTACGACTGTGCCCCAAACAATCTGTGGCGTATAGAAATACATGTATGAATCCATAAATACCCTACAATTGTATGACACATAAAAAACACGTGAATAAATCACTTAATACTTAAATGTAAAATATAAATGCAAATAATTCATTTATTTACGTATTTTATCATTTATTTTGCCAATTATTTATTTGGGTTTTTAGTTCATCATGTATTTTGTTGTGTATTTTGTTGTGTGTTTTGTTGTTTATTTTGTCTAGGGCTGCAACCAGCAACTATTTTAACAGTAAACTTGTTATTGAGCCATGCCTGTCAAACTCAGCCAAATACTCCCCGTATTGCAAATGCCCTTATTAAACAAAAATAAACCTTACAAACACAACGCGGCACTTATTTACTCACAGCAAGACAGAAGTTGCAAAATACCGAGACAATATTAACCATCTATGATGGCATTGATGTCTGCTGCCAGTGACCAAGACGATCAGGATTCGATCTTACAAACAAATATTGAATTTTTAAAGTTTCCTGTACAAAAATTCTCATACAGCGTCACAATTTGAAATGATCAAAAATACGAGGAAATCACATAAGTTGATAGGTACTTTTGAAAGAATTTGTCTAATAATCAGATAAGTATTTTTTTTCTTAGATTTAGCAGGAAGTTGACATAATTATGATCCCAATGATTATAAACACAAGAAAAATTGGTACAATGAAAACTACATCTTTTATTGAACATACTGCGGATTTGTACAAAATCAAACTAAAATGCCCTATTTAAAACCAATAAGGCATTGTAGAGACATTAATCCATAAATAAACCTCCGTCTCTTTTTTAGGGGGATGGAAATAAATAATAATTTAAAAGCTAGTAAAAATATTTATCCATGTAAACCAATTAAAAGCAAGATCATTAGAAACAGCAGAATAGTAAATACACATTGTGTTCATTTTTGTGAAGTATATTCAGTGGTCAACTGCAAATTCTGTCACAATTGTGCTGAATGATTCTTATCAGTTTGCTATCAAACAGTTTTAAGAACTGAAGTTTGTGGTTTTACCGTTTAACAACGGACATTTGTAATTCGCTTGTATTAAATTTCTAATTTATGTGTCAGGTACTGTTTGGTAAAGAGGTGAGATTGGTCCCAAAAAAATCCAGCCTTGTCCTGACCCAGCCCGCGGGTACAAAAGCCAGAACCAGCCCGAACCCGACCGTTTAACTTGGTTTGAGGAACCGGGCCCGAAGTAAAACCTAAGTTGCACTTAGGCACCAAAGTACTCACTGGTGGAAGAAAGGCATTGAAGTCGATCGGTGAACTTGTTATTCAACTAAGAAGTGTAGGGTCAGCGAGTTTCACCCGCCCCAACATCTAAATAACATTTTAAATTACAAGATACATGACGGAATATATGACAAAACGCACAACAGAATAAACAACACAATACACAATAAAATAAATGACAAAACAAATACTGAAATAAATAAATGACAAAGTGCATAAAACATACAAATA
This sequence comes from Urocampus carinirostris, assembly GCF_059441175.1. Lineage (NCBI taxonomy): Eukaryota > Metazoa > Chordata > Actinopteri > Syngnathiformes > Syngnathidae > Urocampus > Urocampus carinirostris. The sequence goes on along the minus strand of NC_142349.1, from coordinate 7,191,268 downwards.
ACTGGCATTTACTGGTATATAATATATTAAGGAATCCATCGTCACAAATTTGTATGTATTTATTTATACATTTATTTCTACATATAGCAGGAATGGTCCTCCGTAGTGAACCGCAACAAATTGAAATTTTGCGCATTTGTGTTGGGCTTATTCAGTAAAAAGTTCTCAAGAACAACTTCTCTATCTGCACTATAATTATGACTTGTTTTGTAATACTTGCTCTTGTAAGAGGGTGGACGTGTAAATAACAGCCAGCTTTCCACAATCACCCCTGCCTGTGTGCATTTGAGAATCTGAAGTCGTACGGATTTGTGAAATAAAATCCACGGACTTGTCAGACAGCTGCCGCCGAATGTACAAAATCAAAGCCGTCCCCATCATAACCTGAGCACAGCAAGCTCCTCCAGCAGAGACTTGAAATTATTTGTTGATTTACAGCATGATTGAGTGACTTCCCTTTCACCTCTTGCTCTCTTTTAAGTCCTCCTATGGTCTTTGCTTCTTTGATCTATCAGTAAAATACAAGGTGTTTCAACAGATATGACATCCTGTGATATAAATATCACAGAATTAGATGATTGAGCAAATGAAATCCACTGATTTAATGCCAGATGTTTCTCTTAAATGGGAAGTGCGGGTGCCAGCCATGTTGACTCATTTTTGAAGGCCTGCAGAAAATGTATTTCTGTAGCTATATTGGCATAGGACATATCAATTGAAAACCTAAACCCATGTTTCTAGCCATTACCATTTTTTAGTACCAATCCACCCTAGGGACGAGCTGCGACCCAAATCAAGAAAATATTTATCCTTAAAGCAGAAGACACTCAACTATATCATCTGATACTAAAGTGTGGAAATTTAGAGGCCTGTCTCACTGAGATAATAAGACGGATGTCACTCAACTTCTTGCGCATCAACTCTGAAAAGACCAAAATGTAAATTATTGGTCCATCTAATTGCCATGACTTGTTCTCAAAACTGCTCTGAACATTGACAAATGTAATATCACCCGGAGTGACTAAGTCGAAAATCTATGTGTCACAGTTGACCCCAATCTGTCCTTCCAGTTACACCTTAAGAACATTACTAGAAAAGCTTTTGTTCCATCATCGCAACATTGCTAAAATCCGCCCTATGCTGTCCTAGTCTGATGCAGAGATTATAATTCATCCAATTGTTACCTCACGTCTTGATTACTGGAATGTAAAATGAAATGAAATGATCTGCATTTATATAGCGCTTTTCAAGTCAATGACTTCCCAAAGCGCTTTACAATGTGCTCCACATTTCCCAATCGCGGCCTTGCAGCCATGTAAGGCGCTAACCTGCTTATTGGGGGTATTAGGGTTTCAGTGTCTTACCCAAGAACACTTCAGATTCAGATTCAGATTTACTTTATTGTCATTCGTGTACACGTGTATACAGAACGAAATGTCGATACATCTGACCCGCACAGTTTCTTTGAACGTCAGCCGGGATAGATTAACCATGTTTCGTCAGAATTTTAGCGCAGCAGTTCGTCATCTCGCGGTTCGATGCCACTTCCAGTTGTTAAATGGTCCAGTTTATTGTCCAGAGAGCGAACGTTGGAGAGGAAAATGGATGGGAGAGGCGTTTTGCAGGGTTTAGCCATGTAACACGGACGAGCCGGGATTCGAACTGGGATACCTTGATCCCAAGACGAGAGCTCTACCTCCTGAGCTACTCTCCGGTCTCCTGATGTCCAAAATCAAGAGCCTTCAGCTGGTACAAAATGCTGCAGCGAGGCTTTCAACCAAGACAAGAAAGTTTGATCACATTACCCTGATTTTAGCTAACCTGCATTGGCTCCCTGTTAGCTTAAAATGTAATTTTAAGGTTCTATTGGGATTATACAAAGTCATGCATGGACTTGCTTTCTCATATCTTTCAGATTTAATTTCCCCTATGTTCCGGTCCGGAGCCTTCGCTCTGAAAATGCTGGTCTACTAGTGATCCCAAGAGCCAAGAAAGGAACCGCAGGTTCGAGAGCGTTCTCCATTTTGGGCCCGGTTGTTGAGGAATGCTCTTACCCCTGAGATTAAATCTGCAACCTCAGTGGAACTGTTTGAATCTAGGCTTAAAACACACTTCTATTCAATAGCTATAAATGACCTATATTTCATCATGACAATATCTGTGAATTATTTGTTATCGCAACATCCATTGCAGCCTGGTCATCCTGGAAGGGGGATTACCTCATGTGCAGTTCCTTCTCAAGGTTTCTTCATTTTCCACATCTTGAGGTTTATGAGTTTTTTTTTGCCATCATGTAGGTTTTAGATCAGAGGATGGTGTAATAATAGTCTGTAGTTTGCAATAATCTGTGGTCTGTACAGCCTTTTAAGACTCCTTGTGATTTCAAATAAACATGGCTTGACACTTAAGCTGTCAACTTAAAGCAGAGAGAGTAGAATATATTCACATTTTTTTCAAAAAATAAAATAAACAGGAAAACTAAAACAACTTAAAATACTTTATATACTCGCATAGAAGCCCATAAGTGACCCCCTAAAACTGCTTCAAAACAGCCACACGCAAAAGAAAATCAAAATATTCATAAAACCTGTACCTAAACATCAATATATTTTTGTAATTATGTAGTTAATAAAGATCAATATACTGGTAAGCTAAAAATAAAGAATGTTCAAACCATTTACTGGACCTTCCAGGAGCACATCAATTAAATACACATGTTGGTATTTCACAATCGTTTCCTTCTTTGACTCAACCGTCACTTTTTTCCACTTTTCCTTCCCCTTATCAATACCTTTCCTGGGATCTATAATCATGGGCAGAAAAGGAAATAAAACCAATAAAATGAGATGTGGTCCCTCTCAAAAAGCGCCGACTGACTCAACAGGTAAAAGAGATCGACCAGGGCGTTATTGCCATCTACTGTTAAGGAGAGAAATTGACCCTAGGTTTTTTTCTTTTTTGCATCATTTTGCGAATGCAAGGTCCGCAACCCACTGAAAACGTTCACGACTCACTTTTGTGTGTCTTGACCCACCACTTGAGAAACTCTGGTTTAGTAAACAACAATTAAACATTGTCAAGTTTTCCGAGAAAACTGAGAAAAAATGGCTTTTAGTAAAGGGATGCATTTCAAGCAGAAATTTCACTTTGGTGAGGTGTTTTTGCATTTGTGATGCCTCCAATATCTAAAGGATGCTTTCCATAAACACAAGGGCACTTTGCTTGCAAAAATGTGTCACAAGAACACTGAACTGATGCATGAACGATGCAAGAACCGTTCAGCTACCAAAGCTTACAGGAAAGTGATCAAAATATTTCGGTCAGCATGGCGATCCCTTGGCCGACCGTGTTCCTGTGGGCGTGCAGGAAACGTCATCCCTCTCTGACCAGACGATGACTATGGAACTACCACCTTTTTTTAAAGATAAAAGCTTTGTTCTCTCACCACACGGCTTCAGTATGCCTACTCACCAAGCGGGGCTGCCCACACACTCTCATTTGCCGGATACAGGAAGCAACACTAGAAAGTAGGGGCTCCCTTGATTTGATCAAACCCAATCGTGCCAGCTAATGGTTATTTATCATACTGAAATCATTCCAAGAGGCTGAATACTTAATGAAGAGCTTACCCAAACATTTTATAATATATTTTGTAAATAAAACAGAGATATATGTTTACGTTTTGGCATTCAGGGACAATTATTCTAGAAAAGTATGTATACATTATGGCACTGAATGATTTAAGAAGTAAATGTTGAAAATTATAAGATTTTTTCTTTCAAATCTGAATGACAAATTCAAAAGCATCTGAATTTTCGAAATGTTCAATATATAAGCCACGGCATACGTCAAGTCGGTAATGCAGCTCCTGCCAAACATGCTGAAGCATATCTTGAGTAAAGTTCTCCAGCATATTAAATGTTTTTTTTTTCATTTTGTACACAAATTATCTGCTTGTGAGTTTGTACAGGTTAATATATACCGTATTTTCCGCACTATAGGGCGCACCGGGTTATAGGGCGCACCACCAAAAAATAGTTTTTGGTCCTATATCTTCCATACATAAGGCGCACCGGATTATAAACCGCTACAATGGGAACGTCGACAAAACAGTCAGATAGTTCAGTCAAACTGATTACCCCCTTAACATTCCCAAAGCTTGCAAAGAAGCAAATACGTGTCGTAGACACGTGCAGATGCGGTGTCCGTATGATGTCAATCAAATGCATCGTTCCAAATATCATTCGCAAGGTTAAAGTCTTAGGATTCAAGAAATGCCAACCATTCCTTAGTTTCTATTTTCTTTTTCGCTCGTAACTTTACTGTACATATGACAATAAACACTTGGAATTGAGTTTAATTTAAAAAAAAAACATCACAGAAACATCGATATCACTCTGAAACAAGATACTGGGAAAATATATAGCCAGAGTAGCTCACCGAAGTCGTTGCCTTCAATAATAATGTGCAACCATGGTCCTCTTATATCGGTGAGTGTAGTAAATCCAGGAGAGTCAAATCTTTACAAATACAGAATAGTAAAACATGTTCTCTCTATGCCGTAGACAACCAAATGCAAACATGTTCTCTCTATGCCATAGACAACCAAACCTGCTATCCACATTCATCTTTTTCGGCCAATTGCAGGCTTTGTTTTGCCCCTTTAGCCTATGCGAGCCTGTAAATGATAAAAAAGATCCGCCTCCTTTACCTCCGAATAATTTTAGCCAATAGTGATCGATTCAAATGATGATTGACACATTGGCTAGCAAATGAAACGCCGGCATATGTAGCCCAGCATACACCGCGGACGACTTCGCCTTCGGGGGAAAATCTAGTCGGCGGCTGCTTGCCTTAGTTGCAAGACTTTGCGACTTAATATTGATCCATATATAAGGCGCACTGTATTATAAGGCGCATGGTCAGTTTTTGAAAAAAATAAAGGCTTTAAGGTGCGCCTTACAGTGCGGAAAATACGGTATATTCATAATAATAATTATTAATAATATTCAAAGCATATCTTGCTTTTAAAACACCCTATACTGTATTTTCTCCTCATAAACCTGGGATTCGTCTTTTTTACCCTCCATTATGTGGTTGTTTTACTCCTATCTGGCTTGCACCAGATTTTTGCATGTATGATCCTTTTACATGCTGGTGATTATCCCTCAGTTGGTTTGGATTTTTTTTTGTAAGCACTTCATCATAAACAAGACACGATGCATCACACGATAACAGACCCCTAATTTTTGGATTTTGTTCTTTTTTCTTCTTCCTAAAATCAATGACTTGTTTTAACTCATTGGATGCATAATTAACAGACCACATGCCGCAAATGTAATGACGCATATTGTCAATGTCAGAAAAACATTTTGTATTTTCGTCATTTTTTTATTCCTTATTGAATGTTTCCGATTCAAATTGGGTCTTTTGTACAAAATATAACACTGAAAATGCTTTATTTTATTTTAAGATCAAATTGATTAGGTCAATCTGTTAAAACGCCCTTGTAATTTAGTCATAAAGTAACAAAGTCAAATAAAATAAAATTATATGAATAGAGACGTTGTTTTTACATTACAGGTAAGATCTTAAGTCCAAGCCCGACCAGACTCAATTTTTAGCCCGGGTCGGGCCTAAAATGTCAATCATTACATTCGGGTAGGGTCGGGCTTCTCTATTGCTGACATTTTTTTTTCAATAATCTACCTGTGATTGTTTTTCTATTTATCTTAAGTTTTCAAAATTTGAATCACATTTATTCAAAATGATATTATAAAACACTGCACAGTTTGAATCATTCATGCTCTCTGAACCATTATTACTAAATAATTTTTCATAAAACACCAAGACTTTTAAAGGACCAAATTACAGCTGTGTGCCTTAACGTGACAGGCTACATTCTCCAGAGTAATAATCCAAATGGAGGTCTCCCTTTACAGACCAAACGTATAATTTCAGTGTGATTGCGCTGACGAAAGTAAGCACGCCACTTATTTTCAAATTGCAATACATGCAAATCTCGGTGGGACTGATCTCAAACACAGTGCTCTACAAAGCATTGAAATCTCAGCGGTGTAACAACTGCATAATTAGCCACATCCCCATGAGGTTGAAACTGGATTACAGCGGGATGAATAGATAAATAAACACTCAGGCGTTCTCTAATAACTTCATGATGTACAGAGTAGAGAGGAGAAATGTTTTTCTCTCTTTACGACTGCGCCACTGTGCCAGGTGAATTTGTGCCGCGATAAATAGGGCAGGGCATCAGCAACTATAAAGATAAAATGAACTTGCCATCAACGTGTGTCATGCACTGCACGGTGATACAAGGTCAACCGTAGCAAATATTTGAAACCGCTGCAATAAAATTTGAGGTTATAAATGATTATGGGTGTGCTCCGATAAATACAATAAATCAACCCTGCATCAAGTTGCATTCTTCATGCTCAAGTAGCATACAGCCAATGCAAACAATAAAACTTTATGGCGTGATGATTTGTAACAGTAAAAAATATTGGTGGTAAAATGGGATTAATGGAAGGATTGCTGTCTTATTGCGTATTTTTTAAATGAAGTACTACTTATTCCATGACGTACACGGAATCCGTCTAACCAGCCATTAAGTGCTAATGACAACGATAGAATTAGAACAAGAATTTTCTTTATTATTATTGATAACAACGTAGTAAACATAGTTTACCACGGGATTAGATGAGCCATGTAATAAAAGACTTAAAAGGGAAAAGTAAGACAAAAAGAAAAGAACCTGTGGCTCTAAGGGAAAAGAGCCATAACCAGCTAGACCAAAGAAAAGCTTCGACCATCATGCTGTCTGGACTCCGAACTCTCTCCCTTGCCTACACCTCCCACCCCACTGCATTCTGTCAAATCAATACCAAACTACTCTATTTAGATTCGATTTAGATTTTTAGATTTTTATACGGATCCTTTTTTTTCTTACCTTGCTGCTGTCTGTAATTCTCTTATTTATTGCATATTTGCACATGGGAAAGATAAATACATTTTATATGTGCGGTATGTTGTGCATTTAGCATAATTGACAATAAAATTGAAGTTAAGATGAAGTTTAGTTGAGATGACAAAGTTTCATTATAACTTGGGCTCATTCCCTTTACTCCCCTTCCCCTCCATTTTGCGCAAAGCATGTTTACAAAGAGGCAAAGAATGTCCCATTCCTCCACACAGCATTGTTAAGATGAAAGAGTACGGTACTCGAGCACCCTTGTTACAATGTTAGGTGCCCCCTAGCTGCTTCTTAGTTACGCACACTCGGCATTACTGACCAGCTGGAAGTAATTGTTGAACCTTTACCACATGCTGGCTGAGATGGAAAGCTGCGTCATTGCTGTCACAGATTTCTTGAACAATTTTACATATTAGCTATGTTTTTTAAATATATTGAGTATGTTTTGTGTATTGTTACCCAATGCAACATCTATGGCAGCCTTGTCATAATGGAAAGGGAATTATCACTTGTAGGGCCCCTTCTCAAGGTTATCTATTTTCCTCAAGTTTGGGTTTTTGAGTTTTCCCTTGCCCGCATGCTGGTTTCAGATCAAGGGATGGTGTAATTCTGCCTTGGGATTAAGTACTATACAAGTGTGACTTGACTTGAAATTGCATTTGAAAACTTATTTATTTTTAAATTGAATCTTTTCTGAGAAAATGCATTTATGTGCAATGATACCTCCCCTACATCCTCCCAGACTCTCTGAGAATGGTTAATTAGTTTATGAAATTCATACCTGTTGGAATCTCCCTGGAAAAGTAAAAAAGGTATTTGGGGCAGGGGATGAAGACCACTTCCCCAACATCAGCATTTGGCCAGCAGGTGATCTTGTCCCACGTACCACTGCAACCTGGAAGTCACATATACAATAAACACAGAATGAAAATTACCTCCCAACCAACCAACATGCTTGGGGAGTAAAGGAATACATGAAACAATGTTACGTAATTAGGATACAAAAAACAGAATCGTATTCCGTTTCAGTTACAGAGAAAAGACGTAATCAAATTATAGGTTTATTTAGTTGAATTAAGGATTACGTTGCAGGATTTCAGTTTTTTTTTTTTTTAAGTATTTTTATACATACATAATGCGCCGATAGACGGCTTTTGTGTTTCATAATGTCAATCATTGACACTAGATGGACAAAGAGAGATGAATTTTAGACACGCGGTACGTGCGGATCGTAGTAGCCTCCATATAGTGCAGATTGTACAGATTGCATGTTCGTCACACGGTGTTGCAGGTAAAAGTACTTTTGATTCCGTCTTATTTATGTATGTAGCACTCATTTTGTTGAATTGGTGCGAGCTTGCAGTTTCATGAGGCTGTTTTTGTGTGTGATTTTTGGTGCGCTAGTGATGCATTCGGGGATATTAAGTAAATTTGCTTAATCATCTTCTTTTTGTGTTTTGTAGTTAATTGTTGTTCAATATCCACGATATGATCACTGTATTAATCTACTCTTAACGCGAACCAAAACAGAGCATAGAGAAAGTTTGATTTTTGCTTGATAAACTATAATATGTGGTTAAAATTGAAGCACTATTTTGTTGGACGACAAGCAACTACCTGACCTTGGTTTCTTCCAATTCTTTTTCAAAGTTACATTGTTCCATCCATCCATTATATGCACCGCCTATCCTCAGGGGAGTGTCACAGGGGAGTGGGAAGGGGACACACTGAAGTGGTACTTTGCTCATTTTGTATTTTATTAGCATATGTGGTATTGGAGTAATCCAAAAGTAATTAAAAGTAATCAAGTTACATTATTGAAATATTATGGTATTGGGATTATGTGACTTATTACACTTTTCAACAGGTAAATATTAACTGTATCGGATTACATTTTTAAAGTAACCCTTCCAACCCTGCCAACCAACCACCCCCGAAAAAATGCCTTCCATCAAAGTTGTTTGGCTTCTGAATTAGCGTTCCCATGGCAGCCAGCGCATCAGATCCATAAGAGCAGATCTCTTAGTTTAACACTGAGCTCCGCCATGACTTATAAAAAGGCTCCCCGTCCTTTGTTGCATATTCTGATTTGAATCATCAGTCAGAAGAGATTTTCCACACTGCATTTTGGTTCGGTATAGAGAAGTGGGTCACCACGCCTCAATTCAAACATCTGTTTATTACTTTGTTGGTGATACGTTCCACGTTTGTCGGTTGCGGGTACAGTGGCACCAACACTTGAGGGACACCAGAAAAGGAAAGGTGAGCTGTAAAAGATTGTTTTCAATTGATTTCAGAGTGTGGGAGAGGCATTCAACCCCTACTGTGTACTAAAATTGCGAATTTCTCACAGTTTTGCCCAAATATGTGCTGAGTGCTGATAGTGTCCCACATTTCCCATATCTCTCTCTCTCTCTTTCTTTTGGGACACGGAGAAGAGATCGAAATAGCCATGATTTTCTCATAGCTCTTGTTTACTTAGACTTAGATAACCATCCATCAATTTTCTGCACCGCTAATCTTGACAAGGGTTGCAGGAGTGCTGGAGCTCATCTCAGCTTTCTTTGGGCAGCGGTTAGGGGAAACCCTGCCTGAATGTAAGAGGAGACGAGAGTGCCCGGAAGATACCCACAAAGGCACGGGGAGAACATGCAAACTTTTCATAGGGAGGCCCGAGCTGGAATTGAACCCGGGACGTCCAAACCACTCAGTCGGGCTGCCCCTTTAGATAACTATAATGCCTTTTTTTAAAATTTGGTATATGAGCAGCAAGGGGTGGCACAAAGGTCGACTGTTTATCGAGTCCGCCTTACATTTCAGAGGTCCCGGGTTCAATTCCAGTTACTGGCCTCGTTTGCATTTTCTCCATGGTTGCTTCGGTTTCCTCCAACATTCTAAAAACATGTAGGCAGGTGTACTTCTGACTGAAAATTGTCCCTAAGACTGAATGATCGTCTGTCCCTGTGTGCCGTGTGATTGGCTAGCAACTAATCCAGGGTGTCCATCACTTCTGTCACCGCCATGCGGAAAAGAAGGAGAAAAGATGATTTGCTCATTAATTAATCGTCAATATGGTGAACTTCTTCCAGTTTATAGTAAATCAGAGAAACAATCTGCATGCTGCTCTGTTGAAGCGTGCAAGAGATCTGATAAGTTTATCGCCTTTATAATGTTGGAAACCTGCAAAGAAGACTTCATGAGATGCCAGTGCTGCATCGGGTCAGGTGCAATCGACATTTCGTTCTGTGTACATTGTTACACAGAATGACAATACAAGGAAATTATTATTATTATTATTATTATTTTGCAAACTCTTATTTGTTGTTTTGACAATTACATAATTGTCGCTCTCACCCAATCATGTTGCTGTTCTTTGATTATCACACCCCTTAGGGCTGATCTGCTTTTTATAACCCTGAAGATTTAATAAAAAGAGAATGGGGATAGATATTCCCTGTCTGAAGTCTTGTCTTCCTGTCCTCCTTGCAAGTTCAAATTACAATCATGTTTTTTCTCCTTATTTTGAGTGTCTACTCGAACTTAAACCTAACAGTGTCCATCCGTTTCTATGATCTCATTAAAGGGATCATGTGTTTATCTAGCGCCTTCTAGCGGAAAAACATATATTTAGATTTAAATAATAAGGAAAAGTAGATAAATTCTTATATTAATGTGGATATTTCAGAGTACTATGAGGTCAAGTAATTTGCATTTATTTTGCATGAAATGAGTCTAACTTGGAGGAAACTAGAATATTTGTTCGACATTTCGCTGCTACAAGTATCACAGAAAAACAAAACTTTTCCGAAAGCCTGGGCATATAATAAGACAAAAAAGTTTTGTATTGTTCCTTGTGCTTTTTAGCACCCGCTTTATGATGCACTACACAACACAGTGACATCTAGTGGTCAATTATTACACACTGTCCCTTTAAAGTCAACGTTGATATGACTTTGGTTGAGAGGCATGGAAGCATGTTGTTCCCTCTTGAAATTTTTCCATCTGTTTGCAGTTTTTTGATGAAGGTACTAAAGGCCGATTTATATCCCGCATTGAATCCAATTAGTCTGTTCTTCTTCCGCCATGCAGGCCATGCACCGTCTCAGCTCTACTTTTAAAAAGAATAATATATAAGAAAAGTCTTTCACTTCTACCACGACGCAATCGCCTATTCGAACTTGTCAAACTTACTGCCCATAAGTCAGGCAATATACGCCAATGTTCAATCTTGAAAGTCTAAGACCAGACCTGAAAAAAAAACATTGATTGACTTTAAGGTCCATTTTCATTCTGTTTAGCATTTTCAAATGTCAACCAATCTAAAATCAGGGTATATTTCATAACGACTCGTTGCCAGTGTCTCTTTTACAGCTATAGTTGCGAACCGTTAATGCTAGCATAGTACAAAATAGAATAGAATAGAATAGAATAGAATAGAATAGAATAGAATAGAATAGAATAGAATAGAATAGAATAGGTCTTTATTGTCATTATTATCATTGGATGCATCAAGATTAGACATGGCACTCAAGGGTAAACATGGAAAAAAGACTTTAAAGAGAAGAATAAGATAAAAGACTGCGACATGGTGCTTAAAAACATTGATGCAGTGAAAGAATAGCGTATTTTAACAATAGTGCAATGAAAAGTAGTGCAATAACATTAGCCGCAGCAAAAAATACCAAATAAGTTGCAAGTTTGAATATCTTTACTGTTCTCCGCACTTGTTTGGGGTGGCGATGGCCCTGGGGAGGAAACGGTCTCTGATGAGCCTGTTTTTTCTTGTTTTAAGGGACCTACCAGAGGGTAATAAGAAAAAAGGGGGTAGCCCGGGTGAGAAGAGTCCCTTATCATATAGACGCCTCTGCTACCATCACTTTTTTATAGTAGTGTCATATAAACAGCAGCAAAAGGCACGTTAACACTAGTGTCTCTCATTGGGTGCGAAGTTAAAAAATGCAGAAAAATCAAGCTTACCCCACTGCTGATTTGTCACAAAAACGTTGATTTCCTCAAGATGGTTTCTCGTTTATGTGGGTTATTTTTGTGTCATGTATTTTTAACTCACCTCTCACATTGAGAACTTCAGAACACTTGATAGCTGCTACTGAAATCATTAAGGGGGACACTGTAATCTCAGCTTCAGATGTTGTTGTATTGAAGAAGCATTTGAAAAAGTGGACATTATAGGATTAAAGATACGTTATGACTTCCTCTATTCAGTTATTTGTTAGAGAACAATACCAGACTTTCAAAGTGTCGTTCATTCTCAGCTCAGGTAGTCATTGTCATCCTACTCTCTCACACCAGTTTCCATCATTGTATTGAGCAACTTTTCTTTTAGATCTTTCACGTTTTCTCGGCTCCATCCTTGGGGCCTGATTGGTTCAATACATCCAAGTCCACTCGCCAAAATGTCTGTAGTGACCTTGACTGTGCCTCTCACAAGCTAATTTTGAATTCCATCCAACTCCCGTTACGCCCTAAAAGTACTTCAATATATTCCTTTCCACCACTTATGGCTCAAGGCCCTGTAACAAATCTGGAATGGCCAATTTGTATTTTTAGATGACATAAAGATCATCCATGATTTCCATGGCAATCTTCTTTTTGTTTCATGTTTTATTTTTCTATTTACTGTATTTTCCACACTATAAGCTGCACTGGATTGTAACGAGCTCCCCCAACAAAAAGTGTTTTGACATATATTTTTCATACCTAGGACACACTGGACAATAAGGCACATAAAATTGAGACTACAGTAAGAGCTAAAGTGTTTATTTGTGTATAACCATTGGGCTCTTTATACAATTATGGCATATAATCGCTGATTAAAATCGTAAAAGATTGTCTTCAACGGAAATCAGACCTGGGTTGCGGCGGTGAGGGCGCTGAACTTTGCCCACAAGACAACCAGTGGTACAGATTACATATGGAAAGGCATTTGAGTTTTTTTCATTATCACACTATTTTTACACTCATAATAAAATAAACCTTACCGCTTACAAGCATTTTGTACAATTTGCCAAATGAAATAGTAAAGTGAATAAATACATATAATAAAAAGGAAACATGATAACGCTGGATAAATTATTATTGTTTTTGTTTTATGATTTATTTAACAAATTGTATTTGGTAAGATAAGAAAATAATTCTTAAAATCAGAATATGTTATGATTAAAATTGACAATTTATTTTTAGAAAAACAAGAAACAAATATAGAAAAAAGCAGCAGAATTATATATGTGATTTTCAAATTTTTTTTTTTTTTTTTACAATTCAATTCAAAATGTATTTCAACCCTGCAACCCCAATAAGGATGAGCAGTACAGAAAATGGATGGATGGATTTTAGGTTAGTAAAAAAAAAATGATAAGATTTAAATACAAATTAAATTTATGCAAAATATGTTTCGCGTAAGACAATACAGTTGCTCTTATTTTACTTGTTTTACTACTTTTTAACTCGATATTTTTTGTTGTTTTTGATCATGTTTGCTACTTTTTGGTCTTATCTCTTTATAACAGGCACATTATATTAGCTCAAATGATGTAAAAGGTACTATTTATCGCTTTAGTTAGTTGTTTTAGATTCGACTTGAAGAATATGAAAATGAGTTGTTTCTTTTGGAATTTGAGCTAAATCCACATGATGATGGTCTGGCAGGAGGAGCAAAGTATGTGCAATCATGCAAAATACAATGCCAATCCAGGTTTGAACAGCGTTTGTTGTTTTTTGAGCGAGTTTTGTCACTTCCATCCAGACCTTCAGTGGAATTAGCAAATAAGGATGAGGCAAGAGTATATAACGGTTGACCATTACAAACATCCACATACCTGATGTTTTGTTCTCGATCTGAGCCTCGCACAGGTCCTTCTCCTTGTCCAGCTCCCTCTTCATGTCGCACATCTGATTCTGCATGGAAATTACCTACGAAGAGAGTAGACAGCACTCAAGTAAAAATCTTGGCACGAGTGCTCTGTAAAGGAGCAAAAGAAGCTTTTTATATCGAGGTGAAATTTCCTCAATTGTTTCCCGAAATGATTCGGACCGGCGCAGCTGCCAAGTACCTCATCTGGCATATACAAAAGATGAAAACACATTTCCTGGACATAGTCAGCCAGTACAGTCATTAAATTTCCATATTTTCAAGTGGCAAAGGAGATGAATGCACACTTGCTAAACAAGTTTTTCGTGGGAGTTATTACTTTTACCTTTTTACTAAAGATCAGACTGATAAAACGTAGCCATTAGAGGTAAGATTGGGCCTAAGAAAATTCCACCCCAACGCGACCCAGGAACGCGGGTAATAAAGCCTGACCCATCCCAAACCCAACACATTGACTTTATTTGAGGACCCGGACCCGAAGAAAAAAACAACCTTTCATATTTTATTTGGAATGCTTCTCTCTGACAGCCTTCTTTTATTAATGTATCCACCCGTCATTTTTCTTTGTTTCTTTTCTATGTGTCGCGCGGTGAAGGAACCGCGCAATGGATTCAGTTCTGTCTCGTGCAGCCCTGAGCGAGCGGGCCGGGCTTTTTTTCTCGATTAAATATCCCTTTCGCGCAGCACAGACATTGTTGCCGCGTGCTCGACAATGACAGGTGGATGAATAAAAAAAGAGAAGAATGATATTTAATGATTTAATTTTGGGTTTCGCTCAGCCTATAGATTTTACCTCCCGTATCTATTGCTGGCCACAACATGACTCTAATATTGATGGGACATCTGGCTCTTGATCTTTTTAGAGAATGGGCTCTTTCAGCTTGGCTCACTAAAGAAAGTCGGCTCTGTGGTTCCCGTAAACGGCCTTTTAGATTTTTTTGTTCCTTTAATCAATATTATCACCAATAATAATGTGACATTATGTAGTAATGAATAAATATATATTTTTTAATGTATTACGGTAATCCATCGCTGTTTCACTGTTCACGTTTGGTGGTTTCGCTACTTAGTGGATTTTCATCATTCATTGTGTTCTGCATTATTAATTTCATACAAAGCAACTTGAAAAGAAATCAACACAGAATCCCAAAAAACACACATCATGGCCATATGTGAATAAAAAAAATAACCTTGCAGTGTAACATCAAATAAACAACGAAATATAAAAATACCCTTTCAAATTTGTCATGTACAAAAAAGCTAAGATAGAAACATGGGACCCCTGAAAAATACAAAACATTTGAAATTTAAATATTCACAGAAAAACATTTTTTAAATAAATCTAAAATACAACATTTTATATAAAGTAATCTCTGCTTTTTCGCAGGGGTTGCGTTCCAAAAAAACCACAGAGACATTGATTTATTCATGAGATATCAGCAACATAATATATACAATTATAACAAGGTAACATCTATAGCTCTACAAATAAAAAAAACAACACATAATTGCAGTTGAGTCTTTATTATCATTATACAATAGAACAAAGAAATGTTTCAGTGTAAGAAAGCTAAGAGTCACAAACGTAGTTATTTCCCACGAGTTGTAGCCCCAGTTCATCCGTTTTATGGTAAATGGATAATGGCATTGGTGAGATACAGGTTTGGCAGGGGTGGCTTGTAAGAGTTGTTGCGTAGTCATAGCAGTAGGCTGACTTTGTGGCAGTGCTGTGGCTTTCGCTGCCGACACCCCTTCGGTCTCTTCTCTACCTGATAACGACCCACGGAGCATTTCCTTGCGTTTCTTTGACTTTCCAGGAGTCCGATTTAACTGCTGAATTTCTTGTCATTGTGAGGAGCTACTAAAACACTAGCTGTTGCCTTGCTTTGCAGTTAGTTTTTGGTGGACCCATTAACTTGTGTGCTTGCCCAGCTGTTTGACTGAAAGCATACACCAGCCTATCACAGTGGCGCACACACCCAGCACACACACACACACAGACACACACACACACAGCCCTCTGGCACTTCCCCCAATGATTACATTTGCTGTGTGTTGCCTGCTGCAAAACACAATGCACGATGAAAATTTGCAAAGTATTGAAATACCGAAAAGTAAACAGCAATACAGTGAGGCATTATTGTACTCAACAAATTTAAACTCAAACAACCACACAGAATCCCCGGTAAATGCATATTGACCAATCGTGTCTCTTGAAGGGAGACGGCTCCTGATTAGCAGGGAGCCAGCTCCCGTTGATTACTTCGAAGAGCCAGTTCATAGAGCCGTTATGTTCACAAACAACTCATATTACTCCCATTTTTTCCACACAACACTATAACCAACCCATAATTGCATACATGACTCGTTTCTTCAATCAGGTAAGATCAATTTGAAAGAATGCACACTATTATTTTGTCCTCCAAGAAAAAAAATCATGAAACATGTAAGGCTTTATCTTTATACACAGCACAAGTCAATCATAAAGCTCATTCGAATGCTTATTTTGTTATTTTATTTCATTTTTTCCCGAGTGGCATCCCCCATTGGGTCAGAATATTCGCCACATTTGATACCAGAAAAAAAGACAACCGCATTGGAAACTGAATGTTTTTATGTTGATATTATCCATTAATATCACTTTACACCACGATCACAATCAGTTAGATCAGATTTTTCCTGGTCTAAAATATTTCCGGTCACAAAACTGGAAATGCGCCAGAACACCCGGGGAGGATTAGCGCAATTTACAAAGACACCCGCCACGGCAATTAGACTGTGTCTGTTTTCAGGCCAAGCACAGTCTATCTGTTCGAAAATTGCCAGATGCAAGGCAGCTGTGTACACCGGAACACCTAGACCATTAGACTGGACTCGGAGTGAAAATAAAGATACATGATGTTTTTGAGGCTGAGTACACTTGCGCCTCTCTGTTAAAATCAAACCTCTAGTCTGGATATTGTGTAAGACGTATTGGTTAAGAGCATGTAGATGTAGGATGTTGGGCTTGAATTTCGAGCCAGGTTCGGGCATCAAATCTCAATCATTAAGTCAGGCCGGGCTTCTCTCTCGAAGTTTTTTTTTTCTTCGTGGAGAATCAGCACAGTAGGCCCCTACTTTTAATAAATTAATTATTTGGATAACTACTTTTTACTTCTAATTGAGTTATATTATTCCAAAGTAACTGTAACAGCGACATGCGTACTTCGGCGCCTATGTGTGCGCTCCGGAGCCGAATTGTGCGTTTCGGCGATGCATTTCGGGACCACGCACACTTCAGCGCCGGGGAGCAGCTTCGGGTTTGCTTGGGTCCCGGTCCCTCAAATCAAGGGGTTCGGTCTGGTCCGAGTCGGGCAGGATTTTTTTTAGGCCCGATCTTTCACGGGTATCTTAATTACCACATCTTCAGCTTTATTTTGTTTTGCTAAAAGGGACACTTTTTTATTCCAACAACACAGTTTGTTGACTATTTGAGGGGGTTTTAGGGGTGTTTATATCATAGAAATGCTGAAAAAACAGACTGATGATGAATTATGGATACAACCAAATCTAATAAAGTCCTGAGATTTATGTATCTGCAGTATATCATAAAACACTGAAAAGATTACTTATGTTCAAATATGGATATAAACAAATGTGATAAAGTCCAAAGACTTAGGTACAACACTGCACACCAGTTAACCACAGTCAATTGCTTCCATTAATAATGATTGTAATTCCCCGTATTAAGCAATGATAAACCTTACAATCACCCCGCAAGACACACAGTATTTACTTGGAGTGGGCAGATCAATACAAGTATCGGTATTATCAATACTAGGCAAGCACTTGAGTTGGATCGATACTTTTGTCATTGATAGACATTTCACTCCTCCACGGATATTCTTAAATACGCATTGTAGATAGAGCAATTCTCTCTCTGATCTAGCGCCCTCAGTCACTCTCTAAGTTAATGCCTGAGTATGTGACTGACACTTTTAGCACCTCTCTCTACCTGGCCCGCTGCTGCTCCTGCCTGTCAGACTGACAATAGGGCGACCGACCAACCCTGCCAAAAGCAAAGAATGACAAAGACAAATAGGAAGGGCAACTCCAGAAAACAATACCAGGTCTCATTTTTGGGGTAAAGTGGTCGGCTGCTGTGTAAACAGTTTGAAAAATCGACACAAAAATACCTGAACAAAACTAACCATGTGGAGATCAATGAGCTGCAAAACCTTACTGTTTCTGAACAAAAAACAGTAAATTTGTTGTCACTTCTGCAACAGAGTCAGTGAGAGACAATTGATGCTTTATTTGCACTGCTGACGTTATTCTTAGAAGGAAGTTTGGTTGTTTTGTTGACATATAGTATTTGTATTTATTATTTACATTGCTGCTTTTTTTGGGTTGACTCCATCGGCTTCTGTTCTGAAACCGTTGTAATAAAAATATTGGTATTCATTTTTTATACTTTTAAAATTTGTAATGGAGTTATTTAATAAAAATGAAGCATTTTTAGAGGATAATATCTTTATGATCTGTTTATCGATAATATAGACTAACTCAAAAGGGGACGTGATCAATTATTCAATAATCACGACATTTCTGAACAAAAAGTATCTGTATCGGATCAGTATTGATCGATACTACCCTGTATTTACTTGGATTGGACCGACACCAAAATCCCGGAATCACCCACTTTACATTACTCGCAACAAAATAGACTATGTAGACCAAAAATAAAGATACATTGTGTATAAAGTAAATTTGAATTACCATATAAACAACACAGCTATTCTTTCAGCATCTGTCTTAGTTATTTCTCCACTTACAGTCAATTTAGTGTTTCTTATTATACGTACGTTGAAGATTTGAGATTTAAAAAAAAAAAAACAAGTCCTTTCAAAAAAAAATTCCGAGCAAAAATTATTTTACGGCGTGCGCAAAGTAAAAAAGATCAAATAAAACATAAAATACGGGTAAAAGCGTATAAGTTGACAGGTAAATAATACTACCTATGTTTAAACCAAATGTGTTATTTTCAGGATCTGCACTGACAGAGGCATTTATACATAAATCATACATGCTTCTCCAGGGGAAACCGATGTAACTAAGGATGCTGGAAAGACCACTAAGTGACGAGACAGAGGGGAGGCTGTTGCCATGGTGTCGTGTTAAGAAGACCATTACATCCCGGATCCAAACCCGGCATAAAAGGGCATAAGTGTCAGGGAAACCTTTGAACTGTTCTGATGCTGTGATGCCCAAGACAAAGCTGACTGAAACATGTTACAATAATGATATTAAAATTCTTCAGGTCGAAAAGGTTTACAAAAACAAAATCACGAGGGAGAGCTTGTCTTTTTATTGTGTGGATTCAAAATATCAAAAAGTTATTCAAACTAAACATTGCGAAGCAAGATGACTGCCCCATTGGTCACAATGGCGAGCAAAGCATCCAAGACAAACTCTCTTGACTAATCGGTTAAATCTTGTGCGCATACTAAAGCTGCAAAATTCCATATGGACTAAAGTTTACTGGCAGGCGCATTCCTGAAAGGAGGTCACTTGTGTGTTTAGTTGTACTCACAGGTTTCAGCAGCATGCAGGATAAAAGAATGAAAAGACTCCTCCTGTGTTCTGCATACATCTCCGCAGTGTGTTGCTCGTTTGATTCCAAAAGTGAATGTATGCTTCGGTAAAACCAGATTCAGATGCTTCGTCTGGGCTGACTTGTGCGTTGTTGCACGCAAGAAGTGGCGCGGATCGCGCAAGTGGCAAAATGCTTCTCCTCCCAGCCATTGCGCACAAGTGATAAGCAGCCAATGAAAACTGCTCTGAGGGCAACGGGACACGCCTCAGACACACCTTCCGTTTAACTTCATCAAACCTTTGTCACGTTATGCAGTCCTGATGAGATTGAGGATTGTGAAGCATTTTTTTTGGCATGACACTTTAAATTAAAAAAATAATGATAATAATAATCTAAAGGAAAATCACCCTGCTATTTCAAACACTTTCACAATACATAATAAGCATTAAATAATGAGATCTCACAAATAAATGAATCTACATAGTATTCATTATTGATTGGCAGCCAGTGTTGGGAGAAGAGGTAAGCTCAGGTTTAAAAAGTTCAGCCCGACCCAACCCGAGTCGCGAGTATATAGACCCGAACCCGCCCATACCTGACAGATTAGCTTGTTTTGATAAAGAAGCCCGAAAAACACCCGAAGCTGTAATTTTCCGCAAAAGTAAACACGAACCTTTCACTCCGTCTGCGCGTACTTCAGCGCCAAATTGTGCTGAACTACGCAGCTTGAGGTGTACTTGGGGTCGAGTCCCTCGAATCAACTGTGTACTGCAAGCACAGCGCCTAAAGAATGATTATGCGCCAAAGTGCGCATCTCGGCGACGTGCAGCAAAAGTGAAACTGAAGAAAATGGCATCGAAATGAAAATCATATTCTTCAGAATACAAGCTGCTACTACGTAAAGATTTGGCCAAAAAGCAGAAATAAAGTTTGTAAAACTTGTAAGCTATTGGCAAGAAGCAGAAATGACGTCTGACGTGAGGGAGGTGTAGGGGGAAGCTGCGCATCTTTTACCCTAACACGGAGGGGAAAAACTTCTTTGGATTTAGTTATTTTAGGGTAACGAATTTTCTTTTTCTAAACGATTACTTGGATAAAAGTACGTGCATGCTGGGTAGATACTCCATGAAAGGAAGAAAAAAAAAGGGCGAGAGAGACTTAATAATTGACATTTTAAGTCCGGACACAAGATCTTACCTCTAGTTGGGAGTTTAGAAAGAAATGCATTCATGAAGGGCAATTACTTTTCTCTGAAAACAAGCTCGGCTCAACTGTCGTTATAACATGGTGCGTCATTATTCTGCTACTTTTTCAAAGCAGACAAATAATTTCACTGACTTCTGTTCTTTGATGGTTACTCCTCCGTTCACAAAGCTTTATCTAACCTGCAATCGATCAGCGACACAAGACTGAATACAACACTTGAGAGAGTTGGGCATGATTATCTACCTTCAAAATACAACTGAATACAGTTAAGGTGGGATTGTCTCAAGCACAGCATACGAGAGTGAGTATTTTCTCCCTACTGATATTTTGACATTCTCCCTACCGTTTATATTCACATCTAAGCCATGTTTACAACCATTCATCCATCTCTTCCAATTATCCAGGGTTGGGTCGCAGAGGCTGCAGCCTCGGCAGGGATGCCTAGACCTCCCAATCCCCAGCCACTTCATCAAGCCCATCTGGCAGGATCCCAAGGTGTTCCAAGACCAGCCTAGAGTCGTCGTTTCTCCAGCATGTCCTGGGTTGTTGCCCGGGCCTCCTACCGGTGGCACATGCACGGAACACCTCCCGAGGGAAGTGTACAGGAGGCATCCTTATCAGATGCCTGAGCCACCTCCGCTGGCTCCTGTCAATGTGTCTGAGATTCTCACCTTATCTCTGAGGGAGAGACGAGTCACCTTGCTGAAAAAACTCATTTCAGCCGCTTGTATCCGGGATCTTGTTCTTTTGGTCATAACACCACCAGGGACCGGTACAACCATAAAATAAAATAATTAAATCAGGGGGTCAAGTTTATATGCATATATTTGGTTGTGTGTCACAAATCAGCCAATTGTAGGCAGTGTTTGGGGAGGGGGCTTGGCTTATACAGAACCATAGAAATCAATGGGGCAAAAAAGAGTGCTATTTTTTTTTTTTTGTAAAATTATTTTTGCAGTTCACCATACCAGTAGAAAAAACGAACATTTTTGTAAATTACACAGAAATGGTACAATAAGTATTTTCATGTGTGTAGCATATTTCTGATCGTTTGAATATAGAGAATGACTGATTATTTTTTTGTTTTCAGAGGTTTGTTGAAAAAAGAGGGCTTACTAGGTATTCAGGTAAACTTCACCTCTGACACAGGGTTTATTCTTTTATGTCTTTTAACCACATTTGCTACCTTAGAGTTGATAGTTAAAAGATTAATGGATGAGTTTGTATTTCTGGTTATTTTATTGATTACCTATAATAGGATAAAGATGCACTAGATGAGTACATATAGAACTATACAAAGGGAACTTCCACCAGACTACGCTAACAGCCATGTAGCACGTTCTTTGAAAAAGGGTGGTGGTGTCGCACTCATTTTTGAAAAAACGCTCAAATTTACTCCTCGTACCTCTAATAATTACAAGGCGTTTGAGGCTCTTGTGATGCGGTCCTCTCGATTGTCAATTTATGTAATAACTATCTATCGCGCACCTGGACTATACACAACTTTCTTAGACGAATTTGCTGAACTTTTGTCTGAACTAGTAACCTATGCAGACAAAATTATAATTATGGGGGACTTTAACATTCATATGAACTCCCCACTCAGTTCACTTACTATTGCGTTTAGGTCTCTAATTGATGCATTTGGTTTTAATCAACTGGTTGATTTGCCAACCCATAAAAATGGAAACACGCTAGACTTGATTCTGACTCGAGGAGTTTTAACCTCAAACATTATGGTGTTACCGTGTACTACCGTTATCTCGGATCATTATTTAGTTACATTTGAGGTGCTAGCTAAATGTAGTGTTAAAAAAACGGAAGGATTTAGCGGACGCAATATAAGCACTGGCACAGTTTCTGAGCTCTCCGATATTCTTCCAGGAGCAGTTGCGTCCTTTCCTTCCTACATAGGTTCCATCAAACCACTCCTAAATGAATTCAACGCTACCCTGGCTAGTGCTCTAGATTCAGTAGCGCCCATCCGGTATAAATCACGACCTAAGAGACGCACACCTTGGTTTAATGATGAAACTAGATCCCTTAAACGAGAATGCAGGAAATCTGAAAGAAAATGGCGCGCTACCAAGCTTGAAGTTTTCCTTCAAATCTGGTGTGATAGTTTGTTGAAGTATAAAGCGGCTGGCCTCTGCAAAATCAGCCTACCTTTCGAAGGTGATTGCGTCACAAAAGAACAATCCCAAGGTCCTTTTCGACACTGTAGCATCGCTCACAAGGCAAAAGACTATCCCAGAAAGCTCCACTCATTCTGCCCACGACATAATGGTCTTCTTTACTAAGAAGATCCAAAGGATACAGGAAGAAATTGCTAAAGACAGTATTAATTCAACACATACTAAAGCACTCAAATCTATAGATGCACGACATGGTGGCTGTCCAGGGATTTTGTCCCGTTTTAGTGAACTGTCACTCGAAAATCTTAAACAGATGGTGAATACGGCCAAACCGACGATTTGCCAGTTCGACCCGCTCCCAGGTTCACTTATTAAAGGTCTCTTTGGCGTTCTTGCACCTTCAGTTCTAAATATTTTAAACATATCACTCTCCTCAGGTGTAGTTCCAGCTGCTTTTAAGTCCGCCGTCATTAAACCCACACTGAAACGACTCGACCTTGATCCAGAAAACTTATGTAATTATAGACCTGTGTCAAACTTACCGTTTCTTTCTAAAATACTTGAAAAAGTAGTGGCACAGCAGCTGAATGATTTCATGTCCGAGAACAATCTCTTTGAATCAATGCAATCAGGATTCAGGGCTAACCACTCTACTGAGACAGCTCTGATTAAGGTAACCAATGATCTCCTACGGGCAATGGACTCGGGCGCATCATCACTTTTGCTGCTGCTGGACCTTAGTGCTGCATTTGACACAGTGGACCATAATATCTTGCTAGAACGGTTGGAAAAATGGATTGGTCTCTCAGGAAACGTCCTATTATGGTTCAGATCCTACCTCTCAGATAGGACACATTGCGTTAAATATGGCGAATTGACATCTGAGCCATTTAGTGTTACTTGTGGTGTTCCACAGGGTTCAGTGCTTGGGCCCCTTCTTTTCTGCATTTATATGCTTCCACTAGGTGATATTATTCGCAAGTATAATATCAGTTTCCATTTCTACGCAGATGACACTCAACTCTATCTCCCGATGGAGGAATCTGCCACACTAAACTGTGGAAATTTGGAGGCCTGCCTCACTGAGATAAAAGAGTGGATGTCACTCAATTTCCTGCGTCTTAACTCTGAAAAGACTGAAATGTTAGTTATTGGTCCATCTAAGTCCCGTGACTTATTCTCTAAAACCGCTGTGAACATAGACAATTGCCACATCACACAGAGCGACTCACTTAAAAATTTAGGTGTCATTTTCGACCCCGATCTGTCCTTTCAAACACATGTGAAGAAAATTACTAGAACCGCTTTCTTCCATCTCCGTAACATTGCTAGAATTCGTCCTATACTGTCTCAGTCGGATGCGGAAATCATAATTCACGCGTTTGTTACCTCCCGTCTCGACTACTGTAATGCACTACTTTCCGGTCTTCCGATGACCAGACTCAAGAGTCTCCAGCTGGTACAAAATGCGGCAGCGAGGCTTTTAACAAGGACAAAAAAGTACGATCACATCACTCCAATTTTGGCTAACCTGCATTGGCTCCCTGTTAGCCTAAGATGCGATTTTAAGGTTCTCCTATTATTATACAAAATCATACATGGACTTTCCCCCTCTTATCTTTCAGATCTGATCTCCCCCTATGTCCCGGCCCGAAGCCTTCATTCCGAGAGCGCCGGTCTTCTGGTGATCCCAAGAGCCAAGAAGTGTTCCACTGGTTCGAGAGCGTTCTCCATCCGGGCACCGGCGTTGTGGAATGCTCTTCCCCCTGAGATCCGATCTGCAACCTCAGTGGAAATGTTTAAATCTAAGCTTAAAACTCACTTTTACTCTGTAGCATACGAATAACCTAAACTTCTTATATGTAATAACCTGTGAAGCCCTTAGAGACTAATTGTGATTAAGGGCTATACAAATAAAAATGACTTGACTTGACTTCAACAATTCCTAGGATTCGCCAACTTTTACCGGAGGTTCATCAGGAACTACAGCTCGGTGGCAGCTCCACTCACAGTCCTCACCAGCCCTAAGAAGCCGTTCCGGTGGTGCCTCGCAGCCAATGAGGCTTTCAACTGTCTGAAGAACCATTACTCTACGGCTCCTATACTCCAGGTACCTGACCCGGCATGCCAACTCGTAGTGGAGGTGGACGCCTCAGATGTGGGAGTTGGTGCCGTCCGGTCCCAGCGGTAGAACAAGGACCAGAAGATGCACCTGTGTGCCTTCTTTTCCCTGCGGTTATCTCCGGCCAAACACAATTACGATGTGGGGGATCGTGAGTTGTTGGCTGTCAAACGAGCACTGGAGGAATGGCAGCATTGGTTGGAGGGGGTAACGGTGCCGTTCTTAGTTTGGACAGATCACAAATATTTGGAATATATTAGATCGGCTAAGCGACTAAACCCACGTCAGTCACGTTGGTCCCTGTTCTTTACCCGTTTCAATTTTACCCTGTCCTACAGACCCTCAACGTGAAACCCGACGCCCTCTCCCGGCAATTCCAGAAGCCAGACGAGCAACATCAGGGCCCTGCAACGGTTCTCCTGGCTTCCCGCATGGTAGCGGCTGTTTCCTGGGATATTGAAGCCCGAGTCAGAGAGGCGCTACCAGATCAAGCCGGTCCCAGCTCTTGTCCCGATGGCCGACTATTCGTCCCTGAACCCTGACGGTCTGAGGTACTTCAATGGGGGCATGATTCTCGCCTGTCTTGCCACCCGGGGTCGGTTTGGACCCTCAGTTTCTTGTCCCGACGTTTCTGGTGGCCTTCCATGGTCAAAGATGTACGAGGATACGTATCAGCCTGTCAAGTATGTGCCCAGAACAAGGCCTCTCACCAACGCCCGGCCGAGTTAACCAGGATCTGGAGACAGCGCTCCGCTGTATGGTCTCTCGTGAACCGTTGTCTTGGGCTCGGCAATTGGCATGGGTGGAGTATTCCCACAACTCCCTGGTTAGCTCCTCCACGGGAATATCCCCCTTCCAGTGCGTATATGGCTACCAACCTCCAATGTTCCCTAGCCAGGAGGGGGAAGCCTCCTAACCGTCCACTACTGCTAACGCCCGCCACTGTCGATGAACCTGGGCTCGTGCCCGGGCCGCACTCCTCCGGGCAGGCAAGTCTCATTCAGTCGGGGCTAATCGACGGAGGAATTCTGCTCCGAACTACCATGTGGGCCAGAGTGTTTGGCTTTCATCCGCTGATCTGCCACTGAGGGTTGAGTCGAGGAAACTGGCTCCTCGTTTTCTAGGCCCGTTCCCCATAGAAAGGATTATCAACGCCTCGGCGGTCCGTTCCCGCCTGCCAAGGTCTATGAGGGTGCACCCCACATTCCATGTCTCCCGGATCAAGCCCATCAGCCAGAGCCCGTTGGCACCCGTAACGCCTCCTCCCCCGGCTCCGCGCCGTCTGGACGGGGAACCTGTCTACACTGTGCGTCGCCTGCTCCGCTCCCGACGCAGGGGTCGGGGATTCCAGTATTTGGTCGACTGGGAAGGATACGGTCAGGAGGAGAGGTCATGGGTCCCCACCCGACAGATCCTAGACCGATCTCTCGTGGCGGAGTTCCATCGACTACATCCAGACCAACCAGCGCCGCGCCGTGGTCGTCCCCGAGGCTCCTATACCGCAACCCTTCCACCTGCGGACCCACCCCCTGCCGCCCCTTCGGATGCTGACAATGGGGTCTCCGTTCATTCTGAGGAATTACTGAATTCTGAGGAGTACTGTGTCATATTTTCCTTTTTACCCACGACTCCTCTTGCCTGATTCATGCCTGCCTTCCGTTTTTGACCTGTTTCCGTTCCACGTTTTGCGATCTACTCGACTTACCCGCTGAGCTGCACTTTCCGTCTACCTGTCACGAACCTGCCATTACGCCCGAAGAGGCTGACGACCAACAAGTGCCGACGTCCCAAGCCAGCTCCAACAACACTTTCAAATAAAAAGTCTTCTGAAACTAACACTATTAGATCCGAGAGTCAGTTCTGGTTCATGACAGTTTGACTTTTGTTTAAATAAGACTGCATTTTTTAATTCATATTTCTCTCACCAGACAAACTGTAGCGTTTGCTTCCCATGTCATTTTTTCTAACTGTATCATACATTTTCTGCCACACATCTTCAGTGGGATTCCTTCTCCCGAGCTAATGCTCCACCTCTTATGGTAGGATTCTGAGGCTTTCCCAGGCCAACGTCCTCCCCGGGGCCACCTACCGGCAGGATATGCCCAAAGCACCACTCCGGGGAGACATCCAGGAGGCCCCAGAACAAGCTACTGTGCCGTTTTCTGCCAGGCTTAATATATACAAAGCTTAGGATAAGATAATGTTGAGTTCATAGGGCAAAAGGACTGTTTTTAAAGCTGTGTATATTCTGAACCCATGCGCTTTATAATTCATTGAACGAGGTCCTGTCCAGAGCTGCTTCACATTGATGGATTAATAACAGTACAGTTTTTCGTCAGAGAAAAATGTCCATGCTGCTTCTCTGCATTGCACAAATTCAGCTGCCAGTTTCAGTACTTCTAAACATGCTTAAAACAATCCTTGGTTCTAAATGCATGTGCTTTGACGCGTAGCCAGCCTTTACGCCTGGTGAGTGAATCAGTGAGGCTTATGAAAGCTTTGATGAATGTCAGAATTCTAATGGGATTGAAAATCATATGCACTGTTGTGCCGTGAAAGATGGAGAAATTTGTTTGCTCCGCTCAAAGCTCACTAGGGTCAATGTCTGCTCATCTGAGTATTGATTTACTCATACGGTATGTGGCCCGTGAAATGTATAGGGTCAAGGACTATTACGTATTAGCGGTTTTAAAGACATTGCATTTTTGAAAGTTGAATTGTTGCGGCTAATCTTAAATTCGTGTCAAACCACACAAATCCCCTAAAAAGTGACACGCTACATGCATGGCATCTTTCACATGAAATCATCTGTAGAATGCTATAATCTAAACAGTGAAATGAATGCATTTTCCCTCTAGGTCATCTTGAATAAACAAGTCCTAATTCATGGTGACAAGTGAATGATGTAAGTCGTCCCCCTGTGAATTGGACGCCCAGACGATACAGTTTAAATGCAGTTTGGATTTTCTCATAAGGATGAAATTCTGTCAAACTGACAGCTTAATCAACTGATTGTGTGACCTAGAGAAGAAGGGGAAACCTGCTTTATGTCAATATGTCATCAGTCTTGCCCATAACTTAGCAGTGCAGCTCACACAGCTGGTGCTTTATTGGGTTTTTCAAAGTGGGCTGGATCCCTGAACCACTAAGGTCATAGGAGCACCATTTCCTGTTGGGTGTCCCGGTCAAATACAGCCTGACGGCACCCATCCATCTCTAGGCTAACAAATGTTACCACCTGGTCCCAAACCAGGGACATTTGGCGTATTAAACAAACGTGCTAACCACTGCACTAAGTACAATTTTTTTTTCGTTCTAAATTGATATGGACAACCCTAAAATCTTCTGGCATAAATGGTAAGATACAAAAATTCCTTGTAAGAAAAATGTCCTTTAAATGCCCTCCCATCCATAAATGATTTAGAGTGCATAATGTGAGGTTTGGCAGGCTTCCTGGCCTAAAACATACGTTATTTATCATATTAACTAATCAGGAAACTGAGAGAATATTGTCTATTCATCTATCTATCTATCTATCTACATGTTTCTACTTACCTACCTACATACCTACCTACCTATATATAATATTGGCACTACATATGAATGCTAATTCTTTGTTTGTTTTTAGCCAAGGCATGTGTACCATTCAGTATAGGAGCTTTTGTATGTCGTAGAACAAATTTCACACATATTCACATAATGACGTCCTGATAATCTGACATAAACACATTTTTTCCAATCTATATGTCAGTACTAATGTGCTCATAACAAAATCTGCTTATTTTTGTCATTATAATTCTTATTGACCAGCAAATAAACTCTTGATTCAGAAATGCAGACTCCAGCTTATTCTTTTTGGAGACATGTATGTCAAACTGTATAATGTTATGGTTATTGTGGCCAAAGATAAGAGACACAGATACAATTAATTGTAGTTTGTGGTTTTGTTTATTTCTAAAAATGTGGTTAATATGTCAGTATGCATTTATCAGGACCTGTATCAGTTACGAGTAGGAAAAAATCAGTTATTGTGCACATCCTGGGGTTGCATGGGTGCTGTAGCCCATCCCAGCTGACTTCAGGCAGTTGACAGGGGACACCCTGGACTGATTGCTAGCCAGCTGCAGGGCATACTTTTATGTACATTTTGTTTTCAATTAGAACAGAATATCACAAACACATCGTTCAGTAGCTGTAGCTGGCTGTGTCATGCAACGTCAGTAACATTATTATTGAATGGGATTGTATCATTATAACATACTTGAAAGCAAGGTCAAGTGTGCTCATGTGAATGGATCCTTCTTGACGCAAATAATTTTTTTGAAGGACTGACGGAAAAATTGGTGCATTGAGTGTTTTCTGTCGTGCACAAATTACCTTTAAAACCTTGAGGAACAAAAACAGCCATCAAACATTAACAAAAAGGGACATGCACATGACAGAGATTAAAAAATATAGCCCTGCACTCCAAACCAAATGTGAGCCCAGCATCACGCTGTTTGCAAAGACAACACACTCTGGCAGTCAGCACACAGAGGGCAAAGGAAGAAAAAGGGAAGTTTGCAATCTTTCACATATTTATCACCCCGATGACAATGCTCAATGGGACAAGTGGCAACCTGTACATGGGAGCTGGCATCTACAACGTAAATGTTTCACAGACCCTAAACAGTTGCGTCCATGGCATTCATGCAATCCTGCCTTCCGTTTTACACATATGTCTTGATCGCAACAAAAAGTCAGAGTTTGCCTTGATGAATCTCTCTGCATTAAAATGAATACTGGCTGGCTGGCAGGATGGATGGATGGATGGATGGATGGATGGATGGATGGATGGATGGATGGATGGATGGATGGATGGATGGATGGATGGATGGATGGATGGATGGATGGATGGATGTTTAAGTCAGTGGTTCTCGGAGGATCTGAATCCCACCAATGTGTGTTCACTAATACAACTGGTTCCATGTCAAGTCAAGCCACGTTTACTTGTATGTCTGTTAGAACCCAGATACCGGACAGGACGAGATAGACAGGGTCGATACCGGGCACTGGATAAACAAGCAGGATACCGGACAGAGTCAAAACACAAGTCTTGCAAGTGCAGAGGTTCGTTGACGAACTGACAAGGAGTGAATGAGAGCACTGAGTTTAAATAGAAAGGAAGCCAATGAGGCAAATAGCCGAAGCTGGTGCCAAACGGGCGGGGCCAAGTGAGGGCAATGGGCAACTGTGACAAGGTCATGTGTGGTTCGCGTGTCAGGTATGGCTCTTTTCATGAGTACATCTGGCTCAGGGATCTAGTATAGGCTGTAATATCTGTATATTTCCAGTTTTGGCACATGCAACGTCGAAACAATACCGTTCCCTCAAGGTTCAGTCCAGAATATAAGGGCCAACGTTTCAACTACAGTTTATAACTAACAGTTTTCGCTGCACGTGTCAATGAAATCCTGTATACGGACGCTCATTTAACAAAGTATGTTCACTGTTTATGATGAAAACCTACAGAACAGACAAAACACCTGAAACGCCAGCCAAGCACCCAGAGTAATTTGAGAGGTAGGAGTGGGCGGATCTCTGCACACATAGTGCACTCGTTTGGAGTATTTTGTGACATTCTTCCAAAAGATCTCTGCTCGCACTTTATTTTGAAATAATTATTTAGACAAAAATGATGGTCAGAGTGAGCCCCAACGATCTTAAGTAACAGCGGGAAAGAGACAAGCGTGAATGTGAATATCTGGTACTGATTCTGTGTCTTATTTTAAGGTAGTATTGGTACTCATAAAAGAAGGTGGTACAGGTAGTGTCTGCCCTCCAGTGGCCATTTTACAAACTGGAACTACAAATTTGAATTTTTCCATTTGTTTTTAGCATTTACAATTGTATTTTCACCCCAACTAAAGGATTTCTGCTGAATTACTTAACTATTTATGTACCTCCTTGCATTATTGGCAAATTTACAGCAGTCTATTGTTCTTTGAGCTCTAATGGAGGCTGAACCGATAAGTGAAGGGACCATAGCACGTCATGGCTCATGTAGGCGGCAAAGACATGATCGTTTGAGTTCGGAAGATTTTTAAACCCCTGACCTCAATGTCATTAAAGAGATTTGAAGTGAAGAACAGCAAATAGCGTATCCCTTTTGGGTTGCCATTTTTGACCTCGCAATACTTGAGTCTAGGCCTTTTGTCCCACTGCCCTGCTCACACTCTAGACACGTTGTGTAAACAGTCACATTAGTTGTGTAAATACTGACTTCTCTTCTACGCTGCTACTAACGATAACGTACACCAGTAATATGAAACAATGTACAAGTTTTTTAAGTTTTGGATTTATCTAAATTTTAAAGGTGAATTAGGGTTTTCATAAGATTTCTAATAATGGGATTATTATTGATGTTCGATACGACAATTTTTCAGAAGGATACAGATATTTTAAGGCCTCAGCACTCAACGAGCTTGATCCTTGATCAAATTCTAGAAAACAGTTTGCCTTTGTTTTTGACCGAATTTCAGCTTTCAAACGGCCAAGCCAAGAGACCGTTCGGGCAAGTCTTGTGCCTCGCGGGTCTCGAGTCTTCGGACCAACGACCAGTGCCTGAGGAAATGGGCATTGCTTTGCGTACTTTTTGGGTTCTTAAAAGTCTTCATTTTCTCTCCCAAGATGCAATCTGAGAAAGGCAAAAGCAGCAACTCTATAAAAAAGAAATATAAGAAGAAAATAAAGAAGCATGTTAGAATAAGCAAATATTTAAAGGAGCCCAAGCCCAAGCCCAAAGTGCGAAAGAACAATAGTGCAATGAAAAGCATATCAAAATATATTTTTGGACTACTTGTGATAATGCTGGACTACTTGTGATTCCAAGAGCCAAGAAGAAATCCGCAGCCTTAAGAGTGTTTCTTAATCGGGCCCCGGTGTTGTGGAATGCTTTGCCTTTTAAATTAGATCTGTATCCTCAGTGGAAGTGTTTACATCAAGACAATCATATTTTCTATATCTTTTGATTGAGGTCAACCTCATACTATTGGTTTTTTTCCGTCCTTTCCTGCTGCCAGGCTGGTGACTTAGCAAGGGAGAAGAACGACGTTGCACAAGGCATGCATTCGGAGTCAGCAGACCAGCACCTGGACCAGCTGCATGTCATAATCTAGAGCAGGGGTCTCCAAGTGGCGCCTGCGGGCACCAGGGTACCCCTTAAGGGGGATGTTAGTCCTTCTTTTAAGAGACCTGTATACGTCTGTGAGAGGGTAGCATGTCAAAGCGGAAGTGACCGAGATGAGAGGATTTCTTGATAATGTTGTTGGCTGTCCTCCAGACAGAGAGCAGCTGATTTTCTGGGCTGTGTTGACGAGTCAAGGACAAGTACTATTTGGATTTTTTTTCTATTTTACATTTATAAATCAGTTTTATATACAGCTTCAGGGCTAAATAATTGGTTAGATATTTGTTTATTGGGGGAAAACTGGACTTTGCATATAGGCTTGAACAGAGTAATGAGTTTAACATTATTTTTTTATGGAAAAATAAATCAACTCAGACTGCTAACCTGAAACATATTAGTTTTAAAATAGAAGAGAATATACCTTTATTGTCATTGTTACAAAATGGGTTGAACATATTATGGCAACAAAATTGGACGTGGCACTCCAGAGTCACATTTAACAGTAAGGATAAAAGAAAACAATGAAGATAAAGGAACAAAGAAAATAAAGTTATAATCCACACAATATAAAGGAACAAAGAAGATAAAGGTTATAATTTACACAATATATACACAAGAAATGTGGGCATGTAGGATGTTATGTACAGTTTTAGAATTGTATTAGTGCAATATGCGGTAGTGCAAAAATCGTGCAAATTGAGCATAGGCATGAATACAATTTTACATCTGTATGAGTGTTTGCAAGAGTTTTAGTTTTTTGTGCGGTGTGTGTTAAGGGTGGTAATGTCTCCGGGGAAGAAACTGTCTCTGAGTCTGTTTGTTTTTGTTTTGTGTGACCTGTAGCGTCTGCCGGAAGGCAGCAGGTCAAAGAGGTGGTGGCCGGGGTGGGAAAAGTCCTTGATGATGTTTTCTGCTCTGCTGAGGTAACGAGAGCAGGCGATGTCCTCCAGACTGGGTAGAGAGCAACCAACGATTCTCTGGGCTGTGTTGATGACCCTCTGAAGTGTTTTCCTGTCTGCTGCCGTGCACCAAGCATGCCACACCGTAATGCAGTATGTCAGAATGCTATCCACTGTGGCTTTGTAAAAGGACACCAGCAGCTGCTGTTTCAGATGATTTTTCCTGAGCACTCTCAGGAAATGGAGTAGCTGCTAGGCCTTCCCTACCACCGCTCTGGTGTTTGCAGACCAGGAGAGGTCATCGGAGATGTGCACACCCTGGAATTTGAAAGAGTGGACTCTCGATACACAGTCCCCTTTTATAATGAGTGGTGCTGGTTCCTGCCTTTCCTCCTGAAGTCCAGTATGAGTTCTTTTGTTTTTGGGGTGTTCAGTAGGAGGTGGTTTTTCGAAAGCCACGTTGTCAGTGACTCCACCTCATCCCTGTACGCCGCCTCGTCCCCTTCAGAGATGAGCCCGACCAAGGTAGTATCATCGGCATACTTAACAATTGTGTTTGTGAGGTGGGTCGGTGAGCAGTCGGAGGTGTACAGGGTAAAAAGCAGGGGGCTCAGTACACATCCTTGGGGGGAGCCAGTGCTCAGTGTTATGGCGGGAGAGACGTGGTTGCAGAGTTTCACGGACTGTGGGGGGTTTGAAAGGAGGCCCCTTATCCAGTGGCAGATGGAGGAAGAGAGTCCTAGGTGAGAGAGTTTCTCTACCAGGATCTCTGGGATAATGGTATTGAAGGCTGAGCTGAAGTCCAGAAAGAGCATTCTGACGTAGCTCCCCCGGTGGTACAGGTGTCTCATATCAGTTTTCTATACAGCTTCAGGACTAAATAATTGGTTAGATATTTGTTTATTGGGGGGAAAACGGGACTTGCATATAGGCTTGAACAGAGTAATGGGTTTAACATTATTTTTTTATGGAAAAATAAATTCAGCCCTCAACTTAGACTGCTAACCTGAAACCTTTACAAACTGAGGCACCATTGTATTTTCAAGTTTTGCTAATTTTAGGCCTTTATATCAAACTGGAAGCCCTTCAAATGAATCCGTTCTCAAAAGAGTACCGTGTCGGTTTCCAAAAGGTCTGCGAGTCTTTCAGTAATGTGTGAAGTTTGTGTAAATTGTCAGCCAGTCAGGCAGGTCAGGGTGATCCACAAAGGTTGAATCATAGCCTCTAGCTGCGAATGTGAGTGCAAATGGTTGTTTGTCTATTAGTACCATGTGATTTAGCACAGACGATCCCTCACTGTACAAATTGTGTTTTCGCTTACTCAGTTGGATATTTTGACAGTTGAGATGCCCTTCTGTGCGGAAAGTCATTTATTGCATCGGCATTGTTTTGTTTTAATACGTTGAAAAGATTGTAGGCATTAAACGTTTTTTTGAGAATGTATTTAACGTGTTTGTATCCAGTTTAAGAGGTGGTAAACCCAATAATAATTTCTGAAAATATGTTTGATGGACTGGAAGCACGGCGCTTGGGTGGTTAGCGTGCTGCCCCAGGGTGTGGAGGTTCAAGGTTCAAGTCCAGCTGCCACAGCCTACCCGTGTGGAGTTTGCATGTTCTCCCTGTGCCTGCGTGGGTTTCTTCCAGGCACTCCGATTTGGGATAGGCTCCAGCGCCCCTGTGACCCTACTGAGGATAAGCGGTGCAGATAATGGATGGATGTTTTATGGACATCCGCTAGTCTTAATATCACATTTGGTTTTATATATAATATTACAAGGCTAAAACAAAAATCCTCTTTTTAATTAGTGGTGGGCAATACTGGGAATTTTTGTATCGATCTGATCCAAGTAAATACATGATCGTATCAATTGATACCAATCTGATTGCAATACCTTTTGCTTGGATTTGAAATGATCATTGAATAATTGAACCCATCCCCCTTGACTTACGATTAAGCGCAAATTTTTTACGCACCAAGAATTTTTTATTTTTTAATAAATAACTACAATGCTAAGTTATACAGTACAAAAACAAATACAATAAATAATCCAATTTCAACTGTTTTAGAAGAAAAGTCAATAGTCATACAAAAACAGTAATGTAACAAAAATATGAATACTGTACAAAAATGTCAACAATTCACCTCAAATATTTTCCATTGCGCAACATTTTGAAAATAAAGTTAGTAATATAAAATACAAATACAATTTCAATTGGATCAGCATTTGGCATTTTGCTCCGGGGAAGAAGCCCATTGGCTTTGTAGTCATAGTGACAACCGGTTAAAAGTTTTTCGTTCAGGAAAAGTAACATGTTTACATTTCTGATTTTTGCCCTCTGTATGGTGAGCTTTTTGTGTGTTTGCATAAATTTGTGGTGTGCCACAGTAACAGACTGTTATGTTATCACGCTGCACTTTTTGTTTGCCTCTGTCATTTTTAGCTTCTGGTCGGGATAGGGGGGGTCGGTCTAGCAGCATTTTCACTGTCCCGTGACACTCCTCTCTGTCTGGCAGGCAGAATGCAGCAGGCCAGCCTATCAGTCACTTACACAGTTATAGAGTGTAGCAGAAGGTGCTGGGAGAGAGATATTGAGATGGAGTGCACTATCTGTGTAGGGAAGCTTTAAGGAAATTGGTGGAGGAGCAAAGGATCGATACCAGATCAGTATTAACAATCCGATCCAAGTGCTTGCTTAGTATCGATGATATCGATATTCCGGGCGATCCGCCCACCCCTAGTTTAAGTCTATTTATAGGGACGGCCATATCAAGAATGCTGTCGAGAGAAGTCAGCTTCAATCAACGACCAATCAAGGTTTTCCGACTTTTTAAAGCAGAGCCATGATATGTCATTAGCTGAAGCCTGATGATACGTGAAGTCATCTTCACTGGACAACATTCTAAAAATGGTGCCGCACAGAGATTAACACAAAATGCCTTGTATAGATTAGTAGAGGCCCATACAACGAAATATTGATCGTAAATCCTTAGGGTTGACCAAACTAGAAGCAGCAATTGACATCTGTGCAAACGCTGTGGACGTTCATCAAGCATAAAAAAAAGTCAGTTCTGCAATAATAATAAAAGAATGACAGTTGTGTAACACGATTCTGTCTTCGTGATCAATCAACTATGAATACTTCATTAGATGGAGGCTGCAGATATAAACACATACGACAGGCTTCATTTATTAGCTGGGAGATAAAATTGCTCCACCTGACACATTGAATAACAACCTAGCATGCAAAGTTAACTGTCGTGCGTGTGATGGTTGACCCCTAGCGGACAGCTACAAAACTTGATTCATGCTTGCATACTGGTTCTCATCTCATTAGCTGTACCGCTTATCCTCATTAGGGTCGCGGGGGGGCTGGAGCCCATCCCAGCCATTTCCGGGCAGTGGGCAGGGGACACCCTGAAGTGGTTGCCAGCCAATCGCAGGGCACACAGGGACAGACAACTCATTCGCTCATTCACACCTAGGGACAATTTGGACCGGCCAATTCACTTGAAATGCATGTTTTTTTGGGAATGTGGGAGGAAACCGGAGTGCCCGGAGGAAACCCACTCAAGCACGGGGAGAACATACAAACTCCGCACAGGAAGTTTGGAGCTGGATTTGAACCCACGACAGGTTCCCATGACATGAACTGTGCCACACAAGCGCTAACTGTGCCGTGCTGCCCTAACGTTTAGATTTTAAACTGTAAAGTGTCATTTGGATTAATCTCAAGCAGGGGCAGTGTTGGGATTAACGCGTTACATAAGAATGTGATCCTGGGATGCAACTATTATTCTCTGTAACGTTTTATTAATAGAATTTTGTATCGACTGTCTTTACGACATGTTGCAAATATTCCACTCTGCTACTCTTAAAATTCAGAGCCCAATTTACAGTGTCTGGTTGCTGAGTCATTCTGCACCATTCACATTGTTACATTTGTGCTTTCATATTTAAGAATTTAACCAATCACATTTTAGCCATTTGTTGTTGCTAGGATCAGAAATCTACCCGGAGGCCTCCACAAAAAATCCTGAAGGCATGTACCGTGAAATCAGTCTTCAAGAAAGCTGTTTCTTTTCTCTAGGTGCTGCTTCCAGTTGCGTTTTCATAATTAGAAATTTAACCAATCTCATTTAATTCATATTTTCTCACCAGGGTCAGACATCTACTTGGAGGCCTTTACAATCATTTCTGCGGGCCCTGTAGCATGAAATAATTGTTGGTAAAACTGTTGCCTTAACCTATTGGATTTCAAGTTGGCATCACAGAGGCCTACTCGTAGGCATATGGAAACATCAGGGTTTTCTTAAAATATGATTGGCTAAGGGGCGGTAATCCACCAAAGTGATCATGCCAACGTCTGTTAAACTTGAAGAGACTGAGCTGCTAAAGACAAATATAGTGTTGTGTTTATTTGATCGTGAAAGGTCAGAAAGGTCAGAAAACTCAGAAGCGAGCAAGCCTTATGCAAGCAGGAAAAGGTTTCGTTCGCCACTTTCAGCCTAGAGGTAAGATATTAAGCCCAAGCTGACCAGATCTGAATTTAAGGCCGGTCGGACCTAAAATGTCAATTGTTATGTTCGGGTCAGGCTGAACTTCTACTTCCCCACCTTTTTTTCCACTCCTCATTGTTCTTCTTTGTTTCTGTTTTTACAGGCTCGTTTAACTTAGCTTTTCTTACAAATGGCAGACAGCCTTTTGCGTAATGAAGTTTTCTTCCCACTAGAAGGCGCTACCTAATACACAATGTCCCTTTAATAAGTGTTTTTCCTTAATGCCCCAATATGCAATACTTGACAAGTAGATGTCACTCTGTTGTCTGATACAGGCAAGGTTCACTGATACACGGCAGGGCATAGCAGCAGGATGCCAGAAGAACATGGTGCCAATCTAAGGGACTCCATGGTAAAAAGAAATACAAATTTCTCGACCTTTTTTATGCATATAAAAATTAACATTGGTATGATATTTTTGCCTTGTATTCAAATCACTATTTTGTTTTTTTACTGGATTAAAGTTTTTTTTTGTACACGGGGCACTAAATATTATACACTGCCCCCTTAACAAAGCGCCACTCCGTGCACACTCGTTTCGAGGTGTGCTGCTCCCATCTTGTGGTGATACTTACAATTATCTTATTGGCTGCTCCATGCCTGACGTCATAACCGCGTACAAGGAAATGAAGCAAAACAACTTCTATTGAAGACTTCCTGGACACTTACCGGTTTTTATATTTTGCTATTAACGTTTTTTTTTCCTACCACACATATTTTTTAATGTTGGTTATACATTTACTGAATAGATCAGAAGCGTGTACGGTTAATTTATCTTATTTTATTACAGCGCAGAAATGAGTGACTCACCTGTAAACCCGAAGGTTTTATTTGGAGCTGCTTCCAGTTTTGCCTGTTCGGGACTGTTCTATCATTTATACAAAGAGAAAAAAAGGGATTTGATTAAACTGAAGGTATGTGTGCCTTAAAACCTATTTTTTTTAAAAAGTCTATATTGTAGCGAGCAGAGACGGGAGTCGTAGGCGGAGTGTCAAACAAAGGTGCCAACGAAAGCTGCTTTAATGACATTTAAACTTGCAATGACAAAACAAACACGAGAGTGACTCGAGCCGGCCGAATTAAGAGTCCCCCTAGGAACTCGCTAACTAAACAATGGCTCCGTGGGTGAATTATGTAAAACCCACTACAATGTATTTATTTATTCATTTTAGGAGATACCAGTATTCCGACCAGATTCTCATTTGGCCTCAGTGCTGAAATCAGCTCCCCACAGACAGCTCCAATATGTCGCAATAGAAGGTATATTTATTTTTTGTATTCTACTTCTATACCTGTAACAAACTTTTATGTCCAAGGACGAGTTGAGGCAGATGGTAAACCTCTTCTCAGCCAATTTGTCCCAAGGTGCTATGGCGTAATTCAGAAGATAAAAGTCATGGAAAACGTAGTATACTGGAACACTCTTTCAAAAACATGGTAGGTTATTTACTTAGACATATGTCACTTCCACATTGTTTGATAACAACGGCATCAATTACCTCTAGGTGTCCTAGAACAACAAACCGGAAAGAAACCAACAACTCTGTGCCGTTTTCTCTCATTTGTCCCGACTCCTACATCTCCGACTTCCACGTGCAGGTGCAAGACATCTCTGAGGCTTCTGGTGTTTTCCTGGAGAGGATTTACCACAGAGAAAGACTGGCCGAAGGGGATTTGGTGAACATGGTCTTTCAGGGTATTAGCGGGGAGCGAGCTGTGTCGAAGGAAGAGAGTGAGGAGATACTTCGTGTGGGGAGCAGACTTACTGTGTTTGGCCAAGTTTCTCTGGAGGGGGATCACGGGAGGCTGCAAGCCCCAAAAGATGGCAGACAGTACCTCCTGATTCCCACTGACTATAAGAGCTTAATTGAGCGACACGAGCAATCAGCCAGCATGTGGAAGATGCTGACTGCACTTACTGGCATCGTCGGTGCATCGCTACTCGCTGGTGTGATATACGATGCGATGGGAAAAGATAATCGATCAAAATAGCATTGATAGACCAACAGGGCCAGCAAGGCCTTCTCTGCTGCCTAGAAATGTCTGAATCACTTGATGTTAGTTATACTTTGTCTAAGAATACTTATTAAAACATTTAAATTTGTCCATTAGATTCCTTTCATTGCTGCTTCCAGGTGTGTGTTTTCAAATGTAAGCATTCAACCAATCACATTTCAGCCAATGTTTGTTCAGAAATTTACCTGGATGCCTTCACTATAATAATAATTATAATAATTTCCTTTGTATTGTCATTCTTTGTAACAATGTACACAGAACGAAATGTCGATACACCTGACCCGTTGTAGCGAGTCGATGCAGCCGCAGCCAACAGAGAGCGCCGCCATTATACCAATTTTGTATGTCTCGGCCGAGGCTCGAACCAGCGACCTCCCAGTCTCAAAGCGGGCACACTACCATCTAGGCTACTGAGCTGGTAGCCTAGATGGTAGTGTGCCCGCTTTGAGATAAAATGAACTGAAATTATCTGCATTTATGCTGCGCTTTTCAAGTCAAGACTTCTCAAAGCGCATTACAATGTGCTTCACATTTCCCAATAGCAGTCGTGCAGCCATGTAAGGCGCTAACCTGCTTATTGGGGGCATTAGGGGTTCAGTGTCTTACCCAAGGACACTTTGACATGTAACACGGAGGAGCCGGGATTCGAACTGCGATCTCTTGATCCCAAGATGAGCGCTCTACCTTCTGAGCCACTGCCGCCCCACTATCAATTCTGTAGCATAGAACAACAAACTATGATTGGCTATATATTTAAATGGTAAATGGTCTGCATTTATATAGCACTTTCCAAATCAATTAAGA
Organism: Urocampus carinirostris; assembly: GCF_059441175.1. NCBI lineage: Eukaryota > Metazoa > Chordata > Actinopteri > Syngnathiformes > Syngnathidae > Urocampus > Urocampus carinirostris. The sequence continues at coordinate 7,150,905 of NC_142349.1, read as the reverse complement.
CATCCCAAAGCGCTTTATAATGTGACACACACACACACACACACACAAATAGGGAGTCAGCCATGCAAGGCGCCTACCTGCTTATTGGGGGCATTAGGGATTCATTGTCTTGCCCAAGGATACTTCGACATTTAACATGGAGATGCTATAGGTGTTGAACCTGCGGCCTTGTGATCCCAAGATCAGCGCTCTACCTTTATTGTCATTATACAACAGTCGCCCCCTCTGTCAAGGGGGGCGTGTGAGACCTTTTTGCTGTCCAAGGATAAAGTGTAATTGCAAACCCACTACATTAGGGGTTAATAGCACTCACATTGCCGCTTGTGGCGAATACGCTTTGTTTCCAGTGAGCTTTAGCGCTCTGCACAGAGTGGCAGGTGTTGAAACTAAGTGTAGAAGACCCTCAAGTTACACAATTGAAACAATATCAAACAGGGATGAGAAAATAGGCTAACAGAAGCGGGGATGAAGACTCTTCTAGAAGCCAAGAAGAAATGTAACGGAGCGTGACAACGGACAAGGAAAATATCTGTGTGCTTACTGCGTCTGAAAATGTTGGCAGTGGAGAGCATTGATCCAAATAAATAAAGCAGTCACAAAGACTTTAGCCTTAAATCATGCTGATAAGCCCCTTGAGTGTTTTTTTTTTGTGCTGAACAATTGCGTATATTTGGCAAGAATGGATGTGATGTGTCCTATTTTTATACAGTATTGTAGTGCAGTGGTTAGCACATTTGCCGAACAGGCCAATGATCCCCGGTTCAAGACTGATTCTAAACATGTGTCGGCCTGGAAGGGGATGGGCGCCACCAGGCTGTACTTGCCCAAGACACACTGCGGAAAATGGTGCCTCTACGACCCTAGTAGTAAAGGGACTCGACCAACCAACGGTTTAACATGGTCAAAGATGTTTATAATTTGAGAATTTGTATTTTATTTTTGAATTTCAGAAGCACTTTATATATTTTTAGTTACAGTTAGTAAGGATAGGGATAGATGTGAATGGCGAAGGATGGTTAAGAATGTCTGATATTGACGCATATGATGCGGAGGGGGCAAACCTTTGTAAGCTGCCGGGCTTCTTTGCTGATGAAGGGTTGCATGACACAGCAGCTCAGCCCTTGTTGTACTGTGGGCTTAATGTTCAGTGTAAGGTTTTTTAAAAATTTCATCCATTAATTTATTCAATAAATCTCCCTTACTACCTCATGAGAAGATAATTAGAATATAAAAAATAAAAATAGTCTGCTGCCACCTACTGATAAGGATGGATGTCACTGTTAGTCAGCTGATGACAGGAAGAAAGCTTAGATACTCTACAATGGCATGCTTTTTTTTTTTTTTTTTTTTTTGCAAAGATAAAATTGGGTGATTCCCAGTGGCACACAAGACAAGGTCTCATGGCACACTGGTTTGAATGATTCCTCAATGAAAAAGGGACTACACAAAGGCAAATTTCTTTGCCGGGTTTTTACTTTTCTTGTCATATTCTATACAGAAAATGAAATTCATGATTAAATTATGTTTAACTATCAGTTCAGGAATCACTTAATAGCATTAAAATGGTATCAAACATCGTTAAGTGGGTTGCATTTCATGATCCATACACTTTTCAAAAACTTGATTTCTATTAGCGGAACAAGTAAATGACTCCACTTGTGGTCAAGTGATCCCAAGATCCACCTCCCTTCACAATAATTCATATACTAGCGTACACACGTATGAGGATGTCGGTTGTAAAGCTGCTATACAGGTCATGTCTTCAAGTTTGCCTCAACCGTTAAAAATGATTCATTATTCTTCGTCTTCCTCTGACGACTCCTCAGCCTCCTTCAGCCACTGGATGAACTTTTGAAGCTGTAGGAACAGTCAAGAAAAAGCAAAGTTGCATGTTTCAAATCAGGGGTGTTAAAAATATGACTTGTGGGCAGGTTCAGGTCAGCCTACAGATGTAATCCGGCCCGCAAGACAACACTGAGAGCAGTACGAGAAAAAAAAATGAGGAGCATTACGTCAAAAAGTGATCCGCAGTTGAAAGTGCTGACACTAAACCACTAGACCACCAGTGATATGGATGGCAGCCATAAAGGCTTTTGATTTATCTTATTGTTCACACTATTTCCACTTACTGTGCCAGAAACGAATGTTAGAGAATGGCAAAAACGGAAAGTCGTCTGAAAGATCCGAACGCAAAATTCGATCCATCACCAGATACACGAAATAGTTTTTTACCTGTTCATGCTTTTGCACGTACATTTACATCTTTCAACATGACGTTCTGTCTTCTCTATTCTATACCATTCGCTTCTGGAACCATGAGTAAATATAGCATGATAAGGAGACGAAATCGGATGCCTTTTAATGTTTCATCTGAATTACTAGTGATCAGTTTTCAGCTAACTCACGCCACAACTTGGGTTGTATTCCTGCTGCATACAATGTTTTGCGATTTTTGTCAATAACTGATTAATCATAGCACTAATACAGTATATACCATAAGTGTATAGACTGTAAATAGAAGGAGGCCAAGAGGAAGGCCGCGATTGACGTGGATGGATGGTGTTATGAGCACTGCAGGAAAGAGGTCTAAATATAGTGGAAGCTAGAGCTCTTGTTGGTGATAGGAATGAGTTGAGAGGTGTTATGAAAGGATAGTGGGATGTTTGGACGCGTTCTAAGGGATGGGCAGGGCACCTGTATGATGCAGCAGGGGTAAACCAGTGAAAGCTTTTGGGCCCTGCTGTTGAACAGAAGAGTGTGTTGTGTCACCAGGACCTGGGTGACATGGCCACTTTCTAGTGTCCCGTTTCATCTGGAGGGGCGAAAGCATGACCAACTTGGGTTGTTTGGGCGTTTGGGTTGGCCATGGTAAAAAATGTTGTGTTTTTTGCTACGTTATTTGTCATTTATTTTGTTTTGGTGTGTGTTTGTCTTGCTGTCGGTCACCCCTTCAAGGGATATGACCAGGGTAGATAGACAGATAGTATAGAATGTGAAACTGTTATACACAAAAACTACAGCAGCTCTTATTGTAGTTTTTATCCAATGTGCCTTATAGTCTAGTGCACCTTGCATATGAAAAATAAATCACAAAATAGTATTTTTTGAGGGTGTGCCTTATAGTGCAGCAAATACAGTACTATAGCTCCCCTCCTTGTTGAAATTGAGCAAGAACATGCACAATGTTCCACCTGTTTGAAGCCAAGCGCAGTAAATATGACGTGGTCACCTACCCCTTGATTCTTCCGGAGCTGTCTGCTTTCGTCAGACGTGACGTTGTGTGAAAACCAGCGTAAAATCGTCTCTTCCTCCAGGATCTCCAGTTGGTACATGGTCATGAGAATCTGCAACAATGGAAATTTGGCATCTCAGATGTAAGCCGATGACGCCCTTGTTACGAAAATACACCCCGCCCAAATTTCACACCACCCACACGCCTGTTCAAGATACAGACACTGTGGATTCAGAGTATTTCATTAATGGTGTGTTTGATGAAATCGGACCCATTTTGGTTTCTTAATAAGAACTTATAATAAAAGATCCATCAAATGCCCCGCCTTGAGGTTCGCTGATGTCACAGGGTCGCTTTTAAAAGCAGGCAGCAAGCAGCTAGCTCTTTTTCCAGGGACCCAGGACCACAAAGTACCCATGCGCCCCACAACCTCAAAACGACTCAAGACGCTCATGCGACGTGCATGAAAGAAGTCTCAAAGAAAAAATCCTGTCCCACGTGCCTCGCTCCCTTGACCGAAGCAACCCGAGGCAACTACATTTCCTTCTCTCTCCAAATGAGAGCGCCAGCGGACGACCAAATCCACTAGGTTTCTTTCCTGGTAGTTCAAATTACTTGAAACAACCAAAAAAACAAATTTGGTCTGACACTTCAATCTGCTGATTACTTTCACAAGCTATTTTCACTCTCCACAATATATGCCCCACTTTTTCAAATACTCCAGAAAAACTCTCATTATATTTTTATCTTGTCAAAATGTTTTGTTTATTGACTTTAGTTTGAAAACATTTAGTTGTGAGTTTTTTTTAAGTTCGAATTAGTAATTCATCGTCAAATTAATGAACTGCGAATGAATAAATACTGTAGATGTGAAGCTCCTTCAACAACTTTTAGGAGACTGATCGTTAATAAAACTTGGTTTGGAGGCAAGGTTGGTTGGCAATCGTTGCCAAACTCATTGAACCGTTTTCTGGTTTTTGAATTTTTCCTTCCCCGCATGAGGGTTTTAGATCAGGGGATGGTGTAATGATGGTCTGTGGCCTAGAATAGTCAGCAGCCCTTTGAGACTCCTTGTGATCAAGGGCTATACAAATAAACATGACTTGACTTGACTAATATTTTTGTTGACCTTTGGCGTCCTCTTCTGGGTAATCTGAGGTAACTGCAATTGGTACTCATCTTAAAATGTTTTACTTCTAAAGACAAGATAAAAACGCTATACTGATTAATGCCAACTTTGTGTAACTTGGTCATGCAAGTGATCCTTGCCTTGCACATGGCAGGCCAGTGACTGGCATGGTCCAGAAAGTGCTCCTCAAAGGCAGACAAGCAGTCTAGTTGGTCTTGCGATCTCTTCGCGTAATTTTTAAACACAGGTGCCCATTTCTCAAAAAGCTGACAGAAGAGAAAAACACATTATTTCATGAGGTTTGCAGTAACAATTTATCACAAAAAGGGAGGAGCCTTAATTCTGTGCGTCTAACCGGCAGCAGGCCAGCGACATATTGAGAGGCTGTGAGTTGGGGGTCATGATCCTGGAACGGCAGATCCAGCAGCACTCCGGTAAGAATCTGCATGACTTCCTTTAGAGTGATGTTGTAAGCATACCTGAAACACATGGAAGGCTGAGTCACACTTGTTGGCGGGTGAATACTTTGACTGGAATTGACCGCTTACTTGAGCGAGTTGATCTCAAGCACGAGATGGTCGCAGTTGATGTTCTCCTCCAAGCCTCTTTGCAGTGTGCCCAGAACCTCCTTCTGAAACACTGGAGGGGGGTTTACATACATCCAGTTGAGGTGTAATAGGAACACTCTGTAATGTTTGACGACCAAATGTCACTGTATTTTGTAGTGCAACCTAAGGAAGAACACAGACTACTGAGGTTACCATTTTGTCTCAGGAACTGTGGGTAGGATTTGTCTGATGAGCTATAATTGATTGCCTTTTCCTATGTTATCTACCTCTCAAGTGATCTACTGCAGTGGTCGGCAACCTTTTCTGTACCACAGCCACATTTAATGTCTGGCAATATTCACTAACATTAGTAATAACAATAATATTGAAAACAAGAATTATAAGCCTGAATTCACTATGTTATTAGACCACTAGGGATATAGATGACACGAGAAAAGGCATTCGATTTGATCTCATAATCAAAATATTTTTACTCACAGTACCACGTTGTCTCGCCTTTTTACAATGAAGGCTCTAATGGTTGAACAATCGTTATGCAAAGTTGTATTGCTTGGTTTTCCACCCATATTAGTTTTTTTATGAGTCACATCATTACTTTGATGATTACATGATTCATTTAATTGTTATAAATCATATTTATCCACACATTTTCATGAAGTATTTACTTGCTGGATATATAATTTTACATCAGTGTACTCTCTCACCAATGGACAGCCCTTTGAGACTCTTTGTGATTAGGGGCTATACAAATAAACATGACTTGACTTTTGGCCAGAACATAATGGAGCATTATGGGAAAGAGTTCAGTCAAAACATTAATGTACAACTGGCAATGTGAATAAGTGTAATGAGATAAAACCAACTACCTTTTGATTTGACATTTACATCCCATTGTAGCTAGGATTTGGTGCTCTCACAATTACTATCTGTGTTTAATTCCTGCTGCATCCATTGCTGGGCAAACGTAGGCTGAGATATTTCAGCCTACAAACGTAGGCTGAGATATTTGACAACTGATACATTATTGCTTAAATACAGTGATATACACCGTAAAACTTTGGTGTAACGTGCACATGAACTTAGATTTATTCTTTGGCTTTGTTCTTACTTCAATCACTGGTCTACTGGTAAGGATTTGGCACTCTCATCACTGCAATCCGGGTTCGATTCCTCTTGCATCCAATGTCTTGCAAAATGGTGTCAGCAATATTTTCCGACTGATTGCTTAGAGTACGGTAATATACTACTGTAAAACCTCTTGTATAACACGCACCCAAACTTTGAGTTCCTCAACCAAAGAAGTGCTTGTTAGACGGTATAAGCAAAAAGTGAGTGACTTTTGTTTCTTTCTATGCGGCCCCTACCAAAGTGCTGGTACGCGGCCGAGTGGTTGCCGAACACTTGTCTACAGCACGTCCCGACTCATTTCTTGGCCTTCGCTTTTTTTTTTGTCAGAGCCAAACACACCTCTCCAAGCTAAGGCTCTTTGAGCGATTGGTCCAAGTCACTTGTTTTACTGCAGTATGTGAATCCGCAAATACTGCTAAAATTTCAAGGACGATTTTATTACCATAATGAACCCAGGAAAAGTGGAGCTACTGGTTTTCATCTTGCTGTCCTTTAGTGTGCTCCTAAATGACGTTATTGAGGTTTTGAATAACAACTTGGCTTACCTTTGGCATCATCCATCTCGGGTGATGGAATCACCAGATCGTCGGGACCATCAGGCTCACTGTCATCGCTCTCACTCTCAAGATCAGCGTTTAACGTCAAACCTATTTGAGACAGTGACGTCATTTCATGCACCTGAAAGATGCCTACCGTATTTATTCTTGTATAGAGCGCACCTCTCATTTTTTTTTCGAAATGGTAATAAAAAATGTATTTTTCACTTTTTCTTAGTTGAAACAGGATTGGACATTGGTCACAGCAGTGAGCGCAATGAATTCTAACCACTGGACCACCAGTGGAACGTATAACATACGGAAAGGCAGTAGATTTGATCTTATTTACACACTATTTTCCGTCACGGTACCAGGAAAAAATGTTAATTTTGTTAAGCGTTTTACATGTTACTAGGACAATAGATTCTATTCTATTTGATTCTAAGCATTGTAACATTTTAACATGTGAAAATGCACAATGGAATTAATAATCGTCTCGGGTACAGTGAATTAGGATAGTGTGGTAATGAGATAAAACCTTATGTACGTCATCTAGATCACTGGTGGTCCAGTGAATAGAGGTCAGAGCTCTTACCACCGCGACCTGGGTTTGAATCCCGACTACTAATGTTTTGCGATACAACAACAGTGTACGCGCACTCAAACTTTGACTTCTTTTTTAGATTTAAAAAACGTGAGTTATAAAGTAAACCAAGAAAAGAACTTCCTTGTGAGCCTACCCCAGAGACAATGCGACATCTCTTCATCGTCTGTCTCGTCCGCACTGCTGGTTTTCCAGACGTAGCCTTTACCTTCTGTCCCGACCTCGGCGGGGTTAAATGCTGAAAATGAGTCAAATTATACCTTACTTCTATGAGAGTGGGAGTTTTATCTTTTTAAAAAGGACAAACCTTTCTGCTTGATTTTGTCCTTGCGCTGCCCCACCGTGTCATCGTCGCTGAGGAATTCATCGTCGTCTTCTTCTTCATCTGCTGGATAATGCATGGACACCACTGTGCCCTCGGGCACACATATGTTAGGTCCAATTACTACCTAAAAGAAATACATTACCATCAACATTATAATGTTACTAGGTTGACAACAATGTAATTTCAAAACGTTTTCTTAATACTATTGTTACGATGCACTAACAACATAGGCCAGTCTCCAAGAATTACGCTGTTGTTAGGTTTAAGTCCCCAACATTTTTAATAAAACGCTCTGAAATAAAAGAAGACATAGAGAATCGGTCATTGAGAATTGGTTATTTTATTTTTATCATTATAATGAGAGCGGCGGAGACCGGGCTGTTACAAATCTCCTCCTCACTCTGAAGAAATCTCCAAACCCTCCCTTCTAATTATTAAGGTTCTTGGTGAAAAACAACTTGAGTTATGGCATGCACAGGTCAGGGTGCACCCACTGGAATGTGAAACAGACTGAACAAAAAACAACTCATGGCCTTGAAGAACAGCTTACGGCTGAAAACTATACAAAAAGGGCTGAGAACACTTATAACATATTAATGTCAACTGTAGGATAAATATATGTATATAATTCCAACAGCTGTAAATATTTTTGCCCGTTTGTCCTGGCATTATTTTTCTTGTATTTTACGGTGTACTACCGCATTTATGCAACGGTTGATCAAACAGAGGTCACGGCAGTGAGAGCTTGCTGAATGCTGGCCACTATACCACCAGTGATATAGAGAATACAAGAAAAGGCATTATATTTGATCTCCGTATCACTTTATTCTTACTCACAGTACCAGAAACAAATGTTAGAGAATAGAAAAAAGAAAAAGTGATCCTGAAATATATAAACGCAAAGTTCGATTCATCATCAGATACACCAAAGAGTTGTTTCCCTTTTTATGTTTTTCCATTCATTTATATATTGCAAGACGACTTTCTGTTTGCTCCATTCTCTAACATTTGTTTCTGACAGCGTGAATAAAAATATGTGATGATGAAATAAAAGTGAATATCATCTGTATCACTGGTGGTCCAGTGATTAAGTGTTGCCGCTCTCACTGCCGCGACCCGGATTTGATGCCCGTTAAAAACAAAGCTTCGCGATTATGGAGAAGCAATGTTTTTCGGTTGAATAATCATTGCACAAACACGATACTTTTGTAACGCGCATTACTGTGCGCATTTCCAATCTTATCGGCTGTATTTTCTGGTATACGAGGAATACTTTCACATTTCTGGCCAATGTGGGGATTCAAGGTGCACCCTTTAATCTGGAAAATACAGTAATCACCATTTCGGTTTCAAACCGTTTGACAGTGCTAGATATTCACAACTCAGGATGGTCTATAGGTCTTACATTGTACGCCAAGACGCACTGTTTATTAAGCTTGACACCTTCCTTGACTTCAACGTTGTCACACACCACAGAATGACTGATTGCCACATTGTCACCAATCTCAACGTTGTTCCAGATGTAGGCGTGGTCCAGAATGACATTGTCCCCTGAGACACAAAAAGCTTTCAAACTTAATTATGTGTCACCTCCCTGTTGCCAATATCATCTTACCTTGAAAACTCACCTATGGTGCAGTTGTTACCAATGACACTGTTGGATATGTAACAGTTGGCCCCGACGCTTGTTTCACATGCAATAAGAACGTTTTCCTCCATCTGGCTGCCATGGCCGAGGGTGACCCCAGACCCACGGTAGACGTTGTGGCGTGAGTATGTGAAAGTCTGTCGTTCCTGGTCCGTGAAATTTGCCTCAGGGGTGAGAGGGTAGACCCAACGTCTCACCAAATCGGACGACACCGAATCGTACATGAGCAGGTTGGACACTCGGGCTCCGTAACCATCTCTGGTGACGTGCATGTGTATTTGATTCCCGAGGATCTGAAGGACAAAAAGACAAATGCTTGGATCTCTCGCATCAGAGACTAGGGCAGGGGTCTGGAGTTTGGCTCTCGGTCCAGTTGTGGCTCTTTTCAGAGTACATCTGTCTCTGAGACAAAATTAACTTTTTGTATAAAATGCATTTAGGCTGGGATTGCAGAAATGTCATTGTGATCTTTTCCTTGTCTATGTAAACTTTAAGAATTCTTATTCATTAATAAGTGTATAATAATGACAGACATTAAATCAGTAAGCTGTACAATAAAAGTTGCTGACCACTGATAGAACTTTCCAATTGTTTTTTTATCATTGAACGATATCTGCAGTCAAGCTGTTATATTGAAAGCAGTAAACAGCTTATGGTGTATTTTTTTAAAAATAACCATGTTTTTTATTTATCAGTTATTTTAACAGAAGAAGGCAGTAGGCTGACCTTCTCAGACCAATAGGATGGAGGATAAAGTCATGGGAAAAGATCGGTATATTTTTGAAGGAAATGGCCAATCACCAATAACAGAAATTTAAAAAATGGGGGCGGATATATCGGTGCACCAACACCAGATCTGAGATTTGAAACGCAGATGTGAAATGAGTGTACAATCTTGTAACTAGAAGCCTCTAAATACCCTAGACTGCTTCTTTAGATAAATCGGTTGTTGTTACCTCTTCATTGACCAAAATGCCCCTGACAAAGTCATTCCTGGTTTGATAGTCAAAATTGTCGGTGAAGAGCTCTGCGACCTAAAATATGAGGGAAAAAATGCCGTTTGTCTTTATTAAAGAAAAAAAAACACACAAAATAAAAAAAAACTCGCCAATAGAATAGATCTTTGGAAGCATCCATACCTGCGGTGAGCAGATACTAATGTGGCAATCGAGGAGATCATGTCTGATTTCAAACTCATCACTTGCACTGTGGAATATATTCTGGTGAGACAGAAGTAATTTGGTCAATATATACATTATAGAATATTTAATAATACATAAATTATGAAGAGAATACACGTGATAATCTTAAATTTAAGATGGTCGTGATGCTGTTTTAGTTGAGAAAGTCACTAACCTACACTTGTTTTTAAGTGCCCTGCAACACGTAGAGCTGTTAACTATGGAATTTTCACGACCATAAGGTGGCTTGCGAAACTGTTTGGCCTTCTTGAGCTTTGTGACCTTTTGCCACATTTCAGACTTCAAACAAAGATATAAAACTAATTTCTTGCAAAGCATCAACAATCAGTGGAACACAATCATGAAGTGGAACACACTATATTGGATATTTAAAACGAAAAAGTGGGTGTGCAAAATTATTCAGCCCCTTTACTTTCAGTGCAAGCAAACTGTCCAGAAGTCCAGTGAGGATCTCTGAATGATTCAATGTTGAATCTAAATGACTAACAATTATAAATAGAATCCACCTGTGTGTAATCAAGTCTCTGTATGAATGCACCTGCACTACGATAGTTCAGAGGTCTGTTTAAAGTGCAGAGAATATCATGAAGAACGAGGAACACACCAGGCAAGTCGGAGATACTGTTGTGGAGAAGTCTAAAGCTGGATTTGGATACAAAAATATTTCCCAAGCTTTAAACATCCCAAGGAGCACTAACAATAACATTGCGATGGAAGGAGTATCAGACCACTGCAAATCTATCAAGATCGGGCCGTTCCCCTAAACTTTCAGCACATACAAGGAGAAAACTGATCAGAGATGCAGCCAAGAGGCCTATGATCACTCTGGATGAACTGCAGAGGTCTCTTTTCTCTTTAATCAGCAGAAAACCTTTAGTAGGAATGTAAGATCACAAAAATACGCTACATAACCAATGTTGCTATCTTGAATCCTTACGTGATCCCAAGCACGCTGTAAACACAACTTGAAGCCTTTCTGAAAATGGGGTCTGGTGTGCGGGGTACAGAGCTCTCTACCAATGGCGCTGATTGCCAATGATATTTTGCAAGCACGTCTGCGGCCACTGATGTTTGAGATTTCTTAAAAGCGAGCATCGTTTCCCAGGACCCGCACAGAATATGATGAAAGCGAACCTGGCACATCTGTTAGTACTCTACATTGTCATCGATACTTTAATAAATAAAGTTACATTTAGAATAGTCTTTATTGTCATTGACGTGGTGAACATTGTTTACAATGAGGTTAGACATGACATTCCAAGGTAAACGAGTAAAATACTTAAAAGAAAGCACCACCAAAGTCAGTTTTGCCCCCTCTTTTTTTAAATGCAAACACACGTATGATGTGTTGTTGTTGTTGTAGGACAGATGTAGTCAAGAACACCATCAGAGCATCAAATGATAAAATGTGGGCGCACGCAAATTGTATGTAAAGCACGCACCTTATTATTAGTTGTGCCTCGTGTGTAAAAGAGAAATGGCCCACGTAATCAAGAATATGACTTTTAGTATGGTGCGGCTTATGCTTGTAAAAATATAGAACCCTTTTGTACTATAATGCTGAATAAAGCTTTGTTTTGTTATGTGTGTTCAAAACTAAATTTTAGGATAGTTAAAGCAGTTTTAATGCACACTTGCGGACACTGTTTTACGTTATGTTTGTAAAAGAAATGACTTATTTTACAAAGTGCGTCTTATTATTTGGTGGTCATTTGTTTTCATTGCATTTTTCTCCCCAATTTTTACAAATGCCGAATAAAGGCATTGCACGCTCACTGCACAAAAAGAGCCCGGTCTGTCTTTAGCAAAACACACTACAACTGATTAATTTTCACATCCCTCACTTCGGGTATAGTGTGTAACTTGGAAGTGAAAATATTACTTACCATTGGGAAATGAAGTTTTTTTAAGCTTTGTGTCTTTTGGTAGTGTAAAACTCGCTGACTCTTGCTGTCCATGGCGACAATCACATCATCTTCCGCACAGCGAGACTTGTGGCCTGGTGAAGATTCCTTTAATAGCATCGTCATCACTGATATATTCTTGTCAATCTTTCGCCGCTGCCTGAAAAACAAATTCATTCAATAATTAGAAACACTAACATAATATCATTTAGTTAAATCATTTGGATATTCATATTTATTCAACAACAATAGGAAACACATAGTTCTCATGTTTTTCATTGAAGGTGTTTACTGGTTGATAAACAGTAGAGTGAATTCAGTTTTACACCTGAACCAATTCACGACACTAAACAAACTCAAGTGGGAGGTTTGACAAATGTAAAAATGTTACCTTAATTGTTGTACTGGTCTGAAATGAATAAAAAGGAAATACATAATAAAAGTTTTAGCAGTGCATGGGCATTAAGAAGAGACTACACAAAATCAAACCACTAGGCTAGGCCTACTAAAGCTGAGAGTATATCCATTACTGCCCTTTAGCAGACCAAAGGAGTATTTGGTTCGCATTTATTTTAAAATCTGAAATTTTGATACAAATGACCCAGAGACTTATTATTTTTTGACATAATAAGAAATTTATGGCGTGCCAGATTTAATCATACAATGGGCTGGGTTCCGGCACGCAGGCTGTATGATTCACATGGCTGGTCTAATGTATTCTATCTTAAACACTTGTCATAAAAGCAATTTAGCAACACATGCTGACAATCTAGCTTCAGTTTAAAAGTAGATCTTTACTTACATTTATGTTATGGTCTTACCTGTGCTCTAACAGTGCCTGGCTGATGTCTATATTAGACACCACATCTCCATAGACTAGCAAAAAGTCTGAGCGAACAAGAGACTTTGCATCAACATCCCTGAGCACATCTCCCAAAGATCTGTACAGGTCTGAAGTGATGATGTGAACCGTGTTAGGGGAAGTCGATCGACACCATTTAGACTTCCTAAAAGAGATAAAAAAAAATCACAATCGCAATTATCACAGTCCACATTTCTCAGATCAAAATGCTGGTGTTCATTAAATGCCTCTTACTGCAAGTGCTCCTTTATCTTGGGTGCCATCGAACAACAAAACACAAATGTTTCCTGGACCCCAGTAGAAGTGAGGAACTCCACTGTGTAGTCGATCATAGCAACATTACCCAAAGGCAGCAACGCCTGTCATCAAAGTTTGAAAGTTTGGATCAGACAGCCCGCTAACATAAGGATGGTTAGTGTTATCGAACAAGAAGGAAAGTTGATGGAGAATTTCAAAACTGGGTATTAAAGAGAGTAAATATTTTTCACAACTGAATTAGAATGCACACGTCATGTTAGCTTTGGAATCATTATTAGCTGCTGGTATCATTCAAGCATGTTAGCTCAGCATGGTTGCTTACCCGCGGCTGATCTTTGGTGATAGGAAAAAACTTTCGGTTGAAGCTGTCAGCGACCAAAATGGCCTGCAGCTGGGGTTCTTCTTCATCTTGCTCACATCCACCCTTTCGACCAGAAATTCTTTGTTTGCCTCCTTTACTGGCCATGTTTGAGCTATTCGCGGATGGAAAAGGAAACAACTACGGCATCCGGGAGTGCTGTGTCGTTCGCGAGCAAAACGGCTCTGTAAGCTGGCTCTTAGAAGTGATCCACGGAAGTCGGCTCCATTCGAGGCGTTTTTTTTTGTCTTGGTCGATATGCTATTTTGCATAGATTCCGTGTTGTTGACTTTAAATTTGTTGAGTATATAAAAGTTTAAAACTGTTCTGAATTTTACAAGAAAGTTTGATCACATTATCCCAATTTTAGCTAACCTGCATTGGCTCCCTGTTAGCTTAAGATGTGGTTTTAAGGTTCTGTTGGGATTATACAAAATCATGCATGGACTTGCTCCCTCATATCTTTCAGATTAAATTTCCCCCTTTGCTCTGAAAATGCTGGTCTACTAATGATCCCAAGAGCCAAGTAGAGATCCGCCGTTTCGAGAGTGTCTCCATTCGGCCCCCGGTGCTGTGGAATGCTCTGCCCACTGAGATTCGATCTGCAACCCCAGTGGAACTGTTTAAATCTAGGCTTAAAACACACTTCTATTCTATACATTATGAATGACCTATATTTCTGTTGACAATATCTGTGTATTGAGTGTTATTGCAACATCTGTTGCAGCCTGGTCTTCCTGGAAGGGGGATTACCTCATGTGCGGTGGTTTCTTCATTTTCCTCATGTTGAGGTTTTTGAGTTTTTCCTTGCCCTCATGTAGGTTTTAGATTAGGGGATGGCATAAATAGTCTGTGGTTTGCAATAATCTGTGGTCTGTGCAGCCCTTAGAGACTCCTTGTGATTAAGGGCGTCACAAATAAACATGACTCGACTTGACTAAGTATCTCTTTTGTACTTATATGTTGCTTAGTATTAAAAGGTTCTTAGTGTAAACGAGTTTACTGTATAGTTAAAAAAATAATACTGTAATAATTTAGTAGGATAATAAATTATTTTTTTAAATCATGGATTCATTTTTGTGCATATTGTTATTAATGGCAATATACAGATTAAAGAGACCGTATTTAAGAGAGTCTTATTTATCTGTTCTTCTTGCTTTTTTTTGCATTTCATTTTATTTTTTTCTTCTTTGTCTTCCCAAACTTTTTACTTCTTTTTCATGCGGTTTCTCCCTTCCCTTGTTATTTTTTAGCTTTTCACTTCTTTTTTTTCCTTGCTTTTTATCTCCTTCCTTTATAACTTTTTTGTAGCTTTTTTTTCTTCTGTAGTTTCTCATTTCCCTTTTTCATATTTCTTTTCTTTTTCTTCTTAGCTTTTTATTTGTTTTCTTGCTTTTTTCCCTTTTTTATTGTTTTTCTCTCTTTTACTCTTTTCCTAGCCTTTTAAATCTTCTTTTGCTTTTATTGTTTGGCTCCCTGTTAGCCTAAGATGCCATTTTAAGGTTCTCCTATTACTATACAAAATCATACATGGACTTGCTCCCTCATATCTTTCAGATCTGATTTCCCCCTATGTCCCGGCCCGAAGCCTTCGTTCTGAGAGCGCCGGTCTTCTGGTGATCCCAAGAGCCAAGAAGTGTTCCGCTGGTTCGAGAGCGTTCTCCATCCGGGCACCGGTGTTGTGGAATGCTCTTCCCCCTGAGATCCGATCTGCTGCCTCAGTGGACATGTTTAAGTCTAAGCTTAAAACTCACTTCTACTCTATAGCATATGAATAACCTAAACTTTTTATATGTAATAACTTGTGAAGCCCTCTGAGACTATTTGTGATTAAGGGCTAAACAAATAAAAACGACTTGACTTGACTTCAGTTATTGCTTTTTTCATAGCTGTCTTTTCTTCTTCTTTTTAGCATTATTTCCGCCCCTTTCAAAGTCATTATCTGCACAATGTTGCGTAGAAATTGCTTATCTGTGGATCAAAGCGACCAAAACAATCGTTTGCGAGCCGCCTTCTAAGAAAGCCGAGCCAAAAAAGCCGGTTCTCTAAAATATAGACGGGATTCCCACCACTAAGTACTACGGTAGCCACAGTAGGGCAAATTGCTCCTAAAAAGTTGTATATCTACTGTACTTATACAGTGTGTAGATTAAGCCTAAACTACCGCCACCTACTGTACAAGAATTGTAATGGAACGACACGGCTAGAAGGAGAACACACACACACACACACACACACACACACACACACACACACACACACACACACGCTAAAGAACTGTAAAGCTTGTTTTACTTTCTGTGTGGCCTGGTACCAGCTCATCATATGAAGAAACAAATTGATTTTTAAAGTTAGTTCAGTCAACAGTCTATTTCCCCCTCTAGATCAATACACTTGAGTTTAAGTAGTGTATTTAGTATGTATTAAGGTCCCTGGTTTGAGACCGGGTGGAAACATGTTGGAATGGAGAGGGATGGGTGCCACAAGGCTGTACTTGCCCAAGACACTCCACAGGTAATGCTGCCGCTACGACTTGAGTGGTAAAATAATCCAACCACTAACCACTCACATATAAATCTACAAGTTTAAATCTGGAGAAAACCAATAACACAATTTCTACCCTTTATGTGATGAACTGATGTGACCCGAGCTCATGATGTGAACTACCGCGTCATTTCATTTTAGACCATATTTGAACCAGACAATGCAAAATGTTGTTTCAAGAAATATTGAAACAAGGGTCGCCAAACTTTTAAAAGATATCGTGCTCTTACAATGTTGTGACCATGTTACTAATATGTTACTAAAGGGTTGTAGTTATCAGAAGAGGAATTGAAATAGGATAAATTAAGTTAGGTGTCAAAATTCCAAGAAAATCACAATGACTGGTGAGCTATTTTCAGAACGGGGTACTCAGATGTTCAAGAGGTGACATAGTACCCACAGGACCACATTGGTGACCCCTGCACTATGTACATTGTTACCATCAATATATAAAAAAGAGAAACACACAATACGTGGTTTAAACATTTTAATTTTCTCAAGCCACGAAATCAATATTCAAAATCTCTATTTTTGGCAGACAATCGAGTGTGAAGAAAAACTGTGGAAACGAGCCCGACTCCCAGAAAAAAAAAAACCATCCAACTCTTGTCGACAATTTAGACAAGAACCTTCATTGAATTTTCTCCGAAAGATCAACTGTTTTCCAGAAATTTTCTTCATCAAGCTGGCCTGGAAACAAAAAATTACGAGTGTACAAGTTTTGTTATTTTCACGCTGTGCTGCAACACTGAGTTGTAACGATGAGTTTTTGATGTCCAGGAAGCTGGAATTCCCTCAGGCCCAAACTGAAAAAAAACAAAAATGACAGAAATAGATTGTAAATTCCATATTTTTCCGACCATTAGCCCCTAATTGGCCAGAATTTCGAAGTGCGCCTAGCCCGGTGCGCCTTATATACCGTAGAATACAGTGGATAAGATTGGAAATGTAAACGGTATTTATAGGTGTGTGTTCGGAATAGCCCAAGTCGTGGCGGTGAGGGCGGCAACGCTTTACCAGTAGATCACTAGTGGGTCAGATGACACGCTCAAAGGTATAAGAGCTTGTCTCATTATCACACTATCTTTACTCATGGGCCAGAAACACTGATTTGCATAGTACATAGTACAAGTTTAACAGTCCCTCCACTTCACCTGTGCCTAAATATTGTTGCGAAAAACAGAAACAGAAAGCCTTTCCTAAAAATACTATACAAGCTCTTTTACCTTTGCATACATATTAAAGCGAGAGGTTATTGACGCACAAGTGGTGAGGAAGTGGAGAAACAGTTTAACCTATAATAATGCACTATGCAAATTAGTGTTTCTGGCACTGTGAGTAAAAATAGTGTGATAATTACAAAGCCAAGAATAGTTCCACAGGTTTGAGAGCCTTCTCCATCCGGGCACCGGGGCTGTGAAATGCTCTTCCCCCTGAGATTCGATCTGAAACCTCAGTGGAAATGTTTAAATCCAAGCTTAAAACACACTTCTCCTCTAAAGCATATTATTAACCTATATTTTTTTGTTGACAATATCTGTGTATTATTTGTTATTGTAACATCCATCGAGCCTGGTCATCCTGAAAAGGGGATTACCACATGTGCGGTCCCTTCTCAAGGTTCCTTCATTTTCCTCATGTTGAGGTTTTGGAGTTTTTCCCTTGCTCTCATGTTGGTTTCAAATCAGGGGATGGTCTGTAATAATAGTCTGTGCAATAACCTGTGTAGCCCCTTGAGACTCTTTGTGATTAAGGGCTATACAAATAAAAATGACTTGACCTTTTTGTATTTCATCTGGTGGTCTAGTGGTAAATGTCAGTACCCTCAGTGCCGCGATCTAGCTACGTTTCCTGCTGTAAACAATGTTTACCGATTCAACCAGCGATATACAGGACTGTCTCAGAAAATTAGAATATTGTGATAAAGTTCTTTATTTTCTGTAATGCAATTAAAAAAACAAAAATGTCATACATTCTGGATTCATTACACATCAACTGAACTATTTCAAGCCTTTTATTTTAATATTGCTGAATTTGGCTTACAGCTTAAGAAAACTCAAAAATCCTATCTCAAAATATTAGAATATCATGAAAAAGTATACAAGTAGGCTATTCAACTAATCACCTGAATCATCTAATTAACTCGAAACACCTTGCGAGGGTTTCCTGAGCCTTAAAAACACTCAGCTTGGTTCAGTTAACTAAATCACAAGTATGGGGAAGACTGCTGATCTGACTGCTGTCCAGAGGACCATCATTGATACCCTCCATCAGGAGGGTAAGACACAAAAAGAAATTTCTCAAAGAGCAGGCTGTTCACAGAGTGCAGTTTCAAAGCATATCCACAAAAAGTCTGTTGGAAGGGCAAAAATGTGGCCGGAAACGCTGCACAACCAAGAGAGATGACCGCAGTCTTAACAAAATTGTGAACAAGAGCCGCTTCCAGAATTTGGGGGAGCTTCAAAGACAGTGGTCTGAAGCTGGAGTCCAGGTATCAAAAGCCACAGTTCACAGACGTGTCCGGGAAATGGGCTACAATAGCCGTATTCCCATGGTCAAGCCACTTCTGAACTCAAGACAACGGAAGAAGCGTCTGACTTGGGCTATGGAGAAGAAGCACTGGCTAGTTGCAGAGTGGTCCAAAGTCCTCTTTTCAGACGAAAGCAAGTTTTGCATTTCATTTGGAAGTCAAGGCGCCAGAGTCTGGAGAAAGGCTGGAGAGGAGCAAAATCCAAGTTGCTTGAAATCCAGTGTGAAGTTCCCACAGTCAGCAATGGTTTGGAGAGCCATGTCAGCTGCTGGTGTTGGTCCACTGTGTTTCATCAAGTCCAGAGTAAATGCAACTGTGTACCAAGAGATTTTAGAGCACTACATGCTTCCATCTGCTGAAAAGCTCTATGGAGATGAGGATTTCATTTTCCAGCATGATCTCGCACCTGCCCACAGTGCCAAAACCACCAGTAACTGGTGCACTGACCATGGCATCACTGTCCTTGATTGGCCTGCTAATTCCCCTGACCTGAACCCCATCGAGAATTTGTGGGCATAGTTAAGAAGAAGATGAAAGACACCAGACCTACAAATGCAAATGAGCTGAAGATAGATAGATAGATAGATAGACAGATAGATAGATAGATACTTTGTTCATCCCCGAAGGGAAATTCACATTTCCAGCAGCATAGGCCGCTATCGAAGCATCCTGGGCACCAATAACACCTCAGCAATGCCACAGGCTGATTGCCTCCATGCCACGCCGGATTGATGCAGTAATCCGTGCAAAAGGATTCCCAACCAAGTACTGAGTGCATCAATGGACATTTTTAAATGTTTGATTTAGTTTTGCTGTTATAAAATTATTTTTTTACTTGGTCTGAGGAAGTATTCTAATATTTTGAGATAGGATTTTTGAGTTGTTTTCAGCTGTAAGCCAAAATCAGCAATATTCAAATAATAAAAGGCTTGAAATAGTTCAGTTGATGTGTAATGAATCCAGAATGAATGACATTTTTGTTTTTTTAATTGCATTACAGAAAATAAATAACTTTATCACAATATTCTAATTTTCTGAGACAGTCCTGTATATATAAACTAATTAATAATTGCACTATTACCTGTACATGCCGTGAGGGTATACAGAGCACTAAACCCGGTGGCTCTTGCATTAGTTGGTGCGCCTTATGAAAATATATGCCAAAAGACTATTTCTGGGGAGTACGCCTTATAGCAAAGAAATATGGTACTATCACTATCTTATTTGTGGCTATCAGTCACAACATGTTGTCATATATGTTTTGAAATATAGCCCAAATGTATATGCCGCAAGACCACAAAAAAAAAAGATTCGACCTTGCCGCTCCCATACTTTAGGAGTTGACGGAAAATTTCTAGTTTACATTTATAGATCATTACATTTATTCTTATGACATTATAGACAAATGGTTGGTAAATTGATACCAAATAACTAAATTGTCCTACCTGCGCACCAAGGCAAGCCCCAATGAAAGAGCCTCTGCTACAGGTGCATCCCCCGCGGCGCATGGTGTCCCGGACAGCCTGCTCATAGTTCTTGGCTGTAAGGACTCCATGCAGTGCCGCTTGGAACGCACCGGGCAAACCTGGAGGAGGAAAAGGTCCATCAGCATTGATCAGGGCCAAATTCAAGCCCTCTTGAAAAACTATGAATTTCTCTAGAACTGGTGTGGATCAATCCATAGCCCTATTGTTTGAGGTCATTGAGAGCTTCTTGTGTTTAGTCATTTCAGATTCAGATTCAGATTCAGATTCAGATCTACTTTATTGTCATTCTAGTACACGTGTATACAGAACGAAATGTCGATGGATCTGACTCCCACAGTTTCCCTCAGTGTCCTTCAGTGTACAGATATAAATAAAGCTGTATTGTGTTATTTACCATAGTGCCGATAGTGCAAGAAGAGACGCTAACCAGATGTGCAAGATGGGCAGTCAGGTTAACAAGTCAGGTAGCTGTATTGTGTTATTTACCATAGTGCCGATAGTGCAAGAAGAGACGCTAACCAGATGTGCAAGATGGGCAGTCAGGTTAACAAGTCAGGTACACAGTACCATTATATTGTAAACAATAACACTGTAAGTAATAACACTGTAAGTAACAATAGTACTACAAAGAGATCAAAGAGATCAAACCCAGCAGAAAAAGCTAATGTTGTGACTCATCCATTTGCAGAACTGTAATAATAAAAACCTCATCATCCAGTCCAGCGTGAATGTGGATCTTTGGTGGGACACGTACAACGCGGTTACATTGGTGCCGTGACCCGTGACTTCTATCAAGCTCTCCGAACCGAGGACTGTCCTACCTGCCACATCATTTCATGAAGCCATCAGCTCACAGTATTTAAAACTGCTATACAGTGACGTGTTACGCAGGCGATTTTGACTTATTTACATCTTTGAAACATGTTTACTCAGAGCACAAGTGACGTTTCTGAGGGTGTAGCTGATCAGATGACAAATATTATTCAGGAGATAGGACATAAATTGGCTGATAGCATATTCACAAATATACAGTCACGTAATATAGTAGCTCCTAACGCTGCTGCCACACAAGATGTAGCAAACAGATTGAGTCAGGTGGTTACGCAGAGAAAGGTTAAGGAACCGCCGTCATTTATTGGGGATGGCTCAGACTCAATAACAATACATGAGTGGGAAGATCTAAGGAGGACATTTATAAAAAGGAGTGATGTGAGACTTGCAGAGCAAGCAGAGGAAATCCTTATACATTTGAGAGGAAAAGCTAAAGATGTAGTTAGGTTTAGCATTAGAAACAGTAATATAGACGTCTATACCCGCCCTGACATGATTTATAGTCTTCTCAGGAAATACTTTAGCTGTACCAAGTACTCTGCTGCCCCTTTAGCTGACTTTTATTCAACTTTGCCCAAAAACCAGGAAGACCCCTATGACTACTGGCTGAGACTAAACAGAGCAGCTGACCTTGCCTCTGAGTGCTTGAGAGAGCAGGGCAAAACATTTGACAACCCTGAAATAGAGGTTACTCGCATGTTTATTAGGAACTGCCCATGCAAGGAACTGGCACTCACTTACAGATCAAAAACCATCGAAAAGTGGTCAGCATGTGAGGTACTAGAGGTCCTGAATGAATACCACGCTGAGAAGAGCTACAAAGCAAATTCCCTACAACAACCTGCGAATAGAGCGGAAATTGCAGTACACAAAGCTGAGGTGAACCATGGTCCAACCCTCGTGCACGAGCCACCTCAGACTTCGAGCCCACAGTATGTCTCTCTAACGGACGTTATTAGTATGTTGGAGAAAGTTCTGATACGTGTTACCTCGAACCAGTTTCAAGAGAGAGGGGGAGCTCCAACCAGGCGACCTGGAGCCAGAATAAATGGTTTCACTGCCAAGCCATGTATCATTTGCAAAGAAGTCGAACACAGTGCTCTCTCTCATTGCCGAGACAAAAACCTTTGCTTTCACTGCCATGCCCCAGGGCATTCTCGACGTGATTGTCCAGTGACGAAAGTTGTCCCGCTGCCTCAGGGAAACTAACTGATCTGCGCTTAGGGGAGAACAGTGCAGATCAACTGAGTATACCTCCCACCACTAATGTGAAGCCTGACATGCAAGATAATAAATCAATTTATGAGATGTATAGCAACAAGATACCTCCATCGAAGAAGCTGATCTTTCAGGGGTTTCAGAGAATAGCGGAGACTGACGAACTGTTTTACACACCTGTACTTGTGCAAGAAGGCCCCACTTTCAGAGCGCTGTTGGACAGTGGGTCGATGGCTTGTACAGTAAGTGAGGACACGGCTAAGTCCCTCCTGCAGCAATTCCCTGATATGATGAGTTACACGGCCGAGGATTATGTCATTGTAGGCTGCGGTGGACACCAAGTTTCTCCCAGAGATATGTACGACATTCACGTCACAGTTTACGGGTGCCAAATGATAATACCAGTAATGGTGGCGCCAGGCCAGACAGAACAGATGATCCTTGGCAGCAACGCCATCAAATATATTTTGACTCAATTGAAAAGTACTGATGGCTATTGGAGATTAGTTTCCACTCCTGACAACGGTCTGTCCGATAACCACAGTCAATTCCTGTCAATGCTTTCCAACACAGAGAGATGGAGAGGTGATTGCATTCCAGACAAGGTAGGGACAGTAAAGATCAAGAGTTGCGTGACGCTGAATCCACGGACCGAGTACGTTATTTGGGGCAAGTTACCTGAGTTGGCCGGGGCATCAGCGGGCAGCACAGTGGTCGTTGAGCCAACCCAATCTAAGGCTGCGCCCAGACAAGTCCTTGTCGGACGAGTTGTTACTCCACCCTCAGGGACTTTGCAACAGCCCAGCAACATTTATGAGGATGATGATGTCAATATTTGGTGATCAGAATTTCATGAGCCTATTATGTTACCTCGACGATCTGATGGTGTTTGCCCCCACAGAGGAAGTTGCACTCCAACGCCTGCAGATGGTGTTTACTCGCCTTAAGGAACACAACCTCAAGCTCGCACCCAAAAAGTGTTTTTTCCTCAGACGGACTGTGAAATTTCTTGGGCATGTCATCAGTGAGGATGGAATTCGGACTGACCCCGAGAAAGTGAGAGCGATAAATGACGTACAAGTCGCTGATCTAATGGAGTCGGATGGCAAGACGCCATGCCCTAGTAAAATCAGATCTTTTCTAGGCATGGTGATGTATTTCCAAAGCTTCATTGAAGCATGTTCTGCGAAGGCAAAACCTCTGTTCAGGCTCACATCTGAATCTGGTGACAAGCATAAGCGCAAGAAAGCCCGCAAGAAAGGTCAAGTGAAGCTGACGCCTGCAGATTGGTCCGATGCATGCCAGAACGCCTTTGAAACACTGAAGCACGACCTCGTGACAGGTGTCACTCTGGCCCACCCAGATTTTGATGCGCCGTTTATTCTGGCTGTCGACGCATCCTTTGATGGGATTGGAGCAGTCCTGTCACAGCTGCTTTCCTTCTTAATTATTTATTTTATGGGTTGGTGCGACTTGCGTATGTTTTCTTCCTTCTTTATGATGCATTCTTGACTGGTGCGACTTATACTCCGAAGCAACTTCTAGTCCGAAAAATACGGTACATTGATCCATGTAGGAGGTGCTGACACTGCTGATTACGCTGAGGCGTTGGAGAACTTCCAGGCTCAAACTCTCTCAGGGTTGTCGTCCTTGGCCAGTTTGCGTCGAGGGAACAGCCTGCGTTTTAAGCGGATCAGCTGTTCAGCGAAGAACGATACCACGGTGAAGGCCACCAGGGTCACCAGTACGCAGTGTGTCCAGAACTTCAACTTGTCTCGGTAGGCTCGCCATTCATGGAGCTCGTCCATGTGCAGGAAGCGGTTGCGGTACTCTCTGGGCAGCTCAAACTGAGACGGCAGCGGGAACATGGAGTCGTAAAAGTCTCTCAGCACGGCCTTGACGGTGGCGGCGTCCTTGTGGGCATGATCGATGTTGTCATTGAGACAGATGAACTTCCTGGGATTCTTCCTGATGTCGTCCAGCTGGCCCACTACATGCGACACATTGGTGCGGACCATTTTAAAGGCGATGTCCTCTTCGCCTTTAATCTCAAACTTGTACTTGTTCTGGTCCACAAAGGCTTTGCGAATGCGTTCCGCGATGGGCAGGCAATTCACGATGAGGCCTTTAGTGACTGGCGGCATGCTGTGGTCATAGTAGGCCTCCTGCGTGGGGTTCACCAGGTGGACCTGGCTCAGGTTTCTTGGGATTGTTTTGGAGCAGTTGATCAACATCTGCTCCAAACTTGTAAGGTCCTGAAGGCTAAGCGGCAGTTCGTGAATCCTGGTTGCGAGAGTCCTTATCTCGCGATCGGAGAGAACTCCGGAGTGGTCAGTGTCTACGTCGTCGAACACCTCGGATACATTGAGCTGCTGCTGAGTGCTCATCAAGAAGTAGAAGTAAGAGAACGCGAACTGCATGTCGTCCGAGTGGCGCACACGATGGCCAGACGTCATGTCAAAGTGTTCTGGGAATGTGTCTTGCAGCTCTTGCATGACGAGCCTGTCGATCATATGCGGCATGTGTGCGGGGACTTTGCGAGACGCAAAGCCAAACTGGCGGTTGAGCAGCTTGTTAACATGGCGCAGCGAGTCAGCAAACGTGTCCTGTAGTTTGCGTCTGCTTGCCCGGCTGTCTGTGGCGTACATCAACGCTGTTTGCAGGCGCTCTTCCTCCTCCAGCAGGTCTTTGAAGTACTTCCTTTTCTCCCACGGCATAAAGCCTCTGTCAGCAGGGACAAAATGCTGGAGCTTCCTCTCCACTGGGACAAAGTGAGGACGCTCTACTTGCCACTCTGAGTATTTCCCTTCGGTGATGTGGTTCAGGAGCTTGGAAGTTTTGGGTCTTTCCACAACATTATCAACTTTGATTCTGTCACGTCCTTCAAGGAACGAAGTTAGCATTTGAGCCTTGGTGAGGTTGAAACCCTTCAGTGTGATGTCTCCACTTAGGAGTTTCTCATCCAGCTTCTGAAGCTCTCTGCGTACCGAAGCCGGCAAAAGTGACACATTGAAATGGGGAACCTCTACAACGGACTCCAGTTCGCCAGGCTTTCTTCTCTGAATTTTGGGGCCTAGCTTGTACTCGGGTATATCTGAGAATAAGAAGGGCGCTTCTGTCGTCATGGGAGTTCTCTTGCTGGAACTCTCCCTGCTGACCTGAGTCCTGTTGGATTTCGGAAGTTGCCGTGTGTCCACGGCCACATTGAAGATCTTAGTAAACGATGTGCCATCCTGTCTTTGGAAGGTGACATTGTAATGGAGCAGGGTGGCGTTGTGGCCGACATGGAGCAAAAGGTGGATGGTCTTCCACTTGTTGGCCACAGATGTGTGACGTACTGCTAGGTTGTCACTCACGTGGGCTTCTGTGGCTCTGTGAGCCAGCCTGTCAAAGCTGAAGTAAGGTCGAATTTCTCCAATTGGGAGGATGTACAAAGTCTGGTTACTCATCAAGGTCACACGGTACAGTGCAAAAGTCAAATTAGCAGCCGTTTAGATTTTAGTTAACTATATGTTAGATTGACCATTTAACAGTTTGTTTGTTTGTTGCTAAGAGTGTATGTGTAGGCGGTAGGAGAGAGATTTGTCTCAAAAATATTTACACGCCGGGTTTTTTCAGATCCCCCAATATATCAGCATGTTTTTCCAGTCCTCAAACAGGTCTGAAATCTTCACGCACGTATTTTCAGGTCAACAAATATACCCGTAATTTACACATACAGTTTTTTATCTTGAGTGTGCATTTATCGAGACGTATGATTTTTAGATCTTGACCATTTAGCAAACCTGTTTAGTGGATTTAAAAAAGGGGTGTGTAAATATTTTTGAGACAAATCTCTCCCCATATAGATAGGTAAGAATTACGGTAATATGTAGCTTACAGTTTCAGTTGGCAGGGAGTACCTTTCATTACAATTTACTAGGAAATGATAACTTAATTTTTACATGACCTATAAGAAATGTTCATAATTGATAACTGTCCATACATGTTACCTAGTGTTCTCTTTTATTGTTGTTTACTACATTTGTATATTGTTACCCAATGCTAAATCTATTCCACTCTGGTCATCCTGGAAGGGGGATTACCACTTGTGAGGCCCCTTCTCAAAGTTTCTTTTTTCCTCACGCTGAGGTTTTAAGTTTTTCCTTGCCAGCATGTTCTTTAAGATCAGGGGATGGTGTAATTGTAATCTGAGCAGTCCTTCGAGACATTTTGTGATTAAGGGCTATACAAATAAATGTGACTTGATATAATCCTTGCACTTATACACACTTTATAGTACCCTGTTTAGGTTTGGAATGTAGCAAACGGTTAGCAATAAAATCATGATTACAAAGTCATCTCTGTGAATTACCTTTCATATGACAGGAGCTGGCTCTCTCATAGTGAAGAGTTGGATCTCTTGTTTGCATACTTTGCAGCATGCTATGCATGGGTTTGTTCCTCATTTTAGCCATTCTTTTTATTTTCCGTTTTCTAGCAATCATTTATTACAACGGAAGCCTCCCAGCATCTTGGTCTGATACACCTGTCCTTTTGGGTGCAACGCATAGGGGACGATGACCCTCCACAAGCGAATGCTATACAAACTAACCCCAGCTGCCGTTAATCACGAGGGAAAAAGAAAAGTGATGGCAAAGCAAAGCCAGCAGTGAGCAGTGTCGGCCTCATTTTAAGCAGACTTGTTTAAATTTTCTTCATTTAATGCCTAGTCTAAATTCAAGCATTTTCAAGGATTGCAGGCACCCATAGGAACCCTGATTTATTTTGACAACATGAGAGCGTTATCATGGTCTCATTTTTTTCCATTTCAAAGTAAGATATGTAAAACACAATTAATACCTCAGGTGTTTGGGAAGATAGCTGGAATAAGTTCCTGTGGAGTTTTAGATAGATTCTCCTTCACTTGAAGGATATGCCCTGAAAATTGACCAATTCAATAAAGACATGAGTTAATAGAAATTGTAAATTATAAAAAAGAAAAAGAAAACAACAACTCTGAGCCCCGACATAATACCAATGACCGTGCTGTCCAAATCTTGTGGTTGGTTTCGGTTTGAGTCATTCAGCTGGCCAAGAACGGCATCCAGGGCCTTTGGATCGGGACCATTTAGGATGAAATGCTCCAAAAACCTGCGTAAAACATGACTATGTAATCTATCTATCTATCTTGGTCATATACCTCAAGAGGGGTGACCGACAGCAAGACAAACACATACAATAACTAGGAAAATAAAAGGGGTAAAAAAAGCAACAACAAAAAAACACACACAAAAATTTTTGGACCATGGCCAACCCAATTGCCCAAACACCCAAACAAGTTAGGCACCTCGGCACCTAAGTTGGTCATGCTTCGTCCCTCCAGATGAAACGGGACACCAGAAAGCGGCCATGTCACTCGACTATGTTGACTATGACTATGCTAACATGACATAACTTGCTAACATGACTATTAAAAAAAAACATCACACACAGATTAGGAACAATGTATATCAATATAGTCGTCGTAATGCAGCACTGATCTTAAAATACTGCCTAGGTTTACCTTCGGAAAAATATGACTATCTTACAGAATAGCATTTGAGTAATGACGAACGTCTTTACACTAGGGCTCAATCCCATTTTTTCCCCTTCAATTGTATTCCTTACTCTGGCAAAGTGCATTCAAGATGGGGTAAAGAAGTCAGGTATGGAGCAGCCAAGCTTCTTCTTAGCCGAGCCCACCGACAAGCAATCATGGGAGGAAATGATCCAGAGGGAGAGGAATGTGTTTGTTATGTTATGGAACGTAAATCCCTACAAAGGGCACTTTATAAAGATGGTTAAGGGAAAAGAAAGGCAAGAATTTAAAAAAAAAAAAAAAAAAAGAGTAAAGCATAGTATTCGTCTTGTGGCATACTTATTTCTTAAGGTTGAACAACGTAAGGCTCAATCCCATTCAATCCATTTCCACTTACCAACCGCTTCTTGTTTAACTTTCTTCTCACCCTTCCAATTCTTTGTTATGAGTTTCAGCTGCGTTTGTTGGGACTTAACTCATTCTTCAATTGTTCAATCCTTTTTTCCTTTTACTTTTAATTGTTCTCACTTCAAAGCAGTAACATTGGAACTGGTTACAATAATTAACTGTAGTGTTTAACTTGCATTGAAATAAAAATGTTGCTATGAGAGTACTGCGCTTCACTTTGTTTTATTGTTTTTCATGTTTTCCACAACCACCTATCCTGCGCGTCTGAGCTTTTCCTTGTCTCGTAGCGCCCTCTGTAGGAATTAACTTTACAAAAACAATACTGTAGAACATATACACAAAATTGGTTCAATCCCATTTGATTACTTCCAGCTTGTCGGACATGCCAGAGAAACGTGTCTAGGAAGAAAGTAGGGCATTCCCATGTTAACTTGATAAAACATGGCTTGTGTCACTCGCTCCCCAACCTTACTCTACCCTTTGTGGAGAATGCAATGTAATCTAAATCTGCATTTATATAGCGCTTTTCAAATCAATGAAGACATCCCAAAGCGCTTTACAATGTGCTTCACACTTTTCCCTTTTAAACACTAACTAATTGATAGGACTCTCCTACACTCATAGTGGACATGCTTTGCTAGATTGAGGAGTAAAATTGAAGGAAAGGGGGGGTAATGGGATTGAGCGTTCATCTCTACCTTCACTATTTATATTGGAGAAAAAAGATGGTCCATGACTTTAATTATTTTGCATCACATTTTAACTAAGTCTGGTTGTCAAGGACCCCAAACCAACATGTACATGTTTTAGATGTTTTCCAACCCAATCTCTCTTGATAGATATGTTCAGCCAAACAGCAAGCTCTCATTGTGATGTGTTTAAATTGGCATGGAGGAGAAGTTAATGTTCTCAAACTTGCCCTCAAAGAGCACATATGGCGAGTCAGTGTTTTAGAAGTTTTTAAATAACGATACCAACCTGGCAGCTGCCAAAGTCTCTGCCACACAAGCATCGTTGTTTTGAGTTACTCGGACAGCCAGCTCAACCTTTTCCAGCATGTCGGGTTTCCCTGCATAAAAAGCCACTATAGAGGCCAATTTAGCTATCCCATCAATTTGGTTATCAGTGTCACAACCTGTTGATGATATAAACCTGGTTAATTTTTTTTGTCTTTGTTTGGTCATAACATAATGAATCTTAGCCAGAGCTTTTTTTACCCGTTTCCTCTTTATGAGAATCCACATTTTTCAGGAAGCTTTTTAAGCTACCGTGTCTCCAGGGCCCTTCAATTGGTAGCTGGGGTCTTGGGCCTGGAAAAAAGAGCAGGGAATCAATCCCATTGTTCGTATTTGATGCTAACCTTAAATTTGAATATCTCTTACCACCTTTCTGCCTGTAAGGATCATTGACGGGTGTATCATATTCTGATCCCGGCCCAAAGAACTTTAGCGTGCGTTGTTTCAGATCATCAACATTTAGAACTGCTCATAAGAAGTTGACATATTAGAAGCAATATACACAAAACGTGTCTCATGGGAATACACAAAACCACACTGTTTTTTTTCATTCAGGCACCCCTTTGCCTAGACTCATTGCCCTCACTTGCGTAGCGTGAGAACTGAGCATAGTCTAGTTGACTCTGGATGACCATCAAATGAAACCCTGGAATGGTCACCAGACCAATCGCAGGGCACCTACTCTCTAAAACAGTGGTCGACAACCACTGGGCCGCGGCCCGTGGGTCGTTTGGTACCAGGACACACAGAAAGTAAAACAAAATGCCTTAGTGTGCACTTTTAACAAATTGTGTTTACAAGCATTATATTTTATAGCCAAATATAAGTCAAGGCGAAGCATTGTATCAAAGTTTGTGTGTGCACGTTTCATAGTATATATCACCGTAATTAAGCAATGATTAATCAGATTCAGATTCAGATCTACTTTATTGTCATTCTAGTACACGTGTATACAGAACGAAATGTCGATACATCTGACCCGCACAGTTTCCTTGAATGTACAGATATAAGTAAAAGTTGTATTGTATTATGGCTACGTATAGTATAGTCGTCAAATTCTACTGACCTCATTTAGTTAGCCTTGAACGCAGCGGGACTCGCACCCGGGAGGTGGCGGTGAGATCCTTGTATCCCAGCCCTGTTTACTAGGTTTGTAGATGTCAAAGTAAAAGGTAAAACGTTTTATCTCATTATCGACGTTGTTTTGACTGAACTCTCATCTCTCACCTCTCTCTTCTGCTGCACCGCTTATCCTCAGTAGGGTCGCGGGGGTGCTGGAGCCCATCCCAGCAGTCATCGGGCAGTGGGCAGGGGACACCCTGAACTGGTTGCCAGCCAATCGCAGGGCACACGGGGACAGTCACACCTAGGGACAATTTGGACCGGCCAATCCACCTGAAATGCATGTCTTTGGAATGTGGGAGGAAACCGGAGTGCCCGGAGGAAACCCACGCAAGCACGGGGAGAACATACAAACTCCACACATTAAGGCCGGGAGCTGGATTTGAACCCACGCAGGAGGTTCCCACGACCTCAGAACTGTGCCGCACACGCGCTAACCACTGCGCCGCCCGTTTTGACTGAACTCTTTCCCATAATTCACTATTAGGTTGTAATATGTTGTATAACGATTGAAAAATCATGTGCGCCTTTAAGATGAAAACGGCCAGACAATGTGGTACTGTGAGTAAAAATAGTCTTGATGATGAGAAAACCTAGTTCCTATTACAGTGGAACCTCGCTAGTTCGCAGTTCCACTTTTGCGGGTTCAGAGCTTCGCGGGTATAGAAAATATACCTTACGTTCTCAATAAAAGCATTTATTGACTTGACGCCATTGAGAGCGAGCTTATGTCAACTGAGGACACGGTGTGGACACTCTTATTGTGAAGGGGAGGCCCTGACACAATGCTTAGTCATTGCCGCTTCGCTCACTCCTCCCATCTCACCCCCTTCTTATATGGCGCTCAGTTTATCAAGGAGGGAACTCGGCGACGCAACGTAAGTATATTCTCTTCTGTCACATTTCATCTCAAGTTTGACTTTATTATACCAAAAGCGAGCGGTTGTTTGTACTATCCTAAGACGGCTAATTGTGTGTGGTTTCGTGTATTTGTTGTAAAAGCCGTTCGATGCCGCTAGCTAAAGTATGTTGTTATTGTCAGAAGGTAGCTTCTTTCACTTTCATTAAAATTAACACAGACCATTTTTAACTGTTTTTTCCCAAAACGCTTCACAAACACACATCAAATATCACATTTTCACTTTTTTTATTTTCAATATGTAACCGGTAGTGTTAACAAGTGAAATAAACTGTGATTGCTGCATGTGGTTGAGAGCAGTTAATACAATCATACTGAATGGTTCGTAGTTATTTTGCCGCCGTCCTAATCCGTGTACATACAACATATTTTACAGGTTGTTTTTTTTTTTGTTGTAACATGAATTTCACTCTCTCTCTCTACCCGTATTCTATATGGTTTTCTGTATACGGGGGGTATACTGCATACCTGTATTTGTTTTTTTTAAGCATTTTTGAAGGGGCGCCGCTACTTCGCGGATTTTTAGTTTTCGTGGGTGGTCTTGGTCCCCATTAACCGCGAATACCGAGGGATTACTGTATCATGTATTCGAGATCCCTAGTGGTCTGGTAATAACATAGTAGATTTAGGCTTATTATATATTGTTTTTGTTATTGTTATTATTACTTACGCTATTAGTAGGCCGGGCCGCAAGATTAATGTCAGACATTAAAGGTTGCCGACCACTGGTCTAAATATATAAATTACCATCTACACTTGCATTTTCATAACTACTTAATTATAGTACAAGCAAGAAAATACAGCATCGTACCAAAAAGGTATGAGCTCTTCTTACCAAGCAAATATGCAATGTTAGTTCCAAAATAAATCATTATAAGTTTTGATATTACCTCCACATTTGGACAAAGAATCAAGCAGGACAAATGCTTGGTCTCCATAGCAGCTTTGTTGGCCTGTTTGTCTCCTGTAGAAGGGGTTTGCTGGTTTTGAGTAAAATTCGGGATTCGGCTCTTGAGCCAGGATCTCTTGCAGCTTCTGGAGGTCATACACCCAGTGAAGAGGCTGCGCTGTGAGATGAAAACCATTCAATAGGGTTTTAATTATGTGTGTTTCTGATCAAAATGACCGAATGTGCATTTTCTGTTTTGGCTGGAAGAGGCTAATTATATTGAATTTTGCACACGAGAACTAAAGAGATGGAGGCCGCTGTCAAAACAGGAGCCCTGCCAAGTTTTTACCAAAAGACATTTTCCCAAAGGTTTGTGTATCCCTACCCTTTGCTCTCAAGTTTGGATTCGAGGCTATCTGGACTTTTGGCTAATGTTGACAAATTAACACTAAGGAACAACTTACTTCAGAGGAGCAGTTTTGATTCGTAAACGCATGAATTGTGTGTGACTTTCAGAGCGAGGTTTTTCAGGGCAGCAGCTACAAACTCATTTTCATTAAATAGAGCTACTTTACTCAAAGTACAATGAACATAAAATGCTGAAAATAAATATTTTCTGACTTGTTTGGGAATTGTTTTCTCGCTGCTAAATGTTATTGCACTATTTTTGCCATGCACTATTCATTCATTGCACTATTAATAGAACTTAGGCCAGCCTCTAAGGACTACTTATTAAATATGTTTGCCTAGTTACCCTGACAGCCTTTTATCTTATTTTTCTAAATAAACTCTTTGTAACATGTTTACCTTGCATTGCCATGTCGAATCTCGTGGCTTACAATGTTTTATTGACAATAACATAATTCAATTCATCAAATTGTTATTTGCATTGTAGGTCTGTCAACAAGTGTTCTCCTGGATCACTTTGTTGTCTGGAGGGACTTTTAAGCAGTTATATGGCTTTTCGTTGATTTATGAGAATTTGACAAACAAAACATTTGTGTTAGCGTTCAGGTAACACGCTCCCAGATGACCTGTTTACAGCCATACCGCCCTGAGAATGCCCGATCTTGGGAAGCAAAGCAGGGTTTGCTCTGGTTAGTCCTCAAATGGGATCCTGCTTAGGAATACCAGGTGCTGATAATAAGTCATTTGGCACACACTCTGCTGTGACAGCACTGACTGTACTCTTCTGGTAGAGTCCGTGAAAATGAAGTTCCCTAAAGGAACCAAATAAAGTGTATTATTATTATTATTATGTTAACAGTTCAATGACAACCCATGTCTTAAATCAGCTTTAAAATGCATACAAAAAACAATTATACACTGTTCAATATTTTTCAATTCTTGGTTAACTTGTTTGGCTTCTTTATCCATGAATTCTTTTTTTTTTTCCCTATTTTTGGTGTGGGTCTCAGCCTTTTTTCTGCCAGTATAACCCTCAATTTCTATTTGAAATTCATTTGAAATTACCCTCTAAATGAATCATCAAGGGATAATTCAACATATCTGCAAAATAATAGTTATATATATTTTTTTAATTTCAATGTAATAAACTATAATAATATCTATGGTGATGGGGTTGGTTTTTCACTCATACCCACTTACGGTCTGCGGTTAAAGGATCCCTCAACCGCATAGGTTGTTAAACCACCAATGAGGACGCAACTATAGACAGCCCTATCCACTGTTGACGGTTCCTGGCCTGTTCACGAGTTGTGGCAAAGTCGGCACCAGTCCATTCCTTAATGTTGTCAGCCCAGTTCT
This sequence comes from Urocampus carinirostris, assembly GCF_059441175.1. NCBI lineage: Eukaryota > Metazoa > Chordata > Actinopteri > Syngnathiformes > Syngnathidae > Urocampus > Urocampus carinirostris. The sequence continues at coordinate 7,116,859 of NC_142349.1, read as the reverse complement.
TTATCCGTCTTCTTCTCTTCCTGCCTTCATGGACTGTGCCCTGAAAAATTAACTTGGTCTGATCTGATGATCTCGTGACGTGACCATACCAATGAAGTTTCCGTGTGCGCACAGTTGACAACAGTTCTTCGTAGGGTCCAATGTGCCTTATGATGGTGTAGCGCACCGTTTCATTTCTCACATCGGTCAAGTAGCTGATGCCTTAAAGTTTCCTGTAACATCACATTTCCAAAGCCTGGACTTTCTTTTCCAGTTTTGCTGTGAGGGTTCATGTCTTGCAAGCGTCGAGGAAGATAAAAGTAACCAACAATTGCATGAGTCTGATCTTTGATTTCACTGCTATGTTCTTGTCCTTAAAGATACATTTAAGTCTGGAAAGTGTGGCTCGGGTTTGAGCTATAGTGGCCATGATTTCTGGTTCTTACCCTTCTTCTGATATGACAGTGTCAAAATATTAAAATTTGGTGAAAGGTTTTAGCCATCTGTGGTTGATGGTGGTACTTTGGGGGTTGTTGCTAATTTATTTAGATTGTTTTCTGTGTTCATTTCAATCCCATACTAGGTTGATAGTTTGTCCAGGCAATTGACAAGATCTCCAAGTTCCTGTTTGTCTCCTGCCAATCCGGCAAGATCAGATTTAGTGATTTTGTGTCCTCCAATACTTACTGCAACTTAATTTTGCTCTTACTCATTTGCTCCGGGAAGATGTTGACTAAAGTTGGAGAGAGAATGCAGCCTTGTCTCACACCGACTGTGGTTCAAAACATTTACTGCTAAAATCTCCTTTTTTGGCAATGGAACTTTAATACACAAATAAAATGAAAAGCAGAACCAGTCATAAAAACTATGCATCCTCTGCAAATTATCAGCTCTCTACTGAATTGACCACACATTTATCGAAATGTCTTGGTTTGTTTTTTTTGCAGAAAAGGGGAAACCAGTACTGTATCTGTTTCATGTGGGAAAGCAAACTCCTACCCAAAAAACAACCAGGAGAGGGATAGGCACCACCGGGCTGTACTTGCTTAAGACACAGCACAGGAATTGGTGCCTTTTCAGTTAAGGAATCTGTAAACCGTGAATCGTGGCAAAAGAAGAATGCTTTAAGCTCACGTGAGTAAGAAATTATGATGAGTTTTTAATGTAGTTAGTATTAAAATACTTTTTATAGCCAGTCAAATGTAAAAATTTCGATTAAAGCATTTTAAGATGAAGCTTCCTGACTAAGTCAAGAAGCCTTGATGCAAGAAACAATTGTGTTTTGTATGCTTTTAAAATCCCAAACATGTCAGTAGCGACCCCTACACAAGAGGATGGTGAAAATTTGCATTTAGTGATATGCCTGTCAGTTAATCACCATTCTATATTTAAGAAGTCAGTGCAAAATCGATATAAAAAATAGAATGGGCTTTACATCGTTGGTGCTTTTTAATCTAAAATCTCAATAATTAAAACACAAAATAATTCATTTAAAATATACCATAAATGTAAAAAAAATGTATTTGCAGTCAGCAAATGATTTATTACCTGCAGCATCTGCAACTGCTGATCCCACAATAGCTCCAATTGCTCTGTCGGACAGAGTCGCCATCTAAGAAAAAAGTTGCAACACGACATGTTGTTAACATTGACAATGAAGGTTCCATAGTCACTCGGGAATCGTATTAACGAACCAGACAAACGTATTAAACAGGTACTTGTAAATCAATTAAAGTAACGTATCTGATGTTGCGAATAGTAAAGACGCTATTGTTTTACCTTAGAAACTAAAGTTGAGAAGCAAAATCCAGTCTTAAACATTCAACGAGAGCACAAAATACACAAATAAACAAAACACGAGAAGAAGTAAAGCGAAAGTCCGCCGAGCAGCTTGTTAATATTTAGCGCCCCGTGTGGTATCATAAAGAATTGCACGTGTAAGATATAGCCAGCGAGCTTTTTCCAGGCAGTCACACGTTTCAAAAAAGAGGTCACAAAAGTAGTTCTATTTTGGGAAAATGATTACGATTTAATATAACTTGGAGACAAATTTAAGAGTACCTGTCAACCTCTGCAGATTGCTCCCCTTATCTAAGGGACAGTGTGTAATATTTGACCGCTAGAAGTGGCTGTATTGTGTCGTGCAATCGAAAACAAGTGCAAGGAAGAATACGAACTACGGGGATTCAAAGAGTCCAAAGGCACTCTTTTCTCTTTGATTTTTTACCCAGTTCTTTGCAAAGAAAGAAAAAGAGGGAGAGAAAACGGAAAGAAATAGCAGAATAGAAAACCATTAAAAATAAAGAAAGCAAAGGGATAAAAAGAAAAATAGCAAAAGGAAAAAAGACAGAAGAAAAGGGATAGAACAAAAGAACAAAAAAAGAGGAGAACAGAGAAAGAAAAAGAAAATGTCATAAGGGGGGGAAAAGAGAGGAAAAAAAGCAACCCAAAAAAAGATTAAAAGAAAAAACTCAGAAGGAAAGCATCACAAAGGCAAGGTTTGTTTTTTGGGATACCTGTAGCAGAAAGATGGCTGACAATTATCTCTGCTTCCTCTAGCCTCATCTTATATCAAATAAAAACACATTAGCCACGAACCAAACAGTTTTTGGCCAGGTTTTTTCTCCCTCTTAGTAATACTACTTTGATATTTCAGCTACCCAGACCACGAATCCAACAAAAATCTTACTCATCTTAGTACGCCACATCAAGGTTGCGGTAGGAATTGGATTACTCCATTGGTCTTAATGGAGTAGTTGCATACCTGTCAACCTGTACGTGTTTGCCGTACAAACTATGTTTATGATGCATTTTAAGATGTGTACGACGTACAAGAAAGTCTGTACGGAAAAACGCAAATTTGTCAATTATAGGTACTATCCGGCATACACCGACTATGTCGAAACGGCAAATCAATTGAGTCAAACGAGTTCACCGCTATCACGGTATAGGTTTTTTTTTTCGTTGCAAACAAGCGAGAAGCGAGCGGCTTGATGCTACTGTGCGCATGCGTCTGCCGCCTCAGATTTCATGTGGTAGTTATGTAGTGAAAGGAAGTCCGTCTCTTTTTAGAGAACCGGCTTTTTCAGCTCAACTCGTTAAAGAGAGCCGGCTCTCAAACGGCAAACTTGCTTTGATGCATTATATTATGAATCATTATTGTTGTATAAAGAAGTTAAGGAAAAAAAGGAAGTATAAAAGGAGGAAATGAAAAAAGACATTGCCATTCAGTTGAATTGTCATTGAAATTTGATGTGTATTATTGTGTGACTTTAAATTGTGACATGAAAAAAGTTTTAGGCTGATTCAAAAACCCTATCCGTGTGCATAAGAGTAAATTGAGTGACTGATAATGGCTTTCATCAACCAAAGTTAGAGCAAATGAGCTGTTATCAAACTGAAATAGAAATAAAACAGGTTTAGTAAACCAAGATTAACCAATTTAAGGATTTCCCATCTTGCACTTTTTTTTATAATTTTGGTCGAATGTTGTCTCCTGTCTTGTCCATCGTTTAATATATCGCTGTCTATTTTGACTATGTGTTTCCTCAAATAATCTTCAAACTCATCAAACCTAGAGCTTGTCCAGTGATTGTTCTTCTCTCTGCCTAATAGCAAAGGTCAGATTTATTATTGCTAAAGCCTCAGCTGATGAAAGTGACCATCGCCAATCCATTAGCTATCCTATTAAAACAGCTGATGACACATAGCCCATCTACATACAAAGTGTCAAGTCTTCTGAATGTTTGACTAGTAGATGCGGAACGACAGCTGCCGTGTAAATTACAAGTTGTAATGTAGCTAGCTTCACTGCACTATCCGGAGCACGTCATAGAAGGATATTCAAGAGTGCCGCCTTCTGGTATTGCTGCAAAATGTTCACAGTTAAAGCGAATTAGTTTGATTCCCTATTATTAATGACAACACACATTGCTAGCATTGGTTTGCACACGCACACACTTTGATGGCTTCTTCCAACTGTTTCCTTCAAACTCAGACCTTGTAGTACTGTGAACTTGCATGACTTGCAACAGATAAACGGCGCAGGTCGGTCGCCGACATGTATTTTTAGCTAAGGTCTTCCATTTCAATTTGTAAGGTAATATCACAGGTGACCATTTTCTGCATACACCGCAAAGGGCACATCCAGAAAAACAGTCTCCAGTCACTGATGAAAAGGTCTTTTTAGGAGTATGCTTAGTTTTTCCAATGGTTCCTCTTTACTCCAATTATTTTCATCCGCTGAGTAAGTGTAACATTAATCCATATCTGTGGGTGCCAGCAGATTACAATGATTTCTATACACCAATTATCTGTTCATGAGGTACTACATATAAGTGCATTTTGTTTGATGAAGTTGCTGTTTTTTGTTGATTTTAATTATATTTTCTTTGAAATAAAACTGAAAATAGTTGAAACATTAAACCTTCAAATATTAAAAAAAAGTTCCACTGGCAGATAATTTTTGCTCATTTTAAGTTTTACTTTTGTTTTGCTTTTTAGAAAAGAAAAGACAAAAATATAGCCAAACTTAAAAACAGGGTAAAAATATGGTAAAATTCAAAATTACAGCATAATAATTACCTCCTGAGCCATGAATTAAGGTAACACGATCATTTAAACTTTAGATTTTAAAGGGACAAGTGTGTATTATTTAGTGCCTCCTAGTGGCACTAAGTGCTTCTTAGTAATACACAATACAGCAACATCTAGTGGTCAAATAATACACACTGTCCCTTTCAGGTAAAAAAACAAACAAAAAAACTTGCATCAGGAACTACTTTTTTAAATGTTTAATGAGATTTTAAAAACAATTCAAGTGTGCCTTTAAAAAGGTTGGGAAACACTTACCTAGTCTAACATTTTAGTCACAAGCAGTTGCGAACTGCTGCAAATAAGACACCACAACCGCCTTCTAATTTGTTCTATGTACCTCATCTATTATTTTTAGCTTATTCTCTTAATATGGGAAAACTGTTCTGTATCTCTGAATAAATGTCTCTTACAGCAGTGTTTGGCAACCACTGGGCCAAAAGCCAGTACCAGGCCGTGGGTATTTTGGTACCGGCCCGCACGATAAAAAAATGGCTTCTACTGTATTTATTGTAGTATACATGCATTTTCACCCCCTAAAAAACTCTCAACAATTTGATGCCTATTGTACCACAACCTATCTCATTTTCTTAGCATTGGATGCAATGGAAATCGAATTTGGGTCACAATGGTAAGAGCATCTACTACTAGGCAACTAGAATTGTAGATGACAAAGGAAAATGCAAGAGATTTTATCTCATCACCACCTATTTTTGCACAGGGTGCAACATTGTACAATAATGTAACAGAACATTATTGGAAAGAGCTCAGCCATAACAATATTGTACAATGTAGTACCCAAAGTAAAAATAGTGTGATGATGAGATAAAATGAAATGCCATTTCCAATGTCATCTAGATCAGTTGTGGATTACTGATTACACGGTGGATTTGGGCTTGTTTTTCTTTTTCTTCTTCTTCTCATAATTATTATTATTTTCATCATTATTATTATTACCAATTTTACTATTTACCCAGGCTTCGAGTACATAGTCAGACATTAAACCAGTCATAAAAGTAAAGGTTTTGGACCAATGATTTAAAGTAAAAGATTTGGCTATTGCGATTTGCAAGGTTTTCCTTCACCTTCATTTCCCCTCTCAACACATTTCGGCAAGTATAAAGCATACACAAAGCCGTCTCCCGGCAACCACGCAGACCCACGCCTCATCTTACACCAACTTAGCTCAGCCCACCTTCCACCCTGTGCCCCAATACCAGCGGCCCGTGTGGGTTTTTTATTAAGGTGGATGTAGGAGTTGGTCTTGCTCTCCTCTGGGTGACGCGGGTTGGGAAGGGTTCCTCATACTCACACCCAAGTTCTTTTGCTTGTGTGTTGGGTGTACTTTCTGAAAACTGCGACCACGTCGAATCCACTCCATATAGGAGCCATGAAGAGGACCTGGGTGCTGGTGGCAGTTTTGCTGTCCTTTGCAGGCCTCTCGCTGTGCAAAGAAAGCTTGGATTTCCCTGAGTATGATGGCAAAGACAGAGTCCACGACCTCCACCTCAAGAACTATAAGTCTGTGATGAAGAAGTATGATGTGATGGTGGTGTACTACCACGATCATCCCGGATCCAGCCGCGTCGCCCAGAAACAGTTTGAGATCGAGGAGTTGTCCCTTGAGGTAAGTTGGGAATGATGAGAAGCAGTTTAGTGTGTATAATAAAGTATCAATTTCGTGGTTTTCATGATCAGGATTTTCTAAATGATCACTACTTTCATCGTGCTACTGTTACGATGCTCTCGATTTCGTTGCACTATTGTTATAACATGGGTTGGTCTCTACGCACTACTCCTTAAATATTCTTGCCTTTTTATCCAGACAGTCTTTAATTTTTCTCTTTATTGTATGTTTAATCTGGATTGCCATGTTTAATCTTGTTCAATTCAATTTAATTCAAACAAAAACAATGTTTTTTAAATTATTGCTGAAATTAAGGCACTGAATGTCGGTCAGTCAGGCTTCCTCTCTGTGAAATTTTTGACTTCTTGAAGACTCGTCTTTGCTGAATTTCAAATGTGCGTGAGCAGCTGCGTCACTGTCAGCACCATACTCAAATATTTCATCGCATTCCCAATGGATAACATTGAAACATCACTCTGCTTAAAGTCTCAGCATACAGCATGCACGTATCAGGTGGTACCAAAAGGGATTTGTACTTTATTTTTGAACATCTGTTGACTCTCAAGTGCATTCAAATGTCACAGTACGTTTGAGCTTGTGAAATTGGACACACATAACAGACTTTTGAGAACATTTGTAAAATTATTTCTCAAAACCTTTTGAAATGTTCATGTTATCTGGTCAAATACATCTAAAAATGCATTTATGTGTAAATACTTATGCTGTACGGACTATTTTTGGAACTAGATCTTCAGAACTTAAATAGAGATCACCTAATCATGAAGAGAAAGGTATTTTACTATAGCCAAGAGCTCAAAGCCACCCTACTCGAGCATATCACGTCCGACCGGGTTCGGGCTTCAAGCCAGCATCAGAGTTCCTGTCTCCGGTTGTGCCGGCTCAGCTCTGGGCCGTGATTGACACTTGCAGTACTGTACATGTCAGCGGATCTTGAAACGTTTATCATCAGTGCCAACTCACCAAAATAGTCCGTAAAGCTTGAGTGGCTCTCTAGATATATTTATCCTGAACTGCTTTTTTGGTTGAGTACACGAAGGAAGTGTTAGTGCTGGGGTCTCCAACCTTTTTTAAGCTGAGAGCTACTTTTGTTACTAATTAGCGCAACAGGAACCCAGTTCCATTTACATTTCTAAAATACCAACTTATCATGCTATTTCTAAGTTGTTATTATGTTATTACAAAGTTAACTATTTGAAGTAGGATCAAATAGACTCAATCAACCACAAAATAATTTTACTAGTAAATCACAATGACGCAGCACTAGTGAGCTATTTTCAAAACAGGTACCTCAGCTGTCCCTAGAGTTGCCCTTGTGCCCGCGGGTACCATGTTGGAGACCCTTGTCTTAGTGCATTCATGTTAAACTGAAAATATTGTACAATAAGTTACAGGTGGGCAGCACAGTTCAAGTCATGGGAACCTCCTGCGTGGGTTCAAATCCAGCTCCAGACTTCCTGTGCGGAGTTTGTATGTTCTCCCCGTGCTTACGTGGGTTTCCTCCGGGCACTCCGGTTTCCTCCCACATTCCAAAAACATGCATTTCAGGTGAATTGGCCGGTCCAAATTGTCCCTAGGTGTGAATGAGCGAGTGAGTCATCTGTCCCCGTGTGCCCCGCGATTGGCTGGCAACCATTTCAGGGTGTCCCCTGCCCACTGCCCGATGATTGCTGGGATGGGCTCCAGCACCCCCGCGACCCTACTGAGGATAAGCGGTGCAGCTAATGAGATGAGATGAGATGAGAAGTTACAGGTGAAGTTTACATTTAAGGGAACATTGCTCAATGATGTTTAAAGATGTCCCAATTGCAGTGACCATTTAATGCATCGCTCACTGAATGTGTACAAAAAGAATTGAAACTTTTTTTTTCTCAAAAAAAGAGTTAGTTAGTTTCGGGAGATAACATACTGTAAAATGTGAACAGTGTAAATATTGTCCAAAATCCTGTTGACGAGGAAAGCCCACTTAAGTTGACTTGTTTTTTTGGATTTCATCACATCACAACTATTGACATTCCAACATCTAATATGAAGTGGCGATACAATAAATCATATTATTGAATGCATAATTTTAACAGTTGCCATCAGGTGTCTGATTTGTTGATTGTCTAGTTTTAAGTTATCTTGACATGAAGCTAAATCTTGTTATTTACATATTCATTAATTCATTGAGCTGTTTCCATGTATCTATTCATTTTTTTGTGAATTTATGTATTTATATATTTCTTTGTTCATTCATTTACGTCCGATTATTTTGGTTCTTGTTTGTATTCATTTTCTTGTTTTATTTATTCATTCATTTATTTATTGGTTTCATTTTTTTCCAAAGCTCATTGGTTTTTCTGTTTTTAATGTGACAAGCAAAATGGCCCAGCGTTGCCAAGCCGATAGAAGATTGTGTTCGGCGGAGGGCATTAACGACAACACGAAAGCAGGCCACCCGAAAGCAGATTTTAATCAATTTTGTCGGTATTTTTTGCGGGTGCCTTGACATAAAACCTAGCTAAAGGCCCGGTCACACAGCCTTTCACGGGCGTATTGAGGCTGAATCACGGCCAGAAATTTCTGCCCGTGAAGCAGACGCTGTTGGACGCTTTTGAGATCGCGATACAGACGAGATTCAGCCGTGCTTTACACGCGGTAAGAAATTCACACGCGGTTGGCCGCGCGAAAAAGTTTTGCGCTGCTCAAAACTTTAGACCACGGGTAACCGCGGGCGGCACAGCGATGCAGCCGCAGTTACCAGCGATAAGGACGCGGAACAGTCACCGGAAGGACGCGGAACAGTCGCCGGCCAATTTTGCACATTTTCCACCGCGGGCAACCACGGGCAAAAAAAAGTCGCAAAATTTTACCCGCGTTACAGACGCAAAAGGCTGTGTGACCGGGCCTTTACTCAGGAGGCCTACAGTACAACTGTGTAAAGTCACGTACAAACACACACACGCACATGCACACAAATTGGGATTTACAAAATTGTGTGGATTAAATACATTAGATTTAGATGAGAATGAGCCCCAAACAAGTCCACTTCCTCAACACAGGCCACCATGAAATGGAGACCTCCTATTGGTGAAAGCAACTGTTTCAAGTTTCATACCGATTTAGAAAATGCATAAGCAGCGCTTGGATAAAGAAGTCTTTTATGGTAGTGAAACAAAACTGATTAATTAACTCTTAAAAAGAACAGAAAATGTGTAGTAACTGTTTGACATATTTGTCATGTTTTTGTTTTTTTATTAATAATTCTTATAGTTGTGAATCATTTTCTTGCTTACAGCTTGCAGCACAGGTCCTTGAGGAGTTTGATGATGAGGATATTGGAGTTGGTCTCATTGATGCAAAGATCGACAAAGCTTTAGCTAAAAAATTGGGTAATGTAATTCAAATTTTCTAAAACGCATGGACAAGACCTCACTTTAACTTTCTGTTTTGGTTCCCAGGCCTGGAAGAATCGGACAGCATCTTCATCTTCACCGATGATGAGGTCGTCGAATACGATGGCGAGCTGTCGGCAGACACTCTCGTGGAGTTCATCTTTGATGTTCGTGAGGATATAATAGCTCCCGATTTCTAGGAGGGAAAAAGCCTCTTAGTGTACTGTCGCTTTCTTTCAAGACAACCTCATATGCGGGTTGCCCTTTTCTCTCTCCACCATGACCTGACCTTTCCTTCACAGCTTCTTGAAGACCCCGTGGAAATTATTGACAACAGTAGGGAACTGAGGGGCTTTGAAAACATCGAAGAGGACATCAAACTGGTGGGCTACTTTAAGAGTCACAAGTCAGAACGTAAGAATCTGTACTGCAGTGGCATAACATTCTGCTTTTGTTTCGCTCTCTTTCAAGAAACATTACATACATTTAGAAATTGCTGCTTTGCAATGCGGTTGGAAAATGATGATAAGAACATATATTTGTACTTCAAACATTTTCTGATTGCCTTCAAAATGTTCATGGTGGTGTGTCCAATTTTAGACTTTGAGGCTTTTGCTGATGCTGCCGAAGAATTCCATCCTCACATCAAGTTCTATGCAACATTCAATGCCAAGGTGAGTCATGAAAAATGAGCATTTTGAACATTAACACAGTCGGAATCTTTTTTTTTTTTACAAATACTGGGATCTTTAAGACCCATTTTCAGGCCAAAATCCACATCAGAGCGCAACTCTTGAGTAGTCATCATGGTATAAAACCACTAGTACTACTACAAGGCCCCCAGCACACACCCCAAAATTGTGATTTTTAAGAAAGCCGGCCCTCTATTTGTAAAGCATCTGTCCATCCATCCATCCATTCATCCATCAATCCATCCATCTATCATCCATAACCCCTCCCCTATGTCCATCCATCCTTTACGCATCCAATGCATCCCTTACCAAAATGATGCACAGCGCAGTTTTACTTTGAAACTCCGTACAGTTTGTAATCTTCCTTTGCTTTGTAGCACTCATTTTTGTTTGCAATACACAATAAAGTGACATCTACTAGTCAAATATTACAGTTTCCCTTTGATGACTTCACTTAGGAATTCATTTTAACCTGCACCCAAATTAGACCCTAAAAATATCAGCTTTGCATGTATGTTTCATAATTGTAATGAAATGTCAACAACAGGTTGCCAAAGCTTTGGACCTCAAGCTTAATGAGGTGGACTTCTACGAGCCCTTCATGGACAATCCAGTTGTCATCCCTGGAAAGCCCTATACTGAAGAAGAACTGGTGAAATTCATTGAAGATAATGACAGGTGAGTCAAGTTTCTACTGAAAACGTATTCATACAGTCGGGACAAAAATACATGTGTTGTGTTCTTGACAAGGCCAACTCTAAGAAAGCTGCAGCCTCACAACATGTATGAAATCTGGGTAAGATTTTTTTTTTTCCGAAAAATGAAAATGTTTGAAAATATTTCTATCATTAAAAATTAATTGGAAAAGGTTTTTTTTCCGAATGTGCATCGTGCAATTCTTATCTCTTATTTCCACAGGATGACCATGTTGATGGCGAACACATTGTTGCTTTTGCTGAGGAGTCTGATCCAGGTTAAACTTTATTTAAATTTTGTGACTCTAAAGACAATTGGGATAACGCTTTCTTGGTTATGGTTTAGATGGTTTTGAGTTTTTGGAGATCCTGAAAGAAGTTGCAGAGGACAACACGGAACACCCTCACCTCAGTATTGTCTGGATTGACCCCGATGACTTCCCCTTGGTACGATTCTTTCCAGTTGTTAATCAAACGAAACGCTGATCAGAAAGTCTAATGGAAAAGGATGAATTGGCCTTTTCCAATGTGCGTTTTTAGTCCAAAAGCAATTGTGGTTGAAAGTCGTTCTTTGCAGCTTGTGCCTCACTGGGAGAAGATTTTCGGAATCGACCTGTCCAGTCCACAGATCGGAGTTGTGGAAGCTGATGATGTAAGTTGGCTCTTCAAAGAAAGAAAGAATCTTGAAAGTAAAATTCTGGGAAATGCTCAAATGCCCAAATTAATTCTACATTGGCATCCCTGTAGAACAGCAGTCCTCTATAAAGTTCTCAACATGTCCATGTCTTTTTGGCAATCAGTCTTAATATTGCATTTTCAAAATTTGACAAAGTTAGGGTGATAGGTGACACCCCTAAATCTCAATGGATATCCTCAAGGATTGGCAAAAACTGTTTTCATGTTGATAAAAAGGAGATACATTTTCCATTCAAGTTTGATACACCCTATTCTTCATCTTGTATTTGTGATTAGTGTGTGTGACATGCGGGGAGGTTCGCATACCTGCTAGCTCACAAATTTTCCTCATATTTTATACGTTTTTTTGATCATTTGAAAGTATGTTCGCCGTATAACAATCTTTATACTGTATCTTATATTCTCCCGGTAATCTGTATAGTCTGTCTTGCTGTGAGTAAACAGGTGCTACATTGAGTTTTTAAGGATTAATATTGCTTAATAATGCGAATTACAACCATGAATATGGGGACCAATTGGCTGCGGTTGACAGGTTGGTCAAGCAAAAGCAAGGGACCCCGTGACCCTGTATTTTGCAATTAAATATAGGTTAAACAAGTCTACATAAACACGGTGGATAAGAGAGAGAAGTTTGGCTTGACCCAAACGTAATGATTGACATTATAGGCGCGACCGGCCAAAATTTTGGATGGGTTTGAGGTTGCACATTCCCTCTAGGATGAAAAAAGGTGGACAAAACATTTTCCCATTTGCGAAAGGTTTGCTTGCTAGGGAGTTGTCCGACCTTTAGCCATTCTATCAACACAACACTATTATTTCCTTGTTTGACGACTGTTGGTGCCAACTCCTGATATGATTAGCTAAAGCAAAGCTTTCTCAAAGACTGATTTCCCGAGTTTATTGTGAAGGCTTTCAGGTAGATTTCTGAGCCTAGCAACAACTAATGGCTTAAATGTGATCGGTTAAACGCTTAAATATTAAAGCACACATCTGAAAGCAGCGCAACCAAGATGAAGCAATGAAAGGAGGCTGACAGACAATTTGGAATTATTTAATAAGTATTGATAAACAAAATATAATTGCATTATTAAAATATTTTTAGGCCAGTAGTGAAATTCTTGCAGGTCCTCACAGCCCACCACTGATATTTCTATTGTTTTGGGCTGAGTTGTGCCCTTGATCTCACTATCGCCCACTGCCATGAGGCAAGAGAATTGTGTGCCTCTCTTTGCATCTGCAAATGCTCAGCACAGTAATCCATATTACATACTACTTGTATCAATTATATTCCTAATAAAATGTGAAAATTGGGCGGTTTTGAAAGGAGCATGACAATTTTTTAAATGAATATTGTCAATATTGCTGTGCACAAAGGCCATGAACTACAAAGTGCAAAGAAGTGAGGGAATACAGTTGTATATTCTTCAATTTTGTGTTTGTTTTGTGTCAACTATTGACATGTTTGTGCACTCTAGGCTGACAGTGTGTGGATGGACATGGACGATGGTGACAACATGCCAACTGCCGATGAACTGGAGGACTGGATTGAGGACGTTCTGTCAGGAGAAATTGATCCTGATAATGATGATGATGATGATGATGACGATGATGATGACGATGATGACGATGACGATGATGACGATGACGACGATGATGATGATGATGACGATGACGACGATGACGACGATGATGACGATGATGACGACGATGATGACGATGATGACGATGATGATGATGACGATGAGGAGGATGATTAAAAAATTGAGACATCATTGATCCAAATCTGACCAATGCAGTTTAAAGTGCTAACATGAACAGCAAGTACATCACACTCATTTGTTTTCATCTCATCTCTTCATCATCCTACCTAAATTCCATTCTTTTATTCATTCATTTTCTTTCATAAAATGAATCTTACTAAGCCCTGGAGTGTATATGTTCACTCTGTGCATAAAAACAAACAAAACAAAAAAAAACAAAAAAAAAGTGAAATCAACTCCAAAGGTGCTAGCGGCTTTTTACAGATGGGTGTGCATCACCAGCATACTCTGCCTAATCATTGTGGAGCTGGACATCAATAGATGTTTTCTATGACAACAAGGTATAACAACAGCCATATTTTATTTTTGTAACAAGAGAAATTACTTACTGTGAAGTCTTAAATAAATTACTGATTTGGACAGAAACACCAACAGCTGTGTGGTTTTACACTTTTTTAAAAAAGAAAAGTTTCTATATGTATCAGCTACATAGCCAATGGGACAAACAAAACAGTACTCAACACCATCAGAGGGCACATTGGACCCTTCAAAGAACTGTTTTCAACTGTGCGCAGACAAAAACTGCACTGGTATGGTATGGCCACGTCACAAGATTATTCTCGTGGGCACAGTCCAAGGGGGCAGGAGGAGACAGAAAAAGAACTGGCCGACAACATCAAAGAATGGACTGGTGCCAACTTTGCCACAACCCCAAACGCAGGCCAGTAACTCACAGCGCAGGAAGCTGTCCAGAGTTGTGTACTCAGTGGTGCCCCGATGACCAGGGCAGCTAAGGGATCAGTAAACCGTGAACCATGTGTTTGTGTGTGTGTGTGTGTGTGTGTGTGTGTGTGTGTGTGTGTGTGTGTGTGTGTGTGTGTGTGTGTGTGTGTGTGTGTGTGTGTGTGTGTATGATTACTTGTGTATTAAAATAGAAAAACAGGTTAATTTCATAGCAAGTTAATTTGTAACATGGGAGTCTGAGAAATTTAGACAATAACTAAAAGTAACTTACTTTACATTTCCCCCCTGTTGTGAATTTCGAAGAATATCAATAAAAACAATACCAGAGGTTTCAAATTAAAACATAATTAAGAAACATAACAGATTGATAATTTCATAGAGAGGCAAAAACCCTCAAAAAGGAAAAAGAATTCCCCTCCTCCCACCCAGCCAGGGGTCGGGAATGTCTTTTTCTGGAAAAACAGTAAAACAAAAAAAACAAAAAAACTGGACACCTAAAACAAACAACAACAAAAAACGCTTATTTTTCAGTGTAGTTCATTCTTCTCAAAAATAAAAACAAACCTTTTGGAACACAAGGTAGTAGGCAATTGTTAACTATAAGGGTCACTGATATAGACCGCGAGAAATAAAACGAACAAAATAAAACAAAAAGAAAAGAACAGAAAATAATCCTCCTGCAAGGTGGTCTCCACATGGCCTAACCCGCGCCTGGGTGACTTGTTGGCAGTCTGCCGGCTGCGATGTAAGCAGGTGCCTGACTGGCCTTACCCGCTCGGATTTTCGTTTGTCAGTGGTGTGTACAGTGAGAGGGTTTCCCTTTGGGCTGTAGGGACAAGTCCATAAGACAACGCTGTCTAGGTCGATATCGTCATCAGAGTCTTGTGGGTCGGGATTTAGTTTGTAATGGTACATATGGGCAACAAACATTCTTGACACCATCCTGAGACCAGCTGCCAGAGTACAGCCAATCGAGCCATCCCTGTTGTACGCCTTTTTCTTGGGCCATGGTGTTCCTGAGGTTCATTATGGTGGCAAGGGCATCGACGATCGTCTCATTCTCATCCCTATGCAGTGGCCTTGGTGAATACAGGTATCTTTTTCAGCGATTTTGACAGCCGAGGAGGGCGATGAGCAGAAGCTTGTAAGGGCCATCCCAGCGTGGACTGGACTAGGTTTTTCGTTTTACCAGGATCAAATAACCAGGGGTCACCGTCTCCTGTGTGGATGAGAGAGAAAGAGAGAGAGACAAAGTCAAGTCAAGTCAAGTTTGAGCAAGAAACAAGAATTGTGCCTATGTGAGTACTTGAAACTACAGGAACAATGTTTTATATTTCAGAGATGTAACAGGCATCTTTGAGTCTGTGCTTAGTTAGGAGTTTGATCGCCTCCTTTCTTTTCACACTCCTTTTTGGGAGCGTTTTAGAACTGACATGCACTTCAGTTTGTTCCTTGTAATACTGTACACGATTTTTGTGTCCTTTTTTTTTATCAGTATTTGCACTTTTGCATGTGATTTGTTTCTGTTTAGTGTAGCACTCCCATATTTAACAGAATTTCAGGGGGGTGTATGTAAAGGGTGTAATAATAACTTTTGTTTTATTGAAATTCCTGCTGAAATATGTGTATAGTTTTTGGTAAGTGCCCTGCAATGATGAGTCCAACAGTGCCACCTGCTGGTATGGGGTAGGGTTTGTTTTGGCTTTTGACATGTGACCGGTAGGCTGGGTTTTGTTGGCAGTCTACTGGGCGAGCTGCCAACGGTAAGACACATCTTTTGGTGCTCCACAAAATAAGTTAATTTTAAACATAACCACAGCTGACAAATCTCTCAACATGCACAGTAATGTGATTGATGTTGTCAAGCTCTTTGGATTTATTTTCGTTTTGTTTCTGTTGTACTAAAATGTAAATTCCCCTTGTAGAGATCAAAGCCAGAAGAGAAGCCAATGTTGTGACTCATTTCATCTGCAGGTAAATTGTATCCATTTCTATACTCATTATTGGCTTTGATCTCTTTGATCTCGTTGGCAGCTTGCTCTGTAGACTCTGTAGGCTCAGAGGTGACTATGTTCTTGAGTGGTGCATGGTTCCATGCCATTCCAGAAGAATCGTTGCCTCACCAGAAACAAAGTACGGTTTTGGCCTTGATGACCTGCTGAGTCATGGAAACCGTGGAGGACTTTCTGTTTCAATGAGTCAGGCACCACAAACTGGAAGATCTTCTTGGCCATGCGAGGATCTTTCCTTATTAGAGGTGGCTCGTGCATGAGGGTTGGACTATGGCTCACCTCAACTTTGTGTACGGCAATTTCCGCCCTATTCGCAGGTTGTTGTGGGGAAGCTGCTTTGTAGCTCTTCTCAGCGTGGTATTCATTCAGCACCTCTAGTACTTCACATGCTGACCACTTATCGATGGTTTTGGATCTGAAAGTGAGTGCCAGTTCTTTGCAGGAGCATTTCCTAATAAACATGCGAGTTACCTCAATTTCAGGGTTGTCCAATGTTTTGCCTTGCTCTCTTAAGTCATTTAATTTGTATAGCCCTTAATCACAAAGAGTCTCAAAGGGCTTCACAGGTTATTACACAGACTATTTTTTCAGACTGTTATTACACCATCCCCTGATCTGGAACCTACATGAGGGCAAGGAAAAACTCAATAACTTCAACATGAGGAAAATGAAGAAGCCTTGAGAAGGGACCGCACATGTGGCATCCCCCTTTCAGACCGCAAATGTGGCATCCCCCTTTCAGGATTACCAGACTGCAAAGGATGTTGCAATCACAAATAATACAGAGATATTTTCCAAGAAAAGTATAGGTTGTTCATATGCTATAGAGTAGAAGTGTGTTTTAAGCTTAGATTTAAACATTTCCACTGAGGTTGAAGAACGGATCTCAGGGGGAAGAGCAATCCACAGCACTGGTGCCCGGATGGAGAACGCTCTTGAACCAGCGGAACACTTCTTGGCTCTTGGGATCACCAGAAGACCGGCGCTCTCAGAACGAAGGCTTCGGACCGGAACATAGGGGGAAATCAGATCCGAAAGATATGAGGGAGCAAGTCCATGTATGATTTTGTATAATACTAAGAGAACCTTGAAATCACATCTTAGGCTAACAGGGAGCCAATGCAGGTTAGCCAAAATCGGCGTGATGTGATCTGACTTTTTTGTCTTTGTTAATAGCCTTGCTGCAGCATTTTGTACCAGCTGAAGACTCTTAATTCTGGACTTCGGGAGACTGGAGAGTAGTGCATAACAGTAATCGAGACGGGAGGTAACGAACGCGTGAATTATAATCTACGCAGCCGACTGAGACAGTGTAGGACGAATTTTAGCAATGTTGCGAAGATGGAAGAAAGCGGTTCTAGTAATTTTCTTCACATGTGTTTGAAAGGACAGATCGGGGTCAAATATGACACCTACATTTTTAACTGAGTCACTCTGTGTGATGTGACATTTGTCAATGTTCACAGCAGTTTTTGAGAATAAGTCACGGCATTTAGATGGACCAATAACTAACATTTCGGTCTTTTCAGAGTTAAGGCGCAAGAAATTGAGTGACATCCACTCTTTTATCTCAGGGAGGCAGGCCTCCAAAATTCCACAATTTAGTGTGGCAGATTCCTCCAACAGAAGATATAGTTGAGTGTCATCTGCGTAGCAGTGGAAATTGATATTATACTTGCGAATAATATCACCTAATGGAAGCATGTAGATGCTGAAAAGAAGGGGGCCAAGGACTGAACCCTGCGGAACACAACAGGTAACACTAACACGCTCAGATGTTATTTCGCCATATTTAACACAGTGCGTCCTATCTGAGAGGTAGGATCTGAACCATAAGAGGACGGTTCCTGAGAGACCAATCCATTTTCCAGCCGTTCTAGTAGGATATTATGGTCCACTGTGTCAAAAGCAGCACTAAGGTCCAGCAGCAGCAAAAGTGATGAAGCGCCAGAGTCCATTGCCAGTAGGAGATCATTGGTTACCTTAATCAGAGCTGTCTCAGTAGAGTGGTTTGCCCTGAATCCTGATTGCATTGATTCAAAACGATTCTCGGATATGAAATTATTCAGCTGCTGTGCCACTACTTTTTCAAGTACTTTAGAGAGAAACGGTAGGTTTGACACAGGTCTATAATTACATAAGCTTTCTGGGTCAAGGTTGGGTCGTTTTAGTGTAGGTTTAATAACAGCGGACTTAAAAGCCGCTGGAACTACACCTGAGGAGATTGATATATTTATAATATTTAGAACTGAAGGTCCAAGGACCTCAAAAAGACCTTTAATAAGTGAACCTGGAAGCGGGTTGAACAGGCAAGTCGTTGGTTTGGCCGTATTCACCACCTGTTTAAGATTATTGAGTAACAGTTCACTAAAACTGGACAAATTCCCTGGACAGCCACCATGTCGTGCATCTATAGATTTCAGCCCTTTAGTATGTGTTGTATTAATACTGTCTTTAGCAATTTCTTCCTGTATGCATTGAATCTTCTTATTAAAGAAGACCATTAAGTCATGGGCTGAATGGGTGGAACTATCTGGGATAATCTGTTGCCTTGTAAGCGATGCTACAGTGTCGAAAAGGATGTTGGGATTGTTCTTTTGTGACGCAATCACCTTCGAAAGGTAGGCTGGTTTTGCAGAGGCAAGGGCCGCTTTATACTTTAACAAGCTGTCACACCAGGTTTGATGGAAGACCTCAAGCTTGGTAGCGCGCCATTTTCTTTCAGATTTCCTGCATTCTTGTTTAAGGGATTTAGTTTCATCAGTAAACCAAGGCATGCGTCTTCATTTTAGGTCGTGATTTAAGCCGTATGGGCGCTACTGAATCCAGGACACTAGTCAGGGTGGTATTGAACTCATTCATGAGTGAGTCGATAGAGCCTTTGTATGAAGGAAAGGACGCAACTGCTCCTGAAAGAAGATCGGAGAGCTCAGAAACTGTGCCAGTGCTTATATTGCGTCCGCTAAATCCTTCAGCTTTTTTAGCACTACATTTAGCTAGCACCTCGAATGTAACTAAATAATGGTCAGAGATAACGGTAGTACACGGAAACACCGTCATGTTTGAGGTTGAAACTCCTCGAGTCAGAACCAAATCTAGCAAGTTTCCATCTTTATGAGTTGGCAAATTAACCAATTGATTAAAACCAAATGCATCAATTAGAGACCGAAACGCAACAGTAAGTGAACTGAGTGGGGAGTTCATATGAATGTTAAAGTCCCCTATAATTATAATTTTGTCTGCATAGGTTACTAGTTCAGACAAAAGTTCCGCGAATTCGTCAAAGAAAGCAGTGTATGGCCCTGGTGCGCGATAAATAGTTACTACTACATAAATTGACAATGGAGAGGACCGCATAACAAGAGCCTCGAACGCCTTGTAATTATTAGAGGTACGAGGAGTAAATTTGAGCGTTTTTTCAGATATTAGCGCGACACCGCCACCCTTCTTCAAAGGGCGTGCTACATGGCTGCTCACGTAGTCTTGAGGAGAAGCCTCATTTAACGGTAAAACTCATCCGGTCTCAACCAAGTTTCACATAGACCAATCAAGTTAAGTTTGTAATCACGAATAATATTATCAACAAGTAAAGCTTTAGGAGCAAGCGATCTAATATTTAAAAGACCAAATTTTAGTTTTGCTGAATCGTTTAACTTAGCTGAAGTCTTTGTAGAGATCGTCACAAGATGTCGCCGTTCGGGTGCGTTGAGTTTCAGACGTCGGTTGACCCGCAAGATCGATGAAAAAATAATGGTTGAATTAGACACATCTTCGTGTCCTTCTTGCTCCTTCGACTTAGCACGCTTCACACACTTCCCCGCACGACAACCCCGCTTCTGCTTTCTGTTTTTACGGTGCTTCCGTCGCTTCGTAGGTGGAGTGGCTGACCACGGAGATCCCTGATCCCTTTGTAGCTTGTTCGGGATATCATAGGCGGTATAAAAAGTGCCCGAAAAGTCGAAGTGTAGACGCCCACCCAATCGAATAAGTTCCTCCCTACTATAAGTCTTATTGGCCGCGCATGTGTCAAAAAAAGAAAGCAAAAAATACAAGAGAACGGTAATAAATAGAAGACTAGCTGGAGAGCAACGAGCCGCAGCATCCATCAGATGCGTCGCCATCTTGCCATCGCCAACAAACGACAGAGACCTATATTTTTTTTTTAAATAGGCTGTACTAATTAGATATCCTTTATCCCCCCTGTTGAGACATATTATTTCCTTATGGCTCAATTTAACCCCCATTTTTTAATAAAAAAGAAATATGTGTTATGATGCTGGTCCGGATCTTCCCCTGGTAGATGTCTTTCCTTATCTTTTTGAGAGCCACGAGGCCCCCAATAGCTTTTGGTGTTGTGCCGCTAGGGATTAAAGTAGTCGTTAATTTTATCTACTCTAACCACAACCAGATGTCTGCTTCGCATCCCTCAGCTCCTGGAATTTACGACACATCATCTTGAATGCATATTTGACCTGAAAAACTAATTATTTGAGTCATTTTTCCCCATGGTGGTTAAACCCATAAAACTGTACAAGAATTTATTGATTTATTTTTTCGTATATTTTCTTAAATTATCTTTATATTTATTATTAGTGAAGGCAAAATCCCTCGCTTTAAGTTGCACTGAAACTCCTGACCACTAGATCCCTAGACTCAATCAAATAAACAATTTATTTTTCAAAATTGTTAGTTCTAAATCTCAAATTTGGCTTTGTACTAGTTTCAGTCACTGAATTTGTTTAACTTTTATCATCATCAGAATCACTCACCCTGATTTGAGTGACATGGTGTTTTCTCGTTTATGGATTGGCCATTGTCCAAAAATTCTGTGTGTGTTTCTATTTTCCCTTCTTATTTTTTATTTTCTTCTTTTGATTTTTTTGTATGTGCTATTTTGCTGTTGGTTATCCCTCTCAAGGCATACGACCAGGGTAGATAGATAGTTAAATCATCAACTAGCCAAATAAAACGCTTTTATTGTTCTGATTCACTCTTTGTTTAGCTTTTTGTAAAAATCATAACCGATGCATTATCCTCTCAGGCCAAAATAAGTCTGTTTAAGATAACAGTATTTTACAAAGAAGGCACGTAATTCACGCTCAAGGTGAATGACTCCGCCAAAATGAAAAATGCCACCCAAAAATGTTTTCAATGTGGGCGATACTCTAACGGTGCATGGTCACTCTAATTGATTATCGTTAAGCTATTTGACAAACATTTAGATTAAATTATAGCATATCCGGTCTTTTTGTATAATATTTTTTTTATCCGTCCAAACCTTCATAATTTGAATTTGAAACAAAAACAATTATATGGAGAACTTATTCAGAAGACAATTTTTCATCAATTGCAGACAAAACTAGTGTAAGATTTTAACCCTTATTATACTGAGGTCTGACCGAAGACATATCACGTGTCTCGTTCTAAAATCAGAATTTACCAGAAATTATTGAGCTAAGCACGCAGTCCTTGAAGTTTGGGAGAAGGGTGATAACTAATTTCCTTCCCGGGGGAATGGTATAACTCCCCTCTTCTCGACAAGGTGATAAATTCTTGTTATCTGTGTATAATGGGAGACAAGGTACATTCCGAAAAACACAGGCTTCCTAAAAACTTCCTCCCAACTGAGTTCAAACTCAGTTCAACTTTTATGAGTATAAGTGAAATAAAACAGCGTATATAATTTTGCAAGATAATTTTATCAACCTTCCTCATGTACGTATACATTTTTTATTAACAAGACTCTATTGTAACTTCAAGCAGACGTATTCTTGAATGTTCTTGTGTTCCAGGCCTTGAATTGCGTATCCCACAGTACATTCACCGCTTGAATGTTGCGCTTTGCCCATCAAAGTATTTTTCTAAAATGTGTCCATCTCAAAAATGAAATGACTCCATTGTCTTTTGTCAGTTCCACAGCAACTGGCTGACAATCAGTTCAGGGTACCCTGTCTCAAGATCAATTAATCTGTTCCTATGATCCTTCTTAGGATCGATCAATCTGTTTCTCATTGTCTTCTAAAAATGCTCTTTCCATAGAAATTGTTTCTTTTTAATCCAACCAAACTATAAGTCAGCATTTGTTACATATTTATTAATCATTTGTCGATCGTAACACGCTCATACTTAAAAAATTAAGTGTGGCATCAGTTGTCCTCCTAGGGGATCTTGTCCTTAGGGCTGAACATCAAAAATCTCAAAAATGCCAAATGGAACTCAATGTCAAAACTTTTTAATTGTCATTTGCTCTCTCTAAAATCATAATCAGCTATCTTTTCTCATTGATTCAATATAAAACAACGCATACTTGTCACTTATGAATTGTCTTGTTGACTCGCATTTCATTATTATATTATTATCATAGTCTTTGGTTTGCAATAGTCTTTGTTCTGTGCAGCCCCTCGAGATCCTTTGTGATTAAGGGCTATACAAATAAACATGACCTGGCCTGACTATTAATACTTGTGTGTCCTTTTTTTTCTTTTAAAAAGAAAGCACATTTCATTCAGTGCCTGAAACATATCAGCCACGTTATTAATGATTTCTAGTCTATTTATTTTCTGTGTTAATACATCGTAATTTTCAAACTTATTTCAAAATTTGGATTATTTGAAACGGTTTAGATCACCTGCTCGTTTGTGTGCAATATTCTATTGAGAGTAATCTGTTATTGAACATAGGTAAAATCTAAGGAAATAATAGATTTCCGTACTAAGCCTCTCTTGCATGTGCCACTGTCAATTAATGGTAGTGAGGTTAAACTAGTCCATTTATCAAACGACGATAAAATGGACACTAAAATTATGGATGTTCCCTGTCACCCTGCTCACAGGTACTTTGATTACCTGCTGTCCGGTCGCCGTCTTTGCTTTATTAGGAGCAAAACTACACGTCTTAAAGAGTTTTTACCTTTCCGCTATTAGCATGTTCAACGAGAAATGATTAGTCTTGTTATTTACATATTCTTTCTTTTTAAACTATTCTGTATAATTACCATGTATCATACACTACAATCTCTATTACTCCATTCTTTTACATCTATCATATTATCATTATTGAAAGTTCGGGTGTCAAATTATTTCTTATATATATATATATATATATATATATATATATATATATATATATATATATATATATATATATATATATATATATATATATATATATATCATGTTTATGGTTCATACTGGCTGAATACAAACACATTAAACATTAAACATTTTTTTGTTTTTCACCTATTAACACCCTTAGTCATTGTCATACTCATTTAATATTGTCCTCATTGATATTTACTTACCTGTGTTATTGTTACCTGATCATATCCTTCCTCTTTGTTCCATTTCCTGGTTCTCCTATCTTCTGTGATTCTGTTAATAACTTGATTATCTTCAAAATTGATATAGACTTTCTTACCTCCTACATCTTGTCTTTCTCTTTTCTGTACCTCCTTGGTCTGGCCATGGGGGGTCACCATGTGGAGTCCAAATGAGACAGGAGGGGCCCCATCTCATTATTATCTGGCTCTGCCTCTGGGACTTATAAGTAGTGTTAGTGAAGTAGTGTTATTGTAGTTGTATCTTTATAGAATAGTCTTAGTACTTTTATGTTTTAGTTTCACTGTGCTATATTTTTTGTAGTATTTTAAAGTATTTATGTAGTAGAATTTTTATTATTGTAATACTTTGCATTTCTTCTTCCTTTGTTATTAACTGCAAGTGAATGGCTGAATTAAGAGAAATTAAACCCGAGAGGCTTAACTCGGACCCAAGTGTGGAACAACTTATTTGATTATTTTGCTTACCTCTGTGCTCAGCATCTTCTCCCTATGATATTATTTGTGTATGAATTCTGTGGTATTTCTTTCTTCTTCTTCTAACGCAAAACAATATATTATGTCTATGTTTATTAGCATTTAATTAGAATTGGCTTTGAAAAACAGAATTAAATCAAAATATTGTATTGGGTCACCGTTTGAAGCACTTAAAATGATTTTTTTTTTTGCGATTTTTGTCGTGTTTTTGTAGTGTTACAGAAGGATTTTTGGAGTATTGCTGTTGTTTTTTAGTATTAATCCAGTTGTATCGTGTAGTATTTCTGTAGTAGTTTTTCCTGCAGTATTTTTGTAGTCGTATTTTTGTATTATAGTATTGCTGTACCTCTATTTTGTAGAATTTCTGTATCATTTCCTTTCTCTTTTATGGAATGAAAGCAAAACTATTATTTTGGGCAAAAGGATAGGCAAAAATGTCAGGAGAAACATCATTGTGTTTTGGTCACTTTGCGTTAAATCATATTCTTTTATGTGCTTTTTAGTACTCGTTTTCGGTTGTACAACACCATACACATTTAGTGGTCAAATATTACACACTTTACCTTTAATCTTCGTCAGCCTCGACTGCACATGCGCGAAAACGAAGAAGTTTGCTTGCTGTGGAGGCCACGTGCTTGCGGGTGTTTCGCTCATAGAAAACGTTTCGACTTTCGACTCGTGTTTTCTTGTCTTACTTTGTGTTTTTGATTGTTTTTTTACGCTCTGTATCGCTCGAAATGACAGGTACAATGCCAGCAGACGCCTCGAACATTCAGGCGCACATTGAGTCTGTGCTCAGTGCCTTGATCAAAGTAGCCACTTTGGAGCTGACCAAAGTGTTTGAGAGCAGATACAAAACTTCGGATGCTTTTGCAAAATTGGACCCCGGCAAGGAAAGTTTCTCCCCGGACAGTTTGTCATGTGCGGAGAGAACTCGCAGCATCGGAGTCCAGGTGGGCGAAGACATCCAGCAACCGACAAAACAATCCCGTAGGTTGATAATACTTCTCCCACGTTTGCTCTTTCGCCCGCAACCTGCATAAACTTACATTTTACGTAAAGGAATAGTGTTGATTCGTTTGCATGCATCAGAGGCAGTGTTTAACAGAAACGGGTTATTTTTTACAGTTACTAAATACTTCATTTAAAAAGTAACTGCGTTACCCCCCAGATTACTGACATCCAAAAGTAGCGCATTACACTGAAAGTAACTCGTTGCAAATCACCCTGTATAATCGCATAGAAGCAGACCCTCTAAAAAGGTTTAAAATAGCCTCACAAGGAAGGAAAGAAAAAAGATAACGTGTAAACCAAGCAGTGGAGTCGATGAAGCCTTCATGTTTCTTGAGCAATCTTGAGAGCTTGCGCTGGAACACTTCGCCAGGACACTCCATATCCATTTTGTTCATAGGCTTCAAACCAGCTTTGTAGTTTTATTTAGTTAATTTTTATTTTTTAAAGCTTTTCATAAAAGTTTTATGATAATGAGAACATCTAATACCCATTCCTGTATTATCTACATCCCTGGTGGTCTTGTGATTACACTGGATATAGCTCAAATTAAATATTTTTTGTTATCGCTATTATTACTTATGTTATTTTTAACTTTGGCGGGATATATTGTTCGACAATAGACTCGCCTGCGTTGCAGTAAAGGGTGCAGAACACTGATGTACATCAATGGTGGTCCAGCGCTACAACCCAGGTTCGATTACCATTGCATCCAATCACAGAATTTAGGATGAAAAAAAGGAAACTCCATTTTATACTGTTTTTTTTTTTTTTTTTTTTTTTTTTTTTTTCTCAAAAGTTAGGGATGCTCGTTTTACTCAAGTGTGTGCTATGCACGAATAAATACGGTATTAGTATTTTTACGATATTTCTTTTAAAAAAAAAACTACGTATAATTGAAACCGTCCATCTTTATTTTTATAGATAAGAAATGTGGACAAAAGGGAACAACGGCTCGACCTGGACCAAGTAATGAAATGCATTCAATCAAGCCTGGCAGTTCAGAAATTCCCATTGAGGCGGCGGAGCTACGCAAAACCTGTTCCAGCGCACCCAACGGCCAGGCTTTCAGCTCGTGTCTTGACCAAACAGCCGTGACCACGGCGCCAGTCAGCTGTTGGCATCATGTGCCCATAGCGAAGAACCTAAATAAAACCCTCCAAATGAAACTAAAACTCACTTCGCCGGACAAAAAGCTGAGAAGCGCGTGCGTTGTGCAGCTGGACGACATAAAAACAGCAGCAAAATCAAAGGCCAAGGTTGGGAAGGGCACGCATGTGCCCAAAGAACTGCGCTGCCACCAGGGAGCGCACACGGGCCACCGCCTCTGCTGCTTCATACCGTGTGCGAAAGGCGTGTGGCGGCTCCAAAAGGGGAACGGCAAGACGGGCGTCGGCTACGCCTGCGACTCTTGCGGCAAAACCTTCGAGCGCCGCAAGATTCTCCGGCGCCACGAGCGATTCCACACGGGGGAAAGGCCGTACGCGTGCTGCAAGTGTTCCAAGACGTTTGCCATCAGGAAGAACCTCCGCCGACACTTGAGGTTCCACACTGGGGAGAAGCCGCACAAATGCACTCACTGCGACAAAAGCTTCCGCCTGCGAGTTAATTTGAGGACGCACCTGAGGTTTCACACCGGGGAGAAGCCGTACCGCTGCGACTCATGCGGGAAGATGTTCCGGGTTCAGGGGAATCTGGACAAGCACAACCTCACTCTGTGCGGGGTTTTGGCACCGTCGTTCCGGACTATTGCTGGCTTGTAGACAGAAACTTAAAGCGGAAGTCAACCCAAAGAACCTACAATGTCTTATATGGGTTCTTACTAGTTCCACATGTATCAATCTCTATTAGTTGGACTTGATGTTGCGCGGCAAACACTAATTAAACGTTAAAAGTAAACAATAGCTTCCGGTTTTATAATTGGGTTGGAATTTGTCAAATTTTCTAGTTAATTTTCCCCTTTTTTCAATGGTTACTCAAGAAAATGGTCAATTGGTTTAGAACGTCCTAATATTGCTTGAATTTGGCCATAGAAAAAGACAGATCATGGCTCTCCTTCATAAAGATAGTGAATTGTGATTGGTTGTTGGCGACGCAAACATTCAGAAGGGACTTTTTAACTTGGATTCTAGAACGGTGCTTCTCAACCGGTCTGACTTCGGGACCAACCAATCCACCCTAAGGACACGCTGCGACCCAAATCAGGAAATAAATTCCACATCTCCAATTTATCAAATGAAAGGTTTGTGCAGTTTAAAGCAGAGATAGTAGAATATACAGATATCCTTCAGTTTTCGCGGTTAATGGGGACCAGAACCACTCGCGAAAAGGGAAAATCCGCAAAGTAGCGTCGCACCTTCATTAAAAGCCCCCAAGAGTTAAACTTACCTTTAGATGACATTACCAACTGAGAGTGTAGGACTAGAACAAAATAACAACTATATATCTACAAATAATAAGACACAACACATAAAAGCAGTTGAATGTATGGTTTTATTAACATTATACAAAATTAAAAAACGAAATTGGAGGGCCTCTTGCTCCTGCGCTCTAGCTTCGGGTGTCCTCGAATTGAGTCAAGTCTTAGGAATGATTAAATACAAAAGTACTGAATGAAGCAGTTTCCCACAAGTTGTATCTCCAGATAGTCTGTTTTATGGATCTGGCATTTGGGACTAGCCAAGCTCTGCAGGGTTGGTTTATGAGTGTGGTTAGCTTAGTCGTAGCAGTAGGCTGGACTGGCAGCCTCGCCACTGCTTTCCCGCGCCTCTTTAGTCGCTCCACCAACCAGATAATGATCCACGAAGCACACGATTGTGATCATCATTTCTATGAGCAATTTACTATATTTACATTCTGTTCCTCAAAGAACCCATGAAATGTAGCTGGTTTTGTTGACTCAGCAGCTTTCCTAGAAAGAGATGTGGGGATTGGGTCTAAAAGACAGGTAGTTTGGGTTGACTTGGGAGAGAAACCAAAACCAAGTGTCCTTGCATCAAACAAGGCAAAACCTTCCAGTGTTTCATCATGTAAAATCGATTGCCCAGCTATAATCGATCTTACAAAATCAACAAATGGGTTATTAACTCTCATTCCGCACACTCCGTTAATCTGTGGTGAGAATGTTTGAGGCACAAAATGTCAAGAAATCTCTGTTATGTCACTACTTTTATGATATTTTTTTATTCTTAAATGTATCTATAATAGTTTCAATATGTAGCATGATGTGCCTCTTAATTAAAACTTTAGAATATTGGCTAGCTACTTAAGGGCCTTTTGCCATGTTCTCTACCTCAAGCACAAGTTCCAAAGTTTAATTCAAGTTTGTTTAATACTTTTAATACTGTCAGTCCTTATTCTTATGGACTAAATATTCCAGTTGTGTGAAAAAGAGTTGCACTCTATTAGAGATTTCTTCAGTTGAACAGAAATGTTTTGTAGTTGTAATAATAATAATGACAGTTGTAGTAACTGCCATATCAGTTTTACTTCAAATCACAGTATGGCTGCCACATCTTGTTTTTGTTGTCGTATTTTTTTTTATATAATTTCTGTTAGGTCAAGTTTTGTAGTGAGAGGCACATTTTTTTTCTTTATTCGTGTCCTACTCTAGTTTTATTATATTGTCATGATGAAGAACTATGTGCGTTTTCTCTCCAGAGTGTGGAGGATACTACTGACTTTTGAATATATGTACTTTAATTGTTTGTTCAGTAAAGAATTTATAAATCCATGTTTGTGTTATTTTTGTAAACAGTGTATTTAATTTGCAACTTTGTGTTGTTACATTTGTATTATTTTTTCAAAATTTGTCTAGTTTTATATCTCTCCAACAAAGTAAAAATGATATTACTTTTTCTCAGGTGTGATCAAGGCTTACCCTCTAATAGTGCTTGGGAATTCATAATTTTAATTCCAAAGTTCTGTGAATGCTTAAAATAAGAATGTTGATACTTTCTCCACAGCTTATTGTAGATATTTTCTACTACCACATGCCAATGCGCAAACAATATTTAAAAATTGTCCACCCAAGTAAAGGGGGGAGGAGTTTAGATATGACCACCATCTTTTACACACATTCAGGAAGGTTACTACCCCAGATGTGAAAACTGCCCAATAAAGCTGACTTGGCATTTTCGGTTTTGTCGAAACTGAAATTAGTCCTGTAAGCTTTCCTAGAAAGCTGCATTCTACTCTCCTTGACCAGAACAAGTATGGCCAGGGTCAAAATATTTCACTAGCAATCAGGTAGGTCACTAAATGTGAACATGCCCCCCCTATATATAACTGCACTTTTGGTTTGTCTGACACAGCAGTTTTTCCAGAAAGACATTACCCTCTTCCAAGCCAGAACCACGTTCATTTTCAACACAATGTCTTGCAGACAGA
This sequence comes from Urocampus carinirostris, assembly GCF_059441175.1. NCBI lineage: Eukaryota > Metazoa > Chordata > Actinopteri > Syngnathiformes > Syngnathidae > Urocampus > Urocampus carinirostris. The sequence continues at coordinate 7,087,453 of NC_142349.1, read as the reverse complement.
AGGGTTGACCCATATGTCAAAATGCCTAAAACAGTTGAAGCAGGATATCTGGTTTTGTTGACTCAGCATTTTTCCCCAAAAATAAATTCCACTCTACCAGACCAGAATGACATTTAATATCAACACCATCGTTTACATGCAGTTAGGTAGATTACTCTCGAGGTGACAACCGCAGTAAAAAAAAGCTGACTCAGCATTTCTGGTTTTGTTGACTTTCCCAGAAAGACATTGTACCTTCTCAGGCAAAAACGTTTTTTTCCCAGGATCACAATATTTTACAAGCAATCAGGAAGGTCACTCTAGATATGAATGAACCTGCCAAAAAGATTAAATGTCCCCCCCAAAAATGGTTTTGTGTGTCGGCGTCGGTATTGCTCGAATGGCGCGCATCCAATAGAATAGAATATACCTTTATTATCATTGTTACAAAATGCGTTGAACATATTGTGACAACAAAATTGGATGCGGCACTCCAGTGTCACATTTTACTGAGAGGATAAAAAAAAGAAAAAAAAATGTACACAATTCTTACACAAGAAAGTTTGGGCATGTAGAGGCAGAAGATATTTACAATGGGTTTACATACAGTTTTGGGATCATTTTATTCCAATATGCTGTAGTGCAAAATGGGCAACATTGTGCAAAGTAAGCATCGGAATGAATACAATTTTACATCTGTATGAGGTAGTGTGTTTGCAAGAGTTTCAGTTTTTTGTGCAGTGTGTGTTGAGGGTGGTGATGGCTCTAGGGAAGAAACTGCCTCTTGAGTTTGTTTGTTTATATATTTTTGTTTTATTCTTTTTGTCACATCTGGACCGACATCCTGCAATACTATTATAAGTATGTTATTAAACCTAAACAGTTAAATTGAGAAAAAGAAAAGTTCTGTATTTCCACCATTATTTTACTATAGGTCTGTCCAAATGTGCACTGTACAATACAGTATGATTACACCAATTGAGAAAAAAAGTCTGAATAACACACATAAAATAATTTGAAGAGTGGAGGGTGTGTATATCATGGGGAAAAAACAAACAATATTTTGAAAAACACATTTAGAATATAATGATAATAAAACGATACATATTTGTAGCACCTATGCTATTAGGCAGAGGGACAAAAAGCTACTGGACTAGTTTATTTAGACGGAGTCACAAATCATGAATTGCTGATTGAAGTAATTTATTTCATTTGATATTTTAGTTGTATGATCAAATATTTACAACATATTTCCAATTTAATTTTAATATTTTATTTAACAATAAATTATTCCTACATTTATTATTCCTAACTCTCTTTGTAACAGGGTTACATCTTACTTTAAAGCCCCGCATCTCCCAAATAAATTAGGGGTGACCTTTTTTCTCAGGTGATTGCAATATTCTTCCAGAGTTGATTTTTTATTTTTTTATGGATACTTTGAAAAAGAATAGTTCCACTTTAATCTTTTTTCTAATAGCCTTGCACCTAAGGATAACTACTCAGTTCAAACGGTTTGTATTTTTGTAGATTGGGGGATGGAAAATAGTCTCGGTTAACGATGTCTGCATTTGGAATTATGAACAAAGGTTGTAGAACCTATTGAAAGAATAATGTAACAATTTGAAATGAAGGATTTTATACATTTGACTATAAAGGATTTTATTTGATTGACCACAAATTACATTTAATACAATAGATATTTACTGACTGTGCCTGTATTCAATGAGCAGTGAAAGGTCAGAGCAGGCTGGTGGAGGATGTTGTTTACAGAATGGAACGTACTGCTGATAAGATAATCAGCACACCCAGACGCTGATGGGCTCGGTGTTCTTTTGAGGAACCACAGACATTGGGACGCTCGTCTATGAGATTGTGAAGCCCACGTTGGGCTTCCTTGGCACGCCCATGGGAGGAGCCCGCACACCATTATGCGGGGAGAAGATGGCCAATAGGAGAAAGCTAAATGACTTCAGAAGAAGGCTTCACACAGGCGCCAACGTCACAAATTCGGCCGATTTAGATGGAGTACACTTAGTTAAATTGTTAGGGAAAATAAATATGCCCCAGTGTGAAAATGTCGGCTTTCCTGTTCATTTTTCCCTCAAGAAACGAGCGCGCATAAATTGTTAGGTGAATGTAGGTTGTGTTTGGTTAATGGAGTCAGATAACTAATTCGAACAATTTGGTGAACGGTACTTTTTGATACTTAATTCCCAACCGTAACTAGACCATTTTTATTGTTTCTAGTTTTGGGGTGTTCAGATAACAAAGCTGCAAAATAGATCTCTTGCTCCAAGAAAAAGATGTCTCACCTTGGAGTGCACATATTACAGTGAAAGAAAGGGCATTCACCTTCAGAGATGAAAAGGTGCAGGTTTTAACATCCATCCATTATCTGCACCGCTTACCCTTAGTAGGGTTGCGGGGGTGTTGGAGCCCATTCCAGTTTTCTTCGGGCAGTGGGCAGGGGACACCCTGAACTGTTTGCCAGCCAGTCGCAGGGCACACAGAGACAGACAGCTGACTCGTTCGCTCATTCACACCTAGGGACAATTTGGACCAGCCAATTAACCTGGCATGCATGTTTTTGGATTGTGGGAGAAAACCAGAATGCCCCAAGGAAACCTACGCAGGCACGGGGAGAACATGCAAACTCCGCACCGGAGGATTTGATCCCATGACCTCGGAACTGTGCTGCAGATGCGCTAACCACTCAGCCGGTGTGCCGCGCGCGTTTTAACATAGTTTGCTCAAATGTTTTCAAAAACTTAAAATGTTATATATTGCTGACCTTTCTTGTTGCCATTCTTTCAAGTGGCGGTAGTTTTCTAAATCAGATTTTAATCTCTGGCTTGCTTCTCTCACAATGTTTTTTTCCTTTGGAAAGAAAACTACTACATGTTTCTGTGCAGTTGCAACAAGACCCCCATGAGGGAGTAGAAATAGCACAATGTAAGCACTACGACCTTGAATATCTAATCCCAATAGTGAAGCCTTATCAAACAGTGTTTTGTTTTTGCCATGAATTGAATATATTTTAACAGAAATAAATCTCATTTACTCTATTATTTACAACAAATTTAAAAAAGAATATGAAAAACTATTCAAATTATGTATTGATGTTGGCGGCGGTAGCTCAAGAGGTGAAGCGCTCATCTTGGAACCAAGAGGTTGGAGGTTCAATTCCTGGCTCCTCTGAGTTAAATGTCAAAGTGTTCTTGGGCAAGACACTAAATCCCTCTCAGTGTGCATGAATGGGTAAGTGTGAAATAAAACCACTTTGGGATGTCTTCAGTGACGGGTCAAAGACCCGGAATATTTGACCAGACTTCATTGTCTGGTGCGTGCAAGGGCCAGTGCTACAGGGCACAATGTGGCGGAAAGATGCCAGACAAACATGGTGGCAGTCTAAATTGGGATTCCACTGTGTAAAAGAAATACACATTGGTATCATATTTCATGTGTTTTTGCCTAGTATTCGAATCAATGTTTTTTCTTTATCTGAATGAGTTCTTTTGAACCACTAGGAGGCACCAAATATTACTCATGTTCCCTTTAAAGTGCTATAGAAATGCAGTCCCTTTTCAGTACAATGTTTTATGTCATTACATCTCCCGTTTTATGTTGAATTACAGTGTCTTGCGAAACGATTTGCCTCCTTTGAACTTTGTGACCTTTTGCCACATTTCAGACTTGTCAAGTCAAGTCATGTTTATCTGTATAGCCCTTAATCACAAAGAGTATCAAAGGGCTGCACAATCAAAGACTATTGCAAACTACAGACTATTATGACACCATTCCCTTATATTGTCAACATAAAATATAGGTTATTCACATGTTATAGAATAGAAGTGTGTTTTAAGCTTAGATTTAAACATTTCCACTGAGGTTGCGGATCGAATCTCAGGGGGAAGTGCATTCCACAGCACCGGGGCCTGAATGGAGAACGCTCTCGAACCTGCGGATCTCTTCTTGGCTCTGGGGATCACTAGTAGACCAGCATATTCAGAGCAAAGGCTCTGGACCGGAACATAGGGAGAAATTAAATCTGAAAGATATGAGGGAGCAAGTCCATGCATTATTTTGTATACTACCAACAGAACCTTAAAATCACATCTTAAGCTAAGAGGGAGCCAATGCAGGTTAGCTAAAATCGGGTAATGTGGTCAAACTTTCTTGTCTTACTTAAAAGCCTCAGTGCAGCATTTTGTACTAGCTGAAGGCTCTTGATTTAGGACTTTGGGAGACCGGAGCGTAGTGCATTACAGTAATCGTGATGGGAGGTAACAAACGCATACATTTTAGCTATGTTGCAAAGATGGAAAAAAGCTGCTCTAGTAATATTCTTTATTTTGACTGAGTCACTCTGGGTGATATTACATTTGTTCAGAACACTTTTTGAGAAGAAGTCACGGCAATTAGATGGACCAATAATTAACATTTCGGTCTTTTCAGAGTTAAGGCGCCAGAAGTTGAGTGACATCTTCTTCTTCTTTTATCTCAGTGAGGCAGGCCTCCAAATTTCCACAATTTAGTGTGGCAGATTCCTCCATCGGAAGATATAGTTGAGTGTCAACTGCGTAGCAATGAAAACTGATATTATACTTGCAAATACTGTAATATCACCTAATGGAAGCATGTAAATGCTGAAAAGAAGGCGGCCAAGTACTGAACCATGCGTAACACCCCAGGTAACACTAAAGGGCTCAGATGTCATTTCACCATATTTAACACAGTGTGTCCTATCTGAGAGGGAGGATCTGAACCATAAGAGGACGATTCCTGAGAGACCAATCAATTTTTTCAACCGTTCTAGTAAGATATTATGGTCCAGTGTCAAAGACAGCACTAAGGTCCAGCAGCAGCAAGAGTTATGAAGTGCCGGAGTCCATTGCCAGTAGAAGATTATTGGTTACCTTAATCAGGGCTGTCTCAGTAGAGTGGTTAGCCCCGAATCCTGATTGCATAGATTTGAAAAGATATTTCTCAGATATAAGATCATTCAGCTGCTGTGCCACAACTTTCTCAAGTACTTTAGAAAGAAACAGTAGGTTTGACACAGGTCTATAATTACATAAGGACTCTGGATCAAGGTTGGGTCGTTTCAGTGTAGGTTTGATAACAGGGCACTGAAAAGCCGCTGGAATTACACCTGAGGAGAGTGATATGTTTATAATATTTAAAACTGAAGGTCCAAGGACCCCAAAAAGGCCTTTAATAAGCGAACCCGTAACAGGGTCAAACAGGCAAGTAGTCGGTTTGGCCGTATTCACACATAAAGATATAAAACTGTATTTTTTTGTTAACTCAACGATAAGTGGGACACAATCATATAGTGGAACACACTTTATTGGAAATTTTGAAATTTTTTGACAAAGAAAAAACGAACAAGTGGGTGTGCAGAATTATTCGGCCCCATTGAGTTAATACTTTGTAACACCACCTTTTGCTGCGATTACAGCTGCAAGTTGCTCGGGGTATGTTTCTATCAGTTTTGTACACCGAGAAACTGATATTTTTGCCCATTCTTCTTGCAAAACAGCTCGAGCTCAGTGAGGTTGGATGGAAAGCGTTTGTGAACAGCAGTTTTCAGTTCTTTCCACAGATTCTCAATTGGATTGAGGTCTGGACTTTGACTTGGCCATTCCAACACCTTGAAAGGTTTTTGGTGAACAATTCCATTGGGGCTTTTGCTTTATGTTTTGGATCGTTGTCTTGTTGGAAGACAAATCTCCGTCCCAGTCTCAGGTCTTTTGCAGACTCCATCAGATTTTCTTCCAGAACGGTCTTGTATTTGGCTCCATCCATCTTCCCATCAATTTTAACCATCTTCCCTGTCCCTGCTAAAGAAAAGCAGGCCTAAACTATGATGCCGCCACCACCATGTTTGACTGTGGGGATAGTGCGTTGAGGGTGATGAGCTGTGCTGCTTTAACGCCAGCCATAACGTCTTGCATCGTTTCCAAAGTTAGATTTTGGTCTCATCTGACCAGATCACCTTCTTTCACATGTTTGGTGTGTCTCCCAGGTGGCTTGTGGCAAACTACATTTTCCATAAATATCTTTAAGAAATGGCTTCCTTCTTGCTACTCTTCCATATAGGCCAGATTTGTGCAGTATGGGACTGATTGTTGTCATATGGACAGATTCTCCCACCTCAGCTTTAGACCTCTGCAGTTCATCTGGAGTGATCATGGGCCTCTTGGCTGCATCTCTGATCAGTTTTCTCTTTGTATGAGCTGAAAGTTTAGGGGGGCCATCTTGGTAGATTTTTAGTGGTCTGATACTCCTTCCATTTGAATATTATTGTTTGCAAAGTGCTCCTTGGGATGTTTAAAGCTTGAGAAATCTTTTTGTCTCCAAATCCAGCTTTAAACTTCCTCACAACAGTATCTCAGACCTGCCTGGTGTGTTCCTCGTTCTTCATGACGCTCACTGCGCTTTAAACAGACCTCCGAGACTATCACAGTGCAGGTACATTTATACAGACTTGATTACACACAGGTGGATTCCATTTATCATTTAAACCAACATTGAATCATTCAGAGATCCTCACTGAACTTCTGGACGGTTTGCTGCACTGAAAGTAAAGGGGCTGAATAATTTTGCACACCCACTTTTTTGTTTTTTATTTGTTAAAAAAAGTTTAAAATATCCAAATGTGTGTTCCACTTCATGATTGTGTCCCACTTATTGATGTTTCACTTGAAATTAGTTTTATATCTTTCTGTTTGAAGTCTGAAATGTGGCTAAAGGTCACAAAGTTAAGGGGGCCAAATAGTTTCGCAAGCCACAGTATAAAACAAGAACACACAGTCAGAGTTGTACTATAAATATTAGGTTCACAAGTATTGTATAGTATTTATGATGTGTGTTGTTAACATTGAGTGTTTTAGCCAGTGTTGCAATTTCATCCCAACAGAAAACAACTTCTCCTGAGATACAAAATACAGAGAATTAAAACCAAGGATATCAAAAATGCAGCCTTTGGGATAGTTTGTGGCGCCCATATCTTAGAAAAAGTTTTATAACTGTTTTTTAAAAAACAAAAATGTTTGTTAAATGTGGTCTTGGTCGTTTTCAGGTTAGTTCTTTGTTATCGTTTTGTTCATTTTCATACTTTTAATATGTATTTTATCTGTTCAGCATGTTTTGATTCTTTTCAGTACCCTTTCATATTATTTAGGGCATTAGCTCAGGACGTAGAGCGCTCGTCTTGGGATCAAGAGGACGCAGGTTTGATTCATGGCTCCTCCGTGTAATATGTCGAAGTGTCCCTGGGCAAGCCACTGAATCCCTAATGCCCTCAATAAGCAGGTTGGCGCCTTGCATGGCTGCACGGCCGCTATTGGTATGTGAGTGTGTGAATAGGTAAATGTGAAGCGCTTTGGGAGGTCTTCGTTGAGTTGAAAAGCACTATATAAATGCAGACCATTTACCATTTGTTCTGTTTCGGTATTTTTTTCACTATTTTTTTGTACATTTTTTGCATACACTTCAGTATATTTTCCATATTTTAAGGGTTTTCTTTGGTACTTTGTTTTTTCTAATAGCAAGTAGGAAAGCGAAGCCATGTTCAGAACAGTTCAGTGTTCCACTCATGTTTACAAAATTAAAGAACAATTAAGACTGGCAATTGAACCAAATAAATAAAAAGTCAGCAACTACTGTGTTACTGTGGTCTGTATCATCTGTATTTTATCTATTGCTGGTCGGTTCCCCCCGTCCGCGACTGTAGTGAGGATAAACAGTGCAGAAAATGGATGCATGAATGATTAATTCCCTTATTGATTTTTTAATGTTTTTCAGAATATCATTTATTTTGTTAAAAAAAAGATATTTGAGAGTATTGGAATGTACTTATTATTATTATTATTATTATCAGAGGTTTTCATGTGAAACACGTGATGCAGCCCCCAGGTTAATTGAATTTGAGACCCGACCTAAACAATACCACAGGGGAAAGTCGACTCTTCAGTATACTGGCCTTTCAATTATTATTTTCAACACTGAGCTTCTTATCTCAGCTATTTTATAAGTTGAGTGGGTTTTTCGACATATCAACTGTCAACGTCATGGCATGTGTGGAAAAGCACCTCTTTTCACGTTCATACCATGAGAAAACAAAATCTACCCTGCTTCCATGAGTCTGGCAGGAAAAAAACGAACAGAAAAATGATTTAAAAAACTCGGATTTTTTTTTTTTACACTTTTAGAGACAAATACATACAATGCTTTTTAGGACATCAACACAATAACAAAAAATGTGATCTGACTGGTCTACAGGCTTGAACAAAAAAAAAACATCTGTTTTATAATCTTTAAAGAGCAACAATGACCAAGTTGCAGCATGATGAAATTGAATAGTCTATTATTTCACTGTTGCCATGGTCTGGTTCCTGATGGAGCACCATGCCTTGAAGATATCACTAACGAGAGAGGAAAAAAAGATTTTCATGGACAATACGATTTTCGAGTGAGTTGTGTTGGCGTACTAATGGTTACCTGCAGTGAGAAGCCACACACTCGTTGCTACAATATTCTTTGTCCCAATCTTCGCTCTCAACTGCCGGGTTGGTGCAGCCCGACCTCACACAAACGCATGGGCCAGTTACTTCCTCGCAAGACTCGTTCAAATCCATCTCCTCCTGAAAAATGAAAAATCAAATGTAAGGGGGTGCCTAAACAACTATCGGTAAGATCGGGCCTGACAAAAATCCAGCCCCGCAGGTTTTAAAGCCTGCCCGAGCACGACCAATTGATTTGCAGACCAAACCCGAAATATTATATTTTATTTGTAAGGACTCAGGGGTAGAAAAGTTGATTTATGATAAATTAAATCCTGTCTTTTTTTAAACAAAATTTAAACAAGACGGAATAACATTTACATCGTTTCTGCACAGAGCTTAATGCTCAATTCCGATTTGTTTTTTTATACTAAATTCCAATTCATGTTCACATTTCACATTTCCAACTAAATGCGACCTGTGTGAATGCCACAACTGTCACACATGCACAGAAGAGGAGACCTGACATGAAACGCAATGCACTCATGTTTGAGGAAGTGCTTATGGATGTTAACAGCAGAGGATGTTAACAGCAGAGCGTTGTTCCCCCAAATATTAATTAAATCCACAACTTCACCTTTTCCCATTGAATGTTGGCGGGATTTAAATGTAAATAGTTTACAAGAGCTAAAAGGATACTATCGCTTTAAGAATGAACTCGAGCGACAATACAATGTTGGCTGTACCGTGAGTTATACAAGTGTTCATCTTCCATGAGTGTGTGATTTTATAACACTGTGGTTTTGTCCGCTGTGTTTGATTTCTCTGCTTCCTCCCGCCTGGTTGAAGGCAGAATAGTGACGTTTACTGCCTATCGATGACGTGCAGTTCTTATGAATGAGTTTTGACCATTCAAACAAGTCACATTTTTTCCCTCTCGCTGCCGCCATCTTCTGGTTCATGTCATCATTGCATGTATGTGCATTTATTAGACACGTTCCAACAAAATTCTTTTTTCATTACTGAAGTTTGGGTCGGCGTTTGGACTTTACATGAAACAAGCCTTTTCTTACTTTCACTCATTTTCAACAGCCTGATCCCAAGAGCCAAGAAGAGAACCGCAGGTTTGACAGGGTTCTCCATCCGGGCCCGGTGCTGGAATGCCCTTCCCCCTGAGATTCGATCAGCAACCTCAGTCGAAATGTTTGAATCCAAGCTTAAAACCACTTCTATTCTATAGCATATGAATAACCTATATTTAATGTTGACAATATCTGTGCATTATTTGCCCTCATGTAGGTTTTAGATCGGGGGATGCTGTCATAATAGTCTGTAGTTTGCAATAGTCTGGTGTATGCAGCCCTTTGAGACTCTTGTGTTTAAGGGCTATTCAGATAAACATAATTTGACTTGAACAAAAAAAAAAACTGTGGAGATGAGCAGGACGTCACTCTACAACCGCCACCGCTCCCCCATACTTCTACATAGTATGTGCCGTGGCACAAACAGCTTTGTTAAAAGTAAGATAAAAGCAGATAGGCGCAGCAGGAAATAAAGCATAAAGACTCTTTGAACTCAGGTTATCATTGTTAACATACTTAAAAGAAAATATTCTACTTTTTAACAACCCCTCAAATGTCACAACACAACTTTTAGGTCTGACGTCTAAAATACTTTTAATAATTTAACTTGTCGGCATTTTAAAATGTGAAGCAATCTGTTTTATTCCTAGCAATGAGCTTTTATTCTAAATTATGTGACTATTGTTATTATAAAACTTATTGATATCTGACCTATGTAATATGTATATCCATGAGACTTTGTTATATTACACACAAGAGGAGAAGAGGATCTGTATTTAATAGTTAAGATGAAGAGGTAGGAAAAATAAGCATCTGCTTCATACTAACCCTTTTCGAACATGTAATGTCACATTATTTTGTTGTTGAGTCGTTGTTTTTGTCCTGTTTTAATTTTTATGTTTGAATTAAAGTCTTCATTCATTCAATTAGGAAGCATGTACCTCTTCTGAGGGCAGCACCTCCGAGACAACATCCTCATCTTGATGACCTGCCGACTCAGCAGAACTTATCACCTGTAGCGTGGCCCCGGAGACCGCCGAGGCGGGGATGACGAGAGACTGCGTGTCTTTTCTTTGCAAAGAGGCGGGCACGATTTTTATCTGGAGCGGAGGCGGAGGGGCAGCTGCGACGGACACGGTAAGTCCCGTGGCTTTTCCGCTCTCCCGAGGCTTGGCCAGGAGCAAGCGCGGGGGCGCGGGAGCCATCTGTTGGAGCGGAGGTGGCGGGGGCGTGTTTTGCATCTGCTGCAGGGGCGGCGGTTGGCGAGGGGTGCCCGACACCACCAGGGTGGGCTGCAAGGTGTGGAGGCCGCCAGGCAGCAGGGTGACGAACTGGCCGCCTGCCTGAAGCATGTGTTTGGGGATTAGGATCTTGGTGATGGTTTGAGAAGGTGGGGCTGCGGGAGCTGGTGGAGGAGTTACGGGCGCCGCAGCCGCCTTGGTGGCGCCCGTGCGGGAACGAGTTGCCCTCTCCGGAATGTCCAAAATGATGTTGGAGGCACAAATGTTGGTAATGGTGTTCTCTTCGACGGGATTTGCAGTACGGACCACTTGGTGATTAACAGGTGGTGGGGAGGCTCGGCTAACCTCGGGTGCCATAGAGGCAGTCTCAACCTTTTCACAGGCAGGCTGAAGTGTGAAATTAGATGTGGAAAAAATGAAGGAAACTGTTTAAAAACAATTAAACATGAAGTGAATTAACACAACCATACCTGTGCCAGTTGACTGGCTCGATAGGCCGCCAAAGCTTTTAAATACTCCTTTTTTGCAGCATCTGTCTTTTTTTTATACACCTGTAAAAAAAAAAAAACTGTGAGTGACTTCCAGTAACCTAATGACTCCCAACAGCAGGTGTTCGGTTGGGTAGAACTAGCATCGCATTGTTTACTGTACTCAGTCACACCATTTTTATAATTTATTTTTCAATTTCACTAAGTGGCATCGATATGGAAAAACTGACGCATAGTGGCGTTAAGCAGTCGCTTTGTGGATATTGTATTTTTGATCAAAGCATTTTTTTGACCCGTTTAATTGAAGGCACATCAAATAATGCACTGGGCCACATTTGGTCCGCGGGCAATAAGTTTGACACACAGGTATATACATTCATTTACAGTATTTATTATTGTATAAAACACATTTTCTTTTAGCTTTTACTCAAAGTTTCGGTGCGCATCATATACAAAGTTTTACCGTATTTGTGTAATGATAAATCTGACCGAAATCACAAAACTTTAGATCCAACACCAATAGACCCCGGGTCACAGTGTATGAGCGCAGAATCCTAACCACTGGACCACCAGTGTTGTTTTCGATGACATATCTAAAGGAATTTAGGTTTTATGTCAAAATCACAATATCTTTAGCCACAGTACAAAAGACGAATAATAGAGAATGGTAAAAACAATGTTATTAGAAGATATTAATAAAACAAAAAAAGCAAAATGAGTGAAAGAACTCTTTAGTGTATCAAATGATGAAAAGGACATTTAAGAAATATGTCGTTGATTTTATGTTGGTATTGTTTTCAAAGTCAGTGTTGGGAATAACACAGTTATGAATGCCGCGCTTACGTAAAGGCCTATTTTTTTTCAGTCACGGGGAAATCTAGTTACTTTTTCTGTTGTAACAGCGCTGTTATCGTTACTGACAGACAAACGCGTTGCGTTGCTCTGGCTACAGAACGCCAACGGTGGCTTGTCCCCGCACATTGGTGTGGTTTTTCGCTCTCAAAACAGCGACTGCCATATAGTTAGATAGCCATTACTAATACAGTATCTATTCATGTGCCGAAAAAAAGAGGAATAGGGGAATGCAGCAACCGACTCATATTGTTCGCGAACCAATGGGCTCTACGAGCAGTCTCTTGGAAGTGGGAGCCGGCTACCCACCGATCGAGAGACGGTTCCCTTTGAGACACTATTTTTCTCTTGTGATTGGTCAAAATCCATTTATTCAGGGATTCTTTGAATTTGTCGAGTATAAAAAAGGTAAATTTGTTTTGGAATTTATCTTTTTCTTTGTAAATTTTGATTTATGGTTCGTGTGTTTTTCAGTGTTAACATTTAAGTGTTAATTTAACTTTATTTCTCCCCTTATTAAGTCATTCATAATGATACATAATAAATACTAATATTTTGATTAAACAACAAAAACAACCGAAGAGCTATTTGGGAGCTGAGTCACCCCTTTTTAGTGAGCCAAGCCGATTCTCTAAAATAAGTCGATATTCCCTTCTCTACAATGGACAATTCGAGTTAGATTTAATTTATTAAGCTTACTTCATAGTGTTTACTGCTTATTGTGATTTTCATTATATTGTTTATTTTAGTTGTACTTTAAGTGTAGGATAAACCTGTTGCTGGTGAGGTGCAATACTTAGGTTATATAAAAAGCTACCAAATATTTGACATACGTAAAGTAACGGAAATACTTATTTTCCCTGGTAACTAGTTACTTTTACTGTAGAGTAACTCAGTTACTAACTTTGGAATAAGTAGTGAGTAACTATGACTAATTACTTTTTAAAGTAACTTGCCTAACACTATAGTGTCTGTTCTCAATTAATTATTGTAATCATGGCGGCACGTATTCAACAACGTTTGTCACATACATTTCTTGGAGTAGAAGAAGAGAACAGAATTTATTATCAACACTCGTCTTTGGTACCGTGAATCAAAATAGCGTGATGAGATAAAATCAAATTCCTTTTCCTATGACATCTATATCGCTAATGATCTAGTGGATAAATGTCGGCGCTTTCACTGCTGCAACCTGGGTTTGATTCCAATTGCATAAAATATTTGGTGGTTTTGTCCAGCAATTCTGATCGATCATTGCACAAATACAGTGGTATGTCGTAAGGCCTCGTATACAAACGCACACATATAAATATTGTATACATTTTCAATTTAATACACCAGCATTGTGTTGTACATGAGGCGCAATTTCAAATCTATGGCCAATATTCTGGGAAAGATGGTTGCTGACTTTTCCCCACTCACCTGTTTCTGCTCTTCAGCAAGGCTGTCCCACATGGAAGCAACAATCTTTGACACCTCTCCAAAAGTAGCGTTTGGATTCTGACCCTTAATGGCTGCCTGGGTGTCCCGAAAAAACAGAGCATACGCAGAAACTGGCTTTTGCGGCTCATTGGGGTCTTTCTTTGGCCGGCCCACTTTAGCAACTGAAGCTGATGTTGTTGGTGTTCCTGCAGCCTTTTTGCTTGTTGCTGGTGATACAGAAGACTGGACAGCTGGATGGGGCAGGACTGATGATGAGGACAGTGGCATGGGGGTGTCTACCAGAACGCTCCTCTGTGCGAGACGATGAGGAAGTGTGATTTAGTTGTATGACATGGGAGAAAGCACGTATCAGGTGAAATTTTAATACGAATACTTGGATGGGCAATAGGTACACATTTAAAAGACTGAAATATATTGTACCGTTAATTCTGGACTACAGAGCGGACCTGATTAAAAGCCACAGGTGCAAATTTGAAGAAACTCAACTTTGTTTTTGAGTACGCTGCACGAGGATTTTAAGCTGTTGGCTTAAACTGTTCCAATTTCTTCGGCCCGCAAACATTACCGGGCATGTTGTATATTGCTACAACGCTGAGTTTTTGCTGATTCAAACTTCCATAATTTAGTGCCAGTTTTATACTGTAGAGAAGAAAACTTCAAAGTGTTATCTTCGAAAAGAGACCAAAACTATGCTCCACTCAAAATGGTTCAAGTACCGCTTCACTTTTACTTTGGGTTCACCTTTATAGGCGCTCAGGTAAAAATACCAGGTATATTTTCTATTTACATTCACTTCACACATTTAAACAAAGTAAAATCAGGAAAGTAACAAATTGTGCCGTGATCAAAACAACAAATTGTGGACTGTGTTCGCAGCTGTCAATTTCATTCAAACGGGCCAGCAGTCACTATTATTACATTTGGCATTAACATATACGCAAGGGTGCGACCAAAACTATGCTTGAACTCTTTCTCACATGTAGTGTCATCTGATTGAAAATTACTCACTTGCTGCCACACTAAACTAATAGGGTGTATTTTTCTATCGGGCCGAAGACTGACGTCATATTAGCACTCGTGCGTATACTGTATATCAAGATCAATGTAATTCATATTGACTGCTGCAATAGTTTATTGAGAGCTGCGGAGAGAGTCCGCAAAAAAGTTTTAATCGGGGCACAATACTTTACTTGATCATTAGACATTTCCTAGCTGATTCTGCCAGGAACGTGACTTTACTCTAGAAGGATCTTGTTTATCCATCCATGCGCGTCACTAGTTAGGCGATGCTTTTTTTTTTTTGTTTAAGTAAGCAGTCGGATTTCGCTGGTCCACACCAGATCTAAGCCAGCTGCTTGGCACTGGCTTAGGCGAACCGCGGGGGGCACTGCCACGACAAAGTCGATTCAGGCACCGCCTCGCAGAAAAAAAAAGAATACAAAAAAAAACCCCAAGCTGCACCGTACTTAAAGCTGCAGAGTTCAAAATCTAGGAAAAAAGCAGCGGCTTGTATTCTGGAATTCATAGTAAGTGTTTAGCTAAAAAAAAAAAGTCAAAGAAAAAGAATTGAAATAAAGGTTTAAAAGATTGTTAAGTTGACGTATGAATGTGAAAAGTTTCTCGCCTTAAAGTCATCCATGTCCTCATCTTGTAAAGAACCATCTGGAGAAGGCGTCGCCAATAGCGGCAGCTCTGAGACCCCCGCAGAAGGTCCTACGCATTCGCCTCCTAAACTCAGTGCCAGCTCTGTCTGGTTAATGGTAGGTAGCTGACTGCTTCCTAAGAGACCGTGAGCGATGTCCGCAAGTTGAACGTCGATGGTCATCGGGGATGAGCTGCCAAAATGGGAGCCACCGCCGCCATTACCTAGCTCCTGTGAAGAGATGGACATAAATATACAAGTATATTTGCTATAAGAGAGCTTGAGTGTTAGACCAAACTGCGCCTGACAGACACATTTGGAATTAAATGCATGCAGTTCGAAGAACGAACGTCAGTTGTTAAAACTTTAAAAACGACAAATGTCTATTGAAACCTCATTTCAAACTGTTGAGAATTGTTAAGTTCTTTTGATACATACTATAGAGTTAAACAATGGATGTACTTGACAAAGGCACGTGTTTGTTTCATTTATTTTGTTGTCACAATATGTTAACCCATTTTGTAACAATGACAATAAAGGTATATTCTATTCTATATATTATTCTACTGCTTCTCATAATTTCTTATTTGATTTTAATTTATTACTCATAAGCCTGTCCCTCAAAATGTCCAGAAAATTATTTATGGATTTATGCGTCTACTGGGCATGACGAATGGGTGGTTATTGTGTCCGCAGAACAGTTCTGAGGTCATTGGTTTAAATTCGGCTACCAGCCTTCCTGAGCGAAGTTTGCATGTTCTCTCCGTGCCTACGTGGGTTCCCTCCAGGCACTCCGGTTTCCTCCCACATTCCAAAAACATGCATGGCAGCTTGATTAATGACTCCCAATTGTCCCTAGCCATGAGCAACCATTTCAGGGTGTCCCCTGCCCACTGCTAGCTCGGATGGACTCCAGAGACCACGCAGAATGCTCTGCCTCCAGAGATAAGATCTGCAATCTCAGTCGAAGTTTTTAAGCCTAGACTTAAGAACCACTTCTTTTTAATAGCTCATCATTGATGCCCACCTCATACGTACTTTTCTTTTTCTGTCTTTTTCCAAATGCCTGGATGGTTGTGATACGAGGGAGAAAGACTATTTGAGATGAGTCAGGGGACCACCATTTGGACCTGAACCATGTCAACGCCTGAATTGACCAGCCAGCAGAGATGGAAAGCTGCATCGTTGCTGTCATGGACTATTTAGACCATAATATAGGCTTAAAGCGTCGTTACTGGACAAATCTTAACATATTACCTATTGTTTTCTTTTATTGATGTTCACTATGTTTTGTGTACTTGCGGAATTTATTGCACCCTGGTCATACTGAAAGGGGATTACCACTTGTGAGGCCCCTTCTCGAGATTTTCATCTCCACAATGAAAACTTCGAGGTTTTGAGTATTTACTTGCCCACAAGTTGGTTTAAGATTAGGGGATAGTGTAATTTTTAACCTGTGCAGTCATTTGAGATATCTTGTGATTAAGGGCTATACAAATAAATTGGACTTGACTCGATAAGCGGTGCAGATAATGGATGAATGGATAAATGTGTCTGCTGACCAAGTGAGGGTATTTTCAATTTAATCCTAAATTATTTTTTTATGAATCCGAAGTATGTTCAATAAAAGGTGTATTTTTCATCTTGTGTTTATTATTATCTGCCACATAACTAAAGAGGCTTCATGCTAAATTTAAGAAAAAAAGAATAATTAGTCGATTGCTAGACTATTTGTTTCAATAGTCTGTGACTTGTCAACTAATAAAATAGTGACGTTAGTTGCAGCCCTAGCCATGACATGAGCAGATCCAGCACCAATTATTAACTGCCATCGCATTAGGCATTTCATTTTTTATTATGATCAGGTAATAAAATGTAAGCATACCAATGACGAAGAGCTGACAAGGGCTCCCTCATTTGCCTGGCCCATGTCCATATTGAGATGTTCTAAGCCCTGCGAGCCAGTGTTTACAAAGGGGGAAGCAAATGACGGATCGTTGGCCTCCACCACCATGTTGCTGACCAAGCTATGAGAATCCGAAGCTCCCACGCTGCCATTGGGCCCATCCGACAACTCGAAGTGTGACACTGCTTCAGAAATACTTAAGGATGCGTCAGGATCCAGTGAGATGGGCGGGATCTCAAAAACCTCATCTCCAAGGTTAGGGGTGTGGAAAGTCTGCTGTAATGAGAGAAGAAAACATCTAATTGGTGCTCAGGCGATGTGCATGTTATGGGAAACTGTTCCTTTATTTTAGTTGATATCTTTGAGAAAAAAAACATTTCCTCCAGGTCTCAACAAGCAAAGGGTAAAACTCGTAAAAACTATCTCACCTATAATGTTTATCGCCGACAATTCCCATCTTTGAGGTAGAAGTCCTTCCCACTAGTATTTCTAACTAGTAGATATGGTGAAAGCAAAATAACTACTGGTATTTTTCACCAATTTATAATAGAAGTGAGACCAAGGGTGTAGGTTTGATCTTGGCATTGATGGGCACCAGTGTGAGGACTAACTTGTTACAAAAGAACACAATTACTTTTCTCGGTGACAAGTACTGTAACACGTTTTGTAACTGAACTGTCGTTACAACATGGTGCATTACTCTGCTACAAATTAAAAGCAGATCATGAATTTCAACGTTTTTTGTTAACGGTCTCTCCTTTGCTCTCGATGTAGCATACACATACAACCATGCGTCTGCCAGGAACGGTTGAGAAGGGTGAGCATAGCACAACTGAATAATTACATTGTCACCGTCTCAAGCAAAGAGTAAGAAAGCACTGAAATTCTCCTCATGGAGATATTCTCCCGACTGTCTATCCTTGCATCCAAGCACTATTTACAACTATAAAGTAAGGAAATCAAGGGGTCAGTATATATGTTCATATTTGGCTGTGTGTCATCAGTAGCGACTGGTAGGCAGCGCATTGGGAGCGGGCTTGGCTTATACAGAAACAAAATTAATGAGGCGAACATGAGCACAGAATTTACAGTAAAACTGTGCTGAATTTTGGCCTTTTGTGAAATCATTTTTGCGCCTTGCCTGGAATAAAATGAAGAAAACCTCTTGGACAGTACCTACAAATCTAATAATGGAGAAGGAAATGTTTGGTGGTTTGGAACTGGTA
Source organism: Urocampus carinirostris (assembly GCF_059441175.1). Lineage (NCBI taxonomy): Eukaryota > Metazoa > Chordata > Actinopteri > Syngnathiformes > Syngnathidae > Urocampus > Urocampus carinirostris. The sequence continues at coordinate 7,069,084 of NC_142349.1, read as the reverse complement.
CTGGAATTACCTTTTAAATTAAATAACTATTAACCATAAGCAGCGCACATTTCTTAAGTGATCACATAACATTGGTGCGGACTCAACAATGATTGCACGTTATCGGTGGGGACATGTGCCCTCTGTCCATGAAAAAATTACGCATTTGACTGAGACTCCAAAGTGATCGAGCACAGTGCTTCTTGAAAACTGTTATTACCTGTGCTCCAGGGGTTCAAGATTTTAAAACTTGAACATTTGTATTGCTATAATAATCATTTTATACAATAATACAAACATGTAACTACTTCAGAAGATGTAATTTTACAAAAAATATATATCTTTTTAGTCAACTATTCAAAATCAGTGTCCTAAAAAAAATAAAAAATAAATAAATAAATAAATCCAGATACCAGAATGTGCCTACCCGACCTTTCAGAATTCAGCAACAGTATGAATTTATAAATACAGTATGTCCTTCTGCTTTTTACCAGTGGCTTCAAATTTAGGAACAAAGTAGTTCCACCCCCGTGATTTACGACCTGGTATCAGTACTGTCACACACCTCTGATTATCAACGCCAGGATCTGGCTCATTGCTGGATAGCGGTATTACTTTTTAAACCGTTAACATCTGCAACCAGATAATGAATGTGCTGTCTCCGAGTCAGATCTAGTGGTTTCTCCTGCTACTGGTAACCCTGTACACAATAACTATCCGTTTCGTGTAGGGGAGCAAACCCCCTGGGAGGAAAAGTCTCTGAGCCTGTTCTTGTTTTAAGGTAGTAAAGTATTTAATAAATAATCAAAGGTCTCTTTTAAGCGGGCCTTCACTACCGTGAGACCTATTTCCAATTGGACTGTTACCAATAAGTAAACGTACAGTCTGTTTGCGCTGTTTTTATTTCTGATTCCTTTTTTTCATTTCAATTCTCAGTTGATATTAATAACCAATTAATGAGTTCTACCCTTTGCTCATTTATTCACGGTAGTAAGGGTCTATTGCTAGCTTCAGTGGGGAATATTACTTAACATGAAAAAAACTGACCAAATGGCTTTGCATTGATCTTTGTTACCTCCAAATGTCAAAGATTTGATCAATTTGCTTACCTCAGCGGACAAAAAATGATGAGCACCGCCACCTATGGTTAGATAACTGTCGCTGCCCTCTGGAAACTGCAAGGCAAGGTTGGCATTCAATAAAAAACTGGAATACTGACAATTACTGTATTGTACTATTGTTCCTACCAGATTTGTGTGTCCAGTGACCTTATTTTCCTGAGTAAACCCGCTGTATGCGTGGCTGTCCAAAAACTCAGAATCAACATTTTGAGCACAACCGTCAGAGAGTCCGGCATAAAAATTCAGGTCCATATTGACACAACAGTACTTTTAATGACTACGAGAAAAAATGGATGACAAAATCCAAGTAAGTCATGGATCACCTAACGATAACGAAAATTGTATTAGCTAACTTGCTAGCAGGCTGCTAGCAAACTCGCTACCTAGCCGAAAATCACAATGTTGATCTATTTATAAGACCTTAAAACGTTTCTGATAGCAGATTGACATTGGACGTCCACACCAATCATTCGGTGTGTCCGAAATATTAGATTGAAGCCATAAATCAGACTAGTAATCGGAAAAAACTCAGGGAGAACAAACGCAAAAGCCATTCATTTTCTGGCACAATGTACGACACAAGGTGTGTCATTCGCGAACGAAAGGCCTTTTGGGTGTAAACGACAGGAGCCGACTCCCGACCGATCAAAAGCCGGTTCATCTGTTTTTGTAGATGTCACATAATAATTGGTAATGTCACATAGTAATGGCTAAAATATAAACCCAACCAAAGCAGCAAAAACCTTCTGAAGAACTTCGCAAGCAAGCTGAGCCGGAAGGGCCGGTTCTCGTAAAAAGACAGAATTCTCATCAGCATGAGACATGAACAAAAAATGGGTAGTTTAATGACTGTCGGAAAACAGACATATGCATCGAATGTCTCATTATAAATAAAGTCAAGTCAAGTCATTTTTATTTGTATAGCCCTTAATCACAAATAGTCTCTAAGGGCTTCACAAGTTATTACATATAAGAAGTTTAGGTTATTCGTATGCTATAGAGTAGAAGTGAGTTTTAAGCTTAGATTTAAACATTTCCACTGAGGTTGCAGATCGGATCTCAGGGGGAAGAGCATTCCACAACACCGGTGCCCGGATGGAGAACGCTCTCGAGCCAGCGGAACACTTCTTGGCTCTTGGGATCACCAGGAGACAGGTGTGCATAACACCAGAAAGTAGTGTATTACAGTAGTCGAGAAAGTAGTGCATTACAGGCATCGAGACGGGAGGTAACAAACGCGTGAATTATGATTTCTGCATCCGACTGAGAAAGTATAGGACGAATTTTAGCAATGTTACGGAGATGGAAGAAAGCGGTTTTAGTAATTTTCTTCACATGTGTTTGAAAGGACAGATCGGGGTCGAAAATGAAACCTAAATTTTTAAGTGAGTCGCTCCGTGTGATGTGGCAATTGTTTATGTTCACAGTGGTTTTAGAGAATAAGTCACAGGACTTAGATGGACCAATAACTAACATTTCAGTCTTTTCAGAGTTAAGACGCAGGAAATTGAGTGACATCCACTCTTTTATCTCAGTGAGGCAGGCCTCCAAATTTCCACAGTTTAGTGTGGCAGATTCCTCCATCGGGAGATAGAGTTGAGTGTCATCTGCGTAGCAATGGAAACTGATATTATACTTGCGAATAATATCACCTAGTGGAAGCATATAAATGCTGAGGAGAAGGGGGCCAAGCACTGAACCCTGCGGAACACCACAAGTAACACTAAATGGCTCAGATGTCAATTCGCCATATTTAACGCAGTGTGTCCTATCTGAGAGGTAGGATCTGAACCATAATAGGACGTTTCCTGAGAGACCAATCCATTTTTTCAACCGTTCTAGCAAGATATTATGGTCCACTGTGTCAAATGCAGCACTAAGGTCCAGCAGCAGCAAAAGTGATGATGCGCCCGAGTCCATTGCCCGTAGGAGATCATTGGTTACCTTAATCAGAGCTGTCTCAGTAGAGTGGTTAGCCCTGAATCCTGGTTGCATTGATTCAAAGAGATTGTTCTCGGACATGAAATCATTCAGCTGCTGTGCCACTACTTTTTCAAGTATTTTAGAAAGAAACGGTAGGTTTGACACAGGTCTATAATTACATAAGTTTTCTGGATCAAGGTTGGGTCGTTTCAGTGTGGGTTTAATGACGGCGGACTTAAAAGCAGCTGGAACTACACCTGAGGAGAGTGATATGTTTAAAATATTTAGAACTGAAGGTGCAAGAACGCCAAAGAGACCTTTAATAAGTGAACCTGGAAGCGGGTCGAACTGGCAAGTCGTCGGTTTGGCCGTATTCACCATCTGTTTAAGATTATCAAGTGACAGTTTACTAAAACGGGACAAAATCCCTGGACAGCCACCATGTCGTGCATCTATAGATTTGAGTGCTTTAGTATGTGTTGAATTAATACTGTCTTTAGCAATTTCTTCCTGTATGCTTTGGATCTTCTTAGTAAAGAAGACCATTATGTCGTGGGCAGAATGAGTGGAGCTATCTGGGATAGTCTGTTGCCTCGTGAGCGATGCTACAGTGTCGAAAAGGACCTTGGGATTGTTGTTTTGTGACGCAATCACCTTCGAATGGTAGGCTAATTTTGCTGAGGCCAGGGCCGCTTTATACTTCAACAAACTATCACACCAGATTTGATGGAAAACTTCAAGCTTGTTAGTGCGCCATTTTCTTTCAGATTTCCTGCATTCTCATTTAAGGGATCTAGTTTCATCATTAAACCAAGGTGTGCGTCTTTTAGGTCGTGATTTATGCCGGATGGGTGCTACTGAATCCAGGGCACTAGCCAGGGTAGCATTGAATTCATTTAGGAGTGGTTCGATGGAGCCTATGTAGGAAGGAAAGGACTTTAATTAATAAATAAACTTTAATTCATTGTGTGTAAACAAATTTGGCTATTCAAGTGTGAATACAAGGGGGATTCCGTAAGAGCTGCACCTTGTGAGTAACTATTGATCACATCTTGCTTCCAGTATGATCAAAGGTATAATCTTTCAGACTTTATTTACGTCAAAACAACGTTATCTTTCTTATTTTGCTGGCGTAATAAAATGTGTTAAAGTGGCATCGTGTATGATTTAACGCCTTTTTGTGTTAAAGGAGTAATTATACAATATCGAGTCGAGTAACAAACAAAAATACATAAACCATCATATGAAAGCTCACTTTTATTTATACTCGAAGGGCGAGAAATTTGTATTTATTTTACATCACATAAGACTTACCTAGAAAAAGCTGACATGAACGTCCGCTATCTTGTGGCTACAAAAAAACGCTGTGAAGGGCTACGCAAAAAAAAGATGGAAATTGTGTTGTTTGGTTTGTGTCTTGGTAAGAGTGTATTCCTCCCCGTATTGCAGAACTCGTTTTTGGTTCCATGACACAACACAGCAACATGTAGTGGTCAATATTACACTGTCCGTTTAATCTAAAAAAGAGACAGCATCTGGATTGGATGCATGCCATCAACTAGAGCAGTGGTCTCCAACGTTATGCCTGTTGGCACCAGGGAGCTCTCTTAAGAGAGCGAAAGGTACCTGCAGACCTGTTTTGAATATAGCTTACCAGTGCTGGGTCATTGTGATTTTCTAGTATAATTGTTTAGCATGGGTCTAACCCCACTTCCAAATATTAACCAGGTAAACACATAGTAACAAGTTATTTTTAAAATGCATATAAAACTGCTCCCAGTTTGTGTTTTTCCGTAAGAAAAAGTAGCTCTCAGCTTGAAACAGGTTGGAGACCCCTGAACTCGAGCTCTCAGCATGACCAGCTGGTTGAGATGGGCGGCTCTGTCGTTGCTGTCTTGGACTTTTGTACAATTGTGTTGCTTGATTTTAATTGAAGTTGTTTTGTCTATTGTTATTTAACATCCAGTTCTGCCTGTTTTTTCTAAAAGTGGGATTACTTCATGTATCTCATCTCCAAACAAAAGAGCAGCTTCAGCGACAGACTGCTGCCACAGTCTTGTTCCACGGACAGATGAGATCATTTTTTCCTCATGCCATGAGGCTCTTTAACTAAACCCGGGGGAATAAAATCCCCACCCCCACATTTGCATAATACCCTATTTTTATTACAGTGTGTATTTTATGTAGCACTATTTAAATACTCTATAACAACACATTATATTGGGTATTTCTATTGTCTACTTTTTTATTTTATTATTTTATTTTTTGACACAAGCATACTGTTGGAAGTGTGAATTACCCTACGGGGATGAATGAAGTATCTATCTGTATAGTCCCTCAAATGTTTCTCATGCGTTTTAATTTATTTTTCCTTGCGCTCATGCAGGTTTTAGATCAATCTGTGTTACCATAACTGTGGACATTTGCAAATAAATGTCATTTTACACAAGCAAAGCAACTCTCCCCTTATTCAGTCCGCTTTACCCTCATACTCATTCCTTGGGACAATTTTGTCTTGCCAATCAACCTGCCTTGCACGTTTGTGGCACGTACGAGGAAACCAAAGTACCCAAAACATACCAATTTAAGGACTGGGAGAACATACAAACAACACAAGGAGAGTGGTAGCTGAAATCAAAGCCAAGATCCCTACATTGTATAGCAGACGTGACAACCAGTCATCCACCATGCCACCCTACACTCGAACATTAAATTAAAAAAATAATTGCAAAGACGTGGAAGAAAACTGGAGTACTCAGCGCAAATCTACTCAGACACAGGGAGAACATGAAAACTCTATCGAATAAGCTCCCTGGTATTTATTGATGAATTTGTTGGTAGTAAGAGAATGTTTTTTTTAAGTCTAACAAATCATTTGGTCCGTCAAAGTATGGTAAAATACAAAAAAAAAAAAAAAAAAATCAGGACTATGTTAGTGGGTAGGTGTAAAAGCACAGTAGACAGGAGACACCTGCAGACACAAATAAGAACTGGGAGACTTGTTTTGGTATAATAGGAACAAACTTCAGTGTGTATTGTGGGTCAAATGATTTGAGTTTACCACAAAACATTACTTATTCGAATATATCGTCTGTTCCAGTACTTTAGCTCACTTGAAAGGTGGAGTCAAAAAAAGGGGCTAGCTGGCAGAAGTTAAGATTCTGTAATTTAACAGCTGCAATTTTGATTTTAGTCCCATGTTGATATGTTCATCTGTAAAGTCTGCAATACATTTGAAGTGGAGACCCTTGTATGAACTCTAGCTACAGATTGGACGCAGTTGGGTAACCAACATAAAATAATTACAAAGTGGTCTGCATTTGTATAGCACTTTTCAAGACACTGAAGACCTCCCAAAGTGCTTTACAATGTGCTTCACACTTACACAAAGATAGCAGTGTCAAAAATGCAAGGCAACTTCCTGCTTATCAGGAGCATTAGGGGTTCAGCGTCTTGTCCAAGGACACTTCGATATATCACACGGAGGAGCCGGGAATCGAACTTGCTTAATCCCAAGACAAACGCTGTACCTCCTGAGCTACTGCCACCCAAAACAAAGCATTTTTCATACCTTTGAAGGGGACAGTAATTGGCTGTATCGATAATGTATCATTCACCAGGGACTATTCTGTCAAACCAGATTAATATTATAATTGTATTTTTATAAACTCGACTTGACTTTTTAACGCACCTCAGTGATCCACTTTCATTGACCATCTTCTGCTTTGTACAGGAAAAGATGTTTCAATTGAGTGGCAGTCAATGAGTCAATAAAAGCAGACGGTCAAAATACACGTTTGGAGAAGCGCAGTTTCTCACAACACATTCCTGAATTCATTTAGAAATGCTGCTCCAAAATGTACGTTCACAATTTACTTCGTGAAAAGGATAATTAATACCCAGACGTGCAGACACTAGTTCGCTGTAATTTTATGTCACAGATCATAAAACAAGAATAGCAACTCAATTGTCACCTTTGCACCATAGGACACAATATACCTGATCTACATAATACAATACAACCATTCTTTATTCACGGCCTCAGTAACTGATGCACCACAGTCCTTCTCCTTCACAGAGTTAAAACATTAATACACCTACACATTGGAACCCTTTGCGTGTCCTTTACAGACTTACGAGAACTCAAGTCATGTGGAACCCACAAGGCTGGAAAAGTGTTGTGTGCCACTTCATTCTGTGTAAATTTCCCATAGTAATTGTTCAATGAGGACCCTAATTGAAGTTCCTTGATAAGAAACTGTTATCTACAGCAAGAAGCCCCTTTTGGTCACAGCTGGGAATGTGATGGAATCTCCTCAAATTCTGAGTGAACAGAAAAGGATAGTGGGCCACAAAGTAAGAAAGCTTTTGCCATTCTTCGCGGCTACAGTGGAGGACTGAGTAGATGGATTGAACTTGTTGATGAAAACGAAAGCATGGATGCAAAACTGCTCTTTACCAAACAAAAATATAAAATTAACTTGTAATGAATAAAAGCAGCAACATAATACCAACCATAATTTTATACTTAAGGTAAAAATAAACGAGGACGCACTTTCAGACAGTCAAAACAAATTGGGTGAAGCGAGTCAATCCTCTGAGCTAGATGATGAGCCAGAGTCCTTTTGTGTGAGAATGACGTCATCTAATAGAGCATCTTGATCTGAGCTGTCATAGTCTCCTTGGGAAAGGCTTTCACCAGCCTCCATTTTAACATTAAAGTCAGGACTAGTGACAAAGTGTTGGGAGGTATCAAGGTCCTCCTCATCCATCATGTAAGCTCCATCCGAGACTAGTGTCTCCTCTTCCACTCCTTCTAGGTAGGGATTTTCAAGCGTTGGCTCTGGAGTGTGGTGGTGTTGGTGATGATGGTGGTGGTGATGATGGTGGTGGTGGTGGTGTCTGTGGCGACTTTTCTTAGGGAACTCTGAGTATTCAGTCAGCAGCCGATGGAACAGCGTTTCAGGCAAAAAACCCTGAAAAAAAAAAAAAGTTACTGAAAGCTTTATGACATGGGATCACCCCACAAAAGCTATACAATAATCCCTCGTTTTTCACGGGGGGAGGGCATCCAAAAAAATCCTGTGATGGTCAAACCCCTCAAAGTCGAAGCATCAATACCAAAGGACAACCAACCAACTAAACTTAATTTGTATGACAAATAAGATCACTTCAGAAATGTGTGTTTTTAAATTTTTTTTTAAAACAACTTCTGCACTGTGAAACAAATGATGTAAAAATGATATTGCCGCTTTATCGCTTAACTGTATTAATTGCGGACACGATCCACTTTACTTAAACATACATTGTCGCCATTATGTGGAAGTTATGGCAAACTTACTTTACGGTCGGCAACGCAAAATGTTAAAAAAAGCCATATTTGACGGAGAATAATATATGTCTGGCATCGCAAAAAACAGGAAAGCCTTATATAAGCCTTTTAAGGAACGAAAGATATAATGCATCAAGTCATATTTATTGGAAAACTTTTACAATGTGTCCTGTTTGCCCTTTTACAGAAACCATATATTTTTCCATTATCAAACATTTTTGAAACAGCGCCCAATAGTCACATGCGGCTTCAGAGCCAGTTTAGCTGGTCGAGAAGTCCAACTTTGATAGAAAGCCTCTTTTCTTTTGCCTTTTTGCTCTGGCCACCAGTGCTGTCCAGAGCATTTTGTTGACCTGATGGCTTTTAGAGAAATTAGAAGTTGAAAAATATTTGCACATGCATAATGACTTTTTGTCAAGCTGTTTAATGCATGGGTACAACTCCAACCGGAACATAATTGACGCTCAGGCATTTACAAGCAGAAAAGGGGCGGGGCAGCCATTAAACCAATCAGAATGCAGAACAAAGTACATGATTAAAAATGTGCAAAGTAGGTAAACAGCAGTAAGTAACCCACAGCAAGGGATTACTGTACTCATGTTTGGTTGTAAGTGGATGTACAAATACATGAAAAAATAGTGAACATACCGAGTTCCGTACTGTTTCCGACCAATCAGGCGCGACAACCAAATCTGCATTTTCCTCAAGATACTCTTTTATCTCCTGCAGTGTCGGACAGAATGCAGCTCCAATCTAATTGAAAAAATAAAACATTTGTTGAAAGTAAATGTCGAAAGAGGGTCAACTAAGTGGCTTTCACCAAGAGTGTCTGACCTTCTTTCCTGTCCTTATGTTAATAAGCTTGACCTTTTCATTGCCTGTCAGGGCTTTATCTGCCTTCCTCCTCCTCTTCCTCTTGCTCCTATTCACTAGAAGCTGAAGAAAAGATGACAATTATGTAACCAAAAACTCGTTTTGTACCTTCACTTCCCACTAAAAGCACCAAAACACAGTCTAATTGATAAATGTACCTCTAGCATGTCTCCCTCCACTTCATAGTCTGGATTCTCTTTAAGCCAGGTTGGTGGATCTCGGCGCCGAGGAATACGCTCTAACAGATCAAGGCCTTCTGTGTCTGATAACTAAAACAAAAAAACAGTGGGATTAAGTCTTGAGAACATTTGCTGTGCTTATTGCAGACAACCGTTTTGTAAATAAGATGAGTTCTGTACCTCATGTTCTTTGCGCCGCTTACGGCTGCTTTCACCCGTCGAACCATTGGGCATCAGTGATTGCTTTGAAAATGTCAGCTTCAACCCCTCCTCCTGGTAAAGCAAAACGGGTGAATTGAGCCATGATTAACACCATCAATGTATAGCAAACAATCTAATCATGGAACTGGGGATGCGAAATTTACAGCCAGGGCATTATTAATGGCCCAATTGATAATAATTAGTGTAACCAAGTTAAATAACAGTGTTAAATGGGCAGTCAAAGGTAAAGTTTGTGGTTTAGGGGCAACCTAGTCGAGCAACGCTTAAACAGACATAATGTGAAACGCCCAAGTACCAGACTTCTGAGAAGAAATAGACTATTTTGATTCAATCTTAAGTGTTAATATTAAAGGTTGAGCATATTATTTGCAAAAGAGCCGATACAGGCCAGCAAACCCAAGTGCAGTGGTAGCTCTTGATATGAGCTTAATTTGATCCAGGATCGCGATCGTAGCTTGAATTCCTTAAGTAAAGAGCAAATTTTCCTTGGCCTGCTCGTTGTCCCAAAAGCATCCAAATGAAACCTTAATAGCTTTAAAATAAGGGTAGACGAATTATAGGGCGGGCCGTTTACTCGAACCAATATTTTGGAATTCGACGGATATCAGTCTCAGCCTTTTTATTTATTCACCGGGTCAATTATTTAGGCTCAGAAGCTGATGCCCCCCTTTCCTGCATTCTTTCTCACGTACTACCCACTCTGCGCCTTCTGATTAGATAAAGTGTTCGCAAACAAAGATGGACATTTGTGGACCACTTGACCAATTTCAGTTTACATTCATGTTCAGTTGACAAACCAAACTGTTGAATGTATTGACCTGACACCAAGACACTGAATGCTTTGTGCGAAATTACCTTGAGAAGTTTGACAGTGAATTCTCCATCATCTCCTTCTGCTGAAGGCATGGCAATGGGTTTACGGCCCATTCGAGCATAGGCCATCTCGTCTCCTTGCAGTTCTGAGCTTTGGTTGACGTGAGCTTCAGAAATGTAGCGACGCCCCGATGGCCATTGACCAGTAAGCACCAGTGTACACAAATTATCCAAACGGTTGATAAGCACACGGTCCTGTCATGAAATAAGAAGAATGATTGAAATATTTTTCAATTAGTGGTCAACAAGCAAGAATGGAAAATTTGAGTTTAAATTGGTCTATATTTTTTCTATTCAATAGCTACTTTCCTGCCTACTATTTTAAGTCCCCTGGTCCACTACTATTAACCTATTCCTTTTGTATTATGCGTTTACCTTGGGCCACTCTACTCTGACAGGATCCGGAGGCGGAATTCCATCCTGAGACAAAGCCATTGAGAGTAAACTATTCTCTTCATCTGCATCTAACGCCTTCACAACTGAAAGAACAGAAATAGGCAGGTCTCTCATTGTGTTGTTTCTTGTTTTGGCGCACCAAGAATGGTCAAATATCAACTTACCACCATCTACTTCCTCTTCACTATCCCCGCTGTCATCACTGCTGCCCGATCGGTCAGACGATGACGAACCGGAATCTGAATCTGTATCGGAATCATATCCACCCTCTTCACCTCCTTTGCTTTCTCCCTTGTTTTTATTCTTTTTAAAACTCCAGCTTTGCCCTTGTATCTGGCCAACATGGTGAGTCAGTGGTGTACTTTGCAGGTGAGCACCAATTTCACCACCAAGCAAACTAATGTCCAGTTCATGTCCATCCTCCTTCACACTAGTCACGTCGGTAAGAGATTTTGGCTGGTTCAGGTGCATGATGGGTTGTGGCTGGGGCAATGCCTGCTGGTTCTGAACAAATTCATCACGGGCCGCGATGAAGGTAAACTGGGGGTCCGAAAAGATAGAGATCTCGGTCCGGCTGACTCCATGCAGAGATACGCCGAGCATTAGCTGCCGGTCGTGGTCTGGTATGCTCCACCACGTGGGCAGCTCGGATGTTCGCGGTGCCAGTAGCAGATGCTCTTCCAGGGACGGGTGAGGAAGAACCCGCTCACGGAGGCGACGGAGGAGGCTGATGCGATAAAGAGTGCGTGAAGCCCGCTCTTCTGTAATTGGGGCCACAGTCTGGGCAAGCGATGAAGAGTCTAAGGAAAGTAAACGAGTTAAAATTCTTGATTTCAACTTTATGAACTTAGCAGACAATACATAAAGCTAAAATGACTTGTAGAAAACTGTTTAAGAAAAATAAATCTATCGCACACCATGAAACAGTGGGTAGTAGCAGTACTGTACATGTATCATTGATACCAGTCCAGCAATATTTCTCACTAGTGTTGTAACTAGCAACATTAAACAGAATTTCAGGCATTTTCTCTAGTTCAGGGGTTGGGAATGTAAGGCTTGCGAGCCATCTGGCGAGGGTGTAAAATTGAGGCCATAATAATTTTCTCAGCGACTTTTCAATTTTAATGTAGTGAAGGCGAAGTATCACAAGTTATTTTAGTCCAAAATATATTGTGGCATGGTTTCAACTACAATTTACACTCAGTGTTACACCAACAGACCCCGTTTCGGCTGTACGTCTAAGGAATTCTTTAGATGGAATCTCATTAAACAATCCAAGTTCACTGTTGAGGTACTATGATGAAATCCCACAAGAAAAAACTTAACTCCCGAAAACCCCAGCCAAGCACCAAGAGCAATCTGACTGGATGAGCAGTCGGCGTGGGCGGATCTCTGCGCACTCCCTAAATACATTCGTATCCTATCCCTTGGCAGTGATTTGTGACATATTTACAAAATAATTCTGTTCACACCTTGTTTTGAAACCATTATTCACAACAAAAATGATTGTCAAAATGAGCCTCAACGATCTTAACTGGGGGGGGTGACAAATTTTCAGTGGTAAAGTATATTTTTTGATACAGAACACAGGCTTAGGCATTATTATTTCATAGATTTTCTCAAATCAACAAACATTAACTATAATGTACTGAAGAATTTGCTTTTGTTCGCTGAGAAGGTTTGGTGGTTTTGTTGAAATTGTTTTTAAAATATAGGATGTGGCACTCAAAAAAAAAATCATTGCTTTCATAGCTGCTGGAGTCTAAAATGTTAAAAAATGTAGTTCAGAGAAGCAACACATTTTGTATGGAAGCCTAGACCCTAAATGCTCTGCTTCCAACTCATGTCATGCCTGATTCGAGGAGATACAGCTATATCAAACTTTAAAAAATAGCAAGCTAAAATAGTATTAAAAAATATACTACTTGAATTTTAAGCTAAATGGATGATTTCCTTGTAGACAGCATCAGTATAATTTTTTACATTGTTCAATACAATAATTACGAAGTAGTATGAGGAAGCAGTAGTTACCTTCGTCCCGGCCAGGACGCAGGTGGCACACTCTACGGCACATGGCCACAAAAGAGCGGAAGTAGCGGCTGAGGCTTTCATCAGTTTTTTTATCCAGGCGTGCAAAGGTACGGAATCGTGTCCATTCATAGTTTGGTTCCTCGCCCTCAACAAGGCCAGGATCTTTTTTTATTCGTTCCACACCAAAAGTTGAGACGACTCGGTAGAAGTCACATTCTTCCCTGCGTGTCCATCTGTATGAGTGAATCCAAGTGGGTCACTTTATCAAGCTAATAATGACTTTTGGTCAAGTGAAAATAAATGCTTTAAATAATAAACATATTCCTACACATAAATATATACCTTTGTTGTCGTTCCTGGCGAGCTATTTCCTTTAACTTGCTGGCCTGCTCACACCTCCTGCGTCTGCGGTCCCCTTTTGCCTCCGCTTCAATTTTTAGCTGCTCCTGCCTGTAGCTGCGCTGATAAGCTGTGACCAACCGTCGTAAGCGAGCCGTAAGTGATGAACTAGAGGGCCACCCGCCTCCACCCTGGCTCTGGTAAGAAACGTTTTCTGCCAGCACTGGCACTGCCTTGTCCTCCACATGAATGTCCTCCTCCATCTTCATACAGTCAGGCTGGAGGAGAGCGTTAAATGACAGATGTATTTGCTGAACTATTTCAGAGCAATTATGATGTTATACCTCATCGTAAGAATCCTTGGGGAGTTTTGATGCAGGCTTGAACTCAGGGTCTTCTGAGTATTTATCATAATCACCCCTGAGTAAAACAAGCGATAAACATGAGAAAGTACTTTAGTCACTTGTATATTCATCAACTGCAGAAATGCACTCAACCCAGATATTTGGTGTAATAGTTAGAAGCTGATAATAGACAGTGGTACACTGACAAAACAATGAGAAACATGTAAACAAAGTTTTAGGAAAGTCACAAAAGTTTCAAGATGACTCACTCATCCCCTAGCTCGCCATCAGCTGTGTGCTGCTCTGCATCGATAGCCTTGTCATCTGGGCGGCCAACCCTCTCCAGGAAACAGAGACGTGGATCAGCACGCATGGTTGTGTACATCTCGTAACCTGATAACAGAGACACAATTAGCTAATATGTACAAACCCTAATGGTCCTCAGGAGCTGAAAAAAGAAGGCTGTTCTTCAGTGTAGTCCTACCGTGTTTGAAAACACCAGCTAGTAGAGAGCGATCAGCCTCACCATCCCACCATCCTGCAGGTACCTCTTGCTGTTCCATCTCTGGCATCCAGATATCAACATCTCTGAAAATAACCATTATTGGTTTTGTGTGTCAGGTAAAAAACATTGAAATATTTTAGTTTTGCAATGTGCAATCTGACAATATGTTAATAGTGAGCCAAAATACTGCAGTACGGCTTGCTGAATCCTCACTTTGACTAGTTACTGAAATTTTTCGTTTTAAAAAAAATACATTAATCCTCCATTTTGCATTAGTCTATCCGGAATCATAATGTGACTTTAAAATAATGGTCAGTTCACTTCATAATCAAGGCAAATAAAGAAATACCATGCATTTGTTTTGAGATGGAGAGCACATGCAAACCTCTGAAAGTTATACCTGATGTCAGCCCCTTTTAGGACAGACTCAGCATGTTCACCAATCACTTCTTGTTTCAGATAGTACAGCATCCGGACCCTAAGCAACACTCTGAGAGAGAAGATACCTTATAGAAACATAGCTCAATAATACATATAGAGAAAAAGGCAATTTTCCTGCTGCACTTACTTGTTGCACTGGTGTTTGAGATGTTTGCGGTAACTGTCGTCAAGCAGAAGTGTGTCTGGGTTGTACTTGCGTATCCACTCCACCTTTTGTATATCAAATGTACTCTGAGCTTTCACCCTTTTACCTTTCCTTCCTCTCGGGACTGGGATGGAGAGCCCTGAGGGGGAACATGAAACGAACATAATAATAAAGAAAATCTGTATCTCAAAAAAGAAAAAGGGAACAATGTGCATTTAGCTTGCCCCAAAAGGATATCTTACATTAATCTTAAAACTTAACCAAATTCCTACCCGAGTGATTGAGCAGTGTTTGGGGCTCGCGCCCATTTTCTGGCGGAGTTATGAGTTCCCAGATAAAACTCTTAATGTTCTCATCTCCACGGTAGTGAATGAGGCAAAATACCAGGATGACACGGCAAATTGTCTCCACATCTCGCTCACTTAAACGCCGCTTACATCTGGCATGAGAAAGGATGTCCCTCCAGCGCCCCCATCTAGAAACAAAATAGCAAGTGTAAATGCAGGAATCACTAGTAATATTCAAATTTTTACTTTATTTCTCCAAATAAAGTTCTGTATAAACCTATTTCATAACATCTAGCAAATGTTTCTCTTATTAAAGACAACATTAAGCCTGACAAAACACGTTTATTAACCAATTGTATGTACCCATAGACAAGCAGATGTTTTTCCACACGGAAACAATCTGTGCGACCGTAACCCACTCCGGTGTGACGATCAGCACGTCTGGAAGAACGGGAGTGTCTGGAATTTGTAGGTGGATATTCTTCGTCACTGTCTGCATCAGACAGTTCTGCACCTTCTCCTCGCAAAGTGGAATACTGGCGGGTTTGCTTGCGCACTCTTGGAGTGTCGATAACAAGTGTATTCTAAGGTTGAAAGAATTAACTTTCAATATCAGCAAAATACATATTTTTTTCTGTACACTTCACAAATGAAAATCCGTTTACCTTTCTGTTAAACGTGTCCATGTCTATGTCCGCTTTCTTGGCCCACTTTTCCCAGAATTCCGGGTCGTCAAGGGCAATGTCATTCCGGTTTTCAGAGGCTACAAAGCTAGCCTTTGAGAAGGTGGAGCCTTTGCCCTCACTCTCTATGGTGATAGTGGTGGCTCTGCGCTGAAGGATCTGGTCAATGTCTTCCTCACAGAAGCGACTACCCTCATCGTTTTCGTCCATGATGGCGGCGTAGGCTCCTTTTCTCAGCAAGTCCTCAATCTCCTTCTTTGAAAACTGCTGGATCTGTCAAACGTAACATGGAAAGATTCAAAGATAAAAAAAATACAAGTGCAACGAACATATCAATAATGTACTGTAAATTCCGGACTACAAGGCGCACCTGATTATAAGCCGCACCCCCCACATTTCGGGAGGAAAACCGATTTATTACATACACAAGCCGCACCGGTATATTAGCCGCATGCACCTACATTGATAATAGAAATCTTCTTAACTGATCAATTTTAATGGGGATGACCTATATAGATATTTCGTGTCTCCATCACTTATCCATTATCAATTATATCTTATTACACCTCTATGCCACTAGGCTGAGACACTTGTTTTCAGCAAAGGTCCTGAACTGACCGACACATGCCGAAACAGTTGGAATCCCACATCAGCCCAATTTAACGGAAAACGATACCGGTGTTTATCATTTGATGCAGACCTGCAAAGTCCGGGTACCCGTTAAAAGTAATCCAAGGAAAAAAAGTGTATATTTCCAAAGGTAAGGGTGGGAAAAATATATATGCACCTTTGTCTGCCGTGTCCACAAACACTCACCTTTACTGGTCCCTACTTCCCATAATGCCCCGCGTCTGTTACGCCCCTTCTTTTTAATTGGTCAGTGCAGGAATTATCAGAATAAGTGTCCAAAATAAATACAAATAAATACATGACAAAAATATACAGTTGCAAATACATATTATACATGGTTACACATATTTACAAAGACGGTACACCGAGAGAGTTTTCATAGCTTTAATAATAATAATATAACTTTCATCCCAAACCGTGCCTGTGAAAGGTACCACCACGCTCGCAGGACTCAAAGCGTAGCTGTTAAATCAAGCCATGCCGCAATCATGAAAATCGCGGCAAGCTGACCTAGTCATTCTCGTTAATATTGACGTCTTCAAGGTCGTCTTCATCACAATTGAAACCTCTATCTTCCATCATACGGACAATTCGATCACAATCCAAAAGGATGCAGTTACCCCGGTCTAAATTTTACCTTTTGTACTCGAGTGCCGCTGGTGTTCGTTAGAAAAATTACTTAAATAAGCCGCTTCACTGAATAAGCCGCAGGGCTGAACATTTGGGAAAAAAGTAGCGGCTTATAGTCCGGAATTTACGGTAATGAACTGTATTATAAGGACTATGAGGCGGACCTTATAACCCCAAATTGGCCAAATTTGAAAGCCTTATACCCTCGTGCACCTTGTATACAGCAAAATACAGTGGATAGGATTGAAAATGCACAAGATTAATGCATACATTATTTACTGACAGTGCCAGAAAGACTTATTTGCGAAGTGCATTTTGTTTTGCATTCTGATATGTTAAAAAGTCTCTCCATTTCTACAACCTGTGCGTCAAGAACGTTGCAAAAGACAAACAAAAAACAAAATCCTATGAAGTATTTTACGTTACTGTACATATTAAACCACAACGTTTTTGACACACAGGTGAAGAAGTGGAATGTTTAACCCAGGGGTCTGAAACCTATGGCTTGCAAGCCGTTTATGGCTCTTTTCATAAGTAAATATGGCTCAGAGATAAAATAGGACTCGAGCAATTCACATTATATTGCTTTATGCTGAAAAAAATCATACACGGAAAGCAGAGACAATACTGATGTTCATTCCAGTATATATATATGGGACACAATTTTAACTACAAGTCAGTGTCACACCAGCAGAACCATTTTGGCTGTAAATAGCTAAATATAGTAATCCCTCGGTTATCGCGGTTAATGGGGACCAAAACCACCCGCGAAAAGTGAAAATTTGCGAAGTAGCGACGCCCCTTCAAAAATTCTTAAAAAAAAAAAAAAAAATCAAAAATAAATATATATTATTTTATTATTATTTTTTTTAGACCAGCGAAGCTCTGAACCCGCGAACGTGGAACCGTGAAGTAGCGAGGTCCCAGTGTAATACTTCACATGGAAGCTTTTAAGACAAATTAGGTTTACTGTTGAGACACTTCATGATGAAAACTCACAGCACAAATTCAAACCCAAAACCAACTTATTGACCAGAAGTTTTAGGAAAGCACCTAGAATAATTTGATTGGTTGAGTGGTAGGAATGGCGGAGCTATCCACAGGACAAGTTGCACGCACTCTTACTCCTTTGAACAGCACCGTCTGCAATGAAGGTTTATACGTTGATATCCTTGTTTGCAGTATTTTGTGAAATTTTACTAAAGAACTTTGCTTGCACCTTGTTTTGAAACAATCCTTAAGGACAAAATGACAGACAAAATAAGCCTAAACACTCTTAACTGCTGAAGGGAGTCAAATTTTAAGTTGTACAGTGAAACCTCGGTTTTCGAACGCCTCTCAGTTCGGACAAATCGGTGTTCGACCAAAAATTTCGAGAAATTCTTGCTTCGCTGTTCGGCCCCAAAAAAATCGGAGTTCGAACGCCGGTACGCTAGGGTGCAATGCTGAGCGGCGTACGGGTGTTTTAGCCCCTAATTATGCCTCAGAAGAAGGTCGGTGCAAGCAGGACAGGTGAAAAAAGACAAGTTGTTCGTCCAACTATTGCCTTTTAGAAAGACATAATAGCTAAATATGAAAGAGGTGTACGAATTTCCGATCTTGCTAGTGAATACAGCATGGCTAAATCTACTATCAGTACGATAGTAAAGAATAAGGAGGCTGTGAAATCGAGTGATGCGGCTAAGGAAGTTAGCGCTATAAGCAAGCAACTGCCGCAAGTTTTGGAAGAGGTTGAAAAACTTTTGATGATTTTTCTCTCCCCACCGTCCACCACAAAAGTAAGAAATCATATACATAATCCTTTTTTATTTTTACACGTTCATGTAAGCGTAATCTTTCGTACGGAAGATTACAATAAAGCGAACGTACGATTAGCCTGGGTTAGCTTCATGTTTACGTTCATAGTAAACATTCAGGGTGTTGGAACGAATGAAAACGATTTTACATTACTTTTAATGGGAAAAACGTTTTCGGTGATTGAACAAATCGGTTTTCGAACAGGGTTCTGGAACGGATTATGGTCGAGAACCCAGGTTCCACTGTATATTTATATTGCTATGGGACACAGGCTCTGGCATTATTATTATTTCATATATTGTATGAAACCATCAAACGTCACAGTGAAATAAAATTCCCTGAAGAATTACCTTTTTTTCCTGGGGAGCGGGTTTGGCAGTTTTGTCCTAAAATAAATGGTGTGGCGCTCTTTCTCTCTCAAAAAAGAAATAAATTATAATATGATATAAATATGTATATATATAAATGTATAGTATATATATTTTTTTACTTTTATGGCAGTTTGGGTCAAAAAGGTTCCCGACCCCTGGTTTAACCTATTAGGATGCAGAACAAAACGCATTATACCACTCAGTGTTTCTGGCACCGTGAGTATAAACAGTGTGAATATGAGACAAGCTCTCATGCATTTTCACATGTGATCTGACATGTCATCCGTACCACTGGTGATCTATTTGACAAGCTCGGTAGCCTAGATGGTAGGGTGCTCGCTCCAAGACTGGGAGATCGTTGGTTCAAGCCTCGGCCGAGTCAGACTTACAACATTGGTACTCATTGCCTCCCTGCTTGGCGCTCGACATTAAGGGTTGGAATTGGGGGGTTTGGGCACCTAATGACTCCCAACACAGCAGCCGGGTCTAAAAAACCCGGCGCCGATCGAAGGCGACGCGTCACGCCAAGGTTCGCGTGTCAAATGATTTCCTGTATATATCATGTTTATACTGGCTGAATGAATAAATAAATACAAATACCAAAAAAATACAACAGCACACTCCTGGGTTCAATCCCCATTGCAAACAATGTTTTGCAATTTTAATCAGCGACACTTATCACATTAACAATGATTGCATAATATATACTTTAAGTGTATAGAGTCCAATGGTTAAACATGAAAAAACACTGTGGCTCTAACTGTAGTTTCAATTTCAAGCGCCTTTTTATCCGGTGCATCTTATGGATGAAAAAAAAAAATATGACAAATGACTATTTTTGGGACGTGTACCTTATTATCGGGTGCGCCTTATAGTAGAAAAAAATACAGTATTTTCTTACCCCATTGACATTGCTCTCTTTATTGCCGCTCATGCTTTGTAAGACGGCACGGTCGAGACCCAACTTTAGACTTGCTTTGTCCAGCATCTCTCGCTCATAGGAATTCCTTGTGATTAGACGATAGACCTTAACTGCTTTTGACTGGCCAATACGATGACAACGGGCTTGTGCCTGAGGATATTGAACAAATAGATGCATATCTATTCTTAGAGTTGGAGGTTCGAGCAAAGGAATACAATAATCCAAAGAAAATGTCATGGGTAGATGAATATATACCTGCAGGTCATTCTGAGGGTTCCAGTCAGAGTCAAAAATGACGCAAGTGTCGGCAGCAGTGAGGTTAATACCCAAGCCACCAGCTCGAGTACACAGCAAAAACACAAAGCGGTCCGAGTCAGGCTTGCTAAAGCGGTCAATGGCAGCCTGTCGTAAATTGCCTCGTACTCTGCCATCAATCCGCTCGTACAGGTATCTATTAAAAAATGTGTCAACAAGATTTTGAAAAGAGACATGCTACGATTAGCTGCTGAATTTGAGGCAAACCCTCCCACCTCTTGTTGATGAGGTAGTCCTCCAAAATGTCTAGGCATCGCACCATTTGGGAGAAGATGAGGACTTTGTGACCACCAGCCTTTAGACGTGGTAGCAGCTTATCCAGCAAGACAAGTTTTCCCGCTGACCGGATAAGGGCCTGCAAATGGAAGTCTGGGGCCAGAGGGTCATACACTTGTCGTAACTCCGCTATAATCTTCTCTTCCGCACCTTAATGAGAATGATTCAGAATCATCAAATTGAAGAATTTGTTAAATGTGGGGCAGAAAAAAAATCGTTAGAAATAAAGATCAGTTGCAATACCATTGATGAGGTATGGGTGGTTGCAGCACTTTCGCAGCTCCATCATTGTGTTGAGCAGGTTGGGAACATTGCTGTTACTACTCGCTCCTAAACTCAGAAAATTGAAGTTCCTCTCCAAAATAGCCCGGTAGTACTTCTTTTGAATATCAGTCAACTCAACCTTATCAAATGATTGCAAGAGTCAAAGAAATTAAACTATTGAAAACAAGGTGAAGATAATGTTTTTGTAGATTGCTGTTTTTTATCAAGTATCACCACAACACATGAAGACCATTTTTTTTACCTCGATTATCGTTTCCTGTTTGGGTGCTAAATTTTTCTCAACATCCTCTTTGAGCCTTCGCAACATCATTGGCTTTAATATAGCCTGCAGCCTTTGAACCTAAAGGACAGATAACAGGAAAAAAATAAAAGTAAGCAAAGCCAGAATCGAATTTCTAATATTTAAAATGTTCAATAATTGTAACGATTACTGCATGTACTGAATCACAAGGTTTTACAGAGCATTGTCTGCCTGGACGACCAAATATGTATTTTGTACCTGTTCCTCTGTTTTGAGGTCTCCAAATTCCCTAAGAAATTCTATTTCAGATGGAAACTGGGCAGGTTCTAGGAAATGAAGCAAACTAAACAGTTCCTCCACTGTGTTCTGTAGAGGCGTACCAGTCAACAACACCTTGTGTTCCTATGGGCAAAATCAATGATTAAGTTGACTGCCAAATAAAAATGAGTATTTTCTGATGTATATATTAGTGTTTTAAGTCAAAATTCTACTTGAGGGAACCAACCAAGTCCAACATTTTCAAGCTGTCCAGCAGTTTGCAGTTCCGATTTTTGAGGCGATGCGCCTCATCGATGATGACACAACGCCATGATATCTCCCTCAGCTCGGGGCAGTCTGACAAAACCATCTCAAAAGTTGTAATCAAGGCATCAAATTTGTAGGCGCCCGGAATCAAATGGTCCTGTTAGAAAAGTCAACATATTAGAAATGATTGATTCCAGTCAAATTAATCACTTGTCTACCTTGTCATCTTTGCTGTACATCTCGTACTGTTGGATCATCTGTCTGCTTGCCAGGCTGCCGTGATAGACGATTGCATTCATGTTTGTCCACGTAGAGAACTCCCTCTCCCAGTTGGTGATGGTAGAAAGGGGAGCAATAACCAAGAAGGGACCCTGAATCCCAGTAGCATAAATCTCAGACAGTAGGGTAATGGACTGGATCGTCTTCCCTAGACCCATTTCATCTGCCAGGATACAGTTTTGCCTGATACACAATAAGTGAAAGTAGGAGATGACAGGCGAATAGTTAGAGGACATTTCCTGGATTACTACCTTTACAACTTATCCTCCAGTATTTAATCTTTATAATTGTTACTGAAGGTAGCAATTGAGCGGTAGTCGTTACATTTGTGTGTTTAACAAGTTAGCAAAAGTTGATTTCTCGTCAGGGTTTGTTCTTTCAAAAAGAAAATTTCGAACATGGTTACTTTAAAAAAAAAATTCTTTCGACAAAAACTCAATTTTTTTTTACATTTCGGCTAGTGTAAAAGCCCCTTATTTATTCAAGTTTTTTCAACTCTTAGACTAGTCCAACCTCATAAAAGTAATAGTAAATTACCAAATATGCACGTTGTTGTTTACGTCATTTAAAGGTAGTCCGCGACTTGAAAATTTTCAACTCTCTGCCGCCATCTCCTGGCGCAAAGTCATGATCGCAGCCTCAGTCAGCCCATTCCTCAAGTAATAAAACTCTTGTTTTCATCTTTTGGGGTTTGGAAATGTGTTTGGATGATCTTTAAAAGAGGCCTTTTCTTAGTTTTAGCATTTTCAGGCAACACTAACAAAAAAGAAAACCCTGGAACAAGCATCAAATCGCCCCCCCCCCCTTCCTGCTTCCTAATGTTAGCAAGTCCCGGAATAGCGGTGAAAAGTAAGAGAGAAACAGATAGGCGCGTAAAAAACATTTTTTTAAAGGCTATTTGTACACAGTTTGCCATTGTTGACAGGTACTTAGAATAATATATTTTCCTTTCTTATTTCCAAGACACCCCAAATGACACACCCCACCTTTAGATAAAATTGGAATAAACTCCCAATGCTTGAAGTATGATTAACTTTGCTGCATTTTGCAGGATATGCCGCATGAATGGGTGTTAAACATACCTGTTGTACCAGTTAAATAGCAGCCAGTTGACACCCTCAAGTTGATATTCTCTAAGTGTGTTGCCGTTTTTGTACTCTCGCGTCTCTTCCAATTTTTTCCATGTGCCAGCTTGAGGTCGCGTCTACACAAGAGGACACAATCTATTCATTGTCCATCTGTTTATTTTAATGTGCTTGAATGATTTGAATCTAAATATACATATGCTGACTAGAAAGGCATGAGCTGATTAAATGCTCTTGATAGCAAGCACTTTAGTCCTTACAATTCTCCTGAGGCGAGGCTGTCGGGTTTGAAGTTTTCTAAACTCTTCCACCTTGCCCTCGTCCACGTCCTCGTTCAGCTCCCAAGTTGCATCTTCATAGGGCAGGGAGCACCACTTCACCAAGTAGTAAATCACAGGCTAAAGGGGCACAGCAAATTTTTGTACAATCCAACAATCCAAGCAATTTACTTTCATTGGGTCGAACAACCTGGTTTGTTCTACCTCGCCATTGTCTTTGTCAATGCTGTGGGATACATCCAGAATCCTGTCCACTTCCACATAGTCTGGATTAAAACGTTCTTCTTCCTGAAGATTATAGGAGAGAAAAATGCAATTAAATCATTAATGCAAGGGGTGGGAGATATGGGAAAAATATGATGGCATTCAACAAAACAAATCTCATTTGCCATTCATTGTACCACCAAACCACTGAGAATGTATTGTTTGAAAAAAATGCCAATTTAGCTAGATGGAGTGCAAGAAAGGAAGGCTCAGCTTTATTTCGTACATGAGCACTTTATTGTTGATGTCGGGTCTTCGTACACACCATGGAAAATATACAATTATAAACAATATGCTGCTTCAAGTTATTTTGGGAAGGGTGTTTACACCTGCATTGCAACATGTTTACTAGATTAAGAAAGTTTTCAAGGAAACACGACATACTGTGATGGTTTTAATGAACTGAAGACAATATTAGAAGCCAAACAGTCTATTTAGATGTTGTATATTTTACTAAGCAAAATACTGTCGTGTGTTTCATTGCAAAATCTTAAAACAGGTTAGTGGTGTGAACTGTTTCACAAGTTGTATTTTTAAGGTGTGGAAAAATAATAAAGGGTCAAATATTTTTGTAATAAAGGGAGGCAGTGAATTTTGGATTTATTTAGATTTGAGAGAACTTCTTAATGTTCATCTGAGACATGTTCTTTAAGTATAACTCAGTGCTTAAAAATGTTAAATGAAAAAAAAGGTAAAAGCAATTAACTCAACAGGACTGGACTGTTGATGCGCTGGGATAGTAAACAATCACGGATTTAAAAAAAAAGAAGCAGTTAAACTACTAACACTAACAATCGGCAAATTTGCTGACTGGTGACCAATGATAAGAGTTTGAGTTTTGTGAATGATGTACAGCTTAATACAAGTTTATATCAAGATGAAGAGCATTTGAAGGAATGATCATGGATACACAAAGGATAACATCTTTCTTCTCACCTCGTGAAAGAAATGCCTCATCTGCGCATGTTTGGTCTTAAACCTTTTGATCTTTTGATGGATCCTCTTGTCTCTTTCCAGTTGTCCCAGGCTGGCCCATTCACAATGTAAGTATGAACTGGAAACAAAAATGTGACATTTTATGCCACAAGTCACGATCACAAAATAAGGGCTGGCTGTTAAACTTACTAGTTCTTGTATTTTACAAAGAATTCCTCAACGCTGATATATTGGCCTGGGGACACCTGCAAGAAAAACAAATTTCAAACAAATTCATAACAATAATAATAATAATAGAAACAATGTATGATTAGAATAAAAGCATACTTCTTTCTTTGTTACACGCATGGAAAGGATTTTGTCTACAATGGCTGCATCTTCCTCACTGGGATTTTCCTTCAGAAAAAAAATAGAATTTTAAATCGTGAAAAAAAAAATAAAAAAAAAAAAAATCCCCTCAGTATCGTCTTAAAAGTGAATGATGCCACACACCACAAAGAATTGCATGCCAGGCAATGGTTCACCATGCAACTCAATTGCTTGGTGGACTTGTGCTGCTGTGGGTGCAGTGCTTATGGAAGCTATAGGCACCGGGGTTGACGTAACATCAACATCTTCCTGCTCATCCTCGTCATCAGTTATCTTAATGTCCAGGTCCTCTGTGTACTTCTTTCTGTTCACCACCCGATTAGAGCGCCTTTTCTGGAAAAATATATTTTTCATCTTCATTATGAGTCCATTACTAGGCATGCAAAATTATGTGTTTCAAATAAAGTCAAAGCCCTTTTAAGGAAATACTAATTGTGTATTAACAGTAGATTAAAAACCATCCAGCCGTGCCGCTCATCCTCACTGGTGTCGCAGGTGTGCTGGAGCCCATCCCAGCTATTTTCGGGCAGTGAGCAGGGGACACCCTTAACTGGTTGCCAGCCAGTCACAGGGCACACAGAGACAAACGACTCACTCGCTTATTCACACTGTGGGACAATTTGGACCAGCCAATCAACCGGACATTCCTGTTTTTGGAATGTGGGAGGAAACCGGAGTGCCCACGCAGGCCCGCTAAGAACATGCAAAGTCTGCACAGAGTAGCTGGGATCGAACTCTAGACCTCAGCATCGTGGGGCTGCAAGCTAACCACCCACTGCCGTACCGCCGGATTAAACCCAAACTTTAACTACCGTAAATTCCAGACTATAAGGCGCTACTTTTTCCCCAAACTTTCAACCCTACGGCTTATTCAGTGATGCGGCCAATTTATGTAATTCTTTTAACAGCCGCCAGCGGTGCTCGAGTTCAAGGCACATGACGCAGTTTACAAGCAATCAAGCAGTCCGATAAAGAAAGAAACAGAGCTGCAGCACGCAAACTTTACCTTGCGAGCGTGTTGCTAGCGTGTTTATGAATAAGGGAGCGTGGAACGTCGTCTATATGATAAAGTCTCTTGCCCATACTGGGGAAGACGACTTTGATGACGTCGGTTATTAGGAGGAAGATGAGGACAGTTTACCGTGGTTTCTGCAAGTATGGAGTGTTTTTTTAACATACCGGTTCACTGTGCTGCGAGCGTGTTGCTAGTAGCGTTTTGCAACCTTCACAGGCACGTTTGGGATGAAAGTTATAATATTATTATTAAAGCTTTGAAAACTCTCTCGGTGTAACGTCTTTCTTTGTAAATACGTAAAGGGGCGTAACAGACGCGGGGGATGACGGGAAGTGGGGACCGGTAAAGGTGAGTGTTTGTGGACACGGCAGACAATAGCGGATATATATTTTTCCCACCCTTACCTTTGGAAATATACACTTTTTTCCTTGGATTACTTTTAACGGGACCCGGACTTTGCAGGTCTGCAACCAATGTTAACTACTGGTATCATCTTCCGTTATTTTGCCGGCTGTGGTTTTTAAACTGTATACTTTATGTTCAGTTAAAATCGCGGGACTCAAGGTAGGGTTTGGGTTAATTTTGTGATTATGTTACATGTTTTAATGTGGGCGCATGCGGCTTATATGCAGGTGCGGCTTGTGTGCGTACAAAAGCGGCTATCCTCTTAAAATGTGGTGGGTGCAGCTTATAATCAGGTGCGCTCTATAGTCCGGAATTTACGGTAATTCTACACTATAAATGAACTTAGAAATACACCTTGAAGTCAGTTTTGAACTAAAATTGGGTAGAGCTTGGAAAAAACATTTAAGTTGCTAACAAAAAAAAGGTATGATAATCTCTCACCGTATCACCGTTTACATGTTATTTCAGAAACTTCGATGATTATGAATTGAATTGTCTTTATTGTCATTGATTTCAACCCATCATGTCATGGTTATTTGTATAGCCCTTAATCACAAGGAGTCTCAAAGGGCTGCACAGACTACAGGATACTACTACACCCTCAAACCTGCGGAGTTCTTCTTGGCTCTTGGGATCATCAGTAGATTATCATGGTGTAAATTTTCCAACCCTACTGTGTATTCTACTAAGCTTTAAAGTATTGCAAAGGATCAAATTCTAATTTTGTCTACAGTTTTCATTAAGATGTTGGACACGTTTTTATTTATTTTTCATTCAAGGAAGGTCAGACATCTGATCTTTCCAGAATGTTAATTCCATTTCTACATATTCTTAAGTTTTTTGTTCTTTCTTACACCAAACCAAAGGACAGACATGATATTTTGGTTCTTAATAGTCTGTTTTCAGCCTGGTATCATTTTTGTGGTCTGGCCCACTTGATATCTACAAATGGCATTGGCAGCCCAAAATGTGAAATGTGTTTGACACCTCTTACTTGGAAATTTTTTATGTCAAGCCGTGAGGTTGTTGACGACCTGGATGCTTCCCCTCTCACTTGTAAATTTTCACTACTTACTAATTGTATCAAAGCAGGTATACCACCTATGTCGTGCATTGCGTTCTGCAGCATGACAGCTCACATCAAATTCTATAAAGGGGGTAAGTTGGGGAGGAATTTGTGTGTGTGTTTGTGTGTGTTTGTGTGCTGAGTGGGCATGACTGTGTGCCCAACAGTGTTAGGCTGGTGTATGCCGTCAGTCAAACAGTCAGGGCTGGTGAACGCACAAGTCAAAACAAACTGAAAAGCATGGCTAAACCTAGTAGTTTAGCGTCTCATTAATTAAATCTGACTTCAAGGAAAGTCAGAAAAACTCAAGAAATGCTCAGTGGATTGTTATTGGGTTCAGGGACAGACTGAGGCAGCATCAGGAGGGAAGAAGAGAACAGAGGTCAGGCCTACTGCGGCTAAGCTACGTAAAAACCCTCACAAACCTGAATCTCACCAACACCAAATCAATTACCCATGAATCGGTTGACCTGGAGCAACAATTCTTGGGAAACTGCTAAAACCGGGACTCTTGACTTTTAATCAGCACGGAGGCTTGACCCAAAGGGAATAATCCCCAATCGACTAGCATTATAGCGGGAAACTTTTTTTTGCTCGTAACTACCAGACGTTCAGCAGGCAAACACTCCCATAATCTATGGTGCCTTCACCTCCCCTTTTTTTCTTATGATTAACTCTTAATACATTGTGTGTGTGTGTGTGTGTGTGTGTGTGCTATTTCAATCTGTCTGGTTCATTGAATCCATTTTCTTGGGAATTTTTCTTGAGTAATTCATATCAGAAATCAAAAACTGAAGTTATGAAGCAATTTAATGTTTTATCAGTGTAGGAAATTCTAGCTTTCTTCAGAGAAATAAAAATATTCATGGTGGCCCACAAGCAACACCAAGAGGCAAATTTGTTCACTGATTGCAGTAAAGAATACTTTGTTTCAATCCTAACGATTTTCAACATTAAAGCTAGCGTGCAGCTAGCCGGCCGCACTCTACATCGCTTTTTTTATACTGAAGAGAGAAGCCCACCGATTTCTTTGCACTATTGTTCAATGACCAGTCATTTAACTGCAATTCTGTGTTTGTAGATCAAGTTATTTTGTAAAAGTCGTGTTTTATATATATATATATATATATATATATATATATATATATATATATATAAAATTGATCTCATAAATAAAAAAAATTTCTTCGCAGATTTTGACTATTTCGGGACTTCTTTGGAACATAACCCCCGCAAAAAACAAGGCATTACTGTATAGAGCAGGGGTCGGCAACCTATGACACGTGTGCCAGCAGTGGCACGCGAGCGCACGGCAAAATAATAATCAATATATTTTAAAAATGCGCATTTTGAAATTTTGACATTTTCAGTTGCATGCCGGGTTATTTAGAGGCTTTACGTTAGCGGAGGAGGAGTCCCCTGCTTCGTGTGTCAGTGTGGGTTTGCGCGGCGCCTTGCAGAGGAGAGATCAGTGTTCTAACCCAGCCAACGAAACACACGCGCGGGATAAATGAACGAATCATGCCGGCACCTCGAGCGAAAACATTTCGTTCTTTCTAGCCAGCGTAGACATACGAATGGGGCTTTGTGCAAAAAAAGACCGGGCTCTTTTGTGCATTATGCCTCGAGAGCGTTGTACCTCGCGCAGCAAGTGATTACGAGACGAAACATGAACATGAATTCAAGGATGAGTCTGACATGGCAGAGACATTAAAACACGCAGTGTCCAGGTCCGGCAAACTAAGACAGACCCTGAAGAACTTTGTCACTGCTAAAAACGCAACCACTGAAGCAATCTATCACAATGGTATGGTAGCTGTCCAGGGCAGTTATTTTTTTATTGTAGTTCATTGTTAATGAAGAATGGTTGATGGTGGTTAATTCTTGTGGCAAAAGGTTGAAGTCATGGATGGCTACAGGCCTTTCCACTTGTTATTCACGTTCATTTTTTTAGTTGATTGATGAACAAATCTGTGCAGGATAAATTGGTCAGTTATACGATTAAAATGTATATCCATGTTGTATATTTGGACTGGTGTAAAATTACAGCTCTGATGGATATTAAAAAAATGTTGCGCGAGTCATTAATCTTGGTGTGGCACACTGATTAACAAGGAAATTTGAAAGTGGCACCCCACACCAAAAAGGTTGCTGACCCCTGGTATGGAGCAAAAAGTTTTTTTTTCCCCTATTCAGTTACACTCCAAAAAGCACTCTTAGCCATAACTTAACACAACTAACCGAGCTCCATTCACATTTGGGACAGTCCAAAAGCAGTACCTCGGTGAAACTCTTCTTACCATAATTAGGTCTTCCTCAAGTGCCGCAGGGGAGGGTGGGCTCAATTCCCCGTCTGAATGATCAGAGGATGGATTTCTTTTTCTCTTCTTCATCCCAACGAGAGTGATAGTGCTAATAAAGAAATAATAAATCAAGATACATAAAAAATGGAAGTAAAATTACATTTTTTTTTAAAAATAGTCATTGCTTACTTTGTCTTAGTTTTGCTTTTGCTCTTAATACCAGGAGCAGGTATAGTGTGTATAACAATCCCTCCAGCTGCTTTGAGTTTACTTTTTTTGTCAGCTCCTCCCGCAGTTTTCAGTGGCGTTCCTGCAACTACAAGACTTTTCTTCTTGCTTCCTCCACCGCTCGTCTTTTTCTTGGATGTTGTTACCACAGTAACATTTCCTCCAATTTCTGGTGAGGTCTGCGTGGATGGAAGTTCATCCTGGTTAAGTACTCGGGGCAAGTTCTTTTCCCCGCGGGCTTTCGCTCTCGCTATAGCTTCAGCCACAATTCTATTTGCCTTCTCCTGCTTGCAGAGGATCTCGACCCGTCGCACTGAAGAGGAATCGCCAGGGGCCTTGGTGATGCGAATAGCCTGTGATGCCGTAGCAGTTGTACTGGAAGGACCTGCTGAGGAGTTGACGACCTTTACCACGGAGACAGACCCTCCGGCTGTAGATGCTGAGCTCGTCTGGATTGGCCAAGATATTTTATGGTTAGCATGTTTTATCCAAATGAACCTTACACTATGATGCCGAGAAACATTTTACCTGTGGTTGGAGAAGCATTTTTAGAGGCACTGCAACTCTCTGCCCTCCTTGTCCTTGAGAAATCTGCA
This sequence comes from Urocampus carinirostris, assembly GCF_059441175.1. Taxonomy (NCBI): domain Eukaryota; kingdom Metazoa; phylum Chordata; class Actinopteri; order Syngnathiformes; family Syngnathidae; genus Urocampus; species Urocampus carinirostris. The sequence goes on along the minus strand of NC_142349.1, from coordinate 7,038,595 downwards.
ATACCTGTGGGCTGCCAGTGCCACCGCCTCCTGATACCAGCTGGTACTGAAATGTTATGTTAAATCACTAACTGCTTGTCAGACATCTGTCTCTCTTAACACACATCAAAAATACCATATAATTCGCACCTAAAAAAAACACAAATTGGCCATAAATTTGCGCCTTTAATGTGGATAAAACTGGAAATGTATAATGTTTATTCGTGTGCGATACTAGAAAAGGTATTAGGGTACACTATAATTTTTATGCAATGATTGATTAATCGAAAAACCCCAAAACACTGATTACAGCAAAAATCAAACCAAGGTCACAGTGCTGAATAAAACCGAGATAATGAACTGATCACCATTAATACAAATGACATAAGAAATTGCATTCAATTTTATCCCATTATCAAGCTATTTTTACACACTATGCCAGAAACGATTGTTAGAAAAAGGGAAAATAAAATTAGCCAGAAAGACATAAATAAAAGCAAAGTCTGATTCATCATCAGAGACACCAAAGAGTTGTTTCCCTTGCTATGCTATTTTTGCATTTATTTATATCTTTCAGGATGACTTTCGGTTTTCTCCATTCTCCAACATTGGTTTTGGCACAGAGAGCAAAAACAGTGTAACAATGAGATAAAATCGAATGCCTTTTCGTAAGTCATGCTTATGACTGGTGCTTTAATTGCCACGAGATGGGTTCGATGATGCCCATTAAATGCAATGTTTTGCAGTTTTGGTCAGCAACATTTTACAATTGATCAATCATTGCAGTAGTATATACTGTTAGTGTATAAAGTGAGCAATGATTAGACAAAAATAAATACATAACTCTTGCTGTAGTTCTAACTCCGTGCGCCTTATATATAAAATAATATATGTGGCATGACTTTTTTTTCAACTGTGCCTTAAAGTGCAGAATATACGGTACTTCTATAGATTTTAGTGCAAGTGCACAGCTCTTCAGTAGATGTGATTCCAATAATGATTAACGTCTAATTTTAAAGTGTATTTGAAGCAGCCCAAATAATTACATTTTCACCCCAATTAAGTCACGAAAAAAAAAATACCTGATGGAAATTAACAAAGTTTAATTTCTGTAATTACCTAATAGTTTAGAATGACTAAGTGAAAAACTACTCCTACCTTCACTCCTCCTTGCTGGTTAGGCTGCTGTTGTACCTGCAGCTGGATTGTGAGAACTTTAGGCTGTCCTCCTGCTTGGCCTGCAGCACGGGCCTGGGTCAATGCAGCAAGCTGGCTTCCTTGGAGGACCAGTTTACCCCCTGGCAACTGTCCGAGCACCAGTCTTGCTGGAGATTGGACTTGTTGTTGAGTACCTTGGCCTGCTGTGATTTGTGTTTGGGCTACAACAGTTTGACCCACTGATGAAGCGGTGGTGGTCTGAGAAGGCTGCTGGAGAACCAGAGTGATTCGTTTTGCTTCACTCCCCTTGAATCACAAATACAATTGATCAGTTTCAATGTAATTGTGAACACACACACCAAATAAACAATATCAAAAGGTCTACACCACGAAAGAAGAATTCCAGTCTTTGGTAAACTTACTGGATTTTGGGCCTGCATGGCTGGCTGGAGTTGCACCTGGGTTTGAGTTTGGATTTGGATCTGGGGGGACTGGCTCTGCGGCTGGACTTGCACTTGAGCTTGGGGAATCTGTGTTTGAGTTGGAATTTGTACTTGAACCTGCTGACCTTGCTGGGGCATGGAGGTGAGTAGCAATTGTTTCACTGGTCCATTGGGGGACTGCAGCAGCCTCTGGACACCAGCAGTAGCAACCTTAACTTGAGAATGTCCTGCGGTCGTTTGGTTTAAGACCGCTGCCCCTTGGACCATAGGCATGCCTGGTTTAAGCGGTGACCCAGAGACCAAACGGATGACCTTGCCACCAGTCTGGGTTGTGGCTCCTGTTACTGTTTGCAAAACCTGAGCTTGCCCCTGTGGACCCTTCAGAATGACAATTTTTCCTCCTGCTTGCTGTGTAAGGGCAGAAAGCTGCTGAGGAGTGAGCTGCTGAGCGATCTGAGCAAGCTGCTGGGCGGCAGTGGTGGAGGCAGGAGAGCTGGATACATTTAACGAGGAGGTGAGTTGGATAGGGTTACTAGTGACAACATTGGTGTTTCTAACAATGGGTACTGAGGTATGGGCTTGGACTTGTGGGACACAATCAACAGAAAGAGGAGGTTGAGCTACATTGGAAACTGCTGAGACAGTCTGAGCTGCTGCCACCGCCTCAGTCTGATGCACAGGAACTGGAATTGAGACCTGTTCCGGTATGGTGGCGGCTGATGCAGCACTGACTGGAAGCTCGTGTCTAGGTTCTGGCTCAACTTGTGTGTCCACCTGACCTAATGCCAGCTTTAGAGCCTCTTCTACAGGATCTGATGAACCCTGAGAAAATGAGTCCTCAGGGAGGGCATCCAGGTTAAATAGTGGTGTATCCTCAAATAAGTCCATGATAGGGTCTGCCATCGTGCCCACACCCCCACACAGGAAGATGGGCACAATGTTTGAGACGCTCAGTGATGAAAACTAAATTGCAGTCAGACAGTTTTTCAAAATATCAAAAGAAAGAACCTGGAGATCAAAGAGAAAATACATTAACAAAGCAGTTTAAAATAACTTATCTGTTGGAACACTGATTTAACATTGTCTATACAATTATTAATTGATAAAAATAATTTATGCAACGGATAGGATTTATCATGTATTTGGTATAATGTTCTCATAATACAAAAAAAACTTCAAACACGTCATTTTCATCTCTGAAGGCATGACAACCCAAACTTGATGGTTAACCAAAAAACACGTTATGTTTTTCTTTATCTTGGTCTTAAAGAGATAATGCCTAATAAATTAGTACTAGTCGTAACCTTGATTTATTATTTCTAAGATCGTAGAGAAAACAGACATTTACAATGAAAGTTTATGATCATTAGACAATGCATATTAAATGTAAAGGAAATATTGAGTGATTTAAAAAAGAATTCAGATTGATTTTTATTTTTTTATTATGCGTAATGTTGATTTAAGTCTGACTGCAAACATCATTCCCAGAGATTATTCTTGAAAAGAAAAAAAAAACAGAAAATCATGGTGTTTGGATCCTGACTTAAACGGAGTTGCAAAATATTTTGAATTTTATTAGTAAGTAGTAGAACTTAAGGAACACTCATTGTAATTTAAAATGCATGGATAATGAAATCAAAATACGAAAGGTAATTTTTAATTTAGAACAGCATTTAACAAAACAAAAATAAAGATAGTGTGTTGTTCATTGATAAGTAGCTTTACGGACCTACCAGTCCCTTAATTTTCATGATAATACATATTATTAATGCAGGTTTAATAGATCTGGTGCAGGTAAAAACGATTCAAACAAAAAAGTAGCAATCCCGAATAGTTATATGGCGAGGAGGCAGTGATGGAGAGGTGGGATGCTTTCCTGCGCTCACATTGAGGTCTGTCTCACAAAACCGTCGGTTAGCATTAGCATCTACGGCCAAGATTGCCTAAGCGTATATGAAAGAAGTGCATAATAGCCTCTCGTGATCACGACGTGGTATATATTCGGGACAGTTTATCTCTCTTTTGGCTCAATTAGCGGCAACCATTGAGTCCACCGGACTCCTCGAATCTCATCAACAAACCCGACCAAACCAAAGCAACGTGCCACAATAACCATTGCCCTCAACGTTCTGACACAGCTTTAGGCCGCAATGCTCTTTCGCTTAGTCTGAGTCTTTTTTTCGGTGGAGTAACGTCAAGTAACCACCGTCTGAACTGCTCTGAGGGTCACGGTAATAATTCGAGGCGCTAAATTTACCTTTGCATCGACACACATGGCTTTCTCCGTCTCACAACACAGTACGATTACAGGAAACGGCTAGGGAAGAGCAGGAACTAACCTTCTCGCCAGAGAGCCCGTACAAAGCCTTCACGCGGGTGCTAACGAGCTACGATTGGTCTCTTTCCTTCCGAGTCCGAAGCATGCGAGGATGCAATTGGTTCAGACGAGCGTCATTTAAAATGTGGCCATCGTTAGGCGGGATGAGAGCGAGTTCGGTTGAGAGAACAATAAATGCGGCCTAGCTTAGTTAGCTCATTTGACTGAGTAGTGGTCGGTGGTGTTGTTTTACTGCCCCCGATGCTCCAATGATGAGACGCTACCTGAGGCAGTATCAACGTTAACGCTATATAATCAATGAATTTAAAAATTATGACGGGGTTTTAATCCCTAGACCATTTAATAAAAGAACATTTTTTGCATCATTTTATTAAAGAACTTTACTTTGATCGTTCAGCGAAAACCGTGTGTTATATTACGCAGCTATTTCACATCTTCGTTTATAACATACACACTTAAACGAAGACTTTGATCGAATTTGACTACGAAAGAGCTATATTTTGTTTATTGTGTACCAGCCATGGAAATGATATCGCTACTACAATTGGGTGACTAAGGGATTGGCGTCCCCTAGTGACAAATTGCAGAGACTGTCCTTAATGACTCGATGCATATTTACTTACACGGTAGAATATTGAATATGATGCATAGCAGTCCACAGCCAATAAGATACCTTCAACGTTTACGTTCAGTCTTATTTTACACTGATTACTGTAATGTATTTCTGGTCTCTGTATGTCTAGCATAAAAACATTGCAGCTGGTTCAAAATGCGACAGCAAGACTTTTTGTCTTAGTCAAAAGTGTTCGAGCATATCACTACTATAATAGCTAACTTGCACTGGCTCCCAGTTTGCCTAGGACGTGACTTTAAGTTCTCTACTAACATACAAATATTTGCATGGACTTGCACCCTCTTATCTCTCCGATTTGACACCCCCCATGTTCTTGCACGGAGTCTCCGCTCGGACTTATTGTCAAGAAGAAGTCTGCAGGCTCGAGAGAATTGTCCATCCGGGCCCCGGAGCTGCAGATGCTCTGCCTTCAGAGATAAGATCTGCAACCTCAGTTGAAGTTTTTAAATTTAGACTTAAACCCACCAATATTCAATATCTTATGATTGATGCCCACTTAATATTTTTAATTTCCTGTCCTTTTCCGACTGCCTGGCTGGTGGTTATACAAGGGAAAAGGACGATTTGAGATGAATCAGCCGACCAGCATCTGGACATGAAGCATGTCAACGCCTGCATCGGCAAGCTGGCAGGGATGGGAAGCTGCGTTGTTGCTGTCATGGACTTTCTGGAAAAAATAACATATTACCTATTGTTTTCTTTTTTTGATGTTCATTATGTTTTGTGTACTGTTACCCAATGCTAAATCTAATGGAGGGGGGTTATCACCTGTGATGGCCCCCTTCTCAAGGTTTCCTATTTTCCTCATGCTGAGGTTTTGAGTTTTTCCTTGCCTGCGTGTTGCTTTAAGATTAAGGGATGGTGTAAATGTAACCTGTGTAGTCTTTTCAGACATCTTGTGATTATGGGCTATATAAACAAATATGACTTGAATTGAGGGCAGCCTGGCGGCGCAGTGGTTAGCGCGTGTGCGTCACAGTTCTGAGGTCGTGGGAACCTCCTGCGTGGGTTCAAATTCAGCTCCAGGCCTTACTGTGCGGAGTTTGTATGTTCTCCTCGTGCTCGGGCACTCTGGTTTCCTCCCACATTGCAAAGACATGCATTTCAGGTGAATTGGCCAGTCTAAATTGTCCCTAGGTGTGACTGAGCGAGTGAGTTGTCTGTCCCCGTGTGCCCTGCGATTGCCCACTGCCCGATGATTGCTGGGATGGGCTCCAGCACCCCGCGACCCTACTGAGGATAAGCGGTGCAGCTAATGAGATGAGATGAGACTTGAATTGACTTGATTACACGTTTTTTTTTTTGATCATTTCAAATTATGTTCGCTGGATAAAAATGCTGAACAGGGAGACAAGTCAAGTCACATTTGTTTTTATGTATATTTAATCAAACTTGATGTAGGCCAACCTCACCCAGACAGTCTGGGTCTCGCAGCTCTCATAAAAGTCAAGGTTGAGACCATGATTGTCTGTCTGCTGTGAGTAAATGGGTGCCAAGTTGTGAATGTAAGGTTTATTATTGCCCAATAAGGCGAATTGCAATCATTAATAAGGAAAGCAAATGGCTAAGGTTGACAGGTATGCAAAGATGAGACACTATCTGCGGCAATATCAACATTGACAGAATTAAATTAACGAATATCAACAGGATGGCAGGGTTTTAATCCTAACACCATTTTAAAACAGTACACACTTTTTGCATTGCTTTTTAAAGCATCTTAATTTGATTATTTAGAGAAAACCTCGTGTGATATTATGGAGCTATTTTTGTCCTTTTATAAATAACAAGATAAATCTTTAAATGCAAACTTTGATGAAATTGGACGACGAAAGTGCTACATTTTACGTTTTATGTATCGTGTTGAGGCACCATCCATTGAAATGATATCGCTCCCACAGTCGCGTAATTAAGGGATTGGCGTCTCCTAGTGACACATTGCAGCCACGTTACTTATTGACAGGCTCCATATTACGTCACGGTTCACGTTTACGGATCCTTTATTATACATAGTAAAATATTATTTATGATGCATTACAGTACAGTGGCAATAATAAAATCCAGATAAAAGTAAAAAAAGTCAATTACAAGAGGATGTAAATAAAGTACTAAGTGGGTGGTGTGTGCCTCTTGTTGCTTTTACATTTTTATTGAAACAATTTATGTAAAAAAACAAAAGAAAACAATAAATGAGTTGACAATTTCACCTAAACTATAAAAATCGTCAGAAAAATGACCATAAATATGCTTTTTTGTTTTCAATTGTCAATCAGTACAATGAGTTCAGGTAAATTTCAGAATGACTGGACAATATGTTTTTACTCCAGTCAATCTGTAGATTTAACATTTCTTTGACACTATGATTCTCCTCAAGTGGCACGTGCAAGTACCAGAATTTCTTGGATGTGCTCAAATAAACTCTTCTTTTTCCATCTTTTTGGGGGGTTTTGTGTGGAGTTTGGACTGTACAGTACTTGAAACAGGCCTTTTCCTACTGTCATTATTTTCATGCTGCACCTATAAAACTCGGGGACGAGCATGACATCACTCTCCACACTCCCTCATCCGCTGCCCATTGCTGCCTTTAAATGTGTTTCAAGTTCAAAACAGCATTGTTAAAAGTAAGATAAAAGGAGATAGGCGGGGTGGATCTTTTTTATAAAGGGTCTTTGAACTCAGTTGGGCATTGTCAACACTTACCTAATGGAGAAAATATTATACTTTCAATTTTTACTGACACCTGAAACGAATCACCCCATCCTTTAAATATCACTCTCAAATCGAACACATCGTGCGATGTTTGGAATTTAGCTTCTCAGAAGAAAACAAGGTATGCAGAACGTCCACAAATAGCGGCTAATTGAAGGTGTGTATTCAAATGTTCACCACCCACGGTGTGGTGAACCCTAAATCAGGGGCATAGATTTGGCTTGGAGGGAGGGGACGTGTCCCCATGTATATCGAACTATCATTGTTTTGTCTTCACCAATATTATGTGATCATGTAAAAAATGAGCTGTGTGCCCACCAATACCAAGACCAAACCTAACTCTTTGCCCTAAATAAATATTAATAACATGTCAATTAATTTTAACTTGTAATACATTTTTAGTCAGTAAGCTGTGCTATTATTCATATAAATTAATATGTCCAAAAGTAATGTATAAAAATCGAGAGAAAGGTTATTAAAACACGTTATCATTATTATTATTATTCAAAATGTATTATATGTATGGGACAATTAAAATTACAATGTTACTTTAATATACTTCTGGAAAAAAAAACGTCCTCTAAAATTACTGGACTTTTTTCCTTATTAAACAAAAACATGCAGTTTATTGAATGAGTGGTAGGCAGTGAGAAAATGTGATGATAAACCAGGCAAGCGTAAGTGACTATATGTGACAGTGTTTATATGTGGCAACCCGGCAGAGATGAACCATGCTGGTTGCCAGTAGCTCCATCTGTCTGCTGCCCGGCAAGGCGGATATTTGCATTTTGCTGTGCATACTCTCTGCCCCATGCAGCACTGCGAGGTCCACGCCAACGCCAACTCTGCTGGTGGGAGCTATATTTACAAACAGCTGCTGTTGAAATGACTAAAGTGCCTTAAGAACGGAGCATAATCATATTTTGCCTTATCTGTGATTTCTTAAAAGTAAGATATTAACATGAGAAGGATAAATATTCAGGTAAAGTGAAAGAAAAGTGGAAAACAATGACAACTCTTGAATTGAAGAAGGAAACGATTGAGAAATATGGAAGTGGTGTACGGGTTTCTGCAATTAAAGCAGTGCTGGAAAGTACAGTGAATGGTTTAAAATGTAATATTTTTAGCTTTTTTTTACCAGTATATTCATTATTATTAATTACATTAATGAATAATTATCAATGCTTGGGTACATGCTCTATTAATAGTCTGAATTTCTTTTATTATGTGGCTATTTTAAAGCAGTTTTAGGGGATTGCCTACTGTATATGTGATGCGGGTTTATATGCGAGTATATATACTTTAAGTTGTTTTGGTTTTGCTGTTCATTTCGTTTTTGGGGAAACTATTTTTGCTTTAAATTATCCAATCCATCAGTGGATACATTTGAAAAGTGGAATTTTTTTTTCTTGTATGGGTCGCAGCTTGTCATTTGGGCGGAATGGTGGGGGCTCAACGCAGACCAGTTGAGTGCCAGTTATTTTGATAACATATGAGAAGGCATTCAATTTTATTTCACCATTTTTATTCACAGTGCCAGAGAGAAATGTTAAAAATGGAGAAAACAGAAAGTAATCATGAAAAACATTAATAAACACAGAAATTGCTTGACAAGGGAAACAATTCTTTGGAGTATCTGATGATGAATTGGATTTTGGTGGACAATAAAAAAATATGTTGTAAATTTTATGTCGATATGGTGTCCAAAGCTTACGTTGTCAATAGATTATTTTGATCATGGATGCACACATTCTACGCCTGAGGTGAGAAAAAGTGAAATTACTTTTATACTGATTTTCTATCAAAAATAATAGGTTTCCTTTATACAAGATTACGCGTTATACATGATTAAATACGGTACTTGTCATATTGCATGTGTGACAGATCAAACAAAAGCAAAAAACATATTCGTAATATAATATACTTTATTAATTAATCTACAGTATATTAATACACATTTTTATGTCAATAAACATCTGATACAAGCATACATATTCTTAGCAATCCTTATTACTTATTCAAATACATACCGTGAACAGGAAGAAAAAACATCAAATTTACAAAGAAGCCCACAACAACACACAGTTAAGTTATAGTTTTACTGTTTACAAATGCAATATCCGTCATATAAACTAAAAAAAAATAATGATAATAATCAATAAATGAACAAAGCTTACTTCTTACTGTATATACCCATTCTATTTTCCCTCCGAGGAATAGCTTTGCTTTTTGGCACTTTGCTCTGTCCTTTTTTGCTCAACTCCAATGAATTTCCTTCTGTCACTATAGCAATCGTTTGGCTATGAGCTTGCTCACAAAGGAAAAACCAGGAACCCAGAGAAAGTGGAGTATTTCCAGCCTCCCATCAGGTTACCCCTCTCGAGACGGAGGTAGGCCTTATCCCCTTTCTCCATGATGACCAAACCTGCGTTTGTAGCTGCTTCCCTGGTCACGTCCTGGTCGCCGGCAAAAGCCGAAATCATTGGCCACCCATTTACCATCAAGCTGACCTGGGAGAAATTGTGCTAGGCTTTACTAGCCTGATCTTCTATTGTTGCATTCCGTAAACTGTGCAAGTGTGAGTAAACTTACTTGAATGGTTTGCCTGTTATAGGCTTTCACAACATGGAAGTTGAAGCTGTAAACGCCTCTTCTCGGCGCAAGGAACACACTGCTCTCCTGATCGAAGTGACCTCCCACATTCACCAAGATCTTGACAATGTGGATAAAAAGATGAAAACTGCTTTGTGGACACAACTTACACAGTATTACATAAATTCAGTGATAACTTCAACTTGTATTATTTTTCCCTAACTTGTTAAGCAAAAAAATATTATAACTTGAAAAAATTGAATTGTTCTATACGCAAACCAATAATAAAGCAGAGACTATTTTAGGACACGGCACGCCACCTTCCCCCTGAGGGCGCCAAGACACTCTTGAGCCCAATCTCCACACCCGTGTCCCGAATTATCCCAAGGCTTTATATTGACTCTGGTTTGGCGATTGCTTTTCCAGTTCCGTCTCTATTTCTGTTTTTTTGGACATTGTAAGGTTTTGTTTGGACATGACATTTGTTTTGAGAATCCTCGTTTGTATATTACTTTGTTCCTTGCATTTTGGTTACGGGTTTGGTCTTTGTTTTTGGTTTGAATTTTGTTAGGTTAGATTTTGTTTTGACATGATTTTTGGTTTTGTGACCCCTTGTTGGTTTGTTACTTTGTCCCTGGTTTTATTAATTACGCTAATTTTTTTTTTGAAAACTCCTGCCTCAGCTCCCGCTTCCCTTTACTCGGGTCCATCTGAAAAATGTTACAGTCTATATGTAAATTCATCAATTAAAATTAATATATTCATTCTCTGGTTACATTTTCAGGAAAAAAGATGCGAATGCTTCAACAATTTATCTAAAATAGTGTACTGTATGTTTATTAAACACCAATTAATGACTAAGGCTAAGAACCATCCCAAGGCATAAGCGAGCTAAGCGGCTGCTTAGGGCTCTGCAACCACTAGGGGGCCCTCAAGAGTGGTTAACTTTTTGGCCGCCAACATTGTCCCCATTCTCACTTTGTGCGTCCACTCAAAAATACTTCTACAGAAGTACAACAAAAATACTACAAATACTATGCAATAACTACAAAACTAAATATCAAATATAGTGCCTAAAACACGATCCTCATACATCATTTTGCTTTAATTCTGAAAATCAAAAAATAGTATAGATTTACTACAAAAATACTACTACAGTAATACTATATTACGAAATACTACATGTACTCCAAAAATACTACAAAAATATAACTACAGTAATATTACAAAAATACTAAAGAAATATGACAAAAATATTACAATGGCATTACTACAAAAAATCTACAAAAATACTACTAAAATACTGCTTTGGAAATACATAAGTTTTACTTCTACTGAAAAACAAAAAAATATAAATGCATAATACTCTATTATAAAAACTAATACAACAGAGATAGTACAAAAATATTAAAAAAAATAATTTACATTGATACTAAAAATACTATAATCATAAATCTACTGTAATAATACAAAAATTCTACAAAAATACAAAATCTACTTTTGAAATACAGCAAAAGTCCTACAAAAATACTAAAAAATGTTACTATGGAATTAATGCATAAAAATTACTTCAGAAATACTACAAAAATAGTACAAAAATAAAATTACTGTAACACTAAAAAAACTACAGAACTTCAATAAAAATCAGATTTAAAAAAAAAAAAACCTAACTAAAAAACAGACAGTAATACTTCAAAACTAAATAACAAATGAAGTTCTTAAGAAAGGGACATTATATACTATTTTGCTCTAATTGTGGTCGTTTCGGAACAAATTTGATAAAACTAATCTATTTCAAAAGAAGTATAACATGTCACATACAGCCCAGGATTCCAAGTAGCTGCCCACCCCTGGAGTAGAACATGGAATGAGTTCTAGTTTGGATACAAATGATCAAGTAATAGGTGACCCCAAATCTAATTTTGTTTAAGGCCCCATGAAGTCTTATGCCGGTCCTGCTAAGGCTACAGGTTCCCTAAAACAAGGACATAGAGGCCCAGAGACAATTTCTTCCTCAGGCTCATGACCACCACAAACAAGTGTACAAGTAGATTTATTTGTGATTTTCTTTCTCCACTAATGTTATTGCACTACTTTTTATTGCACTATTGTTATGGTCTTATAACTTGGGCCAGTCTCCAAGCACTACGATGTTAATATTTTGTTTTGCCTATTTATAGTCTTTTATCTTATTTTTCTCTTTGAAGTTTTTATTTTATGTTTCCTCTGGAGTGCAATGTCTAATCTCATTGCATACAATAGTTCACCACATTGATAAAAATGTCAAAAAACACTATTCTATTCTATTCTATCCTATCCTACAGTCATGCATAGTCTTTTACTGTTGATCAGGGTTGTCCACACATTATGATATTTGTTCTCTGAGCACACATGCACAGTACATATGTGATCAATACCTACATTTAACCAAAAGCCATTAAAACACTGTCACTGAAAATTATTTACCAAATATTGCAAATAAAATCAATGTAGTATTTCAAGGTTACCAGCAAAAAACAGTTTTCAATAACGTATTTAACCAAGATAAATATAATGTCTGTTTTATGGTGGACCATGTCTAACCAACAAGTCTAAGTTTGTTGCTTAAAGGGACATTGTATATTATTAATTCCAATAAAAATAAAGCAATAATAGAATACTTTATGTATATTTTTATTCATGACAGTTTAATGTATTTATTTGATTATTTTATTTTATTTGTTTCAAAACCAATTGAATGAAATGGTCCCTTTATACACAAATAGACAATGAAACACGTGCAGGTAAATGCAAACAAGAAAATATGGATTGGTCTATGTTTATCTTTGTCATTTCCGTAGTGCAGTGGTCAGCACATTCCCCTAACACGCGAAAGGTTCCTCGGTTTGAGACCAGGTGGAAACATATGTTGGCCTTGAGAGGAATGGATGCCATTAGGCGATACATGCCCAGGACACACTACAGGAAATGGTGCCCCTAGCAGTTAAGATATCCAACCAATCATTCCCAAGATATTGGATTTGAGACTCTATCTATATATGGGAAAAGATAGATACATCATTTAGCTTTTTTTCCCTTTTTCTCAAGCATTTTTTTTCAAACCAATGCGGCATACGACTCAAAAAGTTTGGCCACCTTCAACACCAAACACCAACTTTCAAATGTTCGCTTTACTGTCATGTTCCCACCCAAACTTCCAAACTTGCATTCTTACGTTATCGAAATAGATGATCATCGTGCGGTTGCTCATGTCCGTAGGCTCGTGGTTGGTCTGGCGACTGGCAGAGAACGCGACTCGCCCGCTGCCCGAGCGAACAGACATGCCCAGGGCGTTCCCGGCAGGTTCAGACGATGGTGTGGAGTCGCACACAACCAAACATTTTCCCTCCAGGATGATGGGCTCCGTGTCATTCTGCCCATTGGCCAACTGTGGCCCCCACAATAGTAGCAGAGCCAACAGAGTGGTAAGATCACAAGCACGCATGACTTTTTCTCGTTATGGTTAGCCGATTGCTGTCGGTCACTCTTCAGACTTGTCCATTCCTTGCTGTGGTTAAAAGTTCTTGTAAGTCAGTCCAAAGTCCCAAATCGTCCTAGTTTTAGAAGACGTCAGCAGAAAAATGACAATGACCTCTGGTCCCGTCAAGTTCCTCAGAAAATATAAAAAATCTGACAGTGATGTTGCAGAGTATCTGGGGATGGGAAAGATTTGACAAGATGAGCGCAGAGGATGGTTTGAAAGATGCATAAATTGAGAAAAAAACACTAGCAGAAGGATGCAAGACAAAAGTGGGTAGCAGAAAAAAAGAGAGGAGGTGGAGGATCAACTCCACTGTGTGACCATCTGTCTTCTACACGTTGCTCCTTCCCACCTAGCGTCGTCTGCTCAACATGCATTTCCTCGCTCACTTGTGCACTTGTTCACACCGCAAAGCTAAATGTGGACCAGTTTCGTTTATTCCCCGACTCTATAATTAAACTGTGTGACTGTTCAAAGTATTTGTTAAAGTTGGAGGACTCTCACAGGTTGAAGCACTTGAACAATCTAACCAGATGCACATGATTCAACTGAAATGTTTTGATGTCGTCAAATCTAAAATAAGAAGTTACCTTTATCCTTATAGGAAATAGTGACTCCAGAGCTTGGAAAATGTTTCTTTCTTCTTGTTTGTCAGGTTCCACACGAGAGTCAGATATGAGCCAAGACAGATATGTGATCATCTCTCTTTTCGTTCTCCCTCACTTTCTTTATCTGGCTTTGCCACCCCCACTACACCGCCGCCTCTCTCATTCTCAATGTTACATCCGCCCACTACCACAGTGAAATTTAAAAAATATCGAAGTAATCTAGTGCCTAAACCGTTTCACTTGATCATCCAAGTGAATGTTTTAGTGCTTTGACTTAAAAGCTTTCTCAAAAAGTGTTAATGTCTAGTTTTGTGTCCACCATATTATTTGTACTTGGCAGTATTTATCGGAACTCACAGGGGTGTCAGACCCAAATGCAGGAAATCCAGTAACAAGGAAGGCGGGCATGTGCTCATAAAATATATCCACCACCTGTTTTCTCGTACCCCTAATCCTCGCCAGTGTGCTGGAGCCCACCTCAACTATCTTCGGGCAGTTGACACCCGGGACTGGTTAACAGCCAGTCACAGGGCAGAAGGAGACATACAACCATGCACACGCTCATTTATGCCTATGGACAACTTGGACCTGACAATTAACCAGACATGCATGTATCTGGAATATGAGAGGAAACCAAAGTGCCCGTAGGAAACCCATGCATGCATGGGGAGAACATGCAAACTCTGCACAGAGAGCAGGTAGCTGAATTTGAACCTGGGACCCCTGAACTGTGGGGCTCACGTGCCAACCACTCAACCGCCCTATTAAACATATATTTTAAATTATTTATGCTTTAACATTTGTTTACATTTGTAGTTATCAATCACTTAATATAATATGCCTGTTGGGTATATGAAAGGTTAAAATTGTATTCCGTTGTTTTTTTTTTTTTTGATTTGCAAGCTGGGGCCGCTGTTCGTCAATGCATAGGTCCCGCTCATCTGTGAAGAGCGGGACGATGCTTTACATCGACAAACAACAGTGACCAGATGATGAAGGTGCTGTATCTGAGTCAGATCAGGAGGCTTCGCCTTCCATTGGTAACCATGAAAACCAGTGCTATATGTTTCACGTAAGGGGGCAGATCCCTACCCCAAATACTGGCCTGGAGAGGGATGGGCGTCACCAGGCTGGTCTCGCCAACTAGGTGGTTAAAGGATCAATGAACTGTGAATCATCATATATAGCTTAATAATAGGGAATTTAAAAATCATTTATAACAAACCCACAGTAAAAGAGTACATTGCTAGACAGTCGCTTACTTATTTGAATATTTATGTATTTATTTATCAATTCTTTTTTGACGTATTTATGGAGATATTTATGTATTTTTTGGGGGTGTTTTTTTAATGTAACTAATTTATTGAATTGTTAATTTATGCATTAATGCAACTTCAAATAAATAATCGATTCTTCTATTTTTAATTTACCATTTGATTATTTATTCATCTAGTTATTTACTCATTTGAATACATAAATAATTTGAATATAGATACAAAAATATACAAAACACGAAGTCCTTCACCAGTCAAAGAGCCTTTAACGTCACAAAGACTAAGGATGTAACGTCATCGCCACAAAGTTTGTTTTTCAAAAAAAAAAATATGAAAGCCTCACGTGATTTAATGCGTATTGTACAATATGAAACTCAAAATTTTGGAACAAAACAGTTTTCCAGACTGATCTAGGATCGCCAAATCACTGCCTGTCAATGCTGAGGTCCGGCTCGGGATGACAGACAGACAGACAGACAGACAGACAGACAGACAGACAGACAGACAGACAGACAGACTTTATGACGCTTCACACAGAAAAACTAAAGCGACCTGAAGGTGGATGTGGATGATATGAGTCAGATCAGGAGTGTTCTCCTGCTACTGGTAACAATGGAAACCATTACTATCAGTTTAATGTGGGGGAGCAAACCCAGATGACGCAGGCCGTTAAAGGAAACCATGAACCATGCTCTAGAGGAGAGGAGAGGAGGTGGACTCACTAACACAAGGTGGTGTATCCTTGGGCACAAAGATTTCCATCTGCTGCAGGGACGTCGAACTTTTGGAGTAGCGTGTGACGTCATCCACTCCGCTGTGGCTAAACTACAACAAAGCACCCCGAGGCCATCCTGTTAATCTGTTGATAAACAACAAAAGGATACTGCTGGAAGTGTGAATTTCCCTACTGGGATGAATAAAGTATCTATCTATCTAGCCATCTACCTATCTAATTAGAATTTAAAACACACATGAACACACACACAAGCATATATAAATGCAGACCATTCATCATTTACCATCTAACTCAAAAGAAATTTTCCTCCTCTGTGTTGTGGTAAAAGACGTGCGGCTTCCTCCTTCTACCTCCTTCACATTCAGAAGTCATTTCTGCTTCTTGCAAATAGCTTAAGAGCTTAACAAAATTTCCCTCTTTTTTCTGGCCAAATCTTTCACTATTTGCAGCTTGTAATCTGCAGAACTTGATTTTCTTTTCGGTGCCATTTTCTTCAGTTTCACTTTTGTACGTCGCTGACAAGCACACTTCGCACCACACCATTAATTGCATTGCACACTTGATCTGAGGCACTCAGCCCAAAGTAACCCCCAAATTGCGTAGCTTAGCCGAAACGCACAGTTCGGCGTTGAAGTACGCACAAAGTAAAGCTTCATGTTTACTTTGGCGGCAAATTAAAGCTTCGGGTTAATTTCTGACTCGTTTATCAAATCAAGTTAATCCTTCGGGTTTATATACCCGCGACTTGGGCCAGGTCAAGCTGAATTTTTTTAGGCCCGATCTTACCTTTAATCAGTGTCTGAAACTCGTGACAAAAAGCTACCGGACACCAGGCTGGGCAGGCAACTTTTTAGAGTTGTCTGCCAGGCCATAAAGTTGCCTGCCCCATTTTTCCTTACTTGAAACACAATAAGACGACTAATCGCAAAAAAAAAACCATTGTTGCAAAGTATTAAGGATTGATAATCAGAATATATAACAGAACAACACTTTAAAATTAAGTTTATTATAAATCTATTCATAACATTCATTGCGTGGATATGACATTGCTGTTTTCCATCTGCCATCAATATGTACCTGTATTTACTCATCTTGCTACGTCGTCTGCTACAAGCCACGTGAACTCCTATTTCCACGATTCTCTTAATGTACGTTTATGTTTTGTTGCGTCAGAAATTTTGTTAGCTTCTTTCGAATCTTTCTTTTAGGGCTGAGGTTTTGGCGTGATTCCTAAGCACTTATCGATTTTTCTTGTGTTCTCTGTGCGTCTACTTTGGGAAATGATATCTAAATGCTCAACCTTACAACGCTAGGGAGAGTCCGGAAGCACGAAGTCATTCGATGAAGGCTTCTGTTTAGCCGCTGAGTATGCAAATTGCCAAACGAACCAAAATTCCGAAATTTCCAAACCGGACAAAGATTTCAACATTGGAATAAAGCGAACAAAAGATTTTTTTTTTCTTTCTTGAAAAATTTGTCGGCCACCCGGGCGTAGACGTTTTACAAGTTGTATGCCTGACGTAAATGATGCATGCCCGGGCGTCCGGGCAGACGTTTTTTCAGACACTGTTTTAATACACACATACAAAAGGCAATTATCTTTACGGATGTCTTTATTTTTGTTTAAAAAAAACATATTATACAGCTAAATTATACAGTACATGTTGCCAAAAAGAATTGTTGGACAAACAAAATCTTTGTTTAACCAATCAATTGATTAGTACTTGTTTGTCAATAATAACTACATTGAATACAAGAATAAAATTGTAATGAGCACCATTATAATGACTTATGGGTTGTGCAGAATGTGTATGTATTTATTGCTGTATTCATTATGCGAGAACTAATATCTGGATCTGCACTTTAGGGGACACCCTAAACTGTTTGCCAACCAGCCGCAGGGCACACAGAGAAAGACAACTCATTCACACCAGGACAATTTGAACCCGCCAATAAACCTGAAATGCATGTTTTTGAAATAAGGGAGGAAATCGGAGTGCCCGGAGGAAACCCGCGCAAGCACAGGGAGAACATACAAACTCCGCACAGGAAGGCTGGTAGTTGGATTTGAACTCTGGTTTTTATCATCCCTGCTTAACACAACATTTTCCAATCACAGAAAATCCATGAGCAGTTGAGCTGTGGCTTCTAAATAAACACCCAGCACAATACTCAAACTCTAGCCCGCTCTAACAGTGCAACTGCTGCCACCCTAACATTGTGTAATCGCCTTGAACTTCCCCATGGTCATTTCAGACTTTTACAATTGAAATATGGCTGCTGAGCTCTGATTTATAAAGTCCGAAGCCCAAGGACACTGGTTCTGTAAACGTTGTCCAGAAGGTGTGGACATGAGTGAGGTTGTTAGATGGTCCCACTTCAGAGAAGGTGATGGTGCCTGCATTATAGTCCAAAGCCACCCCAACTCGTTTGCCAGTCATTTTGTGTGCTAGGCGAGTTTTTTGGCGGTCGTGCCAAGCAGCCAGTTTCTTGTCATGTTGCTGGGTCAAACTCCATGAAACCTGAAGAAAACCCATTTGGTTAAAAAAAAGCAATCACAGAAGAAATATGCAGTAATTTCTCTCTGAATTCAAGTTATTTGATTTGATTTACAGGACTGTCTCAGAAAATTAGAATATTGTGATAAAGTTCTTTGTTTTCTGTAATGCAATTAAAAAAACAAAAATGTCATACATTCTGGATTCATTACACATCAACTGAACTATTTCAAGCCTTTTATTATTTTAATATTGCTGAATTTGGCTTACAGCTTAAGAAAACTCAAAAATCCTATCTCAAAATATTAGAATATCATGAAAAAGTATACAAGTAGGCTATTCAACTAAACACCTGAATCATCTAATTAACTCGAAACACCTTGCGAGGGTTTCCTGAGCCTTAAAAACACTCAGCTTGGTTCAGTAAACTAAATCACAAGTATGGGGAAGACTGCTGATCTGACTGCTGTCCAGAGGACCATCATTGATACCCTCCATCAGGAGGGTAAGACACAAAAAGAAATTTCTCAAAGAGCAGGCTGTTCACAGAGTGCAGTTTCAAAGCATATCCACAAAAAGTCTGTTGGAAGGGCAAAAATGTGGCCGGAAACGCTGCACAACCAAGAGAGATGACCGCAGCCTTAACAAAATTGTGAAGAATAGCCGCTTCCAGAATTTGGGGGAGCTTCAAAGACAGTGGGCTGAAGCTGGAGTCCAGGTATCAAAAGCCACAGTTCACAGACATGTCCGGGAAATGGGCTACAATAGCCGTATTCCCATGGTCAAGCCACTTCTGAACTCAAGACAACGGAAGAAGCGTCTGACTTGGGCTATGGAGAAGAAGCACTGGACAGTTGCAGAGTGGTCCAAAGTCCTCTTTTCAGACGAAAGCAAGTTTTGCATTTCATTTGGAAGTCAAGGCGCCAGAGTCTGGAGAAAGGCTGGAGAGGAGCAAAATCCAAGTTGCTTGAAATCCAGTGTGAAGTTCCCACAGTCAGCAATGGTTTGGGGAGCCATGTCAGCTGCTGGTGTTGGTCCACTGTGCTTCATCAAGTCCAGAGTAAATGCAACTGTGTACCAAGATATTTTAGAGCACTACATGCTTCCATCTGCTGAAAAGCTCTATGGAGATGAGGATTTCATTTTCCAGCATGAACTGGCACCTGCCCACAGTGCCAAAACCACCAGTAACTGGTGCACTGACCATGGCATCACTGTCCTTGATTGGCCTGCTAATTCCCCTGACCTGAACCCCATCGAGAATTTGTGGGGTATAGTTGAGAAGAAGATGAAAGACACCAGACCTACAAATGCAAATGAGCTGAAGGCCGCTATCGAAGCATCCTGGGCATCAATAACACCTCAGCAATGCCACAGGCTGATTGCCTCCATGCCACGCCGGATTGATGCAGTAATCCGTGCAAAAGGATTCCCAACCAAGTACTGAGTGCATCAATGGACATTTTCAAATGTTTGATTTAGTTTTGCTGTTATAAAATTATTTTTTTACTTGGTCTGAGGAAGTATTCTAATATTTTGAGATAGGATTTTTGAGTTTTTTTCAGCTGTAAGCCAAAATCAGCAATATTCAAATAATAAAAGGCTTGAAATAGTTCAGTTGATGTGTAATGAATCCAGAATGTATGACATTTTTGTTTTTTTAATTGCATTACAGAAAATAAAGAACTTTATCACAATATTCTAATTTTCTGAGACAGTCCTGTAGATGACCACTTACCAACAACATTTTGATAACTCATCAAAATTCTTCTGTTTTTAATACTGGAAAAATGCAAAGGATATTTTATGGGATGCTAGATCCTTACTTTGACTATTGTTGTCCACTGTTGTTCGTTGGTTTGACTTTTATATAATTGTGGCCATCGGCCAATGATGTTGCCTTTCTTTGATTTCCACTCCCCTTAAGGCTGATCTTTTTTTTGTAACTTGAAAATTTTATAAAAACAGGGGGTTCAGAGGAGGGCTTTAGGACAGGATGGAACTTTTCTTCTTTTAATTGACTTCAAATAAATGGCAGTAAAACCACAATTAAATCAAATTAATATTTTTAAGTGATTGGGTTGGATTAAATTACATTTTCAAGACGAATCTTAAAATGAGAATAATATTTCCAAAAAATAAAAGTTTTTATTTTTGTTTTGATGATAAAAAAACAAACATTTTCTGAAAGATGCATGCCGTCCCAATTTTTGGGACTAAAGGTCCAAGTTTTTACTCCATTTTACTGGAAAATCCGAATTTTATATTTTATTTCATTATAATCCTGTAAAGTGGGAGTCCACTAAGTAGAATTGGTATGACTTCTACAGTATAATGCAAGGACTTGCTCCCTTTCAGATTTAATTTCCCCCTATATTCCTTTCCGGCGCCTTCACTCTCAAGATGCTGGTCTACTAATGATCCCAAGAGCAAAGATGGGATCCGGAGGTTAGAGAGAGTTCTCCATTCGGGCCCCGGTGCTGTGGAATGCTCTGCCCTCTGAGATTTGATCTGCAACCTCAGAGGAACTGTTTACATCTAGGCTTGAAACACACCTATATTCTATAGCTATGAATGACATATATTGAATGTTGACAATGTCTGTGTATTGTTAGTTAATGCTACATACATTGCAACCTGGTCATCCATTTGATTTGATTTTTGATTGTATATTATACTTTAATTATGTTATCGCTATTGTTGTTATGGCTATACAAATAAACATGACTTGACTTGACTATGGTATATAAAAACAGCTATTAACAATGATGACTCCAAACATGATTTTATTCATGGTAATTTGAAATGCTGTTCCTTTAAACTGATTCCACTACATTGTGCATCTTAATTTGTATGACTAACTAGTAATAATATATATATATATATATAATGTTATCGTTTATTTTTATTTTTTATTGTTTGTTTGCAACACCCATTGCAGCCAAGTCATCCTGAAAGGGGAATTACCTCATGGAAACTCGTGGAGGTTTTAGATCAGATGGTGTAATAATCGTCTGTAGTTTGCAATAACCTGGTCTGTGCAGCTCTTTGGGACTCCTTGCGATTGAGGGATATTCAAATAAACATGACTTGACTATATAAAAACAGCTATTAACAATGATGACTCCAAACACGATTTTATTCATGGTCATTTGAAATGCTGTCCGATTTTTCCTTTAAACTGATTCCACTACATTGTGCATCTTAATTTGTATGACTAACTAGGTAACACACATACCATGTTATTGCCAAAGGAATTGCCCTCTTTCCCTTTCCGTCCAATACTCCTATAGCAGATGGCAATATCCCAGAATCCTTCAGCTTCTAATTCCCAATAGTGAGTCCCAGTTGAGAAACTCTGAACTGTGAGGACCTGCGGCCAGTGGTCGAAACGTTCTGGGTGCTCTCCGCAGGTTACACGTGTTTTAACCCTTGTGACCAATCGCAGATCGTCAGAGATGCTCAGAAGCTGATGAGATGTGTTGGTGTCCAGAGTCAGAGGACAGGTCACTGCGATCATAAAGAGGGGCGAAACTTTAGTTAATGGTTAGTATTTTTTAATGTTTATCAACCAGAACCAAACAATCAGCAACGTTTTGGTTCTCCTGATTTGCAATGATCGCAGCAAGGCTTTAGGGCTAGGACCTTAGCTTGGCCTTTTGGCTGAGAGTAAGTGTCCCGGCTCCTAGGCTTTGTAGCGTATTATGAACTGACCGATAACGGATAATGGATAATGAATAACGAAGATAGAACAATAACCCTTAAAAACCCCAAAAACCCCCCTGTCCTGATTTTGTGCAAACTTCCATTCCTCTCATTCCCAAAAAATGCAACTTATTAGATAAATGCAACACTCTAAATCAGTTTTTCCCAACCTTTTTTGAGCTAAAGCACAACTTTTTTCATTAAAAAAATCTCGAGGCACGCCATTCATTGAAAATATAAAAAAAAAAAATCCCAATACATGTTCCATGTTTATTTAAAAGCTTAAAGGGGCTGTCCGTAAATTGAAACTCTGTTACTCTTTGCCACCATCTCCTGGCCTAAAGTTATGATCGCAGCCTCAGTCAGCTCATTCTTAAAGTACACGCATTTCTTAGACGCACTTGAATAAACTCTTCTTTTTGTAGATTTGGGTTGGTGTTTGGGCTGTATTTGAAACAGGCCTCTTCTTACTTCTACAATTTTCATGCTACACTAACCCCAAAAAATGCCAGGACAATCATTAAAACACATTCTCCACCCCTTCCCCATTCTCTGTGCAATGTGTTGCACGTCCCGGAACAGTGGTGCTACAAGTAAGATAAAAGCAGATAGGCACAGTGGGAATAAAAGTATATATAGGCTTTATATACTTAATAGAGCAAATTTCTACTTTCAACTTTTTAAGGACACCTGAAACAACCACCCCAACTTTAAGTTATCATTTTGTCTAAATCGATAGGTTATTCATTTCCGTTAAAAGAATTGCTGTAATTTTGAACGTTACTACCTTTTTAACTTGTTTTTTTTTCAATCCAGTTTTTCCTAAAAAAAAAAGACGAAAATAGAATTTAAATGAGCCAAAATTATCAGCCAGGGGAACCAAAAAATGTTTCACAAAGTTCTCAAATTTATTTAGTTTTTTTAGTTGTAGTAAAATAAAAAATAATCTAAAACCAGCAAAATTATGTGCAATATTTCTACTTCATTTGATTGATTTTACTACTTTTCATAGTCTTGCAATCTTAAACAGCTTAACAAAATAAAATAAGTTATTTAACACATTTCCCTGTACTATATTATGAGCAGATACACTAATAAGTTTATAAAAATAAAAGCAAAAGTGTTCTGCTGCCACCAACAGATATGGATAAAGGTTGCAGTTAATCGGCTGATTGATGGTATAAGCAAAGAAAATGAACTATGACATGCTTTTTGCCAAGATAAAATAAGGAAATTTACTGCGGCACACTAGACAATGTGTCTAAAAGACCTGTAGTTGAACAACACTGCTCTAAAAAAATTTTTACACAATGTTTATGCCCATCTACTCACAGAGCTCCCGCTTCAGTTCACTGAGGCAGCGAAGAGTAGCAGTGATAAACTCCCGATACTTGGCCTCTATTTCTTCTAAAATGTGCTTCCTGTCCAGACTGACAGGTTCTGGCGTGAAAAGGGGACTGTTAAGTTCAGCTAATAACCTACAAAACAAAAGAGAAGACAGGTTTACCCTTATACCTAGCTCATCTACCCATCTTCTGTTGTGAATATTACTGCTCTAGAGGGTATAATGTTTGTGTTGATTATCACAATGTTAGACGCACTTACTTTGTGTCATCAGACTGAAAAGCCTGCAAGCGAAATAAAAATACCAGCAAAGTTATTAGTACCGTTGCTAAACTCCATATTTTAGAAAGATACCAACATTAGAGTTATTTAGCATCATGCTACTGTGAATATATTTGACTTATTGGAAAACAAAGGATTAGAATGTTAGGCTGATTACTTTGGGAACCACAACACTTAAACAAAATCTAATTCAAATTAGGGTGGTCCTTATACATAGGAACAATTTTAAGGATGTACATTTTGACAAGCTAAGGTCTGAATATGGTCTGAAACCATGAGGTAACACATCTAGTGAATTTTCAGATGGATCGAACATATTTAAGGGGTGCCCAACGCCAATTTGACCCGGGAATTAATATAAGCAATCAGAGATGTGCTTTTAAGAGGATTCTCTTTCAAAAGTGCAAGTGAAATGTGGGTTCAAAAGACTCACATAGGGTGTAACATTGAAAAAAAAACATGCCCTGAGAGCACAGAGCTGATTGCTTACAGTACCGGGCCAAATTGGACTTGGGGTACCTCTTAAATATGTTTGATATGTCTGATCGATGTAAAACTTTCTCATGGTTTCACACCATATTCAAGCCTTCGCTGAGGAAAACTTAAAAGTCTAAAATTAAGGATCACCCATTTTGGATGTTTACATTTCCACCATTTTTTCAAAATGATGGCAGTTGCCTTAGAGCAGGGGTTCCCAAAGTGGGCGGTACCGCCCCCCAATGGGGGCGGGGGGAAAGGCCTGGGGGCTGGTGAGGAAGAAGAAAGCAGTAGGGGCGCAGCAGTCCAAAGTCGAACTCAGAAGTTTAAACGTAGTGCGGTTGTGAAAACGCAAAGCACTGCGGTTCTTTCAAGGTTTTGTAGTGAGTGATGGAGTTTTGGCCAACTACAATTATTACTGTTCGAGTTTTAAAAGCGCCGAGCAATCAGAGGCAAGTTTTGATAATGGCACAAGCCAATAAACGTGATTCAAAGTTTGCAATCACCACACTATGCCACACCCAACGTGTGAGGTCATTGCGGACTCCGTAAACATAGTCCCAGAGTCAACAAACGAAAAGGAAACGAAGCTTGCACCAAAGAAGGGCGGTACATTACTTGTTTGTACCTATTTTGGTTTTGACTAAGCGGACGTGGAACTGAAGAAGACACCCGTTGCAAAATTTACTTTTGCGTAGTCGTTAGGTCCAGAGGAAACATAAGTATTTTGTACCAGCACCTTAAAAATATAACGGCATGTAAAAAGGATTACAAGTAAAAGACAAAGTAGGTGCATCTACAAGTGGACTGAGAGGTGAACAAAACTCCATCAAAGCAGCGCTTGCGCCCTTCACGCCGTACAAAAAAAATTCACAAAGGCACAAAAAAAATAACCAATGTAGTTACTCTAGCTAAAAATGTCTAGTGTCCAACCCCAAAACTGCATTATCGATTAGAGGTAACACTTTTTATCTATGCAAGTTAATAAGTGAAATGTTAAAATAAGAGCAATAAATAGTTGTAGCAGTAGTGTTAAAAAAATTAAGAAGGAATAGCTGGTTTGAATTAATACTTGAACACATTTCTTGCACTGATGAACATGCTGCAGTAGCACAGGGTAAATTTTATATTACACTTATTGCAGACATGTCATGTATACAGCCTTAAAAGTATGTGGATTTTTTTTTAGTGTGCAATGTTAACCTTTTTATGGTGTGCACTATTTATTTATTGTTGTGAATTACTTTGTTTGGGGTGGGTTATTTTAAGTGCGTACATTTCATCTTTTCTACTGTGCAAATGTTCCTGTTTTTTTAAGAGTTCATTTCCTTTCTTTCAAATGTTAATTATGTTAGAAGTTGACTTTGTTTGGTTATGAAGACATGTCAAAATAAATAATTGGAATGTTATCTTGTGATGCTTTCTTTTGAAAATTCTCCAAACCACTCTTTTAAGGTGGGTAGGTACTTCTATCAATTGAAGAATTGAAAAGTTAAAAAATGGTCAGGAGGGGGGCTGTTGCAGGGTGGGGGTTGAGGGGCGCTAGTAATACACTGGAGAGCCAAGGGGGCGCCAGCCTGCAAGAGTTTGGTAACAATTGCCTTAGAGTCATAAAAATATTGAAAATCAGTGGCTGAGCTTACCGAGATTAGCAGGAAGGGATCTGTCTCAGATAGCAGCGAGGTCAAATAGTGTCGGATGCTAGTGGTCTGGCTCACATCCTGGCTCACTTTGGAACAGTCTTTTTGCACACGCTCAATGAGTTGCTCTCGGTCCTTTTTAGTGAGCTCTAGCAGACCCTCAACCAGTTTCTCCACTTGGACCTTCAGATCTGTGCCTAGGCGCTCCACATGGGTATTTTCCTCCATCAGGCAGTCCTAGTGATAGATTTGAGTATTTACTCTTATGTGAGTGCAAAACAGATTTCACGTGATGCCAGTTCCTTATTTTGACTCCCTGTAGTTGGTTTTATTGACTATTGCATCGTTGTCAGTATCGCCCAATCATGTTGCTCTTCTTTGATTCCTACACCCCGTAGGGCTGATCTATTTTTTGTAATCTTGAAGATTTTGTCAAAAGAAGCGGCTCGGAGCAGGGCCTTTAGAAGTGATGGAATTCTCTTATCTGAAATTTCCTCTCCCGGTTCTTCTTGCAAATGTTGAGCGTCTACTAAAGTTTAAACATAACATTGATCATTACTCACTTCAATGGTGGAATCAATGTTGGCATACTCGTTGATTATTTCCTCTCCAGTCTTTACTTTTTCCTCTGACTTTCCAAGCAGGGTCTGGAGAATTTCCTACAAAACCAGCACACATCTTTGAACAACATTCATTTTCAAGTCAATAAAATACCCATAGACTAACCTTTAGATCCTCTTCCACCTGTCTTAGCCCCTTGACTTGATGCTGAAGGTGGCTTCCCTCCAGTAGGCAGTCACTGCACACATACACTCCCTCATCGGTGCAGTAGTAGCGCAATATCTCTGTGTGAGCCGGGCACTTTCGCTGAGTCAGGTCGCCGAGGGGGTTCACCAACAAATGACTGCTAAATGCTGGCCTTTCCACGTGGTGCCGTAGGTGTTCTGCACACAGCGACACTTCGCACCGCAGGCATGTTTTGATGGCCAAATGCACGAGGCCTTCGTCCGCCTCTGGGGAGCAGCAGTCGCAGAAGACTTCGCCGTGCTCCTCCACGCACTGAGGGCATGTAAAATGACTTTTGCCCTCCTCACAGGCAGTCCAAACCTCACGCATGCAAGTAGGACAGAAGCTGTGACCGCAGGGAAGTGGGTGAGAATGGCTAAAGTTATCTCTGCAAATGGAGCAGGTAGACTCTTCTGTCGTGGAAGCCATTGAGAGGGGATGTGCCTATAAAGTACTACAACACATTGAGTCACAGTATTGCTATATTATTAACCAAACAAAAATAAATGGTTATGTTGCATATGAATCATTGACAAAGGTACAGGTAAGCCCAAGCCTGAAAAATCCAACGCAACCTAACGCAGCCCCGCAGGAATTAAAGCACAGTCAAGCCCAAGCTGGACTAATTAACTTAATTTGCAAGCCCAAGCCCAAAGCAACCCCAAATTTTATATTTTGTTTGTGACGACTCGGGAGGAGGGAAGGTGATTAATAATATAAGATTAAAGCCTGTCCTTTGTAACAAAATCCAAGTTAAACAAGACTGTATGAACATTAGCATATTTCACATTTCTGTGTCTGCAAAGGTCCCATTAACCGACAATTTTTTTTTTTAGAATTGATGGGAACATTTTAAGGCCCTCCGTTATTTTGACAAGTTGAAAATTGGGCCATATACCACAGCAGCAG
Organism: Urocampus carinirostris; assembly: GCF_059441175.1. Lineage (NCBI taxonomy): Eukaryota > Metazoa > Chordata > Actinopteri > Syngnathiformes > Syngnathidae > Urocampus > Urocampus carinirostris. The sequence goes on along the minus strand of NC_142349.1, from coordinate 7,010,966 downwards.
TACATCCTCAAGGATCTAGTGCGGCACTTTGAGAGAGTGAGGCATAGAGACAAATAAGAACAGCAATTGCCAGTCAAATGTGTTTTTTATTTATTTATTCATTTATTTATCTTTTTGTATACACACTATTAGGGTCTGGTGCGCCTCCTCACCAGAGGGCACATGAGGTCGGGTCATTTTCCTCTTCACCACCACACCATGGTTACTTGTTATTTTTTCTGGTTTCTTTGTTACTTTTCTCCCTGCATTTTCCATTTTTAGTTTCAGTTTTTTGTTTGTTTGGAAAGGTCATTGTTTTGTGAAGCAATTATATTCAATAGCTATATTTGTCATTGAGATTATGACATGCATTTCAAAAACGTGACCACACAAAAAAATCTGTTCTTTCTTTAATGACGTACTGTAAATTGGAGAGTAATATAAGGGAAATCATAGCAATACATGTAGTATGCTACTTTAAACCATACTATAAACAACGCCAAAGTTAAGCAATTGTTGTGACTGACTGGCCTACTCCCAAAACAGTAACTTCCCAAAATTTTGCAAATGTTTCCACTCTTTGTCCGCATAATGAAAGATGACAACTTGGATACTAGCATTACCTAATATTAGTATCTGAAATAACCTCTGCCCGGACGCCCGGGGCGTGTATCTTTTATGTCGGGCGTACAACTTACAAAACGTCTCTGCGCGGGTGGCCGACAACTTTTTCAAGAAGAAAAAAAAAAGGAATAAAAAAAACGATTTTTTTTTTCCAAATCAAACGTTTGCTTTATTTTGATTTCAAAATCTTCGTCCGATTTGGAAATTTCGGAATTTTGGATTGTTTGGCAATTTGCATAATAGGCAGCCTGCATCGAATAACTTCGTGCTTCCGGACTTTTCCGAGCGTTATAAGGTCGCTCATTTGCATATCATTTCCCAAAGTAGACGCACAGAGAACACAAGAAAAATGGATAAGTGGTTGGGAATCAAGCCAAAACCTCAGCCTCAGAAGAAAGATTCAAAAGAAGCTAACAAAATGTATGAGCTACAAAATGTAAACGTACATTAAAAGAATCGTGGAAAGAGGAGTTCACGTGGTTTGTAGCAGACGACGCAACGCAAACATTGCATGAATGAAGATGAGTAAATACAGGTACATACTGATGGCAGATGGAAAACCGTGATGTCGTATACATGCAATGAATGTTATAAGTAGATTTATAATAATTTTAAAGTGTTGTTCTGTTATATATTCTGATTATCAATACTTAATACTTTGCAACAATGTTTTTTTTTGCAATTAGTCGTCTTATTGTGTTTCAAGTTGTGAAAAATGGGGCAAGCAACTTGTCTGCCCTGGTGTTCGGTAACCTTTTGTCATGAGTTGCAGACACTGCTAATCTGAAAATAGGATTTAAAACGTGAACTTTACCTGTAAGTGGTCAAATTCTTGGATTAGAACATTACTTACACAATGCAATTCTGTTGCAGACCCGGGGATTGGTACATGGCAAATATGTTGGCCTGGAAAAATTTGAACGGGCCTAAATATTTCCAAAAAGTGTTTCATATAGAGCAGGTCTGCCATTGTTTGCCTCAGCAGTTGTGTTAAGAACAACATATTGGCATATAATAATGGTAATACCATACCTTTTATGTATCTCAATAAGTGGGCAGTCATTCAATCTGAGTTGGCAATGCACAATAAGCCCACACATAACTTTGCCACTGAGGCATGCTCTTTGAATCATTTTGATAGTTGGGGACATTTTTGGTCCTGTTGTATAAACAATTTACTGTATATCAAATGAAGGAGTAGAAGTAAACAGTCATTAGAATCTCAAATTCTACATCCCTGAGAAATCAGTGTTTGCCAAGAGCATTATTACTTAGTTCGCTGCTGATTAATTAGCAATTGAGGATCTTTTTGCGAAACTAAAAGCAATTAATGGACAATTTCACAGAGTTTGAAAATGAAATACACAACATTTCTTGTTGGAAGCCTCTGATATTAGAAGTAAGACCAGCACATCATTGGAAAGCACTGCATAATTTCCATGCATTCCAACAAATAGGTATTGACACGCTAAAAATGGTTGAGCCTCGAGTGCTTGACTGCAACAAAGAGATCAGGAGATCATCCTTGACAGCTTGTTTACCTGATTTACTCTCAGCTGTCGAATTATCAAGTACCAACTCATTCATTTTCACATTATATAAATGTAATGTATTCATTAATAAAATGATTGGGGCATATTATACAGAAAATAATCATTCTCACCTGTAGAATTGGGGGTTTTTGCAGTCAGTGGCCATAGAGAAGCTCGAGGTGCTAACTATGCTGATCCATGCACGGATAATCCCTATGGATTCACCTAGCTCCTTTAAAGCCTGGTTTAACTGCTGCAATAAGTCAAGTGCGGTCACGTGATAGCGAGATGGGAGGAGGCCCAAGAACATATAAGCAAGGAATTAATGTATGTTTTCATTATCATTATTTATACGGTATTCACCAAAAAATGTAGACTTTAAGATGCTAGATCAGACATGTCAAACATGGCCCATGGGGGGGGGGGGGTGTGATCAGGCCCATTGAAGGATTTAATCGGGCCCGTCATAAATTTCAGAGTTTTTTTTTGGTTTGAACAAATTTATTGACACTAAAAACAGAAAACAATCATGACAATCTCAACAGCAATTAAGCACATTCACAATATTATATTCCAATATTACGTTTTTAACAGCAAACACAAAGTGAGGTTTGAACAAACCTTCTCGAAAATCAAACATATTCACAATTTCATTATATAACATCTTTGTTAGTGTCAATAGATCCGTCCAGGCCAAAGTCGATTGTCCTCGGTCTGAACAAATCCACTGACACCAACAGCAGCAAAACACAGCCATCAAGCATATTCACATTTTTTTTTATATTTGACAATATGACGTGACGATATGACGTTTTAACATTTTTTCCTGACATTTTCAACATCAATTAAACAATTTCAGAGTTATTTTCTTTTAACAGTAGTTAACCAGCGTGTAAAAGGCAATACTATTGTGCAAGGGCATAGCTCTGCCATCCCACCCTCCCAAGCAGCATTCTTCCAGTCCTCTGTGTGGGTCCTTTCCCTTCTGCGTGGGTCCTCTCCCTTCTGGGTTCCACAACCCAGGCCGTTGCTGCCGGGACTCCCACAGTGTAGCTCCGGCTCCCCCCTCCGGGTGGGTGCAGACGAGTCTTCTTTATGGCTGCGTCCTAGGCCCGCCGCTCGCAGATTTTATGGTATCTGCAGCCATTTGGAGCACAGCCACGGGGGGGATCTGCCTGCACCTCCATACCAGCAGGTTTCTGGAGGTCCAGATGGCGTCCTTGATGGCAGCGAGAGTGAGCCAGTCCCTGGCAAAGTCGTTCCGATGCCTCCTCGACTGACTCACCCCGTAAAGCACGTACTGTGCATCAGGGACCTCTCCTGCTGGCAAGTCCGGGAACTTTCCTAGTTGTTCGGCCATTGTCCACAAGACCTTGGCAGCGCTGCACTCACAAAAAAGGTGCCTCACCGACTCCTGGGCGCCACAGCCAGGTCGAGGGCACGTCGAAGTCGCTGACATTCCTCGGTGGTGCATTACAGCTCTGACTGGGAGAACTTCATGAGCCACCATCCATGACAAGTCTCGTAGTCTGTTTGGGAGGGCAGGATGATTGACGTTGCTCCAAACCGTTGTGGATTCGCCAAACGCAAGCCCCCGCACAGGGCTTACTGTAGCTCGCTCTTGCACAATAGCAATAAGGGCCCTGTGGTTTTGTAAAGTGTGACATTCTTGTGTTTCCAAATCAAACTTCTTCAAAAAATCCCGGATAAAGAGATGTGTTGGTGGCAAGTTAAACGAAACTGGAATCAAACGATTGTCTGGTACAAGCTTTAGCTTCCGCAAATATGAGCCCATCCAAAAACGGGTCATTGCTTGACTTTTCGGGTTGTTGGGTGGGCCCACAGCGTTTTGGAAGTGGAGAGAGACATATTTGCTTCCCAGGAAAAGCTGGAGGTCAGGCACTCCTTTCCCCCCTTTTTCCTTTTTCTTTTTCATTGTATCTCTTTTTATCCTTTCCCACTTTGAGCCCCAGACAAAGCGAAAGATGGCTCGGTCCATTTGTAACAGCACGTTTCTTTTAGGCATAAAAATTAAACTGATTGACAAAAGCATTGGGAGGATGATCGCTTTGATGATTAGGACCTTCCCCTCTATTGTCAGTTTTCTTAGTGACCAAAAAACAAGTTTTTGCTTAACTTTCCTTGTCACGTCATCCCAGTTGGTCTCGCCTCCTCCATCCGCATTGAATTTTATCCCTAGGATTTTCTGGTCTGTCTTTAACACTGTCAGCGGGAGTCCTGCCTTTTCTGTCTCTTTCCACATTCCATAAAACTTCACTTGTGATTTTTCTCTATTTAGCCTTGACCCAGACGCCCTCCCAAACAGGTCAGTCAAGTCAAGGGCTCTTTCAACAGATGCGCGGTCAGTACACAAAATATTAAAATCATCCATGTACAAAACACACTTGGTAATTTGTCCCCCACTTCCTGGGATATTGATGCCTTCGACAAATCTATCTTTTCTTAACATTTGTGCCAAAGGTTCAATGCAAAGAACATAGAGAAGGGGAGACATAGGGCAACCTTGACGTACACCGCAGTTGATCTCGATTGCTTCCGATAAATTCCCGTTAATCATGAATTTGCTGTAGATGTCTCGGTATGGCAGTCCTACCCAATTGATGTATTTTTGGGGAAAACCACATTTTTGCAATACCCTGAAGAGGTATTGGTGTGAGACTCGATCAAAGGCTTTTTCAAAGTCTAGGTTTAGGACCGCTAGTCGCATGTTTCTGTCTCTTGCATAACAAATGGTGTCACGGATCAGCATGAGACTGTCGCTGATCTTCCTTCCCACAATGGCACAGGTTTGGTCTGGATCAACCAAGTCTCCCAAGACAACAGACATTCGTGTTGCTAGAAGCTTGCTGAAAATTTTACAGTCCACGTTTAAAAGCGTTATGGGTCCCCAGTTTTTTAAGTCAATTTTGTCTCCTTTTTTGTGCAATAGAGTAACTATCCCGATTCTGAAACTGACTGGCATATGGTCTCGACTGGAAAATTCGTTAAAAACAGTTAACAGATCTGGTGCTAAAATATCCCAAAAAGTCCGGTAAAATTCGAGGTTGAGTCCGTCCTCCCCGGGTGATTTGCCTTTTTTCATAGTCTTTATGCAATCATTCAGTTGGTCTTGGGTAAAGTCCGATGTTAAAAAGGGGTCTTGACGCACTGATCTTGAAATATGATCTAATACATGCCCCATTTCATTCTCATATGTTTCTTTCTTTTCAAATAATTTTTTGTAGTAGTCTTCGACCAATCTGGTTATTTCACTACTTTCCTTTGTTATTTGCCCGTTTTCGTTTTGAAGTTTAAAAATCCCCTCATTTTTGCCCATAATTTTTTTAAAAAAGTAGCGTGTACATTTTTCCCCTTCTTCTATTTCTCTTTCTCTGCTTCTTATTATGATGCCTTTGCTCTTTATTTCCGCCAAAGCGTTTAGTTCTTGTTTGGTCTCTTTGATTTCATCATTAAAGTCCATCCCCTTTTCTGTTAGGATGAAATAGCCTTGGAGTCTTCTTTGTAGTCCCGACATGCGTTTCATCTCTTTGAGTTTCTTGTTTTTCCCTGCATTTTTAAAAAAGGTCTGTGTTCGTTTCTTTGTCATTTCCCACCATTGTGCTCGTGAATCATACGAGTCTTGAAGGGTCTGCCAGTCTTTGTACAGCTCCCTGTATTGTGCGGCTAGAGCCTCATCCTCCAGCAGGGAGCAGTTTAACTTCCACAAACCCTTCCCAACAGTCATACCTGAAGGAAATGAGAAAGAGCAGGACAGTAGCAAGTGATCCGAAAAAAAAACTGGAATTAATCTTGCATCACTCTGTGCTAAACCCCTCGTAAATATGTAGTCTATTCGAGAGGCTCTGGCATTGTCACTACTGAACCAGGTGAAGCCCTCCTCTCCTGGATGTATGGATTTGAAACAGTCCACCAGTTTAAATGTCCGGCACATGTCTTGTAATAAAGTTGATGTTTTATCTACTTTAAACTCCTCATCGTTCCTCTTTCTATCCTTCCTACTTAGGATGCAATTAAAATCTCCTCCCACGATTAGTGGTTGATGGCCTAGCATATGCGACTGGATGTCCTCTAAAAGTTCGTACCTGAGTTGTCTGTCGGCATGGCCGTATATGTTAATGAGGTTAAAATCATTCCCTATATAAGAAAGTCTTGCTAAGATTGCGCGTCCGTCTCTCATCACAGTACTCCCCTTTATGATGAGTTGAGGGTTGTTTATTAAAATGGCTACCCCGTCGTTACGGTTTTCATTCGAGCCACTCCATAATGACGGATATGGCCAAATCTCTTCCCACTGTTTATAATTTTTTAGAAAGGGGATGCAGCATTCCTGTAGTAAAAACACATCTGTTCTGATAGTTTTTAAGAACGATAAAACACTGTGAGCCTTAACCTTTGATCTCACACTTCTCACATTGATAGTAGAGAATGTAATGTTCATAATAGTTGTTAAAGTATTTAAACTAGTTAGACAAAACCGGGGTATCTGAGTCCATTCTTTGGTGATCATCGAGATCATCGAGAGTGTCACCTGTGTCAGACACATCACTTAAGAGTAGTACCTCATTTTGAGACTCACCGGGGAAAACTCTGGGACCCTCTGACTCTCTGTCTGTGGTTCCAGGTCTTCCCCTTTTTTCTGGGTTAGAGGGTGAGCCAGAGGACCTATCAAGGGGTCTCTTACTTCCTTGCCCACTAAGGGTCAGATTTTTTCCCTCCCCGACTTCCTCCGTCTCAACTTCATACAGTTCCCTTGTGGGCTTATTCACCGGGAATCGGCTTTCTTCTAAATCTCTTATCTTTGTTTCTGTTTTTTTCACCACTCCCAATTTTGTCTTACTTTTACTCCTCTTTCCAGTGCCCGTATGGGTTTTTGGAGAGTCATTCGCCTTTTCGATTTGTTTGTCTTCTCCAAATCCCGGCAATGGCGTAGCAAACAAATTTGCTCATTTGAACTCTCTTCCAGGCCCTTCCTGATTAATATGTGTTTTCGGAGTGGCAGTTGCTTTTTCTATTCGTTTGTCATGTCCAAATTCAGGTATTTTATGAGAAATCGAATTAGAATTTCCAGGTTCTTCCTGTTTCAATTTTGATTCTCTGGTCTCTGCTCCAGGGGTTTTGGTAGGTACATCTGTTTTTTCAATTTGTTTGTCTTGTCCAATTTCTTTGTGCATTTCTTGATCAATTTCATTGGGTATTTCCATAACTTTATTCATTTCCTGTTCATCTTCATTGGGTATTTCTATAACTTCATTAATTTCTTGTTCATTTTCATTTTGTATTTCCATGACTTTATTAATTTCATTGTCTTTGTTATCTTTATTCACTTCATTGTCTTTGTGACATTTATTCATTTCATTATCTATGTTGTCTGACATCATTTCATTGTCTTTGTTGTCTTTGTTAACTGCCTTCCTAGCTTTCAATTTGTTAGCAAACGAATTCGGGCAGTTTCTAAAGAGGTGATTCGTTTCTCCACAGAGATTGCATTTTCTGCTATTGCTACATTCCTCAAAGGAATGTCCAATTGTTCTGCACTTTCCACAAAAAATTCGATCACATACCTCAGCCAGATGCCCATGCTCACCACATTTGCAACAGAGTTTCGGTTGCCCTTGATAGTGGATAAAGCCACGGTTTTCCCCCAGGAATATAGTCGACGGAATTTGTTTCAGTCCCTGAAAGCCCTGAGGATCTTGCCGTAGTTGGACTGGTACCCTCCAGGCACCATTCCAATAGCCTTTCTCACACCTCACCTTCATAGCCTGGCCTTTTACTGAGCAGTATCTACTCAACCAATAACAGACGTCATCAGCACTGATCATTTCACTAAACATTCTAACGACGACAATCTTGTTAGCATTATCAGTCAGCTTCTCCACTGTAAATCCTGAAAACTGGGACCTCACTCCCTCAAAGCGATTCCAAAACTCTTGATAAAGAGCTGCCGTTTCAAAACTCACATCAAAGCCTTTGCCAGAAGTCATTTTTATGACAGCATGTACCTCCTCCTTTTTAAACTTCAGAATCTTTTCAACAAACTTGTTAATAAAATCCGTCCTTGACATTCCCTCCGAAATTGCCACAACATCTTTGAGCAAGAATCTCACGCAGTTACGTCTCCGCCCGCCGGTATAATGCCCGGCCATGGCAGGACTCGGCTGCTTTACTTCTAACTATGTTAAAATGGTTAGAATTGTAAAATTAAAAATTAACAATACTCTTAAAACCGACGCCAATGACAGTATAAACGCATAGAACGAGCAGTGCTAACCTGATGCGTCCACCATCAACCTCAAAGCAGTATCTAAAAGAAAAAAGAACACTCATGATTTGACTTATGATACTCTCTCTGGTCGCTAGAGGGATGTGTTTGCACAGTGTGAATTGGTTCAGGTGTAAAACTGGTTTCACTAAACTGTTAAAATAAACCAGTTAACAAATTTAATGCCAAACATGAAAATCTTTGTTACCCATTATTTGCATGGGCTTGCTCTCTCATATCTTTCAGATTTAGATTTCCCCCCTATGCTCCGGTCCGGAGCCTTCGCTCTGAAAATGCTGGTCTACTTGTGGAATGCTCTGCCCCCCTGAGATTTTATCTGCAACCGCAGTGGAACTGTTTAAATCGAGGCTTAAAACACACTTCTATTCTATAACATATGAATAACCTATATTTTATGTTGACAATATCTGTGTATTATTTGTTATCGCAACATCCATTGCAGCCTGGTCATCCTGGAAGGGGGAATACCTCATGTGCGGCCCTACTCAAAGTTTCTTCATTTACCTCATGTTGAGGTTTCGAGTTTTTCCCAGCCCTCATGTAGGTTTTGAATCAGATCTGTGCAGCCCTTTGAGACTCCTTGTGATTAAGGGCTATACAAATAAACAGGACTTGACTTGACTACATTTTGATCCCGCGCTATTTTTACGTGCGAAACACAATCCGTCTCCAGAAATTTTAAACTAAAAAACATGTGCTTGTTCAAACCCAAATGAGACAAAGTTTTACCAAATGGATGAATGACGCATAGAGAATGTTTGAGGTGTTTAAAATTGGAAAAGAAGGTAGTGTAGCGAGCAGAGACGGGAGTCGTAGGCGGAGTGTCAAACAAAGGTGCCAACGAAAGCTGCTTTAATGATATTTAAACTTGCAATAACAAAACAAACACGAGAGTGGCTCGAGCCGGTCGAATTAAGAGTCCCCCTAGGAACTCGCTAACTAAACAATGGTTCCGTGGGTGAATTATGTAAAACCCACTACAGTATATATATTTTTTTTTTTAGAAAACCGATAAGTGTTTTTAAGGGGCGACAAGCGGTAGTCTAATGCGTAAAGCTGAAGTTGTTGGCAAGTATGTAAATGTGTTATGTTTAGAAAAGATCCCTTATCATCTGTTATTATAATACATAGGGTGGGTTACTTATGTTGACTGAATAATAAGGCAAAATACTGAAAAACAAAGCTGAAGATTTGGAGTTGACATTCATAAACGTATCCGGTCTGAGACCAGAAAATCTGGTGCCAGCCCTAGAGCAAAACTGAATATGGCATCCCTGTGCAAGATGAATCTAATGATTCAACAGCTTGTTGGGTCCAAAGCATTGACAGCTGGGAATGAGTGATCAACAGTGTATAAAAATGTCCAATTAATATTATCTTTATGATCATACACCGAGATACAAACTCTGTGTCTCACGTAAATAAGTAATCTTTCAGATGTAATTCAAAGCTGCAATTTTAAAACGACTTTGTCGACAAAATCTTGTCTTGACTGGCACTTGCATCTAGAACCCCCCGAGACCTACGTGTTAGCGACCTCTAGCGACATTTTGGATGTAAAACCTGTTTTTTTTATTAAAAGTCAAGTCATGTTTACTCTATTTGTATAGCCCTTTATTACAAGGAGTCTCAAAGGGCTTCACAGACCACAGATTATTGCGAACTACAGACTATTATGATACCACCCCCTGATCTAAAACCGACATGAGGGCAAGCAAAAACTTAAAAACCTCAACATGAGGAAAACGAAGAAACCACCTCACATGAGGTAACCCCCCTTCCAGGATGACCATTGCAACGGAGGTTGCAATAACAAATAATACAAAGATATTGTCAATGTGAAATATAGGTCATTCATGAGCTATAGAATAGAAGTGTGTTTCAAGCCTAGTTTTAAACAGTTCCAGATCGAATCTCAGTGGGCAGAGCATTCCTAATACGACTTTTTATTTTATTTTACACATCTCATTTTGTCATCCATCCATCCATTGTCATATCGGGCAAGAAACGAGTACAATACATTTTAAGGCAGCAAACTAAATGGAGGGAAATGTGGCTCAGATGACCGGTTCATATTAACAATTGATTAGTTCACACACAAGTTAAACTTAAGAAGCATTGACTTTGCTTTGCTTGCACTCGCCTTAAATACAGCAGATTTCTATTTTGGTGGGATCAAGTATAATAATTATAACAAGATTTAATCATTGTGATTTAGGGCTATTCAAATGAACATGACTTGACTTTTATTAATTATTAACATTATAATCATGTATTATCATTAAATATATATTTCATAAATAATACAGAACTTGTATTGTTAATAGTGTCATTATTATTGTTATAATAATTGTTATTATCCTAAAAGATATAAAAACTAGCATCAGTAGAAGACAACTTACAGTCTATAGTAGGCATTGGTAGGAAATACGTTTACCCCGACACTTATCCTAATTATTCCTGTATTCGGCATTCGGCATTCAAGTAAGTGTAAACCAGATTGCCACGATAATTTACCAGATTTGAAATAGCTAACACAGACATGGCTAATGATGCCCTCAGTACGGTCAGTTATTTTAGATAGATAGATACATAGATACTTTATTCATCAAAATAAAACAATAATAAGTAAAAGGAATATAATACATACATACATACCCAATGTAACATGTTGATATAGAGTATTTAAATAGTGCTACATAAAATACACACTGTAATGAAAATAGGGTAATATGCAATGTGGGGGTGTGGTATAATGTGGGCTTTCACTCCCCCGGGTGGAGTTAAAGAGCCTCATGGCATGAGGAAGAAATTATCTCCTCAGTCTGTCCGTGGAACATGACTGTGACAGCAGTCTGTCGCTGAATCTGCTCTTCTGTTTGGAGATGATGCTGTGTAGTGGATGTGATGAATTGTCCATGATTGACCGCAACTTTTTCAGTGCTCTCAGCTACAGTTGTCAGGCTGTCCAGCTCTGTGCCCACAACAGAGCCCGCTTTCCTCACCAGTTTATTAAGACGAGAGGCATCCTTCTTCTTGGCTCTGCTTCCCCAGCACGCTGCCACATAGAAGAGGGCGCCTGCCACAACAGTTTCATAGAACATTTGTAAGAGCTTCTTGCAGATGTTTAAGGACGCCAGCCTTCTGAGGAAGTACATTCGGCTTTGACCTTTCCTGCATAGAGCTTCTGTGTTGGCAGTCCAGTCCAGTTTATTGTCCAGCTGCACACCCAGGTATTTTTTAGGTCTGGACAAATTCTACACATTCTCCTTTGATAGTTACAGGAACTGGGTGAGTTCTAGTTCTTCTGAAGTCCACCACCATCTCCCTGGTCTTGGTGGTGTTCAGGTGCAGGTGGTTAGCGTCGCTCCATTGGACAAAGTCCTGAATCAATTTCCTGTACTCCTCCTCGTGCCCACTTCTGATACATCCCACGATAACAGTGTCATCAGCAAACTTCTGCACGTGGCAAGACTCAGAGTTGTAATGAAAGTCCAACGTATACAAGGTGAATAGGAACGGAGAGAGCACGGTCCCCTGCGGCAATCCTGTGCTGCTGACCACAGTGTCCGATGTACAGCGCCCCTGTTTCACATACTGGGGTCTGCCTGTAATCCATGCTACAAGGTGTGATCTTAATCCCATCTCTGTCAGTTTACCACTAAGTAGCAGAGGCTGTATGGTGTTGAAGGCACTGGAGAAGTCCAAAAATGTAATCCTCACAGCACTCTTGCCCCTGTCCAGGTGAGAGAAGGATCGGCGTAGCATGTAGACTATAGCATCCTCCACTGCCACCTTTTTCTCCAACGTCCTCCTGTACTGCTCCTTTGCTTCCTGGAGCTGGATTTTGAGCTCCCTCTGTACTCGTTTTAGCTCCTGCTCCTGATCTTCTTTTGTTTCAGAAGGCACGCGATGTCGCTCGTGATCCAGGGCTTGTTGTTGGCATAGCAGCGTGCAGTTCTTACAGGAACAACATTGTCCATACAGAAGTTAATGTAGTCAGTAGTGCAATTTGCCACCTCCTCAATGTACCCACTGCTGGACCCTAGCAGGACATCCCAGTCCGAACATCCAAAGCAGTCTCTCGGAGCCTGCTTTGCCTCAGCAGACCATTTCCTGAATGAGCGTGTGGTTGTTGGTAGCCTCCTCACTTTTGGTGTGTAATGAGGTTCAAGCAGAATGAGGTTGTGGTTTCCTTTCCTGAGGGCAGGCAGTGGCGTAGCACTGTATGCGTCTTTAATGTTTGCATACAGTAAGTCAATAGTCTTATCACCCCTGGTTTTGGAGTCCACATACTGGAAGAAAGAGGGCAGTGTTGTATCTAGAGTCACATGATTGAAGTCCCCAGAGATTAACATGACAGCCTAGGGGTGCTGTGTTTGTAGTTTGGCAACAGCGGAGCGGATGACATCACACTCTACTTCCGCATCAGCGCGCGGTGGGATGTAAACAATAACAGCAATGGCGTGTCCAAACTCTCTGGGCAAGTAATAGGGACGCAGACTTATGCCCAAAAGTTCGTTTAATGGATTTTAACCACAGGCTCCTCCAATACTTTGGAAAAAGCCTGATTCCTTCAGGAATTGCAAACAGATTGCGTTCCTTAAAATTGAGATTCGTGCACATGTTCGCACAACAGCTGGGAATGTTGTTCTTGTTATTTGAAATTTTAAAAATACAACTTACCCTACAAATCTTCTCTTGGTCCATTCAAACTCGTACTGGTACAGACTCAATTTGATGTTGTCCACGTTAGTTTTGTCGATGTTCAAAAAACAAGTGGAATGGTAAAGTGTTGATTTTTTTTGTGACGTTACAGTTTATATCCAAGTACTTATTAACTCATTGAACTGATACATTGCCATTGACGAATGTAGAAGTCCATCCATCCATCCATTATCTGCACATCTTGTCCTCAGTTGGGTGGTGGGGGTGCTGGAGCCCATGCTGGCTATCTTCTGGCAGTGGGCAGGGGACACCCTGAACTGGTTGCCAGCCAGTTGCAGGGTACACAGAGAAAGACACATGCTCATTCTCACCTAGGGACGATTTGAACCGGCCAATTAACCTGGACATGCATGTTTTTGGAATGTGGAAGAAAACGGGAGTCCCTGGGGTGAACATGCAATCTCTGTACAGAAAGGCTTGTAGCTGGAATCAAGCCCATGACCTCAGAACTGTGCCGCGGACGCGCTAACCACTCAGCTGCCGTGCCGCCCCGAATGTAGAAGTCAACGGCGGTTAATGAGTTTGAATTTGTAGCGCGGATGGACCAGGGGCTCATGGGTTTCCTATTAAGTCCTTTTTTGTGTACCTAATGTATGTTTGTATTTGGACTCTATCCACACATACAGTACATCAGCAATACATCACCACTCCCAAAAGGAGCTTATGGACATCGGCTACCGACATTGATGCAACATCATCGACGAATTGGCGCAACCACCGGATGCTCCCTATATTGTTATCAGGTCCGGGCTTACTTTTGTGGCTATGCTATAACTCTCACAAGCTGACCCTGTCGAGCCTGTAGCCTCACCAACGCCAGATCCTTTACCCATGAAACGAATGACCTGAGATACACCTCGTGGAAAACTGCGACATTTTTAACTGTTGTATTTTAATCTTCACTAAGACCTGGTTCGATCTAAGGATCGCCGAATGTAGCATGTAGTGTGCAGCTAGCCGGCATTTCTCTACATTGGTACTTGTACCGAATGGGGAATCCCTCCCATTTTGTTGTACTAATGTATGATGACAATTAAGATAATTCATTCATTCGTTTATACTGTTACGTGGTGAGTGAAGGCCAGAGCAAGATGGCGGCGCATGGATACATGCTTGCGGCTCGTTGTCCAGCTAATCTTCTATTTATTGCCGTTCTCTTGTCTTTTTTGCTTTCACTTTTGGACACATGTGTGGCCAAAAACACTTACAGTAGGGACGAACTTATTCGGTTGGGTGGGCGTCTAAATTTCGACTTTTCGGGCACTTTTTATAACGCCTATGATATACCGAGCGAACTTCAAAGAGACCCGGCATCCTTGTGGACAGCTATTCCTCTTAATAAACGACGGCGGCGGCGCCGTAAAGAAAGGAAACAGAAGCGTGGTTGCCGTGCAGGTAGATGTGTGAAGCGTGTGAAGTCCAAGCAGCAAGATGGACGCGAGGATGGACGCGAGGATGTAACTAATTCCACCATTCATTCCTCGCCGGACAACCGACGCTTTAAACTCAGCGCTCACGAACGGCCACAACGCCGGGAGCTTTTGAAGATCTCGACAAAGACTACAAAGAGTTCAGCTAAGTCAAATGATTCAGCAAAGCTGAAATTTGGTCTGTTAAATATTAGATCGCTTGCTCCAAAAGCTTTACTTGTTGATAACATTATTCGTGATTATAAACTTAACTGTATGGGTCTTTGTGAAACGTGGTTACGCCCGGATGAGCACTTAGCGCTAAATTATGCCTCTCCCCCAGACTACGAGAGTAGTCATATAGCACGCACGCTGAAAAGGGGTGGTGGTGTTGCGCTAATCTCTGAAAAATCGCTCAAATTTAATACACGTACCTCTAATAATTACAAAACGTTTGAGGCTCTTGTGATGCGGTCCCCTCAATTGTCAATTGATGTACTAACTATCTATCGTGCACCTGGGCCATACACAACTTTCTTAGACGAATTTGCTGAACTTTTGTCTGAACTAGTAACCTATGCAGACAAAATTATAATTATGGGAGACTTTAACATTCATATGAACTCCCCACACAGTTCACTTACTATTGCGTTTAGTTCTCTAATTGATGCATTTGGTTTTACTCAACTGGTTGACTTGCCAACCCATAAAAATGGGAACACGCTAGACTTGATTCTGACTCGAGGAGTTTTAACCTCAAACATTATGGTGCTACCGTGTACTACTGTTATCTCTGATCATTATTTAGTGACATTTGAGGTGCTAACTAAATGTAGAGTTAATAAAGCTGAGGGATTTAGCGGACGCAATATAAGCACTGGCACAGTTTCTGAGCTCTTTGAACTCCTTCCTGGAGCAGTTGCGTCCTTTCCTAAATACAATGGCTCGATTGACTCACTCATGAATGAGTTCAATACCACCCTGACTAGTGTGCTGGATTCAATAGCGCCCATAAAACTAAAATCACGTCCTAAAAGACGCACACCTTGGTTTACTGATGAAACTAGAACCCTTAAAAAAGAATGCAGGAAATGGGAGAGAAAATGGCGCGCTACCAAGCTTGAGGTTTTCCATCAAACCTGGTGTGACAGCTTGTTAAAGTATAAAGCGGCCCTTGCCTCTGCAAAATCGGCCTACCTTTCGAAGGTGATTGCGTCTCAAAAGAACAACCCCAAAGCCCTTTTTGACACTGTAGCATCGCTTACAAGGCAACAGCCTATCGCAGACAGTTCGACACACTCTGCTCAGGAGTTAATGGTCTTCTTCACTAAGAAGATTCAATGCATACAGGATGAAATTGCAAAAGATATTGTTAGTACCACACGTATTAAAGGACTGAAATTTACAGATGCACGACAGGGTGGCTGCCCTGGGAAAATGGCCGGTTTTAGTGAACTGTCACTTGATGATCTCAAACAAGTGGTGAATGCGGCCAAACCGACAACTTGCCAGTTCGACCCGCTCCCAGGTTCACTTATTAAAAGTCTTTTTAGCGTCCTTGGGCCTTCAGTTCTAAATATTATAAATACATCACTCTCCTCAGGTGTAGTTCCAGCAGCTTTTAAGTCCGCCGTTATTAAACCCACACTGAAACGACCCAACCTTGATCCAGAAATATTAAGTAATTACAGACCTGTGTCAAACCTACCTTTCCTCTCTAAAGTACTCGAAAGAGTAGTGGCACAGCAGCTGAATGCTTTCATATCGGAGAATAACCTTTTTGAATCCATGCAATCAGGATTCAGGGCTAAACACTCTACTGAGACAGCTCTGATCAAGGTAACAAATGATCTCCTAATGTCAATGGATTCTGGCGCTTCATCACTTTTGCTGCTGCTGGATCTTAGTGCTGCTTTTGACACAGTGCGCCACAATATCCTACTAGAACGGTTGGAAAAATGGATTGGTCTCTCAGGAGCCGTCCTCTCGTGGTTCAAATCCTACCTCTCAGATAGGACGGACTGTGTTAAATATGGTGAAGCGACATCTGAGCCCTTTAATGTTACCTGCGGTGTTCCGCAGGGTTCAGTGCTCGGCCCCCTACTTTTCAACATTTACATGCTTCCATTAGGTGATATTATTCGCAAGTACAATATCAGCTTCCATTGCTACGCAGACGACACTCAACTATATCTTCCGTTGGAGGAATCTTCCACACTAAACTGTGGAAATTTGGAGGCCTGTCTCACTGAGATAAAAGAGTGGATGTCACTCAATTTCTTGCGTCTTAACTCTGAAAAGACCGAAATGTTAGTCATTGGTCCTTCTAAATGCCGGGACTTATTCTCAAAAACTGCTGTGAACATTGACAAATGTCACATCACACAGAGTGACTCAGTTAAAAATTTAGGTGTCATATTTGACCCTGATCTATCCTTTGAGATGCATGTAAAGCAAATTACTAGAACTGCCTTCTTCCATCTTCGCAACATTGCTAAAATCCGTTCAATACTGTCTCAGTCTGATGCGGAAACAATAATTCATGCATTTGTTACCTCCCGTCTCGATTACTGCAATGCACTACTCTCCGGTCTCCCGAAGTCCAGAATCAAGTCTCTTCAGCTAGTACAAAATGCCGCAGCGAGGCTTTTAACCAGGACAAAAAAGTACGATCACATAACACCGATTTTGGCTAACCTGCATTGGCTCCCAGTTAGCCAAAGATGTGACTTCAAAGTTCTCTTAGTATTGTACAAAATCATACATGGACTTGCTCCCTCTTATCTTTCAGATCTGATCTGCCACTATGTCCCGGTCCGAAGCCTACGATCTGAGAGTGCTGGTCTTCTGATGATCCCGAGAGCAAAGAAGTCTTCTGCTGGTTCGAGAGCGTTCTCCATCCGGGCACCGGTGCTGTGGAATGCTCTTCCCCCTGAGATTCGATCTGCAACCTCAGTGGAAATGTTTAAATCTAAACTTAAAACTCACTTCTACTCCATTGCATACGAATAACCTACTCCTCTTGTCGGTTGAAAATAGTTTGTGTAATATAGTGTAACAATCTGTGAAGCCCTTTGAGACTCTTCGTGATTTAGGGCTATACAAATAAAAATGACTTGACTTGACTTTGGAGAAAGTGGCTGCGCATCATAAACCCCAAGCCAAAATATTGTGCCTTCTTGTGACTTAAATGAGCTCCAAAGAAAGCCTGGCCACAACGAGTGCACCCTTATCCGGTGAGTGGCGTGCAGAGATAGGCTCCGAATTAAAACAATGCAACCCCGGGAATGACTGGGCACTCTAAAACGCCTTGCTGATCATAGTGCACCGTTCATTGGCAGAAATGAGTCCCAGATATAGCTTTATTTGAACCCTGTCCCCAACACCAAAAACTTTTCTATAGCATGTATGCCTGGTTTGTACATCGGTGAACGTTTTTTGACATATCTTAGCCAAACTAGAGCTTTAAATGTCATATCTTGAATGTCAACCACAATATTAAAGAGGTGAACTTACATTACACCAAAATAGGTCACTGAGTATGTTGACAATTTCACATGAGTTTTCCAGCTTTGCACGTTTTATTCTTTAATCGTCACATCATTACTTTGATAATCATGTCATTCATTTTAGTTGTTGTAGATGAACATCATATTTATTTACATATTTTAGTGAAGTGTTCACTTGCTGAATTTATTCTTTCATATCAGTGTACTTTTACAGCAATGATCTTGTCATACAACCTTGAAAACTCAGCAATGTGCAGTACTAATTTTGTACACGGAGTTCCCGTTTTTTTGCATTGCAATGTGAGGTCTGAATCTGAGTGTCGGTGCTGCATGTTCCATTTTTGCAAACAATCCTGACTATAAGACAGGGGCAGAAACATTCTCAAATGCCTTTTTTGGAGAACGCGTCTCTATCGATTGGTCCGTAGTGCACTTGTATTTTATCTCTGATTTTGAAACTTTCTAATGAATGTCCTCAACTGCATTGCTTCTGTCCAGCTCTATTTTTTTCAAAGTTCGAATAAATCGAAATGTCCTTTGCCTTCACTCTCCAACCTTTTTCAACCTGAGTGCTACTTTTTATTACTAATTAGTGCAAAGAGCACTCACTTTCATATGTGTTTCTAAAATAACAGCTAATTATATTATTTCTAAGTTGTTAATATGTTATTACCAGGTTAATCATTGGGAGTAGGGTTAAATAGACTCAGTCAATGACTAGAAAAAATCAATATACCAGAAAATCACAATTTTCAGAAGAGGTCCACACACAGCTGCCTTCAGAGGGTAACTTGTTGCCCATGAGCAATACGTTGCAGACCCCAGCTGTACACCCAATTGAGCATGGCCGCCACTACTTGGTTTGTCCGATGTTGTCACGTGATTAGGAACTATCAATTATGTTTCCAATTTTTACTGTACGTCCTATTAGTTCATATTCTGGCCCAGACTACATCCTCAATTTCAGGTGCATGTGCAAGCAATCCTTGTGCAATTCGAGTCAATAAGGAGGTAACCACGGTCAATGACTGTTACCCAGAGGACCGTCTGGCGGCAGAGGTCATTAATTATATCAGACGGACGGATAGAGAGAGAGACAGACAGATAGACAGACAGATGGGCGGACTGTACCGCAAAGTGCGCAGACAGCCGTGAGACGTTCAAAGACAAACAAGAAAAAAAACCTTCTCCACTTCCGTTGATCCAGTCATGTGTGACGCGTCAGCGCAGCACAAAGAGAATTTGTTGTTTATGTGTCAGTATTTTCTTAATGGTGAACATGGCATATAAATGAAGTGGAAATGCGGATGTCCTACTGCGCATCACTGGTAGTGAATAGGGAAATAATAGTGCACCAGTGTCCCGTCTAAGAGAGGACGTCGATCGTCCGGGCTCCGGAGTCTCGCCTCGTTTTTATTATTCTGCATCCAAAATCATCATTTTGCGGTAAGTTATTGTTTTGTTCTTACGGGAAAGATGCGGTTTCACCTAGTGTGGCCTATAGGGGGGTGGGGTGCACATCCGGGATATTATTCCTCCCCCCCCTTTCGGTTATAATATTTTATGAATCATAACTTGTTATGATGTGGGGGGCGCGCGCGGTGTGCAACAGGTGCTCATACAGTAGCGGGAGCGCGCATTTCGCTGCCATACATATTTGTGTGCGCGCGCGAGTGAGTTTATAGCGAACAATACACGCCTGACGCTGCGTCGTCACGGACGGGCGAGCTGGCACAACGGGATCTTGCTGGAGTCGAATTGGCTTTTTGACAAATGGATTCTCAAACACGCATTTATGTCACACTTTAGCGATCGTTTAAGTAGCTTTTTGTAATCTCGCTTGCAGAGACGAGTTCGACGATTGTTGTGAATAAAAATAAAAATCAATTGCGCATCCGTTGAGGAACGTTCTAGCATTAATGAGCTAATTTGTAGGTTATTTTCACTCTTTATTGTGTGTTTTTGCACCTCTTGCATGTGCTAATCTTGTTGGCGGAGGGTGAAAGGGGATCATTGTGCCTTCCCTGGCATCATGTGTTGGAGGACAAGACGATGCTCATTCAGCTGTGCCCTCCGAACGCCATTGTTGCGAATTCCACCTCGCCTTTCTGAACGCCTTGTTTACCAGGTTCCCCCCACACTGGATAATGAATTCAATGAATAGTGTGAATAGCTCGATTGCTTTCCATTTGCCTGCATAAGACATTGTGCTTCAATTATTTACTAGGATTTTACCCTGACAAGCAATCGTCTTCTGCAAATAAATTAACACATATGGGACTAGAATTTAAAATCCAGCTGTTTTTGTGCAACCTTTACATACTTGTCAACCTTAGCAATTGCTCGCCTTATTAAAGATTGCATTTCTCCCTTTAAAGCTATATTAAACGTTACAAACACAACGCAGAACCCTTTTTACTCCCAGCATGACAGACCATGCAAGATAAAGACAAAGCTAATACGTGTAAACAACTTTATTTACCAAGTAAACAACACAAACAAGCATCTGTATTAGTTTTTTCCCCACTTGGAGTCCATCTCCGGGCAGTGGGCAGGGGGACACCCTGAACTATATATATATATATATATATATATATATATATATATATATATATATATATATATATATATATATATATATATATATATATAGTTATATATATAGTTATATATATGTATAATTATATTGAAATGATCAGAAACTTATGAAATACAGAGGAAACATAAATTGACAGTAATGCCTTTTGGAACAAACACACACACTTTGTCGCTATGGGTGCCTATAAGTCAGAAAATAAATTATAACTATAATGAAATAAATGTGAACTAAATAAACCTCTCTGGGTTATTCACAAAAATAAGAAAGTAAATAATAAGAATTTTTTTGAAATGAATTATAAACTAATTATCCTGTGGGTTATTTATAGGAAAAAAAGTCCCTCAAACATAAACTTTCTGTTTTAACAGATTGGGGTTTTTAAGGGTTATTGTTCTATCTTCGTTATTCATTATCCGTTATCGGTCAGTTCATAATACGCTGCAAAGCCTAGGAGCCGGGACACTTACTCTCAGCCAAAAGGCCAAGCTAAGGTCCTCAAAAAGCCTTGCTGCGATCATTGCGAATGCCATTGCATCATTCCCGGTGGTACTAGCACTGGACCACCAATGGTAGAGGTGACTTGGAAAAAGGCTTTTATCTCATTATCACCCTAATTTTACTCTTGGTATCAGATTTAATTGTTAAATTTGCTTTGCGTTTTACATGTTACATTTTATTCTATTCTAAGTATTGTGACTAATTTAATGTCATTGTAACATGTTAAATGCACAACAAAATGAACAATCATCTATGGTACCGTGACTAAAGATGTTGTGATAATGAGATCAAATCCAAGGCCTTTTAATATGACATAATAGTCCAGTACTGTAGTCCAGTGGCAAACTTTGGCGCTCTCTGCCGCTCGTCGGATTCAAAGCCTGTTACAACCAAAAACGTGCACCAAGACTTGGAGTTAAATTTTATGTTGAAAAATAAGTGTGTCAAAATGCTTGCTGATATTGTGCAGGAGGCCAAAACGTGGGCTGCATCTGGCCCGCGGGCATTAGTTTGGGGATCACTGCTTTAATGGGTAGGCATATCCAAATGCTTTCCCTATAATGATATGTGGTATAGGCCACGACTAGTTTAACTACTGGATTTTGATTATTGTTTTGTTTTTGTGTAATGTAAAAGTTAAAAAGAAGAAAAAACCCTGTTTTTTTTATCTTTTATGCTGGCCATTTTAGTATTTTGTGTCGAGAAATTATTACATTTATCAGCTAACAACCAATCAAATATCCCCACAGATGGATAAGAACATGTGGATAATGCTTCTGAACTCATTCTACAAACACAAAATGCCATATTAAGACTTTGCGCTTTTACTAGTAAACTCCTATTGAAAATGCTATTGTTAGGGAGCCATTTGAGTTGACTCCCGCTTTAAAAGTGTTGAGTCTTGACTCGCCATTTGAATGCCAAGTAGCAGATGAACAAATAAGACGTGTGTGTGTGTGTGTGTGTGTGTATTTTTTTGGGGAGGAGGAGGCATAGTGGCCTGACCTCAATAAGCTTCTAGATACACTTGACAAATATATATACAGATAGCAAAGTAAGACCTACAGGTACAGTAACTCACAAAAGTTGTAATATTTTTGGGGGTGTCAATTTTATGTTTCCTTCAACTTGCCCTACTTTTTTACAACTCTTAAGACTGGAAGTAACCATTACATGTTTTAACATAAATTGAGAAGTGGTTACACACACAATTATTTTTTGACCTCTGATTATCCGTGTCTCAAGCCAGAAACGGAGACAGGACCCAATTGCGTTTGTTAAACTCAGTTTTATTGAAATAGAGAGCTAAAGATAAATAAAGAAGGAAAAATACCAGAAAATAATTGTATAAATACTTCAAAGTAAGCATGGACAGCTTCAAATGTATTGTCAGGTTGTGGGGATGTTGTACTTGTAATTTTACCTGACATCTAAGGAATTCTTTCTGGATATTGAAGCAAAGGCGGTGTGTTTCTGACTGACAAGCGAACTGCGCTTTACTACGAAACGTTACCGTCATGAAAGAGTGATAAAAACTATATAAACCATGAAGAAATGCCTATATTATATGATGTCATTTTCGCTTCCTGCCCAAAAATATAGTTACCATTACTATATATGTCCCCAAATTGTAGCTTCAGTGGTAACATAAGCACAACGTGCTACTCATTACTTCTTGCATGCAAAGTGCTTTTTGCATCTGTGTTGACTCTTGATGTGACCATGTGTTTTCACATCTGTCCCATGGTAAGTAAAAGTGAGTCATTCGTCTGTTGTTGTTGTTCTCAATGCATGTCCCATCATTTTTATGGGGCTTTCTGTTTGTCTTATAACCATACAGATGTTTGTTGTAAGGTAATATGACACAACATTCTAAAATATGTAAACAAGCCTACTTACTACAGACCAATATATGCCCCATTTTAACTCGAAGGACAAAGTAAAGAAAGACGTCTGTGTCTTTTCACGTTTATTTTCTATGTTAACTATGTTAACAGTTTTATATCTTTTAATTACTCTTAAATCTTTTCTGTTTTGATAGGTGACATCGGAAGTGATAAATATTCCACCCAATTGTCCCTTGTACTTGTCAACTTTTCTCAGAAGAACTTTCAGCTGAATCACATTACCCCCTCGCTTTTCACTGACTTCCAGACAGATGCACACAAATGTTTAGAGGATTCAAACAATTCAATCTCGCCGAATCAATCCCAATACCTGCTCTTCTTCCTTACACTTAACAAGCAATATTTAGACCCGCCTTTCAAGTCTACACCCGACTTAGACTTTTGGTTTGTAAGTCGCCTGCAAGTGGCCCACTAGGTCTATCGGGCGAATTAATGGCGTCACCCAAATTGGGCCTGTCAGCGACGACTACCTCATCATCTTCACCTTCCTCTGCATCCATGTGTCCTCCACATCCTGGTAGCCCCAGCCGTGTGCCTGAGGGTCCCCCAAGTCCTGTCACTCCGACACCCAGCCCAGGAGTTGCGTCTGCCTCAGTCGCTCCCACCCGAGCCCAGTTGAGCCTGGCTCTGATATTAGAGGAGCTGCGGGTGCTTCAGCAACGGCAGATTAACCAAATGCAAATAACAGAGGAGATCTGCAGACATGTATTACGCCTGGGTGGGGCATCTTATTCGATTGATGCACCATCTCAGCACTTTCTCCAACCCTTACCTCAACTCTTTCTGGAAAACAAAAGAGCTAGTAGCCCGAATAACCATACCCCAGCAACCCAGACTTCTACAACTGTTGCCCCTCTCCTGGCTTGTTTTTCAACATTACTTCCCTCTCAGGTGGCCAACAAACCTTCAAAAACAAATAATGCCTTGTCACAAATCTTGCAAACGTGCAAGCCCCACATGGAAAGCACAGGTGCCAATCCAGGAGTGAATAGCTGTGTGAAAGTGACAACTCAATCTTCAGACCCCTCCACATCTTCAACTCCTGCCACTTATCCACTTGCTCTATCTTTGGCTTTACCCAACCACTATTTCAATGAGAAATCTTCTCATGATATCTCAATGAGTGAGCACTTTGGAAAGTCTTACCTCAATGCGGCCCTTTCTTCGGCATCCCCAAATTTCCAGTATGCTTTGCAACCTCACTCTGGGGAGGTAAACCCAACTACCTCTTCCTCTAGCTCTTCTAGCCGGCTCCAGCATGCTTGCCGTTTTTGTGGCAAGAGCTTTAGTGGGGATTCAGCCCTGCAGATACATCTGCGCTCACATACTGGGGAGCGACCATATCAGTGTCCAGTGTGCCTCAGTCGCTTCACAACCAGGGGCAATCTCAAAGTTCATTTCTTACGTCATAGAGAGCAAAACCCAGAGCTCTCTCTTTCACTCCTTCCACCATCTCTGTTCGGGGTGGCTTTGCGAGCCACTGGCCCAAGTGATATGAGCCAGACTAATAGCAGTGGTTGCAGCACAATTGCTTTGAAAATGTCAGAAAAGAAGACAAAAAGCAGGCCTGAGGATGGGGTTTATGGAAATGAAATGGAGGTGAGTGGTACCAATAGTGTCTTCCCTGTTGGGCCATCAGGGGGTTCCACCCCTTGTACGCTCCCCTTGCCCCCAAGTGTGGATCTTGCTTTGATTTCACATTCCCTGCTCCAACTTAATAGGGCTGCAGCTGTGGCAGCTGCAGTCTCCATTGCTTCTGGCTCATCTTACTCATCCCCTTCAACTTGCTCAGCCCCCCCGTCTTCACTTGCTACCTCCTTACTTTCAAATGCAGCGTTATCTTCACCATCTACCATCACAGGTTTTATAAAAGGTTCAAAGCATTCAAGTAATGCTGATGAAAACACCCCACCTCAAGTTCCTATACTTTCTCCGGAAGATTTCTCCCAGCTAGCCCACCTTCCCAAACTTCTTTTCCCTTCTGGTTCCTCAAGCTCTACCTCAAGCACTACACACTCAACCTTGCACCCATCTTTAGGGGTGCTTTGCAACCCATTAGCCTCAAATCCTGCCTCCCATCAAGCAGCTGCATCTAGCTTTCCAAACATCACTTTCCCTTTTCCTCCATTTCAAAAACCAGCTACCCTATCATCATCCATAGCTGTTTCTACACCTACATCTGAAACCTCCAAGTTGCAAAGACTAGTGGAGAAACTGGAAGAGTCCCCTACACGGTTAACTCCATGGACTTCGTCTTCTCTTTCAACCTCCAATATGGAAGCGCAGTCAAGCAATACCATGGCCTCTCCTCTTTCAAGCAATTTCACAAACACCAGCACTTCTACCACATATATAATGGCAGCACCACCCTCGTCTACTGCTGTCTCCACATCTGTTTCAAACTTCACTCGACAGATGGTTGCTGCACTTGGTATGAGCGTCAATAATGCAAGTGCTATAGCAGAAGGGTTCTTACCAGCCCTTGGCATCACAGGTGCAGCTAATAATTTGGCAAACAATCAGTGTGGAGTGTGTCTTCGAGTTCTTAGCTGCCCTAGAGCTTTGCGCTTACACCAAGCCACGCACCTTGGGGAACGCCCTTTCCCTTGCAAGTTGTGTGGTCGATCTTTCTCAACCAAAGGCAGCCTACGGTCACATCTAGCAACCCATCATGCTCGGCCCCAGAACACTCGTGTACACAACTCTTGCCCGCTTTGCCAACGTAAATTCACCAATGCACTTGTACTTCAACACCACATTCGTATGCATCTTGGTGGCCAATTGCCTCCAGTGGGCACCGATGACTCTATCTGTGAGATAACAGCAAAATCTAATTCTAAATATTTGTCACAGTCTGAGTCCAAACCCAGCGAACAAAGCAATGGTTGTAGTGAAAAATCTCAACCTGGCAATTTATTGAGCCCTTCCTCAAGTTCAACATTTCAAAATGCAGAAACTGGCTCATATCCTATTTCTAAACCTGCAAACTACATTGCACCTTCTTCTAGCAAATCTGGCTCCTCAAGCCCAGACATCAACCTCCCTTCCGGTCTTAGTTCCGATTCCTACATGAATACGCCGACACAAATTCCACCAGCAATCACTGAAGAGCATCCTTTCCTCTGTGCAAGCGCTACTCTGTCATTTACCAAGCAAAATAAGTTTGATGAGTTTTCCACAGTCAACAATGATGACCAAAGTGAACAACCCACTAGAGACATGTTCTCTAAATCTGCTTCACCCGAAGTTATGGCAATGCATGGTGAAGAAACATCCTCATTTTCTGATGCAGCCAATATTCCAGAATCAAATCCTCAGGATCTACAAAGTGCACTCGCAAATCCGACCCCTATGTCTCAGAGCTGCCCAAGTACAATTTCTTCATCCACACAAAATCAAGATGTTAATGCGCCTCTTGACACTCAATCCCCAGACCCACCTTTAGTCACCTCTGGAGTCCAATCACCTGAACCTATGGAAGAAGACAGGAATCAGTTTTGTACTCTTACAACACCAAGACGAGCAAAGGTGCCAGAGGAATACCCCCAAAGTTTGTCAGAATCAGAAACTTCAGACAATAGACAAGGAAGGAGGGCTTCATCTTTTGCAAAGGAAACAGGTCAGAACTTTGATTCGGACCCATTCGAACAAAACAACCAAGTAGACAGTGTTAATAGGATTGGATCGTCTACAAATGAAGCACTGGAGATTCCTGTTCCCCTTAGCCTTGCTCCAACCCTCCCATCTCCCATTGCTCGCCCTGAGAAGAAGACTTATTGCTGTGCTGAATGTGGAAAAGCGTACGCTAGTCGCAGTGGACTCAAGGTAAGGAAATATAGTTTAACATTGAAACTGTATGATCATTTAATGATAATAAAAGATCGCCAGTTCCTGTTTGCTTTACTATTTTTTTTTTTAGATTGAATCAGATTTATTTTTCCCGTTCATTTGTGATGACCTATGCTTCTTAAAGAAACTGACATTTGAGCTTTTGCTGCTAAAATACATAAATATGACGTGTTGTGACAATTTAAAAGTTGAAAAAATGAATCCATTAATACATTTGAAAATGAATTAACACATATTTTGTATTTTTTTTAATTTAATTAGCACATTTCAAATATTTTTAAAGAGACACTGTGCTATATTTGACCACTACATGTCACAGTATTGTGTAGTGCAGGGGTGTCAAACTCATTTTAACTCGGGGGCCACAAGATAGAACAAACATTCTGTCGGGGGCCAGACTAGTAGATTAAAGAGAACAAAAAGAGAGATAAAGAAATAAGAGAAAGAGGGAGGGAAAAAGAGAGAGGGCGGGACAAAGAAAGAAAAAGAGAGAGGGAGAGAGCGTGAGAAACAAAAGACATAAAAAGTCGTGAGAGAGGGGGGAAAGAAAGGGAGAGGAAGAAAGAAATCCAAAGAGAAATGGAAAGACAGAAGGAGAGAAAAGAGAAAAGAAAGCGCGAAGGGTAGGAAGAGAGAAAGAGAAAAAGGGAAAAAAGGAAGTTAGAGCAAAAGAAGTTAAAAAGACACAGAGAGAGAAAGAGACAAAGAGCAACAAAGGAAGAGAAAAAGAGAGACACAGAGAGTGAAAGAGACAGAGACAGAGAGTGGGAGAAAAGGGGTGGAAATGAGAGAGAGCGAGAGAGAGAGAGAGAAAGAGAAAAAGAAATACAAGTACAGTGTCTTTGTTCAAGGCACCTGGCTTTGGCAACATCAAGTTGACATATTTCAACATGCAGCTCGTTTTTCTCTTGCGCCTCTTTGATTGTTGTCTCGCGGGCCGGATTCAATCCCTTAGCGGGCCTGATCTGGCCCGCGGGCCACCCGTTTGACACCTGTGGTGTAGTGCAACCAAAAAACGAGCGCCATAAAACACAAGGAAGATTACCAAGTGACTAAATTGCAACAATTGCTTACCATTTTTTGCCAAGCCATTCACAAGGTTTTTGTTTTTTAGGGGTGCCCTTAGCATCAAGTTGGCGGACAATCACGTCAGCTCTCTCTATGTAATGTAAAATGAACACAAATTTCTTAACCTACGAGTGTTAAAAAAGCACATTTGTATGATGGTTCACGTATTTCTCCTTATTTTCAAATAAATATTGTTCTTTTATGAATTAAGTTATAGATTTTACAGGAGGCGCTAAACAATACACTGTGTCACTTTAACTAAAAAATTTCTACGTGCAGTGTGCTCCAAGATTCAACTAACAAAAAAAGTGTTAAAAAGTTAAAGAAACACTCGTTTACATCATTTTATAGGTAATATCATTTTGTAACATACACCTATGGTCACTGCTGCATGAGTCATCACGATTTGTACGTCTGCTGTATTATTAATCGATTATGTTTTAATATATTCTGAACAGGGCCATATGAAGCATCACGGTGTAGTAACCAAAGCGAGCAGACCCTCAGCCCGCGGTAGTCGCTCGTGTGCTGACCAACCACAGTCATCCTTAACAATTGCAGCCTCCTCAATTCCAGCCTCAACAAGTGCAGCAGGT
The DNA here is from genome assembly GCF_059441175.1 of Urocampus carinirostris. Lineage (NCBI taxonomy): Eukaryota > Metazoa > Chordata > Actinopteri > Syngnathiformes > Syngnathidae > Urocampus > Urocampus carinirostris. The sequence continues at coordinate 6,982,364 of NC_142349.1, read as the reverse complement.
TTCTGGAACCAGTACCAAGCCTTCCTCAACAATAGTCCCAACTCAACTGACGATTCTGCTACTGTTAGCCAGGAAGTTAACGAGTCGGCAAAATCCCCTTTGCAGTCGGAGATAGGAAAAGTTGCCGCTAATGAGGTTGGAGATGAATTCCTTCTAGGGTCTTAATTTGACTCTATTCTAATGGTGGAATATTGCTTACCTACTGCATTTTATGTATCCTGTCAGTTTGATAGTCACAGTAATGTTTGTATTTAAAAGTTGTGAGTCAATGGGACATAGCGTATACCACACAAATGCAATTATTCGAGTAAATCTGTTGTCAGTAATTGCTTTGACAAAAATGGTGTTGCCTAACCAAGCGTATCAATGTTGTGTGTCATTTGGTTTTGTTTTACACTAGACAGTGAAAGGTATTATCAACCTCAGGTATGGCATTCAAATCTGACCTATTACCACGAGGATCAAGGAAATACATGAAACTGAATAAATCTAAAAAAAGGCTGCCTTCACAAAGCATCAAACCGCAATAACAAGGAGAAACAACTATCAATGCATCTCTGTGTGGAATTTTATGTAATTTTGTCCACTATGTCCATTTCATATACAGTACAATAATGCATTGTGAAGTAACCAGAAGCACAGCTGCAGTATTTGTGAATCTACTGAGTAAATGAACAATATGAATGTTGTTTGGTGCAAAAGTAACCTGTGGCACAAGTTACTAATGTAAAGTTTGTATGTTGTAAACTGTAAGTTCATTGTCTCTATTAAACGTGAGATGGGAACAAAAGGAAAACTAACCTTTTTTGTGTTAATCATTCTACATTTGAGACAGCATGGCGCTTGGGTGGTTAGCACGCAGCCACCTATAGAGGTCCAGGGTTCAATTCCAGCTACCGCAGCCTCCCTGTGCGGAGTTTTTATGTTCTCCCTGTGCCTGCCTGGGCTTCCTTCCACATTTCAAAACATGCATGTGAGGTTAATTGGCCGGTCCAAATAGTACCTAGGTGTGAATGAGCGAGTGAGTTCTCTGCCCTGTTTGTGTGCCCTGCGACCGGCTGGCAACTAGTTCAGGGTGTTGCTTCCCCACTGCCCGAAGACAGCTGGGATGGGCTCCAGCACAACCGTCAAGCGAGGTGTGGATAAGTAGTGAGGATAAGCGGCGTGGAAAATGGATGTATGGAATGTTGGATTTTACATTTTGGTATGGATATTGATTCAATTTAATCCATCAGAAGTTGAATACACTGAGCACAGGCCTAAACGGAAACGTTCATTTGTTTGGGGTTGGCATCAACATACAAAAACTGTTGAATTGTATCAAGGTGCTCATGCAGAATTAGTATAATTCCGGTAACTTTTTAATCTCATCTCATCAGCTGCACCGCTTATCCTCAGTAGGGTCGCGGGGGTGCTGGAGCCCATCCCAGCAATCATCGGGCAGTGGGCAGGGGACACCCTGAACTGGTTGCACACAGGGACAGACAATTCGCTCGCTCATTCACACTTAGGGACAATTTGGACCGGCCGATCCACCTGAAATGCATGTCTTTGAAAAGCGGGAGGAAACCGGAGTGCCCGGAGGAAACCCACGCAAGCACAGGGAGAACATACAAACTCTGCACAGTAAGTCCCTTAGCTGGATTTGAACCCACACAGGAGGTTCCCAAGACCTTAGAACTGTGCCGCACATGCGCTAACCATTGCGCCGCCGTGCTGCCCTAACTTTTTAATATGAAAATAAATAATTTTTTCTGGGGCGTTTTTTTTTTCTCGTCTTCACAGTTCTGTAAACACTAGTCAAGTTATTATGTGTATAATTTTGTGCAATATTATGTATCATTGTGTAATTTGTGCCATGATTATAATATAAGAACTGTTCAGTACAGTACTTGCTGTGAAGAGTGGACTTCGGTACAATATGACCACTAGATGTCACAGTTTCCTTTAAGTAAACTTCAAAGTGCATCTGTGGTTATATCTAAACGATATTGTAAATAGTATATACCCTGCAGAAAACGTAAGCATATCTTGATAGTATTTGATTTAAAAATGAAGCAGAAAACAAATTTGTTTGTGATTTTTCAAATTTGGGTAAAGCACAAAAACAATAGCAACATACAATTTACATAAACACATTTGAATTTCCCTTCGGGGATGAAAAAAAGTATCTATCTATCTATCTATTTCTTTTTGCCTTCAGTCATCGGTGCAGTCATCTGTACCAGGGGTCAGTTGAAATAGTTGAAAAAGCCATTTCAGCTTAAAACAACTAAAATGTCAAGAGCCGCAAAAAAAGGAAAAAACGAACCTTATATAACGATTTTTGAAAAACAAAATAAAAATTGATTAATACATAAAAATCACTATTTTATCATTTTTTTCCTTAACATTTTTACAGCTTTGAAAAGCGGTAAGAATGTGTGATTTTAATTATCATAAAAACCTGCATTTAGTTAAAATACTTGTATCTCGAGAAATTTGTATCTTACCTAACATAAGGTTTACTGAGAGGGAAATGACATCATCGTCCGCCATATTGCTACGGCACAGGTCTCCAACGTGGTGCCCCCTAAAGACGGTTCTAGGTCAGTGTGATTTTCAAGGAAATTGATTTTTCACGTGTGGTTGAGTCAATTTAACTCTACCTCTAATGATCAACCTGGTAATGGCACTGTAAAATCCTGTAACGACATGCTATGTTGTTATTTCAGAGATACATATACAACTCGGAGCCCTTTGCGGTAAACACAGTGGTAACAAAAAGTAGCTTTCAGCTTAAAAAGGGTTGTGGACCCTGGGTACACGAAAAGACAAAACCTGGCAAAGATAATCGAAGACAAATCATGCTTTATGGTCACTTTGAGTCTCCATAGTTAATACTCTTCCTTGCGCTTCTTAGCACTCATTTTAAATTGAACGACAGACTACACCTACATCCAGTGGTCAAATAATGCACACTGTTCCTTTATTTTTTTCATATTTAAGGCAGGGGCCCTCAAACTATGATCACGAGCCCCGCAATTATGCCCCAGGATTGCGAGGTTGAGACCCCTGGAGTAAACTATCTATCTTTCTACCTTGGTCATATCCCTCAAGAGGGGTGACCGACAGCAAGACACACACATACAATAACAAAGAAATTTAAAGGGAAATAAATAACCCAATTGCCCAAACACCCAAACAAGTTAGGCACCTCGGCACCCAAGTTGGTCATGCTTTCGTCCCCTCCAGATGAAACGGGACACCAGAAAGCGGCCATGTCACTTGGGTCAGGGTGACACAACACACTCTTTTGTTCAACAGCAGGGCCCGACAGCTTTCACTGGTTTACCCCTGCTGCATCATACGGGTGCCCAGCCCATCCTTAAGAACGCGTCCACAATCCCACTATCCTTTCACAACACCTCTCCACTCCTTTCTATCACCAACAAGAGCTCTAGCTTCCATTATATTTAGACCCCTTTCCAGCAGTGCACTCATAACACAATCCATCGCAGGACAAAGAATAGGAACCTTCCCGTGGTGTCCTGCGAAGGGCTCTCTCCCGGGGGAGCCTTACGAATCCAACTCAATCCACTCAGACTCGCTCTCTCTTTCTTTCTTGGTCCTCTCTCCTTCTTTGTCTCTCCTTTTCCCTTTACACTCTTGTCTCTCATTTTCTCTATCCCTCTCTTTCCTACTCTTACCCCGCCTCTCTCACTCTCTTTTCCCCCTTTTTGCGTTTTACTCTGTCTGTCTTTCTCTCTTTCTATCTGTCCATCTATTTCTCTCTCTTCTACTCTCCTCTCTCTGTTCTTCTTAGCGCAGGCGACTTCGAGAGCAACCCTGGCCCCCAGTCCAAGTGCCAGTGGTGCTTTCAAACCATTCGCTGCGACCAGACCCCAATCACCTGTACTGCCTGCCCACGGGGCTTCCATAAATCATGCACCGGCCTGTCCGAACGTACTAAGGACTTCAGAGGCTTCGTATGCTTGGTTTGCTTGGGTCACACCCAGTCAGGCCTGGCGGCACAGGACAGTTGCAGCCCCCTCTCCTTCGGAGAACTACGGAGCCTCCCACGAGCGAGTCTAGCGCTACTGAGGATTACCTTAGGCGCCTTGAGTAACTCAACAACAACAACAACAACACCATCCATCCACGTCAATCGCGGCCTTCCTTTTGGTCTCCACGATTGACGTGGATGGATGGTGTTATGAGTGCACTTTGTTGAACAAAAGAGTGTGTTTTGTCACCCTGACCCGGAGTAAACACTTTTGGTAAATAATTTTAATTACAAGATTCAAACTTTGATAATATCTGTCATTTTCAGGAACAACTGTTTTGGGGGGGATACATTCACAAATGTTTGTAAAGTGAAGTTCAAAACCAAATGTGCTCGATGTGTTGTTAACATTTGCTGACATTTAGCATTAGGATTAGCATTAACATTACGTTTAAGCAACATGGGTTTAGGTCCGGACATTCTACCATGACTAACTTGATAGCTCATTTGAATAATATTACCAGTATGTTTTTTGTTCACAATATGGCTGGTCATGTTGTTTACTTAGACTTTTGCAAGGCTTTTGATAAAGTGTCTCATAACAAGCTTTTACAAAAACTGAAATGCTATGGTATTAGTGGAAAACTGCTTGAATGGATAACTGCATATGTGTCAAATCGTAAACAATGCGTAAAAATTGATGATGTTCTTTCGGCGTGGTCAGAAGTTTGTAGTGGGGTACCGCAGGGCTCAGTACTAGGACCATTATTATTCCTGTTTTTTGTGAATGACCTACCTGAGGCCATTCAAAGTAGTGACATCTCAATTTTTGCCGATGATGCTAAACTGTCGGCTTTCTTACCAAAAACCAAGGTTGCAGGAACAATTGATTGTCTCCAAAATGACATTAAATCAGTTTTTCATTGGTCCGAACAGTGGCAACTGCAACTGTCATCTTATAAATGCTTAGCACAGTCGTTTTTTCATGGTTCTGTTCCGCTGTATAACATTAATGATCATGATTTGCATGTTGTTACTGAACATAAGGATTTGGGTGTCACTCTTACTTCAAACCTAAAGTTTATCACGCATATCGCCAAAATTACCACCAAAGCCAATAACATAGCATCAAACATTTACAGACACTTTTACAACAAGAACCCAGCATTTTTAGTTCGAATGGTTTGCGTTTATGTTAGACCCGGGTTAGAATATAATAGCGTTGTGTGGAACCCTTACTTACTCAAGGACATTAACCTACTGGAAGGAGTTCAACGTCGGTATACGAAGCGGATACCTGGGATGCACAACTTGTCATATCCGGAAAGACTACAAAGACTGAACTTGGACTTTTTGGAGCACCGCAGAATTCGATTTGATTTAATTTTTGTGTTCAAAGTACTGCATGGAATGATCGATGTGCCTTTTGATCAATTTTTTGAGTTCTGTCGTGTTGATGGTTTACGTGGTCACAGATATAAGTTACAAGTGCCTAGACCTACCAGCAACTTGCATGGAAACTTTATTTCTTTCAGGATACCAAAAATTTTGAATTTTTTGCCTGACCGGGGTATTAGTGCAAATACGGTGCAAACCTTTAAGCAAAGGTTGGCAGAAATAGATTTGTCAAATTTTCTTAGGGGAGGGGGCGTAAGGTCAAGTCATTTTTCAAATCATTTTTATTTGGATAGCCCTTAATCACAAATAGTCTCAAAGGGCTTCACTAGTTATTACGTATAAGAAGTTTAGGCTATTCATATGCTATAGAGTAGAAGTGAGTTTTAAGCTTAGACTTAAACATGTCCACTGCGGCAGCAGATCGGATCTCAGGGGGAAGAGCATTCCACAACACCGGTGCCCGGATGGAGAACGCCCTCGAACCAGCGGAACACTTCTTGGCTCTTGGGATCACCAGGAGACCGGCGCTCTCAGAACGAAGGCTTCGGGCCGGGACATAGGGGGAAATCAGATCTGAAAGATATGAGGGGGAAAGTCCACGTATGATTTTGTATAGTAATAGGAGAACCTTAAAATCGCAACTTAGGCTAACAGGGAGCCAATGCAGGTTAGCCAAAATTGGGGTGATGTGACCCTACTTTTTTGTCCTAGTTAAAAGCCTCGCTGCAGCATTTTGTACCAGCTGAAGACTCTTGAGTCTGGTCATCGGAAGACCGGAAAGTAGTGCATTACAGTAATCGAGACGGGAGGTAACAAACGCGTGAATTATGATTTCCGCATCCGACTGAGAAAGTATAGGACTAATTTTAGCAATGTTACGAAGATGGACGAAAGCGGTTCTAGTAATTTTCTTCACATGTGTTTGAAAGGACAGATCGGGGTCAAATATGACACCTACATTTTTAAGTGAGTCGCTCTGTGTGATGTGGCAATTGTCGATGTTCACAGCAGTTTTAGAGAATAAGTCACGGGACTTAGATGGACCAATAACTAACATTTCAGTCTTTTCAGAGTTAAGACACAGAAAATTGAGTGACATCCACTCTTTTATCTCGGTGAGGCAGGCCTCCAAATTTCCACAGTTTAGTGTGGCAGATTCCTCCATCGGGAGATAGAGTTGAGTGTCATCTGCGTAGCAATGGAAACTGATATTATACTTGCGAATAATATCACCTAGTGGAAGCATATAAATGCTGAAGAGAAGGGGGCCAAACACTGAACCCTGCGGAACACCACAGGGCACTAAAGGGCTCAGATGTCAATTCGCCATATTTAACGCAGTGTGTCCTATCTCAGAGGTAGGATCTGAACCATAAGAGAACGTTTACTGAGAGACCAATCCATTTTTCCAACCGTTCTAGCAAGATATTATGGTTCACTGTGTCAAATGCAGCACTAAGGTCCAGCAGCAGCAAAAGTGATGATGCGCCAGAGTCCAGGTGACCATATTTGGCCATGCTCACTCTCAGCATTAGTTTTTTTGTGTCATGTTTTGATTAATGTATCCAACAATACCTTCAATAAACATTGGCGTCCCTGTTTTCGTTAATCCCATCCTACTTCTCGAGACGGGCTACCAATGCCTAGGGCGCATACGCAGGCACAGCGCCGATATCATTGCCTAAGAAAGCGGCGCGCACATCCTGTACGACATTCGTTTTTATTTAGTCTTATTTGACTCTTTCACTGCTTCAAATTATTGAAGTATTATTTGTTGACTACGCTAATCACGCAGTTTATTTATGCATGCGAACTAGAGGTAAGATTTATGGCCCGAGCCCGAACCCGAACCCGAACCCGAGGCAATTTCGGGCCGGGTCGGGCCCTGAAATGTCAGTCATACGGTCGGGTCGGGTCGGGTTCGGTCCTGCTTTTTTTTTTTTTTTTTTTTTTTTTTTAATTAATTAATAATGTGTTAAATGTTCATTAAAATATATACTTAAACTATGTATGGATACTAGACCAAGGAATACTTGTTATAAAATAAATAATTTGGATAAAACGGAGAAGGAGCTGTAATCGCTATTTTTCCGACTCCTATGGAAATTCCTCCCCCCTCCGATTTTAGATGAAAAAAACAACAATTTGTTTACACCGCGGGATCCAATGCAACCAGGGTTTCATTCACAATAAAAAAGACATTACATACGGATATTATAGTAAATCAAATAAATATTATTTGTGTACAATTAGTTGTGATTGCGGAAATCATAGCGTACAGTGACGTTGGTGACTTTTCCATCCGCGTTAAAAAACGCATTTTGTAAAATACGATCGCGCTTTATTGTTTAAATAAACGCGATCTCCCAATGATTATAATTAGCTCGCTTTATTTTGTTTTAAAGCGTATTATATAGAATACGATCGCTTTTGTCGGAAGCGTACATTGACGTTGGTGAGATTTTCATCCGCGTTAAAAAACGCAATTTGTAGAATACGATCGCGCTTTATTGTTTAAATAAACGCGTTATATAGACTAGGATCTCCCAATGATTATAATTAGCTCGCTTTATTGTTTTAATAAGCGTTTTATATAGAATACGATCAGGGGAGGGGGCTAATTTGCATAGGAGTCGGAAAAGGGGACAACATGTCAACACCCCCTCAATGAAAGTGCTGCGCTAAAATCTTAAAGGCGTACTACTACTGCTGCTGTGGATTATGGCCCAATGATCAAGTCGTCAAAATGACGGACGCCTTTAAATGTTTTCGCTACCTCAAAAAAAAAACCCGTCAATGACAGATTGCAGTGCAGACACAGAAATATAAAAGATGTAAATGTTTATACAGTTTTATTTAACTTAGGCCTAGATGTTGTAACAAAAGGCAGAGTTTAATTTGTTATCATAAATCACCCCTCCTTATAAATAAAATATGTAATTTCGGGCCCCCTCGGGCCGGGCCAGCAAATCCAGTTAATTAGTCGGGCCGGGTCCGGGTCGGGTTTAATACCCCTCGGGCCTGCGTCGGGCTCGGGTGCTTTTTTTGGGCCCGATCTTACCTCTAATGCGAACCCTCGTTTTATATCATCAGTAAAAGTTCTGTTAGCAATAATTCGGAGTTATAGTCTTCCAGTATTTACTTAATTTTAAATAAAACAAAATAACTTCTGTATTGTCATGTCAGACCACGGTATGATGACTCGAGAAAGTAGAACGTTTCGGCAGAAACCCCGGTTATATTCTGTGAGGGGCGGGCATTTTGTTAACATGCTTTAGGGGGCGTTACCAACTAGCACCACGTCTACAGGGAGAATCCAGGAAAAGGGGATTGGGCTAAAAAGAAGGGACACAAGACAGGCTTTTCTGCACACAAACGCGGACTTTTCCTCCTATAGTCCCCCGAAGCATTTGCATATAAAAACGAAAATAATGCACCACGGTGCTAACTAAATTTAAGTCTTTGGAGAAATTGCAGGCACTGGTAGCCATACGGAAAATTTGTGCTTCGTTTTTGTTTAATTTTCTTCTGGAAGAATGTTTTGACAAAGTGAAGACTGCGTCAAATACAAAGACTAATTTGCTCCTTTGAAATTGTTTAAAAAGAGTAGCGAGATGGCACGGTGGAGGCTGAAGTTGCTTGTCCGACTGCTGCTGCTGGCAGTGCTATTGGACGCGAGCACGCAAGCGGGGACCGACAAAAAAATCAACCCTGAGGTGAGTTGGGAGAGGAATGAGGTGAGAAGAATTTAAAAAAGAGAGTCCCTCGGATAAGGGGGATAAATGCATTTGACGTTTATAAGAAATGTTACCATATACCTGTAAACATTAGCCAATTGTTTCCCATATATAAGATTGTTATTCGCCTTATTGAGCTAATATACAAAACAAACAAAAAAACAAAGATAATTTGTGTGAAAAAGTTTGTTTACCAAGTAAAGAACACAGACAGTTATCTTAGCATTTTCATAGAAATAGTACTCAACATACTACTACAGAAATACTACACCAATCCTAAAAAATGTACTGCAGAAATACTACCGGTACTAGTATCCAACAAAATTACTGAAGAAATACTACAAGAATACTGCAGAAATACTATAAAAAATACTAATGCAGAAATACTACAAGAATGCTGCAGAATTAATATAAAAATACTAATGCAGAAATACAACAAGAATCCATGCTGTTTTCGTGAGGTGTTTTCAGTTCTTGTGTGATCGTATTTATTATCTAAGTTTTACAACTTTTTTTTCAAAATGCCACCAAAATTTACAACCTCTCAGCAATCAATATTCAAATTTTTGCAATCACTGTAGGCTGACAGGCTTATCTGAGTAGAAATCAGTTTCAGACTACAAATGATCTTTCGAATTACTGTATATTGGATTTGGGCTCCTGGTCTGAATGCAGCTTAAAAGGGGGAAACAAAAAAAAACTTTTTTTTCCCTTCAAATAAAAACGGAAATAGTTCATTGGAGCATTACAAGCAATTCAAACTGCAATCATGGTCAAATAAAAAGTAAATTCTTAGCAGTCACCAAAATCATCTTTGTAAAAAAAAATTGATGGTGCGGGAAAATAATGATTCTGATTGTGGGTTGTAAAAAGTGAGGTATTTTAACGTATGACAAATCATCAACAGAAAAGGATGAAAACAAGAAAAGTTATTTGTTGTTGGCACGGGAAGGGAAGATGGGAAGGGCTTTGTTTAAGCAGGGTTAGAGGAAGCTGCCCATAATGATGATCGTGTTCTTCAAAACGCGGAGGAGTGCTGAGACTGCAAAACCAAGCAAGCATGAGAAGGCAAACGGGGAGAAATATGAGTTTGTATTGTGGTCGGGGGAGAGTCAAAGGCAATTTTTGTGGGCATGGGAGGGGGTTTTGAGAGCTGTGGGTTGGTTAATATTTAGGGGGATGGGGAAAGGTAATTGTTGACATCTGTCTTAAGTTACTGCTCAGCAGACTGGGAGATGTTTTTCAGCCTCTCCAAGAAAAGTCAGCTGTGGAAAAACACAGCTCGCAGATGAGAGCAGTTTTCCAGCTAATTTTTTGTCTTTCTTTGTGCATAAAATCAATTTGATTTGCTTGATTGCTTTGATCAAGTTCTTGTGCCAAACTTCTTCCTCATTGTTATTGCAGCTGTCCTTGTGGAAGAATGTTACTTTAGTACCGCTGACCTACATTCAAGTGCTAAACGAAGGGGACGATGTATTATTCAAATGTAAACGCAGGAGCTGCATTCCCCCACCAAATTTAAAATCCAGATTCGAAACTAGACACCTTCTGACAATTTGTAGTTTGCAATATTCACAGTTTGACAATCGAAACACCCGCAAAATGTCTCAATAGTTAGAGGATATGTTTTACTCTTAGTCTCTTTTCAAATAATTCTATGAATCTGTCTTCAATTTAGCTGGGTTATGCTAATATTAAAAGAATAGTTCACCAATATAGCGATTTGACTATTTTTCTTTTATTTGTTACAAGGTATTGTTGCTTTATACGAAACATCAGTAGGAAACACTTATTAGGTGGAGATTGATGTTTCTATGTGAACTCTAAATACCGTAACGTTAACTTTAGAAACAAATTTCTCACTAGTGAGGCACACTTAATAGAGCTACTTTTTATAAAGTGTGAATAAACTCTCTCTTAGAGCAGGGTTGTCAAACTAATTTGAGCTGGGGGCCAAATGCTAGGTAAAAAAAACTCATGGGGCCCAGACTAGTGGGTTTAAGGGAGAGAAATAAAGAGAGAGCGGGAAAGGGATACAAAGGGAGAGACAACAAGGTAAACAAAGTAAGAGAGAGAAGGTAAGACACACAGGGAAAAAGAGTGAGAGAAATAAAGACGACACAATAGGGGGGAAGAAGAAGAGACAGAAAAATAAAGAGATAACTAAAAATAAATCTAAAGCAAGAAATAGAGAAAGATCAGAAGAATGTGAGAAAAGGACAAAGAGAGAAAGAGTGAGGAAAACAGTGCACATGAGAAAGAAAGATAAAGAAAGGGAGTGAAGAAGACAGAAAAAACGTAAAATCAAATCAGGAAAGAGTGGAAAATGAGAGACAGAGAGAGACTACTACTACAGTTGCCTGGAGATATTTAACAGCTCATTTTTCTCTCTTCTCTTTGTGTCGAGCCTGATTAAAACCCTTGGCAGGCCTGATTCGGTCTCCGGGCCACCTGTTTGACACCAATGCCTTAGAACAGGGGTGTCAAACTCATTTTAACTCGGGGGCCACACGATAGAACAAACATTCTGTTGGGGGCCGGGCTTGTAGATTAAAGAGAAAGAAAAAGAGATATAAAGAAATAAGAGAAAGAGGGAGGGAAAAGGAGAGAAGGTGGGAGAAAGAGTGTCGTTTCGTGGGCCGGATTCAATCCCTTAGCGGGCCTGATCTGGCCCGCGGGCCGCCTGTTTGACACCTGTGCCTTAGAAGATCAAGTAGAAAAATATTTTCTGATCATTATATCCTTGAATGTGCTTTATACTGTGTACCAGGTAAAATATAACTATAACCATTGTCAATTGCAGCAGTGTGATGTCATGGCATACAAGGCCTTCTCTACTGGCCTAAGAATATCATAATCATACTTTTTCCTTGATAACTTACTTAATAATTCAGAATTGTCAGCCTTCTGTCATTGCTTGCCCCTGGTTGTGCTGATTACAGATGTGTGCTTTCACATTTAGGCATTCAAGCAATCACATTTCAGCCATTATTTGTTGCCAGGCTCAGTAATCTGCCAGGAGGCCTTTAAAGAACAATTCTTAATGCGCTTGTAGCATAACATGGGTGTCAATAACACCGTTGGTTTAGCTAACGTGATTTCGATTTGAGGGCACCACGGCCTTATAGCAGCCGTAAGGAAAAATCAGCTAGGTGTGGGTAATGCACCAAGGTCTAAAATCTATTTTTCTACTAAATCATAATACCATTTATATTTTTTCTCTTTACAGTGAATTTTAAACTCATTCAAACTTTGAACTTTTTTACATTAAGCAACTTTAATGTCAAGAATCACTGAAAAACACACAATATGTATTGAAAAATATTGACTTTTCAGTGCCACAACAAATAAACTATGAAATAGAAGAAAACAACTTCCATTTGTTATGTAAAACACATTCTCCTTCAAAAACACAGGAGAAGTACAAAAAAAGATTAAATACATAACAAATTTAAAGTCAAAATTCCAGAATCACTGAAAAAAATGCATATTGACCGATCACAAGAGAAAAAAGCGACTCGAAAATACATCTGCTTTTGGTAACTGGGGAGTGGGCTCTCGTATACAAAAAATATGACTTGACTTGTCATTCACATTCATGAGCCAGCTCATACAGCTGGTTTGTTGGCGAAAGACTCATCCCTCAAGGCCTAGGTGTGAAATAAACGGCCCACCACTGGTTAATTTTACACACAAGTCAATGTAATAATTTTTTCTAATGTGTGTTGAAATAAAATTAGATTGTAAAATGTAACAACTGAACAAGTATTCGACCAAGATGTAGGCTGCTTTGACTGCAGTTGTAATCCAATTATATGAACCAACATTTTACTGACTTATTCTATTACGCAGACTGAGTCTGGAAAATGTGAAATTTAACTTATTCAATTTGCTGCAGGTGCTTATGTCAAACTAATTTTAAGGTTCAACTCATGTGTGTTTTTGGCCAGGCATTTTTCAGCAAAAACTTCAGCACAGTGTAGTGATTAATTACCTGGTTTTTATGGCCTTTTAAATGATCTATAATTTTTCACTGTATTCTCGTATTCTGCCACCTTAGATGTATTTAAAGAAATCCAGTCCCCTGTTGCTTGGTTGGACTTATTTACTGATCATATTTCTGTGACAACTTCAGTCGGTGGTCACCAATTTTGTGGTTAAACACGCACAGGTGCTGAAGACGCATGGTGAAGTCATTTCCTCTTATTTGACGAATCCACTCTGAGGAAAGATGTGGGCATTCGGTTTTTGCTTGGCCATTCAAACACCTTGGTGTGTTAACAAGCTTGTATGACATAGGCACTAATACAAGCGTGGATTTGTTCCTCTCCACATAAAACTTTTTTTTTTGTCAAAGAAATGACTCTCATATGAGATCATTTGATGGATGTTAGATGGATGTAAACTGGGGGAATACCCCGCGAAGACAGTAAGGGGGCTGTTGCAAACCACAAAAGAAGCCGTTGTGCACAATTGAGTCACACAAGTTTTCATGAAAGATAGAAATGTATAAAGTTAATCAATGTAATTAAAGCATCTGTTGCTAACCCTACCTCAAAATAGGACTTAGTACACTTCATGTTTTTGGTAGTACAATTTTTCATGGTTGGTATTAAGCAGTGGTGGGCCAACAGGGCCTTCAAGGCCTGCCCTGCTGGCTTAATAAATACCATGTGATGTTAATTATATTTTTCCATCAATACTTAATAAATAATTCGTAATTGTAAGTAAGCTTCTTTTCCTTACTTTTCAATGGAAGTGCTGCTGCCAGATGTCTCATCTCATTAGCTGCACCGCTTATCCTCAGTAGTGTCGCAGGGGTGCTAGAGCCCATCCCAGCAATCATCGGGGAGTGGGCAGGGGACACCCTGAACTGGTTGCCAAGGACAGACAACTCGCTCGCTCATTCACATCTAGGGACAATTTGGACCGGCCAATCCACATGAAATGCATGTCTTTGGAATGTGGAAGGAAACCGGAGTGCCCGGAGGAAACCCACGCAAGCACGGGGAGAACATACAAACTCCGCACCGGAAGTCCGGCAGCTGGATTTGAACCCACACAGGAGGTTTCAGAGACCTTAGAACTGTGCCACACACGCGCTAACCACTGCGCCGCCGTGCTGCCCGCTCCCAGATGTGTGCTTTCATATTTAGGCATTTAACCAATCACATTTAAGCCAATAGTTGTTGCTTGGCTCAGAAAACTACTCCGAGGCCTACACAAAAATATGTTAAAGGCCGTGTTCTGTAACATCAGTCTTCAAGTAAGCTGTTGGTTTAGCTAATCAGGGTTGGTGTCTAAGCGCCTGCTAGCATGCTTTGAGAAACGCCACAGGTTTCACATACTATGGTTGGCTGGGGGGGTGGTAGTTCACCAAAGTGATCACGCCAACAGCCAACCCTAACTCCAAACTTGAAGAAACCGTTCTGCTCAAGGAATTATATTATTGTATTGATTTAATAGTGAAAGATTGTATAACTCCGAAGTGAGCAGATCCAGTTTGTTCACGAAGGACACGTCACTAATTCAGACTGGAGCTGAAGGCCTAAGTGTAAAATGCACTGCCTGCCACTGATATTAAGATGCCTTGACGAAAAGCAAATGTGATGTCACGTTGGTGTTATATTTGGTTACATTTTAAGGTCTCAACATAAAAGGAAGTCTCTTTAAAACAGAGTTAAACACAATTACCAAAATGAAAACCTTGAGGAAACTATACTTATACAATACATGTGAGGATATATTAATAAACAAAATCCAGGCCTCACACATGTAATGTGTATACTATATGTGTGGGACCTACAGTCTACACTGAAAGAAAGGAAGGAAGGATGACCATTTTTTTGTGTTCTGCTTTGTTGTGGACAAAGACTCGCCCCCTTAGGAAGGATGGGTGGCCCAAAGGCAGAATCCCTTAGGAGGGATTGATGTTGTGGCAGGAAATGAGGTAATCGCTGTAGGGGTAACCTCAACAAGAGGAAATGTTACCATGAAATGACGTTTTGAAATGACACGGCCATGATACCATATTGTCCTTGGCAAAGGCAATTTTTTGCTGATGGCAGTTGCAAGCGTTCTATTACCAAGTAAGCCATTAATGTGACTGAAGTTGCTGTGTAATTCATTTCTGAATTCTAGTACATGTGGATGACCGACTTTGCTGTTGGTCAGGTTTTATTTTTTTTCCTTTGGCATTGACCTGGATGGAACAATTGACTTCCTTTTCGTACTGACGCTCTATTCCTCTTGCTAACTCTCGTCCTATGCAAAATGGAGACACGCTCCCCTTTCATTTTAACTCATAGGGGCGCTTATTATTATTATAGATTGAAAAACAAAACTCTGACTGTAAAATAGAATACATTTCTTAAGGGTTACTTTAAAAAAGCATCATTTTCACATATTTTACTTCCAAATCGTTATTAATGTTGACAGCCACTATCTACACAAATACTCACTGTTTCCGCTTCATTTGACTTCTTATGTTACTCAGTTTATTAGTGGTGTAAAAATAGCGTTGTTCAAAAGTGAATAAGACTTTGTCATGTCACATGAAGAAGGCCGTTTAAGGAAGCGTGAAGAATGCCTTAAACCTCAAACTAGCAGAACAGCAGACTTTTGAGAGGATTATAAAAAACAGTGACAACTTCTCAAATACTGTTCGAATTGGACTTTAAAAAGCCATGTGTCAATAGTCCCCATGATGCCAATACCAACAATTTATGATTCCTATTGAGAATTATGAATTAATTAATTAAATAAGTAATTAAGGGGAAGGCCGCGATTAACGTGGATGGATGGTGTTATGAGTGCACTGCAGGAAAGAGGTCTAAATATAATGAAAGCTAGAGCTCTTGTTCGTGATAGAAAGGAGTGGAGAGGATTGTGGACGCGTTCTCAAGGATGGGCTGGGCACCCGTATGATGCGGCAGGGGTAAACCAGTGAAAGCTGTCGGGCCCTGCTGTTGAACAAAAGAGTGTGTTGTGTCACCCTGACCCGAGTGACATGGCCGCTTTCTGGTGTCCCATTTCATCTGGAGGGACGAAAGCATGACCAACTTAGGTGCCGAGGTGCCTAACTTGTTTGGGTGTTTGGGCAATTGAGTTGGCCATGGTCCAAAAATGTTTGTGTGTGTTTTTTTGCCATTTTTTCCCTTTTATTTTCTTGTTATTGTATGTGTTTGTCTTGCTGTCGGTCACCCCTCTTGAGGGATATGACCAAGGTAGATAGATAGATAGATAGATAGATAGATAGATAGATAGATTGAGAATTAATGTTTTTGTCACAAAATCAGGACCTGGTGTCATCCCACTCTTATGCAGTTTGCCTACCATGTTCCCTTTACATAACTACTTCTCTGGTAACACTAAATATGTTTTTTTTCTGGGGAGCATTGGGGAGTTTTTTCTTTTGTTTATTTTCTGTTTGTGATTTGTGTTGGAATTATATACTGTATTTGCAAGGGTGTGTTTTCATGGAAAACATGAAACTGTCTGGTTAACCCCAAACATTGCCTCATGCCTCACTTTGGCAAACCGACTGAAAGGAACAGGCAAAGAAATCATAGTTTTACTTTTGCATCTCTGATAGAACAGATAAAAATGCGGTACTCAGTTAATCTTTTGATTTTTTTTTTCCCCCCTTCTCCATACAGTAGAAAAATACACAAAAAAGAAAGTATTGCGATATGTTTCTCATGAAGTGTTAGCACACAGAAAAAACATTTTAATTGCTTCCCAATTAAGACAAAATCGTTAGTACTCTGATTAACCCCATTGTTACATCAACACACAATCAATACTCTACCGCATACGATCATTAAAACTACATTTCTAACTTAGGGACTATTAAAATACAGCTCACCATTCTCATTTACACAACCCTTCAAAAATTCGAGTCGCTTAGAAATGCCCTTATTGTTGAAAGAAAAGCACTGTTTTTTTTCAATTAAGTTAACATGGCACTAATCGGAATTACACCTCATACACTGTTAACTCGGTAATGTTTTGAATGTAATATCTACATAGGTGTATATTTTCCATTTTCAGCAACTAGCACTCCAGTGTTCTAATGGTACGTAGTGTTTGCTAATTGCATTAGAAGGCTAACGGGTTATTATAGAACCCTTGTACAACTATGTTAGCACAACTGAAAACGGTTTAGCTTGTTTGAGAAGCTCTAAAACTAGGCATCTTTTAACCTTGTCAAGTATCAGGAGCATCACATTTATGGGTGTGAAACTTTCTGAAAGGCCATAAAAAGGGAACTTTCATTTGAAACCCGACAGTCTATTCTGAAATGAAGGCTTTTCCATGCAAGAAAATGCCAAGAAACTGAGGCTCTCCTAAAATAGTATGTACTAATACCTTCAGAGTTCAGCACAAACGGGTTCATACCAGAGTTGAGAGAGAAGTGGGAGCAAAGTACATTATTCTCTAGTTTGAGGAATAGACACTTTATAGGTCCTCAACTAGCAGCTTCTTTAGACCGTGCCCACAAAAAACAGTGTCAACATCTTCAGTGAAGAGGTGACCCTGAGATGCTGGCCTTAAAAAGGAAGGGATTATCATTGGAAAAAGAACAAACATTGATGACTCGTTTGATAAATAAATGTGACTTTTTTATGGAAAACACAAAATTGTCTTGGTGACCCCAAACTTAAGAACGATAGTGCGGCAGTAGCTCAGGAGGTAGAGCGCTCGTCTTGGGATCAAGGGATCCCAGTTCGAATTCCGGCTTGTCCGTGTTACATGTCGAAGTGTCCTTGGGTAAGACACTGAACCCCTAATACCCCCAATAAGCAGGTTAGCGTCGACAATGGCTGCAATACAAGGCCACTATTGGGAAATGTGGAGCACATTGTAAAGCGCTTTGGGAAGTCATTGACTTGAAAAGCGCTATATAAATGCAGATCATTTCATAGTGTATATTACTACACATAACACTCTTCCTTTTCCACTTGGGTGCAATGTGATTTGAGACAGTGAGTCTTTATATGTGTCCACTGGTGCCCAGTGTTTGAGTCACAACCAGAAAGGGCTCATTCAAGGTAAAGTAGTATAAACACTAAAACCTCTACGGCTCACTGAGACAGACGAAGAGTGAGAAATTGGACCTTCTTCATGCCAAACATGGTCAAGTTGGATAGGAATCTGTTCCCTCTATACGAGTGGGAAAGGTGAGATGGCACAACATTCATTTGGACAGGTAACTTAAAATTAGTTTTACCTGGTTATATCAGTATCAGAAATTATTTTCCCCCCATTTTATTAACACTCCACTTATTGAAACATAAATATTTTGTTTGTCGCCGTCACGAATGGCAGCCACTCCAGCAGCTCCCGTGTTATTTTCGATTGTTCTCAGTTATTTTCGATTGTTCTCAGCTTAGGGATGCTGCTGGAAAAGTGAATTTCCCTTCGGGGATGAATAAAGTATCTATCTATCTATCTATCTATCTATCTAGTGGCTGTAAACCTTTGAGGGCTGAGCAGATATTTAAGGAGGTTAGCACTCCTTTGTAGACAAATGGTGTATACTGTATGGTTCAAGAGGAGAAGCTCTTCAACAAACATGACATCCCTTCGATATTTATATGAAGTATGAGCAGCAGATGGGGATGATTGATAGGCACTGGGTGTGGTCTGAACTCTGGGTTTTCCACGAAGGGAGAACGGGTGGAGTGATGAGGTTAAGACAGAGACTTTGAGGGTTGGATCCAACTTTGGTTGCAGAATTCCCTGCCTAATTAAGGTCTGACGCTGCAGCCATCTGCTGAGCTTTGCCCGCAGCCCGCGTCTCACCCTTGGACGCTCCCTGTGCCCTTTACTGCGGTGGACTCTTCACTTGTATGTGGGTCTCCCGATTCAAAGGGCTGGGATTCAGTTCTTGCTAAAGCCTGGAAGGATTCTCTTTTTGCTTGCGACGGTTTTCATCCTCCCATGTTCTCTAACTAAAAGTAAAAATACATTTAAAGTTCATATCAGAGTAATCGCAAAAATGTTTCAAATGTATCAACCTTAAAGGTGAGGTGCTTCATCTGAGGTATTCTTAAAAAAGTTGCAAGTAAAATATTTTTTCTATCAAGGATTTGTTAAGAATGCACAATTTAATTCAAAGGGCCCTAATGCTTTATTTTCCACTGCACATATCTACCGTACTTTTAGCAGAGCTGTCGGGGGAACACATTATGTAGGAGGAATGAGGGAGGTGGAGTGCTGGAGACTGCTGAATGCTCGTCCCTAAAATTTTCCCCTATTTGTTAGTGTAGCATTAAAATGATACCAACAAAGTTGCACTGTCTCAGTTGCAAATTTCCTAGAAAATCACTATGAACCATCACTGGTGAGATTGGTTCTGAATCTGTCTGCTGGCACCATGTTAGTGCGCCAGGGTGTAGAGAATGACAGTAAGAATTTAGTAGCACTGAATAATATTTAGCTAAAAATTTCTAAAGTGAAAACCATTTATGACTGGTGTAGCCTGCGACCCTTCTGAGGATAAGCGGTGAGGATAACAGATGGATGATCTATCTATCCACCCTGATCATATCCCTCGAGAGGGGTGACTGACTGCAATACAAATACATACACAAAAACAAAGAAAAGAAAAAAAGGAGAATTAGCAGAAAACACAAAAAAATTGACCATGGCCAACCCAAATACCCAAACAAGTTAAGCACCTCGGCACCCAAGTTGGTTATGCTTTCTTCCCTCCAGATGAAACGGGACACATGAAAGCGGCCATGTCACTCGGGTCAGGGTGACACAACACACTCTTCTGTTCAACAGCAGGGCCCGACAGCTTTCACTGGTTTACCCTTGCCGCATTTTACAGGTGGCCGGCCCATCCCTGAAAACGCGTCCAAACATCCCACTATCCTTTCCTAACACCTATCTACTCATTCTTATCACCAACAAAAACTCTAGCTTCCACTACATTTAGACCACTTTCCTCCAGTGCACTCATAACGCCATCCATCCACGTCAATTGCGGCCTTCCTCTTTGTCTCCTTCCATATACTTCTGCTCTGTTGATCCTCTTCAACATTCGCTCCTCATCCATCCTCTCCATGTGTCCAAACCAACCGAGTACTCTCATATCTACGCGCTGGCTCAGTTCCCGATTTATTTGTAAATGGAAATAATCTGGCGAAAAGAACAGATTAGAAGAAGCAACGTCCAAAGAAGCAGAAATGTTAAAGGCAGATTCCTTTTTATCTGTCGGCATTATCATGTGTTTCGGATTCAATGGATTGTCCTTGACATAAAAAAGCCATTTTCGGGGACATTCAAATTGACGACTCCCAGGGGACATACTGGGGTGTTACCCAGGCTTTATAGTTTTTGGGTATCTTGTTTCAGACTCGTCGTGATATATCTCTGAAGAGTATATTTTGAATTGGTCATCATACCTTGAATCCCAATAGTTTATGCTTTCCAATGATGTGTGGCATGGCATATTCTATTGACTAGTGACATCGTCAGACACATATTTGTTTTTCTAAAGTCCGGAGGCTAGCCGGCGAAACTTTAAGGGATTAAGGTACCGTGTATTATTAAAACTCTGTGTCCGTCCGAGTCTTTCTTTGTAAATATCTCATGTTTCAATGTGGGCACATGCGGCCTCTGTATGTACGAATGTTTTTTCCTTTAAAAATGTACTGGGTGCAGCTTATAAACAGGTGCGTCTTCTAGTCCAAATGTTACGGTACTCACAAAAAAACAAAACAAGCACAGAAAATGCTCTTTAAAAAACCCCAAATCAAATCACCTTTTATAGTCCGGAAAATACCCTATGTACAATACATGAATATATAGGTGGGATCAGTTTGGGCCCATCCCAATATGAAACCATGAGTGACTTTTTAGTACAAAATATCAATTTGGGTTAATGGTTGAAGTCACAATAGCCTCTTTGTTTGTTTTTTCCTTTGGGTTATTGAGGCAAAGAAACTGTGCGGGAGCCGAGCTTAGCGGCTGGCGTCTTACCAAGTATCAGAGCAGCTTCGCGGTCAAATGGTTTTTCCAGAGAAAAGTAAGGTGAAGTTCAGCCTGTGAATCAGGCAGAACCCAATGACCACCTCAGCACTGACTCCAACTCAAAAGAGCAGGGAAGTGTTGTAAAAAGTCATGTCAGTGTTTTAATCCAAAGAGGGAATTTCCTTAGGCGGTTTCCGTCTTGCAGGGGTTTTGTCGAAATTTGAGCTCAGTATGTGTCTGATCAGCATTTTGGATCTGTTTTTGCTCTCAGTGTGTTATAAGCTTGACTGTTGATGGGCGAATTGCATTCAGGATAGAAGGAGGCGTTAGATGATGCTGTTGCCGTCATTGCAGCAGAAAACAAAACGGATGATTTTGCGCAATCGTTTTATTTCACAACAGTTAAACTTAATACATCCACATGAGGTTTGTGTTATTCCCAAAAATACATTCTGTTCTTTTACTTTGGTCCAGGTTTTAAAAACTAATAAAGATGTGTTGTGTCGGAGTATGTACTTGTTTCTGTATTTTTAAAAATCCCATGACAGTTGTTTTTGTATGGTTTTGTACCACCTATGCTATTAGGCAGAGTGAAGAAAAGCTACTGGACTAGAACTAGGTTTGATGAATGGTATGATTTAAAAGATGAAACACCAGAGTGAAGATTAACTGTAACAATCGCCAGCAACAAAAAAGAAAAATGGACAAGACAATAGACAACATTTAACATGAATTATCATAAACTAATACTCTTATTTGGTTTAAGGTCTTAGATGAGAAAGCCTAAATTTGGTTATTTTTAGTTTAGCAACACTGTTTTATTTCAAATTCTGTTTGATAACTGGTCATACACTCTAATCTCAGTTGATAACCCTATTATTAGTCGCAAAATGTGTTTTTGTGCACACTGATTTTAAAATTGGCCTAAATCCATCTTCAGGTCAGAATTTAAAGTCAGATTTTAAAACAATATTTTCAATGACAATTCAAATTAATGATGATGCTCTAAGCACACTTTAATTTTCAAAGTTCAGCACTCCACTGTCAAGATCAAAGGAATAATCCTATTCCTACCGTGACCTTGATGTAGAGCTCTATGATATATCATATGAGAGCCATAGCTATTAAATTTACACAGAAACTAGTCAGGTTACTATTTAAAAATAATCAACAGGGATATTTTGATATCAAACATTAAAAGGAGATTTTAAATTCCATATAAATGTTATTATCCGTTATTATGAGTAATGTTTTCTTAGTGCATCGAAGCAACCTTTTAAAACTACAAAGAGAAACTGAAACAAACTCACCAACACTTGTTTAAGTTGGGTTTTCTTTCCCTTGTGAATCACACCATCACCGGGTGGAGTCAAAAGGAAGGTTTGGTTTGAAAAGGAGAGATTTGGTTTTCCAGTCAATGTCTTGCTAACAATTGCGACAATAATGGCAATTGTTTGCTTGCAGAGAGCAATAATGAAAGATAAGCTAACGACACTCGCTGTATCTATGATGCCTTTTTTTCCAAACTTTTCTTAAACAAGGGATAACAAATTTGTTCGCTAGTTCAATAATTTCATTTTGTTTAATAATTTAGTTGTATAAATCAATATTTACTACAATGTTTTTCCAAAAATATTTTGAATTATCCCTTTACATATTAATTTATTTTTATGCATTTTTTTCTATTTTTGCAGTCTTGGCTGCAACAATATGGTTACCTTCCGCCAGGGGACATGCGTACCCACACCCAGCGTTCCCCTCATTCCGTCTCCTCAGCCATCGCCACCATGCAGAGGTTTTATGGCCTCACTGTCACCGGCTCTTTCGACACCAACACCATCGAGTGAGTATCCTGAGATGGTTCCACCTTCCACCAAGTTTTTCAGCGAGCGTGAAATACATCAAAAGTGAATATGTTGTCTAACGCGGTGCGCCACAGGGCAATGCAGCGACCCCGTTGCGGTGTGCCGGACAAATTCGGTGCCGAGCTGAAGACCAACCTCAGAAGAAAGCGTTATGCCATCCAGGGTCTGAAGTGGACCAAGAACCAAATCACTTTTTCGTAAGTGAATTTTCAACACTTTTAAAAATTATTATTATATTAGGAAAAATTTTACGAGTCTTATTATCGTCAAAAGTTTTGGAGCGAAACGAACAAATTTCAAGAAGCAACGTCTAATGTAGCAGAAATATTTTCAGCCGGATTTTATTTATCTGTCGACATTATCGTGTGTTATGGAGCAAATATTTTACACTGTTGAATTCAAGTGATTGCGACCCTACTGAAGATAAGCGGGGCAGATAATGGATGGATGGATGAATTTATCGATTGTCATTGATGTAACAAAGCCACTTTTGCACACATGCAAATAATTTGAAGACAGCCAGGGGATGTGATGGTTTTCGGGTATCTTGTTTCTGATTGTGATGTTTCTGTGATCAGCATATTTTGAAATGACCATAATATCTTGAATCCTAAGAGTTTAATTATTTTAATGATATGTGGCATGACATATTTTAGTGACTGGTGACCAATGTTAGGTAAGTTACTTTAAAAATGTAATCTGTTACAGTTACAAATTTCTTTGTTTAAAATGTAATTGTAGTGTAAGGTTTAAATGACCCATGTTCATCTGGCTGCGAGATCTCAAAGCACAAGCGTCTCAAAACGCCCATGTCAGGTGACTATGCCACGTGAAACACGTTCCATCAGCTGTCAAAGTGTGAATAGGGTTGTCACCACACTACTTACGTAATAAATTACCAATTTATTACAAAATAGTGTGTAAAGTAGCACTAATGTAAAAATGTGAATGAAGAACTCTTTTCCAAAACGCTATAAATCAATTTTGATTGTTTTGATAAAAATGACAATTATTTACCCAGACCAAAATATTTTGTATTTAATTTATACAGTTAAAAATCATTTTTGGTTCTGTCTGAACACTATCGGCAATAATTGACAAATCAAAATACAAAAGCGTTAAACGGTGAGTGTAGGCTCATTTAAGACCTCCTGAGTACACCTACTACTACAGATTCAATTTCATATTGAAGATGAACAAATTAAAATGACAAGTATATTAACGGCCTGACAATACTATTGTTTTACCCAGTGAATATGCTGGAACGACGTGAATATTAGCAATCTTACCCGAAGGTGTTTTTTCAAGTTCGAGGTGGAGTCCTTCGACGCTGACAGGATGTGAACACTGGGCAGGCACCATTTGCACTGCACAATGGTGTTCTTCCTCTTTTCTTCCTTGAAAATGAATTTATACTTCTGCTTCCACCTTGTAAATACATTTTTCTTTATGCTTGTTCTCCTGCTAGCACTGCCAGCAGAGAAGCAATCGTTGCCACTGTTGTAATTACGTAAAAGCGCGGATGACAAATAATAATACCGGTAATAATAAGAATGAAATAATGACAAAAAGCCAAAAAACATATAAGCCACAGCAATATAAACTAATAAATTAATAAAAACAGTAATTAAATTAACAAAAGGGACCAAACACGGCGCAACCTCGCACAAATTGTAATCCAGTTACATGCTCATGGAATGTAACTCATCTGAATACTTTGTTTTTGCTTGTACTATAACAGATTACAGTTACTTTTATTTTGTATCCCATGTAATCCGTTACTCCCTAACCCTGCCAGTTACATCGTACAGATGCGCATTTGTTTATCAACAGTCTGACGGCCCGCCGGCGGAACGTTAAGAGTTTGAATATTGAATGACTAACTTTTATGTATGAATCACCTTTTCTTTTAATTTGAAAAAAAAGTTTTTATTGTTTTGCAGCTTTATACGTTTTTTTTTTTTTGTTTTCTTTTGTTTTTTGGTCCGTTTCAAAATATTGGGTTGCCAACCCCTTTTCTATCCTTTTGCCAACTTTTAAAGACAATATTTTTCCATCCCCAGAATACAGAACTACACACCAAAAGTTGGCGAGTACGAGACCCACGAGGCCATCAGAAGGGCCTTCAAAGTGTGGGAGGGCGTTACCCCACTGCGATTCCGGGAGATCCCCTATCATTACATCAGAGACAAAGTGGAAGAGTTTGCCGACATCATGATCTTCTTTGCGGAGGGTTTCCATGGCGACAGCAGCCCTTTTGACGGCGAGGGTGGCTTCCTGGCGCATGCTTATTTCCCTGGTAATGGTATTGGGGGCGACACCCACTTCGATGCGGCTGAGCCTTGGACCATCGGAAACAGAGATCTGCAGGGTAAGGTGCCACATGGTATGAGTGGCTTTTCATGACCGGTGAGCAAAGCAAGGATGGTGATGTTTTTGTTCGGGATCTAAGTATGTATACAGTATCTCTTTGTCCGTTTGTTTGTGTGTCTGTCCATCCAAGAAAAGGTGAAGATATGTAAGTTACCCTAGATGTGAAAACAGCCCAAAAAGCTGACCTGGTATTTTTGGAATTGTTGACTCAGCGGCTTTCCCAGAACATAGCAAGTTAAGCCAGGATCACAATCTATCACAATCAATTAAGTAGATTACTCTCAAAGTGAAAATGCCCACCAAAACTGACTCAGCAGTTTTCCAGGCCAACATTCCCCTCTTCCAGCGCCAGAACAACATTCAATTTCATCACATTAGACCAGTGATTTTCAACCACTGTGCCGCGGCACACTAGTGATTTGAGAGATTGTCAGGTGTGCCGTGAGAAATTATCCAATGTCACTTTTTAAAATTTAAAATTCTTTAAAACATTTATGAATCATTTTCTGCAAATATAATGTCATTGTCAATTGTCTGTGCTGTAAAAACAGGGGGTTTTATAAACTATATTGTATATACTGTTCAGTGTCATTTTACAACAGATTTGGTTAGTGGTGTGCCGCGGAATTTTTCCAATGTAAAAAAAACGTGCCCCGGCTCAATAAAGGTTGAAAAACACATTTGACATTAGAGGGGTTTACCTGTATGTAATAAAATGCCTCGAAAAGCTGACTCTGCACCTTTGGTTTTGCTGACACAGACATTCCATTCTCTAAGGCCAGAAGAACATTGAATATCAAAATCATCTTTTTCAGGCAGTCTGGTCGGTCACCTCAGATGTGAAAAATCTTAAAAAGCTAACTTGGCATTTTTGGTTTTGCTGACTTTCCCAGCTTTCCCAGAAAGACATTTCACTCTCTCAGGGCAGAACAAGTTTTGCCAGGATCACAATATTTTACAAGAACTCTGCTAGGTCACTCTAGAGGTGAATGACCCTGCCAAAAGGGGAAATGCCACTTTTGTCTGATGTAAGCTTTTGCCATCGTTTAAAAGCCAACACCAGGTAAAGTTAGGTCAGGGGTCTCGAATTTACGGTTCGCGGGTCACTTGCAGAAATCAGGATGATGGTTTAAGGCCCCAGCCTTAATATGCATTTTTGAAGTGAGTGCAGCCCATTTTATTTAAATTTTTATGTACCTATTTTTATCAACATTGTACACCGGGGTTGCAAAGAAAATGTCAGTGGCATTTTTATGTTAATGACAATACAGATAATCTTCAATCTGGAATCGTTTTACCGATTGGTTGATTTATTGTCTTATTAATCCTTTTATTTTTAGATCTTATTTTGTGTATAAAATGTACCCAATTACTTCTGAATTATTGGTGTATTTATTTATTAGAAACATGTTTTATTTTCTTGCTAATTCTTATACTGTTTACTTTATTTTACTTAACTTATTTTGTGTAAGAACAAAAAAGATGCAGTGATCCCTCGCTATAACGCAGTTTACTTTTTACGATTTTGTCAATTCACGGTTTTGCATTGTGTATTGTGTTCTCTATTATGATTGGCGAAACGACCCTGAAGATAGTAAGTGGTGGTCATAAATTAATAAACTTTAACAGTATACAGTATTTTTATTTGTTAAACAAGTCTTTGGGACTGTTAAAATGTATTAATCTTTGATTGCAATGAATTTTATTACTTAACCTTTGAGTTGTTCTCATTTCTAGGACGATCTTTGTACTTTTTTAACATGGAAATGTGAATAAAAACACATTTCACGTTCCTGTCATAAAAAAAGTCATACCATATGAAGTTAAATAAAATATCATTTAGGTGATTTGTGATGGGTCAATTGTATCATAAATGTTAAAAAATATAGATTTATCATAACAAATTTTGTCCATCATTTTGGAACCTATCCCCTCCGACAAAGGACTGATTATTGTATTTGAGAACAGTGGAATGTTTTCATCAGAGATTTTCTTTTGGGAAACCATCTCAGCCAGACCCTAGCTCCTGCGGCCCCCCAAAAACCGAGTCTGGGACCACTGCTTTAAGTCCTTGCTGGCATGTGCATCTTGCAATAGTGGACATGTTTCATCTTGCATGTGTACGAGGGCGATCATTCCCGAAGTGCTTTGGAGATGAGGAAGTGTTTTTTAAGGTTGCCTTGAGTCAGGCTTTGCGTGACTGGTAAATGTTAGCATATCATGCCAACTATTTGTGTGCATGTTTGTCATCACATGAGTCGCTCGGGATGGGATATTGTTTTGGCTATTTGTTTGATGTATGGAAAAAGAGTTCCTGTATTGTGTATTAGGGGTAAGACCTGGATAAAAAATTCCAGCCTGACCTGACCCAGGCTCGCGGGTATTAAAGCCCCTCCCAGCCCGAGCCGATCATTTAACTTGATCTACAGGATTGAGCCTCAAGCAAACCCATATTATATTGTATTTTTCAAATCATGTATTGATTTTTTTATCAAGATATTTAATAAAGGTCATGCAACAATATTCCGAGAAAGCCCTAGTGAATTTTCAGGGTTCCTGCGGCTCCTTAAAGTGTTAAAAGGCATTCAATTTATTTTCCTAAAAAAAGGCCTTAATTGGCACTAAAATTTCTTAAATCCAACTTTCGAAAATCCTAAAAATTTGAACTCATTAATTAGATTTGTTTGTTTGAACTAAAAAAGATTTAGTGAAAAAAAAAAACTTTCATGCATCATGATAAAAACCTCTTCATGGATGTTGCAGAAGAGTTCCATGGAATTAGTTTTGATCTGCCAGTTTTAACTGGAAATCCATTATGTGCTTTAAACATCCTTTCTATTTATTGTTTTTAATGTCGAAATTTTTGAAAAGTGATATGTTTTTAAAACGGATTTGATAAACTTTTGTTTAAAATTACCTCTAATTCGTATGGTGTTTTTTTTGTTTTGTTTCAATTTTTTTGCTGGACTTAAAAAGGCATGAAAATTCTGAAAAGGTCTTGAATTTAACTTGCCTTAAGCTGTAGGAACCCTGATTTTGAGTTTTTTGATGCATATTTTTAAATGTGCTTAAAAAGGAGTACATAATACATTACTTTGCTTTACTTTACTATTTCTAAACTAATTTATTTAAATGGTTCACTCATAGAAAAATAAACAAATATAACATGTACTTGTAGATAGATATCTGCATGTGTATTTATTCATAAATGCAATTGAGAATAATCAGACAGGTCTACATTATCTTATTTCCTCATGTAGTGTTGATGTATTCGCATATCTTAAAAAATTAAAATCAATAATTTTTGTTCCCGAATACTGTTGTCATTACTAGAGAGGTACCTGGAGTGTTCTTACTTTTCAGTAGCAATTTCTTAAGGTAATTCAAAATGATTAAAAACGAAAAGGGATGTAGTAATTGTGTACTTGTGGCTTGTTCAGTCCTTGAGATTTTTTGTGATAAACAGCTATTCAAATAAATGTGACTTGCAATGAAATCTGGATGCACCATCATTTTGTCTGTCTCCTTGATAGTTTTGTCCTTGTTTTTCCAAATTATTGACGTCGTATAATGTTTCGGTGCCCGCAGGCAATGATATTTTCCTGGTAGCCGTTCACGAGTTGGGCCACGCCCTCGGTTTGGAGCATTCCAGTGACCCCTCGGCTATCATGGCTCCCTTTTACCAATGGATGGACACTGATAACTTCCAACTCCCTGAAGACGATCTCAGGGGCATACAACAACTTTACGGTGGGTAACAGGCTGTTTGAGGAGCTGTTTGAATTCCAACACCTTTTTTATTCTATTAAATGTATTAAAAAGGTTAAATGTCATCTGTGTTTGCACTTATCCAATCAATTTTTTCATTGCAGGTTCTGGATCAGGAGTCCCGCAGCCCCCATTTGTCACGCCTCGAATTCCAACAGATACAACCCCCGACTACACACCCGAGAAACCTCGTTTCGGCCCAAACATTTGCGATGGACACTTTGACACCATAGCCATCCTCAGAGGAGAAATGTTCGTGTTTAAGGTAAAGCACATCGTGTTTGGGCACAATTTAACAGGAGCCAGGGCAGTTGGGAAATTAGGTTTTGTCCCTTAACACCCAGGATAAATGGTTCTGGCGAGTGCGCAACAACCATGTGATGGAAGGATACCCCATGCCGATTGGTCACTTCTGGCGGGGCCTGCCTACTCTCATCGACGCTGCTTTTGAAAGGGAGGACGGAACATTTGCTTTTTTTAAAGGTTATTCTCATTTAAGTATTTGACCCCTCAAAAAGGTCTATAATTTTTTTTAAAAGGAAATAATCTTTCTACTTCCTCTGTGATTAGGTGACAGATACTGGGTGTTCAGTGAATCTGTCCTGGATACCGGTTACCCCAGGAAACTAAAGGAAATGGGGACTGGCCTCCCGAAAGATCGAATCGACGCCGCACTTTACTACACCCCCACTGGACAGACCTTCTTCTACAGAGGCGACAAGTCAGTCCTAAGAATTTGCTCATCTGTGGAAAATGAAACACCGTGTGGTCTTAGTTTCTCACTGACTCAGATCACAAAACATAAACTGAAAGGCCCGTTTCCCCTTTCATTTGTTCAGGTATTACCGTTATAATGAAGCATCACGGAGTGTTGACGCTGGTTATCCAAGACCCATTAACGTGTGGCAAGGAGTGCCCGACAACATCAAGTCAGCTTTCATGAGCAAAGATCAAGGTGAGTAATCTCAACCTAAATGTCAATAAGAATTTAATCAAGGCCCCACGTAATAAGCAACGTTGTACCATTAGTAAAAATAGTGTGAAGATGAGGTAAAATCGAATGCCATTCCCTGCATCATCTGTAACTCTCCCGATCTAGTGGTTAAGAATCAAAGTTTTCATTACTGCCGCAATCTGGATTTGAATCCTATTAAGATAATTCTCCTCACAGCATTTGTGACCCACATTGTTTATTTTGAGCTTAGTAAATCGAAACAAAATGTTATACCGATTTTTCATTAAAAACTAGGGGTGCGCTTTCTACTCAAATAAATACGGTAATAATAACCCCCTTGTGTTTGTTTTCCGGTAACATACCCCATGTTAGCGGGTCAGTGGCAACCTGTGTCTTGAATCAGCTGTAAAATACACTAAAAACAAAATTGATTGTTATTTTTTTTCCTCATTTCTTGGTGACCATGTTCCTTATCCATGAAAATATTGTATCTTTTATTTTTGTTGTGGGTCTCTAGGCCATATTTCTGCCAGCATACCCCTCAATTTAAATTTTGAAAAATGTTAAAATACACCTCAATGAAAGGTTATTTTGTTACCTATTACTTGGGGTAATACAACAATCATTTCTTTCTCATTTTGATATTATTAACTAATAATGACGTCTATCGTGTTAGGGTCGCTTTTGACGCAGATATTTACTTAGAACAAGGCTAAAATTCCTTCTTTCAGCTGTAGAACTTTAATCCAAAATGAAAAGCACAACAGGTCATAACAGAAAATACAAATTTGCAAGACCAAACAAACATCAGCCAAGAAAAGCCATGATCGATTTACTCGTTCCAAAACCAATAAATAACAAAATTAGTTTAAAAGTCTCTGTGGATGTCAGTATGTGTTAATGTGCATGTGTTGTGAAAAAACTTACACTTTTGCAGATATTATTTGCAGTTGATGAAATATATGTCTAGTCCACTCGTGATTTGTTTTGGCTGTAGCTAACGTTTCATTGGATGGTAAATGAACCAAAGTGCTTTAATAAGTATTCCACACTTACCCATTCACACGCTCACACAGCGATAGCGTCGTCAGCCATATAAGGCACTTACCTGCTTATCATGGACATTAGGGTTTCTGTGTCTTGCGCAAGGACACTTCGACATTTAACTCAGAGGAGCGGGCAATCGAACCTACAACCTCTTGTCCCTAAGACGAACACTACTTTTAGAATATAATAGAAGAGAATAGGATAGACTTGTCTTTATTGTAATTTATATCAACATTCAGAAACATTGTATGCAACAAGATTAGACAAGGCACTCCAATGTATTAAGTCTTAAGGATAAAAAGGCAAAAATATTTACAAGGTAGTGTTTAGAGACTGGTCTAAGTTATACGTATCCTTTTAACCTTTAATAATAGTACGATGAAAGAACAGTGCATTGTAACAATAGTGTAATGAAAAGTAGTGCAATAACATTTAGCAGCAACAAAAAGATTCAAAATAAGTCGCTAGATATAAACTTTCAGTTTTCCGTACTGTTTTAGGCTGTTGTTGGCCTTGGGGAAGAAATTGTCTATGGGCTCTTGGTCTTTGTTTCAAGGGAGCTCTAATGGAAGGCAACAAGTCAAAGAAAGCGGGTGGCCAGGGTGGGAAGAGTCTTTTATCAAGTTGATGGCCCTGAGTCAAAACTGAGCCTTACAATCCAAATGTAACAACTTTAATTAGAGCATTTTATAATGTATTGAAAAAAATGTGTACCTGATGTTGTTAAAATAGACATCCCTGAAAAAGTCAAGAAGCTTTGATGCAAAAAACAAATGTATCTGTTTTTTTGTATGGAGAGTGTAATACAAGAGGGGGGTAATAAACACATACATGCACAAAATAGTAAGCCTTTCTCCCTGTTTTCTCTTCCTCAGCATACACTTACTTTTATAAAGCCAACAAATACTGGAAGTTCAACAATCAGATGATGCGCGTTGAGCCCGGCTACCCGAAATC
Organism: Urocampus carinirostris; assembly: GCF_059441175.1. Lineage (NCBI taxonomy): Eukaryota > Metazoa > Chordata > Actinopteri > Syngnathiformes > Syngnathidae > Urocampus > Urocampus carinirostris. The sequence goes on along the minus strand of NC_142349.1, from coordinate 6,950,294 downwards.
AGCTCTGCGCGACTGGATGGGTTGCCCCAACGAAGACCCCAAAACAGACGGGGGACGAGGCGGTCACGACAAAGACAAGGAAAGAGACCACAACGATGATGACAAGGACAGAAGTCGAGACAGGGAGACCAACAAAGACAGAGAAAGAGAGACGGAGACAAAAGTGGAGCGGGAAGAGGAAGTGGAGGATACGGAAGTGATCATTATCGAGGTGGACGAAGAGGGGAGAGCGGGAAGTGGCGGGGGTGCAGCAGCTGTAGTGGTCCCATTGTTCCTTTTGGTGTGCGTGATTGCAACGTTGGCGGCTTTAGTCTTCCTTCGTCGTTACGGCACCCCACGCCGGCTCCTCTACTGCCAACGTTCCTTACTGGACAAGGTGTAGTTGCCAGAAAGGAGAGAAACAAATGGAAGTTGGTGTTCTACAGATCTAAAGCAGAACGCTTGACTTTCCAAACCACTGCGAGGTCCTTTTCGCTTAGCCGCACTCTCGGACCTTCCATTTGGTTCTCTGTCCTTTGTGGAGACCGACGCCAGCTCTTAGCTGTTTGTTTGTTTTAGCCTTTTTCAATGTCTTGTCGAGTTGGCGTCATCGGTCAACGTTTTCCCAATGGAGCATGTTCCTCGCAAACTGTCTTTGAAATGCACCCCCGCGCACAAGCATTATACCAGGGGTCGGGAAACCCCCCATGTATTTTGAGGCAAAATTCAACAAAACCGCCAAACCGGCTCTCCAGACCAAAGCTAATTCTTCAGCCCATTTTATTTTACTGTGTGACGTTTGATTTGATTTATATAACATTGACAATTTGTCTCCCTCCGTCAGTTACTTAAGATAGTCAAAGCTCATTTTTTCTGTTAATGGTTTCATAAAAGATGTAAGCAGTTCATTTGTAAAAATGTCACAAATTATTGAAAACGAGAATGACACAAATGCATTTATCTTCGACGCAGAGGGGGATAGGGGAGAGAGAAGGGAGTGTGCTATGTGTGTTGAGACTCGCCCAACCCTACCCCTCACCCAATCAAATTGCTCTAGGTCCCAGGCTGGCAATTTCAGGTGTTTACAGTTTGTTCTGTGGGTTTTTGTTATAAAGTGTTTCAACAGTGAACATATATTGTTTAATTAGTTTCCACATACCGGATTCCAGGAAGACCTAGAGCCAAAACAGGATTTATTGGTCTAACTACATCACTGTAAACTGTAGCTGGGACTCTGCCCTATATAGTCTGGCTCATAGTAGGTGTTTAATGCATCACTTTGGGTTTGCAAACAATTGGAATGATATCCAAAACACTAGCATTGCTCTTTTTGTTTTTGATCTCCGAGCAGATGTACTCATAATAGAGCCATACCTGGCTCGCGAGCCATACGTTCCCGACCCCGGCACTATAAAACACACACACACGATTTCTTTTGCACAAACACACGCCACTAAAGCACATTTTCTTTCAACCACAAAGTCATTGTGTTTTTTAACCTTCCAATAAAAGAGAACCGAGCCAGTGTGAACCATAAAAGGGAAAGATGCATGAGCAAAATCTGCGTGGTTGCCCTTTTTATATAAATGCTGATGTTGTCATTATTATTATGACTATTACTATTATTGTTGTTGTCTGTGTCATGAATGTGTTTTTGTACATTGTCATTAAAAAGTCCTGCTGGACAGTGACGTACAGTTTTGAAAGTGGCCTTAATTTTATATGTGGGAAACGTAAACTGCGGGCGTCAGGTTTTTATTTGTTCTGGAAACTTGATTGTTTTTATTTTATCGTCAATTGATAATAAATCCAAAAATCTGAAAAAATGACTTCCATTTTTCATTGTACTTGTTTACCATTTTCCAGCGAGGCGCTAACTTGACTCCTCTGGATTTTCTGGAAACTCACAGCAATGATGATGATACTAGTGATGATGATAATAATGAGAATGAGCTCCTAACGAGATTTGGTTTGTGTTCTCTACATTTTGGATATTTTCTACAAAATAAAGACCGCTTAAAATGATTTATGTGGTGTGAGTTTCACTTGGCGTTTAATGAACATCTGTTGGCAGCTTTCCCACAATGCAATTGAAAAACACCAGCAGATGAGGTCTTGATTTTAAAAAACCATATAGGCAGTAAAACTCCTCAATATAAACTTACAGCTTTATTGTCAAATATGCTGTATGCACAACATACAGCACAAATGAAATTACTTCCTCTGCCTGCGTGCAAACATGCCATTAAAAAGACGCAATGAAAATTACAAATAAGGGCGAGGTGAGAAAAAAATGGTATGCACATTAAGCTGCCCAAGTGGCTCCTAGAGATTTTTCAGAAATGGTAAAAATGGGATATATATATTGTAAGAAGGTTTTCTTTAGAATAGGTGTCAAATAAGATTATATGTTTGAATCACATTTTCTTATATTTTGAAAATAGTTTAAATAAGATTCAAGTATATATATCCAGACATATTTGGTTTTTGGTCGGTTATGGCTCTTTCCAAATTTTTTATGGTTAGTTGCTAGTCCACCCCCAAAATCTGTGAAATTTACATAAGCGGGCCGGTCATTTCACAACTAGGGCTTCATACTATTCTGAATGAAATGGAAATGTAATGGTGTTTCCTTTGTGAACCAACCGGCTATACATACCGGCTCTTGGAAGTGACATTTCCCATTTAATTTGTGAGGACTCGAGTGGCAGAGCGATGATTTGATGGCCCACCACTGGAATGTTATAATATCGCTTAAGGGTAGGTAAAATAAAACATGGTTGATTTAAAAATGAGGCAAAACCATATAATTGACTATAATTGACTTTGTTATGATTAATATCAACGTTGCATGCGTCAAGATTAGAAATGGCACTCAAGGATAAACATGTAATAAAGACTTTAAGAGAAAAATAAGATAAAAATGCAATGGAAGAATCGTGAGACAGAGTGAGACAAAAAGGAACAAAACCGTTTTAAAAAAAACAGGCTACATCACAAAATATAATTTCTTAAATACTATTCTTAAATTACTACCTCTCTTTGTAAGAATGACTCCAACCGAATTACAGAGAAAAACAGGTTACAAATTAAGCATCCTAAACCATATTGTGATTAGTGGATTATTTCTTACAGTGAATTTGTAGCTATTTTCTAGTATTTTTTAGTTAATAGCATTTGAGATTTTAAATAAAATATTCAAGTTGTTTTATCATTATTTTGGAGACCGGACCAGTTTTTTTAGAAAAAGTTCTAACCTGTGCTTTGAAACACAATCACTTTATTTTTTCCCTCCATCCGGTCTCCAACTGTGGTCCTGGACCTCCAGCTTTCCTGCTCCCCAGTCACTCCGCTCACTCTACATTGGCGGGCCTCGGAAAATATCAGGTCTTGGAATTGGGTTGGAAAACGCAGGAGGCGTCCAACTCCTAAGTAGAAACAGGAATAAAGACGATGGACCCGTTGCGCAGCAGGAAAACGTATCTCTGATGATTCTGCGTATGTTTTCCGATCTCCAAAGAATCTGAATAAAAGTACTGAATCGAAATTTAATTTGTCTTGGTCTGATAAATGTGGTTATGGATGTAGAATAAGATGTCTTTCACCAAGGAGGAATCAATAAAAGTACAAACAAATACGTTTGAACAATGTTTTATGTTTGTACAAAATGACCAACAAATAAAAACAATATACACCAGTAAGTTATTATAATACAGAACAGCTTAAAGGGACAGTATATAATATTAAGTAACCAATGTTAATTTTTTATAAATATTCATATTAATATTATTTATATTTATTTTACATAGTGGAATCCGTACCTAGTAGTCGCCACCATGTTTGTATGTCATCTTGCTGCTACTGCTTACTTTTTGGTTTGAACAAATTTATTGACACTAAAAACAGAAAACAATCATGACAATCTCAACAGCAATTAAGCACATTCACAATATTATATTCCAATATTACGTTTTTAACAGCAAACACAAAGTGAGGTTTGAACAAACCGTCTCGAAAATCAAACATATTCACAATTTCATTATATAACATCTTTGTTAGTGTCAATAGATCCGTCCAGGCCAAAGTCGATTGTCCTCGGTCTGAACAAATCCACTGACACCAACAGCAGCAAAACACAGCCATCAAGCATATTCACATTTTTTTTATATTTGACAATATGACGTGACGATATGACGTTTTAACATTTTTTCCTGACATTTTCAACATCAATGAAACAATTTCAGAGTTATTTTCTTTTAACAGTAGTTAACCAGCGTGTAAAAGGCAATACTATTGTGCAAGGGCATAGCTCTGCCATCCCACCCTCCCAAGCAGCATTCTTCCAGTACTGCTTACTGGTTTTCGTTCGCAAAAGACAATGCTATGTATGGGATGGTAATGCACCAAAGTGATGGATGCCAACTGCTGTTACACCTAAGAAAATCAGGGTGCCATCTAGTGGGCAAATATTACACACCTTATTTTTCACAAAACTGTTTTTAAAAATTTGGCCTTCAAGTTATTAAAAAACATTGAGAATTGGCTTGCCACCGTGACAGAAATATAGTTAAAACCATTAAATTGTTATATTTGATACAGTGTTAAAGGTGGGGTGCGTCATTTTATGTCCCTTTAAAAAGTTGAAAGTAGAATATTTTCTCTATTAAGTATGTGTTAACGATGCCCAACTGAGTTCAAAGATGCTGAGTTTAAAGAGACCCTATGCTCTATTTTCCACTGTGCCTATCTGCTTTAATCTTACTTTTAGCAAAGCTGTTCAGGGCGGACCACATTAGGTAAGAAGAAAGGGGATGGGGGAGAATGTTAGAGAGTGACGTCACACTTGTCCCCGGGGTTCCTTTATGTTTCTAAACTGAAAACTTCGTAAGTAGAGACACATTTTGAATATAACTGCGCTAATCTGTTCCAAGCCCTGCAAAAGTACAGTATTTTTTTTTATAAATCATGAGAGAGCATTAGAACATAAAACAAATACATGTTAAAATTAGATAACCACCTAATAAACATAAAACGAGAGGCGCATAACGTGGAAAAAAAAAAGAATACAGAAAAAAACACAAATATTCATATACGTGACTGCCGTGCGTTTCTTGAAAAAGTGATCCATTTATGTCTACTTTTGCTGGCTTTTGACAATCCGTCAGAAATGTTCGAGGCAGACATAACGATAGTAAAAACATTTTTGGGGTGAATCCTTTCCACAAGTTGTGAGACTTCACGGAAGTTTACTAAAATGTCTTTGATTTGGGCTGATTGAACCACGGCTGCGTCCTCCTCCCTGCTATCTCGGCAGGACCCCTCCCCCTTGTGGTCACTGAACTATGATGAACTGTGACGTGACACAAAGAGCATGCTGGGAGCATTCATTTTGTTTATGTTCGGTCAACCCTGGGAGAGACTAATAACAGCACGTACTGTACTGTATTTTTGATATCGTATACTGAAACGCCTTTGTAACTAGAGGCAATATTTTGCCCTTCAGGTACTTTGTAACCTGAAAACTTTGTATGTAGAGACCATAGTAAGTAGAGGTAGCACTGTACTCGCACGCGCATCATGAACGAGCTGACAGAGGCTGCAATGATGACACAAAACAGGAGATGGCGAAAGCAAGTAAAGAGGTTCGATTTCCATACAGCTCAACTTCTTTCTCATTTTAATTGACTATTTTTGTCCAGGTCACTGAATTTTCACATTATATTATGAATATAATGAATTAAATGAGTGTGTAATGTGTTACTGTGTTGAGGCACTGCAGATGCAGAGTGAGGCACGCAAATATCTTGCTTCACGGCAGAGGGCGATAATGAGACCAAGGAGCCCATAACAATAGAATTCGTCCCAGTTTTAGCAAGTAAGCCAACTGGCCTTTTTTTCTCGTTGCATTAACTTTTTCCAAATTTCTTTTGATGCTGTTTTTCAAAAGAAGCAGGGAATAGACTTTATTCATATGTTGACGTAAGATACATTTCTTTATGCATGCTACAGTTTTTATATTGCCTTTTTCCTCTGCCAATCAAATGATGAATGAGATGTAGGTTCATTTCTCTGTAAAATGAAGCGTGCCTCACCAGACACCAGCCTCACAGCACGTCACCGAAATGCAGTAACAATCACGGGTTCAAGTAATTCCCCTAAATTGTGTGTGTGTGTCGGGGCGCCCGGTTGTCTCTATTTTGCTGAAATGTTTTGAAGAGTGTTGGGGCGAACGAGGGCAAGTCACGAGGCTCGAGGAGGAGCATTGTGTGTGTCGGGTTAAGTCATATTTGGAGAGCAGGAATCAAATTCCGTGAGTTACATCTGGAATTCCAACTGCATCCCGAGAAGATCACGTGCACAACCTGGACCAGGCAATGTGGTGGTGGCGCAAACGTTATGATCGGGTTGTCAACAATTTCCTTTTATTTTCTTGGTGTTTATCCACAACCAGGTTACAAAGAATTCAAAATCCACAACTTCACAATGCAACTGACATTAAAACAGAATGAAAAAATGGGCTGACGGTGGGAAAAAACAGTTGATCTTGGTCCCGTACTTTCAAACTGTCTTGACACTTTTCACATTAGTACAGGGGTGTGAAACATGCAGCCCGTGGGCCAAATCAGGTCGCCAACAGATTGAATTCGGCCTGTGAGACTACGGTGAGGGAAGCACAAGAGAAAAATGAGCTGCGGTTTTAAATGTGTCCACCTGATGTGTTGTGCAAAGCCAGGTGCCACAGCCCAAAAAACTGTAGCTTTACTTATTTATTCTTTTTCTTTCTTTCTTTCTTTCTTTCTTTCTTTCCTTCCTTCCTTCCTTCCTTCCTTCCTTCCTTCCTTCCTTCCTTCCTTCCTTCCTTCCTTCCTTCCTTCCTTCCTTCCTTCCTTCCTTCCTTCCTTCCTTCCTTCCTTCCTTCCTTCCTTCCTTCCTTCCTTCCCTCCCTCCCTCCCTCCCTCCTTCCTTCCTTCCTTCCTTCCTTCCTTCCTTCCTTCCTTCCTTCCTTCCTTCCTTCCTTCCTTCCTTCCTCAAGCCAGAAACAGAGACAGGACTCAGTAGCGTTCGTTTACTCAGTTTTATTGATAAAGAGAGAGAGCAGTGCTTGCATCGACGATCCGATGATCGACGGACACGGGTGGCAGGAACGCGGAAGTGGCACTTCCGTGTCGAGCGAGGATGATTGTAGGCAGCAGGGATACTGGTTGGTAGCCGGGATGGGAGAGCAACAAAACGGGTCCAGAAAAAGGTCTGCAACAGGCATCAGGCAGGAGAAAACAAGGCAGGAAAATGTCAGAAGGTATGGCGCTTGCCTAGCTGGGAGTATAGGTTCGCAAACGGTCTGACAGCTTCCTTTTGGAAGCCGAGGGTTTAAAAAGACGATTTGAACCAATCAGCGCTCAGGGCTGTTGGCGCCAATTGGTCAGTCACAGGTGCCCCAGTTCAGGGTGTCCCCTGCCCACTGCCCGATGATTGCTGGGATGGGCTCCAGCACCCCCGCAACCCTACTGAGGATAAGCGGTGTAGCTAATGAGATGAGATGAAGGGCCATCGACTGTTAAACGATCACCAATATTTTTTTTCTATTTCCTTAGCACTATCTTAGGGCCCGGTCACACAGCCGTTTGCGTCTGTATCGCGGGTAAAATTTTGCGTTTTTTTTTTTTTTTTTTTGCCCGTGGTTGCCCGCGATGGAAAATGCGCAAAATTGGCCAACCCGCTGTTCATCGGTGGTATGCCCGCAAAACAGACGCCGGCGACTGTTCCGCTTCCTCATCGCGTTATTTCCGCGTCATTTTCTCGTGTGGACCACGGGTATAAAAGCTCCCGAGCCGGTGTTGTGCCCAAATCCGACTCCTACGCAACCCCCCCACTTCGCGTGAACGCGCATTCTGTTGCGATCGCTTTTGTTGGAAGCGTGCATTGACGTTGGTGACTTTTTCATCCGCGTTAACAAACGCATTTTGTAGAATACGATCGCACTTTATTGTTTAGATAAACGCGCTATATAGACTAGGATCTCCCAATTGTTATAATTAGCTCGCTTTATTGTTTTAATAAGCGTTTTATATGGAATACGATCGCTTTTGTTGGAAGCGCAGCAGAATGCGCGTTCACGCGAGGGGGGGAGGATTTTATATACGGTGTGCATTACCGTTCGATTACGTTCACAACAAAAACAAAGACAGAATGGTTTAAGTTGTATTACATTCCCAACAAATGCAAGACGAAGTGGTTTTGGTTATATGTTCGCCATTACATTCCCTAAAAGTGATATAAAAGTGAGATAAAATGAGGTAAAAGTGGTTGTAGTATTTCTCGGCATAACACCGGGCTGTAGAAATCATAACCGCTCAAGACACAGTCCCGTGAAGATCAAGATTTCAAGCTATGGCACCGAAGAAGCCAATATGTTATTATTGTAATAGTTTTTCATTTTGATTTTATTATCTTGTTATGAAATGAAAATAAATGTCAAGAAATAAAAATGGATTAAGACGAAGTCACTACGGTGACGGGGATCCATGTCCACCCCTTGACGTCTCAAGCACAACTGACGTGTGCTCGGCAAATCGCGCTGTATATACGCGGAGAAAGGCGTTTGACCGTCACACGCGTAACACGCTAATTTCACGTAATAACACCGCGATACAGGCGCAGAACATGCTATTACCATGCTCCACCCACGATTACCCGCTGAAATTTCCCGTCCTACCCATGTGTAACCACGCCCTGGCCGCGGCCAGAGCACGTCGTTTTGCGTCATTTCCGCGTCATTACCTCGTGTGCTGCCCGCGGTTAACACGTGCTCAAAGTTTTGAGCAGTTCAAAACTTTTTCGCGCGGCCAACATCGTGTGAATTTCCGACCGCGAGTAAAGCACTGCTGTATCTCGTCTATATGGCGGTTTCAAGGCGTCCAACAGCGCCCAACAGGGTCTGCTTCACGGCCAGAAATTTCTGGCCGTGATTCAGCCTCGATACCCCTATGAAAGGCTGTGTACCCGAGCTCTAAAGTATTAAGCAGCTCAAAACTTTCTCGCGCTGCCAACCGCGCGTGAACTTCCGACCGCGTGTCAAAGCGTACAATAGCGTCCGCCTCACAGGCAGAAATTTCTGGCCGTGATTCAGCCGCAAACGGCTGTGTGACCGGGCCCTTACCAAGGCTTAGGTCCGCGGGCCACTGAGAACAGGACCCACCAGTTGAGAACCACTGATACTGTAAATAGAATTGACTCATTTAGCACCTTCATAACCAATAAATATGTTTTCAGAAGCATTGTCCCTGAGTGCCAAAACTTTAAAATATATATATTTTTTTGTTATATACATATATACATCTCATATCATCTCATCTCATCGGCTGCACCGCTTATCCTCAGTAGGGTCGCGGAGGTGCTGGAGCCCATCCCAGCAATCATCGGGCAGTGGGCAGAGGACACCCTGAACTGGTTGCCAGCCAATTGCAGGGCACACAGGGACAGACAACTCACTCGCTCATTCACACCTAGGGAAAATTTGGAACGGCCAATCCACCTGAAATGTGGGAGGAAACCGGAGTGCCCGGAGGAAACCCACATAAGCACGGGGAGAACATACAAACTCTGCACAGGTAGGCTGGTAGCTGGATTTGAACCCACACAGGAGGTTCCCAAGACCTTAGAACTGTGCCGCACACGCGCTAACCACTGTGCCGCCCTATATATATATATATATATATATATATATATATATATATATATATATATATATATATATATTATACAGTATGACAAATGCAAAAAAACTAAAAGTGCGAAAGTGAAAGTTCTGCTTGAAATATTTAATTTCACAAATAGCTGTTTTTCTCAGAATTTTTCTCGGAAACGAGTATTTTTAAGCTATGTTTGACTGTTTTTTACCAAACAATGGTAAAAGCTATGAATGTAAGAAGGGGAATTCAAGCTCTCATTTTAATATCGCCTGTCTGTAACAGCTACTTAACTCAATTTTCTGTATGTTTTTAAAACATTTGGCTGACACATTTGAAAGAAACGTCTGGCATTCATTATTTCCTATCCCTCTATTCTTTTTCTTTTCCCTCCTTTAGTATCGTTTATTGCTCGTATGGATTGTGTCGCGGCGTACAAACAACAAATCCAGCATTGGCGTGGGATGTGTCGATCCCTGCTGATTCTGCAAAGAGAAGGCAGGAATCAGCACAAATCCCTGCAGTTTTTTCCCTCCTCTGTGTAACCGGAGATTTTCTGTCAAGTGAAAAAGTGGGTCGCTTTTCCAAAATGTTGCTACTCTTCCCTTCTTGAACGTCACAGGGTACTTTGGTGTCACAACGCAAATCTCATTAATATATCTCTGGAAAACCTTTTCTTCATTGCGGGACACTTCCTCTTAGAGTTTAATGTATTTGGCCTGCTGGCTGATGAGTGGAAATTTCCCATTGGAGGAGGCTGGATTTTGGTTCGTTGTACCGCATAAAAAAGCCAGCCCATAAATCAAAGTAGAAACAGCAGAAGGAAAAGAGCCTGACTAACGTCGCTATTCCAAGGAGAAAGATTGTCGAGCTCGGCCTGTCAACAAAGGCGGCGGGTGAGGTCGTCCGTAAGGATGCCGGCCGCTCGCCTCGTGGGCGACACGTGTTTTTCATTTGCGTGTGTTTAGGGTTGGCCACATCCTGCCACAAAAAAGAACACAGACTTTGCTATCATCGTCTTTTTCTTTATTTGGGTTCAGAATTCCATCGGAACCGAATTTACAAAATGCAAATACGTGCCATCTGGTATTGAGTGTCACCAGAAGGGAAACTACAATCTGAATGAGTCACATCCAACTCCCAGAACCACGTTAATTAACTTCATCTTTTACAGGCAGTCAGGTAGGTTACCCCTGAAAATGCTAACCCAGGTTTTGCTTACTCACCAGCTTTCCCAGAAAGACATTCTACTCTCTCAGGCCATAATAAGGTTGGCCAGGATCAAAATCTCTTACGAGCAATCAGGTAGGTCCTTCTAGAGGTGACCCTACCAAAAAAGGAAATGCTAACCCAGTATTTTCGGTTTTGCTTACACATTAGCTTTCCCAGAAAGACATTCTACTCTCTCAGGCCATAATAAGTTTGGCCAGGATCAAAATCTCTTACGAGCAATCAGGTAGGTCCTTATAGAGGTGACGTTACCAAAAAGGGAAATGCTAACCCAAGGTGGTTTTGTGGCTCAAAGCGGGTAATGCTCTAATGGTTCACAGCCATTCTAGGTACTACTTCTATCATAGGGCCAGGCTGCGAAAATAAAGTCGGACATTAAACTGGTTTGTGGTACAGAAAAAGTTGAGTACCACTGTGATATAGGTATGTAAAGCACTTTAAATGCACCCTCTGATTTGATTATGAGCTTAGTTCGACCGCAAATATTTCAAGAATGTTAGGCAAAACACCTGGCGCCACTTGCGATCGTCATTTTGCTTTTGGCATTAGGTGTACGGACCACTTTTTGGAGGAAAACATCATCAGCATTCCTACACCCAACCTCTCAGACTTAAATAACACGTCCATCATCAGACTGGCCAACACAATAGTCTAGGATATTAGCTACCCACTACACCAATACTTCATCCTGCTACCATCAGATGGCAGCTACAGGACAATGAGATTCAGGAGGGCCCGCATTTGGAAAAGCCTGATCCCCTCTGCCACCACCCCTCTAAACAACAGGCCCAGCGGACCCATCCAACCAGTCTATCCTCATTACCCCACTGTCATGTATGTTTTTTGTTTGTCTGTATATATATATATATATATATATATATATATATATATATATATATACATATTTATATTATATTTTTTTGTAAGGTTACGTAACGCCTATTTTTTTCCCCCTGGTACAGTTGGTGGAAGTGAATTTTCCTAAGGGGACCAAAAATTTAAATCTATATCAAAAACTGAGCAGCGTTGAGTATCAGTTCCTTTTTGGTATCATTTGAGTCATTATCCAGTCACTGGAGTTCCCTTTAAGCCTAGGGAACGATGACAAATTAATTAAATTTGGTCCGATACCGTGGCAACCTCCCATGACAAAAACAAAAATAGACGACTTCTCACTTCTGAGTTGCAATCTGGTACTATGCTCCACAGTATGTTTCCTCATGGGGTTGTCCTGACACCGTTGACATGTAAAAAAAAAGCCGGGTCTTTTTAAAGTTTTATTTTACAGAAGTTGGTTTAAAGAGGGGCAGCACGGCAGCGCAGTGGTTAGCGCGTGTGCGGCACAGTTCTAAGGTCTTGGGAACCTCCTGTGTGGGTTCAAATCCAGCTACCGGACTTCCTGTGCGGGGTTTCCTCTGAGCACTCCTCCCACATTCCAAAGACATGCATTTCAGGTGGATTGGCCGGTCCAAATTGTCCCTAGGTGTGAATGAGCTAGCGAATTGTCTGTCCCTGTGTGCCCTGCGATTGGCTTCTCCCCTGCCCACTGTCCGATGATTGCTGAGCTCCAGCACCCCTGCGACCCTACTGAGGATAAGCGGTGTGGCCAATGATGATGATGATGATTTAAAGAGTTTAACAATTTGCGATCTGCCAAATCAGATTTGAAAAATTCAGTTACTAAAGTAAAATATTTTTTTTTGTAAAATATCGTTTCAAAATTTTGAATTAGTTTTTATTGGATATATATTTTTAACAAAGATTATTTAAAAATGTTAAAATAAAGTAAGATGCACATATGATATAATATTTTGTATGACCTTATATTCTTCTGCAAAACATACACTCAAATATTTTAAAAATATGTAAAAAATAAGTAAAAAAGATTGTAACATTTTAGAATAATAATACAGATAATACTCAAATTGAACCGAATTAGTGATTACAGCAGATTTGTTTTAGAACAGTCACGAGTTGATAAAACAAGCAATGCACCTTTAAGTGTTGAGAGGATATTTTTAGCAGTAGCGGGCCTGCAAAGGCCTTCTCTGCTGGCCTATAAAATATCAGAATCATGTGATGGTAATTATATTTTGTCAATCAGCGCTTATTGAATAATTCCAAATTGTCTGCCATCTTCCTTTCATTGCTTCTCCCTTGTTGTGTTGCTTTCATATTTAAGCATTTAACCAATCACATTTCAGCCATCGATCGTTGATAGGCTCAAAAATCTACCGGCAGGCCTTCACAAAAAATCCTGAAGGTTGTGTATCGTAATATCAGTGTTTATTGGAACTGTCGGTTTAGGCAATGAAATTCTAAGTTGGTGGAAATAGGCCTTCCGGAAGGCAATGTCAGCAGTTTGACAAGCTATGAATCGCTGGGGAGTGGCAATCCACCAAAGCGATTGCACCAACAGCTGTTAAACTTGAGGAGAACAAGGAAATATATTATGGTGATGTATCAAGACGGACTTTTAGGGAAAAGCTCGACATATTTAAGAAAGATCGGACAACTGCGAAGCGAGCAAGGCCTTCGCAAGAGGGAAAAGGTTTTGTCTGCCACGTTCAGCCGAGAAGTAAGATATTGAGCCCAAACCCCACCTGAGCCCCAAATGTCAATCATTACGTTAGGGTAGTGCTTGGCTTCTCTCTTGCTGACATTTTTTTAATCATCGTTCTTCTTTGTCTCTATTTATCTTAGATTTCGTTACAAAAAACAAGCTTTACTTATTGTGCGGCGCGGGGCGCTTTGCATCTGAAACACCACAACCCCGCCCTCTTCTTCAGCGGATCGGGCCCAGGGAGCCGTCAGACCAAAAGAACCAGGGGCGCGGGGGTGCCCGGGTGCCGCCGTAATCACATTCGCTCCATCAGAGTCCTCACAAATAAAATGTGAAATTTCCCTTCCGAGAGCCGGCTCGTAGAACAGGTTCGTTCGACACATAGCTAATTCAGAATGAAGATGAAGGCCTGGGTGTGAAATGCACGACCGGCACTGAGTTTGAGAGTCGGTGTGTTCAGACACCGCATTGGTGTTTCCAGGAGCCACAAAAAATTCCAGTAGTTGTTTGCAAGTATTTAGAAAGTCATGCTGAGTATTGTGTGCGGCTGACATATTTCATGGTTTACCATCGCACATTTTTTTCAACAGTGCGCTCTGACCGGCGCCCCGAGATGAATTTTAACAGTCGAGGTTTGGATTTCGGTGTGGCAAAGAAGGAGCGATTGTGTGGGTGAGAAAAAGAGGCAGGTGCAAGGAAGTTGAACCATCAACCTTTGACTTTTTCCTCCCCCAAAAGCATCACTCTCATGGGGCTTTTTCTTAACTTCAATGCTGAATCAGGCTCTCCTTCCTGGTTACGCTCCAAGGCCAAACCAGTCTCACCCTGACTCGGTACATGGACACCAGTGCTGGACTTGTTACTGAAATAATTAGTTAGTTACACTTACTAGTTCCTCTAGCCATGTTATTTGCTATCTTAGGAGCTTACAACTAACACACCTATGACTCTCCATATCCATTTTGCCTTTTGTCTTCAAACCACTCGAATAAGAGGTGATATCAGGCCTAGAAAAATCCAGCCCAAACGTACCCAGGCCTGCGGTTATTAAAGCCCGATCAAGCCCAAGCCTGACCAGTTAACCTGATTCGAGGGACAGAGGCTTGAGGCAAACCCTGGATTTCATATTATATTTGTGAGGAATCGAGAGGAGGAGGGGTGGATCCTCCACAAATAAACTAAGAACAATGACGGGTGGATCAAAAAAACTGAGGGAGAGAAGCCCAAACATGATGATTGACATCTTTGGCCTGAACTGACCCGAACTTTGTGTCAGGCTTGGACTTAAGATCTTAACTAAAACTCGAATATTTCTTTCAAGACGTTTGTTTTTCTACAGGCATAGAGTAAACAAAAGTATTTTTACAAATTAAAAAAACACAAATTTAGCACTCTTTTACGTAAATGATGTGTGCACGTTCTCCCCATTGAATTTTTAATTCCTGTGTAAGCCACGCCTCCTTCCCCGTGTGCCGCCTACTATTCGCTACTAGTGACACACAAACAAATATGCAATTAAGATCTGACGCCCTGATTTCAGTATTTTATTTTATAGTTGCAAATACTTGTAGTCGAGTACATACAGTAGGGAGAATATGAGAGTATCAGTAGGGAGAAATTACTATGGGCTTGAGACATTGCCACAGTTACTGTATTCTGTTCTATTTTGCAGGTAGCTATAAAAACGCCGTCAGGGATTGGAGCCTAATTTATTAATTTTGCAATTTATGATCCTCTATTAAAACTTAGTGGAGTAACGCACCGAGTAGTAATGTTCTAACAACAGTTGAGTGACAACATTTTATTACAGACGCGTTACGGTATTCTTCACCGTGTAGATTAATTGCGTTCTGCGTTATTCCCAACAATGATGGGAACTCGTCAAATTGTGAACTCATTTTCCTTTTAGATCATGAAGTGTCCTGATGCACGTTTTCTTTAAGTTATTTTCAGCTCTCAACTCTTTTTTACTGCCACATCTGGTTTCCATAGAGCAAAGATGTCATAAAGAGGTGGATTGGGGGGCTGGAGGAGGCCCAGAAACAGATTTTTGATTGAGTCCCCCTTCTCATAGGGCACGCAAGTCAAACACACGGCCGGAGGGCCAGATCAGGCCCACCAACGGATCGAATTCTGCCCGCGTGACAACGTGTCCAAAAAAATGACCAGCAGTTTTAAATATGTCTGTTAGATGTTGCTAAAGTGTATACTCACAGACTTTTCATTACTTTATGTTCCCATCTGCCACTGAATATGCACATTATTACTACATATCATTAATATATTATATATTTTAAACGTTTATCTCTTTGTAAATTTTTACCTTCTTAGTTTGTTTAATCTGCACTTTGTTTTACTTTTTCATAACCTTAAGTACTTTTCAATATGTTTGAATACTTTTAGAACTTTTGATATGTTTGAGTCCATTTTTAACTTTTTTACTGTTCAATTTTTTTAGAACCGTTCAGTGTCATGAGCTCTCTTTCTCTACCGGTAACAAGCAGCAATCATCTCCCTGCTCTGTCACTGCACCCTGATCTGTTCCACCTGTCTGTTCTAGTTTACCACCAGCTGTTTTGAATTCCCTGCCAATAATGCTCTGTATTTAAAGCCCTGCCTTACAGCCTACCTTTGTCAGATCGTCTGCAAAGCCTACACCCGGAACTTCTTTGTCTGCGCTTCTGACTCTTAACTTGGACCTGTTTGACCTTTCTGCCTTCTCTTCTGCCCCGGTCTTCCAGACCCGTGGTGAGTGAGCCCGGACCCATCTCCTCCTACTACCCCCAACGCCACTCAGCCACTGGGGAACACACACACACACAGACACAGACATTCTCTCCTGTTTCCCCATCCCAAAATAAACTTTAACGTGACAATTGTGGTGGTCGTCTGTGTGACAGTTCAGTACTTTTTTCATAGTTTCTACTACTTTTCAGTACTTTTTCCATAATACTTGTGTGTTTCTTTTCAAACGTTTTATTGTTATTACATATATTTGAATACTTTTCAGAACTTTTTCTTACTTTTTGAAGCATTTTTCTATTTATTTTATACATTTCATTTTGGTACAATTAAGAAATGTTTCATAGTTTACAACACATTTTATACTTTTCCCATAAATTTCAGTACTTTTTCATACTTTTCAACACTTTTCAAAACATTTGAATACTTTTAGAAGTTTTTAGTACTTTTCAGTAAAATGCTCACTATTTACATTTCAGTTTTTAGTAATTTTTCATACTTTAGAGTCAATTTATACCTTATTGTATACATTTTTCACTTTTTTACATTTCATTTTTGGTACTTTTCAGGTTTTTTTTTGTACTTTTCAGTTTTTTTTTTCAATCTTTGTTTTTTTACTTTTTCTATGCTTTTTAGTACGTTTTCATACTTTTAAGTTTTTGTAAGTCATTTGTACTTTCCATACATATCATTACTTTTCATATTTTTTTACTCCTCGTTTTTTTCTTTTAATGTGTGGCCCCTGAGCAAAAATGAGTTTGACACCCCTTTGATAAGGGATGTACAGTATATGATGTGTGAGGAAAAAGGAGAAGCTGCCGGGAACACGCTGAACCCTGAGGAAAGTCAACCAGACGTGCCGAGATCAGAAAGGCCGCATGAGAGATTTTCTTTGAAAGAGGAGCCGAGAGGGTCTGCGTGTTGAGTGCCGGACACAAAGACTGCAGCGGTTTTATCGTGGGAGGAAGGGGGAAAGGAAACTTTGTGCTTACAGGGCGAAAGGATATTGCTTTTTCGGATAACTTCTTACCAGGTGTGGCCTTGTTAAGCTGACTGGTCAGTCCCCGTTGACTCTGAATCTGGACTGGACGCAGGTGGGCCGATGTGGTCCTCCAGCTGCTATTACGGTTTCAGTTAAGTAAAAAAAATAAGCAAGGTCAACACTTCAGGGTGTGAGGTCAGGTCGTCCTGCTATGTGACCAAGGCACAGTAATTTCTCCGGTCGCTGTTATGGACCCAAATGCCGGGAAGCAGGAACCGAGGCAGGGTCCTCAAAAATAAAGGTATTTAAGAAATTAAATCACCAAGAAAGTAACAAAAAAATGGTCAATAAAGAAATACCAAATCTGTCAGAAACTAGGAAACAAAAAACCAAACCTCACAAACCAGGATGAAACTGGGAACAGTGTGATGGTGATAAGAATGATGACCCAACCCACTATTCTTTCCAACCAGTCCTTATATAAAGTCATGGTAATCACAACCCGAGATTAGTCAAAAGTGTGTCTTGCTCCACATCTGGTTTGATCCCTGTGGAGGAGAGTGGCGTGCCAGATCCTGCCGATTCCTTCCCTTCAAGGGCCGGATGCCAGATGGATCAACAAAACTGAAAAAAATCAACAACCATGGAGGCTGGAGCACACAGTCTTTAGCCAGAACCCTAACCCTCGCTGGAACAGAAGCCAAAGCGTCGGGGACCTCTCTTTGCAGCCAGGAGGTACTCTTGCAGCCGAGGCACAGGGGCCAAAGCGGCCGGGGGCTCTCATTGCAGCTGGGGCAGGGAGGGCGAAGTGTCCGGGGGCTCTCCTCGCTGCCAGGGCAGGGGGGCCAAAAGCGGCCGGGGGGTCTCATCGCAGATGAGGGCTCTCCTTGCAGCTGGGGCAGGGGGGGCAAAAGTGGCCAGGGGCTCTTCCTGCAGCCAAGTAGAAGACATAGGACGTGGAAACTACCCCCCTGGTCCTTTGTTGGTCGGTTCATTACTTGATAGATGATTTTGCGGGGGAGGTAATGTCAGGATCTGACACGCCACCAACCCCTGGAAGGCACGGTGTTGTGTGTTGTGACTAACACCTCATATCAAAATTTATAAGATGTTTTTCCACCATCATCCATGTTCCACTAATGGTGGGATGACATACTTGTCAACCACAGGCAATTGCTCCCCTTATGATTTGTAATTTACCTTACTTAGTGATAATACACCTTGCAAACACAATGCATTGATTCACAGAAAAAAAGGTTATGTAGAATAGCGCAACAATATTATCAATCTACAATGACGTTGTTGTCTGCTCCCAGGAAACGAGACGGCCCGCACAAGATGTTAGGTTTTCAGGTCGGACGCAAATGCGGGAAGCATAAGGAGACTGTGGTGCTCAAAATGATGATGTTATTAATTAACAAAACCACGAGCAAAGTATCAAACGAACAAGGGGACACAGAACAAATGACATGTCCAAACAAAATTAAACCTGACAAAGTCCAAACCAGAAACAAAGACCTAAAACGGAAATGGAATATGGAATGAACAAAGTAACGAACTAAATAGGTGAGCACTAAACTACTAACAAATGTCCAAACAGGAAACCAGAAACAAATAAAAACAAACTGATGTAGCAATGACAGTGGAAATGAACAGTTTGTTTCCTATACAAAAAAATGTTACACGGCGTACACAATTTGAAATGATCCAAACCGTATAAAATAATCAGTCGACAGGTATGGGATGAGAACATAAACCGAGTTTTTAACTAATTTACTACAATTGATGGCTAGAGACGTTAAATGTTAAAATCTCCTGCTTTTTTTCACAGTTAATGGGGACCAGATGATAAGATTAAAATTCTCTCTCTCTCATGTACATTTTTTTTATCACTGATGTTGAGCTGCTTTCAGAACTTAAACTATGTGATTTTTTAATCTTTATGTCAGTGCCCCACTTACGAGGTGCAGAAGCACAATGCAGAAACCAATTAGTTTATGTCGGGCAGGGTTCTGTAAATGGGCAGTCAGGTATTGAGGCAGCAGCATCTACACCACTAGAGGCATTCACTCATGGTCCAAGAGGCAAGCGAGGGGTCAGTGATCCAGCAGGCAGCCAAAGTGGAAGCCCAAGAATTCAGCATGCGGCACTCGTGATCCAGAAGAGCAGGCATAGGCCTGGTAAAGGGACTATGACTAGGCTTAGGACATGACAAGATGGGAAACAGAGGGTTTAAATAGTGAACAGAGAGGTGTGATTTGAAGGTATACGGGACAGGTGGCACCAGGTGCGGGGCACAACCAGAGAGTGAGTGACCGAATAAGGTAAGGACAAGTGAGAAAAATACAAACTTGCAGGTGCAGGTGCAGGTGGGGCGGCAGTAGCTCAGGAGGCAGAGCGCTCGTCTTGGGATCAAGGGATCCCAGTTCGAATCCCGGCTTGTCCGTGTTACATGTCGAAGTGTCCTTGGGTAAGACACTGAACCCCTAATACCCCCAATAAGCAGGTTAGCGTCTTACATGGCTGCAATACAAGGCCGCTATTGGGAAATGTGGCGCACATTGCAAAGCGCTTTGGGAAGTCATTGACTTGAAAAGCGCTATATAAATGCAGATCATTTCATCATTTCATTTCAGGTGAAACAATCTGGTTGCATACACTACATTGTTATCACTGACAAAGATGATTCAAATCTTATTATAGATTGTCATTTACGTCATGAAGAAACCTTTTGATTTCATTGTGTATTTGACATATTTCAATTGCACCCTGGTCATCCTGGAAGGGGGATTAAAACTTGTGAGGCCCCTACTCAAGGTTTCTTATTCTCCTCATGCTGAGTTTTTCCTTGCCCGCGTGTTGGTTTGAGATCAGGGGATAGTGTCATTGTAATCCTTCTTGTGAATAAGGGACTTGTAAATAAATGCTTTTTATTCTGACACGAGTATGAGTGTTGGTAACAAGACATGCGTTCAGATCTCTTTTAATCTTATAAGAATGTTAAGACGGGGAAGTTGCCAGGGTGGCGTAGAGGATGCCGCAGGTACAGAAGGAACACAGTTATCGGAAGTTGTGACTGTTTTTTCCTCTTCGGCATGGATATGCAATCACACAGTCAATACAGTTGCTTATTCCCAGTGCGAAGACTGTTATTGTATAGTTGTGGCCCCTTTGTTGCGGACTATTCATCATGTTTGAAAGCATGGTCACAAAAGCCACTAAAATCTAACGCGTAAAGAGGTAAAGTTGGAGGGTACATATTATATTGGTGGGGACAAAATAAAGATCGCTTGACATCGGTGGGGTCACGTCCCCTCCGTCCATGCCAAAACTCTGCCCTTGGTTCACTGTACTACATAATAGGCAGTAAATCCGTTCTTTCCTAGAATGTGTACCGTCACTTCAGTTCTGAACAATTTCGGTCAAACTTTGAAATTTTCCTAGGAAGGGTTAATGAGGCTTCTTGTAGAACAGTGCCAGAGAGGCTGCGAATGCACTTTAGGCCAGAGGAAAAGACGAAACCTCTGCATTGCACATTTATGACAGTCAGTTACATACACAGGTTTTTTTTCCTTGATATTTGTCCGACAACCCCCACCCTACCCCTTTCATGTCATCTTTAAATAAGACTGTATCCAAACCTGTCAGACGTCCGAGCTGTCCTCGTTTTTTGCCTGCCAAGATTAGATGGCAGAGACTTCACCAGTCAAGACACGTGGACTTGCATCAGGGCACAAAAATGTCATGCTCAGCGACCGATGGGCTGTAATTACACGGCAGCTCAACTGTGGTCTGCAAGATACGTCAAACGCTGACAAATGGGGCAGAGAGGACAAAGACCGGGTAAGGAGATGGGAAAAACTCCTTACATAAAATACTATTCTAATCCCTCGCTAATTCACACATCGTCCCTTGCAGGCTCAGAGCATTGCGGCTTGAAAAATATTCTGCAATCCATGGTCCCTCATCGCATATTTCTGCGAGCATATTTTGTTGTTGGCTGGCCGCTTTTTTCATGTTTTGTTCACCCAAAAGTGAACTGCACTCGTGCTGCCGCGATTCATAATACCCAATCGCGTATTGCTGCAAGCAGGGACCGGTAGAGCGCACTTTTGTCAGGCGTGGTGGCTGTTTTTTTGCTGTTACTGTATATCCGCTTAATGTGAATTGCGCTCATGTGGCTGCAGTCCATTATCCCCATATCCCTGCGAGCGGGGACTGACACAATATACTTTTGTCAAGAGGTATAGAGTTCTGACATGCTTAAAATGTTACGCAGTTGTGCCCGGGATCAGTGCATTTTTCTTCACTGAAGCACTCCACTGTGGACCGCTAAAATAAACCACACAGTTTGTATTATCCCTTATCGCATACTGTTACGAGCTGGGCTCGGCTGAGCAACTTTTTTATTTTTGTCAGCCCTATAAGCTCTTTTATGCCATTCTGTTTATCCAAAAGTGAACTATCCTAGTGCGGCCGCGATCTACTGTCCCACACCGCATTTTGCTGCGAGCGGGGACCAGCAGAAGGGACTTTTGTCAGGGGCTGTGCCGTTCTGGCCAAACTTAAATAAAAGGCGCAGGTGTGGTTGGGATCCAATATCCACAGTCAACTAGTGCTGAAAGAAGGTGCTGGCAGCAATCCATTATCCTTGTTCGACTATTGCTGCAAGTGGGCCGGCAGGGACACATGTTAAAAACGGAGGGGGACCACTTTGCGGATTTTTACACATTGGTGCTTATAAACATAAAGCGCGATAAACGAGGGATTACAGCATTTACAGAAATTTACCATATTCAATTTAAAAACGTTGGAAAATATCATGACCCTTTCAAGTTTCACAATAAGTATGAATTTGATCACGGGTGCTTTATGGTATATGTTGATATGGATGACCAAAACTGCCCAAAAATAATAAATCAATAAATAAGAGAGAAAAGTAAGAACGACCTCCCAGTTATGGAACATTTCCTGCTGTCAGGGCGTATATAGCAATAAACAAAATCTTTTGGCCGAGCGTCTTGTTCTGCTGACTGATATTTAATTGCATTTAAGAATGATTTGCATCCATTTATTTCCACATTTGATTTTCTTTAACATTTATTTATCATTGTTTGTATACACAATTATTCATATTTAATTTCTAAATGACTATTCTTGCCCGTTTTCTTTTTAATTTGTTTTTATTTCTGTATTTTTAATTTCGAGTTTTGGTACCGACATGTACTGTATATGTTGAGGATACTCAAACACAGAAAGTACGCTATCTTGTGGACTGCTGGTGTATGACACTATAACCCGACCTTTGGTGAACAGCACCTTCCAAAATAAAACAGGGTGTTTCACAAGTCTTGGACATGTCTTTACATTGAATATCTCGGAATCTATTAAGGATTTAAAAACACATCTTGTCAATTGTAAAAGCTTGAAATCCCAATTTTTACATAGAATGTTAAATGATGTTCAACGTGAGCACCATTGGTCAGTCGGCACACAAGCTGAAGATTTTTGCCAAACGCGTCCCAGCATTGCCAATGGTTGCAACAGCTTGTTAATCGTGCCTTCAGCTCATCCATCTCTCTTGGAATAGGGGGCACATAGAGCAGTACTTTCATAAATCCTACAAAAAGAAATCACATGGTAGGAGACCTGGGTGACCAGGACATGAGATTGTGATCATTCAGAATATCAAATACATCTGTCTGGCAGTGTTGTGTTCAGAAACTGTCTAATCCTGAGGCTCCTGTGAGGAGGTGCCCCCATTGTGTATGATAATGACATCACCACTCTTTCTGATTCAATTTATCTATGAAGCAGTTTTCCAGCATATAGAGGTACATCTTACCATTGACTTGCTCTTGTAAAGGAGAATGGTCCGTAGACATCTTTTTCAGACAGCACAAAACACGGTCATCTTTGGGGAATCTCGCAGAGGCACAAGAAATTCCTGTGAGTTGATAGTACCCCATATGCAAGGTTTCAATGGTTCACTTTGCCATTACTGTGGAAAGTCGCCTCATCGCTAAAAACAAGGTGTTTATCAAATTTGTCATCTTTCATCTTCCGTTGCATTCCAATGCAAATGTCACAATGAGCTGGTTTATCAGTGTCCTTCATCTGTTGGACTAAGTGTAGCTTGTAAGGCGTCACGTGCAGTCATCTTTATAAGAAACACCAAACAGTTCCCAGTACCCAAACTTTTCAAAAAGCAGGCACGATTTGGTTAGCTGAAAATATGTGAGGGCCGACTATTCAACCCAGCATTCTTTGAAGAGTCTTTAATAAATCCAACAAGACATTTCCAACAGTTGATATTGCCCGGAACCTTTGCCTACCCAAATATCCGAGACGCCCGTCACATTTCAGGAGAAAATGAGGAACCCCCCCCCCCCAAAAACAAGCAGATATCTTCATTTACCAATTTGGTTTTTATTATTTTTACATTCACCACTGATGGGCGTAAGCAAAGAAGCAATTTAAAATAAATTCAAAAAACAAGTTATTTGTACTAAAATGATAAAACAATATGAAAATCAATTGTGAGAAAACCAAATAATACAAGTTCCCTCGATGACCACTGTAGGGCCCCAATATGGAGAGAGCGCTGCGGGACATCGAAGGAAGAGAATGCTCATAGATGATATAATAATAATAATAATAATGGAATCCCGCTCGACAGAAAAAGTGTCGACTCCAGGGTCCGAGTTGATTTTTTTCCCCCTCTCCAAACAGCGGGAGAGAGAAACACTGCATTGCCTAAGATCAAAATACTCCAAAGCTGCCTCAGTTAAAAACGTATGATTACAAGTCTGTACAGAATGCCGCAACGTTTGCCACAATTCAACACATCTGGCCAGAGTCGATTTTTCTCCTCCTTGGTCTCGCTCTCTCAGCAGGACGGCTGAGAATATTGTTGCTTTCCGCACAGATAAGAGTCCTCCGAATCGAAAGTGTGAGCATATTACCGTATTTCCCGGACTATAAGGCGCACCTAAAAACCTAATTTGGCCAGAGATTTAAGAGTGCGCCCTATAACCCGATGCGCCTTGCATACCGCAGAAAAGGGCGGAAAAGATTGGAAATGCAAAATAGGTATGCGTTATCATTCAAAGTTCTACAGTAAATTACTGTACCTGAGCAATGATTGTACAATGATTGATCAAATGGATAGACATCGACGACCTAAATTGCAAAACATTGTATGCAAGGGGAATCGAACCCAAACAGTAGCAGTGAGCGTGCCGACACTTGATCAGTGATATATATATATATATATATATATATATATATATATATATATATATATGTCAGACAAGGCATTAAACTTTAACTCATTATTACACTATTTTTACTCTCGATACCAGGAACACTGATTTGCAAAGTGCATTCTGATAGACAATGATTTGTTGGTCACCATATTTATCAATTACAAGCAAAATGGCTCAGAGTTGCTTGGGCCGTTAGAAGATTGTATTCAGCTGCTTGGAGGGGTCTGGAGCTGTAGTACCCAATTTGGCAACTGGAGACCTCACGAAACAGACCCCACCAAACAGACCCCACCAAAGCAGATGTTCATCCATTTTGTTGGTATTTATTCGGGATGCCTTGACATGAATCCTAGCTTAAAACATGACTCAATTTTCACGAATTGTTTCAGCTGTTTTAGAGCCTATAAATCACATACAAACACGAATGCACACAAATCGTGATGTATAAAGTAACTTAGATATGTTAGCAGTTCGTCTACTTTCTCATGAACACTAGATGCTTATACAACAACGTGGCAGAGTTAATGAAATTCTGACAGCTATTGCCTGAAAAAGATGCTTTTGGCAAATATTTAGTGGAGGGACTGTAAATTATCAGAATGCACTATGCAACTCGGCACTAATGAATGTTAGATAATGGAAACAAAGTAATTCAACAAAATATAATACAAGCGCTTTTGGTCACAAGGAACGGCAATGGCTAATTTCATGGAGAGAATATAGCATCTTCATTCTCGTATAACGCGTTTGTTTAACCGATAAAAAAAAATAGTTGGGGTTCGCGTAATAAACAGGGTTTTGACATATTTGTGCAATGATTGATCAGTCGAAAAATATCATTTCACATGTTATAAACTAACAGAGCATATTACTGCTATGATTGATCAATTGTATAATGTTGCTGACCATAATCGCACGACATAGGATGCAACGACAATTGAAACCTTATCGCGACAGTTAGAGTGCCGAATCCTAACCACTGGAAACCTTGTGATATAGACGACATATGAACAGCAATATATTTTTATTTTATTATAAAAGTATTTTTAGTTGCGGGATTAGAGACGAATGTTAGAGGATCAAGAAAACAGATCGTTGCCCTGAAACATGCAGTACAAACACATTAACACTAGGGAAGCAAATCTTTGGTATATCTGATGATCAGCGGTTTCAAATATGAGGCCCGCGGAATGATATTGTGAGGCACCTGCCTTAGTATGTAACTTTAATGTTAAGCGTCTGATATAAATCCTCCCTCAGAGCAAGAAATAGTCACCACTGTTAAACTGAAGCTGAAAAAACTGAATGCAAATTGCACTTAACTTTGAGGAAGTTTCTGCCTTTGAGCCAAGTTTGTTAAACATGTTCTATCTGCTTAAGCATGGTTGTAAAACATAACTTGGTTGTATATTGTATGTGTTTCTGTCGTGTTGTCATAAATGACAAGAGTCGAAAGTTACATCACATTAGTTTCCAAGAAACCAAGTTCACAACAGTTCATGGGAAAAGGTTAAAGGCACACATAAGAATCTGAATTATAATTAACTCTCATGAGTATTTGCTAAAATGTTTTATTTATTACTGATTGATTTTTAAAATCATTTTTAGAGCTCATTTTGTGTAGAAATGTGGCTCAACCTCACCCAGACCCAAGCTCCAGCATTTTGAGACCACTGCTGATGATGAATCTGACTTTAAAGAGCAAATAAGTAAAATAGCACATTTTATGTTGGTATCAAAATCGAAGTTATCGGTGTCAATAAATGAGTTTGATCATGGCCTCGCGTATTCAACATCATTTGCTGTTTACAATGCTTAGGAAAAAAAAGTAGAATAGAATTTAATGTCCTTGCAACATGTGAAATGTACAAAAAAATTAATATGATTCTCTGGTACTGTAGAATAAAATGGTGTGATGATAAAATCTAATGCATTTTTTATAAAATTTATATCAGTGGTTCTTAACTGGTTTAAAATTAGAACCCACCATTTCACATTAATGACAAATAGTGAGCCAAAAAGAAAAAAAAATCCACTTCTCAATTGTATCCAATGAAAGGATTGTGCAGTTTAAAGCAGAGAAAGATAGGGCGCACTCTCAAATCTCTGGCCAGACATTTACCTGAAAAAGAAGACCAGCAAAACATAACACTTCAAGTACCGTGTATACTTGCATATAAGCCCACATCACATATAAGCCCTTAAAACGGCTCTGAAACATCCAGTTTTCCACTTTTGTTACCCCTTAACACTAACTTTCTTCTGACTCATTATTATGAGCAGAATAAGGAAAACAAACAAAATCACACTAAAATGAGATGTGGTCCCTCTCAAAAAACCATAGGGACGGACGGTGCCTATTGACTGAATGGGAAGAAGAGAACGAGTAGGGCATTATCGCCATCTACTGTGTAATTGACCCTCTGTTTTTTCTTTTAAGCAAAACGGGTCTTTTGGGTCCGAACCCATCAGTTGAGAAACACAGATCTATATCATTGATGGTCCAGTGGTTAGGATTCGGCACTCCCCTCGCCACGACACGGGTTTAATTACCATTGCATCCGACCGCAGGGTTTGAGCTAACAAAAAGGGAAACCAAATTTTTTTTTACCGGATTTTAATCCAAAAAATTAGGGGTGCGCTTTATACACGAGTGCGCGTTATACACAAATAAAAACCGTAAAACAAACCTTGAACGGGAGCGACACGTACGATGCTGCATGTTCGTTCTCTGGTCCCCTTTTAACGCTTGTGTGAAAAGAGAGTTGGCGCGACGACACGGGTTGGTCCTCTGCTGGGTGGAAATAGCGGAAGGCAAACGGAAGAGGGCGGCTGGTCTGCGGAAACAGTCCCGTCCGCCGATCAGCGCCGCCTTTCTCGGGGGTCGCTGCGACTTCGGGATCTTCTGCTCCCACCTTCGCCGCTTCCTCCCGGCCTTCGGTAGCCATCCCTGTGTTTGTCAGAGTCCCTGTCTCTCCCTCTGTCTCTGTCTCGCTCCTTGTCTTTCGCCGACTCGCTTTGGTTGCCCGTCGCCACGCGCTCCTTGCGTTCCTCTTTCTTCTTTTTCTCCTCTTCCTCCTGCAGCTGCTTCAGACGTTTCTCCCGTTCTTTCATACGCTCCGCTCTAGCCACTTCCCGCTCTGCAAACTGAAATGGAGACGGATAATTGAACGCGTGACTTCTTAAGCGGGCTCTTCTCAAATACAGTGGTACCTTTTTATACAAGCACCTTAAGGCAAAAGAGTTTGTGGAACAAAAATCTGGCTCTACGTACAGGGCTAAATCAGAGCTACGAGCAGTCCCAGAGACTACTGATGGGGACCACCAAGACCACTCACAGTCAGCATTGCCTAGTCCGAGTTTGCGCATGCGTCTGCCTGATCCCACCCACTTGTTTATATTTCGCAGTTTTTAACATACCGCACCGCATCTCCTTTTTGTGACCCTAGCCATGAGTTCTGGAAAGGGAAATGGTAAGGTGTTTCGGAGAAACGAATTGAAATGAAGCAGGAAATGGCCAGGATTGGTTTTCGTGTGAGTGAACTAGCTAAAGACTACAATCGCTCAACATCTTTACTTGTAGGCTATTGATACAGAAAGATGCAGTCAAGGCTATAAAACTGAGCAGGGGTGTGACTGTTTTTCAACATTGGGAACTACTATTCATCACGAGATGGAGACTTGTTACTGTGGATATACGACAATAAGCTAGTGGGAGATAGTTCAATGCCCGCAATGGCTAGTTTGAGAAATTCAAGAAGGCGATGGACTCTGTGAATCTGTGGTTTGGCATGAGGAAGCAGGGAATGCGGGCTAAAAAGCCGCGGAAGAGTTTTTGCAGCGCTTTGCATCATTAAAATGAAATGAAGGGAAAACAGTATGCTGTAAAATAATGTCAGGTTGTACGTTTATTTAAAGTTACAGTAACTTTAAATGTGTACAGTACGTGCTTACGCATCATCAAAAGTCTCTCCTGCCACCTGCCCTACTCCTGAACCTCTACACTACGCACCCACTTTTACTACTCCCATATAATAAACTTCTATTTTGTCAATATCATCTCATTTATATTATTATTTATTTTTTGTTGAATTACTATTTAAATGTGGTTTTAGCAATCAGAAAGATGTTTTATAGCTGTTTACAGTTAATGTGGATGCTTTTGGGAGGTCTGGAACGGGCCAATTGTTTTTTATTATTATTTCATATTGGTAAAATTTACCGTATTTTCCGCACTATAAGGCGCACCTAAAAGTCTTAATTTTTTTTCAAAAGCTGACTATGCGCCTAATAATACAGTGCGCCTTATATATGGCTCAATATTAAATTGCAAAGTCTCGCAACTTACACGACAGCCGCCGACTCGATTTTCCCCCGAACGTGGAGTAGTCCGCAGTGTATGCTGGGATTTATATACTGGCGTTTCATTGGCTAACCAATGTGTCAATCATCATTTGAATCGATCGCTATTGGCTAAAGTTATTTGGAGCCTCGGATAGGCTAGAGCAGGGGTCGGGAACCTTTTTGACTCAAAGAGCCATAAAAGCAAAATATATCAATTTTATTTTGGGAAAGAGCCACACCATATATTATGAGACAAATTTACTAAATTGCTAAACCCGCGCCCCAGACAAAAGCTTAGTCTTCAGCACATTTACTTTTGATGATTTGATAAAAAATTATGAAAAGAGAATAATGCCAGAGCCCGTGTCCCAAAATCAACAACCATACCACTTTAAACTTGTCTCTTTCTTGCAATTACTCAAGATCGGTTAAACTCATTTTGACCCTTTTTTTCATACATATTGGTTTCAAAACCAGATGTAAGCAGTTATTTTGTAAAAACGTCACAACATTCTGCAAACAGGGAGCCTGATGTGCTTATCTATGGCGCAGACGGCGTAGGACGAGAGATGGGAGGGAGAGCTTGCACTTTTTGCATAGCTCCACCCATCGCTCCCACTCACCCAATCAAAAAACTTTAAGTTATCTTCCGGTGTTTTGGCGTATTCATAGTTTGTTCTGTGGATTCATCATAAGGTATCTGAACACTGAAGACAGATAATATAGTGATGTTTTATATAACGGATTATTTAGCGTTGTACTGCGATTGGCTGGCAACCAGTTCAGGGTGTCCCCTGCCCACTGCCCGGAGATGGCTGGGATGGGCTCCAGCCCCCCCGCGACCCTACTGAGGATAAGCGGTACGGCTGATGAGATGAGATGAGATTTAGCGTTGTACAGCCAGAACAAGGTTTTTTTTTTTTTTTTGTGACACCTTGACTGTAAATTGTAGTGAAAAACGTGCCCTATATATACTGCGAAGTACTGCTCCATTGTTAGCTTTGGTTTGGCTCTGCGTGTATCTGAACAGGATTCATAGCTTATGTTTTAGACGAGATGGAGAAAATTTGCATGCAATCAAATTTGTCTCTGAGCCACAGGTACTCATAGAAAGAGCCATATATGGCTCGCGAGCCATAGGTTCCCGACCCCTGGGCTAGAGGGCCGAAACAAACCCTGCAATTGGCCGAAAAAGATGTGTCAATCATCCGTTAAATCGATCGCTATTGGCTGAAGTTATTCTGAGCCTCGGATTGGCTAGAGGGCCAAAACAAACCCTGCAAATAGCCGAAAAAGATGTGTCAATCATCCGTTAAATCGATCGCTATTGGCTGAAGTTATTCGGAGCCTCGGATAGGCTAGAGGGCCAAAACAAACCCTGCAATTGGCCAAAAAAGATGACTGAATAGCAAGCTTGCTAAACTACGCCATAAAGAAACATGTTTCATTAGTCTGTATTTGTAAATATTTTACTCTCCTGGATTTACTACACTCATGGTTGTAAGAAGACCAAAATTGCGTATCATTATTGAACGTGAGAACTTAGGTGAGCTACGCGGCTTTATATTTTCCCGGTATCTTGTTTTAGAACGATCTTGATGTTGCTGTGATGAGTTGAGTGAATTAAACTCAATTCCAAGTGTTTATTGTCATATGCACAGTAAAGTTGCGAGCGAAAAAGAAAATAGAAACTAAGGAATGGTTGGCATTTCTTGAATCCCAAGACTTTAACCTTCCGAATGATATTTGAAACGATGCATTTGAGTGACATCGTACGGACACCGCATCCGCGCACGTGTCTACGACACGTATTTGCTTCTTTGCAAGCTTTGGGAATGTTAAGGGGGTAATCAGTTTGACTGAATCATCTGACTGTTTTGTCGACGTTCCCATTGTAGCGCCTTATAATCCGGTGTGCCTATCTATGGAAGATATAGGACCAGAAACTATTTTTTGGGGGTGCGCCCTATAACCCGGTGCGCCCTATAGTGCGGAAAATACGGTACTTGTTACAAAAGCAATTTGACAAACAAGCACAATCCTGGAACTAAGTAATATCGTATGAAGGGGTACTACGATAGTGGACGCGAGGCTCCGTCAATGGGGGGCGGGTTTGACCTAGGGAACATGCTTTTTCTTCTGAAAAATAAGTTTCACTTCCACTAAGTTAGGGTGAAGTGGTGCTCTTATTGGTAAAGCGTGTGCAGGGAGCGTTTTTATTTGTACTGTGCAAACACAAGTGTAAAAAGATACTCAACTGACACCATGGAAACATATTTAACGGGGAAGACAGGCAGAGAGAGAAAGTAGAAAAACGGAAAAGGAGAAAAAACGAAGTCTCTCCAAAAGGAAAGACAAGGAAGTATGAAGAAGCGTAGGTAACGCGACAACGACGGGAGACAAGCAAAGGCCTGTTTGCTTGCTTTAAAAATGTTGGCAACAGACAGCGTGAAGCCAAAAATATGAATGCGCTACTTAAATACATTACACCCCAATTGAGTATGAGCTGAAAGCTGCTGTCTAAGGCTGTGTCCTGCTTCAAACGTCTTGATAAGCCGTCCATCTGGGTATTATTCTTTATGTGAACCAGTAATCAGCACTTTTTGTTTTGCAGGTTGAAGTTCTTTTTAATACTGAATAGTTCTGCCCAAATAATGTTGGTTAGTTTTTAATGTCTTATTTATTGATTTTATAATTATAGTATGCCTTTTTTCCTTTCTAGAGGGGACATAACAAAAAAATTTGAAAAGCACTGCCCCAAGTCGAAGACATTAGCAGAGGTCTGAAGTGCTGTTACCTGTTCATCTGTGAGTGGAAGCCAGTAGATGCATGGGACTGCTTTAGTTTTCCTGAAAAGATCATCAAGGAGTTTGGCAGGTGGTTCCTCGGCAGCTTTCTCTGCAGAGACGAACACAAGTCAGTCTGGCTCGACTCGAATATAAGTATTTCATGGGGTTAGATTGCAAAGAACTTAAACATGAATATGATGTCAAAAAACTGAAAAAGTGTCGGCTCCTTCTCGTCTAGTTGCGTAATACGCGTTTTTCTTTTTTTCTTTGTAACTCTAAAAGAATCAGTTTGGGTGCGCCTTATACACGAGGTATAACGGTAGTATAGTAACATATTTGGGAGAAAGGCGGACCATTTGAAAAAAAATGTTGACCACAATAGCAAATCATAGGATGCAAAGGGAATTGAACCTCATTGCAGATGGAAAGCAGCAAATTCTAAACACTAGTTCACCACTCATATAGATGACCTACGAAGAGTCATTTGATTTGATCTCATCATCACACTATGTCTTCTCACGGTGCCAGAAACAAATGTTAGAAAATAAAGAGAAAGTCGTCCTGTTTATGTATTGTTTGTGATTTAAATTCAGAGCCTGACTGCAATATAAAGAATCTTGTTTTGTATCAAAGAAAAATATTTTATACTCAATTTAGGTTTAATCTTATTCATATAATTTACCTTCCGTATTTATTTGTGTATAATGTCCATTTTTTATCTTGACCAGAAAAGAACTTTGGGTTTGAGTAATAAACGACGATTTACCCGCAAAACATTGGTTGTGAGATTCGAACCCATGTCGCAATCGATGGAGTTCTGAACTCTTAACTCATTGACTTTTAGTCACGGTACCAGAGGCAAATGACAATTTTGGTAAGTTAGGTTCCGGACGATCGTTGGTAAGTTGAATTTGTTCGTAAGTTGCTTGACTACTATATTTTGTATGCTTAAGGTTTATATGAGTATGTTTAAGGCTTGTATAAGTAACCTGTATTGTTTTGTATTATAAAATAAATGTTTTATAAAATAATATGCTCTTTAAAGATATATAAAATTGAGTTTAACTTGCTTTTGGAAGATGCGCTTCAAGAGGTCCTCCTTCGTGGTAAAAAAAAAAATGGCAGAAAAAAAGCGTTCCGACAATTTTCTCAACCACATCAAGCTTTCTTATTCCACTTTCGTTTCAAAAGAAACGGCTCGCCTCTTTACACTGTACACCAACCATATTGAATGGATGCACGAGATATTAAACAATAAAAATGTCAAAGTTCTTAGCGTGCTAGGGATAGTACAGTATGTTTACACACGAAGTAGGAAGTAGAAGCCGGATTTCTTCTTCGGGGTGGATGCTGGGTGACCTCTCACAGCTCCAACACATGCCGGTAGCAGCGGAAAGCACTACAGTAATGTCCATTAAATGGAAAAAGGTGCACACGATACAGAACCTAACTTACAGCAATGCCCTGATATTTTTCGACATCCTGAAAATTTTTGCTGTATCTACTGAACGGTCGTAAGTAGGGGAGTGTCTGTATGTGACAATTACAATAGATTGAACACATTGTGTTGTGTGGAAGACTCGAATTTATTGTGATAGTAACATGTGAAACGCACTAGAAAATTACCATTTGTCTCTGGTTCCGTGACTGAGAACAGTGTGATAACAAGATCAAATCTACTGCCTTTTCGTATGTCATCTATACCACTGGTGGTCCTGTGGTTCAAAATTGGTGCTCCTACCGCCGCAACCCGGGTTCAATTTTTGCTGTATTCAACCGCAAAGTTTGATCTGAGAAAAAGTGGAACAAAATGTAATACCAATTTCTATTAAAAAAAAAGGGTCCTTGGGTCGCACTTTAAAACATGCACATTTGCATGATTTCAATTATTTAAAAGTTCATGTTCATAAACCACATTTAGGTTTAATGTGTGTTTTAGTTAGTTTAACAAAAAAGAAAAACTGTCAAAAAGGCATAACTTAGTAAAAAAATACAAAATAAAATAAAACCCACACAATTTAAAAAGAACAACCCCTCGATATATTTGTTAGTTGATATCTTGGCCTTTTTGGCAACGCTGATTGTGTCTTGTGCCCATTACCTTTCTTCTCGCTCTTCTTCTCTTTGCTCTTCGCCCTCCCTTTGCGTCGCCTCTCCCTGGAGCGGGACCTCCGGGCAGCTCCCTCGCCGTCGTTTCCGGATTTTCGTAAGTCTCGAACTTTGTCGCGGTCCCACTCTCGCTCTGATCGGGCCTTCTCCCTGCGGTCCATTTCCCGTTCCCGTTCCGCCCACTGGTCTCGCTTGGGGAGGAGGGCAGGCAACCCTGCTGCTTGAATACGGTTGGAAACCAACCACTGGTCCTCCATGATGGGTTTCTCCACTACAACCAAACCTTTGTGGAAGTCCAGCTACAAAGCACAAGCACAGTCAGGGAAAATCTTGTTGACATATTAAACAAACAAGAAGAATGTTGAAATTGAAAGACAACCTCATCCTGTTGGCTGAAGTCCACGTTCAGAACTTTTGGGTTACTTAGAGGCCACTTGACTCCATGAAGTGCTTGACGTGTTGCCATTGCCTCTTCTGAACTTGAGTACTGAACAAAGCAAGGTGTTTTCTTTATGCTCATTGCAATTGTTCAAGGGGAAAACTGCACGGGATTTAAAATGAACTCACAGTTACGTAGCAGTGAGATTTGATTTTGTCAATCCAGAAGCCGTCCTCTACCAGTGTGCCGGTTCTGCTCAGCAATTCCTTCAATTGCCCAAGCGTAAACGGCCTGACCTAAAATATAAAAAAAAAAACATTGCAATTGTCAGAGTAAAACATTTCCTGAATTATAAGATCTCCTTATAATCTAGACTGAATAGAATAGAATGTACCTCTACCTATACTGAAAGACTACAGTAAGCTAAACATTTTAAGTTGACATCCTTTTTCTGATCCGACCCGCCTGAGAACAGAAAATAGTCTAGATCCGGTCCCAGAGCCACAGTTTGTCAGCCCTGTGCCTAGGGAAGGTAAATGCAGTATTCCATATCGTCCTCATGATGGCGACAAAGTGTCATGTAAAGTAAAAATGTATCCTATCATTTCCTGCCCTTTCTGCAATACACGCAGCAAGAATATTTTCTAATTAGAATTTGACAGTACAGAAATTTTAAATACATTACCTTAATTTGTTAAACAAATGCTTGAGTCTGTAAATTGAGTTTGTTCTTTAGGCAAGAAAATGGGTCATGGGTGAAAGAAAAGGTGAGAAACATGTGGAGAATAGAAAATACGTTTCCGGTACACTATACAACCTAACTAAATATTGCTATTTTTACTACCATGGCTCAATTTAGCCTCAGGTTGGTAGCATGAAAGCATGTTACATTTAGCTCAGTGGCGGTGATTTAGTCACTACAGCAAGCCTGCTCCTGACCAGGCTAACAACCAGCCTAAGGTTATCACAAAGATAAAGTCGTATGCAAAAATATGTGCATCCCTGATCATTTTCAAGATTTTCTTTTATAAATCATTGGTTGTTTGGATCAGCAATTTCAGTGAAATATATCAAATAGCAGACAGACAGTGATATCTGAGAAGTGAAATGAAGTTCATAGGATTTACAAAAAATGTTCAATAATTGCTTAAACAAAAGTAGGCAGGTGCATAAATTTGGGCACCCCAACCGAAAAATTACATCAATATTTAGTAGATCTTCCTTTTGCTGAAAAAATAGCCTCTAAACGCTTCCTATAGCTTCCAATGAGGGTCTGGATTCTGGTTGATCATTCTTCTTTACAAAACATCTCCACTTTAGTCGGGTTTGATGGTTTCAGAGCATGGACAGCTCGCTTTAAATCACACCACAAATTTTCAATAGTATTCAGGTCTGGGGACTGAGATGGTAATTCCAGAACATTGTACTTGTTCCTCTACATCAGACCTGGGCACTCCGGTCCTGGAGGGCCGTATGTTCTGCATGATTTTTGAGGCTTCTCTGATCCAATACAGGTGATTCCAATCACCAGTATCGTTAACAAGCACTTGCTAGCTTGCTAACGAGGTTATAATTTGTATCACCTGAGTTAAAGAAGAGCAAACTTCAAAATCTGGCAGGACGTATGGCCCTCCAGGACCGGAGTGCCCATGTCTGCTCTACATGGATGCATTAGTAGAATTTGAGCAGTGTTTGTGGTCGTTGTCTTGTTAAAGTATCCAGCCCCGGCGCAACTTCAGCTTAGTCACCGATTCTAGAACATTGTGAGCAAAAATCTGCTGATACGGACTGAAATCAATGTAACCTTCAACTTTAACAAGATTTCCAGAAGCTGCACTGGCCACACAGCCCCACAGCATGATGGAACCACCACAAAATTTTACTGTGGGTAGCAAGTGTTTGGCTTGGAATGCGGTGTTCTTCTTTTGCCATGCATAGCACCCCTTGTTATGTCCAAATAACTCAATTTTAGTTTCATCAGTCCACAGCACCTAATTCCAAAATGAAGCTGGCTTATCCAAATGTGCTTTACCATACCTCAAGCTACTGTTTGTGGCATGTGCACAGAAAAGGCTTCTGTCGCATTACTCTCGCATACAGAATCTCCTTGTGCAAGTTGCGCTGAATAGTTGAACGATGCGCAGTAACACCATCTGCAGCAAGATCATGTTGTAGGTCTTTGGAGCTGGTCTGTAGGTTGAGTTTGACTGTTCTCACCATCCTCTGCCTCTGCTTATCTGAGATTTTTCTTGGCCTGCCACTGTACTGAACTGTGGACCTTCCTTTTTCTCACTATGTTCCTCACAGTGGAAACTGACAGTTGAAATCTCTAAGATAGCTTTTTTATCCTTCCCCTAAACCATGATGTCGAACAATCTTTGTTGTCAGGTCATTTGACAAGTGTTCTGAGGCTCCCATGTTGCCACTATTCAGAGAGGATGCAAAGAGGAGAACAACTTGCAACTGGTCGCCTTAAATACCCTTTCTCATGATTAGCTTCACCCGTGTATGTAGGTCAAGGGTCAACGGGCTTACCAAACAAATATTGTGTTCCAATAATTAGTGCTAAACGTATTCAAATCAATAAAACATCAAGGGTGACCAAATTTATGCATCTGCCTACTTTTGTGTAAGAAATTATTGCACACTTTCTGTAAATCCTATCAACGTCCTTTCACTTCTCAGATTATCACTGTGTTTGTCTGCTATATTATATATTTAAGAAAAAAAATAATTTAAAGCAGAATTGGAAAACGTGCAACCGATTAAACCAAAATGCACCGGCCAGACGAGTTCAACCTGCGCCTTATCAGTTAGTCTGGATGTCTTTATTCCAGTTTCGTGCAATATCCCCCTGGGCAAATCCACAGCATCTCACTGAAACACACTCTGGTTGCTATTGTAACGTCGCCAATTAGATCCGCATTCCAAGTAATTAAAAAGACAAACGCACCAAATAAATCAATCAACTCATTCAGTGCCAGACGTATCTCTTAAATGCCAAGTGCCTGTGCCATTTTGAAAGGCCAACAGAAAATTTTGCTCTGTAGCTATATAGGGCAGAGGACATCAAAAGAGAGCTTGAACCCTCATCTTTCATTCAAAAAAAGTATGCTTCTAGGTTTTAATATTATGTAGTAAACAATTGTTGATCATTGCTAAGATTCTTGAAAAAACTCATTTCCAAAAACACTTCTGAGAAAAACAGCTTTTTGTGTGGGGATGCATTTCAAGCAGAATGTTCACTTTGGTGTTTTTATGTAGCTTTGTGATACCTCTAATATCTAAACATTGCTTTCCATTAACACAAGGGCACCCTCCTTGCAAAAAAAACTTCTATTTCAAGAACACTGAACTATTTTCGATTGTTCTCAATTGTTCTCAGCTCAGGGATGCTGCTGGAAATGTGAATTTCCCTTCGGGGATGAACAAAGTATCTATCTATCTATCTATCTATCTAATGCATGAACAATGTAGGAACCTTGCAAGATATTTTCAGCCCCCTATTTTTCCGCTGACGTGATCACATAATTTGGGCCATCATGGCGATTGCGGACATGCATGAAATGTCTTCCTCTCAGCCCAAAGAATAAAGATTTGAAACGTTAAAACTGTCTGTACTAATTATTTCGCTTTTCTTGTCACACTGCGCGTACATGGTTTACGGGCCACAGACACACTGCCGTACGGTGTCATATGGTATATACAGGAAGCAAAACAAAGGCACTAAGTGTCTTGACAAAGATCTGATCAAAGCCAATCCTGTCATCTAGTGGTGATTTATCAAAATGAAATTATTCCCAGAGGCTTGATATTTATTGAAGGGCTTCACCAAAACCTTAAGAATAATTTATAAAAAACATGTTTAAGTTTTGACACACGGGGACAAGTCTTCTGAAAAGGTAATAACCACGAAGTTCCAAAATTTAAGTCTCTCCGGAGTATAAGTCGCACAAGCCAAATAAATGCATGATTAATAAGGAAAATACATTTATAAGTCGCACTCAACATATAAGTCGCATTTTCGGGGGGAAATTTATTGAATAAAATCTATCACCAAAAACATACGTGTCATCTTGAAAGGGAATTTAAAATAAAAATAAGTGAACACAACGTTACACGTACATGCATATTGTAGAAAAAGTTCCAATATGTCAGTAACATATTGAGTTATTAGATAATTGCAGCATGAAGAACATGCTTACCAAATTATCAGCTTCTCTCCAAATCACTAAAAACAATAAAATATATTCATCCTCTGTGTCACCTCTACCGGTAGACAACTCCTCCAACTCGGGAAGAAGACAATAAGCCGCTTCGCTTCCTCTTTCTGCTTCAAAAAATGTCCCCCACACATCATGGCAAGGTTGAAATTACCAACACAGGCCTAGAGCGCCCTCTTGCGGTTTAGTGTGAAAATAAAGTGTGAAGTTATATATATAGAACTGGTAATAAAAACGTAAAACTCTAAGATATAATAGTGTATTCATGGAGTTAGAGTGCTCGTCTTGGGATCAAGAGATCACAGTTCGATTCCCGGATCCTCCGTGTTACATGTCGAAGTGTCCTTGGGCAAGACACTAAACCCCTAATGCCCCCAATAAGCAGGTTAGCACCTGACATGGCAGCACGGCCACTATTGGGAAATGTGTAGCACACTGTAAATCGCTTTGGGAAGTCTTGACTTGAAAAGCGCTAAATAAATGCAGATCATTTCATTTCACAATCTCACATATCAGTCTCAACAGAGTACAAGTCGCAACCCTGCAAACTGAAAACAACTGTGACTATTAGTCCGGAAAAGACATAAACGTATTATGTTACTCTATGGGTTAAATGTGTTGGTGTTTTAGTTCTCAAGTTAGGGCTTCCATGAACAGCAATGATCAATCTCAGCAATCACAATCTTTCTAATTTGTTTACGATCTAATCTATGTATCATGACATATGGGCTGCAATTGATGCATCTTTCTCGGGTGGTTAACAGGCAATTTCTCTGAAAGGTGAGACTTACATGCCTGCAATGTATAAAAGAGTAATTAATATATAAGGTTTATATATATTTTGTTAACCATAAAAAAAAAATAATTCTGAAAGAGGTGGACTACGATGTGAGGGGATGAGCACACTACCCCGATTAACACTGTGCAACATATATTGTGAATATAAAACTTTTTGTTAAATGTTTGATTTCTCACCAGGTTGCTGACGTGAACAATGCTCGAAACTTTGCCACGTGGCGGAGAAGGTTGTCGACTGGTGCGTACGGGGTCATCGATGGTGATGGACACGCCTGCTTTTTGCTGACTGATGGAGCGGCGAATGAGGTTGCTGCCTGAAGCCACTGAGAGACAGATGGGAAAACAATCCATAACAACACAGAATTTAATAACAAGGTTTCATTGTCACTTTAAAATATATCAAAAATCTCTAGAAGGCTTACTATATCACATTATTTTTAATATACACCGTATAAAGATTGCTCATGGAGAGAACAACAATGTAAAAAACCTAACCTTTATTTAATTAAAATAAAATAGGGAAATTAGGGCTTTTTTATCCATATTTGGTTGTGTGTCACCAGTAAAAAACTGGAAGCAGTGCGTGGGAAGGAAACAACATCAACAGAGGAACAACAAAAAAACAGTAAATCTGGGCTGAATTCTGATGCCATTAATTGTCAAATTTATCATTGCATTACACCAAGCTTTGAGAAAAAAAGAAAATGCCTATGCAGCTGACTTCTAGCTAAAAGTGATAATAGGCTGCTGAAGAAACAAGAAAGATGGTAGCAACAAGAAAGTTCAATATAGTGAAAAGCATCGTCAGACGGAGGAAAAAGGATACATCATTGTAAATTGCACTTATGGCCAAACATGCTTATGTGCAAGCACCGTATTTATTTGTGTATACCGCGCACTTTTGTTGTACACAAAAAATAACTCAAAAGTTGGGGGCGCGTTATACTCAAGGTATTACGGTAGTACATTACTGTGTTTGAGCAATGATTGATCAGTCGAAAAATTACGCTGACTACCGTATTGCGGTGGTGAGCGAGCACACAGATTATTCGCCGATACAGATGACATAGGAAAAGGCTTTAGCTTTTATCTCATCATCACACTATTTTTACTCATGCTACAAAAACATACATCTTTATACCTTACCAGTACTGATTTCTTTATCTGGGATGGGCTGAGTTGATGAATGGGTTTCCATGTTTTCCACGGGTTTCTCTTGATGAGAAACAGGCCTACTAATGGCTCCCCGAGTATGATTCGCCTCTACGTCTTCCCTTTGTCTGCTCCTTGGCTTCTGTCCATTCTCTTGGTTGTCCGAAGGCACCACCTACAATTGATAGGTGTTATTTATCTACTCAGCACATGGGGACATATTAAAGTCGCTGTAAACTCCACCTGGGTTACAGTGCGTCGGATCTGAACGTCCTGCTGTGAGGTTACATGATCTTCTTCCTCAGCACTAGACAGAACCAGTTCTTCAGGATGCAGGTCGACAACGGCATCTTGGCTCCCTCCCGTTCGGATGTCTGGGATTAGAGACTGGCAACAAAAAAGATTTTAGTCAAAACACGAAAGTGTCAGTCATCGAATTATGCTTATACCTTGAGTGAATCTGTGGTGATGCTTATGGAAGGTTTCTTAGAAGTGACGGCAGTGCTGGCACCCCACCTCCGCTTACGACCACTCGCTGCCCCTAAATCCTGATCACCATCTGTACCGCCTGTGCCAGGAGACGACTTAGTGCCTGCCGTTGCAATAACGAATTGAGGAAATTATTATGGAATTTGATTTACTCTTTACATGATTTACTCCCAAGAACAATTATGTTACGTGGGTGTTCAGCAACGACTGCAGGTTGTTACCGGGGCGCACATGACGAAAACAATTTGCTTATTTTTACTTTAAACTTTGTTTAACCACACCCAAAAAACTCAAAATATTAACTGCACGACGTTATACTAAGGTTTTACGGTAGTGTATCACCCATAAGCAATGATTGATCAGTCGACAGATATCGCTGACCACAAGTGCTTAGCATTGGATGCAATGAGAATCGACCCAAATCGCAGCGGTGAGAGCAGTGAATCATAACCACTAGGTCAGGAGGATTGTTGATGACAAAGGCATTAGATTCGATCTCATCATCAAAATATTATTACTCACGGTGTCACGGTGTACAATGTTGCAATGGAGTATTATTGGGAAAGGTTTTCAAACATGTTATGTAACATTATTTTGTTGTTGACTCATTGTTTTCGTTCGGTTTTTATTTTAATGTTCGAAATAAAGTTTTCAGGGTTAAACCAAAACAAATTTGTACAACGTGGTATCGTGATTAAAAATAGTGTGATGATGAGATTACATCAAATGCCTTTTTTATGCAATCTACATCCCTAGGGGTCTAGTGACTACATAGTGGAACTTTGGATAAACCGGTCTATGGTACGGTGACAGGCCAGTGTGTTATGTAGCACACACCAAAACAATGTATAGATAATAAATATCAATATATTG
Source organism: Urocampus carinirostris (assembly GCF_059441175.1). Taxonomy (NCBI): domain Eukaryota; kingdom Metazoa; phylum Chordata; class Actinopteri; order Syngnathiformes; family Syngnathidae; genus Urocampus; species Urocampus carinirostris. Next base: position 6,908,688 of record NC_142349.1, on the reverse strand, counting down.
GTAATAAAAATATTGTAAACAATTTACTGCACCCTCAACAAGCTCTTTGATGCAAGACACTTGAACACTTTCCCCCTACCACTTTCTTGGGAATTATAATTAAGGGCAAAACAAAACAATAAAAGACACTATATCTCAATAAAATGAGATGCGGTCCCTCTCAAACACAATCGCCAATAATGGAAACAGGAAAAAAGAACGGGCAAGGTGGGAGCATAAGGATTACACCCTCTTTGTGATTATTTTGTTTTATGCGGATATAAGCAGACCCAGATTTTAGCATTGTATTTTTAAGTTTTAGAATTGGCTTATATACAAATATTTAAGGAAAATATTCAGACATTCTCATTGCTCAACACTAGCTGCCTTTTGTAAGCAATGTATAATCTTTCATATTTTTTAACTAATCACAAAGTTATATTGTTGACTAAATTGCATGCAAACAGCAGGGATCAAACGAACAAATTCACTGAGAAAAAATACTGAAGCTTGCTCTTTAAAAGGAATTGGCCGGAAAGCGGTGGTAGTCTATCCTGTAGGATAGGAACATACATAAAAGATATTTGCTTTGGGAAAAAATAGCAGATTATCTTGAAAAATGCATATTTTCAATCCGTACAGAATTACATGACAAGGCCTGTGGCTAAACCTAGCCAGGGTTTTTTAAATGTCACAAGCACAATAATCTGGTATGTGACAACCCTGATAATGCCCCTTGATTTAAAAAGTGCAATAAAATTCCTTGTTATTTAGAGATTTAAAAAAAAAAAAAAAAAAGATTTACGTACCAATGAGGGAAATCTTACGTGCCGAGAAAGCCTTCTGTCCCTGAAAAACAAAAAGAACTCAACATATGAGTTTGGATGGGTGAAAAACAATTGTGCGCGATAGATAAGTTTAAGGGTGGAAAAAAATTGGTCAGTAATAAAACTATGCATTCATAGGTCAATTCTTTTTACTGCAAATATACAAAAACAACATAAGTCAAATCCGTAGTTTGCAGACAAGTTTTAATATAATTTAAATTTGAAACCAAAATTTTCGTTGAGAAACCCCCCGCCGCCTTACCTCCTCGCTGGTCTCCGGGAGCTTCTCTGACTCCAATATTGCAGATTCAGTCCCCTGTCTTCATTGTAATACGTTCAAATTAAAAGAAAAAAAAAAAAAACAACAAGATGCATGATAAGTTCAAATTTGAAGCACAATTAAAATTTGAAGGTCATATCAGAAAAACTAGAGCGAAAAAATTGTTGTTTTTGTGTACAGAAAAAAATCTAAGCAGGTACTCAGGAGAACATGCAAACTCTGCACAGGGAGGCCAGTAGCTGGAATTAAATCAAAGACCTCAGGATTGTGAGGCGTAAGTGCTAACCAGTCATCTACCGTGCTGCCTAAATTCATGTAAATACATGGTCAATCCTTTCAAAAATCTATTATCTTGTGTGAATATATATATATATATATATATATATATATATATATATATATATATCTCATCTCATTAGCTCTACCGCTTATCCTCAGTAGGGTCGCGGGGTGCTGGAGCCCATCTCAGCTGTTTTCAGGCAGTGGGCAGGGGACACCCTGAACTGGTTGCCAGCCAGTCACAGAGCACACAGGGACAGACAAGTCACTCGCTCATTCACACCTAGGGACAATTTGGACCGGCCAATTAACCTGACATGCATGTTTTTGGAATGTGGGAGGAAACCGAGTGCCCGGAGGAAACCCACGCAAGCACGGGAGAACATGCAAACTCCACACAGGAGGTTTGATCTCATGGCCTCATAACTGAGCTGCACAAATGCCAACCACTGCGCCGCCGTGCTGGATTAATATAATTATATCAAAATATAAATGAGGTTGACCTCAGGAAGTGGTCAACTGGACATTCTATCATCTCATCTAATTGCTGCACCGCTTATCCTCAGTAGGGTCGCGGGGTGCTGGAGCCCATCCCAGCAATCATCGGGCAGTGGGTAGGGGACACCCTGAACTGGTTGCCAGCCAATCGCAGGGCACACGGGGACAGACAACTCACTCGCTCAGTCACACCTAGGGACAATTTGGACCGGCCAATTCACCTGAAATGCATGTTTTTGGAATGTGGGAGGAAACCGGAGTGCCCGGAGGAAACCCACGCAAGCACGGGGAGAACATACAAACTCCGCACAGTAAGTCCGGTAGCTGGATTTGAACCCACACAGGAGGTTCCCAAGACCTTAGAACTGTGCCGCACACGCGCTGACCACTGCGCCGCCGTGTTGCCCCATTCTATTATCATCTACAGGGAGTGCAGAATTATTAGGCAAGTTGTATTTTTGAGGATTAATTTTATCATTGAACAACAACCATGTTCTTAATGAACCCAAAAGTCTCATTAATATCAAAGCTGAATATTTTGGAAGTTGGAGTGGGGCTTTTTTAGTTTTAGCTATTTTAGGAGGATATCTGTGTGTGCAGGTGACTATTACTGTGCATAATTATTAGGCAACTTAACAAAAAACAAATGTATACCCATTTCAATTATTTATTTTCATCAGGGAAACCAATATAACAGCTCAACATTCACAAATATACATTTCTGACATTCAAAAAACAAAAAAAAACAAATCAGTGACCAATATAGCCACCTTTCTTTGCAAGGACACTCAAAAGCCTGCCATCCATGGATTCTGTCAGTGCTTTGATCTGTTCACGATCAACATTGCGTGCAGCAGCAACCACAGCCTCCCAGACACTGTTCAGAGAGGTGTACTGTTTTCCCTCCTTGTAAATCTCACATTTGATGAGGGACCACAGGTTCTCTATGGGGTTCGGATCAGGTGAACAAGGAGGCCATGTCATTAGTTTTTCTTCTTTTAGACCCTTTCTTGCCAGCCACGCTGTGGAGTACTTGGATGCGTGTGATGGAGCGTTGTCCTGCATGAAAATCATGTTTTTCTTGAAGGATGCGGACTTCTTCCTGTACCACTGCTTGAAGAAGGTGTCTTCCAGAAACTGGCAGTAGGACTGGGAGTTGAGCTTGAGTCCATCCTCAACCCGAAAAGGCCCCACAAGCTCATCTTTGATGATACCAGCCCATACCAGTACCCCACCTCCACCTTGCTGGCGTCTGAGGCGGACTGGAGCTCTCTGCCCTTTACCGATCCAGCCACGGGCCCATCCATCTGGCCCATCAAGACTCACTCTCATTTCATCAGTCCATAAAACCTTAGAAAAATCCGTCTTGAGATTTTTCTTGGCCCAGTCTTGACGTTTCAGCTTGTGTGTCTTGTTCAGTGGTGGTCGTTTTTCAGCCTTTCTTACCTTGGCCATGTCTCTGAGTATTGCACACCTTGTGCTTTTGGGCACTCCAGTGATGTTGCAGCTCTGAAATATGGCAAAACTGGTGGCAAGTGGCATCTTGGCAGCTGTACGCTTGACTTTTCTCAGTTCACGGGCAGTTATTTTGCGCCTTGGTTTTTCTACACGCTTCTTGCGACCCTGTTGACTATTTTGGATGTAACGCTTGATTGTTCGATGATCACGCTTCAGAAGCTTGGCAATTTTAAGAGTGCTGCATCCCTCTGCAAGATATCTCACTATTTTTGACTTTTCAGAGCCTGTCAAGTCCCTCTTCTGACCCATTTTGCCAAAGGAAAGGAAGTTGCCTAATAATTATGCACACCTGATATAGGGTGTTGATGTCATTAGACCACACCCCTTCTCATTACAGAGATGCACATCACCTGATATGCTTAATTGGTAGTAGGCTTTCGAGCCTATACAGCTTGGAGTAAGACAACATGCATAAAGAGGATGATGTGGTCAAAATACTCATTTGCCTAATAATTCTGCACTCCCTGTATACTTAATATGATGTCTATGTACACTGTTCATTCTCCTTATGCTGAGGTCTTTATACTTTCCCTTGCCCTCACGTAGGTTTTAGATCAGGGGACATTAGTGCAATAGTAGTCCCTACAGCCCTTTGAGATTTCTTGTGAAGCGGCTGTACAAATAAACATGACTTGACTTGGAACGCAATTACTCTTCTCTGTAATGAGTACTGTAATGCACTATTAATAAAATACTGTAACTCAACTCTCGTTTCAACATGGTGTGTTGCTTATCTACTTTTAAAAGCAAAAACTCAAAAACCAAACTTTTTGGACTGTTATCAAAAACGTTCTTTCCCTAACAGATAGCTAAGTGCATCACATTTTTTTCGAAATGTTCAAACCCCTCTTTAGTATGACATAAAAGCAGACCTTTGTTCTTCCTTTTGCTCAACGCCTTTGGCTTCTTTCCTTTTCATCTCTTCACTTGGTGTTTCGAGGAATGGTTTCTGGAATATTAAGAGAAAACCAAATGTTCGATAAACAGCAAAAGGGAATTAAAGTTGATGGATGCATTAGATGTTTTGAATGCTCGGTTGATGTGAAGACGGATTTGAGAAAGCCACAAACCTTCGCTAGACTAGCTTCGTCATCTGCTGTGCCTGTCTTTTCTACAGATCTCTCTCTTTTGTAAGGAGTTCCTACGCTTAGCTTCCGAGGTTCTTTTGTACTCGCATCTTGAGCTGTAGACTTAACTTGAGGTAAAGCACTTCTGTTGCGTTTTTCTTCCTACGAAGAAACAGCAAAAATATAGGGATAAATATTTCTTTCTAGTCCTACACATGCAGTTAAAAGCAGTTTTATGACCTTCTCTACATACCGGTGCCATGAAGTCCAATTTTTAGAGCAATATTAAATACTTTCAATCTTAAATAATAATACTACTACTACTACTAATAATAATAAATAAATAAATGAATAACACAACGCAGTCTCATAAGACTTTCACGTGTATGACATATGGAGAGCTGCTAATGATATCATCGGGCTCAGCGAGCAACCACTCAGGCAGTAGAAGAGTTCGGAGGGACCAGGAAAACTGCTCTACACTAACTTCCCATTCGTATAACGGTTTCAGTTAATTTTGTCGTTGGTCGCAAAAAGCCATCAGAGGAGGTGGTGATTAAGTACTGGGTTTTTTCTGTGCTCGATGTTTCCAGTGACGTGATCTCTGATTTCGGTCAACATGGCGATCACGTCCATGTAGACGGTGCATGGAACATCATCTCTCTGCATGGATGATGATTAAGGGACTTTATCGCCTTTTTCAGGAAGAAAAAAGTCCTGTTGAAGCTAAAACTACCTGTCTGTACCCTTTTCTAATCATAATTCATCAGTACATCTACCCGCCACATGGGCCGCCTGCACACTCTCAATCGCTGGTTACAGGAAGAAACACTAGGCAATTGGGCTTCCTTGATGAATGGACAAAGATCTGATCCAAGCCACTCCTGCCACCTTAAGGTGATTTTTCATACTGAAATCGTCCCTTGAGGCTTGATACTTAGTGTTGAGCTGTGCCAAATCCTTTAGAATATATATACATTTTTAATAAAATAAAAACAAAATTTTACGTTATGGCACTCAGGGACAATGACATATTTATACGTTAGGCACTGAATGAGTTAAAAGACAAGACAAAAAAGATTGGAATTTCCTACGGTTTTGTTTCTCTGGGTGGAGCTTTTCTCTCGAGAAGAAGACGACGAAGAAGACTGGGATGATGAGGACCCAGAATCAGATTCGGAGGAATCATTGGAAGATGAACGTTTTCCCGTTTTGTTGTCCTTCCTCTTTCCATCTCTTTTATGCCGCTGTTCAGCATTTACCGGGGATGCTGGAACTTCGCCTTGATCCGAATCTTTTATTTGAGACGTTGCATTTGCAGGCTCAAAATGCTTCATTGAATTCTCTTTCATGATATTGTCTAGATCTTGATTGGTGATGCAGTCTTTGGAACTTCTTTTTTTAATAAAAGATGACTTTCCCTCAGAATAGCCCCCAGTGTTACCTAGCACTTTGGTACCAGATATGTGTTCCTGATCAGCAGAGGTTTCAGTTGTCTGTTTTCCTAAGCTGCCAGGGGAGGACAAAAGAGGCACTTTGGTCGAGGGTGTATCGACAAAAGATGTGGTAGACTGTGTCTGACTTGGGGGGTCCCTTGAAAAATGAAACTTCTTTGAAGACTGCACAGATGACAGTGACAACCTTGATTCTAGTGCTTGAGATTCACTCTGTGGCATTGGGGAATTGGCATCTTCCTGGAATCCTGCTTCTGTTTTTCTATCTGGTCCTGTGGAAAGGGGAAGGGTGGGAGGTGTAAGATCATGTGCACCACCACATATGGATAGTGGGAGTTCAGTGTCCAACTCCTTGGTTGATTTCTTCTCTAAAAGATCTTGTTTAATCGCCCTTTGCATTGCATTTTTCTCCTCAATTTTGTTTTCAAGAGCTATATCAGAAGTCCCCTTGTCTGGTTCCTTTCGAGTAAGCTTTATTCCCCCTTTCTTCTCCGTTTTAGCTCCCTCCAACCTCTGCGTTAGTCTCTTATTTTGCACCCATGGTTGCTTCATTTTTTCTGTCTCTAATTCCCGTTGTTCTTCACTTGCTTTATCTAGACGGTCTTTCTTCAGGAGCTCTTGCTCTAGGCTGTCCTTTCCCAGGCACGCTTTTTCTTCCTGCCGTAAGGCTCCCTGTTTTTCCGAACGCTCCTGTTCAATGGATTTTACCTGATCTAGAAGCTTTTCCTTTTTCAGTTGCTTAATCTCTAAAGATTTCTGCATCTCTTGCCGTTCAAGTTCGATTTTTTTTTCTCTTTCCAGTCGTTCTAATTCTAAAACGTTTGCTTGTTCTTTCTGCTTTTTAAAAGCTTCCTCTTTTTCCTGTCGGTCTTTTTCCATTGCTTCTTGTTCAAGTCTTTCTTTTTTCAATGCTTCTTGTCGCTGTTTCTCCATAGCCTTTTCCATTTCTAGTCGTTCTTGTGCTAAAGCTTTTTCTTTGTTGACCCTCTCTTGCTCTAATCTTTCCCTCTCCAATCGTTCTTGTTCCAGTGCCCTTTCTTTTTCAATCCGTTCAATTTTTTTTCTCTCTTCTTCCAAAGCTTTCTCCCTCTCTATCCTTTTTTTCTCTAATCTTTCCTTTTCCACCTGTTCCTGCTCCAATATCCTCTCTCTCTCCAGTCGTTCTTTTTCTAGTCTTTCTGCTTCCAAGGCTTTCTCTTTCTCTATCCTTTCTTTTTCTACTTTTTCCCTTTCCAAACGTTCCTGTTCTAAAATCCTTTCTTTCTCAATTCGTTCTTTTTCTAGTCTTTCAGCTTCCAAGGCTTTCTCTCTCTCTATCCTTTCTTTTTCTATTTTTTCCCTTTCCAAACGTTCCTGTTCTAAAATCCTTTCTTTCTCAATTCGTTCTTTTTCTAGTCTTTCTGCTTCTAAGGCTTTCTCTCTCTCTATCCTTTCTTTTTCTATTTTTTCCCTTTCCAAGCGTTCTTGTTCCAATACCTTCTCTCTCTTAATCCGTTCTTGTTCTAGTCTTTCTGCCTCCAAAGCCTTTTCCCTCTGTAATCTCTCCTGCTCTATTCTTTGCCTTTCCAAACGTTCCTGTTCTAAAATCTTTTCTTTCTCAATTCGTTCTTTTTCTATTCTTTCTGCCTCCAAAGCCTTTTCCCTCTCTAGCCTCTCTTTTTCCATTTTGTCCCTATTAAGGCGTTCTTGTTCCAATGTCCTCTCTTTCTCAATCCGTTCTTTTTCTAGTCTCTCTGCCTCCAAAGCTCTTTCCCTCTCCAGCCTCTCTTTCTCTATTTTTTCCTTTTCCAGGCGTTCCTGTTCCAATATTCTCTCCCTCTCAATCCGTTCTTTTTCTAATCTTTCTGCCTCCAAAGCCTTTTCTTTCTGTAGTCTCTCTTTTTCTATTCTTTGCTTTTCCAAACGTTCCTGTTCTAATATCCTCTGTTTCTCAATCCGTTCTTTTTCTTTTCTCTCTGCCTCCAAAGCTTGTTTTCTATCTAACCTTTCTTTCTCAAGAGCCTTTTCTTTCGATTCTTGTTCCAACGCCTGGATTCGTTCTAGCTCCATTTCCCTTTCTCTATTTTCAGTTGCCTCTCTTTCACGCTTGAGACGCTTCTGCTCTAGGGCCTGTTCCCTCTCCAAATTCTCTCTTTCTGAGGCAAGTGTTTTTTCTATCTGTAAGGCTTCTGGTTTTTGATCTAAGTTTTTAAGTTTTTCTTGTGTCCTGAGCTCAAGGGTATTTGCAGACTCTAGTTCAGATTCTATTTCATCTGTTGCTGAAGACTTGAGTACACTCACAGAAATATGACTATCAGCTGAATGTGTTCCACTGATGCCCTGGTTGATGCTTGGTACCATGGAAACTGGCACATGCACTGCAGTGTTTGCCGATATGAGACCCTCAGTTTCTTTAGTAGAGCATTCTGTAGAGGGTTTAGATGAACTGCTCCCTTTCTCACTCCCTTCCACATTACTACCATGCCAACCTGTCCCAGAGAAAGCGCCTTCTGATTCCATTTTACGGGCCAAAAGAGTCAAAGGGCCAGGTTTACGTTCCACAAGTCCACTCCTCTGTGGCTCTGGGCTACTACTCCGGCTGCCACTGCTAGAGGAACCAGAGCTGGAGGTACTGGGTGAGTGCCTTGCAGGAGCAACATCAGGACTAGGGGGGCTTTGTTTAGGGGTGTCAGGCAAAGGGAATAATAACTCTGGCGGTGGGGAAGGAGGAGGAGTTGGCTGGCGGAGTTGAGGAGACAAAAGGGAAGGGATGAGCTGCTGTTGCTGCTGCTGTTGCTGCTGCTGCTGCTGCTGCTGCTGGCGTTGACGAGATGCTCCACACCTGTTCCGAGTTGTGAGGTTTCTGGTAGGTTGTCTCTGACTTCTCCTGCGAACATTACTCCCCCAGTCATCATCATCATCATCATCTTCTTCAGCGCCATCCTCGCTATCATCGTCACTGTCAGCGGGTAAGTCACTGGCTGCAGCATTCTTCATCCGTTTCTCACGAATTTGCATGGTTATCGAGCCAGAAGATGGAGTAGCAGCCATTGGAGCTTCCTGATCGCTATTATGCTCGCCCTCATTTACAGAAGCAAACCGGGTCGCTTCGTCAGAGGGACCGGGTGGCTTATGCTGTTCGGCCAAGGCCACGTCCTTTTAAGAAAGTGGAAGATAAAACATTTAAAATTTCAGGATTGTAAATCTGAGGAAGTTCTTGGACAGCCAAGTAAATTTGTTTGTTTTTAATTACATCTTGGAAAGTAGTTGCCACAGAAATGTTAACAAACATGAGTAAAAAGATGAGAAAATTCTGACCTGAGCTTGTGAAGGACACGGAAAACTGTTATTAATATCATTGTGTTCCTCTTGTTCTGTGTATGAAGGTAGAGAAATTAAATTTGGCATCATAGCGAGTGCCCTGACAAATTGTACCGCCACTTACCGTTAGTCTCATTTGCTTCCCTGGCCTCCCTTTCCTGACGTTGCCGCAAGAGCTCTTGCTGTTTTGCCAGATACTGCTGGATTAAACTATTCTGGCTTATTTCCTCACCAATCTGTACACCAAAGAGTTAATGTTGCAAGTCACTGGGTGATAATCATAAAAAAATTCAAGAAACATTTACAGGGAACAAGCAAAGAAGAATTAAGCAGCACTTTCTAACACAGTCCAACAAATCAGTTTGTATGTCCAGTAAAATTGTTTTGTCTGAAAATGACCATTTTAAATATGTTATTATTCTTGTTTAACCACCTTATTTGAAAAAGAAAATCAAACTATAAATCATATAGTTATAGAGTAATAAAATAGAATAAAGAAAAAAACATTCTGTAGAAATACATACAGGGAGTGCAGAATTATTAGGCAAGTTGTATTTTTGAGGATTAATTTTATTATTGAACAACAACCATGTTCTTAATGAACCCAAAAGTCTCATTAATATCAAAGCTGAATATTTTGGAAGTTGGAGTGGGGCTTTTTTAGTTTTAGCTATTTTAGGAGGATATCTGTGTGTGCAGGTGAGTATTACTGTGCATAATTATTAGGCAACTTAACAAAAAACAAATGTATACCCATTTCAATTATTTATTTTCATCAGGGAAACCAATATAACAGCTCAACATTCACAAATATACATTTCTGACATTCAAAAACAAAACAAAAACAAATCAGTGACCAATATAGCCACCTTTCTTTGCAAGGACACTCAAAAGCCTGCCATCCATGGATTCTGTCAGTGCTTTGATCTGTTCACGATCAACATTGCGTGCAGCAGCAACAACAGCCTCCCAGACACTGTTCAGAGAGGTGTACTGTTTTCCCTCCTTGTAAATCTCACATTTGATGAGGGACCACAGGTTCTCTATGGGGTTCAGATCAGGTGAACAAGGAGGCCATGTCATTAGTTTTTCTTCTTTTAGACCCTTTCTTGCCAGCCACGCTGTGGAGTACTTGGATGCGTGTGATGGAGCGTTGTCCTGCATGAAAATCATGTTTTTCTTGAAGGATGCGGACTTCTTCCTGTACCACTGCATGAAGAAGGTGTCTTCCAGAAACTGGCAGTAGGACTGGGAGTTGAGCTTGAGTCCATCCTCAACCCGAAAAGGCCCCACAAGCTCATCTTTGATGATACCAGCCCATACCAGTACCCCACCTCCACCTTGCTGGCGTCTGAGGCGGACTGGAGCTCTCTGCCCTTTACCGATCCAGCCACGGGCCCATCCATCTGGCCCATCAAGACTCACTCTCATTTCATCACTGCATAAAACCTTAGAAAAATCCGTCTTGAGATTTTTCTTGGCCCAGTCTTGACGTTTCAGCTTGTGTGTCTTGTTTAGTGGTGGTCGTTTTTCAGCCTTTCTTACCTTGGCCATGTCTCTGAGTATTGCACACCTTGTGCTTTTGGGCACTCCAGTGATGTTGCAGCTCTGAAATATGGCAAAACTGGTGGCAAGTGGCATCTTGGCAGCTGTACGCTTGACTTTTCTCAGTTCACGGGCAGTTATTTTGCGCCTTGGTTTTTCTACACGCTTCTTGCGACCCTGTTGACTATTTTGAATGTAACGCTTGATTGTTCGATGATCACGCTTCAAAAGCTTGGCAATTTTAAGAGTGCTACATCCCTCTGCAAGATATCTCACTATTTTTGACTTTTCAGAGCCTGTCAAGTCCCTCTTCTGACCCATTTTGCCAAAGGAAAGGAAGTTGCCTAATAATTATGCACACCTGATATAGGGTGTTGATGTCATTAGACCACACCCCTTCTCATTACAGAGATGCACATCACCTGATATGCTTAATTGGTAGTAGGCTTTCGAGCCTATACAGCTTGGAGTAAGACAACATGCATAAAGAGGATGATGTGGTCAAAATACTCATTTGCGTAATAATTCTGCACTCCCTGTAGTCTAGCAGGGTTCGCTGCTGCTCTGGTGCGACGATCTCACGGAGTCCAAGAAAGTAGATGTTGTGATGCTGATAGTCATTTTAAAAAAGCGAGCCCAAAATTTGTTATACATAGCCCATTGTGTTTACTTAAAAACACATGATATGAATGTTAGGTTCAGATTTACTTAGTATTACTTTAAGTAAGGGGTGCAACGGATCAGAAAATGAATAGTTTTGTTTGGTCCAGTCTATAGACCAGTTCCATTAACCCAGGACAACCACATGATAAGATGGCTTGTGGCTATTACCTAGCGACTGGAGTACATTGACAGGGCTCCTACTGCTTAAGGCAGGTAAAATTCAAAACTTTAAGAAAAATGAATGCCTTTTGAAAGCAAACTAAAGATCAAGTTGACAAAAAAAAAACGTCAATAAGGGATTGTCACACAGCCACTTCTCATTAAATTGACACATTCCTAATGTCCACGGTAATTATCTCTGTCCAAAGTTGTTATGTGAATAGTGGGTAGACCCAAGACTACCTGAAAGGCCTGACTGAAACCACATCACTGTTTTGATAGTTCCGTTATTGTGCCACAAAAGTAAATTGGTGAATTATTACAAAAAAAAGATAATATTGCCAAAATCTTTTAGTTCAAACAAATACAAATCTTACTCATGTATTCACTTTTAATACTTTCAAAAATAGGATTTAAGACCTTTTAGTGACAATCAAGGGCTTATTTTTAGAATAATGAATTCAATGGCTATTAAGACTTTTCAAGGATTGGCAGGAACCTTGACTGATCTCTCCCGCAAATAAATTGTTTTGTAAGGAAAGTAATTTAAATGATAATAATAATAAAATACTCCAAACCTGCAACAATTTTATATCTTTAAAACACTTACATGAGAGTTTGGTTGCCGTCCATCATGAGGAGTGGAGGTTTTCTGCAGATTCTCCAGCATGAGAACCTGTTATTGATAAAATGTACCAATGAGTTTTCTGAGACACACTGCCAAAAGCAGAAATAAAAAGCACAAATGGAAACTACTATTTTTCACCTTTTAGGAATATCCTGGAACATTTTGTCAAGAACTGGTACCTAGGTCGAAGCAACATCGTGCCACCAAAAAGACTTCAAACATAATTACTAAGATGCCTGCCGTGAATGTAACCAAGGATACATTAATTCAGTGGTCGGGAACCACCGGGCCATGGACCGGTAGAAGGCCGTGGGTAGTTTGGCCACAGAGAAAGAAAAATAAGTTCCATTATTTTTTTACCCATTGTTTTCAACTGACACTTCTACATTTCAGACTCAACTTGAAATACGGCTTTGAGGTATTACCTTTAAAATAAAATCAATATGGCTCGAAAGGGGAGAAGCAGTTGCCTGTTACATCGGAAACGAGGATTACCAGCCGCAGAAGATACAGTGAAGGATGAATCAAATCAAACTTTTGCGCTTATAACCAATCACAAAGTTTGTATACCTTTTTAATCGCCAAATTCAAGCACTTTTTAAGGACCTGCAAAGCCAATTTTTCAATTTTTCCAGTACCATTAATAGGAGAAATTCAGTGTGAATCATGCAGCTCCACTAGTGTACCTGCGATTCACATATGCGATTTTTAATATTCCGTGTGCTTTTATTAAGACATATGATTTTTAGATCTTGAGTAAATCGGGAATGTATTGGTTATTGAGATAACTATCTCCCCATATAGGTGTTGGGTAAAGTAACAATAATATGTACCTTACATTTTCAGTTGAAGGAAGTTCTTTCCTATAACAATTTGCCACTTGGAAACACTACCTTAATTTTTTGCATGGCCCATAATAAAAATTCATCAACGATACATAATCCTTGCACTAACACACTTTTCATGGTGCCCTTGTTTCAATGTAGCATCCCCCTGTCCTCTTTATAGGACACTGCCATACAGACTAAATCAACTTCTGTTTTTCACGAGGGAAGAAATGCAATGGCACGTCGGCATCATTTTTAAGCACACTTGTTTCGAATCATGGCAGCAATTTTGATCATTTACAAGTAAATTATGTTCAATGCAGCTGTTAGCTTCTGACCTTTTGATTGACACTACTCTCAGCCAGTAGCAAGCCTTTATTTACGGTGCACAACCCACATTTGCCAATAAGGGCTTGTTTGATAAAACAGATTGCCTCCTTTAGCTCCAAATATCTTCAGCCAGTGCTAAAATATTCAAATGATGATTTACAGATTGGAATTATGTGAAAAATTCAACAAAATTCTGAACAGAATGGTGCACAGATATTCACTGTGTATTTAAAATAGACTCCAAAATCAAATTTTGCAACACCACTCGTGATTCATTTTTACGTAGCATTGCTACGCGCTACAAGTACAAGTTTTCTACAAATATTGATTGACTTCTGGAAAGAAAAGTCTTTCAATTCTTTCAAAATGTCTAAATAATTGGCTAAAGTAAAATACACAGTTGCAAAACTTAGTGCTGTTACCTGGTAGTCTCCAAATGGCCCATTTTGGAAACGCCTAGACCTACCGTTAGACAAATGTGTAAAATACAATGTTTCGTTTATCAGATTGTGATCAAATTTGACAAGGTAACAGGTAAGGCTTCAAGCTTTTGTCCCACCTGTTACAAATAAACATGACTTGACTTTTCCAGCTAAGATGCCCATGCTACACTCATTGGCAGGCATTTGATTACAAAATCAATCCAAGTTAGAAAAAAAAACTTCCATTCTGTGTGTTCCACCTTAGATTACTTAATATGGGTAGCACTTGCAGTGATTGTTTCAGTTTTGGATCAAAAAAACAATAATAATAATAATAATGATGATGATGATGATGTGGGGAGCACAGCGAAGCAGTGGTTAGCGCGTGTGCGGTCCAGTTCTGAGTTCATGAAATCGAACCCCCTGTGTGGAGTTTGCATGTTCTCCCCGTGCTTGCGTGGGTTTCCTCTGGGCACGCTGGTTTCCTCCCAAATTCCCCAAAACATGCATGTTAGGTTAATTGGCCGGCGTTATGCCGAGAAATGCATCCCTGCCGAGATTTGCATCCCCGGGCTACTATAACCACTTTTACCTCGTTTTATCTCACTTTTATATCACTTTTCGGGAATGTAATGGCGAACATATAACAAAAACCACTTCGTCTTGCATTTGTTGGGAATGTAATACAACTTAAACCATTCCGTCTTTGTATTTGTTGTGAAAGTAATCGAACGGCAATGCACACCGTATACAAATCACTTTTGAGCAGGTAACATGTTTATTTTGCCCTTTTCTATTCAAATCGCTCGTATTGAAACTGTTATGCACTCTACCATAAAACTTAATTCAGCATAATAAGCTTTACGTTGGAGTGCATAAAAGTTCTCAAAAGTGATTTATATACGGTGTGCTGTGTGTGCATTACCGTTCGATTACATTCACAACAAATACAAAGACGGAATGGTTTAAGTTGTATTACATTCCCAACAAATACAAGACGAAGTGTTTTTTGTTATATGTTTGCCATTACATTCCCGAAAAGTGATATAAAAGTGAGATAAAACGAGGTAAAAGTGGTTATAGTAACGAGGGGATGCAAATCTCGGCAAGGATGCATTTCTCGGCATAACACCGGTCCATATTGTCCCTAGGTGTGAATGAGCGAGTGAGTTGTCCGTCTCGGTGTGCCCTGCGATTGGCTGGCAACCAGTTCGGGGTGTCCCCCTGGCCGTAGATAGCTGGGATGGGCTCCAGCACCCCCGCGACCCTACTAAGGATAAGCAGTACAGATAATGGATGGATGATGATGATGATGATGATGTCACATTCCGTAAACAGTTCAAGAACAGCTTTCATTTTCCTCCTGATACGTCTTGGACTGGGATTTTATTAAAACTATAAATGAGTGTTAAGGGGTTAACCTTTTTCATGCTGGAGCTTTTGAGTTTTTCCTTGCCCTCATGTAGGTTTCAGATCAGGGGATGTTACCAAAACAGTCTGTGCACCCCTTTGTGACTTCGGGAAATTAGCGGCTGTACAGATAAATATGACTTGACTCAACTTACTGCGTCACACTAGACATCAGGGCACAGAGGTGTTCCCCAGCACACTGCTTAACAAACACTACTAAAATCAAAAACTGTTCAGTTATTTGTCTGATTTCTTTCCTTTGAATTTAACATATGAAAATGGTCAGAAATCAGCAAATTAGTACACAAAAAAAAGAATTGTGATAAAATAGATCAGGATTTTTCCCCTCGAATTGCCCCTTCGCCTAAGACCAGACTTAAACAATTTGGATGTATACATTCGTAACATCGGACACCAGTAAGTGTTTTGAGTATAAAATTCATACATTATTTATGTGAAGTATACGTACCTGTCAACTTATACGTTTCCCACAGATTTCCTACATTTTATGATCATTTCATATTGTGTACGCCTTATAGCAATTTCTCTGCGGGAATAATACAGTTTAAAAACTTGTTTTTGTTAAACCGATCTCGTCTTGCCCACTTTGGCTCTAATCCAGATCGTTTCCGTCACTGGTACCAGAAAACAACGTCAACTCGGATTTTTAATTGCTAGTAAACACATCGGTTCACGGATCCCTTAACCGCCTAGGTCGTAGGGGCACCACTGAGGATGCAACTTTGGACAGCTTCCTGCACTGCTGACAGTTTCTGGCCTGTTTTTAGGTAGTGGCAAAGTAGACGAGTATTTAAATTAAAAAATGTGTCTGTGCAAGTTTTCTTTCCATTGATGAAATGGATTTATGAAGTTCTACTCTGTGTTCTTCACTCTAATACAACAGTGAGAACATTTTCAGCCATGTGAGGAAAGTGATTACAGAGTATAGGAACAGAACAGGAATTGTTACACTGTAATATTTGTTGCAAATTAAACTAAATTGTGACTGTTTCATTTACAAAGTAAAAACATCGGTCCCAGCACTGCTACATGTAATAAGCAACAGTAAATTTTCTGCAAGTGGGAAAAGAACTAAGAAAGATGCTGAAATAATGGTTTGTGTTGTTTAATTGGTAAATAAAACAACAAATAACAATAAACATTCTACAGTCTTTCTTGCTGTGAGTAAATATGTTTCACATTCAGTTTATAATTGTCTAATAAGGGGAATTTGCACTCATTAATAAGGGAAGGAATTAGCTGAGGTTGATAAGTATAACCGTGTGATATTTTACGGGCGTAAAGCAACATAAAAAAAACACGTGTTCTGACATTAACACCTACGGTGCATCCGGAAAGTATTCACAGCGCTTCACTTTTTCCACATTTTGTTATGTTACAGCCTCATTCCAAATTGTATTAATTTAATCTCTTATCTCAAAATTCAACACAAAATACTCCATTATGACAATGTGAAAAAGTTTTTTTTTTTTTATACTTTTTTGAATTTATTAAAAATAGGAAACTAAGAAATCACATTTACATAAGTATTCACAGCCTTTGCCATGAAGAACCCGATGGTCACTCTGTCAGAGCTCCAGCGTTCCTCTGTGGAGAGAGGAGAGCCTTCCTGAAGGACAACCATCTCTGCAGCAATCCACCAGGCCTGTATGGTAGAGTGGCCAGACGAGAGCCACTCCTTAGTAAAAGGAACATGGAAGCCCGTCTGGAATTTGCCAAAAAGCACCTGAATGACTCTCAGACCATGAGAAACAAAATTCTCTGGTCTGATGAGACAAAGATTGAACTCTTTGGTGTGAATGCCAGGCGCCATGTTTGGAGGAAACCAGGCACCGCTCATCACCAGGCCAATACCATCCCTACAGTGAAGCATGTTGGTGGCAGCATCATGCTGTGGGGATGTTTTCCAGCAGCAGGAACTGGCAGACTAGTCAGGATAGAAGGAAAAATGAATGCAGAAATATATAGAGATATCCTGGATGAAAACCTGCTCCAGAGCGCTCTTGACCTCAGGCTGGGGCGAAGGTTCATTTTTCAGCAGGACAACGACCCAAAGCACACAGCCAAGATCTCAAAAGATTGGCTTCAGAACCACTCCGTGAATGTCCTGAAGTGGCCCAGCCAGAGTCCAGACTTGAATCCGATCGAACATCTCTGGAGAGATCTGAAAATGGCTGTGCACAAACGTCTCCCATCCAACCTGATTGAGCTTGAGGCTGTGAATTCTTATGTAAATGTGATTTCTTAGTTTTCCATTTTTAATAAATTCAAAAAAAAAAAAAAACAAAAAAAAAAACTTTTTCACATTGTCATAATGGAGTATTTTCTGTAGAATTTTGAGATAAGAGATTAAATTAATACAATTTGGAATGAGGCTGTAACATAACAAAATGTGGAAAAAGTGAAGCGCTGTGAATACTTTCCAGATGCACTGTATATGAGGAGAAAACACAAAGTACTTTTTGACACTATTCTGATGTCAGGTAACTTTATGACCGGTCTCATGAAAACAAAACCAATTATCAGATTGATTGGACATCTTGCTCAGTAGAAAAATAAAAAACAGCTCACAGAGACCTACGGTAGCTCAAAGACCTCAAATACATTTCAAGAGTGAGGAACTTTTTTGACACAAAGAGCCGTAAAAGAAAAAATATTTTGAGGGAGCCACACCATATATATTAAGACAACACTAAAAAAAAAATCAAACCTGCTCTCCAGACAGGCTATTTTTTCCTGCACTACTATTTTTTAAATTTTGTGATGTTTGATTTGGTAAAATCTATCAAATAATCATAATGCCAGAGCCTGTGTCCCATAACAACAAATATACCAACTTAAAACTTGCCTCTCTCCTGCAGTTACTTAAGATCAGGGAGACTCATTTTGACCGTCATATTTGTCGTAAATAATGGTTTGAGGGTTCTTTTGTATTAGAAAAAAAAGTCAGAAAACACTTTAAATGAAAAGGATATGGATGTGTTTAGATGAGTGCGCTATGTGGACAGAGATGTGCCCACACCTACCACTTACTCATATGAAATTGCTCTTGGTGCATGGCTGGCGTTTCCAGGAGTTTCCAGTTTGTTCTGTCAGTTTTCATCATAAAAAACACATTCAGACAAATAGGCTGGATGATTTAATCCAGTCCGCCAAAAATGTATGAGTGTCTAAAAAAAAAGTGAATCTCTAGGTCAATACCATCAAGAGATATTTTTTTAAGAAAAAAGCAAATGCTCTGTCTGGCCATTAGAAGGCAGTGTTGAGATTCTATAGCGTAAAAGTGTAAAAATGCATTACTCAAATGTTGACATTAACCAGTTAACACAATCAAAGCCAAAAATGAAAATGTTTTTTCTTTGTTATTAGTAAAAAAAAAATAATTAAAGCGATTTTGACATTTAAAAGCAGTAAAAACAACCATGCACTCCTTTTACATGCAAAACCCAATCCATCTACAGATTAAAAACAACAGCAGCTTGTTTTAAACCCAGTAGTGGCAAACCTTTACCAAAACATGAATATACAGTAATGCGATCATTGGAGCGGTTTATTCACGCAGCAAGACATCGATTCACTTGAGAATAAAGCAGCAGTAGACTAAAGTAATAGTCTCAAGTCAAGATTTTGTAATGGTTTAAATTTGAAAGAGTGGTAGATTTTTTTTAAAAAGCAAATAGCATTTTTAAGAAGTGACAAACGGTAGTGTAATTAGTAAAGCGGTACTGATGGCAGTAAATGATTTGTGTTGAGTAAAGATCCCTCCTCATCCGTGATTATAATATATATGGTGGGTTATTAACGTAGGCTGGTTGATAAAGCTTAATACTGAATACCAAGGCAAAAAAAATGGATCCGGCCCGCCTGAGAACAGAAAGTCTGGATCTGGACCAAGGGCCAAACTGAGTTTTACATCCCTGTCAAAGTGGCTCAACAGTGAACATAAGATTGTTTGTTGGACTTCCTTATAAAGCAGCCCTGGGCACTCCGGTCCTGGAGGGCCGCATGTTCTGCATGATTTTTGGGGTTTCTCTGATCCAATACAGGGGATTCCAATCACTAGTATCGTTAACGAGCACTTGCTAGCTTACTAACGAGGTTATAATTTGTATCACCTGAGTTAAAGAAGAGCAAACTTCAAAATCTG
Organism: Urocampus carinirostris; assembly: GCF_059441175.1. Taxonomy (NCBI): domain Eukaryota; kingdom Metazoa; phylum Chordata; class Actinopteri; order Syngnathiformes; family Syngnathidae; genus Urocampus; species Urocampus carinirostris. The sequence continues at coordinate 6,889,334 of NC_142349.1, read as the reverse complement.
GCAGGACTTGCGGCCCTCCAGGACCGGAGTGCCCAGGTCTGATATAAAGTATTCCTTGGGACGTGAGGCATAAACATGTTTGTGGGAGAAACACCACTAGTGAGAACTGTCGTTCAAACTTTGCCATATATTTGATATACATACTAGACTGGACGAGCAATTTTTGTGATACTTCGGCTTTGCATACACTAAAATTAGAAAGTCACAGAAAATGTACTCAAGACAAAATCCATATCTGGCTCGCGAGCCATACGTTCCCGACCCTTGCCGTAAGTCCTCGGGACTTCAAATTTAAAACGTTAGTGACTTAGTACCTATAATTATAACGTTGAAATTGCATAAAAAAAACCTAAAACAATAAATACAAAGAAACATAAACTAATATCAGAAGACTTCTGAAAACAAAAACATAAATAAAAAAATCCAAAGGCCACTGCTAGATACACGGCGTTAGCCAAAATAGCTAATGAGCTAACGTGAAAAACATCAGCCATAACATTTTTAAACGTACTCTTAAGTTGACTCAAGTCTGTCTTCTTCAAACCAGTATACTGGCCAACCACTTTTAAAGACGAATCAAAAATTAAATAAGAATAGAAAATACATTAGAGCGGTAATGATTGCACGCCAAACTCCAGCTACTACGCTGTTGAACGATAGTGGCTCGTCGGCCCTCGAGAAAGCATCAGGCATCGTTCTCCTCAAACTCTGCAGCGGTAGGCACACAACTGGGAGCAAAACTCACCCCTTTGAGTCTTTTGACGAGAGCAGTCTTTTGTCCACTTTTTGACAGTCCTCGTTCCTCAAGAGCAGCTTTTAAATCGGCTACACGAAGAGACTGAAGCGGTCTCCCGTCCAGGGTTACGTCTTCGAGGTCCGCCATTTTCCGATCCTCTGGACTCATTCCAGCGAGTAATGATGTGTCGTTCGCGAACGAGACGACTCTTTGAGCCAACTCTTGGTAGTGGTCGATGGGAGCCGGCTCCCCCCCCAATTAAGAGCCGATTTTGGAAGAAAATAGTTTTTCCACAGCATTGGTAGTGTCACACACCGCTACCCGTCAATGCTGATAGCGGGATGGGACTTAAAACAAAAAAAACGACGGCAACCAGATGATGAATGTGCTGTATCTGAGTCAGATCAGGAGGCTTCTCCTGCTGCTGGTAACCATGGAAACCAGTACGATCTGTGTCATACGGGGGACCCAAAAACAGCCTGGAGAGGGACGAGTGCCAAGACACACCATAGGAAGTGGTGCCCCTACTACCCCGGGCGGTTGAGGGATCCGTGAACCGTGATTGGTCATTATGTTTGATTTTTTTTTTTAGAGCTTCTGTGTTGTTGACTCTAAATGTGTTGAGTACAATATACAAAAATGTTTAAATTCTGATGTATTCTATATCCTTTTTTCTAGTATTTTTTATTCAAGTATAATGAAACTGGTGGGTTTCTCCTTTCAGTGTGAATAAAAAAGATTAAAAGGTAATACATTCATTTGCATGTCCTGTGTTTTTCAGGGAGAATGTGTTTTACATGAAAAACAAAAAAAAAAATCAATCCAGTGACTGGGTTTCATAGAGCAAATGAGCAAAAAATGTGCAGGTTTTTTATCTAGCTATCTCGCTACTTTTTTGGATTTGTTGCTACCTATCTTCATACATTTTAACTATTTAGATAGCTATTTACTAAGCTTTTTACATTTTCTGCATGCTATCGCGCAAACATTTCACCTATTTTTACTATTTTGGCTAGCTATCTCGCTACTTTTTTAGCTTTGTAGCTAGCTATCTTCGTACATTTCAACTATTTAGCAAGCTATCTACCTAGCTTTTTACATTTTCTGCATGCTATAGACCTAACATTTTCTTTTTTTTTTACTATTTTTGCTAGCTATCTAGCTACTTTTTTTAGCTTTGTGGCTAGCGATCTTTCTACAATTTAACTATTTAGCAAGCTATCTACCTGTTTTTTTACATTTTCTGCATGCTATTGAGCAAAGATTTGATCCTTTATTAAAATATTTTAGCTAGCTATCTCGCTCCAATTTAGTTTTTATCTGAGTATGAACTTTACATTACAATATTGTTATCATTTATATAATCATATTTGGCATTTGCATTCGGTGTAAACCAAGTTACACATTTAATGTTTCCATATTTCGCTTAAAATATTTCTGTTCCTACAGAAATATTTTATATGGCTGATGTTATATGTTACTAATTATTTTGTTGTTGTTGTGCGATGCACAGCCCTTTGAGACTTTTTGTGATAAAGGGCTTTACAGACAAATACTACTTGACTAAAGTTAATTCTTCTATTTCATAGTTTATTTGTTGTTGCACTGAAAACTCAATATTTTGAATTTACTTTTTGTGGCGTGTTTTTCTGAGATTCGGAGTTGCCAGACTTAAAAGTTTCCTTATATAAGAGAGTTTGAATGAGTTAAAACATCACTGTAGAAGAGGGGTCTTAAAATCGGGGCCTTGGGGGCCATTTGCAACCCTCAGGATGATAGTTTGATGCTTAATGAGAATGTTAAAGGGACAGTGTGTGTTAATTGACCACTAAATGTTGTAGTATTCTAAAACAAGTGTTAAATGAAAATGACAGAGATTCATAGTGAGCATAAAAAGAAATGTTTCTTTTATTTTTTTGCCAGGCATTTGGCCAGCTTTTTTTTTTTTTTTGGGTACCATTAACAGTAAGATGCCGGACAATTATGTCAGCTCCCTATAGGTGAGACTCCTGTTATATAAAATTAATACATATATCTCAACTGTATTTCAACAATTCACATTTTTAAGATTGTTCATGGGCAGCACGGCAGCGCAGTGCTTAGCACATGTGCGACACAGTTCTGAGGTCATGAGGTCGAATCTTCTTGTGTGGAGTTTGCATGGTCTCCCAGTGTTTGCTTGGGTTTCCTCGCGGCACTCCGGTTTCCTCCCACATTCCAAAAACATGCATGTCAGGTGAAGTGACCGGTCCGAATCGTTCCTAGGTGTGAATAAGCGAGTGAATTGTCTGTCTCTGTGTGCCCTGCGACTGGCTGGCAACCAGTTCAGGGTGTCCCCTGCCCACTGCCCGAGGATGGCTGGGATGGGCTTCAGCACTCCTGCGACCCTACTGAGGATAAGAGGATAATGGATGGATGATTGTTCATGTATTTTTTGTTAATTATTTAAATCAATATCGTTTTTTGTAAATGAGTAAATTTTTTACCCTTAGGAGGCACTGATTGATACACACTGTCCCTTTAAGTGCAGCGCTAGTGTATCATTGACCAATACATTACTGCTAATAGATTTTCATATGATCTTTTTTCTTTAGATCTTATTTTGTGTAGGGAATGAGGAAAAAAATGATGTTCAAAAACGGGTTAATGTCTATATCCGAACTTTTTGGCCCAACCTCACCCAGACCCTAGCTCCGGCGGCCCCCAGACTGATGGAGTTTGAGAAGCCCTGCTGTAGAATGAAAAAAGAATGCTTTTATATTCAATCGAGTAATAGATTTTTAAAAAAATATTAATTCAGTTCGTGCATAAATGTTATATTATTATCGGTAATATACCTTTGTTTTTTTCTTTTTTTTGTCATTTCCTCTTTTTATTTTGTCTTATTTTTCTCACTTGATTTCATTGTTCCTAAATTTTTACTTCTTTTTTGTCTTTTTGTATTGCCTTTTCTCATTTTTTGTTTTTTAATTTTGTTTTCCTTCTTTTTTCACTTAGCTTTTTTCTTTGTTCTTTTATTTTCTCTCTCTTTTTTCTTTTGTGTTTTCTTTTTTCTTTTTTTTCTTTTTTTCCTTGCCTTTTACTTTTTTCTTGAATTTTTCTTTTTCTTCTATTATTCCTCCCTTTTTTGTTATAATTTTCCTTCTTCTGCTTCTTTTTCCCAAGCTTTTTATTTGTTTTTCCCTGGATAATGGATGGATGGATGGATGGATAATATTTTTTGCTTTATGCCTCCCCCTTTTTTAGGTCATTCCGTGCATAATGTTACGTAATAATTAGTAATGCATATGGATCAAAGCATCAAAAACACTTCGAAGAGCTGAGTGGAGGCCATAGGGACGGCTCTTTTTAGTGAGCCGGGCTAAAAAAGCCTGTTCTCCAAAATAAAGCCGGAATTTCCATCTCTACGAGAGAGGGCGTCGAAATACGCCCTCCTACTAGTGACGTCATCGCGACAACTTCCTCCAACCGAAATTAAGAACATCTTTCAATTTTAATGGTTCTGAAATTGTATACCATCTATGAGGTTACGTTTGTGTACATTCTATGAAGTTACAATTACGGAGTTTGATTTTTGCAATCGGGAGATGGAATAAGAGCTTGCTCTGTCCACTCCACGCATCGGCCCGGTATTGCAGTACCTCCAGGAACGGTGCATTCGCACTGATCGCTGCTTGGCCCTGTGGCTAGGACCTTTACTCAGCCTCTTGGCTGGGAGCAAGTGTCTCGGCCCCTTGGCTTTGTAGTGTATTATGACTTGACGGATAATGGATAATTGATAAAGAATATAGAGCAATAAACCTTACAACCCCCCCCCCCCACTCCAATACATATCAGGTTTTTTACATTAATGTTGCCGTTTTTTACATTTGATGATATACTCAACGTGGGTCGAGAGAACGTTTATGCGTAATTTCTGTGCAGTTTTAAAGGTAAAATTAAAGTCCCAGACAAATTGTATACGCTTCACGGATCCCTTAACCTCGTCAGAGCAAGACTCACTGTGGTGAGTCCTGGGCAAGTACAGCTTGGCAGTGCCCATTCCTCTCCAGGTTGTGTTTCTTTAGTAGGGCTTTCATACCTGTCAACCTGTACGTTTTTGCTGTACAAAGTACGTTTATTATGCATTTTAAGATGTGTACGACGTACGAGAAAATCTGTACGGAAAAACGCAAATTTGTCAATTATGGGTACCACCGACTATCACAAAATGGCAAATCAATCGGGTTCGCCGCGCTAGCCTCTATCTCGGTATCCTTTTTCGTTGCAAACGAAGCGAGCGGTTTGATGCTACTCTGCGCATGCGTCTGCCGCCTCGGATTTCATTTGGTAGTTGTGTAGTGAAAGGAAGTCCGTCTCTTTTTAGAGAATCTGCTTTTTCGGCTAAACTCATTAAAGAGAGCCGGCTCTCAAGCGGCTCACTTGCTTTGATGCATTATACTGTATTACGAATGATTATGTTGTATAAAGAAGTTAAGCAAAAAAGGAAGTATAAAAGGAGAAAATGAAAAAAAGACAGGTTTGTGGTTATCCCTTTAATCAGTATATTACCAACAATAATTTAATGCAGAAAATGAATAAATAATTTGAATAAGAAAATGTATTATTCTACTTAATTATATTTGCATGTATTTTTTCCTTCTACAGTGAACGTCCAAGCTACTTAATTTTTGAACTTTTTTTTAATAAACCTCATTCATGTCGAGCAACTCAGGATCTCACAACAAAATGTTAATTAACAATATATATGGTATAACGAAACACATGTACAATTTAACATGTTAAACTACATAGATAAACACGTTTAAAAAATATATATGGTGTAAGATTATTTTGTATTTTGTAAGGGAAAACAAGACAGTTTGTAAGGGCATGAAGCCGTGGAGGTTGACAGGTATGGGCTTTGCTCCCACACATTAAACGGATAGTCAAGAGGTCGCAGGTTCGATTCCTGATAAGCCCTGTGTTATATGTCGAAGTGTCCTTGGGCAAGACACCGAATCCCTAATGCCCCCGATAAGCAGGTATTTGCCTTGCATGGCTGATGCTGCTGCTATCGGTGTGTGTGTGAAGTGTTAAGCACATTGTAAAGCGCTTTGGGAGGTCTTCATTGACTTGAAAAGCGTTATATAAATGCAGACCATTTACATTTACGTGCAGTATTATGCAAAATTAAAAAAATAACTTTAAAATAAATAATAAAAATTCAAAAGCTTTAATAACGCATCGAAGGAAAAGGGGGGATTTGAAGGCAGGAGCTGGATTACTGATTGGACCGTGGCCCTAAACCGTGCGCATATTGAACATTTGTTAAATCGTTCACATAATCACCATGCTTTTGAATTCCTCATTTGGATTTGGAATAATAAATAGTATGATCTTAAAGATTTATTTTTATTTATTTATTGTGCCTTAATGGTATACCTTTGAGATATATACATTTCAAAGGATATTGGCGTTTTTGAAACACTCAAAGCCATGCAGTAACGAAGGTATATCAATAGGGGGCGGTAACGCAACATTAGTTTCCAAACCGCAATGAACACAACAAAGAAGAAAGGGAAAACACAACTGACGTCTTAACAAATTGCGTTTCCCCTTTCAGCCGACCATTTTAAAGCGAATAAACCGTTGCCCGCTTGAAATTTTCTCATGTTGAAGCTTCACAGCCGGTTCAAAGATGTCGTGGTTCAACTCTGTCAATCACAACTCGGGCCACCAGCAGCAGCAGTTTCCCTTCGGCAGCCGAGCAATGTCGGCCACGCATGGCCTGCATGATCCTTACGTCTCCATGCATCGAGAGACGGCGCCGAGTCCCACCATGGAAACACAAAACGCGCCTCGCATGAGCAAAGTTTTCCCTTCTACCCCGCAAGGAGTCTCCTGTCCCCCGTCTTTGGAGACTCTTACATGTGGGTCTCCAATTGGAAGCCGGGTGAGGGAACCGGCGCCCAGCTTCTACATGGGCTTCCAGGAGCAGACTGTCTTGAGCTGGTTTCAACGCTGGACTTCCCCGCAGCGGGAGACTTTTCTCCAAGATCTGGTGGGCAAAGCAGTGCCAGGGAAGGTCTGCACCCTTCTCGACTCGCTCAGTACTCTTCAGGTAAATGCAATGCTGCCAGATAGAGTGGATATTACCCTGGATCGTAAAACGGTAGTACCTCTATCATACGAGCTTAAATTGCTCCAAGAGTCTGCTCGTAGCTCGAATTTCTCGTGTAACGAGCACATTTTCCCGATGTGGAATAATTGAAATCTTATTGGTCTGCTCCTGTCCTCCCAAGAGAACCCCAAATTATGGGTGGGTGATACTGGGAATCATGCTATCCAGTCCAAGTAAATATTGTGTAGTATTGATCAATAGTTTTTACTTGAAAATGTCACGATCACAAAAAATGTTAACGTCTACCTGTTGAGTTGGTTTATAATTACAACAAACACAGCTCAAATTAGTTTTGTTCTATTTTTATTGAAATGACTACAATACTAACTTTAACAGTATCAAAATAATACAGGGAGTGCAGAATTATTAGGCAAATGAGTATTTTGACCACATCATCCTCTTTATGCATGTTGTCTTACTCCAAGCTGTATAGGCTCGAAAGCCTACTACCAATTAAGCATATCAGGTGATGTGCATCTCTGTAATGAGAAGGGGTGTGGTCTAATGACATCAACACCCTATATCAGGTGTGCATAATTATTAGGCAACTTCCTTTCCTTTGGCAAAATGGGTCAGAAGAGGGACTTGACAGGCTCTGAAAAGTCAAAAATAGTGAGATATCTTGCAGAGGGATGCAGCACTCTTAAAATTGCCAAGCTTCTGAAGCGTGATCATCGAACAATCAAGCGTTACATCCAAAATAGTCAACAGGGTCGCAAGAAGCGTGTAGAAAAACCAAGGCGCAAAATAACTGCCCGTGAACTGAGAAAAGTCAAGCGTACAGCTGCCAAGATGCCACTTGCCACCAGTTTTGCCATATTTCAGAGCTGCAACATCACTGGAGTGCCCAAAAGCACAAGGTGTGCAATACTCAGAGACATGGCCAAGGTAAGAAAGGCTGAAAAACGACCACCACTGAACAAGACACACAAGCTGAAACGTCAAGACTGGGCCAAGAAAAATCTCAAGACGGATTTTTCTAAGGTTTTATGGACTGATGAAATGAGAGTGAGTCTTGATGGGCCAGATGGATGGGCCCGTGGCTGGATCGGTAAAGGGCAGAAAGCTCCAGTCCGCCTCAGACGCCAGCAAGGTGTAGGTGGGGTACTGGTATGGGCTGGTATCATCAAAGATGAGCTTGTGGGGCCTTTTCAGGTTGAGGATGGACTCAAGCTCAACTCCCAGTCCTACTGCCAGTTTCTGGAAGACACCTTCTTCAAGCAGTGGTACAGGAAGAAGTCCGCATCCTTCAAGAAAAACATGATTTTCATGCAGGACAACGCTCCATCACACGCATCCAAGTACTCCACAGCGTGGCTGGCAAGAAAGGGTCTAAAAGAAGAAAAACTAATGACATGGCCTCCTTGTTCACCTGATCTGAACCCCATAGAGAACCTGTGGTCCCTCATCAAATGTGAGATTTACAAGGAGGGAAAACAGTACACCTCTCTGAACAGTGTCTGGGAGGCTGTGGTTGCTGCTGAACGCAATGTTGATTGTGAACAGATCAAAGCACTGACAGAATCCATGGATGGCAGGCTTTTGAGTGTCCTTGCAAAGAAAGGTGGCTATATTGGTCACTGATTTGTTTTTGTTTTGTTTTTGAATGTCAGAAATGTATATTTGTGAATGTTGAGCTGTTATATTGGTTTCCCTGATGAAAATAAATAATTGAAATGGGTATACATTTGTTTTTTGTTAAGTTGCCTAATAATTATGCACAGTAATAGTCACCTGCACACACAGATATCCTCCTAAAATAGCTAAAACTAAAAAAGCCCCACTCCAACTTCCAAAATATTCAGCTTTGATATTAATGAGACTTTTGGGTTCATTAAGAACATGGTTGTTGTTCAATAATAAAATTAATCCTCAAAAATACAACTTGCCTAATAATTCTGCACTCCCTGTATATATACAGGACTGTCTCAGAAAATTAGAATATTGTGATAAAGTTCTTTATTTTCTGTAATGCAATTAAAAAAAACAAAATGTCATACATTCTGGATTCATTACACATCAACTGAACTATTTCAAGCCTTTTATTATTTGAATATTGCTGATTTTGGCTTACAGCTGAAAAAAACTCAAAAATCCTATCTCAAAATATTAGAATACTTCCTCAGACCAAGTAAAAAAATAATTTTATAACAGCAAAACTAAATCAAACATTTGAAAATGTCCATTGATGCACTCAGTACTTGGTTGGGAATCCTTTTGCACGGATTACTGCATCAATCTGGCGTGGCACGGAGGCAATCAGCCTGTGGCATTGCTGAGGTGTTATTGATGCCCAGGATGCTTCGATAGCGGCCTTCAGCTCATTTGCATTTGTAGGTCTGGTGTCTTTCATCTTCTTCTTAACTATACCCCACAAATTCTCGATGGGGTTCAGGTCAGGGGAATTAGCAGGCCAATCATGGACAGTGATGCCATGGTCAGTGCACCAGTTACTGGTGGTTTTGGCACTGTGGGCAGGTGCCAGATCATGCTGGAAAATGAAATCCTCATCTCCAAAGAGCTTTTCAGCAGATGGAAGCATGTAGTGCTCTAAAATCTCTTGGTACACAGTTGCATTTACTCTGGACTTGATGAAACACAGTGGACCAACACCAGCAGCTGGCATGGCTCCCCAAACCATTGCTGACTGTGGGAACTACACACTGGATTTCAAGCAACTTGGATTTTGCTCCTCTCCAGCCTTTCTCCAGACTCTGGCGCCTTGACTTCCAAATGAAATGCAAAACTTGCTTTCGTCTGAATAGAGGACTTTGGACCACTCTGCAACTGTCCAGTGCTTCTTCTCTATAGCCCAAGTCAGACGCTTCTTCCGTTGTCTTGAGTTCAGAAGTGGCTTGACCATGGGAATACGGCTATTGTAGCCCATTTCCCGGACACGTCTGTGAACTGTGGCTTTTGATACCTGGACTCCAGCTTTAGCCCACTGTCTTTGAAGCTCCCCCAAATTCTGGAAGCGGCTCTTCTTCACAATTTTGTTAAGGCTGCGGTCATCTCTATTGGTTGTGCAGCGTTTCCGGCCACATTTTTCCCTTCCAACAGACTTTTTGTGGATATGCTTTGAAACTGCACTCTGTCAACAGCCTGCTCTTTGAGAAATTTCTTTTTGTGTCTTACCCTCCTGATGGAGGGTATCAATGATGGTCCTCTGGACAGCAGTCAGATCAGCAGTCTTCCCCATACTTGTGATTTAGTTTACTGAACCAAGCTGAGTGTTTTTAAGGCTCAGGAAACCCTCGCAAAGTGTTTCGAGTTAGATGATTCAGGTGATTAGTTGAATAGGCTACTTGTATACTTTTTCATGATATTCTAATATTTTGAGATAGGATTTTTGAGTTTTCTTAAGCTGTAAGCCAAATTCAGCAATATTAAAATAATAAAAGGCTTGAAATAGTTCAGTTGATGTGTAATGAATCCAGAATGTATGACATTTTTGTTTTTTTAATTGCATTACAGAAAATAAAGAACTTTATCACAATATTCAAATTTTCTGAGACAGTCCTGTATTTACTCAACTGTCTTAGAAAAACAACCTCAACAGGTCAAGAGAATCAAACAAAAAAAATAGAAATGTAAAAAAACCAAACAAAAAAAACCGATGAAATGAAATGAAATTATCTGCATTTATATAGTGCTTTTCAAGTCAATGACTTCCCAAAGCGCTTTACATTGTGTTTCACATTTCCCAATAGCGGCTGTGATCTGTGCAGCCATGTAAGGCGCTAACCTGCTTATTGGGGGTATTTAGGGTTCATTGTCTTACCCAAGGGCACTTCGACATGTAACACGGACAAGCCGGGATTCAAACTGGGATCCCTTAATCTTAAAACGATCGCTCTACCTCCTGAGCTACTGCCGCCCTAAAAACAAACACTTTATAACAATGTCAACAATACAACTAAAATACATGACATTGCACAATATCTTGAAAATAAAATTAGGAGTGCAAATAAAGTGTAAGCACAATTGGAATCTATTTAAAAGTTATGATATATTTCTAATCTAACCACCCACTAATAACATTATTAAACTGATAGTTAAAACGTGAAGACAGAATCAATCCCAAGACAATATTATCGATCCAATTCAAGTCCTCACTCAGTAACGACATTATTAATATTTGGAGCAAGTCACTTTTCCCCATATTTTAGATTTTTTTAAAAAAATAATTTCACATTCTATACGCCGTACAAATTTTTTTATAAAGATTTTCTTTTTCAAAAAACACAGACCCTGTCTTTTCCATTTTGCCTCTAATCTGAAACATGTCAGTCACACATAGCAAATGACATCAGAGATTGTTACTATTGGCCATGTTTTTCACATTGTCTGTTTTTTGAATGGTAAGGTGCTGCGTTGCGTTTGTAAGGTTTATTGCTTCATAAGGAGGATTTGCAATCATTAATTAGGGGAGCAGTTGGCAGGTATGAGATCGAGAGACCGTGTATTACACTAAAGCACTAACTGTACATTAAAATTTAAATTTACTGTAACTTTAAATGAGCATACACACAAACATTGTTTGAGGCAAAATTTTTACTTTTTTGCCGGTAGTTGCATGCGCAGTCTTCCTGTGGATCTTTGAAAAGTCTTAAAAGTCATTGTATTCATTATTTGAAAAATAAGGCCTTATTTGGCATTATTATGTCTTAAATCCAACTTTTGAAAGTCTTAAAAATGTGAACACATTAATAAGAATTATATTTGTTTGAATATAAAACATTTAGTAACATTTATCAATCCACGATGTACTGTAAACATCTTTTTTCTTTATTTTGTTCCATGTCTAAAACTTTGGAGAGTGCTGTTTTTATAGATAGAACGTTTTAAACTTGACCAAAATGCGAATAAAAAAAAAAGAAGAAAAACATTTGTTTAAAATTGCTTTATAATTCATGTTGTTTTTGAATTGTGGTTTTTGTTGACCTGGTCTTAAATTTGATATCAAACGGCATTCAAAAACTCTTAAAAAGTCTTGAATATAACTTGCCTTAAGATAGGAACTATGAATCTGGACAAGCTAATACTAGTGGTAGCATGTCACGAGCGGAGAGCAGTCTCTAGTGGTAGCTTCTGGGACTGCTCGTGAACTGGAGTTTCCTTTGTATAGTGAGCAAGATTTTTTTGCAAACAAAACCCGGATACCAAAATTGTCGTGTTTAGAGGTACTCGCGCAAAGAGGTACCAGTGTTTCAGTAAATCATTTTGATAACTAAATGAGGACAGCAAAAAAACAATCATTTTGTTTTTTGTAATTTAAAAGTTGAAGGTGAAATATTTCATACCTGTCAACATCAGCCAATTGCCCCCCTTATTAATAATTGCTATTTCCCTTATCAAGTTATTATAAACCTTAAAAACACAACAACACAGCACCTATTTACTTACAACACAACATACTTTGTAGAATAAAAACAATAATAATTTGCTTAAGTCAAGTCATGATTATTTGTATAGCTCTTGATCACAAAGTCTCAAAGGGCTGCACAGACCACCATCTCCTGATCTGAGACCTACATGTGGGCAAGGAAAAACTCAAAAACCTCAGCATGCGGAAAATAAAAAAACTTTGAGGTAATCCCCGTTCCAGATCACCAGGCTACAATGGAATAGTCCTGACATTTAGACAAACCTCTTGGTCACAGTTTCACATTAAATAAGCTCAGCAATCCATTTATCGTCTGTGTTTGGCTATTCACGTTCTTGTAATTGCATGTCTATTGTTTTAATTTGATATGGGGAACTTTTTTTGTGACTTCGTTTTCTTTTTGTACTTTGTCCAGGTTAAAGACAGATTGCCAAACATATTCGAATGCCAGCTGCGCCTGTGGTCACAGTGGTTCGAGTCTTGGAGCGAAGAAGAGCGCAATCATTTCTTACACTTGCTGGAAGAAAGAGATCCCGCATTCGTTGCCCACTTCTATACTTGCGTAGCAGGTACGGCATGTAGGGACTGAGTCGTGTTTCAAACTCGTGCAGGGACAATAACGCAAAAAAGATTGTACATTGAAACGTTCAAGTCTTACAAAAGAGAGATGAATGTGTTAGTAGTAAACTTTTTGACGAATAATTTCCGGAGCTTTACGACCTACTATTTTGAAGTCTGTTTCTTTAATTATTCTTCAGGGAAATATCGCAAAATATGTGTATTTATTATATCATACTTTCGGCCATCTTTTTTGTGTGTTTGTGTGTGCAAACTAGCAATTTTGTTTAATACTGTTCTCACTGGAAACTCTTGAAGATTGAAGCTTTCGCTCTTAATAGCTCATGTCATGTACCCTGATTTCTATTCCAGCTTTTGGGTGGACATTTTTTGTAATACTTTCACAAATAAATAAAACACTATTGTACCATTGAGTTTTGTTTTATGTATCTTATTAAGTTTGCACGTTAGTGTGAAGGTAAAACTGCAAAAGACTGAACAATCCAATTTTAGGCATTGTTTTGCTATGTTTTAACCCTTTTCAGTGTGTATTATTTAGTGCTTCCTAGTGGCAAATAAAAAACTCCTTTTAAAGTAACTTTTTGAGTAAAACAGTCGGTAAAAATATATGAACCATCATACAAACCATGAGGTTTTTTTGAATACTTACACGGTGAGAAATTTGTAGTTCAAATCAACTACAAAATCCTCCTCACCAACAGGGCCATTCATAACCTTGCCCATCTCTACCTCCCCGACCTCCTTCGCATTACCGCGTAATCACGCACTCTCGGATTATCCTCCTCCCTCCATCTCACGATACCCGCCTCCCGTCTCAGCTCCATGGGGAGCAGCGCTTTCAGCCGCTCTGTCCCCCAGCTCTGGAACTCATTGCCGCCTGACCTGCAGAACTCCGCCACCCTGTACACCTACAACTCCGGTTTCAAACCCCAAATCTCCAGACTTGCCTTATCATCATCTTCCTCACATACCGCCCCCTTTTTAACTACTGTGTTTTTATTTGCTATGTATTGCTTACTTGTTTTATTCTTGTTTTATTGTTGTTTGATACTCTGAATAGCGACCTTGAATGGCGCTTTGAAGTAGAATATTAATATTATCTTACATAATATGAGCCTCAATTAGTCAGTGACTGGTGTGAGTTGAAAATTGCCTCAAGGGTTAATTGAAATGGTAGATATTACTGAACATTTTACAGTGGACATGTAACAAGTAAAATAGACATCAATTCAGGGATTTTCTTGGTTTAACTTGAAGAATTAGTGGTACTAACCAAGCAAGAGCACATCAAGGTGTCTCCATGGATTCCGGCCAAAAAGTCATCATCCTGTCGCCAATAAGACACTAGGACTCAGATCTTATAGGAATTGAAACCCTTGATAATTTGACAAAATGTAACGTAAACTACTGTCTGGATTTATAGGACATAATTAAAATGATTTGTCATTTCAAGAGCTTTGCGATCTTCAAGAACATTGAACCAAGTTTAGAACGAACATGAACTGAGCAGTGGCTCGGGAGGTAGAGCGCTTGTATTTGGTCGCAGGTTTGATTCCTGGATCTCCCGACTTAAATGACGCAGTGTACTTGGGCAACACACTGCCTCCGATAAGCAGGTAGGCTCCTTGCATGGCTCACTCCACTATCGGTGTGTGTGTGAATGGGTAAGTGTGAAGTAGATAGTAAAACGCTTTGGGAGGTCTTCAGTTACTTTTTCAGGCGGTTTAATTGTAAAAATGATTGTCCGCCATCTTGCTGCTACAGGTACCCGAAAACACCAAGACTTTGTGATGTGTTTTGGTAATTTATTTTTTAAAGAAAAATCGTGCAGATTGGTCACTTTGAGTCTCTGTAGTTTGTATTCTTCCTTGTTATTTTAGTACCAGTTTTCGGTTGCATGACACAAGACAGCGACATCTAGTCTTAAATGATACACAATGTCCCTTTTGAATTGAGTTTTTTTAGTTTTTTTTTTTAATTAAAAAATCAAGCTCGATAAAAATATTTTCGCAAAAGTTTATCATATGACAGAAAAGTGTGCTCTTTTTGATTTGTGTTTTTACTTTTCATTTCAAAGAAAAAACACGAAAGTGAGGAAAATAAAACTTTTAAAGATTTAAAATAAATAACAATATTAACATTTGTGATAAAGCAGGAAAGTGTGCTCTTAAGATGTTTTATTTATTTTTCATTTTACAAAAAAGTAAAAACGTCAATTTTCTTAAAATAAGCGGCAAAATGAGAATAACAAACTTGATGAAAACAAAAAATAAGCCGTATTTAATGATATGGCTTGAAAGTTTACATTAAAAAAAATTGAAAAAGGGTCAAATGAACCAAATAAAGCTTGATAAAAAAAAATCCTACATTTTGTGATAAGGGAGGAATACATATGCTACTACAATCTACTGACTATTTCTATACAATCCCCTGATCTAAAACCTTCATGAGGGCAAGAAAAAACTCAAAACCTTAACACTAGGTGAATGAAGAAACCTTGTGAAGAGACCGCACATGAGGGAATCCCCCTTCCAGTATGTTTAGGCTGCAACGGATGTTGCAATAACAATAAAAATAAATTACTTTACAACCAGACTAATATATATATATATATATATATATATATATATATATATATATATAATATGTGTATGTGTGTGTGTATGTATATACAAAAATTCTACTTAACACTTTATATTCTGGCATACTTCATTACGGTGTATTATGCTGGGTGCACGACAGCAGACAGGAAAACACTTCAGAGGGTCATCTCATTAACACAGCCCAGAGAATCGTTGGTTGCTCTCTGCCCAGTTTGGAAACATTGCCTGCTCTCGCTACCTCAGCAGAGCAGAAAACATCATCGAGGACTCTTCTCACCCCGGCCACCACCTCTTTGACCTGCTGCCCTCCGGCAGACGCTACAGGCCACACAAAACAAAAACAAACAGACTCAGAGATAGTTTCTTCCCCAGAGCCATCACCAACCTAATTACCCACTGCACAAAAAACTGAAACCCTCCACAAATGCTCTTTCAGGAGGAATACCGATGCAAACACACTACCTCATATCGATGTAAAATTGTATTCATGCCTATGCTTACTTTGCACAATGTTGCCTATTTTGTACTACTGCATATTGCACTACTAGGATCCCCTGTAAGTAAACACCCAATGTAAATATCTTCTGCCTCTACATGCCCACACTTTCTTGTGTAAAAATTGTGTAAATTATCTTTTCATCTCATCTCATCAGCCGTACCGCTTATCCTCATTAGGGTCGCGGGGGGGCTGGAGCCCATCCCAGCAATCATCGGGCAGTGGGCAGGGGACACCCTGAACTGGTTGCCAGCCAATCGCAGGGCACACAGGGACAGACAACTCATTCGCTCATTCACACCTAGGGACAATTTGGACCGGCCAATTCACCTGAAAATGCATGTTTTTAGAATGTGGGAGGAAACCGGAGTGCCCGGAGGAAACCCACGCAAGCACGGGGAGAACATACAAACTCCGCACAGAAAGTCTGGAGCTGGATTTGAACCCACGACAGGTTCCCATGACATGAACTGTGCCGCACAAGCGCTAACCACTGCGCCGCCGTGCTGCCCTAAATTATCTTTTTATCTTTTTAAATTTTTTATCCTTACAGTTAAATGTGTAACTGGGGTGCCACGTCTAATTTCCTTGTCACAATATGTTCAACCCATTTTGTAACAGTGATAATAAAGGTCTATTCTATTCTATTCTATTCTATTCTATTCTATATTCTGGTGAAGGAAGCGTTATTTCTTCAGGCAATATGCAATTTGCTGCTTAAAATGAAATCAATCTTCACATATTGGGGGTTCTAGTGACGACAGATCATTTGGACCCGGAGAACACCGAGTGTATACAGAAAATGAGAACAACAGGAGGTTTTGCATGAGTATTTACCACTGGAGGGCGGTATAACAACACAAAGATTGTCAGTGCTACGGTTAAATCTTGGCCAAAAGAAGAAACAAGGCGTGACATTTCTATCAAGTGCACACCTTCTGAACTCGCCTGCAGATTGTTTGCCAGATTTTTCTGGAGCACTCGCCACTTAAGTAAGTAAGTAAGTAAGTAAGTTTTCGCTTTGACCTCGTTAATATTTTTACTTTTCAGTAACTACACTCCACGATTTATTATATTTTAAAAATAGTAGCCGACAATAATCTTGTAATGATGAATTAGTTTTAAAACAGTTGCATAACATTTGTTATTGGCACTTTTTAAAAATGATAAGATTTATTCAATAATGTCATGCTAACTACTATGGACTGTATTCTGTTCACTCTTGTCATTTTTACACTTTTTAATGAGTGTCGATCAAAGTGCATTACGAACTCCAAAGGGTTTTATTGGACCATGATCTCGGGAAGTGTGTAATAGGTGACAATGCACTTTTGTGTCCCGCTCTGTTAAATGATGTAATCTATGCACCATAAGTTCTATTTCTAACTACTGGGCGTGCCGTATCGAACGTAATCTATTTAATGTGCCTATAGTTTTTTTTGTTTGTTTTTTTTCTTCCCAATATAATGGAAAACATTCTTGTCTCTAACTTACTACGGCGCTTTTTTTCATAAACGGAAATAAACTTTCATACACATTTGCCCTGAGCATGATAATCTCTTTGTAATACACAATCCCATTCATTTCTGTTCAGACATTGCTTGTAACAAAATGCCTTTATTTTAAAGGGACAGTGTATTATTTGTCCACTAAATGTATTGTGCGGTTTAACCAAAAGCAAATTCCTGGGAAGAATATTAACTACAGCGACCTAGAATAACTCCTTGTAGCAGCAAGATGGCAGACCATGATGTCAACATAAAAGCAAATTTCTTAACCCTTGAGTATTTCATCGTTCATTTTTCTCATTATTCAAATCTCTCTAGATTTTATTAACAAGTGTTATTTTTACCACAGGAAGGCACTAAATATTGAATACTGTTCCCCTTGAAGGGACTCAAGTTTTCCATCAAAATTGCAAGTTTAACAGTGAAAAGTACTGACTTCCGTTGTACCCCACGATTGTGTTAAATGAGGAATGAAACCTCACATGTCACAGCTTGGAAATGTTTTCATTATTTTTTTTAAGACAAATCTAATTTACACAAGCATTGGGAGAAGATGCGAGTTTGAATTCCCCCTTTATGTCAACTTAGCTGTCGGCAACCCAAAATATTGAAAGAGCCATATTGGACCAAAAATACAGATTTGCTTGTAGCCGCAAAAAAAAAAAAATGATAACCTCACATACAGTAAGCCTTATAATGAACGCAACATATGCCTTATGTATCTGTGTTGTCTATATTGGCCTCTGTTCACGGATCCCTTAACTGCATGGGTCGTCGAGGCACCAATAAGGACACAAGTCTGGACAGCTAACTCCACTGTTGACGCTTCCTGGCCTGTTTTTGGGTCGTAGCAAAGTTTGCACCAGTCCATTCCTAAATGTTGTCGGCCCAGTTTTTGGTCTTCCTCTCCTCCTGCCCCACTTGGACGGTGCCACTCCTGATAATTTTGTGACGTGAACATACCTCAGTTGACAACCATTATATTAGCCTACTATCAAAATTACTGAGTTGGATGCAGCGCATCCGGTGAGGAATGATGCACTACTTGACTACTCTGTTGTAGGGTACAGCCTCAAGTTTAACTTCATTACGATGTTAATGAATTACACTATGTTCCATTGCTTTGATGAATTTAAAGAATAAAATTAAAGCAATAAAGAAGAAAGTGGAAAACAAGCAGAGGAGAGAAATGCTACGGAGTTTTGCGTTGTCGCTAATTTCTCCAGGTCCGACTTCAAGTCTGAGAACCTACACTTCTCATCGCAATATGACTTTTCTGCAGTGGAGGCAAAAACCTCTAATCCTTTTTTTTTACAATCTGATACCAGCAAGAGAGCGGTCTCCCGTCAACTGGTACCATCTGTTCTTCCCTCTTGTCTCATAGTTACACCCCTAGTTAAAATGTGATATTTTTTCTACACATTTTTATTATGAAAAAACGTTATTTTGTGTCATGTTTTCCCTCCTACAAAAATGAAAAAAAAAATTCTCAATTTTTTGGAAAAGCACCAGGGAGCCACTCGTCAGCGTTTTAAGAGCCGCAAGCGGGTTACGACCCCCATTTTATCCTGCTCATGTTTTCTTGTGCATTTGTCCCCTTCACGTCAACAGAGACCATGTCCCTGTCAGGATGGATTTGTTTAGTCACGGGGGCCTCCAGAGGCATTGGTAAAGGAATAGCGCTGCAGCTCTCAGAAGCTGGGGCCACTGTCTACATCACCGGACGTCAGGAAAAGACTCTTCAAGAGACAGCAACACAGGTGAAGTTAAGAGCTTGGTTGGGAAATAACAGTGACATACCGAGTCCCTTGCCAACTAGTACTTTTTAGCACCATCTGCTGGATCTTGTCTCCTAAAACCATTAAGAATGAACTCGACCTGAAAATGACTGTGATCTTGTTCTCACAATTAATTAGTCCTTCCATTAAAAGTGTTCCCAAATCCTAAAACATGCAAAATTTGACGAAATAGTTTTTTTTGCCTAAAATCTCTTTCTCTAATATATATATATATATATATATATATATATATATATATATATATAATTTCATCGTTATATTCTAATTATTTTGAAGACGGCCTGTCTCATTTTTGACTACCCAGCTGTGACATGTGAGCAACACTGGGACACTAGCATGCAAGTCACCTTCTCGGTTTATGTGTTAATAAGTCAAAGTTTACAAGAGTGTTAAGCTTTGGTAGTTCTTGTGACGAATGCCTTGGCGTTGTCCCGAGTGGATGCAGTAATGATGTTGTAACAAAGGGCGAGGAGCTAAAAAGAGGCTGACTGTCAAAAATAACAAACGGAGAGCTAACAACAAAAAGCGTCCACAGCCTTGGCGGAAAGATGCAAGCCCGGCAAACCAAAAACATGCAGTGGGCATCCAGGCTAACCGGTAACAAACCACAACAAACGTCTACAGTGACGGCGTGAAGCTGGCCGGGAATAAACCAAGGCACACAGCAACAATAAACGGCGCTAATGTCAGGCAAGCTGGCCACTAAACGCATTGTGTGGAGCAGACAAAACTGGAAGCCGTCGGCCGTCCAGATTGTAAAGGAAAGCTAGCTATACAATCTTAAACCAACCGTGACACATGCGGCGAAATACACAAACAAAAGCCACAACCGCCTACAGAAAAGGAGCAAAAAAGGAACATGTGCTTAAACAGCGGCAGGTAAAAACTTCCTCATGCGGCTTTTGAAGTTCAAAGCACGCAACCTGGACAAAACAGTCCAAAGACGGCTAAGCAAAGTTCCCATTCCTCCAAGCAGAAATAAACGGTATTCAATCACTATTCACTACAATCGCTGATTGTTTCAGAGCTGCCTCACCTGTTGTGTTAATGGGATTCTCCATTTTAAAAGTGTTGTGTTTATTCAATGATGTCACAGTTCTAGAGGAAACAAGCCAGATCCAACAACTTTGAAACAAAATTTCTCAAATACCCTGTTGCGTGGATTATTTTGCAACATATTTGCATAATTGTGGGGAGGAACACTTGCACATTCTGTGCCAAATTTGAAAAATATGGTTTTGGGAATACCCTTTGTCTACAAGTGACCTTACCCAGCAGTTTATTTCAAAATTTGGAAAAATACTCCAAAAAATAACTGATTTCCATAAATTATACAATCTCTATTCAGGTAACTGAAAGGGGTGGAAAGTGTGTGCCGGTTATCTGCGATTCAACCAATGATGGCGACATTGAGAAACTTTTTGAACGGATCAAAGTTGAGCAAAGTGGCAGACTGGACCTCCTGGTCAACAACGCATACGCCGGTGTGACAGTAAGTGTCATCAAAAGCACAAAATCCAGTTGGTCACTCTTCAAAACAAGAAATAAGTTCTGTGTCACTCTTTGAAACAAATATTTTCAATTTCTAATGTACTTAAGTGAGAAGTTGTCCCAGCCACCAACTTTTTTTTCTCTTACGTTAGTTGTAGAGTGATACTGTTGAAATAAATCATCTGAGCTGTTACTGTGATGCCAATTCTCTGTCATGACCAATTGCAGGCCATCTTTGAGAATAACGGCAAAAAGTTCTGGGAGATTGATCCGTCTTTTTGGGACACCATCAACAACACGGGTCTGAGGTACAGTATTTGGACTGGAAAAGATTAGTTATAACAAACACCACTGTCATTTAGTTTAGTCGTTACATTACCTTTTTTTCCCTTAATGATGCTATGATCAAGTTTTAAAAAATTATTTGACTATGTAAACACTACAGAAAGTAATCATGGGAAGTAGCATTTTTTAGTACTACATTTACCAAAGTCTTTTATACAGTGTTTTTCATCCAGTGTGCTGGGACAAACCCATGAACTGTGAGACCATGTCTAATGTGCCTCAGTCAACTGCCCGATTTTATATTTGCATAAAACATAGCTCATTAGTGTTGCTTTTTTCCATTGCTCAGCTTATTAACGGTAAAATTCATTTATATAGCGGTAAGTGGCAGCATATAACTATATATTTTTCTTTTATTTACTAATCATGTTCAATCATCTGTTGTTTTTTGAAGCGGGTAAATTGCACTGCAAAAAATAAATCGGGGTAAAAATATTGCACCTCATTTTGCTCTTTTAAGGTAGGATGCGTCATTTGCGGTGCCCTTAGAAAAGTTGACAGTTAAATACTTTTTCTTAAGTATGTTTCAACAATGCCCGACTGAATTCAAAGAGCCCTTTTGCGTTTCTCCTACTGCGGCTATCTGATTTTCCTACTTATTCTGGGTTCCCGTTGATCCTTAAAAGTCTTAGTCATTGAATTTATTATTCTAAAAAGAAGGCCCTAATTGGCATTAAAATGTCTTCAATCCAATTTTCGTAAATCGAAAATGGGAGAATATTAATAAGATTCATATTTCTTTGAACTAAAAACATTTAATAAAATGTATCAATTCATTTTTAATGATTCATCTTTTTACTTTTGAGGCAACATCGCATGACCACCATAACAGAACTATCAAAATGGTGATGTGGTTTCAGCAGAGAAGACTCATGTCTTAGGTCTTCAATACTCATAGCCACTTCAGACAGAGACGTTTACTTTGGACCATGGGGAAGTCTAAATTTAATGAGACGTGGCCCTCTGAACGTTTTTTCGCTATGGCTAATAGCTGTGTCGGGTCATATGTATTGTGTGCAATAAATATTTGTGTTTTTTAGTTTTGTTTGTTTAAGTTTTTTTTCTTTTGGTCGACTTGGTGTTTAGTTTGATTTTAAAAGGCATTCGAAAAGTATTGAATGTAACTTGCCTTATTAAGCTGGAGGAATATATAAAATATGATTATAAGAGAATGCCATACAAACTAATGCCAGCTGTCGTTAATCACGACGGAAGAAATGCAATGGCAAAGCGAAGCCACCAAAGAGCAATGCCTTTATCATTTTTAAGTTGACTTGTCGAGAAACATGGCAACAACTTCAAGCATTTAAGAAAACCTCACAAAATTCAAGCACTTTCCAATCCTTGAAAGACAACACTAAAATACAAATAATTTAAAGGATTTCAAGCACCTGTACTAAGCCCGTGTAAAGTTATTGTTCACAATGAAAACATGATGCTGGAATTTTAATTGGATCGGATTCATTTGTTACCGTATTTTCTGCATTATAAGGTGCGCCTAACCCTTTTTTTATTTTTTTTAAAGCTGACCATGCGCCCTATAATATGTTGCACCTTGTACATGGATCAATATTGAGTTGCAACAGTTCTCGCAGCTATATTACGCAGCCGCCGACTCGATTTCCACCCGTAGTAGTGTTGCGGTGCATGCTGGGATAAATATACTGGCGTTTCATTTCCTAACCAATCATCATTTGAAGCGATCACTATTTGATAAAGTTATTTGGCAATGTACTTTAGCATTTACAGGCTGGTATAGGCTAAAGCTTGCAATTGTTTGACGAAAGATGTGAATCACTGTTAGATTGATCTATGGCCTGAATTTTTTTTTTATCGTTCTCATCATTTGCCCAATCCAATAGAAGTCACTATATCTCTTCTGTGTATGCGTCCCGCCTGATGGTGGCACAAGGTCAGGGTTTGATTGTCAACATTTCATCCATGGGAGGGCTTCGATATCTCTTCAACGTGCCATACGGTGTCGGGAAAGCGGCAGTAAGTCACCTATTGATGAGGACCCAGATGTACGTATGGAGCAATCAAACCTTTTTTGACAGTGTGACCGCATGGCAGTCGACATGGCTGTGGAGCTCCGGAGCAGGGGGGTCGCATCTGTCAGTCTGTGGCCCGGCCCGGTGAAGACTGAGCTAATAGATCAGTACGTGCTTTCAGACAGTGCACCACAGGGAGTCAATTCCAAGGTAAGCACCTCCACAGCAGTGGCACAGTGCAAGTATATGGAGGACTGAGCCTGCCATATGTAGAAATGCATCGATAAGTACCAACAAATAAACACACAACTATATTGTGTAATGCCCAAGTAAGACATACCTGGCAGATGCAATTTATTCATTTATTAGATTTTGCCATTTGTTTTATCTATTTTGTCATGTAGAATAA
Organism: Urocampus carinirostris; assembly: GCF_059441175.1. Taxonomy (NCBI): domain Eukaryota; kingdom Metazoa; phylum Chordata; class Actinopteri; order Syngnathiformes; family Syngnathidae; genus Urocampus; species Urocampus carinirostris. The sequence goes on along the minus strand of NC_142349.1, from coordinate 6,865,828 downwards.
TCCTTCATTTGTCACAGGCGATGCATTCCAAAAATGTCCCGCGAAAGTCAAAATGCATGTAGTACAAACTTTTTTTTTTTTACTCTAAAACAAATCAAATTCACAGGCAAGTATTTGTTTAACAAATAAAATTAGTGAACTTTAAAAACTTTTTTTTTTGTTTTTTACAAATTTCTGTACTCTCAAATTATAATAAAAAAAAACGATCTTGCCGTTTTTTTCACAACTTTACAGTATTGGTTAAGGACACAATCCACTTTACAAGATACTTTATTGCCAACATGTGGACGTTATAGAAAACTGCCTTTACCTTCCAAAAAAGCCATATCGGATACAAAAAATGTCTGGAGCCGCAATAAATCAAAAGGCTTATATAAGCCTAAGAAAGGAAATGGATACTGTTTCTTTATTCATTAGAAAATGTTAAGAATGTATCCTGTTTTGGCTTACAGAAACCATATTTTTCTATTATCAAACATTTTTGAAACAGTGCCAGGGAGCGCCAAAGACCAGCATGTGGCTCCAGAGCAAGTTAAGCTGGTCGAAGTGAAACCTTGTTAGTGATAAAAATCATTTTCCGCTGCCTTTTTGGCCACGCCGTAGTTGCTTTTGTTAGTCCAGAGCGTTTTGTTGACATAATGGCTTTAAGAAAAACTTGGAAAAAAAATGCGCACATTATAAGTTAATCGAACTGTTTTATGTATGTGTACAACTCGGACAGCAACATCAATGACGCACAGGCAGATAAGCTAAAAGGGGCAGGGCAACTGTGCACGATGAAAATCCACGAAGTAGCGATCCGGCAATAAATTGACCGCGAAACAGAAAGATTACTGCACTCTATATTGTTGCAACAAAGTGTTACTCCAATAAGGAGGCGGCTCAGTTGCCTGAGCTTATCATAGATGTCAAAACAAAGCTGGATGTGAGGTGTGTTACAGCACCTCAAACATACCGTACATGTAGGAGTCCGGAGATGGAATAAGAGCTTGCTCTGTCCACTCCACGCATCGGCCCGGTATTGCAGTACCTCCGGGAACGGTGCATTCGCAATGATCGCAGCAAGGCTTTAAGGGCTAGGACCTTAGCTTGGCCTTTTGGCTGAGAGTAAGTGTCCCGGCTCCTAGGCTTTGTAGCGTATTATGAACTGACCGATAACGGATAATGGATAATGAATAACGAAGATAGAACAATAACCCTTAAAAACCCCAAAACCCCATTCAATAGTCCCAGAGAGCTGCATGTTTTTAGAGTTCCTTTGCTCCAATACAATTGATTCCAATCAACGGGATTGTTATGACGCTCCCGCACTGCTTAAAGTGCTGATAATTGTCATTACCTGAGTTTGGAAGAGAAACTTTATAAACATGCATGACATGCGGCTCTCTGGACTTGGTTGGCCACCCCGACCTGTTGGTTGATCAGTGATGAACAGATTTTTATTGCGCCTATAGGTTAAAAGCTCAGCTAGTTTGACATGGCCCCTCATGTCAAGTACTACTTTATAACCCTTAATCACAAAAATCTCAAATGGGTGCACAGACCCAAAACTTCCCCTGATCTGAAACTTACTCAAGCAAGGGAAAACTCAAAAACCCTCAAGAGGAAAATTAAGAAACATTGAGAAGGGACTCCCCCTTCCTACCCGAATGGAGAACGCTCTCGGACAGATTTCTTCTTTGCTCTTCGAGTCAATAGTAGACCAGCATTTTGTAAGCAGAGCCTCTGAGCAGGAACATGGCGAGTGCAATTACCTCTGAGAGAGGGTGCAAGTCCATGAAAACTTTTGTATGCTAGCAACAGAACCATCACATCTTAAGCTTACAGGGAGCATGTGCAGGTCAGCTAAAATTGAGGTAATGTAGTGAAATGTTCTCTTCCTAATCAGAAACCTCACTGCTGCATTATGCAGCAGCTGCGAACTCTTGATGCTTGAAATAGAGACCAAAAAACAATATATTTTGGTGTGACAAAATACACAATAAAATATACGACGAAATAAAAAATAAATTCTGAAATAAACGCAAAAACAAGAATAAATTGCATTTATGGCATACATACGGGTGTTAAGTGATTATATATGTGTTAATTTATTTACATGGCATTTATTTGTAGTTATTTTATGTATACATTAATTTCTACATATGGCAGGATTGTTACTCCGTATACGTAGAGCTTTTGTCATATTCACAAAATTGTTTTCACCCTCAGGCAAAGGAAATGTTTGCCAATGGAGAAACCACTGAATTTAGTGGCCTGTGCATTGTCAATCTCGCTAAAGGTAGGCCTTTTCTAGATTGACTAGGATCTCAAACATTTTCTATGTAACTAGTATGTCAAGTCGTGTTTGTTCGTTTAGCCCTAAATCACAATAAGTCTCAAACGGCCGCACATACTATTAAAGAGTACATACTTTTATTACACCATCCCCCGATCTAAAAACTACATGAGGGCAAGGAAAAACTCAAAAACCTCAACATAAGGAAAATTAAGAAACCTTGAGAAGGGGTCGCACATGAGGTAAATCCCCCTTCTAGGATGACCAGGCTGCAATGGATGTTGCAAGGACATCGCCAACATGAAACATAAGTCATTCTTAAGCTATAAAATTTAAGTGTGTTTTAAGCATAGATTGAAACCGTTCCACTGAGGTTGCAGATTGATTCTCAGAGAGCAGAGCATAACACGGCACCGGGGCCTGAATGGAGAACGCTCTCGAGCCTGCGGGATTTCTTCTTGGCTCTTGGGATTATTAGCAGACCAGCATTTTCTGAGCATATGCAAATGATTATTTTTCTTGATTGAATTAGAAATCAAGATTCTTCCGCCAAGTTATTATGAAAAGTGGAAAATCAACAGTAGGGGTGGGTCGGATTGATCCAAATATCAACATTATCAATGTTAAACAATTACGTAAATCAGATCTATACTATTGTCCTGGGATCGATACTTGACCCCTCTACCAATTTCCTTGAAGCGCCGTTTCTGTGTGTGTGTGTATATATATATATATATATATATATATATAGTGCAGCCCTTCTCTCTTACCCAGCATCCTCATCCACTCTCTAAGTCAATGCCTGGGGTGTGTGACTAACAGGCACACTTGCAGCACCTTTTCTCTCTTGGCCTGCTGCTGCATCTTGCCAGTCAGGCAACACGCACGCTCATATCAGAAGCTAAATATGATTGAGGCAAATGGGAAGCGCTGCACAGTGAGGATTCCCCCCACCCCACAACAGAAAAGGACAATGCCATTTGTGTTGTAATGTGGTCTACTACTTTGGCAAATTTACATAAACTCATGCGAAAAGTTCAGCCTACATAGTGCAACAAGGTGCAACCAAAAACGTTAACATGTAACTCTTCCCTACAAAAACCTGTAAATCTGTTGTTACCATGGCGACACAGCCAAAGGGGCTTGTTGTTACATTGTTGATTTATTTGATTCTCTTGGGTTCTGTTCAGAAACAGGTGTAATATGTAATAACTTCTATCTCTTTTTGTATTCTGTCAACATTTGAATTGTAGTTATTTCATTAAAAAATGTGCCTAAAATATGTGCGCAATGTTTATCGTAAAAACAAAACAAAACTCAAACTAGTGTTGCATTATTTAATAATCATGACTTCTCAGAGCAAAAAGTATCAAGATACTACCATGAATTGACTTTGATTGGATTGATGCTAAAATTCCCATTATCACCCACCCCTATTAAACCGCTTCTATTGTGATGTTTGTATGCAAAGACTGATGTTTTCACTTGTGGGCTTTTACTTTGTTTTCTAATTCTAAATCCTCACTGTGTTTTAAAGATAAAAACCTTATGTCCCTGAGTGGGAAAATTCTGATGACATGTGATCTAGCACGGCGTTATGGGCTTAAAGATGTTGATGGTAAGTGACTTTTTGAGAAGAATGAAAATGAGAGTTGCCTATCTAAGTGAATTATTTGTTTTCTTTCCCAGGACGACACGTAGACGATATGACCTCACTCAAGTTCCTGATAACCAAAGTCCCTTATGTCTCCTGGTGCTCATCGTTTGTCCCGTCTTTTATAAGACTGCCACGCTTTTTACTCCACATGATAAGCTACCATTTCTAACTTCTTTATGACTACTTTTCAATCCAAGAAGGGTCTGTTTAAAACGTCACGGGCTGTGCATTAAATATTTGGCCTTTCAGCAGAAGTTTAACAGACTCTCTGTAATTCACATTTTAAAAAGGCAACTACTTTGTAGAATAGAACCCATGAGTCTAATAAAAAAAATGCAATTTATTCTGCAGAAATGCCGATAATTAGGAAATGAATGAATTAATCCATGATACAGATGTCTCAAAGGTACCTTAGTTGAGTGTGAAAAGTTTTGACCTGACCAAACAAAGGGTCGAATTATGTACAGCCATTTTGTCCTGCACACTGATTTGTAATCTCACCAGAAATGTTATTATTATCAAAACTTAACATTGGCCAGCACTGGTGGTCCTGGACAGATTATAGCGACATTATTGTGGCCCAAACTGTTTGAGATAAGGTTGGGATGTGTGTGAAACAATAACAAAATTTCTGGTAGCCATGCCAACTGTCGTACTATCAAATGTTAAGGGTCCAATTTATTGTTGATTCTTAACATGGCATCTACAACTCTTGCAGTTTGTAGAATTGTAAACGTATAATTCAGGTACATTTGAAGCTTGTTTTCTTGTATTTGGCGTGGATGTAACAAAAATGTATAGCAGTATTTTTGATAAAATTTTCAAGCATGCTGTTATATTTATGTGAAGTTATTCTCTATGTGTGCTACTTTTCCCTCAAATAAATGGGTTAATATATTGATGTTTGTGTGTGTTTTATTTAAAACTGTAGTGTCAAACGTACGACCCGTGAGCAGGAAAAGCGGGTTAAGTCAGGCACGCGGAATAACTGAAAATAACTTGATCACGAAATGACACCTGGTATTGAGGCGCTAAAAACAGGCCAAAAGATGCCAGGTATCGGGAACAAAAACAAATCCAGACACAAAGTTCACCTTTAAAATGCTGCCTCAGATACTTTTCTATTGAAAAATACAATAATAAAATAGTCTTTTTTTTTTTTTTTTAAATCTATGAACTAACTCCAGTGTGTCTATTTCAATGGTTACCAACATTGTGCCCGTGGCCATCCAGTAGCCCCCTAAAAACACCAGAGTAGTCCATGTATCGGTCCTGCAAATAGCTCACGGGTCATTGCAACTTTCAAGGAAATGTGATTTCAAACTAACATGGAAAATAATTCACATGATCAGTTTCAGGGCAGCAGATCGGCCTCACAGTTCCAAGGTCCTGGGTTAAATTTCCGCTACCGGCCACCCGGTTTGCATGTTCGTCCTGTGCCTCCGTGAGTTCTCAGGGCACTTCAGCTTCCTTCCACATTCCCAAAAAAAAAATCCATGGCAAGTTGATTGGTGACTTCAAATTGCCCTTAGGTATGGGTGTGTTAATAAATGTTCGTCTGCCAATCAAGCACAGGGTAAATGGAGACAATCAGTCCAGGGGAGTTGTCACCAACCCTTTTGAAGTAGAGAAGGTACCATTTGTTACTGATTGGCGTGAAAGGCTACCATTTTGATAAGTTTCTAAAATAACAATGTTATTACTATGTTGTTACTAAATTAACAGGCTGTAATTATTGGAGAATAGTTCGATCAGTAGAAGGCTACCTGGTACCTGCGGGCACAACGTTGTCGACCCCTGGTGCAGGGTGTACCCTGCCCACTAGCGGATGTCAGCTGGGATGGGCTCCAGTACCTCTGCGACCTAAGTGAGGATACTTTGGTCTTTGGTCTTTTTTGGTAAAATTATGTTTGCAAAACACAATTCCTGGAGAAACAAAAAACGTCTTGGACATTATGCAGAAATGGTGAAGAAAATCTTTGAGTGGTTGGAAGACTAAAGACATTCAAAGTGGATAAAAAGGATTCAAAAGAATTCAAAGGATTCAAAGTGTCACGACTGTGTCGGTTTGCGAGGTCTCAAGATTGCACAAGCCAAGAAATCTGTAACGTTCATTTGCTTCCACAGCTTCATGTTCACGTGTTCTTCGATTTATTTTATTATGTGGCTTCTTTTAGGCAGTTTTAAGGGGGTCGGCTTTAATGTGAGTATATACAGCAATTTGAAACGAGATAGTTACTTTCAGAGTAACTTTTGGGTGTCAGTAATTCGGGGGGATGTGGCTATTAACGCAATTACCTTTCAATCAAGTAACTAACTAAATGCTTTTTTTTTTTTAGAGGGACGCCCCAATGACCAGTGTTATTATAAACAATGCTGTTACGTCACGGCACGATTTTTTTCACCGTTACAACGCCGTTCCCGTTACTGACGGTCTAAAGCAGTGTTACCTTGGCTGAGGAACACCACAGTGGTGTGTCTCTGCAAACCTGATGCCGTTTTTTAGCAGCGTGGTTTTCGGCTCGCCTCCGTGTTGGCCACGTCCTGTCATCTTGGATCATGTCACCATTCAAAATAGCAACTATCCATCCATCCATCCCCATCTTCACCGCTCATCTTCAGTAGGGTCTCCGGGCAGTGGGCAGGGGACACCCTGTCGCAGGGCACACAGAGACAGACAACTTACAAGCTCATTTACACCTACTGACAATTTGAACCGGCCAACTAACCTGACATGCACGTTTTTGGAATGTGGGAGGAAACAGGAGTGGCTGGAGGAAACACGCAATCACGGGAGAACAAGCAAACTCCACACAGGAAGGCTGTTAGCTGGATTTGAACTAAGCCGCGGGTGCGCTAACCACTCACCGCCAATAGCAACTACCATATACCGTAAATTCCGGACTATAGCGCGAACCTGATTTTAAGCCACACCCACCACATTTTAAGAGGAAAACCGATTTTGTACTTACACAAGCCGCACCTGTATGCAAGCCGCATGCGCACACATTAAAAAAATGTAACACATACACAAAATTAACCCAGACCCGACTTTAAGTCCTGCGATTGTAACTGAATATCCTTCATTAAATTACACAGTCCAAAAATCACAGCCGGCAAAATGAACGGAAAATGATACCGGTATTTAAGGTTCGATGCAGACCGGCAGAGTCCGGGTCCCGTTGAGAGTAATCCAAAGAAAAAAGTGTATATGTCCAAAGGTAAGGGTGGGAAAAATATATATCCACTATTGTCCGCCGCGTCCACAAACACTCACCTTTACCGGTCTCCACTTCCTGTCAGCTCGTGTTTGTTACGCCCCTTTTTAATTTGCCCGTCCAAAACATATCAGGATAAGTGTCCAAAATAAATACAAACAAATACATTACAAAAATATACAGTTGCAAATACATATTATACATGGTTACACATATTTACGCAGAAAGACGGTACACCGAGAGAGTTTTCAAAGCTTTAATAATAATAATAATAATAATAATAATATAACTTTCATCCGGGTAGTTAATGGTAGCAACACGCTAGCAACACGCTCGCAACACAGTAAACGGGTCTGTTAAAAAAACATACCGTACTTGTAAAAATCACGGTAAACCGTCCTCATCTTCTTCCTTAGAAAAAGTCGTCTTCCTCAGTGTCGGAAAGAAATTTTTCATATCCACGCTCCTGCAGCCGGACTCGCGCCGTCACTGTCACTGTAACTTTCATGCACTCCTGATTATGTGTCCTCCTCTCCGTCACGCAGCAGACCGGCTCTTCGGAACCCGTTGGTGATGGTGGATTTTTTTATGCTGCCCCACGCTGTCAGGATCCACTGGCAGACTTGCAAAAAATTTGCCTTTCGCATGCGGCCAGTTTTAGTGAAGTTGCAGTCTTTCTCTGCGCCTATATTCCACCGGTCTAAATCTTACCTTTTGTACTCGAGCACCGCTGGCGGCCGTTATAAATATTACATAAATCGGCCGCATCTCTGAATAAGCCGCAGGGTTGAAAGTTTGGGGTAAAAGTAGCGGCTTATAGTCCGGAATTTACGGCACATACCTGTCAACCTCCACGGCTCCATGCCCTTACAAAATGTTGTATTTTCCCTTACAAAATAAAAAATAATCTTACACCATATTTTTTTTTTCAAACGTGTTTATTTATGTAGTTTAACATATTATATTGTTCGTGTGTTTCATTATATCATATACATTGTTAATTAACATTTTGTTGTGAGATCCTGAGTTGCTTGACATAAATGAGGTTTATCATAAAAAAAAGTTAAAAAATTAAGTAGCTTGGACGTTCACTGTAGAAGGAAAAAATACATGCAAATATAATTTAAGTAGAATACATTTTCTTATTCAAATTATGAATTCATTTTCGGCATTAAATTATTGTTGGTAATATACTGATAAAAGGGGTAACCACAAACCTGCCTTTTATACATACTTCTTTATACAACAATAATGATTCGTAATATAATGCATCAAAGAAAGTGAGAGCCGGCTCTATTTAATGAGTTGAGCCGAAAAAGCCGGTTCTCTAAAAAGAGACCTGACTTCCTTTTACTACATCAAACCGCTCGCTTCGTTTGCAACGAAAAAAAACGATACCGAGATAGAGGCTTCCGCGGCGAACTTGTTTGACGTGATTGATTTGCCGTTTCGTGATAGTCGGTGGTACCCATAATTGACAAATTTGCGTTTTTCCGTATAGATTTTCTCGTACGTTGTACACGTCTTAAAATGCACAATAAACATACTTTGTACTTCAAAAACGTATAACCATATAGTTTAATAGTGATTATGAATATTTGTATTTTTATTTCATGGCTGCCTTTTTAATTGACTCTCTTGGCTTATTTTTCCTGAAACGTGTAATAAATATGTTTGTATTATTTTTGTATACTGTGAATGTTTCAATTTGATTTAAAAAAAAAAAAAAAATTTCGTTCCAAAAATCTTAGTGCTGTGTTTATCGTAAATATAAACTAAACTAAGATCATGACATTTCCTAGCAAAAAGTAACAGTATCGGATCGATATCGATCGTTACTATTGTTTTGTTAACTTGGAGCAGATCGATACTAATATTCCCAGTATCACCCACCCCTAGACCCAAGCCGCGCAACGTGTTGTCCCCCCCCAAAAAAGGTGTCGAGCCCACTGGCCCGGATTTGTTGTACAGACGCTTGGTCCCACCAATGTGAAGCCTTCCCCGGCAGACTGGCACACCCACCCCGCCAAGGCCGTAACAGTCAGTTGGGCCTAGACGGGCTTCCTGGTCCGCGGCTCCGCCTCGCTTCGCTCTGGCCGGACACTTCTCAACAGAACAAAAGCGGCCATCCCGACCGTACACAAGCTCCCGACTGAGGAATAAAAAAGGGATAAGCGCCTAAGCAGGGCGCCGACCAAGAACAAGTGGGGGAAAAAGAGCGAGAAACTTGGTCGCATCCCGCCTTCCTTTGGCCGTTAATCCGACGAGGTTCTCGGTGAAATAAGGCAAAGGGTCAAGCCGCAAGACGAAACGGGCATTGTGTCCAGTCTTCTTCCAAACTTCGGCCATTTAGAATCGCCTTACACTAAAACGCGTCCCTTACGCGCACGGGACACGGACGAGACGGATTCATTGTTGGTAAGTTTTAGTTTCGCGATTGTTAAAAGTCTTTCTAGCGGCGAAGTGCGCCAGCTCACTCAAGCGTTTTACTTAGTACGCCATAAAGGGGGCACGGGCTCGACTACCATTGTTAGTGCCACAACAAGCAACTTTTGGCTCTTTTATCTCAAGCTCCGTTTCTAATGTCTGCCTGACTGGTGAATCCACCAGAATAAGAAAGCAAAACAAGAGCGGGGGTCGGCTAGTAAATAACCGCCCGTATTTGTTCCATTAGGTCACTGATGACGAAGATTGTGTCGTTGGAGTTTGGTTCCACATTTCTGGCGAAGCTAACGCGACCTAAATCCCTGGCGTAGTTTATAAACAAGACGTGCACGATCTCTTCTTGTTCGGGGAATTTGGTAATTATTTTTAGGAACTAAGGACGCTTCTTTGACTGGTCGTCATTCATAAAATCAATTTCTTTTCAACTTGAACTGCTTATCCTTTAAAAAAAAAAATCCAACAGTTCCCTATTTAAATCGCATAGTAATTTTTTTTGTATTATGTGGACATTTTATAACGTTTTTCCCAACAATTTTGAAATGTTTTTGATCAAAACATTTTTTTTTTAATTTTGGGTTTGTCATGAAATTCTCAAGTAACACTGATGAATTTCTCCATTTACAAGTTCACAGGTTTCCGCTGTGCCGTTTGCCTCGGTGAAGGACTCTACTTGTCTTTTGGAGACTTGAAGTGGAACAAAGCCCAACAAGAAAAGGGTGAGAACGTAACCGTGAAAGGCTTTCTCATGGCTGTCCGTTCTCCACGCTCCCACCCTTTGCGACCAGTGCCTCCCCCTTCTCCTACTCACACAAAACAAAAGTCACCCACCACACTTTGGGGGAGGGGAACCCAGTCTGGACCGGGTATACGACTCGTTTCAGTGGGAGTTCAGAATAAGGAGTTCAAAGCAGAGGGGGGAAGGGGGAACAGCTGTCCGTCAGTTGACTTCAACAATGAGAGCGGAACAAAAAGTTTCAAAATAATAAAATATCAAACATCAAATAAAATGACCATCCTTTTTCTTTTAGGCGAAGCACTCTTTCCCAGACCCAGATGGCGACCTTTAATGAACAAAATGGGAGATCGGAAATACATGCAACAAAGAAGTTCTTGGATGGTCAAACAACAAAGACTGTTTGTAAAGTAAAGCAAGAGGATAAACACCCTGGTAAAGCTGCACGTGCCCGGGCAACTGAAAGCAACGCAGGCTCCGCATCCAGTTTCACTACCAACCACAATTCTGTTGTGTGTTTGCCCCTTGTGTCAGAAGAACTTAAACTGGTGTGGACTCACTCTGATCAAACCAGGGAACTTGACTCCACTCCAGAGCTTGTCCAAGCCTTTAACCTGTTTCCATACCCTTCGTCACTTGAGGTCAACACACTTGCCCGGGTTTGCGCTTTGCCATTGGACAAAGTTAAGGTTTGGTTCATGGTACAGAGAATAAAATACGGGATCAGCTGGTCATCTGAGGAAATACAGGAGACACGACGGAAACTATCAGTGCCATATTCTTATGATGACTGTGCTGAAACGAGGAAGGAAGCCAAAGTAATTGAGGATAAAGATTCTGCGGCTGAACCGGTTATCCCCATTGTGACTCCACAGAAGAAACCAAAATGTGAATCACCAGATTCTCTTAAACCAACAAAATCCCCCTCACCGTGTTTCAGTTCCACATTACCGCCACCTCAGGATTCTTATTATTACCGCCCCCCAAGTGACACACCACCAAGTGCAAAGGCGACGACTGCTGCTACCGCTGCCGAGGCGTCCTTAGACCTTTCAGGGTCCTCGCCACAACAACTTCGCCATGGACGCTATAAAAAGTCCAAAGTTCAGCTTGCTGCACTGCGAAAGAGCTTTTTGAGAGAGAACTGGCCTGCCGAGGTGGAGCTTAAGCGTTTGCAGGAAGAGACCGGCTTGAGCCGGAACGACATCCGAAAATGGTTCAGTGACAGCCGTTACCAGCTTCGGGTCGGACGAGGAAGCCTGGCAGCAGCCCAGGGATTTACTAACCTCACAGCTGTGGGGGGCAAACACGAACAACAAAGCGAACCTCTTCCACTTACGACTCAAAAGAATCGGCTTTTTAATGTCACGGGCAAGGGCCAGGAGGGAGCCCGAGGCAACATGATTAGAAATTCACATTTCTTTCAGACTTTCTTGTCCCACAGCCTCGAGGCGTACGGAGAACAAGATCTTGAGCCGGAGGGATATGAAGCAACGGAGGACCTGTCTGGTGACGGCGACAGCGTTAAAGATGGGGAGCAAAGTGAAGAGGAACCTTTACAACTGGTCAAACCCTGCAAGATTGACCAACAGGCATTACCAGAGGAACCGCCTGATGCCTTGAAACCCTCTCCCTGCTCCTCCCCCTCCGGCACGCCACCGCTTGCAGCGTCACCATACAAAGAGCTCCCAAACAACATCAGCACATCAAAGAAGTCAGTCCCCTCCACTAGGGGTGAAAATCAACACCTTTCAGCGGCCTCTACATCCCGGCCATCTGCTGGCAGACCCAGGAAGACCAAGGAGCAGTTGGCTTTATTAAAGCAGCACTTCCTACGATGCCAATGGCCCAAAAGTGAAGATTACACAGAACTGGTCAAGATTACGGGTTTACCTCGAGCTGATGTCATCCAGTGGTTCGGGGACACGCGTTACGCTGTTAAAAATGGCCAGCTGCGATGGGTCAAGGGCGTCCGTGATAAATTCTTGGCCGAGCTCTCTGTCCAGCAGACCAATGCCGGGTTTCCAATCGGCTTGGGAACATCTCCGAGGATTGGAGGTAGCCGTAAACGGAAATCGCAAGTCAACGGGACCAACCCGAGTTCCTCAAATGTTCAGCCTTTAGTCAACTATTTCCTCTCCACAGGCTCACTCAATGAAAAAGACCTTGATGTGTTATGCAAGAAATCAAAAATGAGTTACCAACAAGTGCGAGATTGGTTTTCATCCCAGGTTGTCAGGCAGCCTGAGCACAGAGCTCTTGTTGCAGATTGAAGCATTTTTGAAGTAGACTGGAGGGTTCGTATTGACTGAGAACTCACAATGTTGTTCCCACCAGCAAACTTAGTGATTTGGTATGTCTATTTTGCTTTATCTAAAGCACGATTGTAAAAGTTAAGTCTTCCAAGTACACGCCCAAATCTAAATTTGTGGCATGTACATTTGCTTCGTTTTCATCTTCTTGTAATATATTTTAAAGTGAAGAACTTTGCAGCCTGTGTTACTGTAAATAGGAAAGAAAAGTGCAGACTGGTTTGCTCTATTTTTTGTAAACTTGTTTAGATAAAGTACAGAATAGCTCTTTGTAGCAGTAATTTAAACCGATGGTTCTTTTGGTACAAGAGTACAGTGGAAGAGACGAGATTTTGTGTAATCATTCCTTTATAGCCCATTATTCCTTAAAAGGAATGCACACTGGACATTTTCCCTTTTGATTTGACATCTTGCACTTTGGATTTGCAGCCTGCTGCCGTTATGGTTAATAAGTCCTCTAATTTCAATGTACTAAACACTGTCCTCCTTTTAACCTGCTGTTGTTTGTTAACTTATACAAGTTTAGATTAAAAAAGTCAAAAACATTGCTGTTTTCTTCTGCACTATGTATTCAAAACACATCCTGAATGATTTGGCGATCGTGTTAAAGTTGGGGTGCAGGATTTGAAAACTTAAGGCTGCAATCATGACTTTAGGACAGGTGATGGTGGCAGCGTAACCACCATTGTGAGTATTTATTAGGTGCGCTCGGACAAACTCTTCTTTTTAATTAAAAACTATTTTGGGGTTTTGTTTTGCCTCAAACAGGCCTTAAAAAGGCAATATAAGAGCAGATAGGCACCATGGAAACTATAGTACAAGGACTCTTTAAACTCAGTTAGGCATTGATAACACATACCTAATAGAGAAAATATCAAAATCCCAACTTTTTAAGGACACTTCAAACTACGCACCCTACCTTTAATTCATTTTAAAGTTGTTTCACACAGAAGAGAACTCACTACTGTTAACTCAATGTGTTATTAAATATGTTTAATGATCCTATCAAATCGCCAAGATTCTCGTCTTCATGACATTAAACATGACATTCAAATTCTGATCCCAACAAGTATCTTAGAAATTTTACAAATATCAGCACAATATTCAAGTGCCTTTAATGACAAACGGACATGAAGTAATCTCACTAAATTGTTTTATATAACATTTGCTTTCATTAGTTTGCAGTTTTTTAAGTAATTTGAAAACCCTCAAATGTATTTGGCTTGTTAAAACGATGCTTATTGTTTCTATCAAAGTTTGCAAACAATTCAGAATATATCATGAAGGATAGAGCCTCAAACCCTAAACTAAGAATAACGTGCACCTTTGAGAAACAAGAGTAGTGAGATCATATGACTGTTAAATTACTCAGCGGAAAACAACACAGTGCAACCGACGGTACAAAAAAATCCTCCCCCTTCCTAGAAAAACAGCACTTGCTGTATTTTTACAAATGAAGACAATTTGATTAGGTCCTTGGTGTGCGGATGGATATACCCGTCATCGGATCAAACCGGAAGATGTTTGGGTTTCTGTGGAGGACATATAATGATGTGCAGACTATGCAAATAAGACACTGACTGATGTTCTTTTCTCACCTTGTGGATGGGCTAAAAGTAGTAGGGGTCCCTTTAAACAGTAACAAACATAAGGGGCTTTGATTTTCTGAAAACGTCAAACACGTCAACACCTACTATTTATGCGTTCAAGGAGAGGACTTTGGCTTGACATTGAAGTGTTTGATCCAGGATTCTGTAAACAATTATGGCATATACATGGGAAATCATTTTGACATAATTCCCAAATCCAGACACATTTTTTGAATATGAAGAGCTACTATAGACACTTCTCCAGCCTACGTCATTACCGGATCACCTCCGGATGCGTGTGCATAGCTTACCCTTGCAGTATGAGTTTGAATGGAGCGAGAGAAGATTTGTATGTTAATACGTGTTTTTTTAGGGTCGCAATTTCCGGAGCATCATGCTCAGCTGATCTGTACGGCTGCACAATTTGCAATTTGAAGAAACACAATATTTTTGCAATTCCTAGAGGAAACAGGCTTTTTCATGACCACCGTAGCATTCTGTGGCTCCAACCGATTAAAATAACTGACTTGAGTAAGATCAGCATTAGGGATGTCCACGTTTATTGTGCTTATTTCATATCTGGTAAGTTATTGTTGCATTCTGCTTTGGATTTACTTATATGTCGATTGCCTTAGTAAGTGTAAGTAAAATAAGTGAATTCGTTGCTACTACCTGTTCTAGCTAATGATCTTTTATAATCCTCATAACATTATTTTTCTCAATATTCATATTATATAAACATTTAATAATCCATTATATTGTTAATGAAAATGATTATTTATTTAGCAGATCTACAAATAAATCTACGATTTACACATGTGACTTTTAGACCTTGATTAAATCACAAATACAGTCGTGTGCAAAAGTTTGGGCACCTGATCATTTTCAAGATTTTCCTTCATAAATCATTGATTGTTCGGATCAGAAATTTCAGTGAAATATATCAAATAGCAGACAAACACAGTTATATCTGAGAAGTGAAATGAAGTTTAAAAGATTTACAGCAAATGTGCAATAATTGATTAAACAAAAGTAGGCAGGTGCATAAATTTGGGCACCCCAACAGAAAAGTGACATCAATATTAAGTAGATCCTCCTTTTGCAGAAATAACAGCCTCGAAACGTTTCCTGTAGCTTCCAATGAGGGTTTGGATTCTGGTTGAAGACATCTTTGACCATTGTTCTTTACAAAACATCTCCAATTTATTTGGGTTTGATGGTTTTCGAGCATGGACTGCCGTATTTAAATCGCACCACAGATTTTCAATAGTATTCAGGTCTGGGGACTAAGATGGCCATTCCAGAATATTGTACTTGTTCCTCTGCACGAAT
Source organism: Urocampus carinirostris (assembly GCF_059441175.1). Taxonomy (NCBI): domain Eukaryota; kingdom Metazoa; phylum Chordata; class Actinopteri; order Syngnathiformes; family Syngnathidae; genus Urocampus; species Urocampus carinirostris. The sequence goes on along the minus strand of NC_142349.1, from coordinate 6,850,264 downwards.
GCCTTAGTAGAATTTGAGCAGTGTTTGGGGTCGTCTTTTTGAAGTATCCAGCCCCGGCGCAACTTCAGCTTTGTCACTGATTCTAGAACATTGTTCGCAAGAATCTGCAGATACTGACTGGAATCCATGCGACCTCCAACTTTAACAGGATTGCCAGTACCTGCACTGGCCAAACAGCCCCACAGCATGATGGAAAAACCACCAAATTTTACTGTGGGTAGCAAGTGTTGGTCTTGGAATGCTGTGTTCTTCTTCCGCCATGCATACTGCCCCTTGTTATGTCCAAATATCTCAATTTTAGTTTCAGCAGTCCACAGCACCTTATTCCAAAATAAGGCTGCCTGGTCCAAATGGACTTTAGCATACCTCCAGCGACTATGTTTGTGGCATGTGCGCAGAAAAAAACTTCTGCGGCATTACTCTCCTACACAGCATCGCCTTGTGCAAAGTGCGCTGACTAGTTAAATGATGCGCAGTGACACCATCTGCAGCAAGATCATGTTGAAGGTCTTTGGGTTGTTTGATTGTTCTCAACATCCTTCGCCCGCTTATCTGAGACTTTTCTTGGCCTGCCACTCCGGGCCTGAACTATAATAGTGCCTGTGAGCTTCCATTTCCTCACTCATTTCATCACCGGCTCGAACGAGACGAAGACTCCGGTAAAAACAGGGGTTGGAGACTACGCGCTACAATAATAGCGGAACCATTGATACACAATGCTCACTCGATATGGAGTTTCTAGCTATGTACCGGGAGAGTTAACTGTGGTCTTTGTGTTTGCTGTATACTTTCCACCGCTAACAGTTTCACCAGATGCTAACGTTAGCATAGCGCTATATCTCCTGCCCGCTGCTAAACATCAGCTTGCACTACCCCAACGGAGCTTTATCGTCGACGGCAACTTTAATCGGGCATGTTTATTGACTGTACTCCCAAATCTACTAATTGTGGACTGAGCAATTCGGAAAAACGCTGGACTGTGTAATGTAAGATCAAACATTCGGGAACTCTGTTTGACCCTCACAACAACCGCCACCCCAAAACCGGAGTTGTCTAACCTATTCAGGTACACGTAAAGCCAAACCAAAGCTAAATTAAGGTGAAACACTTAGCAGTATATATAGGGCACGTTTTTCAGTACGATTTACAGTCAAGGTGTCACACAAAAAAAGGGGGAAAAAAAACTCGTTTTGGCTGTACAACGCTAAAGAATCCTTTATTTAAAAGTTCACTATATAATCTGTGTTCAGTGTTCAGATACTTTATGATGAATCCACAGAACTGTAAATACGCCAAAACACCGGAAGAGAACTTAGTCATTTGATTGGGTGAGTGGGAGGGATGGGTGGAGCTATGCAAAAAGTACAAGCATTCCCTCCCATCTCTCGCCAAAGGTAAGCACATAAGGCTCCCTATTCTCAGAATGTTGTGACGTTTTTACAAAATAAATGCTTGCATCTGGTTTTGAAACCAATATGTATGAAAAAAAGGTCAAAAGGAGTTTAACCGATCTTGAGTAATTGCAAGAAAGAGACAAGTTTAAAGTGGTCTGTTTGTTGATTTTGGGACACGGGCTCTGGCATTATTCTCTTTTCATAATTTTTATCAAATCATCAAAAATAAATGTGCTGAAGACTAAGCTTTTGTCTGGGGCGCCGGTTTAGCAATTTAGTAAATTTGTCTCATAATATATGGTGTGGCTCTTTCCCAAAATAAAATTAATATTTTTTGCTTTTATGGCTCTTTGAGTCAAAAAGGTTCCCGACCCCTGCTCTAAACCATGATGTTGAACAATCTTTGTTTTCAGGTCATTTGACAGTTGTTCTGAGGCTCCCGTGTTGCCACTCTTCAGAGAAGATGCAGAGGAGAACAACTTGCAACTGGCCACCTTAAATACCCTTTATTATGTCTAACTTAACTTGTGTATGTAGGTCAAGGGACAATGAGCTTACCAAACAAATTTTGAGTTACAATAATTAGTGCTAAATGTATTCAAATCAATAAAACAACAAGGGTGCCCAAATTTATGCACTTGCCTACTTTTGTTTAAGTAATTATTGCACACCTTCTGTAAATCCTATGAACTTCATTTCACTTCTCAGATATCACTGTTTGTCTGCCTTATGATATATTTAGCTGACATTGCTGATCCGAACAACCAATGATTTATTAGTTTATTTACGTGTGTAAATATTTTTGAGACAAATCTCTCCCCATATAGGTGTTGGGTAAAGTTATGGCACTGTATGTATTTACATTATCAGTGGCAGGAAGTTCTTCCCATTACAATTCACCACTGGGGAAACGCTATCTTATTTTTTTGCATTGCCCGTAATAAATGTCCACAATTGTTAAGTAATACTTGCACTATTACACATTTCATAGGGACCTTTTGAGGTGTAGCATGCGCCTGTCCTCTATAGCACAACCCATAGGGGGCGATGACGCTTCATAGGACAATATCGTACAAACTAATGCCAGCTGCAGTTAATCATGAGAAAATGAAGAAAAAATGCAATGGCAAAACAAAGCCTCTAGAGGGAAGTGCCGGTGTTATCTTTAAGCAGACTTGGCAACAATTTCAAACATTTCCAAGCACTTCACCCAAAATTAAAGCACTTTTTAATCCTTGAAAACACATTACAAGTCAAGCATTTTCAAGGATTTCGAAAACCCGTACGAACCTTGAATGTTTTTTTTATGACTTATGAGAGACTAATTTTTGTATGGACCATCTTCTATCCAAGGAACTGAACACATTTTCAAAGATTTCAACAACTCGTACAAACCCTGTTTAATTGATCCCACCGCACAAATGGTGAATATAAGGTGGATGCAAGCCAAGGAAAGTTATTCACTGTACTCCAAACTTTAACTTGTGTGTGAACTAAACTACTGTAGGTATAATCTGATCATCCGAGCCACCTGTTTTGTCCATTTAACTTGCTGGCATAATAAAATATTTAACTCGACACTTAGCCGATATGGACCGGCTTTGTATATAAGGCAAAAAAGTCAGAAACAAAAGCTCCACAAAGTGGCTCACGCGATCCATGTGTAGCACCGATCAAAACAACTTTTTTGTTGTTGTTGACTTTGATCACTAAAATGAAGTCGCTTTCTTTCTGCTTGCACTTACTTTGTGCTTATTTGAGTTACTATCAAATATCCAAAATATTTTTGTATCATTCAGCTGGTATAAACTGACATTCTGCTGTTCTGCCTCAACAATGCACGCGCAGCTAGGCTATGTTGCTCTTGTGTTGTACGCATACTGTAAGTTTAATTTTTTTTTAATGAAAATAGATTAAAAAATACAAAGGAAAGACATTAGTAATTATCATGATACTCAACCATACGAGATGGACCAAGACCTCCGTTTGTGGCCCACATTGGGGAATCTGCTGGCCCGAGGTGACTGTGAAGCACACAACACTATGAATCAAACAAGATGTTGTCAAGGCTTTCTCTTTTACAGATTTTGCGGCTTTGTGACAAAAAAAGGAAGTTTCCTGGCTGTCAAACATACCTTCTAGTTCCTAATAGAGGGGTCACTGGAGACAGAAAATGAATTCAGCGCAAAAGACGAAAGTGATTTCACCAACGTTTTTACAAATATGTATTTCAAAGCCCTGTCACATATACAACTCAGAATTTCATCCATTCGGATTCTTATAGAATGAAAGTAAAATACAGAGGACTAATCAGATACTGTATTTGAACTTTTATCAAAATGTATAATAGTTTATCTTTCTAAAAACCCAATCCTCGCAGATTTACAGAAATATGATTGAAGTCTTGCATTACCACGGCAAATAACAAATTCACAATTTAAAACAATAAGTGTAAAAATTTGATTATCATTACCAGGTGTGGCGATAGCCACAGGGAGCGAGATCTTTCGAATACTATTATGAGACAAATATTTTGGTTATTCTCTTTACAGTCCTTCATTGTGGAGGATAAATGTACTCTTACCCGTTTGTCTCAAAATTTCCCGGAGAAGCCTAAGGAGAAAATAATTTCACCATAAAAAATACTAAAAGCACTTTAAAAGTAAATCCAACAAGGACACCTACTCTCCTCTGTGAAAGAGGTTTTTTCAGCGCTGCCATCTCTCGTTTTAGCTCCTTATTTTGGCTTTGTAAATCAGCGTTCTCTCTTTTCAAGTCAGCTATTTGCCTTTTGACAGATGACACAATTGCAGCAAATTCTTGCCTGTTTTAAAAAAAAAACACATCCTCAAGTTACCTGTAATTCTGTTGAGTGACTTCTTTCAGATTTTTTTCTAGTTCGGCAGCCTTGTGCTTGAAATATGCTGTTGTTCTCTGCATTTGTGCGCGCTGGAAATCAGCAACCTGAGTAGTGGCCATTTTGTATATTGTTGTTCTGGTTATATTATTTTCAGGATGAAATTACAACCAAATCAGACAGAAGTGAAAAATGCTTGTGTGAACAAACCTGTGAAATGTGTTCAAGCCGGGACTTGAAGAGTTTCATGGGCTCCATGAAAAACATTTTTTGCTGTTGTTTCATCTAAAACACAAAGCCATTTTATCTTAAAAAATGAAGAAAAAATTGACCTCATTTTAAAACTGTTAAGTTTATACATTAGTAAACACTCAAAATAAGGCGAGTAGACATAAATGAATTTTGAGCTTGCACGACGGACAGGGAGAGAAGCTTTCTTTCAGAAGAGAATTTTGCCCTTCCTTAAGCCTTCCTCTGGGCCAAACCTCTTTTTCTTAAATCTTTAACGTTACAAAAACAGATTATCCATAAAAGGCGTGGAAATCAAAGAAAAGTAACATGGGTGGCCAAGAGCTCAATGATACAATAGTCAAAACAACAAACAACCGCAAGTCAAGAACTGGCATCCCATGAAATCTCCTTTGCACTTGTCCAATGGTAAAAACAACAAACTTTTCAAAATTCAAATATTACGGAAGACATTCCGAAATTAGATTTTTAAATAATTTGTCAGTTTCATATTTCCAATCAACCATGTGATGTTTTGGTAAAGCTCTGTTAAAGACTATGAGAATGCTAGTACAGTTAACCCTTGCTTATCACAGGGGTTACGTTCCAAAATGTATCAGTGAACGGCGAAATCCGTTAATTACTTTTTCTTTACAATTGTTCTTTACTCAAAATATTTAATATACATTTAATCCATGAAAAACCCCTTTTTAGAGGCTCAAGCATCTATTATTTTTTACCAAATACATACTGTACCCTCAAATCGTAAGCACAGAGACTGTTTACCAAATCAGAATGCAGAACACAACGCAAATCAGTGAAGTTGACGAAAAGGAAAGTCCACTACGTTATAGCGAAGGTTCAATATACATTAACCCAAAAAGGTGATTGTCCAGTAATTGTATTAAAGTGTTTTTAAGTCTTTAAAATTTCAACTTGTTCATGATATTCAAAAAGTGATTGGATTTTAGAGCGATTAAATATGATACAGGGTCTGTCAGTGAAATGACTGTCGAGGCGAAATATGCGGGGAGGCAGATCGTAAGTTAAAAAAAAACACAAAAACAATTTACACTCAGAGGATTAATATAAGATGACCACATATACAGTAAGGTTTATTGGCTCCTTTTTCATATTTTACTTAGCAACAAGTACCGCAAATTCTGGACTATAGAGCGCACCTGATTATAAGCCGCACCCACCACATTTTAAGAGGAAAACCGATTTTGTACTTACTCAAGCTGCACCTGTATATAAGCCGCATGTGCACACATTAAAAAATGTAACACAAAAACCAAATCAACCCAAACCCGACTAAGTCCCGCAATTGAAACTGAATGTGGGAGGGATTTTCAAGGGTTATTGTTCTATCTTAGTTATTCATTATCCATTATCCGTTATCGGTCAGTTCATAATACGCTACAAAGCCTAGGAGTCGGGACACTTACTCTCAGCCAAAAGGCCAAGCTAGGGTCCTAACCCTGAATGTCCTTCATTAAAGTACACAGTCCAAAATTCACAGCTGGCAAAATGAACGGAAAATGATACCAGTACTTAAGGTTTGATGCAGACCTGCAGAGTCCGGGTCCCGTTGAAAGTAATCCAAGGAAAAAAAGTGTATATTTCCAAATGTAAGGGTGGGAAAAATATATATCCACTATTGTCCGCCACCTTTACTCCACTTCCCGTCAGCCCCCGTTGTTTTCGCCTCTTCTTTTTGATTCGCCCGTGCAAAACATATCAGAATAAGTCTTTAAAATAAATACATTACAAAAATATACAGTTGCAAATACTTATTATACATGGTTACACATATTTACAAAGAAAGACGGTACACCGAGAGAGTTTTCAAAGCTTTAATAATGATAATATAACTTTTATCCCAAACAGTGCCTGTGACAGGGCAGTTAATGGTAGCAACACGCTAGCAATACGCTCGCAACACAGTAAACGGGTCTGTTAAAAAAATGAACCGTACTTGTAAAAATCACGGTAAACCGTCCTCATCTTCCTTCTTAGAATTGAAGCCATCAAAGTCGTCTTCCTCGGTGTCGGGAAGAAACCTTGTCATATAGACGTCGTCCCAAGCTCCAGCAGCCTCACTCGCGCTGTCATTGTCGCTTGAACTCTCATCCACTCCTGATTCTGTGCCCTCCTCTCCGTCACGCAGCAGACCGGCTTTTCGGAACCCGTTGGTGATGGTGGATTTTTGATGTGCCTTTCTTTTTGCATTTTGCATGATGAGGGTATGTTTACGCTAATTTAATCTGTGCACAAGCCAAGAAGTTGCAGTCTTCTTCGGTGCATATATTCCACCGGTCTAAATCTTACCTTTTGTACTCGAGCGCCGCTGGCGGCCGGTAGAAAAATTACATAAATTGGCCGCATCTCTGAATAAGCCGCAGGGTTGAACGTTTGGGAAAAAAGTAGCGGCTTATAGTCCGGAATTTACTGTAAATCTGCTGTCACTACCTTAAACTTCCAAAGGATCTAAAGCAGTATGAATGGGAAAACTAGGGAATGAACTCTGATATTTTTAGATTGAAAAAGAGGTCAGAATGAAGACATACTCAAACATGTCAACGCTTAACATGAGTAAAACTTGTGAAATTTCAAACTCAATGAAAATAAGTCACTAATGTCAACATGAGTTTATAAGTTTCCTAGTTATAAAAACATCACTGTCATTGAGGTTTTTCTTGGAACAATTTCAACAATGCATCCCTGTCAACTTATTTGTTTTCCTATTGATTTATACGGTTTTTGATCATTTCAAATTGCAAGTTTTGCAGAGGAAAAAAATAAAAACAAAAAAACCTTGACCGATATAGTATTGCCCATTTCGGCTCTAATCCGGATCATCTCAGTCACTGGTAGCAGATGACAACATAATCGGAGATTGCTTATATTGTCGCAGTAATCTACATAGTCCGTCTTGTTGTGAGTAAACAGGAGCCGCGTTGTGTTTGTAAGGTTTATTATTGTGTAATATGGGGATTTGCAACCATTAATAAGGAGAGCATTTGGCTGAGGTGGACAGGTATTATGTTATGTTTGAATCTGTATTTCTTAATTCTGCTAAGCTATTTTATTGATAAGGACTGGATTAAACCTTCCCTTCATACGTAAGGACCTAATTCTCTCCAAAGAATTAAAAATACACCTCCAAACGACTTTTCCAGAGCATCACACCACCATATCCAAAAAAATCAAAATCACCAACCTTTTCTGAGATGGGCAGATAGCGGCAACTGACTCCACATATGACACATTTCTCTGAGGGAAAATACACAATCCCAAGACTTATTTCAAACATTTTGCCAATCACCTCTAACAATGATTAAAAATATATATCAAAACAGACCAGCCTTGCTAGATTTAACACAGGCCTCACAGCAGACGTGTCCACAGTTGGACACTACAAACTTCGACCCTTTTCTTGTGAAGCACTTGTTACAGTGGAACCACTCCATTTAGACCTCTATAATCAAGCTCAACCACAAAACAAAGTAACAAATATTACAAAACATAGTTCATAGTTGATAATTTGATATGAATATGATGCCACCTTAGGTAGATCGTGTGCAATTTATCACAGTTATTAAAAGGATACTATGACAAGCCTTCAATTGTTAGCTACGTGTTGCTGCTTTAAAATGTCAAATAGAATTTAATGTCTAACAACAAAATACTTAACAATTCATGACGAAAAAATACTGTGATATTTTAGTGAATTACCTGACACCAAATAAAAGTTTCAGTCAAAAATAGAAGACAGTTAACATTCGTAAGTATGCTAGAAAAACTCAAATTGTACTTGACTAGCGAATCCTTTGAGGGGCGGAGTCTTCAAGTCCGTTCAATATTTTAATTGGTTAAAAACGTGCGCGCGCATACACACACACGCGCAGCCGATATCATTTTCTGAATCACAAAACGTCATAAATTCAACATTTAAAACCTGACTTAATGTGTATTGTATCCATTTGAGGCAAATCTGAATATTATCTTTTTGGAAAAAAATAGTCAATTAGTAACATGTTGTTGTCAAGGTGATTTTACGTTAATGTAAATCGATGTCAACCCGGAAGTTTTCTACCCAATGGCGGCGTACTTAGCTGTGGAGGAGGCAAGCTCTTATGATGAATTTTATTTGGAAAGAAATTCAGGTATGTGTTGATACGTTAACAGAAAACAACCCCTTTTATTCAAAGGAAAATTACAGTAAACACAGATTCTGATACTGAGAAAACATATTGACCTATGAACAGTATCGGTCATTTGAAATCAAAATTGCATTTTTCTTCCAAACAGATTGTTAGACTTTACACTAACCTCATAACTCTTATGAAGTACCCTCACTACACCTATTTTAAGTAGGCTACTTAAAGCATTAAATCCTTCAAGGCAAAGCACCAGATAATGTAATCACCCAAAGACATGAGAAATACCTTTTTATCACTTAAGCTTCCAAAAATTTCTGTAACAGTGAGATTGACTCAGGGGGTAAAGCGCCCATTTTGGGATGAAGAGGTCGGGGTTCGATTCCAAAGTGTCCTTGGGGCAAGACACTGAAACCCTAAACCCAGGTAGTTGCCTTGCGTCCCGACACTGCTATTGGTTGGTTTGCGTGTAAAAGGGAAAATGTAAAGCACATTGTAAGGTTCTTTGGAGGCCTGCATTGAGTTAATGTGTGCTTTATAAATGCAGACCATTTACAGAAACCTTTATACCAGCCCAAAGACGTTGTAGGCATATGTGAGTTTATATTGAGAGGTTCTGCTTTTTCCTTTTCTTTTTTTTTTTTTATTCCCAAGTTTTTTGTAGCATTTATCCTCTTATTTTACCCTCTTTCCCTCCATTTTCCAATTTTACTCTTTTACTTATCCTTTATCTTAATCTTTTTTGCTTTTATTTTTATAATAAAGACAATGAAATTGGTTTCTTAGCTTTATCTGTCCTCCAAAATTAATTGTGTACATATTTTACATAGTATTTTTAAATATATGGATAAATACTATCAATCTGAACAGGCTTTTGAGAGCCAAAAGACTAATGAGCCAAGCCGAGAAAAAAAAAAAAAAAAAGACATTCCATGTATACGAGCCTATTTGAGAGGAACATTCCGATAAAGGCAGTTTACTGCTAAATTCAGGCATTGTTGTCAACCTATACAATTTTATCATATTCCACACAAAGTGTTACTGATCTATTTTGATAGTTGCATGCAGATATCTTGATTTTCATTTCAATGCACGATTTGGTTGCCTCCTTTAAAGGGACAGCATGTATTATTCCACCACTAGATCTTTCTGTATGTTGTAGTCCAACTAAAAACAAGTGCTAAAGCTCGAGTTAGAAACTACGGCGACTGACAAACACAATTTTACTCTTTTGCCCAGGCTTTGAGTTTTCAAGTACCTGTTGTAGCAAAATGACACTTTTCAGCTGCCTTTAGATGAGACTCATACTATTTAAAATAAATGCCAACTACTCCACCTACGAGTACCTCTACTCGCGAATTTATTTAATCCCTGGAGTAACTTCAAAGACACATTTTGTATGTAAATGCATTAAGCCATTCCAAAGCAACGCAAAAGTACAGCATAGTTTTAAAATAAATCATAAAACACATGTTTCAATTAGACAAAACAAAATGCACATAATGTAAAAGAAACAAAAGAATACAGGAAATAAATTCATTCACCTTTTCCCCTTGCACTTATTGAAACTTATCAAATAATGTCTGCTTTTGCAAGCTTTGACAATCAGAAATGCATTAGGCAGACCTAGCAATGGTCAGATTTGTCACTTTTCGGGTGATTACTTTCCACAAATCCAGACTTGGTGGAATTTTTCTAAAATGCCTAATTTGGGCTAATGGAATGATAACTGCAGCTTCCTTCCCACAATCTTACCAGAACCCCTCATCCGAACTCTGATGGTGACAAAGCACGTGTGCACACTTGCCAGGCAGATTTGAAGCAATGGTCAGTTATGGAAACTGGGAGTGGCAAATAGCAATGTGTACTGAACAGTAATTTTGACTTAACTAGAAGCAATATTTTACTGTTAAACGGTACTTTCCTACCTAAAATGTTGCATGTACACACATTAAATAGGGGTAAATGTATTTGAGAAATTTATATTTTTCTGCTTTATCTTATCCATAGTTTGACAGGGTTCTCCACGCCACCCCCCCCCCCCCCCAGGAAGCACTATATGATACACTGAAATGTAATACAAGTCATTTTCTTGGCTATTTACAAAAGCAGAGTAATGCAATATTTTGCGCACATATTGTATGTGCATGGTTTAATTTGAATAATTTCTGGTGCAGGATTTGAATGGAAAAACCCATTTGAATCGAACCAATTTGACATCGTGTACATATTAGTCAAATTCTTGAGAAATGGAGCTATAAGTACATATGAGGAATAAAGTCATTTCTCAAAGCAGTTAAGCATTCAATAACCTCACATCAGGAATGGCCAAACCTTTAGAAAGTGGGCCAGATTTGGTAAACTGAATGTTCGTGAGGGACAACTATTGAGCTTGTCATTCAACAGTCCTAAATTTACCCTCTGAAAAGTTTGCGATTAACAGCACAACCTCATAGCTCACCTCTGTAACATTTATTTGGCTTGCGATGACTTATGAAATAGCACAGCTATGCCCTTAAAACCACTTTTAGTATTCACAATTAACTTTTTGTAATACAACGTGTTGTTTGGTAATGACTTATGCATTTGGCATCCTATTTCCAAGCAAATTAGCAGTGATGAGGGATAAAAAAAAAAAAAAAAAAAAAAATTCGTCGTCCTTCAAGTGTTTGTTCTTAACTTTCCTTGTCACCATGTCAAGTGGGTTAAATTCTCACAAAAAGCCAAGGTGGTCAAAGGCTCTCATTTGACAAGTTGTTTTTCCCCATACTAGAGTAATTATAGGTATTCCACATTTGATACAACAGGTAAGATTTAGAAAACTGACTAATTGACCACTAGGCGCCGCTTTGGACACACTAGTCTCATGTACTTCAACAATAGAAAATTAGTGGGGAGCAATAAGTCTAACACTTGACTCTGCCCTAAGTGTACCCACATTCTTCCCTGACTTAACAGCATTGTGACACAACACCATCAGCCTTGACCCTTGTTATGAATTTGTCTCACTAATAGTGAGTCAACTTTCTTAACCAAAACAGCATTGCTATTCCCAGTTATAAAGCCATTAAGCAAATATTCTTAGTTTATCGCCTCTGACCGTTATATTTTGTAATCTTGAACCAAGTCAGAGACCATAACCTTAATAGAAGGTTTAAAAAGGCAACAATGGTCCATTGAAATATACATTCCATTTTTTTTTTTAAGTACACCATGCTCTTGCATCTCCCTTGATCAATAGTTTGGCGGCCTGCAGCTGGGAAACATTGTGCAAAAGAAAAACAATTCCTGACAACTTTAAATGTGTAATTTCACTAGCAAAAGGAAAACTGCAGCTGTGCCAACTATCATTTAATAAACTTCATGTAAGAAAGGACAAAACTTAACCAATGTGTCTAAAATGTTTATTATGGATACAGCAAAGAATTGAATTCATAAACAGCCAAGCACAACCAACCCAATTGTTATGTGGGCCAATCCAGTTTTGGAATGTACTTTAGTAGAAAGATTCAATCACTTCAGGCTCCAAGAACAGAATTCCATTTGCCTGCAAGCATCCAGGACACTCAGACCATTTTTGTAGTTCTTGGAGAGAATAAATCCTACCTGAATACACATCCCTTGGCCACCTGGACTTGCAACTCGTCTCACAGCAGTCACACAACTTGCTATGGGCTTTATTGTCCACCAATTCCCATCTGAAACAGAAGATTTGTCACATAACACGGATCAACCAGCAACAATTTTATTATTGCATGCATCCAAATGTCTTTATTTTGATGAGTGAGCCAAACTAAAAAAAATGAGCTTTATTTCTTTAAAACTGAAAATTATCCCAGTTGCGCCATAAGTATTTGACGGCCATGGCTAGGCTATGTGTGAGGTGATTCCCTTTCCACACAAATAACTACGATATTGTGTTACATACTTCATTACGGCATCTCAATGTTCTTCATGCAGGTTTCAGCTCAGAGCATGTTGTAGCGGCCTGTACAGCCTTCTTACACTTTGTGATTGATTGCTATGATAATAAATTACTAGTGTTTGTACAATTTTCTCAAGCTCAAGTTATTCAAGGGACAGCCAGTCACTTTGCCAAGACTATCTGAATTGCAAAAGGTACCCATGATTGTCGACAAAGTTGCATGCCTTCTTGTTGTGGTCGATACCAGATGGATCCCAGGCTACAAGGTTACAGTGGATGAACACCTGTTTAAGAACATTCACACACCCTTAGGCAAAATTACCTGGACAGATGATTAAAGTCATAAAAATAATAACCTCTTCTTCAACAGGAAATTTAAATGCCTGGAGGGATAGTCTAATTTCTGATGACATCTCCCTCTGCTCGAAGTGGGAACGCGACAGCTTGCTGTCCAGCAGACATCTAGGCAGTAAAAAGTATTAAAACAGCAAAGACTACCCATGAGAATTCTTTGATACAGTACCCCTCATTGCCAATGACAGTGTAAAATTGATCAGGCTGCGTCTCCTCTCTGTTTGTTCCTATGCATTTATCCATCAGCACAAACAAAGGCTGATGGCCATTCTGTTCCACGCGAGCTGCGATTGGGATGAATGAACCCAGTGTAAAGCGGGTTGATTCAGCTGGACCAGTAAAGTCATCTTGAGGGGGTAAAAGAACGATTTAATACAAAATATAAATCAGTTGCGCCTTTAACCCACCATTCATAACAGCCATATGGAAAATTAGATGTGATAGACCACTGGTGGAGAACACTGGCTGAAAGTTAGCTGGGGCCCAGGCTTTTGGCCTGCAGGATTGTAATTAGAAACTTAAGACATAAAAAGGACACATGAAACGGTTTAATTAGAACACTTGGCACTAACCTTTCAAATTCACAGTTAACTTTGTAAACCAAGGTTTGTTCTTGGGAGTCAGGAGACCAATAAGCCAAGTCATTGCTGTGCACCACCTTGTTGCCAGTCACCTTTAAAGCATAAAAAAAATGCAGTTGCATAAATGCTATGGTTCACAAAAGTTATGGCCAACACCTGGCTGCTAAGATCTTTAACCATTTTATCACACTCAGCAAGAATTGAGCATTACTTACCATGTTTCTTCCCTTTGCACTGCAGTATTTTATTTGAAATGATTTTAGCTCACTCTCACCAATATAAACTAATTGAAGTGCTCCACTAACTTCATTAATTTATTCATTTTAAGTTAAGGAACTTTGCTGTCAAAAAAACAATTTTTCTGATCATCTTGCCTGCATTAGCTTCAGTAAGTTCACTGGACAGTCTTTAAAATTTAGCAGCAGTCAGTCCACATACAGTAAACTTAATACAACCCTTATCAACAAGGGCCACAAGTTTAATGTAATGCTAAAATTTTACTTTGAGCATTGATTTAATACTAGTCGTTCGAAGTGTACAGTGTTGGTCATTCTGGCCACTGCCTCTTTGACCGGTAGGTGCTACAGGATTTTTAAATTAGTGGTCAGTAAACACTAGGTCGAGGACCAATACACACACATTTTATGACTTAAATTCAAAACTATGATAACATCAAATATTCCATAACACAAACTATTGCTGCACTCGTTCTGTTAGTTTTTCCTGTCGTCAGTGTGGCAATTTTAAGTGCATGTGAAAGAGAGTCATAGTTAGCCACACCGGCAATAGCACTGGGTGTGTGGTTGAGGCCAGCCCAATCACTTCCACTCAAGTCCTCAAATAAAATTCAGAAATCTCATTTAAGAAACGGCTCATAAGGCCAGTTTGTCCAGCAATGACACCACCAATTCAGAATGAAATGAAGGTGTAGCTGCAAGTTACACAGCTTACCACTGTGCGATCAATCAAATACTGCTGACCATTGGATGCAATAGGAATCCAATCTACTAGACCACCATCATGAAAGGTATTAGAGTCTCACTTTTTTTTTTTTAACTCATGGTGTAATAGAGCATCATGGGAAAAGTGTTAACCCAAAACTTGTACCGTGAGTACAAAAAAAAATTAGAAAAGCTAATCTTTTTTTGCTGTCATCTAGATCCCTAAGGGTTTGAATAGTTAATTAAGGCTTTTTTATCATTTACCATTACTGGGCCACAAGAACAGAAGTCGTTAAACCGGCCTGGGAGGTTTACAAGATGGGTCTGAACACTGCCTTAAAACAAGGGCCAATGGGCTCAGTGAATTCCTTGCCCATCTCGCCTAGCGTTTTATCCCCTTTGCCATCTGTTACACTTATATCCTATAGTGCCATTTCTGATCTCCTTGCAAAAAAAATTTCTTCAATGCATGGTTAGCAATGACAAAGACCATTCATAGTAGTAAATGTATTCACCTCTGAACAGAGTCCTTATTGCAAATTGTTAACCAACGCTGCGTATTTTACAATGTAGCGCATTTTTTTTTTTTTTATTTGACCCATTCAGTTTTACTTTAACGCCCCTGCTACAGGTACCTACCATGGTCCTGAAATCACAGTCAGTATACACGAGATTGAAAGTCGCCTCCCGAGTAGACGTGCTTGTAGGTGAACACGGTCCCAAACGGAAAAGAGACATGTCAACATGGTGTCTGGTCTCAGTCCACACCACCGACACAAAATCAGGCCGACAGTCCAGCTTGACATCTTACAGAGAGGCAACACAAAGCGTATAGAAAGTGTAACAACAATAGCACTCTGGTGTTGCGCTAACATTGATAACATTACCTGCATACACTGCAAGGACCATAATTAAGCTCAGGAGCAATGCACTATGAAAAATGAAAGCCATGGTAACTGAACATACACCTGGTGTATTTTTCCTGTTTTTATTCTCTTTGACTATGAAGTGACAATCAGGTCAAATGCTTTCACCTGGTGAGCGCCAGCCAGCACAGGTGCACCCAATAACAATTAACTATTATCACAGTATTGAAACATAAATTGCCAGACTCAATCTTAAAACAAGCAATATTTGACAACAATTTCTTAAAAACAGGACAGAAATGCAATGTAAATGTATATATATACACTGTGGGACTGTGTCAGTATTTTAGAATAATGTGATAAAGTCAAGTCATGTTTATTTGGATAGTCCTTAATCACAAGGAGTCGTAAAGGGACATACCACAGATTATTGCAAACCACAGACTAACATTACACCATCCCCTGATCCAAAACCTAAATGAGGGAAAGAAAAAACTCAAAAACCTCAGCATGAGGAAAATGAAGAGACCCTTGAGAAGGGACCGCACATGAAACCTGACCAGGCATTGGATGTTGCAATTACAAAGAGATGAAATATAGGTCATTCATAAACTATAGAATAGAATAGAAGTGTGTTTTAAGCTTAGATTTAAACAGTTCCTCTGAGGTTGCAGATTGATTCTCAGAGGGCAAAACATTCCACATGGAGAATGCTCTCGAACCCGCGGTTTGTCTGTGATGAAATTAAAAGAAAAAATGTTAGACATTCTGGATTCATCACAAATCAATTGAAACAATGCAATATTGCAAGTTTTTCATTGTTTTTAATATTGATTTTGATGATGAAAACACAAATATCCAATCTCAAAATATTTGAATATCATAAAATTGTATACAAGTGCGTGGTAAACCAGGGGTGGGCAAACTACGGCCCAAGGGTCACATATGGCCCGCCCGGCTCTTAAATCCAGCCTGCCGAACAAAAAGTTGGAACAATGTAATTGTGATTATGTAAATGATTTTCTAAAACTACTAATACATTTATTTGTCCCCAGTATGACTTTGACACACGGTCACCCATTTTCGTGAATGTGTACTGTGTTCGGGGCTAATATTCAACTTTACTGTACTTGCTATTTAATTGGGTATTTTTTTAATCTATCAGGGTATTTATAAAATTAACGGGAAAAAATACTTCTGAGCGAGCCCTTTTGCACTTTGATTTTTTTTAATGTATATTATCAAAATTTGTGGTTAAAACAGCAAATATGACTTTTCTTTCATTATTAGTGTTTTAAAAGCAATTGTATGTAATTAATTCATTTATAAAATACAAACTGAAATATGACACTTACATGGAGCTGTCTGTGTGTTTATAGCACATACATAGATGCATAGAGGAACAATTAGATAGGCGTACATATAATTTTTACCATATGTATTGATGAGGTATCAGATTTGGGACTGAGTATTGGCAAATATAAAAAATGAATTCAATCTTTTTTTTCTTCCTGGCCTGACCCAACTGACATTATTTTAACCCAATGTGGCCCCTGACTCAAAAGGTTTGCCCAGCCTTTTTGTAAACCATAATCAGCATTATTAAAATTAGCAAAAGGCTTATATGAATTCAGTTGATTTTTAGTTATTATAGAACAGGATATTTTTGCTGTTGCAATGAAATTTAAAAAAAATAAATAACGTTATTGGGCGACATGGCAGCTGGGTGGTTAGCTCACAGCCCTGCGGTCCAGGGTTTAAGACCAGCCACCGCAGACTCTTCATGTGGAGTTTGCATGTACTCCCTGTGCCTGCGTGGGTTTTATCTCACATTCCAAAACCATGTCAGGTTATTTGGCCATCCCAAATTGGCCCCAGGTATGAATGAGCATGTGAGTTGTCAGTCTCTGTGTGCCCTGGGATTGGCTGGCAACCAGTTCAGGATGTCCCCCTGCCCGAAGATAGCGGGTGTGGACCCTAGCAACCCCCTCGACACTAATGAGGATAAGCGGCTCAGAAAATAGATGAATAACATTGGCACAACATTTTAATTATTTGAGAAAGTCCTGTAATCATGTGTTGTGCAATTAAGTTTGTTTTTCCAATAACATGACATAAAATAGGGATAAGTGAGTACTAATACTGGTATTGCTACCAACCTTTTTAGGTATTGGTACTCACAATGGTAGCAGATTTCAGTATTGGCTGCTTTCTAGTTGCCATTTAAGAATGATGAACCTTTAAAGTAATGGTAATTTGCCATTAAATAAAAACAATGGTGGCCAACCTGGTATTTAAGTCACATAGCTTGCATGTTTTGCACGTTTCTCTTAAACTCAGCAGATGCGAATTCATTCATAAGCAGGCTGTTAATGTTCCTGGTAATGGAAATCTCCTGAAATGGAGCAGAGAAACCACAGCATGAAGTATATGCAGCTTTCAAAGACCAGGTTTGTCAACACTGAAAAAACAGAAATTATACTGGAATTTTTACAAAAATGTTCGCAAAGGGAAGTTAATCTTATGTACCATTTGCATCAGTAATTATGAGTACTCAGGATGTGGGTATTAAGATCAGTGCTTTATCGCAATTTTGCTACTTTGTAGTTTATTGTGCATCATGGCCTGATATAATGAGAATGATGTTTCCTAGTCCCCTCAACCTACTAAACTTGCTCAGTTTCTACAATCGGGTGCTCTTTGAAAAAAAAGGTTCCTGCAGGACAGACTGAAAAAGTAAAGTTATTGCTCTATCTAACTATATTTTGTACATTAGTAAATAAGATAAGAATGAAGTTTAAGATTTAATTTCCATAACCCATTTGAAAAATCATTTATTCACATACATTGTAGCTTCAGAATGTAATAATCCATCCATTTCAATTGTCGTATGTATTGCAGTTCATATGGTGGATTTATTTACAACTGCCTAATTCAGCTAAAATTGTTTATTTTTCCTCAAATATTATTCAACACAAAATTCAGTGGCAGTTGCCAAAATGCGATTTTTTTATTTTTCGTAGACAACAGTCAAGCTGTTAAAAAGCTTCTGAAGATGTGTCACATGAGAAAGCAGCTTTACACACCAAATGGTTCAAATATTTAATTTACAGTGCATGTTAAATTGAAGCATGATTTCTTCCATTTGACATATCCACAATGATCAAAGGTCCCAACACTGAAATTTGAGAAAGCCCCTGAGATCCTGAAGAAAGAAACGTTAGTGCAAAATTCAAGTCAACATTTTGGGTTAAACAACATATTACTCCATTCAGTTCCTCTTCTGGGTCGAGTTTTGCAGGTGTCATCACAGCAGCTGCATAGATCATTCTGCGATAGGTCATCTATTAATTCCCATCTAGAAAGACATTTTGGCATTCTTTACCTATATTCAAATACATTTGAAGAAAACCCCCACTTGCCTAGCATGCTCCTTCGAATACTGACAGGCTTTCTTAGTTTCATCAAGAACTTCAGGATCCCATGCAACAAGTTTGCAGTGCACGAACACCTGAGGAGAAACAAGTTTTCACATCAATCACTAGAGCCTACTTTACCTCATCTCACCTTCCCAACACCAAACATGAAAGATTTCAGCGAGACTACGAGGGCAGATGAATGGTAGCGAGGAACGAAAGCCGAATTCCCTTTGACGCTATCTGCAAGACAACTGCGCAAAGCAAGAAATTACAAATGCAGCTTTAAGTTCAGGCACAATCAAACCCACCCTTTGTTGAGGATGATGGGGTAAATTTGCTGATCTGGCTGCAGCTCGGCCGAAGGGGATGCGACGCATTCCTCCATGAAGAGACGCAATGGCTGATGGGCCCTCTGCTCCACGGCTGCCCAGATTGGCATGAAGGCGCCCAATGGAATCACGTTGGACTTTGCGATGCCTGACATTTGTTCTGCACAGATGACTGGTCCTCAGAACATACAAATGTCATCAAAACACATACCCCTCAACCTCAGCCAATTGTTATCCTTATTAGACCTCACAAAACAACAGCACATTTTTTATCACAGCAAGAGAAAATACTAACCTATGATAGCAAGGCGCAATGATCGCAGCAAGGCTTTAGGGCTAGGACCTTAGCTTGGCCTTTTGGCTGAGAGTAAGTGTCCCGGCTCCTAGGCTTTGTAGCGTATTATAAACTGACCGATAACGGATAATGGATAATGAATAACGGAGATAGCACAATAACCCTTAAAAACCCCCGCTTTAATGCTGGGATCTTAGCTTGGCCTTTGCTAGGACATTAGCTTGGCCGCGAAATTCACAGTAAGCTTCGCCTTTAAGCTAACGGATAATGGATAATTAATAACGAAGATAGTACAATAAACCTTAAAAACCCCACCCCCTCCTGCTTTCAGTGATTGTGACAATCTGGATTAAAGAGCGGTCTTTACATTTAGAAAACCTTAATATAAAAAGTGCAACAAAGCACAAAAGAAATCTGAACTACGTCAACCTAAAGGGACCAAAAAAGAAATTACATAACTAGGAAAAATATTTTTAAAAAAAAAAAATCAAAAGGGGGTGGGGAAACAAGGAAAAAAAAAAAATCTTAAGAGATAAGAATGCGAAAAAAAAAAATGGGGGGGGCACAGTTTTGAGGCTACTTGTAGCAGCATGGTGGTCAGAAGACAATTATGTCAGCTTTCTATAGGTGACTGAGCCTCATGCTATGTAAAATACAAATATCTTGACACTTATTTTTTTTAAATGCTAGTTTATAATAGCGCATGTGTTTTTACTAACTATTCAAATTAATATAGTTCTTTAAATCAATGTTTTCCGCTAGGAGGCTACACTGTCATTTTAAAACTATTTCTGTCCAAAATGTTATCAGCGTACATATTGGGGAAGAAAAGAAAAACAAAAACAAAAAAACATTGACATATGGAAAAAATATTAGACGTTGAAAGGTATGAGAACATTTAACCGTGCAGTGAGGATTCACCATTGAGGAGTGCCATGTGGAAGACGAGGCTGCCCCGCCCCGTAGCAACACTTGCACCTGGATTGAGAAACTGAGGGATCCACCCTTTCGGCCTTAAGCATAAAAATAAAAAATTAGATTTAAATAATATTGGGCTTAAATTTCTTTAAAATAATTACAACACACCTCTTCTGGACACATTCAAATAAATATTTATAAGATGGCGGGTTTGTCCTTGCCCCAGGGTTGTAGCTCAATATGTTCTGATGGATGAGATGTTTCCCTTTAATCTGTGAAGAGCAAACGGGCCATCAAGACACTGATTGGGTCATAATAGGTCCAAACTTACCTTTTTATGAAATTTACAGTCTTTGAATTTATAGTCGAAATGTAGTTCCCAATCCCCTGTTGGCAAACTGGTCACACTAGACCTTATACAATTCCCCAGGAAAAGGCGAGTTGCATGGGGCATCAGCTCCTGACTGATTTTCCATGTGATGTTTACAGAGTCGTTCAGGCAATCAATTTTGATATCTGTGGCAATCAGACACAGGCAAATATAAGAAGTTTAACTCATACACACGGAAAAACCCCACAATAAGAGTACAAACAAGGATTTGCTTTCCATACCATTGTCATGAGCTGCTGCAAAACCAGCCAAGACTGTCACACTTACGAATGTAAAGAGAATCATGGCTAAATGAGCAACTAAACTGCTCAAACAGGATTATAAATACATTTCCTGTCCAATCACACCAACGACAAACATCTGTGAGGAAGCAGGCTTCACAAAGGACCACCTAGTGCAGCTGTGGGCAAACTATGGCTCACGGGCCATATGTGTCCCGCCAGGCTTTTTAATCCGGCCCGCAAAATGTTAAAAATATAAAGACAAAACAGCAATTCCTTGCTGTCCCGCGGTTTTCTGATTTGCTAACCAGAGGAAGATGCTTTCTATCCCCAACAAAGTTAGACCGCTCCACCCCAAAAAACTTGCTCTGGGGCCACTAGTTGGTCGTTGGTGCTCCCTAGTGGCTCCCTGATTCAAAAAAATGTTAGATACTGAGATTATTAATGGTTTCTGTAGGACAAATCCGGAAGGTAAATGCAGTCTTCCATAATGTCCACATGATGGCGGCTAAGTATCAAGTAAAGTGAAGTGGATCGGGTCTTTAATTAATACATTTGCGGAATAGAACAGCACAATATTTTTTAAATATAATTTGACAGTATAAACGTCTTATGCAAAAGAGAGAAAAAAATGTTTATTAAGTTTATTAAGAAGTAAAAAACTTTTAAACAAATACTTGAGTAGACTACACCCATAGAACATATTACAAAAACATAGTCATACATGCCCAAAAATGTCATTGATTTTATCACGCACCCTATTTTCATGCTCGAAAAGTAATAAGTTTCCAGAATATTATTAAAAAAAAAACAATAACAACAACAACAACATGTGCTTGGTTAACTCTCCTGTTGTCCTACTTTTAAAGGGTATCTTTGTAATTTTTGATACAGCTCACATTAAAATGTGAATAAAAACAACATATCATTTGGGTTTTTTTATTTATAATTTTTGGAGTTTAAAAACTAATTTTGTTGTTGTTGTTGTGCTCATTACAGTCCTTTGAGACTTTTCGTGAAAAAGGGCTATACAAATAAATATGACTTGACATGACTAGTAAAACTGCACATAATCGTAAAGACCAAGGGTCAATACTGCTGAAAGCATCACATTTTGTGTTACAGTAGTGGTGGAGGGGGAACCTTTCATTCAGTAAAAACAACATTGGTTAAAAGACCAGGCAAATACATTTTTAGGTGAAGCTGGATGAACGTGAAATGAAATAAACATGCACTTTGACTTTTATTGCTAAAAAAAGTGTGAAATCACGTTTGAATCATCACTCGATGGCGGAGAACAAGACTTTCAAAGCGGAACACATAGACGAATAGTTTTTGTGAGGTTACTTTCGGAACATTTAGCGTGTTACACAGGAAGTTGTCCTGAATCATCCCGGTGACTACTTGAGAAGTACTGACACAATTCAAACGCTGTTTTCAGTTCATGCTCAAGTAACATCAAATTGTTTATTACTTGTTCAAAATGCTGATCAAAGTGAAGGTAAGGAGCTTGATATTTTATGTGATGAACTAAGTTTTGCTTTACAGAGCAAGCTTTTCAGACATAATGACCGTTTCATTGTGTAGATTTTATCCCTTTATCGGCCATATCGTATGCTTGTTGTGCGACTGTATCTGATTTCGTGTGTAGTCTATTGCGCTTAGTACTTTAACTATAACACTGAAGTTCAATTCTGTATGCTTTACAGTCTGAAGTGAGACATTTCCGATTGCATGGATCTGAAATAAGAGATTAATTTACGTTGCAATCCTAATTGAGAACGCAATTTTTAGTATATCATCAAAGATGCAAGTTGACAATAAGGTTGACGCATTTTGTCTTTATTGTGTTTCAGACTCTAACTGGAAAAGAAATCGAAATTGACATCGAGCCCACAGACAAGGTAAATACCATTTAAACTGATACAACTTAGCACGTCGATCTATCTTTTTAAATCCTGCTACCGGCCTCCGTGTGAAGTTTGCATGTTCTCCCCGTGCCTGCGTGGTATGAATGAGCGTGTAAATGGTTGTTTGTCCCGTGTGTCCTGTGTCCGACTGGGATCTAGCGCCCCCGCAGACCGACTGAGGATAAGCAGGACAGAATATTGATGAATGGATAAAACTCAACTTATTCAATTGGGAAAGCCAATGCCTGCCATTTTTACTTATCTTTCGAAGGCCTACAGAAAAATTGTGTTCTGTTGCTATAGAAAGAAAGCTTGAACCCTCATCTTTCATTCCAAAAAAGTACATTTGTAGCTGTTACCAATGTTTAGTAAACAATTGCTACATTGCTAAGGTGCTTGAAAATACTCGTTTCCAAGAAAAGCTCTGAGAAAGTTTTTTTTTTTTTTTTTTTTTTTTTTACTTTGGTGCTTTTTTGCATTTGTGTTACCGCCAATATCTAAACAATGCTTTCCATAAACACTCGTGCAATTTTCTTGCAAAATAAAATTTTATTGCAAGAACACTGAACATATGCATGAACAATTCATACATTTTGTAAGAACTTTTCAGTGCCCAATGTCACCAGTGACTTAGTCACATGATTTTGGTCACCATGGAGATTGCGTTCCTGCGGACATTCAGTAAAATTCATCCCTCTTTGCCCTGACAATGACAAAAGGACTTTATCATCTTTTTTTCTTTTAAAAAGAAAAAAGTTTGAAGCGATAACTGTATCCCTCCAAATCCTTCCTACTCTAACACTACTTCGCTAAACCTATACTCACCGTATGGGGACGCCTACACACTTCAATCGCTGCGTGCAGGAAGCAAAAGTAGGAAATTGGGCTTTCTTGATGTGTGGACAAAGAGCTGATCAAAGCCACTCCTGCATCCAAATGGGGATTTGTTTTCATACTGACATGATTCCCAGAAGCTTAATACTGACTGATGAGCTGTGCAAAACCCTTTATAATACTTTTTTAAATGTAAATGGTCTTTATTTATATAGCGCTTTTCTCTGTAGCCCTCTTAAAGAGCTTTTACAATGTGCTTTACACTTACCCATTCACACACACTCACATACTGATAACAGCGTCAGTCATGCAAGGCAACTACCTGCTTATCAGGGGCAAGGGCACTTGGACATATAACATGGAGGAGCCAGGAATCCAACCTGCAACCTTGACCCCAAGGCGAGGTGCGCTACCTCCTGAGCTACTGCCACTCCAAAGTAAAACACAATTTTTTTTTTGTATTGTCAGTGAGGGACAATTCTTTTGAAAACGTATTTATACGCTATGGCATTGAATGAGTTAACATATCTTGACAAATATATATTTTTGAAAATACAAGTTTATGAGACAACCCTGTTGCTCCGCCAGACTCTCCCCATGTATGGGAAACGCTGAGATCTGACACGGCATTATAATAATGTCATGAAGGATGTCTCCAAATCTTGCTTATCTTACACTAGGTGGAGAGAATTAAAGAAAGGGTGGAAGAAAAGGAAGGCATACCCCCTCAGCAACAAAGACTCATCTACAGTGGAAAACAGATGTGAGTTCCTTTCCAATAACAACACTTCTCCTCACTCGTCATCCAGTCAAGCATATTCTCATTCTTCCAGGAACGACGAGAAGACTGCAGCAGATTACAAAATCCAAGGAGGCTCCGTGCTTCATCTGGTGCTGGCGCTCAGGGGAGGGGACGTGCACCAAATCGAGACATCATGAACGTCGCTTCACGCTATGTGTGCCAATGCTTTGGGCGGACCCTCTTCATTTAACTACGTTACGGGAAGAAAAAAAAACACCCCTCTCAGAAGAAAATAAGAAAGGCTGTTGTGTTCCTGTTGTAAATGTTTTTGTAGCCCATGTTGGCTTTCTGGGTTTGTCCTGTTCACACAGGAAGTCATACAGAGAGTTTCAATAATGCTGCGTTGAGATCTGCCTGTGAATAAATGCTCAGATTGAGTTTTGCACCTTCCTCCTACGCAGAAGTCTCAAACTCAATCGAGTTGGGGTTCGGGTGAAATCGGTTCTCGGCAAGATCTGATCAACTTTACCATCTTCTCAATATCTTTTATAAAATTACACTGAATAAGATCTCAAAGTAAATCAAGTTTTCGTACGAAAATCAACTATTAATAAGTGAATACGTATTTGTGGGGGCTGCACTTACATTAAGGGACAGTATTATTTTACCGAAAGCGAAAACAAGTGTCACAAAGGAAGACTAACTACAGATACTCAAAATGACCATGTTTTTCCCTCGCATCTTATGTCTAGCCTTTTGTGAAAACTAAGGGACGAGAAAAAAAATGCAAAAAACCCAAAAGGGAATGATGGGCAAAAAAAAACAGAAAAAAATCCTTTAAAAAGACTAGTAGAAAGAATTTTATTTTTGAGGGTACCTGTAGCAGCAAGATGGTGGATGATCATGTTGTCTGTCTCATGTGAAAGAGCCATGTTGGGAAGCCTGGCAATACATTTCAGATATACTGTTTATATATTTTCGGGGGTAATTGTCAATAATGTATCTTGTTGGCCCACCCACAGAACCATATAATTTTCCAAAATCAAACATATTTGACAGAGCGTTAGGGAGCCACTAGGGAACGCCAAAGAGCCATATGTGGCTCCAGACGCTTACCCAAGGTGAGCCTCATATGTCAAATTGGTCAAAAAAATTCCACTTAAGTCAAGTATATTTCTATAGCCCTTAATCACAAAGAGTGTCAAAGGGTTGCAGAGACCACAGATTATTGCAAACTTGTCTACTTGTAACTCCAAGAGCCAAGAAGAAATCCGCAGGCTCAAGAGCATTCTCCATTTGGGCCTGGTGCTGTGGAATGCTGTGCTATCTGAGATAAGATCTGAAACATCAGTAGAAGTGTTTAAATCCAGACTTTAGACACCCTTCTATTCTGTAGCCTGTGATTGATACAGACCTAGTCAGCGGACCAGCACCTAGGGCCTTATTTCTGAAAGACTACATACTCACAAAACAAGGCCATTTGTAAGCAACGTTTGGTAATTATAAAAACAAACTTGTCATATAGACCATTATTATACCACCCCCTGATCTAAAACCTACAAGAGGGCAAGGAAAAACTCCAAAACCTCAACGTGAGGAAAATGAAGAAACCTTGAGAAGGGACCGCACATGAGGTAAGCCCAATTACAAGCATTTCTATTTACATGTAATGTATTTTTGCTCATTTAATTTGATTTTTGTTTATTGAACAAGTTATCTACTACCAGGAGACGCCTAATAATACATTCAAGAGGTAGTATCGGGGCTATAAATTTCAAGTAGACCCGACCCTTCAGGTATTCAAGCACAGTCCAACCCAGGCCTGACAAATTGACTTGATTTGAGGGAATGAGCCAGAGGTAAACCCAAATCTTCCCATTTCATTTGTGAGGGTTTGGGTAGAAGGTTCCCTCTCGATGACTTTAAAAATGACTTGCCTGTCATTGGACAAGGCTGCGAGTTTGAGACCCCTGCTCCAGAGTATACATTGGTTAAATAAGAGTATATGAGCACACATTGCTGCACAAACCATTTTTTATTTGTAAAAAAACAACCACACACATCTTCAAGGCTGCAAGTTTTTAATATGAAATCTCATTTGATTCAGACACTCAAGATTTCCAATTATTTGAAGACTTTGTCATATATTCCAGCCCCTTTTTCTGGTAAAAGCATTTCTTTAAAATTAAACCAATCAATAAATGTAAATCAGCGAACTGGAATTCATGGAATTTTGCATATTTATTGCAGTGATTGAAATGCCGATTAGCATTGCAATCAAACCCTTAGTCCATAAGGAAAAACCCCAAATGACAAATGAAAAAGGATGAAGGCACAAGAGAAAAGGAAAGTTGTGATGTCTGATGAAGTAGTGATTGTTTTTGTTAGTAGTGAGCGGAGTGATTTCTAAACTGTTTGGAGTGTGTGGAAATGGCAAGCCACAGACATTCAACAGCTCCCAGTAAGAACCAACTCAAAATACCAATG
The DNA here is from genome assembly GCF_059441175.1 of Urocampus carinirostris. Taxonomy (NCBI): domain Eukaryota; kingdom Metazoa; phylum Chordata; class Actinopteri; order Syngnathiformes; family Syngnathidae; genus Urocampus; species Urocampus carinirostris. The sequence goes on along the minus strand of NC_142349.1, from coordinate 6,823,409 downwards.
CAGGTCAGATAAACTAGTATTCAAAACCCTGAACATTACAGCTAGGGGATCATTTAATAACTAATACTTGAGTGTTTTTCGGTTACAGTATTCCATAGAATAGAATACGAGGTCTTGTTCTCTGGATCAAAGTTTCAACAAAACACCCACATCAGTTATCTGAAGAATGATGGTGTGGAGGTCTGATATAACTTAGGTGTTCATCAGGACATCCCAGGAAAGGAATCAACTTGAACGGTGTCCTGGAGGGTCGATCCTCGGCTGCAGTAAGAGATCCGTATCCTCATTTTTAAGTTCACCTACAAGCAGGGATGGAACTTGAGTATCATGTTTCCTCAATTGTTTAACTACATGATCAAATCGATTACAGAATTGTCTGGACTACAAGGCAAAAGGCGTATCTAAAAACCCCAAATTGCCCAATAAATTGAAAGCACGTATTATAACCTTATAGACAGCAGAATACGGTTGATAAGATTAGAATCGCATACCGTAAGTATTGGTGTGTGCTACTACTGGAGGTTTTACGGTAGAATTTAAGCAATCATCACTGACCCCAAATTGCAATAAATGGTATATACATTGCTGACCCAAATTACAATACATTGCATGCAATGGAATTCGAACCCGGGTTGTTGCGGTGAGGGCGCCAACACTGGTACAAATGACATACAAAAAGGCATTAGTTTATATCATGATCACGCTATTTTTACTCACTGTGCCAGAAAAGGTGATTTGCATAGTGCATTCTGATAGGTTAAAGAGTCTTTCCACTTCTTCACCTGTGCAATGTTAACGTTGCAAAAGACGGAAAACAAAGTCTTTCAACAAAATGCTATACAAGGTCTTTTAGGTATGTGTACATAATGCAACGTTATTCACTCACAGATAAAGAAATGGAGAGACTGTTCAACTTATCAGAATACACTACACAAATGAGTGTTTCCTCCACTGTGAGTAATAATAGTGTGATAATGAGCTCATCTCTAATGCCTTTTGGTATGTCATCTGTAACAATGGTCGCCTAGTGGTAAAGTGTCATTGCGATCCGGGTTCAATTCCTATTGCATACTATCTTTTCAAATTTGATTCAGCAATACTTACATTGCATTATTAAATACCGTACACTGTGACTTTTACTGTAGTTTCAATTTCATACACGTAACAGGCGACAGTTTAAATTGTATGCGCCTTGTGTATGAAAAAATATATGAAATATATATTTTTGGGGAGGTGCGCCTTATAATCTGGTGCCTTTTATAGTCCGAACAATTCAATACAATCATACAAATAATAACGGCTATCAGTGTGTCTCACCTTGTTTGGATTGTTGAGAAGTACCAACTGGGTCACTTGGGCTAAGCCTCCAGCAGGAAGGATGTCTCCACTGGGGGCTTTCATGTGCAATTGGACACTCTTAAATCATCAAAAACAAAAAAAGTTCAAAACAGAGTAACCGGCACAGCCCAGAAGATCATCGGCTGCTCCCAGCCCAGGCTTAAAGACTTCTGATACCGTAGCAGAGCCAGCAACATGATACAGGACACATTCCACCGCGGCCACCACGTCTTTGACCTGTTGCCCTCTGGCAGGGGCTATAGGTCCCTCAAAAATAGGACAAACAGGCTCAGAGACAGCCTTTTCCCCAAAGGCCATGCTGCTAAACGGTATTGCATTTATTTTTGTTGCACTATTTTTATAAAGCAATATTTTTTCTCATTCACCAACATTGCACTACCATTATAACATAGGCCAGTCTCTAAGGACAAGGTTGTAAAAAAATGTCTGCCTTTAATTTTGATAGTCTATCTTTTTTTTCTTTTTAAAGTGTTTATTACATGTTTACACTTGGACTGCCATGTCCAATCTCATTGCATGTTTTTTTCCTTAGTGGGGTTTTTAAGGGTTATTGTTCTATCTTCGTTATTCATTATCCATTATCCGTTATCGGTTAGTTCATAATACGCTACAAAGCCTAGGAGCCGGTACACTTACTCTCAGCCAAAAGGCCAAGCTAAGGTCCTAGCCCTAAAGCCTTGCTGCGATCATTGCGAATGCACCGTTCCCGGAGGTACTGCAATACCGGGCCGATGCGTGGAGTGGACAGAGCAAGCTCTTATTCCATCTCCGGTTTGCAAAAATCAAAGATCATGGCAAGAGCATTATCCAGGCATAAAGTGTTATTTCACCATTCCTGGAAGTACTGCATCAGCACTAATATATTCCTTCGGCCGAAAGCGCAGCGCTGTACTTTTAGTGGATGATCTGAACAGCATGCACTTGCTTTTACTTGAGTAATAATTTGAATGACTACTTTTTACTTCTACTTGAGTGATATTATTCCGAAGTAACGGTACTTTTCAATGTGTTTGTGTAAATGTATGGTGTTGCCACAGTAGCAGATCACATTAAAAGGCCAAACTGTACTGTGCTTCATAATAAACACAAACTTATTTAAAAAAGCCTAATGTGTATTGGTTGATTTCTCCAGGACATCTACATTTTATTTTTTGCTTCCACGGCCAAAATTCCACAGGTGTATCCATCTATATATGGTAAATGTCACAGTTGTATCCATCCATAAATAGTGTGGGTCAACGCTTTTGACTAGCCACTTAAGAGCACAGCAGCAATTGGGCTTACTTTCGGAGCATTGCATTTAGTTGAACGTGGCGAGGGACATGACTGAAATCCTCTTTTATGTAATGGTGGGGTGCGTTGTTTGAGGTATCCTTAATAAGTTGAAATAATATTATCTCCAGTAAGTATGTGTTAACAATACCCAAATGAGTTCAAGGAACCCTTATATTTTTTTACAGCCTGCCTATCTGCTTTTATCCTATTTTTAGAAAAGCTGTTCGGGTTATATGAGGTAGGGGGAATGAGGGTAGGGTGGATAGTAGCTTCATGCTCGTCCCCACATTTTTCTTTCGATTTGTTGGTGTTGCAAGAAAATGTTGACGGTAAGAACAGGCCTTCTCAAATACAATCCAAACGCCAAACCAAAAGATGAAAAAAAAAATATCTAAGAAATGCATGTACTTGCGTGTCATCATGATCGAGTTGACTAAGGGTCCAATCATGACTCTAAGTCAGAGGATGGTGGCAGAGAGTTAAAAATGTCCAAATTCTGTACAGCTACTTTAATATCAAAAGTTAAATGCAGAAACCACATTTTTTTGCATAATGAATTCCCTTCTGTTTGGGCTTTGTCATTGGAATACTTGCAAATGGCATGAATGCGGGGTTACTTGTTTGTCTCTGGGCACAGACATCAATATTCCCTTTCCAAATGAATAATTGCCTCCATGTAAACGTAGTCTTTAAAGCTCACCTGGAGAGATGCCACCAGTACTGATAAGCTCATGACTCTCAAGTCCATAATTTATCTGCATTGGTTCTCAATGTTTGATTGACTGAACAAAGGAGGAACCAGCAACAAACCTTTGGCACAGCAGCCTGAAGAGCAAAGCTGGTGACATCCGCATCAGAGGTGTTGCAGCCTCTCAGGGTCACTATAACGTCAAATTCGGACTGTTTCTCGCTGCTGAGTGTCAAGGTGACACCATTTTTCTCATACACTGTGACAGCAAGGGCTATGAAGACAAGTAAACATAATAAACAATCATCGCACAAAACGTGATTTAAAAAAACAAAGTTATGGGCCACACGTGGAAAGCCTGTATCAGTCTCTTGATTCAGATTTGTAAATCAATTATAACAGTAATACCTTTTCCACAGAACTCTTTTTCATTCATTAAATGTAGGCCTCATTTCCCCAACAAATCATTACGTTTTCCCTTTCTGAGGAACACAAGAAAGGCCACAGCATATTTATAGGTGTATAATGCGCACTTATTATTACCTGCAAAATAACTGCTTGGTGCACGTTACATGAGGTTTTACGGTAGGACAGTACCGTATTTGTGCAGTGGTTGAATTATCCAAAAATATCGCTGACCACTATCGCAAACATTGGATGCAACGGAAATCGAACCCGTGTGGCAGCGGTGAGAGCGCCGAAGCCTTACCAGTGGACCTCCAGTGATATAAAAAACAAACGAGAAGGCATTTGGTTTCATCTAATTATCACCCCATTTTTAGTCACAGTGCTAGAGACAAATGTTAAAGAAAGGAGGAAGAAAAGTTGTCTAGAAAGATATAAAAGAAAAAAAGCCCAAAAATAACATTTGTTTCTGGTATCGTGAATAAAAAGAGTGTGATGAGATGAAATCTAACGCCTCATCCATGTGAGTCTCTGCAACGTATACAGTAATAAGGTTGCAAAAGACAGAGACAGAAAGTCTTTAAATAAACTACTATACAAGTTCTTTCATGTGAATGGAAATGTGAATTTCCCTTCGGGGATTAATAAAGTATCTATCTATCTATCTATCTATCTATTTGCATATTAAACAGAAACGTTTTTGACGTATACACTATGTTGTTTCTGGCACCGTGAATAAAAATACTTTGGTACTGAGATAAGGCCAAATGCTTATTTATATGTCATGTGTCCCACTGGTAGTCCAGTACGTAGGAAACTAAACTCTCACCGCTGCGACTAGACCTCAAAGTCAGAGATGAGGAAAAGTAGAAGAAAATGAAGTACAAATTTCTAACCAAAAAGTTGGTGTGTGCTTTGTACACAGATAAATACAGAACTCGAACCTGTCACTATGGGGGCGGGCTCAAAGCCCCCCAAAAGATCCAGAAGGTTGCCTCCAACAGGCTTAGTTGTGTTTGCGGGCTGGACGGGTATGGTGTTTGCCTGAACAGACTCCTTTGAGTCCCCAAGCAGGTCCAAAAGATCGCAAACCTTTAGAAAACAAAGACAGCATGAAAAAGTCATTGCATCATATTAAATAGTGAAAGAACTCACATTACCCAAAAAAAAAAAAAAAAAAAAAAAAAAAAAAAAAAAAAAAAGCAAAACATTACATATTAACAAGTTGATTAATTTCAAAACTTTTATTTTAGCAAAAGGCGCAAATATCTTAAATTTTATGTAAAGATCTAGCCTGACAAATAATTGATCAACAATGTATGCCACAATAAACAAACTAAAGCGCTGTTGAAAATTTGAGCACGCAAAAATATATTAAAATTAGTATCCACCCCTCTTGACAGCCTCAGAATTTTACCTGGCTGGTATTTTCTTGTGGCAGTTGGTTCTGCTTTATCTTTCCCGCTTCCGTCTCTTTGACGACATCCCCCGTAGAGTCCCCTTTGTTAATGCCCGGAGAGTTGCGCTCAATCACTGGCATTCTCTCCAGCACAGCTGCCCTGAGGACACAATGAACATCTTAACAGGTGAAAACTGATCAACATACTGAGACTTCTTACCATTTAACACATTGAGTCAAAGGTAACAAGAGTTCTGACTAAGACTAGAAAGTTTGATTATATCACCCCAATTTTAGCTGCTGTGCACTGGCTCCCTTAAGGTTTGTTACTAACATTCTAAAGTTTGCAAGAACTTGCCCTTTCTTGACCTTCTGATTTAGTCGTGCCCTACATGTTCCTGTTTGGAGCCTCCACTCGGAAAATTCTGGTCTACTTTAACTCCAAGAGCAAAGAACAAATCCGCAGGCTCAAGAGCCTTTTTCATTTGGGCCTGGTGCTGTGGAATGCTGTGCCACCTGAAATAAGATCTGAAACCCCAGTAGTCTATAGCCTGTGATTGATACAGACCGAGTCAGCAGACCAGTGCCTGGGGCTTTATTTCTCGGACTACATACGCACAAAACAAGGCATACGCCATTTTTAAGCAACGTTTGGTAATTATAAAAAAAAAAAACGACATGAGAATGGGCAGACTTTAATGGGAGCTCTACAGCCCTGTTGTAAGCAAAAAATCTGGAGAAACGGGGAAGCCAATGGCAGATGGATTAAACCAAAGAAAGTATCTGAAATTGATATGTTTGTGCCAGAAAAATAAAACATTACTTTCACATATGAGGAGTACATTTGAAAAGACAAAGTAAAATAAATAAAATATAAGGATCATCCCCAATGAACCCGCCAGCTTCTCCCCTGTGGGAGTGAGTTCCGTGGTCCTTTTTCCCCCCACGTGTCACGCTCACACTTCTGCTGTGAAGGGTAATCCGTTTCTTGGCCTCCACTTTAATGTCCGACCACATCTTGGTTTCTGCCACGGTCAGTCCCTCTTAGGCAACGTTTTTGGCCTCTCTGGTTTTTGGCCATTCGTGATACCAATGCTAAGGTGTTAGAGTTGTTTCTTGACCCCATGCAGGTCTCATATCTTTGACAACTTTATACATTAAACGTATTATTTTTATTTAAATAGGCTGTCAATCGCAGACAATAAACAAATTACAAAATTTCAAACCTCATGTGGTCGTATTTTTTGAAGAGCGCGTTGTACTCCACTGCCCTCTGCTGGAGCTCCACATCAATACAGCTGCCATAAATGCTTACAATACTTCGTATGCGACTGAAAACAAAAACAGGGACATATGGAAACAGATTGACAATAATTTCAATGTACAGTTCGGACAACTGGCCACAATGAAAGTGTGCCATACTCGACATTGTCATCTATGCGGGTGCTCAGTTTCATGGTGGCAGTGAGAGCAAAGCCCCTTGTCGCCGGCGTGGACATGTGAGACTGGAGGACTGTTTCCAGAGCATCCAACGCTTTGTCCGCAGTCACCTACAATTGGAAAGATTTCCCAAATTGTGAATTAACATTTTACCCCAAGATAAAACTAGTAGTAGCAGTGTTTTCTTTTTACTTCAATGGGCTCCATCTCCTGGCACTCCCCCCTGAGTAGCAGGTCCCCATATTCTCCTATGCACCAGCATGCCACCTGAACTAGTGGTTGCTGCAGAGAACCCAAAAAACAAAGTTGAATTAAGTATCATATTTTCCGGACAGTCTGTCTTATTACTAAGGTGTGCATGATATACTGCAGAATGCAATGGATACAATTGGAAATGCATACAGTATTTATAGGTGTGCGTTACTACACAAGATTGTACGTAAAACTTGAGCAAGAATTAAACAATCACTAACGATAGGCAATGGTTGTGAACCTTAAATATGGCAGTGAGGGTCCTGACACTTACAGATGACATACAAAAAGGCGTTGAGAGCTTATCTCATTATCATACCATTTTCATAATGCCAGAAACACTGATTTGCATAGTGCATTCAGATACGTGTAGCTATCTCCACTTCTACACCTAAGCATCAGTAACGTTGTGAAAGACAGCAAAGAAAATAAAGTCTTTCAAGGAGTTACTCTAAAAGCTCTTTTAAGTGTGTAAGCATTTCAAACAGAGATGTTGTTGACAAAAGGTGAAGAAGTAGAGAGACTCTTTAGACTTTCAGAATGCACAATTTAAATCAGTTTTTCTGGCACCGTGAGTAAAAACAGAGTCCGATAAAGAGATTAGGTCGAATGTCTTTTTTTTTGCATGTCATTTACAACGCTGTCCTACTACTGTCTAGTGGTTGAATGTTGGCACACTAACCACTTTGATCTGGGTCCATTCCCATTGCAAACAATGTTTTGGAATTTTAATCAGCGATACTTATTAACTACACGAATAATTAATCATTTTATGCGCCTAAATAGTCCTGTGCGCCTTAAGAATGAAAAATACATGACGAAAGACAATTTTTTGGGAGGTGCGCCTTATAATTCTTATATTGCGGAAAATACAGTACTTGTTTGTTTCTTCAACAAAGATGCTGAGAGTCTGTCTGGAACATGAAAACGATGATCCAAAACAAATAGTCTACATGTTAAAAAAACAAGCACACACCTGAGAAATATCTGTAAACAGAGCTCGGTAAAGCTTGTGGACGGTGTAACAGTGAAGGTCAGAAGCGTTGGTGATGAGCAGGATCAGGTTAGGAACAGTCTCATCTCTGACATAACCTCCAGCCTGGCGATTTAGGAAAGACAACAAATAGCGCACGCTTAAATGCACAAGACTCCTGATGCAGGGAAAGAACATGCTCTGTATTTGACTTTTCTGTCACATAAAAAGAGAAGTTTGCATTGTCTTTTTACTTTTACTCAGATTAAACCTCCCGGTTGGATGCAACAGGAATTGAACCCGGGTTGCGGCGGTGAGTGCAAATCCTGACCAATGGACCACAGGAACGGATGGCACAGGAACAAGCATTCCATTTCATCCCATCACCACACTATTTTTATACATAGTATCAGAGACGAATGTTAGTTTTGTTGTGCATTTCATGTTACAATGACAACAAATTGTATTATGTTCTTCTGTTTAAAGCATTGTAAGTGGCAAATGTTGTTGAATATGTGCACAACACCAACATAAAAATAAATTAAAAAAATATTGATTTAATGTGTGTCCAATTATCAACAGACACACTCTCAGGACGACTGTTTTTTTTCCCTTCTCTAACATTTGACACTGGTACTGTCCCTAAAAAAAGTACGACAATGCGATCAAACCAAATGCCTTTTCATATCTTATCTATATCACTGGTGGTCCGGTGGTAAGGATTTGGTGCTTCCACCTCTGAGACCTAGGTTCGATCACTGTTGCAGCCAATGTTTTGTGATGGTGGTCAGCAATCAATCATTGCACACATGGTTACAATGCGTGTTTTACACAAATGCATATGGCAAGCATACACATTTGTGATCAATAATATTTATATACAAATCAGTGTCTGAAACTCATGACAAAAAGTTACCGGACACCAGCCATAAAGTTGCCTGCCCCATTTTTCCCAACTTGAAACACAATAAGACGACTAATCGCAACAAAAAAAAAAACCATTGTTGCAAAGTATTATGGATTGATAATCAGAATATATAACGGAACAACACGTTAAAATTAAGTCTATTGTAAATCTACTTATAACATTCATTGGATGTATATGACATCGCTGTTTTCCATCTGCCATCAGTTTGTACCTGTATTTACTCATCTTCATTCGTGCAATGTTGCTTTGCTTAGATTATTTTTTTCTTGAAAAAGTTGTCGGCCACCCGGGCAGAGAAGTTTTGCAAGTTGTACGCCCGACGTGAAAGATGCACGCCCCGGGCGTCAGGGCAGACGTTATTTCAAACACTGATAAACATACGTTAAGTAAATGATGTGCAGACAAGATTACGTCGTTAAAGGGACATTGTATTATCTTTAACCACTATATGTCGTTGTATTGAGTAGAACAATCTACAACAGGTGCTCTGAAGCACAGAAAAGAATACAAAAAACAGATTAATAAACCGCACCATATTTTTTTCCAATTTACTTGCCACCTAGCTTTGTGCGCCTTCGCCGGCACATAATTAATTAATAAATATGTAGATATATTTCCAAACCATGAGTATTTAAAAAAAAAAAAAAAAGCATGTTTATATGATTGTTCCCGGATTTTTGCTTGTTCAAATTTTTAAATTTAGTCCACAAGGAGGCGCTAAATATACACAATGTCTATTTAAAGACTTAAATAATCTCGACATTTTTTTTAATTTTTTTTATTTTTTTTAAAGAAAAGCCCTTAGTTGGTTTACTGGGCGATATCTATTCACATAAAATTTCTGGCAGCCAATAGCCTGGATTCAGCACATCTTTTCTCCCTTTTTCCTGGATTTAATTTACTACCTTTTTAATACGCTCTGAGCCCGTTATGTAACTGAGCTCATATTTTGGAAAAAGACTATACAAGCTTTTGAGGCAATATACATAGAAGAAAACACTAGTTTTACCATAGAAAAGACAGTAGTTTCCAGCCTAGAACAAGTCAACGCTAGTCGACATTTAAAATGCCGCGAACATCTGGCGTACAAGACAACCAGAATAGATTTTAGCATACAGTTACGGCTTAAAAGACAACGTTAGTTTTCAACAGGCAAAATTAAGCTAGTGTCTGACAGAGAAGAAGAATATGACGCTTGTTCTTAATGTGGAGGTAAATGCTAATTTCTAACGTAAGAGAAGACAACACTAGATTTCAGGGTGAAGGGAACACTAGATTCTGACAAAAAAGATGACAAGGTTTTCTTTAAGTCAGTACATTTCATTGGTTTCCAATTTAGAAGACGACTGTAATGTCTGGAATGGAAGAACACAGCACCACTTCATAGCATAGAAAAAAATACTTTCTGTCATGGCAAACAACGCTTATTTCAAGCATGCTAATAATGCCAGTTTCCGGGGCACAACATACATAATTCCAAAATAATATCTTATTGTTCAGTCATCATGCCAATTAAAAGTAGTAATTTGTAAGATGCTGCTTTTTTGTCACATTGCTAAGTCCTACATGAAACAGAATGCTACTGTTTTCATGTTTTTAATTGCCACCCAACCCACAAATCAAAGGTAGATGAAGTTATGTAACAAGGCCAACTGAAATTTAGTGTCATGCATACGTTTTTTAAATCTCTTCTAGCAGTGCACCGTTAACAAGTGAGTCGCACACCTGACTGGTGTTGCAAGAGTTTAAATGGTCAAAGACAAAATAACTGTGGGCTCAGAATTTACCGTGGTGAGGACATGCAGGATGGTGTCTATGTGCCAGCGCTGGGAGGGTGCGTACCTGACACACAAACAATGCTGCTTTAGAAAAAGTCAGAAACATGCAACAAAATCTAAAAATGTGCCATAATTTTCACACAGCCAGAAGAGAATCCTGCACAGTAATGCCATGGTCAGTAATGTCTCCGGACAATGACACAGAGAGACATGTGCTACATACAGTAGTACCTCTTCAGACAAGTTCAATTTGTTCCAGGGTCGGGCTCGTAGCTCAAATTACTCGAGTGACAAACAAATGTTCTCAATATGAATTAAACACTAATTTGCCCATTGCCGAGCTCCCAAATATATCAAAGTGAACTCTAAATAGCTATAAAACACATCTTCCTGTTCACTAAAAACACTTTTAGAGTAATTGAACAAAAAAGGACACAAATAAGATAAATAAGATGATGTTAACAAAATAAAAGGAGAGTTTATTACGAGCACCGAGCAAAGAGGAATTCAGCGTAACAAAGGTATGTGCTGGTGCGGGAGTGGGGGAGAGTGACAGCGCATGACTTTTGATGATACTCAATTACTTAGTGTACACTTAAATTTTAAGTTACTGTAACTTTAAATGAACGTGAACACTCAGAAGAAATTCAAGCACAATTCTTTATTTTTTGCCTGTTTCAGTTTTCATTCATCACTTTCTTTTACTCTTTTAAGTGGACTAGCATTGCCTTTACTTTTAATTCAAAATAACATCCAAAGAGATTTGTCTTTGCTTTTCCTTCAAAATGTTACTTAAATGTGTGAGGCAAGTGTCATGAAAGAGAGCTGTTGCACGTCCAGTTAAAAGTTTCTTTTTTTTTTTAAAAAGCAGCAGCTTCCTCCCACTTAACCAGCATCTCTCATCTCCTTTGTAAATACCAGCTTCTCTAGTTCGTCCACCTCTTTGTTGCTTTTTTTGCAACAGGAATATAACCTCCCTCAAATTATTTCAAAGAAGCGCTGTTTAAATTCTTTCCTGGCTTCGCAATTTTTTTAGACACCTTACCGTTTCCCTTTCTGGAACTCACGGCTAAGGTAAAAAAAAGAGATGCTTAAATGCCATTAACGAGATGCAATCAAAAGAAACTTGCTGCAAAAACAGATATAATACAGGTATATGACGGTGGGAAAGGGCATGCACAAACCGGACTGAACTGATGCGGGAGGTGAGCAGTCAGAGTAGTGAGCGGTCTCAAGAGGTAGCCTCTGGGACTGCTTGTGAACTGGATTTTTTTCCTTCTTATTGCGAGCATGATTATTGTTTCTCCAAAAAAAGACATTAAGATTTTCGTGTTTAGAGGACCTCTTATAGCACGGTACCACTGTGCTGTAATGAGAGCCAAGAAACCCTTTGTTAAAGAGTAAGATGACACTGGAATACAGTAATCCCTCGGTTATCGCGGTTAATGGGGACCCAAACCACCCACGAAAAGTGAAAATCCGCGAAGTAGCAACGCCCCTTCAAAAATGCTAAAAAAAAATAAAATAAAAAAATATATATATACATATATATATATTGTATTTATATTTTTATACTTTTATACAATATATATATATATATATATATATATATATATATATATATATATATATATTGCGGGAGACCTCCAACAACACGGAGTTGCTGTAGAGGATGCAGAACAGCTGGCACAAGACCGCCAGCATTGGAAAAACCTGGTTCATCTGGTCGGCTCAACGCAAAGGGACGGGACCCCCCGACCTTCGCTGGAGCAATAATCAATATATATATATATATATATATATATATATATATACATATATATATATATATTTTTTTTTTTTACATTATTTCATTTTATTTTCATTATTTTTTAGACCCGGTTAATGGGGACCAAAACAACCCGCGAAAAGTGAAAATCTGCAAAGTAGCGACGCCACTTCAAAAATGCTTAAAAACAATAAAATAAATCATAATAAAAAAAAAAATATATTTTTTTATTTTAGTATTATTATTTTTTAGACCCGCGAAGCTCTGAACCCGTGAACGTGGAACCGCGAAGTAGTGAGGTATACCATAAAACTTTGAATATTTGCATGCCTGCTTACTCAGGCACATGATTGTCATGGCTTATTCACTCACCTCTCAGCGGCTAGGAATATTCCGCTGGTGGTCTCAGCTTTGAGCTCGGGAGGACAGGATGAAAGGAACACAAGCAGCTCCTTCATCATGGAGCGAATGTTAGTGTCGGACACCAATGCTAAGGAGAGGTCCAATGCACGGCTGAACAAACCAGATTCTTGGCTTTAGCTGGTGAAACAAAATCTGGAGGAAAAAAAAAATCATGTACAGGAGGCAAGTTACCGTTTCACAGAAGCATCCGGGTCTTTCAAGCAGTCCACTATTATTCCTCTGTGACGCTGAACTGCAATGTTGTCTGTTCCAACTATTTTTTGCAGGGATGTCATGGCAATGTATCTGGACAAAGACAAACGTAATAAAAAAAAAAAATGAAGTGAAGAAAAACTGAAAGAAAAATAAACTAAGACATGTCAACTCCTTAACACAAAAACTATTTGACCCACAGCACATTGTGATTAACCGATAAATGATCATCCCCAACTGATACGTCAGTTGTCAGCAGAAACAGAAAAATGTCCTATCAATGTCATGCATGGTGGACCGATAGTATCATATGTAGAAATAGTGTCTAAATCATGAAATTTAGACACATGAAATTTATTTTGTCATTCATGTTGTCATATATTATAGTATTTTTTTAGCATGTATTAAGTCGTTTGTACTGTTATTTTGTCATGTGTTATGTAGAAACAAAAGGTTATTCAAACAATGAGGCAGGACAGTTGCCAGAGCTTTTCACCCATTAGGTAATTGGACCAGTGACAAAGAAAGGCATTACAGTTGATTGATGCACTCAGCGCTCACCCAATATGTGAAAAGCTCAATTTTGCCCGCCCCTTCATTTGAAACACATTTTGTTGTGACAAAATACACAACAAAATACACGACAATGTAAATACCATTCTAAATTAAAAAGTAAATGATAAAATGCATAAATATATGAATGAATTGCATTAAAAGAGACTGGAGAAGACAGTAAATGCAGCACAGCGCATTATTGCCTGCCCTTTTCCCTCCTAGCTGAAAATCTACTCTTCTTGTTGCCTCAGCAAAATATCATTAAGGACAGGTTACATACAGGTGCCCAGCTATTTGATCTTTTACAGGTCCATTAAAGCAAAAACAAACAACATAAGGAACAACTTCTTTCCAAAAGCTATTACCACTCTGAAGTCCCATCTGACAGCGTCCATGAGCACTGTGTACTGTACAACTGCAACTGTGAATTTGCACATATTCATATTTCATTAGTGTAGTTTTTTTTTTTTTATCCTTTTGCACAATTTTTTTTCACCATTTTTATTTTGCTTAACTTGCACTGAAAGGGGAAGGATACTTGTATAACAATAAAGGCCAATCATCCATTTTTTATTGAAGTAATTTATTTAGGTGTTACATGATTCATTTATGCGTTAATGTACAGACGCGCCCCGACTTACGAACATTCCACTTACGCTAAACGGTAGATACGATCATTTTCTTCAGAATGTGGAAAAATATCCAGACATAGCTGTAAATTAGATTTTGTATTGTGTGCACCTTTTTCCTAGTAGAGGACAGTACTGTAGTGCTTCTTTACGAACAAATTCAACTCACGAACGATTGTTTGGAACCTAACTCGTTCGTAGGATGGGCAGTATCTGTATTCATACGGAATGTATCTTTAGGCATTTATTTATTTATACATTTATTTCGACATATAGCCAGATCGGTCCTCCATAGTTACAAAAAAGTGAAAAAGTCCCCCTAGGAAACTGGACGAACCTGTAAAGTGACCCCATGTCCCTTTTAAAGATAAGAGCATGGAAAATATTACAATCACAAGCCTCAGAGGATCAATTGACGAGCCTTCAACCTGCCTAGCAGACAGAAAGTGACCTTTTAGTGTGGCTTCAAAGATAATACACCAGGACAAGGTGATGAGATAGTCAGACTGATGACAACATGTCACAAAGTTTTAAATGGCATTAAAGAAGGATAATGTTCAGAGAAGACACAAAAGCTGGGAGAGGTCATGAGGAATGAGGGCTGGAATGCCGTTTAACTGCACTGACCGAATGTTCCTGTCGTTATTCAGGAGGAAGCGGCCCAAGATGTTCACAGCAAGGATCTGAATGTGTCCGTTTAGGAAAATTGTTATTTTACATCATAGTCCCTACTAAGCATGATAAATGTCTCTCTCACCCTGAGGCCACTTTCTGACTCGATGTCTAGCACTGTAAGAACAGTCTCATACAGCACAGCATTGCCGACAGTCTTCGTGCTATCTGTGTTGGTGGCTACCTATACAGCATTACATGCGAACAAAATCATCGACTGGGTTAGCGTTTGTAAATCCAACAAGCTGTCATGAAACAAAGCAACATGCACTGGAAGCATGAAACAAACCTGAGCGAGGAGATCATTCATGTTGTCACTAGCTGCTTCGTTGTTGCGACCGAGAATTCTCAGCAATCTCAGGATGCGCACCTGTGAATGAAAAATGCTTGCGTTTTGAGATTACAGCTGTTAAATGCAGAAAAAAACTGCCAGAGTTCTTCAATTTTGAAATAGTATTTTCTGCACTAAACGCACCAAATTATAAGGAGACCCCCAAAAAACTCATATTTCTTAAACATAAGGTCCATTAAATTGCGACTTAATTCTTGTCCACTTCATAAACTTACGGAATATAATAGTGCAATGATTAATCAGTCACAAAAAAACTGTTTCTGTATTCTGCGGTATATGAGGCACACCGGGTTGTAAGGGGAATTTTCTAATTTCTGGCCAATTTTGTTTCTTTGTGTGCGCCTTATAGTCCGAAAAATATGGTACTTCTTTCATTATTATTGGGTAGAAAGCAGTTCAAAAGCATTAAGATACCTAAACAGAAACAAAGACAAGAGCAACATCATATTTTTATATAAGTTTCCTGTTCTTTCATATAAACTTTTTACATCGTTTTAAAGGTTTTAAAGTAAGGTTGTTGTTTTTTTTTTTAAAGTAAAAACGTTCACAGTTCATCATAAGTCTTTTCACTTTTTATGTGATAAGATCAAGTTTTGAGCTCAACAAAAGGATTTCTTCTCCGAGTAGTGAGGCGTGACAGAAAATAATTGAGAAGAATTCTTGTAAGCCAATAATAATAAGGTTAAAATTCGAGAATGGAATGAATAATAATCTAAAAAATAAAAATATGATGGAAAAAGTTGATATGCATATTTTTTCTGGTGTAGTGGCACAAAGGTTCCATAGGCAGTGAGCAAATACTGTACAAATGCTTTTTGTGAATGTATAAGCAAAAACTGAAATCTTCACATAACATCCCTTTTAAAATATACAGATCTCATCTCATCTCATTAGCTGCACCGCTTATCCTCAGTAGGGTCACGGGGGTGCTGGAGCCCATCCCAGGAATCATCGGGCAGTGGGCAGGGGACACCCTGAACTGGTTGCCAGCCAATCGCAGGGCACACAGGGACAGACAACTCGCTCGCTCATTCACACCTAGGGACAATTTGGACCGGCCAATCCACCTGAAATGCATGTCTTTGGAATGTGGGAGGAAACCGGAGCGCCCGGAGGAGACCCACGCAAGCACGGGGAGAACATACAAACTCCGCACAGTAAGTCTGGTAGCTGGATTTAAACCCACACAGGTGGTTCCCAAGACCTTAGAACTGTGCCGCACACGCGCTAACCACTGCGCCAAATTTCATCATTTCAAGTTTCAACTGATATTTGTGAGACAAAATAGTGTATTAAAACAAGAGGTCAATTTTTTTCAATTGCTTCGAGTTGGTGTCTGAGGGTGTCAATAACAAAAATGTAGGCGTGTGTCAGATTTGTCTGCTTTCCCCCTGAATTTGTTTCATCACACTATAATCACAGTGAAAACAAACCTGCAGGAAAGGGTCACTGATCCCTGCAACATCATGCTCTGGAGAGTAACTGGACGTTACCAAACTTTTCATAATGCGAACCAGATCTGGAACTACCTGCAATATACAAAAGACACCGTGCAAAATTGAGGCAGCCAATGACCTCCAATATTAAACAGAACTTAAAGAGTTACTTTCAAGTTCATTTTTAAAGATTGTTTGAGAGCATTTTACTGAGTAAACAAGGGAGTGAAGAGTAGAGAGGGCAAATATTTACATGCCAAAATCTTGGTTTGTACCTGAATTAAACTTAATGTGTTGTCAGTGTGTGTGCAAGTGTTAATGCTGTCTTTGCACCTTTCTGAAGCGCTCCAGGGTCTCTGGATTGCACTCACACAGAACAGTAATGAGCACAACAGCACCATGAAGCACACCTTGAAAATGACGGAACCAAAACATTGAGCATAGAAATACAGTGAAAGTTGGCAGAAGAAGGATGGATAAAATAAACTTACCATGATGTTTTTCTGCCAGGAGAGAGCGTGCTGTAGGGGTGAAGAGCTCCCCGAGATCTGGAACTTTTCTAACAATGTGGATGGCACACAGTGCAGCCTTTGGAAACAGGAAAAGAAAAAACAAATTGAGAATTTATTGATTACCTCTGGAATTCTAGGTGTAGAATTCTTACAAGTTCAATACAACGAGCACATTTTTCATTCCTTCCAACTTAAAATGTATAGATTAACTATTTTATCATCAAATTGTCTAACTCCTGAATTGTGTTTAACTTCCAGCTTCTACAAAGACATACACAGAAATAATGTTTCTGTGGTAAGAGGCGCAAAAGCGAATTGATCGTCAAAATAATACCCCAACTATTTATATAATGAAGTCTTTTTTCTTTGTCTTAAGAAAATTGTTATTGTGTCCAATAAACTTCAAACATTTTGGAGACGTCAAATCCAAAGCACTTTGGTCACAATTTGGTAACTTTCATACATTTAAAAAAATCTTTAAAATTGCCTTCAATGTGGGTGTTAGGTATTTCAAAATTCCTTACAAAATATTGGTTTATAGATTAATAAAAATATTGAAGGAAAATGATTTCAGTCTTAAACGTTTTAGGTGATTGCCTAACATAGTACTGGCCAAACCACTAACCAAATTATTATTATTTGATGTCTTCTACAATGATAATTTGAACCAGTGCTGTATTTATGAATTCAACAATTGAAATTAGATAATTTCCCCTTTATCCAATTAAGTGAATAATGGTCGGAATAAAAAAACGATTTACCAAAAACTAAAATAACAGCCCTAGATAATGTTTGATTAACTGCAATGTGTAAATGATGAGAAGACCACTACCTTCTTTTTAATGTAAGAGTTAGAGCCCCGAAGCAACCTGTCCATCTCAGGAGCAAGGTCTTTGCACATCTCAGCTGAGCCAATGCAGGCCAGTGTGCATAGAGCCAGAGACTGCACATATTGGCTACTGTGAGACAGGTCACTGAAAGACAAGCACAAACACACTGTATGGTATGAGTTCTTATATTTTTCCACCAAACTGTCTTCTTTACCAGAAATTGTATGAAGAAATTTCCGCTCACCCGCCATAAGCCAGACAAAATGATAAGAAACCGGTAAATTCTATTTTGAAACGCATTACATTACAATCGTATATACCGTATTCTCCGCACTATAAGGGACATGAGAGTGAAAAGTATTTGCCCTGTTGTGGATTTTAAGGGTTTGCCCGCTAAAAGAGACATGGTGATACTATACTTCAATTATAGATGTATTCTATAACAAAATATTTAAAAATAAAAACATTTAAAAAATGATATATTTCAATTCAGGTTTTATTGATGGAAATAATCATTTGATCCTCTAGTACAGGGGTGGTGATCACATTTGACAAAAAGAGCCGAAATGTTTAACTGTGAGAGTCAAAGAGCCACACCATGCACTGACAGACACACACAAACACACATAATTAAAAACATATTATATCCCATAACACAGATAACATAACACTATTTCCGTTTCGCTTTGTCTTTTGCCATTTTGACCACGAGGGTAACAGTCTGCAGGCTCATGAAATGTTTACTTAATTTCCCGGTATTAGACGTAACCTACGCAGATGATTGGCAGTCAGTTATGTGTCCGGAGCAGCATAAAAACAAATCTGCCAAATTAATTTTAAAATATTATTTATTGTTTGTCATTTACTCTGATGGATTATAGTGTGTTTTAAGAGGGGAAAAAAACTAAACATGAAACGAGGCAAGAGCCGCATTCTGATTGGCCAAGAGTCGCATGCGGCTCTACTATGTAATAGGATTTCTGGCTTCAACAGACCAGTTAGCACCTCCCAATCAACTCATTAACTGAATTCAAGACACCTGTACTTACAAATAACCTGCATGAATGACACTTGTTCACAGAATCAGACAATAAGCCCATTCATTCATTCATTATCTGCACCACTCATCCTCAGTAGGAATTTGGAATGGGCTACAAAAAACATCAGCAACATACTAGAAATTAAAGTAACAACCATTGGTGCTATCGTGAGAAAATTTAATAAGTACGTGACCATCAATGGACCTCTGTCTGGTGCTCCAAAGAGGATTTCTCCTCGTGGGGTGGCAATGATCATGGTAACTGCAGGAAGTGGTCCTGCAACCACTAAACGGGAATTGTTGAATGGTCTCAAGGCAGCCGGGACCAATCACCAAAAAGACTATTGGCCACACTTTGCGCTGCAGTGGATTAAAATCCTGCAGTGGCCGAAAGGTACCCCTGCTTAAGAAGGCACATGTGGCAGCCTGCATTAAGTATGCAAATGATCACTGTAATGATAAACAAAGTGATTGGGAGAGTGTTCTGTGGTCAGATGAGACCAAAATTGAACGATTTGGTCTAAAACTCCACCCTGCACGATGAAACAAATCTAATAGACATTGCGATGTGAGGTAGTGCAATTGTGTGATCACATAACATGGCGCTTTTTTCAGGGATTTCTAGGCACCCCAAACATATCTTCCCAGAAGAAGACGCTGTTTACTTAAATTCAATCCCTGTAAAATTCACGTAAAATCTGAATCCAAGACGTACCCAAAGTAAATTGAATGCTGTTGAAACGTTTCAAGAATCTTGACCGTTTTGGTCACCTTTGAAAGGAAACACTCAAGTTTTGTCCCCAACTGAAATAATCACTGCAAGTGCTACTAACATTGAGTAATCTAAGTTGGAACGCACAGAAATAGAAAGTTTTTATTCTTGTCTGAATTGTTTTAGCAATCATATACTACAGATGAATGTAGCATGGGAGTCTTAGCTGGAAAGCAGCTGGGACAATACCAAAAAGCCTTACCTGGCCCCAGTTTAAAGTTGATCACAATATAAAAAAAGTAAACATTGACATGCCTGTAGTTAGAAACCTAACAATTATGTCTGACAGCTGAAAAGCAAAGACGTGTATGTATGATGTCACCATAGAGCGAAGGGGGCTGTGAGGATTACATTTTTGGACTTCTCCAGTGCCTTAAAACCATACAGCCTCTGCTATTGAGTAGGAAACTGACAGAGATGGGAGTTAGCTCACACCTTGTAAAATGGATTACTGACTACCTGACAGGCAGACCCCAGTATGTGAAACAGGGGGGCTGTACATCGGACACTGTGGTTAGCAGCACAGGATCTCCGCAGGGGACCGTTCTCTCTCCGTTCCTATTCACTCTATATACATCAGACTTTAAGTACAACTCTGAGTCCTGCCATGTGCAAAAGTTTGCCGACGACACTGCGATCGTGGGATGTATCAGAAACGGGCAGGAGGAGGAGTACAGGAACTTGATTCAGGACTTTGTCCGATGGAGCGACGCAAACCACCTGCACCTAAACACCACCAAGACCAGAGAGATGGTGGTGGACTTCAGGAGAACCAGAACTCACCCGGTTCCTGTAACCATCAAGGGAGAATGTGTAGAATTTGTCCAGACCTACAAATACCTGGGTGTGCAGCTGGAGAACAAACTGGACTGGACTGCCAACACAGAAGCTCTATGTAGGAAAGGGCAAAGCCGACTTTACTTCCTCAGAAGGCTGGCCTCCTTCAACATCTGCAAAAAGCTCCTGAAAATATTCTATGAGACAGTAGTGCCAAGCGCCCTCTTCTATGCGGCAGCGTGTTGGGGAGGCAGCGTCAAGAAGAAGGATGCCTCTCGTCTCAATAAACTGGCTAGGAAAGCGAGCTCTGTTGTGGGCAAAGAGCTGGACAGCCTAACAACAGTAGCTGAGAGACGAGCACTGAAAAAGCTGAGGTCAATCATGGACAATCCATCGCATCCACTACACAGCATTATCTCCAGACAGAAGAGCAGTTTCAGCGACAGACTGCTGTCACTGTCTTGTACTACGGACAGACTGAAGAGATCTTTTCTTCCTCATGCCATGAGGCTATTTAACTCCACCTGGCAGAGTAAAGGCCCACATTAAACCACACCACCTACATTGGATATTACCGAATCTTACTGCAATATGTATTCTGTGTAGCACTATTCAGTTACTCTATATAACACGCTACACTGGGTATTTGTATATTGTATTATTTTGGCTTTATTATTGTACTGTTCTCAGCTCAGGGATGCTGCTGGAAATGTGAATTTCCCTTCGGGGATGAATAAATTATCTATCTATCTATCTATATAACCTTAGAAAATGTATAAAATACTAATGTCAATAGTAATAACTCTTGAATGCATAAGTGGGAGTAAAAAATTACCCCATGGGTTGTTATTCTTTAAAGTCCTTAACAAAAAAAAAACTGTAATCCTGTCATATTCCGAGTATTTCTCACAAAACATGTGTATGATATGATGCCATTAGTATTTTTATACTTTTCCCCACTAACAGAAGAATGTATGTACTGTATGCATCCAAGAGTTAGGTACTCAAGAAAATTTAAAAACCTATCACAAAAAAATGCACCTCTTAAAACCGAAAATTGCAATACTGGTCTGCAAAAAAAAAAAAAAATTGCAATTTGTTTTTTTTTCTCAAAATTGTGCAGCAGTACTGCCATGTGTGGAGGAAGAAAAAGGCTGCCTATGATGCCAAGGACACCATGTTTAATGTCAAGCAAGGAAGTGGAAAACTCATATTTTGGGGGTGTTTCTCTGCCAGCAGCGGAGGGCTACTTCAAATTATCAGTGGGAAGATTGATTGAGCCATTTAGCGTGCAGTTCTGAGGGACAACCTCCTCCCCTATGCCAGGAAGATAAAAATGGGCCACGGTTGGATCTTCCAACACCTGAAGCATACAGCAAAGGCAACCAAGCACATTAAGATAATGGAGAGGCCCAGCCAGTACCCGGATCTCAATCCAACTGAAAATCTATGGAAGGAGCTGAAGGTTCGAGTTGGCAAGCCCATCAACCTTAATGATTTAGAGAGCATCTGCAAAAAAGTGAGACAAAATACCCCCCTGGCATATGTGCTAACCTTGTGGTTAACTAGCACAAACACCTGACCGCTGTGCTTGCAAACAAAGACTTACTAACTAAGAACTAAGCGCTTTTGATTAGCGGGATCAAATATTTTTTTCCCTCGATGATGTACAAACTAATTAAAATATATTATTTAAAGCTATTTATTGCATTTCCTTTTTGTCTTTATGTTTTGTCTCTCCATAATAGATTGCCTCTATCAATAAAATAATAACATTTTCATGTCTTCATTCATGGGCAAACCAACAAAATCAGCAAGGGATCAAATACATTTGGCTCCCACTGTATAATGCGCATCGGACTATAAAGAAGCATGGACTTAAAACTACATTAAGGGCTATACTTGCACCATTAGCAAATGGGTACCGTAATCGTGCAATGTTTGATTGGTCAAAATATATCGCTGATAACACTCGGAGGAGCGGGCGACATATCCTATCCACAAGACCACTAGGGATACAGACAACACAGAAAAAGGCCTTATGTTTTTATGTCATCACTCTATTTTTGGTCACAGTGCAAAGTTGTTGAT
Organism: Urocampus carinirostris; assembly: GCF_059441175.1. Classification (NCBI taxonomy): domain Eukaryota; kingdom Metazoa; phylum Chordata; class Actinopteri; order Syngnathiformes; family Syngnathidae; genus Urocampus; species Urocampus carinirostris. The sequence continues at coordinate 6,800,864 of NC_142349.1, read as the reverse complement.
ATAGTTAATAGGCTGGGCCGCAAGAATATTGTCAAGACATTAAACTGGTCGGTGATAGAGAAAAGGTTGGGGACCACTGAAATACTGTATTTACGAAGCGCATAAGATTCTGTACTGAGAAAGGTCATCCAGAAAAATATAAACACATGGCCGGACGTATTCAACAGTTGTCACCTACAATGCTTAGTGTGAGCTGAGAAAAAGTGAAAGAAATTTTATGAAAATTTGTGTTCACTTTCTTTTCTCATTTCTCTAACATTCGTATCTGGTACTGTGACTAAAATAGTGTGATTATGAGATAGTATTTAATGCCTTCTTGCACTTGATCTATGTCTCTAGCAGACAGGAGGAGAAGATTTAGAGCTCTTAATGTCACTATCCAGGTTTGATACCTTCATTATGCTATTGTGGTCAGCAACATATATAGAATGATCAATAATTGCACAAATATAATTATATAACGAATGCATTTCTAAAATTATCCGTATTTAAGGCGAACCAGATTATAAGGTGCCCGTTCAAATTTCTGGCCAATTTAGTGATTTTGGGTGAGCCTTACTGTCCTGAAAAATGTGAAAATACAATGGTTGACAAATTTATCCTCATTTGAAAGTGCAGCTATTAAAAAAAATCGAAACTGTTAAATAAATCACAGTTTATTTTCCTAGTTTCTCAATGAGCTTTATAGTTCTGAATGTGATCCTTACTTCTTTATGGAATTGGTGATGAGCAAACTGGCATCCTGCTTCTCATCCAGCAGCATCATGGCTCCAAGATAGCCAACACGCTTTTCACTGTAGCGAGGACTGGCTATCATCCGAACACACTCCATCTAACAGAAAGAAGACAACATTCTCATAATTTACACACTTTAGAAGTTTTGGGGAATGCATTTTAATGATCAAATGACAGAGATTGAGGCTCAACTCTTCTCACCTGACCAAAGTGAGCGGGGTAACCAAGCATGTGCACATAGAGAAGTTTGGCCAGGTTATGAGATCTCCCATCATTATCTGATTGTCTGAATTGTGCCCGGATGGCAGCACATTCCCTCTGAATGACACCGCGCTCCTCACACTGAGTCCTGGCTGACCTAATGGCCCGGATCATCTCCTGTAATGGGATTGATGGCGACATGGCTGTGTATGTATGCATGCATGTGTAGTGGGTATGTATGCAAGTGCATTGTGTATTTTTTAATGTAATGTGTGAAAGAAAAAGGGGACAAATATAAATATGTTAAACATTACTTAGAGAAACGGTGGCAGTTATGAACAGAAGAAATCGATGTAAAGTTCGATCAGATTGTGGATATGAATATCATACCTGTCAACTTAAGTTTTCCCTGTATTTTATTAGTTTTTGATCATTTCAAGTTGTGTACACCGTAAAAAAGTTTTTTTTTAAAACTTTTTTTGCTAGACCGATTTAGTCTTGCCCATTTCAACCCAGAATCGAATTAATAGATGAATAGAGATATTACCAGGACCTGATACTTTCTTCCCTCAGAAAAGCAACACTGGAAGACCAATTAGTCCAGAGTCACACATTTAAATTAAAAAAAAAGTGCATTTGGGCACAATCACTTTGCAATTATGATATTGGTTTACAAAGTTTAGCTCTGTCTTCCTCACTCTAATGCTGACAGGGAGAGAGTTTACAGCCATGTGATGAAAGTACATACAGCGTAGAAAATCTACTCTGGCAAATTTTTTTTTGCAAACTAAACTAAATTGTGACGTTTTTTGTAAAAAGTTAAGGTCTGGAGTGCTTCGTATAGTAAGCAACCCTAAATTTACTGCAAGTGGGGAAAGAACTAAGAAAGATGCTGAAAGAACGTTTTGTGTGGTTTTATTGGTAAATAAAATACATTTGTTTACCCAAATTTTATTTGTTTTTAGTGTACATTGTCTGTGTTACTGTGAGTAAATACTGTAGTTGCCGCGTTGGGTTTGTAAGGTTTATAATCACAATCTTTATTATTGCAATCTTTAATATGGGGAGCAATTGGCTGGGGTTGACGGGTATGTAATATAGATAAAACTCAAAACCACTTAAACAACAAATACAAATTTAAAATTTACAGTGCTTTGGCAGATTTTCAAATAAACTCAAGTCTGGTGCTGATATTGCTCGATATTTGATGCGTTGGAGGTGGATTCAAAGTTGCATCAACAACAACAAATTTATTTTGCTTTGGAATGAAAAAAATGATGGATTAACTTTTCAATGTTAGCTAACTTCAAAAGCTTTAAAAATTTTGAGCATCGAATGAAAATGAAACAGTCAAACAACAATACAAAATTAAATATTATTAAGGAAGCATAAAGTGTTGCAGAAACAGAGAGCAAAAAAACCCCAACAAAATAAATAAAAGAAAAAGAAAAGTATGAATTAAGACATGTTTAACACAGAACAAGGGGTAATTCGTGAGGAATAAGCCAGGGGTGTCCAAACCTTTCAGAAAGCAGGTCAAAGTTGGTAAGCTGAAAAAGTTTGAGGGCAGATTATTTAGCCTGGCATTCTTTGAACAGTCTTTAATAAATTCACCCTCCGTAAAAGGTTTGCAGTTCTTGGTGATCAGCGTCACAGCCTCGTAGCTGGACTTCTTAGCATTTTCATTTGACTGCGGTACCGTTAAAACAGCTTCCAGTTAATTCCCCTTTTCACAACGTTTGTTTCCAGTTAGCTTTTTGTAGTCAGCATGTTTTGTCTGGCAGTGCCTTCTGGACATTATATTCTTTGAAAACAGCCAAAGTCTCTTGGAAAATCAGTTTATTTGGATTTCGGTAAAAAAAATAAAAATACTCATATTTCCACTTGCCCTGAAAGCGGCAGCCCTCACAATCAACTTTTGTTTTTTAGTTACAGTCGCCATGTCAGAAAAGCGTTATGCCGACATTCTCACAGAAAGCCGGGGGTGAGGTGGCCAAAAGGATACTGCCATCATTTGGTGAATGCCAATTTATTTTATACTGTGGTTAACATGACTGGCAGGCCACATAATATTGATTTTAGCAAAGAGCCTGTGCCCCCCGGCCGGACTTTTGGACATATGGCTACAATAAGCATATCACTTGCACATTGGGAATGTTTATCATACATACAACATTTTGACCCCCCAAAAATTGGGTTTACATTTTTTGTTTTTTGCGGATAAATTTTATTGCAATACTCAAAACGAAATGTATTGCTCTTTTCATCGTTCTTGCTTTGTAGAAGTCCAAATGTAATACGAACTCTGCAAAAAGTGGCGCGAAAAGTAACGATGACAGGAGTGATCCTGAACTGAATATCTCGCCAGAACTTTTGTAGAATTGCACATTAGGTGAACATATGGTCAGTGGTTTCGATATCAATGATGCAAAATGAGCAGATGGTATCTTCATTTTGAAAACTTGATCTTAATATTTTTTTGGGGTGAATAAATATTATACAAAATTTAAATTGTGTTTAACTTTGGCAGTTCTGGGTAACACGTTGTTCTCAATCTAGCACGGTGACATCAAATCTACTACGAATTGCATTTTACTTTTCTCAGGAAACTTGATCTTTATTAAGTATTGTTTCATGACGTTATTGTTACCTTTGCTCTTCAGAATTGACATACCCTATAAAAAGGTTGACGTTTGTTTGTTGATATTTCAGATTTTCAGCTGTTAGAAACAAATGACTTTAGGATGGCATTCACCAATTTGCTAGAATCTCACTTGGATGGTCTGTAGTTTAATTTGCATTTAAAGTTTTCCAAACTTAATATAGTTAACTTCAAAAGTGTTTTGATTGTACCTTAGCCAATGAGACAGGTCAGTCAGGCAGGGAAGCCGGTGGCTAACCTTTAGATAGCGCTTGCTAGCCGTGGGAGATGTCAAGCTAAAAAGGCCAAACAATTAGCATGGCAGTTGACTGGCGCGGCAGGTTATTACTGAAATAAAAAACAATACACACACAAAAACCGTATACTTATAAAAATAACAAGTAAATATATTCTTGAATACATCCGGAAAATCTGTTTGACACCTGTATGTGGGTGTCCTCGTGAAAATGAATCAATGGACCCAAGTGAGGAACCGGTTCCTTATTTGGGCTTTCAAAATAATTCACGTTTCTAAATTATAGTTCAAAGTTTTATATTCTCTTATCCGTACACACACTTACCAACTCCACAAAATGGTCCAAATAAACACGTACATAATTCTCATCAAGTGCAATCTTGTATCGCATTTGAAAAAGAAAATTGAGGTATTATTTTGAAAACAATACACCTTGCTCCGTGTCAGCATGAATGCCAACTAAAGTATTGTCTACAGTCGTTTTCCCCTCACTTCCCTAATCCCTTGCCGTGTTCTGTGCCTCGCGTTAAAGGGATAGTGTGTAATATTTTAAGTCTTTTAAGAAAAAAATTGTTAAAATACTATATTTTAAAGGTTCTGTATTTTTTGTAAGTAGTCATTTCTCTTAAGATTAGTAACACGATTAGCAAAATTAATTTACAGATCATTTAGTTTATAAATAATAAATCTTGTTTTATTTTACGAAGTTTTTCTTTTTGAGAATCAAGATAATTGACAATCACGTCAGCTCCCCCTGTAATTGAGCTTCTTCAAATACAGTAAATACAAATTAATCCACCTGGAGGTATTTTTTAAAATGCCTATTTAAATTTTTTTCTGCTTCTAATTCATATCAAGATGTTTTTTAAACAAATAAAATAATGGAAACCAATCACGTACCCTCTAAAAGGGAGGCTACATCCATTTCTACCACTTCCGGAATGCATATTCAACTGAAAAACTACATACAAAGGACATAACGATCCACGAATAAATTGAAGTGGATGGACTAAAACTGGTGAACAAATAAGGCCATTATTACATAAATATACGAGTCAGGCAAGCCAGGGGGGCTGTGCCTCAAAAGTCAACATGGAAATATTATATCAAAAATACCATAAATGGTTACATTTAGGATTCTTTTTTTTCTATGCTAGCTTATACATTGCTTTCTTGTTCGGCCAATCAAACGATGATGAGATAAGATGTTGGTTCATTTATTTGTAAGTCTGACTGTGCCTTATGACACACAAACCTCACATTGCTTGCAAAAGACACAAAGTGACAGCTTTTATCCATGAGAAGGATCTGTTAACAACGTTGAATATAAACGAATGGACCAGCTCGTTTAAAGAATTCTGAATTGAAGCATTTGTAACCGCAAAAAACTAACTTAACTGCTCAGCAAATTCACTTTTTCTGTGAACCTTTAGTCGACTGCTATGCATTTTCGTCCGAATTGTCCAATATAAGGTTAAGGTTCACTGTTCCCGTAGGACTAGCAAGTGTAAGAATCAAAGGCATTAAAAAAAAAAAAGTTAAAAATCAAATATTACAGCGTTTATTGACATGGTTTAAGCATATAAAAAGAATGTCAAACAAAACAAATAATCTCAGTGCTGGATGGTTGCCCTGAACAATATTCTTCTGTTGAGTAGACAGTTGTTACATCCAAATTGTATGGAACGTCTTCACTAAGGCATATTTTGTGCTGGATTTATTGTTTGTATGAGTCACATTATTTTGGTGTTCGGGAAAAAAAACTCGGGACCCATTTTTCTTTTATATGACTTCTAATGCAAGTAAGTTAACCAGAAGGCACAAAACATTGCTACGACTGACTGTTATAAAAAAAAAAAAACACACAAGACAGGAGCTTGTTGAGAACAAGTGTCATGTTTACAGCCCGATTGTATAGGAACGTCCAGCAGGGTTGTGGATTGCAGAACACGCCGGCTGTGTCACAGCCCACTCATACCACACTTTCTTCCCATTGTTGCAGCGCCAGAATCGCAGTGTGATATCATCATTGCGTGACAGGGAGATGGGTTGCTGTAGGGGAAAATTGTATCTTTTGTGAATTCCTGTTGCATATGTTCAACACTCAAACTCAAAACTACTTACTTTGAGTGGGAAGAGAATAGGGAACCAAGAAAACATTCCAGGTGAGTGTGTTTCAGGTTTAATACCTATTAGAGATAGAAAATACATCAGAATAAAAACTTCACTATCAATTGAGAGATGCAACTTTTTAGAGCATACTTACTGAGTGTAACATCTTTGTAGAGTATAGTCTCAAAGTACCCAGCAAAGCCATGGAGGACAGAGTTACAACTGACTGGGAATTTGAGGCACTGGTAACGATTATTGTTCATATCTGGGGGAGGAGGAGGCGGGGGGGGGGGGGGGGGGGTGTGTGGTCAGTCAGTGCGAAATAGAATTGGTGCAAAATGGTGTAGCGGATTTTCAACACTATAAGGCACACCTGATTATTAGGCGCAGCACCAAAAAAATAGAAGTGATATTATTTTCACGTACAAGGCACACGAGACTAAAAGGCGCATGAATTTAAAAGTGTTAAGGTTGCAAGCGTGTTTTAAAAGAGCCGTATCTGTGCATTGAGCAGGGAAATATCAATGATCACAAACACATAGCATTGGATGCAATGAGAATGCAACCAAGATCATTGCATGAAATGCGCAAGATCCTATCAATTAGACCAGTAGGGATACAAAAAAGAAAAAAGAAAAGGCATTAGGTCTCATCACGTCACACTATTTTTAGTTACGGTACCAAATTATTGATATTGTCAGGCATTACATCAGTTCGTGGTACAGTTGACTCAAAGTTATAGCGAAGCGCACAAGATTCTGAACTGAATGACGATGTGGGCATTGTGGGAAGTAATTCGGTCATTTTAACGATAAAGCTATAGCAGCATAGACATGTTGTAGCTGCAGATTTGTCATTTCCACATATGCCAACGATCGTTAAGGGGCACATTCAAATTTCTGGCTAATTTGGGTGTGCCTTATAGCAGTGTCTGAAATAACATCTGCCCGGACGCCCGGGGTGTGCATCTTTTACGTTTGGCGTACAACTTACACAACATCTCTGCCAGTCTATAGTTTTTTTTTTTTTTCAAATCTAAAGTTTCCTTTATTCCGATTTCGAAATCTTCGTACGGTTTGGCAATTTCGGAATTTCGGTTCGTTAGGCAATTTGCATACTCTGCAGCCAATCAGAAGCCTGCATCGAATAACTTTGTGCTTCCGGACTTTCCCGAGCATTATAAGGTCGTGCATTTGCATATAGTTTTTCAATGTAGACACACAGAGAACACAAAAAAATGGAGAAGTGGTAAGGAATCAAGCCAAAACCTCAGCCCCAGAAGAAATATTCGAAAGAAGCTAACATAATTTATGATGCTACAAAATGTAAACGTACATTAAAAGCATCGTGGAAAGAGGGGTTCACGTGGCTTGTAGCAGACGACGCAATGCAAACATAGCATTAATGAAGATGAGTAGATACCGATACATACTGATGGCAGATGCAAAACAGCAATGTCATATACATGCAATGAATGTTATAAGTAGATTTATAATACACTTAAATTTAAAGTGTTGTTCTGTTATATATTCTGATTATCAATCCTTAATACTTTGCAACAAAGTTTTTTTTTTTCGCGATAAGTCGTCTTATTGCATTTCAAGTTGTGAAAAATGGCTGGACAGGCAACTTTTCAGAGTTTTCTGCCCTGGTGTCCGGTAACTTTTTGTCATGAGTTTCAGACACTGCTTATAGTCTGGTAGATTTGCTTTTTGTACCTTTGGTGGGGTGTGTGAAAGTGAAGCAAGGTTTGGGGTCAGCCAGCTGATGGAAGTTGTGGAGTCGTACGACGTATGGCATCTCGAAATGGCATTCCGGATCCTTGTCGCGTTCTCTGCAGCCTCGCACTTCGTTATACAGCTTGGAGGATGACAGCGGTGCCAGGAAAGATGTGTAGGAGCAGGGAATGCTCACGCCGTCATCTGCCATTAGAGGATAAAAAGGCTGATCTCAAATGCATTTATGGAATAATAAAAATGATTTATCTAGAATTATCACTGTAATATACTTTCACTGTACAGCAATTCACCATTGTATCCCGGTTTACTTTTCGCAGTTTGGATCTTCGTGGATTTTTATCGTACACTGTGTTCTGCATATTAATGAGCTAAAAGGTTACCCTAACCCTTCCTACCTGTGCGTATAGGGTTGCACTGCACACGTCCATAAAGCAGCTTGATGAACCTACATTACATAAGCGCAAATCTTTTTCAATTTCTAGCTCCTCTAAAAGCCAGCATGTCAAAGAAAGCACCTGTGGCAGGCTCATAAGACAGAGGAAGATGCTTTGGCATCTAGGTTTGGGGGTCAGCAACATGCGACACTGGTGCTCTGTAGTGGCTCCCTAGCACTTTTTCAAAAATGTTTGATAATGTAAAATGACACTTTAAACTTTTTCCAATGGATATACAGAATAATTTATAATTATATATAAAGTATATATATGCACTATGTTTTGCTTTCTAATGAGGCTTATATAAAGCCTTTAATTATTTTGCGGCTCCAGACATAAGTTTTTTTTTTAAATGGACAAATATAGCTCTTTCAACATTTTGGGTTGCCAACCTCTGATCTAGGGTAACGACCTGCCGTGATTTGCGCGGTAGTGTCCCGCATTTTACGTATTGTTAATGCGTTCCACATATTGACTCGGATGCACATTAGGGGTGGGACAATATGCTTTGGTCACGATTTTATTGTACTGTATCACGATACTAAGGGGGAGATGCTATTATATCACGATTCTTGATAATTGCATTTCTACCAGTATTGCGATTTGATATACAGTGGGACCTCGCTACTTCGCGCTTCGGCGTTCGCGGATTCAGACTATTGACTATTGCAGGACCTTTTTGCAACACAATCCCTACAAAAGATGATGGATTACGCTATACCATATTGAATATTTTTAAAAAATGAATGCCAAGAAAATATTGGACTATTAAAAACGTCTATGAAGGCAAGTTCTTATTCAGCCATTTGTATCTCAGAGTGCATGTTGACAGAAAACAGGCGACAGCAAGAAAATCACCTTTGAGAAAGTGCTGCGCTCCATCTAAGCACTCTGGGGAAAGTTCATTATCACCAAATGATCCAAGCAACTCGCTGACTATGATGTCGGCCTTTTCGGGCGAGGTCCATTCTCGCATGTCAGATGACACCACTGTCACCTGATCCCCCCACTCTTCAAAGCGCCAGTTTTCCAGCCTGTTGAACCACATCAACAAGTTATTCATGCGAATGTAATCATGAGTCAGGACAACAAATATATTTGTCTCAAGTCTTTTAAAATCAGGCCAGGGATATAAAAATCTATTTACGTGATCACAGCGTTGGGATTCTTCTCAACAGCATAAACTTTCAACTTCCGATCTGCTTGCTTGGCAGCACGCAAAGATGCATTGACAAGCGGCCCCCTGCCTGCTCCCAACACCATCAACACTCTAAGAAAAAGTTTTAAGATATAAAAAATATATAAATTGTGCAAAAAAAAAAAAAGTCAGCAAGAGCAGAAAATACTTGTTACATGTTGCAGGAGTGGGTGTTAGATTAAGTACAGATAGTGTCTCATTTTTTAACCCCCCATTTGTCCTCATTTTTATTTCTACACAAAATGACCCGTTCTGAAAAGTTAAAAGAAAAAATCCCTGCCCCAATAGATAAATTAATGAATACATATTTGAGTGCGACAGTCTAACAATTATTCCAAATGATAAATATTTAAATCCCATATTTTACTGACAATAGGACCAGCCTAAAACACAAAATTCAAAAGGTGCTTCTTATAATCAGGAAGCGCCTTAGACCAGCAACATTCCTTTTTAAGTATCAACCCTAGCTCTTTAAGTAGTTTTAATTTAATGTGCCTTGTAGTCCAGTGCGCTTTATATAAGAAAAATATTTAGCAAGACCATTTATGAAGGTGCGCTTTATAATACGGTACACTTTTTAGTCCGAAGAAATACCGTACATGAACATTAATAATAACTATAACCACAAACTAGATTGCAAAAATATAGTCACAATTTGTTGAAAATAAAACAGATAACAATGTTTCACAATTATTTTCAAAACATGTTTCTAAGACTAATGTGACTAAATTTGACAGTTGTTGCATTGGATAAAAAGTAGACATGTTTGCAGCCAAGAGCAATACTTCACCATCTTAAATATATGCTTTATAATAAATTGAATAAAAACAGTATACAATATTATGCTACATAAAAATTTATCTGTCAGTGCCACCCATAGAGAAAATTGCACAACAAAAAAAAAATACACTAGTAGAATTATTTTACATGAACTTCCAAAATCAAACTACAAATATAAGGGGTCAGACAGAATTAACTCTTGTTAGAATCTAGCACTAATGCTACTCACTGAACATTGGTGTCTTTCTCTTCCTCTGGGACTCGATCAAGAAGGCATTTATACACAGCCTGTCGTAACAAGACAAACATTCAGATACAAAACTTTAGCTTTTAGGAACTATTACACAAAATAACGCTAGTGACACAACGTAGCACTGTGGTTCTTACCTGTTGGTACTGTGAATATTTAATAGGATCCTTCTCAAAGACTTCATATGTTTGTGATTCCAAGTTATCCATGAGAGGCTGAATAAAAGAAAAACATCTCAATTGTAAAAAATAAATAAAAGGCACAACGTTACACGCACGATTTTTGGAGAAACCTGTTTTCATGATTATAGAATTTGACATCTATCTACCCTGGTCATATCCCTCGAGAGGGGTGACCGACAGCAAGACAAACATACACAAAACAAAGAAAATAAAAAAGGGAAAAAGTAGCAAAAGAAAAACACACACACATTTTTTGGGGACCATGGCCAACCCAAATGCCCAAACACCCAAACAAGTCAAGCACCTCGGCACCCAAGTTGGTCATGCTTTCGTCCCCTCCAGATGAAACGGGACACCAGAAAGCGGCCATGTCACTCGGGTCAGGGTGACACAACACACTTTTCTGTTCAACAGCAGGGCCCGACAGCTTTCACTGGTTTACCCCTGCCACATCATACAGGTGCCCTGTCCATCCCTTGGAACACGTCTTAACATCCCACTATCCTTTTACATCATCTCTTCACTCATTCCTATCACCAACAAGAGCTCTAGCTTCCACTATATTCAGACCTCTTTCCTGCAGTGCACTCATAACACAGTCTATCCACGTCAATTGCGGCCTTCCTTTTGGTCTCCATTTACTTCTGCTCTGTAGATCCTCAACATTCGCTCCTCATCCATCCTCTCCATGTGTCCAAACCAACCGAGTACTCTCTTATCCACACGCTTGCTCGGTTTCACTACTACTCCAGTTCTGTCTCTCACAATTTCATTTATCAATCTATCCAATCTTGTCACTCCCAACATACTCCTCAAACATTGAAATAACTAGGCATAAAAATTGTCGGGAATATTTCTGTTTCAGTGTCTTTATATTACACTTACTGCAATCATAAGTGATTCCTAAACCAGTTTAATACCTTATGTATTTGTGTTTATTTGCCGAAAAAATAACTAAGTTTGCGTGATCATTATACACGCCTCTTTACAGTAGTGCATTACAGTATATTCGAAAACATTGCTGACTAGGGCAGCATGATTAACCAAAACCAAATCGATATTGTGATGTGACGTCGTGTGTTAGTGTAACCGCAAAACACTGCATTTTTTCATGGATTTGTAGTTCCAATTAGTAAATTGAGTGATGGGAGTGTTTGGTGAACACGAATTGACACATTTCTGGGTTTAACAGCACCAAGCAATCAGAAACAGGTTTTAATGACACCAACCAATAAAGGCAAGGCAAAGTTTGCAAAACGTGAGTGCACGACTTTGATCGAGACCGTACAAATAGTATAACAGCCCGCAACTGGCCACCAAAACAATCACGACAGCTCATAGATTTAGCGGCTCATTAAATTGAGTACAAATTCATCAATATATCAGACTCCGAGGAAGGTCAGAAGAGGGCAAAGAACAGCTGATCACCAGCAGGTACTCCATGAATTTTTATCCCGTCCGGGAAGTGATTGAGGCGGCGTTAGAAGGGAAAGCTAACAGCTAGGCTAACAACTTTTAAGACACCACTGCCGAATGTGGCTAGTCACCAACGCCAGATCCATTAACCATCAAACGGACGACTTGAAGCTACCGCTCATGAAAAAAAAAAAAGCTACATTTGTGACTTGTGTTTTAATAATCACAAAAACCTTGAAGCTAGACATCAGCTCTCTAATTGCTTTCTTACACTGAAATTTTGTTGAAATTCTGTTTTTATTTGTCGATCGATATTATTTGGTAACAGTCGTATACTCTTAGTCTTTATGGATTATCATCTCGAGGTAAGTTTGCATGTCACTATGTTTAAGTTCTCCCCCAAAATGAAATAATCACAGAAATCCAATTTTATTTTAAAATAGAAAATCAAATCTAAATTGCAATACAGGTCTGAAAATCGCATTTAGTTTTTTTTCCAAAATCGTTCAGCCCTATTGCTGACCACAATCGCAAAACATTGGATGCAACGGCAATTGAAACCGGATCGCAGCAGTGACAGCGTCGCATCCTAACCATAAGCTTACCAGTAAAATAGAAAGAAAAACGGCGTTTTAGGAAAGGGAATTAGGTTTTATCTCATTTTCAAACTATTGTCAGTCGCAGTACCAGAGACAAATGTTAAGAGAATGGAGGAAACAATATTATATTGAAAGATACAAATAAATGTAAAAAGGCAAAATGACATAAAAACTGCAGTGTATCTGATGATGAATCAAACTCTAAAGTACATTAGATAAAATATGTTTTACAGTTTCGTTGTCAATTAATTATTTTTATCATGGCCGCACAAATTCAACTTTGTTACCGTCACAATGCTTAGTCAAATCTGAGTAAGTGAAATAAAATTTTGTTCCGATTTTCCATCTAAAACTAGAGGTGCGCTAATACAAGAGTGCGCGTTTTTCACGAATCAATACGGTACTTCCACAACTTTGCTGCCTTGTATATTTTGGTCACATTCAAATACAAGCATCTGCTTTCTTCCTGTATGATCTCTTTTTTGTCCTTTTTCTTGAATATTGTTTTGTTGATCTACTTTGACTTCTGTACGGAAAAACTTGAGGGAAATTTAATCTGGCTGCCACTTCTGGAAACATAAAAAAATCCCTCATATATCAACAGAAATACTGCCCCCTTAAATTGAAAAAGAACGTGTACATAAAAACAAACTGCATCAACCAAGCACAGTTTAGAAAAAAAAACCAGAAAAGGATGAAACTAATAACCAACAATTCCAAAGTATCACCATCAACCACCAAGAACTTTAAAAAATCAGATTTAAATATCTGTCATATCAGAAGAGGGGTTAGACCCAGGAATCATGGGCAGGATAGCTCAAACTAAAGCCGCACGAGCCAGACTTAAACCCAATCTGGAGGGACAAGAACATTGCAGTGAAATTAATGTTCAGACTTAATGCAAGAGCACATTCTTCCTTCTCCCTCGCTTGTGAGACTCACAAAGATGAAAAAGAAAATCCAGGCCATGGAGATGTGATGCTACAGGAAATTCTAAGCGTCCGCTACATAGCCAATGTGACAAACCAAACAGTGCTCAACACCTTCATAAGGCACATTGGACTCTTCCAAGAACTGTTGCCAACTGTGCACAGACAAAAACTGCATTGGTATGGTCAGGTCACAAGATCATAAGGACTGTCCAAGATCATTATACAGGGTATTATCAAAGGGATCAAATGGAGAGGAAGACAGAAAAAGAACTGGGCAGACAAAATCAAGGAATGGACTGGTGCCAAAAGCTGTCCAGATGAGTCTTAAGTGGTGGGCACCAGTGAAGAAATGGTCTTTATTGTCATTGGACAAAAATACAACAAAATTTTAGTGTAAGAAATCCGTTTAGAGAGCTGATGGCCAGCTACACGCGAGTACAACCACAACCTCTGCAAGGTCTTTGTGATTATTAAAATACAAGTCACAAATGTAGCAGTTTAAGGGATCTGTAAACTGTAATATGTAAAGACAGAGAAAAAAAACCCTAGAATATTTCAGACAAAAACAAATTACCTGTAGGGGAGACTGCAGGTAGTCTTCGTAACCCTTGGCAAAAAGCTCATAGGAATTAGGTGCTGGACAATTCTTACTGAGGTATTCCAAGTACTGAAGGTATGAGCGGAAGTCCTTCTCTGTGTGTCGACTTGTACCTGTAAAAACGAATTGTGCCTCCAACTGTGAATACAAAAACATTCACTTTATAAACTGAACACTCGATAAATCTCATTCTTAGCCGTTTTGCCCTGGAACGCAAAAAAGTCACATCTTCTTTAAAGAGGTACAGTGTATTTTTAGTTATACGTATGGTATTTATCATCTTACTAGGTCCTACCTTAAAAAGTCGTAAAATTATCCGCTGGTGTGCTTTAGACAAAACAGGAAACCCCGTCTTGTTGGTAAGGAAGATACTGGTGGGGAGTATGGCTGCTTTGATTGGTTCCCCAAACCATTTATCAATGACGGTTTCTGAAGGAATGTCTGCTCCAACTTCAATAGCTTGAGGAAACGTTAATAGTTCATTATTTATGGGAAATATCTCAACCAGCAAGATCATAGGAATATGTTATTACCAAGACAGACTCTCTTGTTGTAATCACAGAGGGTCCTGAATGAGTGCCACCTAAAAGTAAAGGCAAAAATAGGACTAACAAGAAAAATAAACACCAAATAGTAGTGTCTTGTGACTTTAAACTTACCAATTCCAGGTATTTTCCTCAGTAGAGGTCTCATCTAAACATGGGACTGGCTCATTCTCAATAAGGTCTTCCCGCATATCTTCAGGAGCAATCAGTGGAACTCGAATCCAGAACTGATCATAAAAAGTCGATGACAAACATAAGTATATATTTTTTACTTTGCGTTGTCCATGTACAAGAACTTGAGTGTTATACATTTGTGGTGTGGTGTCCAGACAAAAGATGGTTCATCAGCACACGTGCAAGATTTGCTCTTTCAGGTCCGTTCAAAGGCATCATGAAGACAGGTAGACCCAAGTAGGCTGAAAAATGCAACTCTTGTGCCAGAGCCTGAAGAGAATGACAAAATGTTGCCTGTCATGTACGGTGTTGAAAGACGCAAAAACTCAAGATGGTCAAGACCGGAAGAGATAAATGTGAGTTTAGGTTCTGGCATCGAGATCAATGATGATTGTAGCTTACAGCTTCTGAATTTCTGCGTAGTGACTCCACTTCTGAATCGGGGTCGATCCATGGAGACTGCTTCCCGACTATCAATGTGTTCCAATCTAAAACAAACACAAGTATACACAGACAAATTTCTGGTTTGCCTTCCTTAACATTATTTTTTGGTATCGTCTTAAAACTGAAATAATGAATGCAGCAATATATTGTATATTTCTTACTATACACATAACAGAAAAAAAAAACACTAAAATCTATTAACAAAGATTACAGGAAGGGGATTGCCTCAGAAAACTGCCCCTGCTCTGCCTTGCACACTTAATTCAGACAATGAGAGAGTTTACAGCAATGTGAAGAAAGTACATACAGATACAGAATGTTTGAAAACAGAACTGATAGACGTTTCTGTTTTAAATTATAACAAATTGTGAGTTTCAGTTAGTAAAACATCTGTAGATTATTTGAAGTCTGTGAAATCCTGAACTCTTATGTATACTGGTAATAAGTAATGCCAAATTTACTGCAAGTGGGTAAAGAACTAAGAAAGACGTTGAAAGAATCGGTTGTGTTCGTTATTTGTTTAAACCAATTATTATTTTTTTATTCTACATTAGGGATGGGTAGACTACAGCCCACATATGGCCTATCAAGGCTTTTGAAAATGGAACGCCAAAATATATTATTAAAAACAACAAATATCAACTGGTAAAAAAAAGAAAAATCTACAACTAGATAGATAGATACTTTATTCATCCCCGAAGGGAAATTCACATTTCCAGCAGCATCCCTGAGCTGAGAACAATACAATAATAAAGCAAAAAGAATACAATATACAAATACCCAGTGTGACGTGCCCACTGTAGTGTGTTATATAGAATAACTAAATAGTGCTACACAGAATACATATTGCAATAAGATTCGGTAATATGCAATGTAGGTGGTGTGGTTTACTGTGGGCTTTTACTCTGCCGGGTAGAGTTAAAGAGCCTCATGGCATGAGGAAGAAAAGATCTCTTCAGTCTGTCCGTAGTACAAGACAGTGACAGCAGTCTGTCGCTGAAACTGCTCTTCTGTCTGGAGATAATGCTGTGTAGTGGATGCGATGGATTGTCCATGATTGGCCGCAGCTTTTCCAGTGCCCGTCTCTCAGCTACTGTTGTTAGGCTGTCCAGCTCTTTGCCCACAACAGAGCTCGCTTTCCTAGCCAGTTTATTGAGACGAGAGGCATCCTTCTTCTTGACGCTGCCTCCCCAACACGCTGCCGCATAGAAGAGGGCGCTTGGCACTACTGTCTCATAGAATATTTTCAGGAGCTTTTTGCAGATTTTGAAGGAGGCCAGCCTTCTGAGGAAGTAAAGTCGGCTTTGCCCTTTCCTACATAGAGCTTCTGTGTTGGCAATCCAGTCCAGTTTGCTGTCCAGCTGCACACCCAGGTATTTGTAGGTCTGGACAAATTCTACACATTCTCCTTTGATGGTTACAGGAACCGGGTGAGTTCTGGTTCTCCTGAAGTCCACCACCATCTCACCAACTAAAACAAATACGTTGATTTGGTGCCACTTGTACCCAGTTTCCCTTCATGCGTCTTATCCCCCTTTACGAAGCATTGAAGTGAACCGTCAAAAAAAAAAAAAAGACTCAGACATTGGACCAAGTACATGTACTTTATCACCACCTTTGTCATATCTTGGAAGGAATTGAATCATTATAATTAACAAAATGCTTTTAAAAAAATGACAATATGGAAATATTTTTTATGTAAATAGGAGCGACTATAAGACACTGTTATCATGTATTGCGAAGGAACTGTATTTGAGACCATCTGCAGCTACAAAAACAACAACAAAAAAATAAAATCAATCCTTTTTAACCTCCTGGTTTGGCCTTTCTGTCAGATTGTTAAACTCAATGTGGCCCTCAGCTCAAAAGGTTTGCCCAAATGATCGTTTTATAAATTCTACAATACATGATCTGTCTTGCTGTGAATAAATAGGTGCTGCGTTGGGTTTGTAAGGTTTAATATCGCTTAACAGGGGTATTGCATTCAGGGGAGCAATTGTCTGGCTGATAGTTAATAATGGTATGACGATAAACATCATTGGCACATGCATTCTAATATTGTTGTAGAATTGGAAAGTTTTGCATTCCCAACTTCCCTTCCGATTCGTGAATTACCTCTTCCACATAGCAGCAGGTCAGACCGCGTCAGTGCACCGGGTCGAGATTTAGCGGGTTCAAACTCAAATTCCCTTCTGAACCTTGGATGGAAAAGTGGCATACAAACGAAGTCGAGGCTGTGCAAGAGAGACAGACACAACATACAGATTTGTCAATAAATGTATTAAGCCTGGCAACAAATAATGTGTAACAGGGATGGATGCACGTGCTTGTAATTCACCGGCTAGCATAGCATCCCTTGCTGATATTCACTCATTCATTTCCACATCCCCTTCCGAGAGCAACACAAAACATAACTTTTCATACCCGAGTTTGGCAACCGCTGTTAATGTTTCGGTAACCTCCGGCACGCAAATCAAATCTCTTCCGCAGGACACTCGGCTCCCCACGCTAGCGGACGCCATGACTTAGTTTGCAAAAGAAAAGAGGAGCTAACCAAACCACCTCGCTGGTCCAGGATATGGGAAAATGGACGCCATTTTGGATCTATGCGGCGTGTCACTATAATCTGCCAATGCGGGCGAAGGATCCAAATGGCTCGTGATGTATGCCAGTTTCACTTCTCGCGTTGTGGCGCAGCAGTGTGAATGACTTGAGTTAACAAAGTATCTTAGTTTCTTAAATTGTTTAGATACCGAGGGCCGGGTGGGGGAGTACTTATACTCCTTTATTAATAGAACACATTCAGTAAAAGTAAAACCAAAAGTAAATATAGCATATCTGTCAACTTCCACGGCTCCATGCCCGTACAAACTGTCGTATTTTCCCGTGCAAAATACAAAATAATCTTACAGTATATATATATATATATATATATATATATATATATATATATATATTTTTTTTTTTTAATGGAATCATGCATGATGGGCTATCCCCGGGAGGCAGACACATGCGCACAGTAGCATCAAACCGCTCGCTTCGTTTGCAACGAAAATAACGATACAGAGATAGAGGCTTCCGCGGCGAACTCGTTTGACTTGATTGATTTGCCGTTTCGTGATAATCGGTGTTTACCGAATGGTACCCATAATTGGCAAATTTGCGTTTTTCCGTACAGATTTTCTTGTACATAGTACACGTCTTAAAATGCATAATAAATGTACTTTGTATGGCAAAAATGTACAGGTTGACAGGTATGATATAGGCTACATGTTTTGAGTTTACAAAAAGTACCGGCACTTTAGTTTGGGTCACTGCAAAGGTTTAGATTAAAATAATAAATATTGCAGTAATGTATGACTCTTTGGTCTCCCAAAGTCTAGCATCAAAAGCTTGAAGCTGGTACAAAATGCTACACTGAGGCATTTTACTAGGATAAGAAAATATTATTATATTACAGGACCAACTGCCAGTACGATGGCTCAAAATGTATGCGCAGTGCAACAACCAGGCTCCTTCTCCTTCAGGGACTAAGAGGACAAAAGTATAACGTCAACATCATTCAAAAGCTATTGAATATTGGTGCGTTTAAAGCCTAGATTTAAACACTCCCAATAAGGTTGTAGATTGAATCTCGGAGGGCAAAGTGTACCACTAACAGGGGCCGAATGGATAACACTCTCCCAACTGAGGGATTCTCTTTGGCTTTTGTATGACTAGTAGACCAGCCAGCTGGTTCTGGGCAGATGAAATTAAATCGGAAACATAAGAGGCATTTAAAATCCAAGTATTTTTTTAAAATTGTAAGTTCAAGTGTCAGGAGCCACTTCTGTTTGTCAGGAAGCGTGTGATACCCTCATAAATGAGTGGGAGAGCTTTATTTTATTTTGAAAAGGTCAACACTTTATTTGGAAAAGTATTGAACACATTTTTTATTGTGTTATTTATTTATTTATTCATTTATTTATCTACATGGTTGAAAACCAAAGATAATTTACAGTATTGCTGTAGTGTATTGTCACTGGAGTATGCAAGGTATCCTTTACGGCGTATGTCGCTTCCACCCAAATCAGATCAGTGAATGGATTCAAGAAGAGTGGTTCTCACTGCCTTATTTCAACACACAATCTCTTTTTTTTCACAGAAATTCTGTGGGTAAGGCCTAGGCTTTTTTTTCGATCCCTCAGGCCTTGTCAGGCCATGTGCCATTTTCACCCCCACCCCCTAAGCATACCTGTTAACCTCCACTGCTCCATGCCCTTACAAACTGTCATATTTGCCTTTACAAAATACAAAAAAATCTTACACCATATTTTTTTTCCAACGTGTTTATTTATGTAGTTTAACATGTTATATTGTACATGTGTTTCGTTATATCATATATATTGTTAATTAACATTTGTTTGTGAGATACTGAGTTCCTCAACATTAATGAGGTTTATTATAAAAAAAGCTAAAAAAAATAAGTAGCTTGGACGTTCACTGTTAGAAGGAAAAAATACATGAAAATATAATTAAGTAGAATTTTCTTATTCAAATTCTTAATTTATTTTCTGCATTAAATTATTGTTGGTAATATACTGATTAAAGGGATCACCACAAACCTGTTTTTTTTTCATTTTCTCCTTTTATACTTCCTTTTTTGCTTAACTTCTTTATACAACATAAAAATTCGTAAAATAATCCATCAAAGCAAGTGAGCCGTTTGCGAGCCGGCTCTCTTTAATGAGTTGAGCCGAAAAAGCTGGTTCTCTAAAAAGAGACGGACTTCCTTTCACTACACAACTACCACGGAATGATGCATGATAGGAAATCCCCTGGCGGCAGACGCATACGCACTGTGGCATCAAACCGCTCGCTTCGTTTGCAACGAAAAAAAACGATACAGAGATAGAGGCTACTGCTGTGAACTCGTTCGACTTGATTGATTTGCCGTTTCGTGATAGTCGGTGTATACCAGATGGTACCCATAATTGACAAATTTCCGTTTTTCCGTACGGATTTTCTTGTACGTCGTACACGTCTTAAAATGCATAATAAACGTACTTTGTGTGGCAGCACGGCGGCGCAGTGGTTAGCGCTTGTGCGGCACAGTTCATGTCATGGGAACCTGTCGTGGGTTCAAATCCAGCTCCAGACTTCCTGTGCGGAGTTTGTATGTTCTCCCCGTGCTTGCGTGGGTTTCCTCCGGGCACTCCGGTTTCCTCCCACGTTCCAAAAACATGCATTTCAGGTGAATTGGCCGGTCCAAATTGTCCCTAGGTGTGAATGAGCGAATGAGTTGTCTGTCCCTGTGTGCCCTGCGATTGGCTGGCAACCAGTTCAGGGTGTCCCCTGCCCACTGCCCGAAGATGGCTGGGATGGGCTCCAGCCCCCCCGCGACCCTAATGAGGATAAGCGGTACGGCTGATGAGATGAGATGAGATGAGACGTACTTTGTGCGGCAAAAACGTACAGGTTGACAGGTATGCTATAGCATTAGAAGAGCTGGGGATGATGTATGAAGAGCTGGGCAAGTAGTTGAGACTTTATGAAACCATAGGCATACCTTCGGTCACTATGCACAGTCACCAAAGTGGAAACCGATGGACATAACAACAACAGGCAAAAAGAGTCCACTACAGACTGTAAGAACCTCTAGGCCATACAACACTCAGCGCGCAACTGGTAGCCACCCTAATGAACCAGCAAGGAAGTAACAGACCTTAAACCCCATTATATCACCACACCAACTCACCCTTCAACTATACCCCTCCCCCACTGTCAGCAGCTTGTCCATTTCCCCATCCTTCATTACCACAACCCTTCTAGCCCTCTCCACATACACTCAACCCTTCATTCAAGGGAGGCGGAGGACATTTCACTGCCCTAAGTATATGGAAGAAACCCTTCAGGAATATAGTCACTGCTTTGTGTGTGGCAAAACCTGGCACTGTACAGTAGGGTGCTTCAAGAGGACAAGGTTTAAGGGAAACGAGATTGAAGAAGACAAGGTTTTAGGGAAATAAGACCCGATCCCTGCCGAAGGCCAGTTAAGAACCGGTACTCAACTTACCACTTGTGAGGCCCCTTCTCAAGGTTTCTTATTTTCCTCGTGCTGAGGTTTTGAGTTTTTACTTTCCCGCACGTTGGTTTAAGATCAGGGGATTGTGTAATTGTAACCTGTGCAGTCCTTTGAGACATTTTGTGATTAAGGGCTATACAAATGAATGTGACTTGACTAGACAACTTCAGTCCCAACCAGTAAACCTCACCCGCGAAACGTCCAACAAAACAACCCAAAAACCACACACAGCCTGGCTCCATATTCACCGACCTATCCCTGGGCTAAGCACCCTATTTGCCCCCACTGTAAATGCAGTTGATACCAACCTGACACAGTGGCCCCAGTTGCAGGATCCCCAGACTTACTATCTCCCCTTTAAAACCCCCGTGGCCCTGTCCATCACCCCGCATCCATTTCCATATACAAAATGTGCTTTCTCGCGCCAACCTAACCAATCCATTGTTTTTTAACTAAAGTGAGACACTTGAAGTGCTACGTACCATGCACACATCGAGGATATATAAAGCATGCATTAGGAGTGCCTTGATGTATCCTCTTTCATATGTTTGATTTTTTTTTTTAATTGTTAAGTTCAAGTCAGAAGCCACTTTTGTTTGTCAGGGTGTGTGTGATAACCTCTTGAATAAATGGGACGATTGTATTGTATTTTAAGAAGGTCAAATATACACTGCATCCGGAAAGTATTCACAGCGCTTCACTTTTTCCACATTTTGTTATGTTACAGCCTCATTCCAAATTGTATTAATTTAATCCATCTCAAAATACTACACAAAATACTCCATTATGACAATGTGGAAAGTTTTTTTTTTAACTTTTTTTGGAATTTATTAAAAACAGAAAACTAAGAAGTCACATTTACATATGTATTCACAGCCTTTGCCATGAAGCTCAAAATTGAGCTCAGGTGCATCTTTTTTCCACTGATCATCCTTGAGATCTTTCTACGGCTTAATTGGAGTCCACCTGCAGTAAATTCAGTTGATTGGACATGATTTGGAAAGGCACACACCTATATATGTAAGGTCCCACAGTTGAGTGTGCATGTCAGAGCACAAACACCAAGCATGAAGTAAAAAGAACTGTCTGTAGACCTGCGAGACAGGATTGTCTTGAGGCACAAATCTGGGGAAGGATACAGAAAAAATTCTGCTGCTTTGATGGTCCCAATGAGCACAGTGGCCTACATTATTCGTAAATGGAAGACATTTGGAACCACCAGGACTCTTCCTAGAGCTGGCCGGCCTTCTAAACTGAGCGATCGGGGAAGAAGGGCCTTAGTCAGGGAGGTGACCAAGAACCCGATGGTCACTCTGTCAGAGCTCCAGCGTTCCTCTGTGGAGAGAGGAGAGCCTTCCAGAAGGACAACCATCTCTGCAGCAATCCGTCAATTAGGCCTGTATGGTAGAGTGGCCAGACAAAAGCCACTCCTTAGTAAAAGGAACATGGAAGCCCGTCTGGAATTTGCCAAAAAGCACCTGAATGACTTTCAGACCATGAGAAACAAAATTCTCTGGTCTGATGAGACAAAGATTGAACTCTTTGGTGTGAATGCCAGGCGCCATGTTTGGAGGAAACCAGGCAACGCTCATCACCAGGCCAATATCATCCCTACAGTGAAGCATGGTGGTGGCAGCATCATTCTGTGGGGATGTTTTTCAGCAGCAGGAACTGGCAGAGTAGTCAGGATGGAAGGAAAAATGAATGCAGCAATATATAGAGATATCCTGGATGAAAACCTGCTCCAGAGCGCTCTTGACCTCAGGCTGGGGCGAAGGTTCATTTTTCAGCAGGCCAACGACCCAAAGCACACAGCCAAGATCTCAAAAGATTGGCTTCAGAACCACTTCGTGAATGTCCTGGAGTGGCCCAGCCAGAGTCCAGACTTGAATCCGATCGAACAACTCTGGAGAGATCTGAAAATGGCTGTGCACAAACGTCTCCCATCCAACCTGATTGAGCTTGAGACTTATTGCAAAGAAGTCAAGTCAAGTCAAATTTATTTATATAGCCCTTAATCACAAAAATGTCTCAAAGGACTGCACAGGATTACAGTTACAAAATTACACAATTACCTGATCTTAAACTAGCAAACCAGCATGCGGGCAAGGAAAAACTCAAAAACCTCAGTGTGAGGAGAAAAGAGAAACCTTGAGAAAGGACCTCACATGTGGTAATCCCCCTTCCAGGATTGAACAGGGTGAATTACAATTAGCATTACTGTACACAGAATAGTAAACACTAGGTAAGATGTTGAAAATGTCCGGAAAGAGCATGACATCAACGACGACGCCAGCTGGTAAATGCAGGGGTTGACATGCTGCAGGTCAGACCCCGGTCCGCTGACCCATCCCAAATCATCCTTCTCCTTCGTATCAGCCAGGCAGGCCTCAGAAAAAGACAGGACAAAACAGAATACGAGGTGGGCATCAATCATATGCTTTGGAATAGAAGTGTGTCTTAAGCCTCAATTTAAAAACTTCCGTTGAGGTTGCAGATCTTATCACCAGAGGCAGGGCATTCCACAACACCGGGGCCCGGATGGAGAACGCTCTCGAGCCCGCAGACTTCTTGGCTCTCGGAATCACAAGTAGACCGGCATTTTCCGAGCGCAGACTCCGTGCAGGAACATAGGGGGAAATCAAATCAGAGAGATAAGAGGGTGCCAGCCCATGCAAACATTTATATGTTAATAAGAGAACCTTAAAGTCACATCTTAAGTGGACTGGAAGCCAGTGCAAGTTGGCCAATACAGGTGTAATATGCTCAAACTTTTTAGTCTTAGTCAAAAGTCTAGCTGCCACATTCTGAACCAGCTGCAAACTTTTAATGCTAGACATCGGGAGACCAGAAAGCAATACATTACAGTAATCAAGCCGAGAAGTAATAAACGCATGAATTAAAATCTCTGCATCTGATTGGGACAGCATTGAACGAATCTTCGCAATATTACGGAGGTGGTAGAAAGCTATTCTAGTAATATTTTTCACATGTAACTGAAACGACAGATTAGGATCAAATATAACACCTAGATTTTTGACCGAGTCACTATGGGTGATATTACATTTGTCTAGGTTCAGGGTAATGTTTGAAAACAAATGACGACAGTGAGCTGGACCAATAATCAACATTTCAGTTTTTTCTGGGTTAAGGCGTAAAAAATTATTTGACATCCATCTTTGAATCTCAGTAAGGCAATCCTCCAGATTTCTAAAACTTAAATGTCCAGTTTTTTCCAGTGGCACATACAGTTGAGTGTCATCTGCATAGCAATGGAAACTAATATTATACTTGCGGATAATGTCACCAAGCGGGATCATATAAATACTAAAAAGAAGGGGGCCAAGTACAGAGCCTTGAGGAACACCACAAGGGACATTAGATTGTTTAGAGGTCATATTGCCATAGTTAACACATTGCATCCTGTCTGACAGGTAGGACCTAAACCACGAGAGTACAGTTCCTGAGATACCAATGCGTTCTAGACGAATCAATAATATGTTGTGGTCGACCGTATCAAAAGCAGCGCTGAGATCCAGCAGCAGTAACATTGATGAGGCACCAGAATCTATTGTTAAAAGGAGATCATTGGTTACTTTTGCAAGGGCTGTCTTAGTAGAATGATTTGCTCTAAATGCTGACTGGACAGTTTCAAAAAGGTTATTTTCTGACATGAAGTCGTTTAGCTGCTGTGCAACGACCTTTTCAAGTAATTTCGCAAGAAATGGCAGATTTGACACTGGCCTATAATTACCTAGGCTTTCTGGGTCAAGGTTAGGTCGCTTAAGCGTGGGTTTAATGACGGCAGACTTGAAGGCTACAGGAACAATACCCGAGGATAGCGATATATTAATAATATTTAAAACTGATGGTCCTAAGATCTCAAACAGATCCTTCACCAGTGAAGCTGGAAACGGATCAAGCAGGCACGTAGTTTGTTTGGCCCTACTGACCATCTGTGTTGGATTATCAAGGGACAATTCATTGAAACTGGAGAATGTTTCTAAACAACCGCTGACACAGTCCATACCTAGCACCTCCACATCTTTGATATAGGAGGAGGAAACAGAGCGTTCTTTTAAAATTTCATTCCTGATTAGTTGAATCTTTTTATTAAAAAATTCCATAATGTCATTAGCAGAATGAGTGCAACCATTTGGGTTAAGTTGTTGTCTGATAAGTTTCGCCACTGTGTCAAATAAAAATTTGGGATTATTCTTATGTTCAACAATAATCTTAGAGAAATACGAAGCTTTAGCTGAGGCAAGAGCTACTTTATATTTCAGCAAACTGTCACACCAGGCCAGTCGAAAAACCTCCAGCTTAGTAGTGCGCCATTTTCGTTTAATTTTTCTGCAACTTTGTTTGAGTAACCTAGTTTCTTCAGTAAACCAAGGTGTATTCTTCTTGGGTCGGAATTTATACTTTAGGGGCGCCACAGAATCAAGAACATTTACCAAAGCAGTATTGAAGTTGTTTGTAAGTGAGTCAACAGACCCAGTGTACGAAGGGAAGGCTGCAGTTACCGTAGGTAATAATTCTTTTAAGGCTAACACCGTTTTAGGGCGGATATTGCGACTGCTAAAGCCTATATTTTCCTTATCACAGTAAACATTAAACAACACCTAACATTTAACAAAATAGTGATCAGAGATGGCATTAGGATACGGTAACACTGTAACATTTGAGGCTACTACGCCACGGGTCAGGACAAGATCTAGAGTGTTCCCATCTTTATGAGTTGGCACATCAACTATTTGATTGAAACCAAATGTATCCATCAGTGACTTAAATGCAATTGCAAGTGAATTTGATGGGGAGTTTATGTGAACATTAAAATCACCAATAATTACAACATTATCCGCATACGTAACTAAGTCTGTTAACAAATCAGAAAATTCTTCCAAAAAATTTGAGTATGGTCCAGGTGGGCAATACACAACAACTACATAAATTGGTGTTGACATTAAGGACCTTATAACAAGTGCTTCAAACGTTTTAAAACTAGTAGGGGTATTAGAAGTAAATTTCAACCTATTTTCCGATATAAGAGCAACACCTCCACCTTTTTTGCATGGTCGTGCCAAGTGCGCACTCACAAAGTTAGGGGGAGAAGCCTCATTTAACACTACAAACTCATTTGGTTTCAACCAGGTCTCACAAAGGCCAATAAGGTTAAGATTGTGTTCATTAATAAGGTCATTAACAAGTAAAGCTTTGGAGGCTAGTGATCTAATATTAAGAAGGCCAAGCTTCAGCACAAGAAGAATGGGCAAAACTGCCTAAAGATAGGTGCGCTAAACTTGTGGGATCATATTCAAAAAGACTTGAGGCTGTATTTGCTGCCAAAGGTGGATCAACAAAGTATTAAGCGAAGGCTGTGAATTCTTATGTAAATGTGATTTCTTAGTTTTCTATTTTAAATAAATTAAAAAAAAGTAAAAAGAAAACTTTTTCACATTGTCATAATGGAGTATTTTGTGTAGAATTTTGAGATAAGAGATTAAATTAATACAATTTGGAATGAAGCTGTAATATAACAAAATGTGGAAAAAGTGAAGCGCTGTGAATACTTTCCGGATGCACTGTATATTTGGAAAAGTATTGAAGCCATTTTTTATTGCTTTGTTCATTCATTTACAAGGTTGAAAACCAAAGAGAATACGTTAAATCAATATTGTTTTGTGGTTCCTTGTGTAATCTGGGACCCTTAACAAGTCCATTCAAAATTTTGTATTATACCAACCATCAAAACGTCACTTGACTTACCTAACTATTTCTCCTCAATTAGCTGGCTGCCATTACTAACAGAAGTTCACTAGGAAGCAATTTTTTAAAAAGAAAGAAAAAGCGGAGTGTCTGCTGTTGATGTGGGTGTCAAAGTAAAACCTGATCTCAAAACAAACATTGACACTCCTACTTAATTGGAAAAACAAATGTATTTATTTTGTCATTTTATTGCCATAATTCCCACATTCAATTGGGAAAACATGCCTGTCTTGCCACTAAGTGACATAATCATAATCAAACATGTAAACAAAATATAGATTACAAACAACACGGTCACCATCTATTTTATTATCATGGAAGCCTATACAAACTTATTTTATTCTAGTCTTATTAGCACAGGAAAAGAGATACACATAGTTGGGTATTCAATTAGGTCAGCATTTTGATTTGCATTGGGGGTAGGGTTACAGGGACATGAGCTGCCTCCAACTTTCCTTTCTCTCCTCCTCCTCCCTCAGAATACAATATTGAAACAGCTCATATGAGTTTGCGCACAAGCAGGGTTGGGTAGGGTTACTTTAACTTGATTACTATCAATTACTTTTGTATTACTCCAACACCAATAATGCTAATAAAAAACAAAAGAAACTAAATATGAATACAATTTTGACTCACAACACATGGTAAGCTTTCTCTCCTGTCTTTGATCTCCGGAACATAAAATGCGACAGAAACAAAATAAAAATAAATCCAAACAGCTTGCCAACATCATTTTTGCCGTTCTATGTATTCCGTTACTCCCCAAGCCTGCACAAAATTTAGTCATTTTATTCATATTTAGTTTATTTTGTCTTTTATTAGCATATTTGGTATTGGAGTAATCCAAAAGTAATTGAAAGTAATCCAGTTAAAGTAACCCTACCCAACCCTGCGCACAAGAAACATATCACTGAAACGACACCTGTTTTCCAATATACAAAAAAAGATAAAGTGATGTCAAACATGTGCATTGAATCCCATGGTAGCTCCGATTCAACTATTTAAAGTGATTTAATTGTCTGAGGTGGCTTTGGGATTCGTGAAAAAAAGGACATTCAAAGGTTGCAAGGAGCAAGAACGCCTTCCTTAGCCAACGTCCAACTCCTGATCGAGACAGTGGCCAAGTCGGTGGGATACAGCAAGCAACCTCAAAGCGCCTGTCGGGACAACGAAAGGACGGGTCCGCCAAGAACTACAGCTTCAAATCCCTGCATCTCATGGTTCTGATCCCGACCTGGCCTCTAGGACTCCAGCTTCACCGCCTTGAACATCATTCATTGGAAACCAACTTAAACCAATTCATCCAATGGATGATGACCAGATGAACAAGCATTCATTTGTATTTTACTTTGGGGCCTGTAAGTTATATATTTAGCTTTAAGGATAACATCATAAGTGGTTCACAGTAACTTTGAATAAAAACAAAATTATTTGAATTGATCAAAACGTATGACCTTGAATGGAGACAAGCAACAAGGAAGGAAAATGTAAGTTTATTAACTTTTGAATGCCAGTTCTGGGCTTAAATAATGTTCACTTACTCTCTCCAAATAGTTACCCTTCTCTTCATTCCACATATGCCTTTACTAACTCATGAAATAACATTATTCAAGGTGATCCTAAATGACTATATGTTCTCATTAAGTGTCTCAAATTATGATGTGATGGCATCTTTCTTTTCTTCTTTCTTGACTTTTTTCTTTCTTTGTCGTTTTCCCATGGATTTGCTTTAGTTTTTTCTCTATTAATTGTTTTTTTCCACTTTGTTTTTTTTCCTATTCTTTTTTTCCATTTGTATTCACCCCCCCCTTTTTCCCCAGAATTCTGGAAAACCAAATAAAAATAAATAAAATATAGCGTTTTGATCACTTTGAGTCTCCGTAGTTTCTTTTTCCTTGTGCTTTAGAGTACAGCGACATCTAGTGGTCCAAAATACACAGTGTCCCTTTAATGTAAGTGCAGCCCACAAAAATTATGGATTAAATTATTACTGATTGATAAGTTCGCATATTTTTTTTTTATCCACATACCTGTCAAACTGTATGTTTTTGCTGTACAAAGTACGTCTATTATGCATTTTGAGTACAAGAAAATCTGTACGGAAAAACACAAATTTGTCAATTATGGGTACCATCCGGTATACCTTGACTATGACGAAACGGTAAATCAATCAAGTCAAACGAGTTCGCCGCGGTAGCCTTTATCTCGGTACCGGGTTTTTTTCCGTTGCAAACGAAGCGAGCGGTTTGATGCTACTGTGCACATGCATCTGCCGCCTCGGATTTTATGTGGTAGTTATGTAGTGAAAGGAAGTCCGTCTCTTTTTAGAAAACCGGCTTTTTCGGCTCAACTCATTAAAGAGAGCCGGCTCTCAAACGGCTCACTTGCTTTGATGCATTATTTTACGAATGATTATGTTGTATGAAGAAGTTAAGAAAAAAAAGAAGTATAAATGGAGAAAATAAAAAAGGAGAGGTTTGTGGTTATCCCTTTAATCAGTATATTACCAACAATAATTTAATGCAGAAAATGAATAAATAATTTGAATAATAAAATGTATTGCTCTACTTAATTATATTTGCATGTATTTTTTCCTTCTACAGTGAACGTCCAAGCTACTTAATTTTTGAACTTTTTTTATAACAAACCTCATTCATGTCGAGCAACTCAGTATCTCACAACCAAATGTTAATTAACTATATGATATAACGAAACACATGTACAATATACATGTTAGACTACATAAATAAACATGTTTGAAAAAAAATATGGTGTAAGATGATTTTGTATTTTGTAAGGAAAAATACAATACAATACAATACAATATTTTGTAAGGGCATGGAGCCGTGGAGGTTGACAGGTATGCATCCATCCATTATCTGCACCGCTTATCCACAGAACGGTTACAGGGGTACCGGAGCCCATCCCAGCTATCTTCAGGCGCAGTGGGTACAACCTGAACTGGTTGCTAGCCAGTCGCAGAGACATATTCTCTGCGACTGGCTAGATCAGATGTTTTTAAAGTTTTAGATCTTATTTGTGGGGAATCACACTTCTCAGCCTCCCTGGTAAGGTCTATTCAGGGGTACTGTAAAGGACGGTCCGCCAGGAGGTCGAATCTCGAATTCAGGAGGAACAGTGTGGTTTTCGTCCTAGCCGTGAAACACTGGACCAGCTCTACACACTCTGCAGGGTCTTTGAGGGTGCATGGGATTTTGCCTGTCTGGTCTACATTTGTTTTGTGGACTTGGAGAAGGCATTCGACCGTGTTACTCGGGAGGCCCTGTGGGGGCTGCTTCGGGAGTATGGGATACCACACAGTCTTATCCAGGCTGTGCGGTCCCTGTATGCCTGGTGCCAGAGTCTGGGCTGCATTGCCTGCAGTAAGTCGGATTCGTTACCGGTGAGGGTTGGACTCCGCCAGGGCTGCCCTTTGTCACCGATTCTGTTCATATCTTTTATGGACAGAATTTCTTGGCGCAGCTTTGGCGGGGATGGAGTCCGGTTTGGGGGCCTCAGCATTGCGTCACTGCTTTTTGCAGATGAAGTGGTGCTGTTGGCTTCCTCAGGCCGTGATCTTCAGCTCTCGCTGGAGCGATTCGCAGCCGAGTGTGAAGCGGCCGGGATGAGGATCAGCACCTACAAGACCGAGACCATGGTACTCAGTCGGAAAAGGGTGGCATGCTCCCTCAGGGTTGGGGATGAGATCTTGCCCCAAGTGGAGGAGTTCAAGTATCTTGGGGTCTTGTTCACGAGTGAGGATAGGATGGAACGGGAGATCGACAGACGGGTCGGTGCAGCGTCTGCCGTCATTCGGACCCTGTACCGGTCCGCCGTGGTGAAGAGGGAGCTGAGCCGAAAGGCAAAGCTCTCGATCTACCGGTCGATCTACGTTCCTACCCTCACCTATGGTCATGAACTTCGGGTCATGACCGAAAGAACACGATCCCGGATACCCGCAGGGTGTATGGGTTTTCCCTTAGAGATAAGGTGAGAAGCTCAGTCATCCGGGATGGACTCTGTGTAGAGCCACTGCTCCTCCGCATTAAGAGGAGCCAGTTGAGGTGGCTCGGGCATCTGATAAGGATGCCTTATGGACGCCTCCCTCGGGAGGTGTTCCGGGCATGTCCCACCGGCCGGAGGCCCCGGGGGTGACCCAGGACACGCTGGGGAGACTATGTCTCTCGGCTGGCTTGGGAACGCCTCGGGATTTCGTCGGATGAGCTGGAGGAGCTGGCTGGGGATAGGGACGTCTGGGCTTCCCTTTTAAGGCTGCTGACCCCGCGGCCCGACGATAAGCGGAAGATAATGGATGGATGGATGGATCTTATTTGTGTACATTTTTAAAAGATATTTGAGGACAGTGGATTTTCCTTTTTATCAGAAGTTTTATACCCGAATACCCGACTCGACCCTACCTCACGACGAACTTGCTCAGAGTTTGCAAGTCCTGGTTGAATGCTTGTTTTTGCCCGCCGGACCTTCAGATGGCGCTGTGAATGTTCCATCGACCACATATTCGTGCAAACACGAAATCCCGGAAGTTGCTTGTTCATCAAGCAGTTGCAAAGATGGCTCTCGCTAATGTGCTGAATAATGATTGTGCAGGTTTTTCTTTTTCCAATCGTCAATCGGATCTTTTTGATTGTGATCCCGGACTAAGTGGTCTGTCCCTCGAAACTACATGTGGAGACAACAGTAGGTTTACAATTAGAAATCCACTTCTGGCTACGGACGTGGATGGAGTCGAGAGGAAAATTGAATTCCTGCATGGGACCACTACTTTAGCGTTCAAAGTAAGTAGCCTGATTCTAAACAAATGTATGAGAGACACAAACGCCTAAAATAGGCTTGCCTCTACTTGTTTGTTGGTATTATACAAACAAGACAGGACATTTTTTGAATTACAGCGCTATGAAACATTTAGCATGCTAGCTTTATGATAGTAAGTCAGTAATTATTTTATGTCCCTGAGTGTTGGATAGAAATAAGTTTTAATCGTCAAAAATATAGCCACATAAGCGATTACAGGAGTAAATTTGAATTAAAATTTTACATATCATCATACGTCATTTTGCCACGAAACGCTAAAAAAACTGGACTAAGTAATACGTCAAACTAAATTTTAATTTACTTCAAAGGGACAGTGTGTCTTATAATGTGCCTCCTGGTGGTTACAAACTTCAATCGTTAAAAACACAACATTGGTTACAAATAGGAGGCAAAAACATGAACTATCATCGTATAAACATTCTTTTTTTTAATATGTGGAGAAATTAGCGTTTATTTTACAGAACTTGAGTCTTCAATGGAGCTGATTTAATTCTTGTACATCTTGCTGCTACAAATACCCTTAAAACAAAAACCTAGCAAAAGGCTGGGCAATAAAATTTTAAGAAAAGTGCTGGTTTGTCAATTTTATTCTATGGTTTCTATTCTTCCTTGTGCTATTTAGAACTTATTTTCTACACGATACAGTGACATCTAATGGTTAATACACAACTTTAAGGAATTGTGAAGAATGAGTTTCATCAAACCCTTACTTGGCAGCTTACATGTCGAATAACAACAAACATTTAAGACCTCCAAACCCATTCAGTAGAATTAATGACCATACATAATGATGATATGGAGCTTTTCTGAGGCCTGACATTTTTCAGTGGAATTGATGCAGATTGGTTTAATTGTTATAATTATTTTACAGAGTTTGATAACTTTGGTATGTTCATGGCTGTCATCCTCTGCCGTTTTTATCTCAGTTTCAGCACGGTGTCATCGTTGCAGTAGACTCCCGGGCCACGGCCGGCTCCTACATCGCCTCACAGACGGTCAAGAAGGTTATCGAGATCAATCCCTACCTGCTGGGTACTATGGCTGGAGGAGCGGCAGATTGTAGCTTCTGGGAACGGATGTTGGCCCGCCAGTGCCGCGTCTATGAGCTCCGCAATAAAGAACGCATCTCAGTGGCTGCAGCATCCAAGTTACTTGCTAACATGGTGTACCAATACAAGGGGATGGGACTCAGCATGGGCACCATGGTATGTGGCTGGGACAAGAGAGGACCAGGTAAATACATACCTAATTATATCAGTTGTAACTGAATTTGGTTATTGTCCTATAATAGGATTTATAAAGGTGTAAATAAAGTTGTAATGTAATCATAGGATTTTTTGACATGTATATCATTTTTATTGCACATGAAATCAGATTATCTTTCAATTTAGCAATATATGTTGTTGTGATTCTATAGCATAATATCTAGTTAGTTTTAAAATCGGTAAAAATGACTTAAGATTATATATCCTTCAGCAATTAAATAGAACACATACAGTTGAACAGACGCTCCCCTTCTTACAACCATTCAACTTATGAAAAACGGTAAATACGAAAAA
This sequence comes from Urocampus carinirostris, assembly GCF_059441175.1. Taxonomy (NCBI): domain Eukaryota; kingdom Metazoa; phylum Chordata; class Actinopteri; order Syngnathiformes; family Syngnathidae; genus Urocampus; species Urocampus carinirostris. The sequence continues at coordinate 6,767,403 of NC_142349.1, read as the reverse complement.
AATTTGGGGTGTCAAAGTATTCGGACATTGCTGTTAGTTGGATTGTATAGTGTGTGCACCTTATTCCAAGTACAAGACAGTACTGTAGTGCTTCATTCCGCCGCTACCAGCGTGTGGCTCTGTGAGAAGTCACCCAGCATCCACCCGGAAGAAGAAATACGCTTTCTCTTCCTAGTTTGTGTGTAGACTTACTGCGTACGTGTATTGTATCTGTAGCGCGCTAAGAAATTTGACATTTTTATTGTTTAATATCTCGTGCATCCATTCAATATGGTTAGTGTAAAGTGTAAAGAAATGGGCGAGTCGTTTAATTTAAAATAAAAGTAGAATAAGAAAGATTGATGCGGTTTAAAAAAAATGGTTGCATCGCTTTTTTTGGGCCACTTTCTACCACGGAGGAGGAAGTCTCCTTACTCTTGAAGCTCATCTTCCAAAAGTAAGTTAAACTTAACTTTATTTATGTTTATAGAGCATATTATTTTATGAACTGTTTAATTTTAATACAAAACGATACTGGTTACGTATATAAACATACTTATATAAACCTTAAACATACAAAGTATAGCACTGAAGCAACTTAAGAACAAATTCAAGTACGATCCTATCTCGTTTTTAAGTAGGGCAGCGTCTGTATAAGTTCATCAAGATTGTATAAACAATTATATTATAGATTTCTGTGTCAGCAGAGGTTTCATCAACAGACTGTTTTTACATCTTTGACTGAATTTTTTTAAGAGTTAACAGGAACATTTTTAGGCCATCCATCATCTTGATAGGTGGAAAATTGTGCCTTGAACACAGCAGCAGTACGTCCCTAAGAATTTAGCGTGGCACTATAAGAGAGAGAGAGACAGAAAGGAGTTCTTTGAATCGACATAGCAAGAGTTTAGTTGTTTTGTTTAGTATTCACACATTGTTTTAGTATACATTTTCATAAACATATATATTTATATTAAAGCTTCTCCATTTCTTATGTTTTTATGATTTTATGTCTTGTTTTTATTTATTATTTCGTTTACAACTTTTTAAATTGTATTTTTTTTCTTTTATTGTTTGTACAGTGTCCTTGGGTGGCCTGAAAGGCGCTTTTAAATAAAATGCATTATAAAAAAAAGGGGGTCGGGGCAGCGAGAAAGAAACCAAGCCTCTCCTTCGGTTTTGAGCTTGGCCTCAAGATCTGAGCTAAAAGGGCAAAATAAAATGATGAATAAAAAGTGAAGAAGGCAAAAAAAAAAAACATTTTTTGTATGTTCATTTAAAGGTTCATAACCTAAATCTTAAGTACACAGGAAGGCTTTCATGCTTTACGCATTAGACTACCAACCACTTTTAAAAAACAAATCTATCGTTTTTCAAATACCAACAAAAAAATCTACTCCAGACCAGTGTTTTAGTCTACAGTTACTTTATTTTGAAGGGAGACTGTCTTTGTGCTAAATAATCCGCTCCAACGATTGCATTACATTTACGCTTTGGTAAAATCTTTGCCACTTACACTTTTAAACATGCACAATTTTTTGTTCTTTTGTTGTTGTTTTTTTAAAATATCCTGGAGACTGATTGTGTTTCGTGCGCAAAAAAATCTACCGCCTTTTAATCTAAAAAATGGCAAGATTGTTGCTTATGTATAGTCAACAGTCTCGTCTCCTGCACTCCGCATACACCTACGTCACCGCGACTGCCTCATATAAACTCACGTTTTATTTCGTAACTTACTTATCCTTCGACTGAATGTTTTATGTTTTCAGTTAGCACAAAAATGTGTTTTATAGTTATTTAAGGTTTATTTAGATGCTTTTAGAAAATCGTGAACAAACGAAATAGTTTTTAATTATTTCATATCAGGAAAATTTGCCTGTTACACGAGCAATTCGAGCTACGAGGAAAATCCTGCAACGAATTAAGCTCGTATCAAGAATTACCGCTGTATGTCTAAGTCGAGGCCCATGATTTATTTTTGTATCACACACCAGGAATTACTTTTCCTTAAAGACGGTGTTTTTGTTTCATAGATATTTGCACTTTATTCTATTCCAATCCTAATATATTTAAACATTTCAGTTTTAGTGAATTATAGAAAATGTTTATTTTGTTTTTGAACTAAATTTAGCCCACTTTTGCTAAAATGGAAACTTTTGTTCACTGAAGGGGCCTGTATAATATTGACGTATTTCATTAAATGTTCATGTAACCGAGATTTTCATACCAGAGAAATGAGTCTCTTGTGCCTGTTGAAAGTCCGATGTTACTGACACATTGCTTTAATTAATTCTATTGGAAAATAATTGTTGGGGTTTAGGTAAGTCCAATTAGTGCTCAATGACTACATGCTCATTTGAAAATTTGTCAACATTCCATCTGCCCTGCCCTCGGTTTGTAGCCATTTTTTCCTTTGTCTCTTAATCCATTTGACTTTGACACCCTTGAAAATTAGGATGTATATGTAGCTGGCAGAAATGACCACAAGATGGCACTTATGTTATGTCTTTTAAGTGGTTACCTATATCAGTGGAAAATCCTGCCACTTTTGATTCCCATGAACGGCTGTACATCACTGAAGGTACATAAAGAGTGCTCTTTAGTGACACAATAATGGCAGATCGATACTGCTGGGTCTGCTGGCCAGTGAGAGAGGCAGGAGGGGTGTTGAGTCCCAGCACTATACAACTGTTGCACATATTTCTCCGTCATCGAGCGAGATTGCTGTCAGCTTGTGGAAGCAGAGCCAGGCCTGTCCACAGTCAGTTTTTGTTTATTTTCTTTCCACTTTTATTGGCATGCTTTAAACTTCCAGACATTCAAATGAAAAAAATACATATTCTGTTTTTTCAATTGTGCTTTTTAAATTCAGTGGCTAAAGAGTTACAGTTATGGTGTATGAATTTAATCATCTCTGAACCAATGGGTAGTTTATAATTGACTTATGAGAAAACTACAATTCAAAAGTAAGGCGTATAATAAACATTAAACGAGTAAAATGTGAGAGGTTGCGCCACAATTTATTTAAACCTTTGCTGACTCCATACCTGACAGTAGAGCCTAAACTAACCATTATTTTAATTGTCGACTAGTCACCAAATGTTGAAAGGATTATTGGAATAATCGGTTGATTTTTAAAAATATATATATAATTATGTGGGGGGAAATATTTAAGAAACACGAGAAATGTGTACAGTGAAAATTATATTTTACATACTGCAGATTTGTAAAAATATTAAATACAATTCTAAAACCAATCAGGCAAAGTGCTTAGTCGGTAGTAATAAATCAATAGATAAACCTCAGTCCATTTTTTAGCTACTGGTGAAAAAAATATATTTTATTTTATCCCTGTCTACCAAGAAATTGGCTCATCAGCAGTGGTAGAATGGCAAATAAAGCAATTATGTGCGTTTTGTCAAGTGCATTCAGTGGTCTACTGCAAAGTCTGTTGTAAAAGAATGTAGCGATTCTCAGCAGTTTGAAATCAAACGTTTTTTTAAACAGAAATTTGTTCTTCGGACTGCATGCATTTGACTTCAAATATGTTTTTTAGGCACAGTCTGTTCTAATGCTCAAGATCTCTTTTACAGCCAAATATACTCGTATAAAGTGTACAATGCATCTCATCAAAACTGTATTGGCTTGAACTTTACTTAGATCTTACCGAGGAGAGTCAGACTCCGTTTTGTCATCTGTCTGACGTGCTCTTTAAATGCTGGTGTGTCACCGATCTACCGCCATGATAAGGCGGGCTTTGCAAACTTTGCAAGGAGTCTTTTTTTACCGGCCGTATGCAGGCTTAAATGTTCTCAAACAGAAGACATTTTTTTTAGACGTCGATGCTGTTGACTCCGCCTTTTCTGTATGTTTATGTTATTGACATAAGCGCTGTTTCGCATGTTAATGTTGTGGTGCCTCTAATTGAAACGGTGTCTTTCGACAATAGTCCACAATAAATTTTATTGTCGACTAGAATTGATTTTTGTCAACCGCGTCGACTAATCTTTTCAGCCCTATTGAAGGGTTAGGCAAATGGTAATGAGTTAGAAGTACAGAATTCAAAAGAGAGGGTTGATATCAACAGACATCGAGTACAATGTGAGGCGTTGAACTACGATCATTTTAGTTCAACGCCTCACATCTGACGTTTAAAGTCCGTCACTCACATCCACTGCTAGTCGCAAAATCCTGCAGCCAATTACACAATCTATGAAAACAGTGTCTTGTCACGTTTCCCAGTCCTAATGGAAGGATCCCCTATCCTTCCGGTTAAAGCACACATCTACTGTGTTCTACCTTTAATGTGGTTTCCAGTCTAAAGATGAAAATTTAGTTTGTCCTTACAAAAAAACCCACAGATGTGGGAAGTGATTTTTATTTTTTATATTTCTGATTCTTTTTGTGGGCCTCCTCATCCTCTTTCATGTGTGGTACTCAACACAAGAGGCTTCCTGTTGCTGTCCGCCAGCACCATTGTTTATAACAAGTCCTTAACAGTTTTCAATTGGAACAGGCAGGTGTCAGAGTGGCAATTTTACCCCATGTATAGGCAGCGGCCGATTATCAAGGCAAAAACGACAGGCTGAGGAAGCTGCAATTTGTCAGCTGAAATGAATGGTGAGCTAGAAAAGTGGCTCTCCATAGCGCTAATAGTCTGTCACTAGTTAAGCACTGAATGTGCAATCTGTGGGTGTTTTGTCGATTTTTTTTTTTCCCGCCCCTAGTGATAGCTGTGTATATTTGGCTGAACAAAAAAAAAATCACACGATTTCGCTTTGGAAAGTGTCATTGAAGCACTTGGCTGTTTCATAAGCATTTATTTCCAACTGCAATTTAGTGGAGGAGTTTGTTATGTAGACTAATTGAACATTTCTTCCCAAAAATGGCAATGGTTTTGGGGTAAATGGTGCCCCTATTTCTGTAGATGATTGTTGACTAGGCAGCGCAGTGGTTAGCGCGTGTGCGGCACAGTTCTGAGATCATGAGATCGAACCTCCTGTGTGGAGTTTTCATGTTCTTCCCGTGAACCCCGGTGTCCTCCCACAGTCCAAAAACATGCATGTTAGGTTAATTGGCCGGTCCAAATTGTCCCTAGGTGTGAATGAGCTGGTGAGCAATGGCTGGCAACCAGTTCAGGGTGTCCCCTGCCCACTGCCCGAAGATAGCTGGGATGGGCTCCAGCAACCCACGACCCTACTAAGGATAAGCAGTGCAGATAATGGATGGACGGATGGATTGTTGACTATGTGACGCCCAAGACGTGTGACACCTGTTGACTTTACGTACATGTGGAGGTCATAAACTTGAGTAAGTGCTTGCTAGCAAGTGTGAAAGGTACATAATGTCTGCTGGCCTTGTTTGTGCTCCTCTAGGTGTGTGGTGCATCGAACTGCAGATCAGGCTGCTGGTCGATAGTTAATTTTTGGCAGGTTTGCAGGGGATCAATAATTCCCCGAGATGGGCCCCAGGGTGTAAAATGATGTGGCTCGGGCATCGTCAGCAGGTCCCGCGGTTTGCTTCATTTGACTTTGAGTGGATGCAGCTGTTGCATCTTCCGTCTTCTTTTTGGAAAGGTTGCAGCTGCTCTTATTAGCACTGGAGGAAGCAATGCGCACACGTGTAATTTCGCTCGAGATAAAACTTCTGGTCAACAGCGCCATACTCATCTTAGCTCTGGGGCTACATGTGGGGGGAAAAAACTTAAGAGTGAAAAAGAGAAAGGAGGAATGACAATAGAAAGAGAAAGAGAGAATGAGGCCAAAAGATTGTGAGTGAAATGGAGAAAAATAGAGGGAGAAGAGGGAGGAGGAAAAAAGAAGGCGAGAAAACATGAGAGAAAGAGTAAGAGAAAGAGAAAGAGGGTGGGCGAGAGATAGAGACACAGAAAGAAAAAATAGACAGGGCAATAGACAAGAATTAAGAGAGAAAAAAAGTGTAATCGGAGAGAAGAGAGATGAACAGTGAGAGAGATAGAGAAAAAAGATAGAGAGCGAGACGCAGGGAGGAAAAGGGAGAAGTAAAAGACAGACAAATTGAAAAAAGAGTGAGAAAGAGAGAAAACAAAAAGAAAGGATGAAAAGTATAGTCACAGTTGCATTTGAGATGGCTACTGGCTTTGTCAACATCAAGTGGACATATTAAAAACTGCAGCTCATGTCTTGTAAGAGGGATTCTATCTGTTACCGGCCTGATCTGGCTTGTGGGATACATATTTGATACCCCTGCTGTGAGTGTTCAGACGGCAGTGTTCTGACCAAACTGCTTTCTCCTTAGGACTCTACTACGTCGACTCAAACGGGAGCAGAATCTGCGGCGACATTTTTTCTTTGGGATCGGGCTCTGTCTACGCCTACGGCGTGATGGACAGCGGCTTTCGTCAGGATCTGAGCGTGGAGGAAGCTTGCGAACTCGGCCGCCGCGCCATCTACCAGGCCACGTACCGTGACGCCTACAGCGGAGGGCAGGTCAACCTCTACCATGTCCATAGTGAAGGCTGGACCAGGATCTCCCAGGATAATGTGCTCGACCTGCACCATAAATACAATGATCAGGCGTAATTTGTCAAATTTAACTGATCAGGTTTGGGACTGAGATGTCTTTTTTTCTTCTGTACCCAAAATTGAAGTTCTGAAATGTCTTTCTGATTAATAAAAATAATTTAAAAAAGATCATCCGGTTACTGCCTGCTTAATTATTTTGTTACATTAAAGTAATGGTGTGACTTTTGCTTCTAGGTAGTCAAGATCCTTACAATAATATCCCCAAATTAAGCTTGTGCTGTATCAGGTTTTTAACAAGAAAAGCTTTTGTAATAACATTCCAATGTTCTCACATCTTTATTTTAAACACCAAATAAGATGAAAAAAACCCCACTAAAAATGAATAAATAACTCAGAAATAAATAATACAAGAGGAGATATAATCGACAAAAGAAACCACATATAGTATAGTTTTTAACCAGTTCAGTTGCCTGTATAAACTGTTCTTAAACTTGGAACTTTCTAAACATGAGCGGAACAGTGAACATGAACTTTTCTGAACATGGCTTCTCTTCCCTACTCCTTGCTGGTAGCCAAATAACCCCCCAAAACGATTAAAAAATTGACTGAAAACAAAAAAAAAACCTCAAAATGGCAATCAATAACCTGGAAAATGGGCAAACGACCCAAAAAATCCCACCCAGGAAATCACCAAAAAATGAAAAGTACCGTAGAAGTAATAACCCTAAAATGTAAAGATTTGAACAATGCATTAAAGTATGAAAAATAGTACAAAAGCTAGTAAAAAGTGTTGAAATAGAAATAAGTATGAATTTTTCATTCATGACAAATCTTTTGTGTACACAAAAAAGCCCTGAATGGGCGAGCTCGCCCGTGTGTGCCACCATATGGATCAATTTTCATAAATACTTAACGGCAGAGTGACAAAAAAACAACGCCTTACACACTCCTTTTTCGTTTGTAGACCAAACAAAATAAGAATAGACCCGTTATAACATCAAACGAAGTTTTAGGTATCCAACCATTTTGGCCAATCATCTACTGCCGTGTTTACGCGTGACGTTAGAACGAAAACTGTTAATCGATTTTGATTTCTATAGCCATCAAAGACACTTGATGTATTAATATAAAGTCTCACCCGGAGAAAGTAAACTTAATAAGCTCACATAAATGTTTAGTGTCATCTATTTTCTGTTACTATTTACAGTTATCGTCGACCATTAGGCAAGGGTGGAACACCGAAGCCTTCTATGGCCCGACTTTATGTTCTGCATTTATTAGCAGAAGTTGTTCTGTCTCCATAGAGCGCCTTAATTGCGTACACCATCCTCTGTAATTGTACCCCCTCTGTTGTTACTTTGACCCCCAACCTCAGCCCCCTCATGATGATATTCATCTCCCCCGCTCTGATTGCATGAATATATATTTTAATTGGTAGGGAGATATCTAAATTGTACACCCACCATGCAGTAGACTGAATACAACGGTAGGCTGCCCTGCCAAGTTGTTTTACAATATAACGACCTGCGATGGCAGTGTGTGCCCCTTCACTGCTTTTTATGGCCAGGAATAAACTGGATGGGATAAATCCAAAACCAAACCCTATCAAGCCATAGTTAAAAACTAGTTTCACAGGTGACCAGTTAGCAGATGGAATGAGGGCAGGTTTATTTTTTCTTGATGAGATGGGCTCATCCCAGATTTGTTACCGGGACAAAGGAAGAATAATGAGGCAATAGCACAACACGAATTGTATGTGGATGGAGATGAAGTCGAATGGAAATAACGTAGTGACAATAATGACTATGAGAAAGCAAAATATTTCCAATGGGAAATAATTATTTAAATGAAGCACTTCATTTCCTATTTGTGCATATTATGATTATTTTTTATATAGGTCACCTGTATTTAGCGTTTGGAAAAATGAATTTCGCAAAGGGAGGCGGACGGCACTTTGAAGTCAATTTCAGTCAACGCAAGAACGCGCTATAATGTCTAAATGACAGTCCCCAGAGATGAATGGAAATGAGCTGGATTAATTTGCTTAATTCTTTTTCAAAGAAACACATTTTAATCAGAATACTAATATTACAGCTCAATGTACTAAATCAGTGTTTCTCAACCTTTGGGTCGCGACCCAAAAGTGGGTCGCGTGTCTGTTTTTAATATGTCGCTGGCCCTTCCCTTTGCTATACAATGCTACAAAGATAAAATAAAGTAACCTCCTCATTTTAACATCCACTCTGCTGCCCTCACTGGCAGCAATTTTTGACCTGTTATTTTCATTCACCTTGGGCAAGAAAAACAGAAAAACGAGCAGCTCGACGACACATATTTGCTCACTCGGTCCCCGCTTAGCAATAGTAGACTGTTGAATAATGGAACGCAACCAAAAGAGTTGCCGACTCCAAATGCGAAACAGTTAATGTACATTTCAAAACCAATTTGATGAAATGAATTTAAATACATATATTGTGTAGATGTATGCACGTATATTTCTTCATAAACGAGAAAAAATGGTTAGGTCTTCAGGATCAGCCCCATTGGCCAATTTACTAACACAATGCGGCCCCCGCCTAAAAAATTTGCCCACCCCTGGTATAACAGATATTCATTTATTTCCGGCATTTTCATCCAACCTATTACAAACTCCCATCCACCATTATCTTTTTTTCTGTTCCCCGAGTGCCAGAAAGTTTTGGACATTTTGACAGGCTTAAAAAGACCACTTGGGTCATTTGCAGTAGTAGCTGAAAAGTCTGGGAAGATGGAAAAGTAGTGGGAGGTTGTGTCACATTTTGAATCCTTGTTACGTTTGCATTTTAAGAGGTGATAATAACTTAGTTTCAGATTTTCAAGGCTGGGTTATGACAATTCACAATGCCTCATTATATGTTCAACAGTGAAGTGGGGTTTTATCCAGTGAGGCACAGTCAGATTTATAAAATAACCAAACGTATTATTCACCATTTGATTGGCAGAGCAAGAAAGTAATATATAAACCGCAATATAGAAAAAGTGTTTTGTTACCTTAATTTTTCAATGAAGTCCATGCGCTGCTTCTTTTAAATAAAACTATCAATAGATCAGGGTTCATACGGGTGCTTGAAATCTTTGAAAGTGCTTGTATTTTAATTTTGTGCTTTCAAGGATTGTAAATTGCTTGAATTTTCGGTGAGGTGCTTGTAAATGCTTAAAATTGGTGCCATATTTCTACAGAAGTTAGCTTAAAAATGAGGCTGACACAGCTGCTGGCATTAGCTTGTATGGTAGGGTCCTATGAAGATTCTTCATCCCCTACAGGTTGGCCCTAAACAGGGCACTTTTAAATGTATATTAGTGCGTTATGGACATTTATTATGGGCCATGCAAAAAATTTAAATTTAGGATTTTATCATTTTCATTTATATCAATGTATAATGCATTTTTTTCTGCAGCAGACGTAACATAGCAAATGCTATCATGAGGTGAAGGTTGCATGTGTGTCTGTGTTGGGTGTTTTCTGACCATCTGTGTGCGCGACTGTGATAGGCTGGTGTACAATGTCAGTCAAACAGCATGATGGGCCCAATAATCAATGTGGCCACCTAAAACAAATTGCGAAGCACGACAACAGCTAGCTCGTTACATTGAGAAGAAATTAATCAATTTGATTGAAAAGTCAGAAGAACGCAAAGACATGCTGATCAACCGCAGGTGCTCTGTGAATTGTTATTGGGTTCAGGAAGAACTGAGGCAGCGTCGGAAAAAGCGCATTAGCTGTGCCGCATACCTGGGCTACTTTTAGAGCTAGGCTAGGTAACAACTCTCACAAGCTACCCCTGCCAAGTCTGTATCTTACAAATGGCAGATCCATTACCCATGAAATGGATTACCCGAAGCACAAACTCTTTGGAAACCGCTACATTTGGGACAGTTGTATTTTAATCAGCGCGGAGATCTGGCTCAACCCAAGGATACCCCATGCAAGCATGCGGCTAGCCAGCCGCTTTCTAAATCGCTTTTTTACACCAAAAGTAGAGGCCCTCCAACTTTGTTTGTACTCTTATGCCCCTGTGTTTGGTCAATCATGCAAAAAGTCTCAGATGAGGGTTGATCACCAATTTTATAAGCACAAAAGTTGTTAAAAACTTGTTTATGGTCCATTACCTTTACAAGGAGCTACTGTTGGTCATAACTCATGCCCGCTGTACACACACAACTGACTGAAGATGCTTTCTAACAAAGTTGGACTTATTGACCGGCTAAACTTGCTCTTGAGCCACATGGGGGTCTTCGACGCTCCCTAGTGACTGACTGTCACTTTATAAAAAATGTTTAATAAAGGAAAAAGGGCAAACACATTCTTTACATTTTGCAATAAATATAGAAACAATATGTGTTTCCTTTCTTATAAGGATTATATAAGGCTTTTAATTTTTTGCATCTCCAGACATATTTTTTTGTTTATTTATTTAGTTATGGCTCTTTGAACATTTCAGTTTGGCGACCGAAAAGTAAACGAGGTTTTCCATAACGACCACATGATAGCGACAAAATATCATTGGTATTAAAGTGGATCGTGTCTTTAACCAATACTGTTGTGCAATAAAGCAGAAAGATTCTATGTAAAATTAATACTTGAAAGTACGGGAGTTATTAGTAAAAAAATGTTTATAAAGTACAGTACAGTACTGATTTGTTAAACAAATATTCAAGCATTAAAATTGGGGTTGTCTTTGGTTTCAATATATATTAGAGTATTAGATAAATTAATAAAGGGATAAATAAAATATAGGTTTAATAAGTACCCTAGACAAAATATATCTTGGAGTCCCCCTGCCGTTTTACCACCACCCCTAATGTTGAGGCACAAGGTTTAGGGTTTGTTTCACGACAATCACAGATTCAAACTGGAAGGCTTAAAAATGATGTATATTGAACATGTAGTACATCAAATTGAACTTTACATTATAAACCAGACATGAGGGATAATATCAGTGAGGAGAAATTACACGACCTACTTGAGCTGTGCTTAAGATAGCACCACCTTAATTGTAATTGTATTCGTAGGAACATATTACAATCATTATATTATGAACTATCTGCTTTTAAAAAGTGGTAGAGTAATGCACCATGTTCTAACAACATTTGAGTTACAATATTTTATTAATGAGGTGTTACAGTACTCATTATTGAGAAAATCAAATGTGTTCCAGGAATGCCTTCCTTTAGTAATGCGTTACCCCAAACACTGGTCTTAACTGCTTTCCTGTTGCCCACCCTGAATATACTCTCGGTGTCGTCTCATCAGCTCGCCCTAGTCCTCGATTGTACACGGTTCTTGACAAACAACAAAGCTGGCGTCCGCATAATTACATTCGCCGTCCCCGCGCATCCCCTTCCTCACCGGCGCGAGGAATTCTCAGCTTCGCCTCATTTGAGAGGCTCCGTTTTTCATCCCTGTGATGACTGTCATCCTGTCGCCATCCCGCCATCTTGCTCCTTCAGACTGTTCTTTTCTTCCACAAACAAGAAGAGAGAGAAGTTGTTGCACATTTGCCCGGATTTGGTGAATTTGGCAACGCAAAAGCAACGATTGATGCCCTTGCACATTTATTTATTTTCTTTATGCTGGGGTTTTGTGTATTTCCTTGCCCTCATGTTGGTTTTAAATAAGGGAATGATCTAATGGTACGCTGTAGTCTGTACAGCTCTTTCATAATTCGTGTGATTATGGTCTATACAAATAAACATAACTTGACTTGACTAGCCTGTGGCTTTTATTAAGTTTCGGTCAGCAACTTGCAATCGGGGGAGGCAGGTGAGGCTATGCCTCACTTGTCTTTGTAGAAATATATTAAATATATTTAATATATTCAAAATATATTAAATGGTTATATTTAGTTTTGAAGAATATTTTTTTGGTGTTATCTTTTTCAAAAGCGCTCAAATGAGCAATGAAAGGAAGCTGACGGACAATTTATAATTATTTAATAAGTAGCGATGGACAAAATACAATTACATCACATGATTGAGGATTTTTTAAAGCCAGCAGAGAAGGCTTTGCAGGCTCTGACGCCCCACAACTGGTATAATCTTACGACTCATGGCAGAGGGCGATAGTGAAACTAAGAATTCTGATTTGGTGCACACCTCAGCCTCAAAGAATAGTTAGTGATAGGATCTTCAAGCTAAAAGCAAGTCATTTCTTTCTTGTTGCATGGCCTTTTCTCTGGTTGAAGATTGCTTTTATTCATAGTCCTTATTTGTAGGTCAAGGTAAGACAACATAATATCTTTATTCAAATAGAGTTCATATGTTACTTTGTCTGTCTGCCAATCAAACAACAAAGAAGATGTAGGTTGATTTATTTGGAAATTTGACTCTTGGTCACCAGCCACGAACCTCACTACACGTCACTGGTTTCAGTGGACTGTGTTCTTTCAGCATGAACTGAGTGGCTTTATCCAAAACAGCTTTTGGTGCTCTTGATTATCATCATGATACTTAAGAGTGTAAGCCAGGATAAGGGTAGGATCACCATACAATTAGTGTAGAATATGACTCAAGATGGCCAGGGGCGGTTGTCTGTTTATCCTTTGTCATGACACCTTACTGTGTAAACTGTTCCTGTCAGTTTGTTTCATTGTCAAGAACGACTGTCCTCGCCTTCTGGGCAGCAAAGGCGCGTTAAGGAAACAAGAGGCCTATACAGGCAACAGTAAAGGCGATGGTCACTTAACTTACTGCAGTCTTACTGCCGTATTCATTTATATTGCTTTGCTACCTCTCTCATGGGGCTGCCCTCCGGGGAGCAAGAGAATTGTAGGTTGCTGTTGAGGCGCTCTTTTCCTTTTTATGCCTTTCAGTGTCTTTTGTTTTTTACACCATATTTTAGTTTTTTTCATCTGATATTCAACATGACATACTTTCAAGGTGAGTTTAGGGAATTTTGAGTTTTAAGGATCTGTATGCAATTTGGAACTTTGTTTCTCTCTGCCGCCATCTACTGGTTTGCTTTATCATTGCAGCTTCGGTCAGCTCATTCATGATACGTTTGCAAGTATGTGCCATTTTCAGATGCGCTAGAATGAACGCTTCTTTTGAAATTTTCTTTGGTTTTTTGGTTTGGCGCGTGGACACTAATTGCTTTCACTATTTACACACTAAACTGTCAAATAGAAATTTAAAAAAAAAAGTGCCCATTCCCCGAACCTAATGTGTTCCCCCCCAAACAGCTCTGCCAAACGTAAAAGTATATAGGCACAGTGAAAAATAATGCATAACAGCTCTTTGACCTCAGTTGGACATTGTTAACACATACTTATCCAGTGGCTACTCTACAATAATGACAAGGTAAATTAGTACCTTGATTGAACTAGATTTTCTGGAATCACAAATATTTTCTCCTTTAAAAATAACCGTAAATCAATTAATTTGTTCCCACTCTCCCCAAACCATCAAAGCTAACCACAAAAAGGTATAAAACACGTGTTACTGATTACTAAAAACACATTTTAATAGTAATTAGAGAAAGAAAACAGTAACAAGATATACAAAATAATATGAACAAAATAAAAGGCCATGGAGGTATTCGACAGTTACTAATGGAGGTTTATGTGTGGGGGTGGGGAATGAGGGATAGAAGTGTGGGAGGAGTTAGGAAGCACAAGAGATTCAATTCAATGTGAATCAACACAAAGGCACGAATAAGGTCTGGATAGCGTAAAACATGTCTTAACTGGGACAAGTTCATGCTGGTGGTGAACAGTCTATAGATGTAGCTTCAGGAAATTCCAGTAACTATTGATACTTTTTTGGAAGACTATAAATATAGTACCTCTCGAGGGATATGACCAGGGTAGATAGTTCGATAGATAGTCCTGTGACCTATTTCATGATTTCCATCCGTCTGCCTGCCGTCCGTCCATCTATCCATCCCTCAATCCCTTAAGTCCTGATCTTGCCTTCATCAATGTGACCCCCACATCCACCAAGAAACACTAGATGTTAAATGGAGCCATTAATTACCAACCCCAGAGCTCGTTACCTCCGCTCAGCCCTTTCAGCTTCCTGGCTCTTCACTGACTTCGTAATTGTAATTTAGCCACAGGCCCAGAGGGTGAGGGTAATAACAGAGGGTCGCCGTCCAAACGGGTGATCGCCCACTGATAGATGATCCACAGGGCTGGAAGTGACAGAAGTGATGTTAAGGGTGTCGAGAATGATCAGGGAGTAAGTGACACATGGTTCTGGTAGTGGAATTGTGTGCAAGAAATATAATTCATGGCTCCTCTTGTTATGATGTGATGGTAGTGACAGTGAACCGATGTAGGTGAGGTAGGAACTGCAGGTGTAGGTGCTCAAAACAAGGACAGTAATTATTGACAAAATCAGGAACAAAGTACTAAACAAACAAGTAGGCTTAAGGATGATTGGGCACAGGTATGCAATAATTGTCCAGTTCAAAACACCATTTGGGGCCCTCTGGTGGCGGGAGGTATGCTAGACCCGAACGCCTCTTTCCATGACTGAGACAAACCCTAGAAATGTGTAACAACATATTGGAAGTTCAAAACTGTTGCTATAATGAGAGTGGATTGCTGATGAACTATATCGTGGCAATTGCAGTTTAATTGAATTGCAGTACTTTGCTAACTAATAACATTACCTCATTAGAGACACCATGACTGATCAATATATTGTGCTGTTGCTGAATTGAGAAGATTTAGGTAAATGGCTGTTTGCTATTACCCCACGCCCCCTGCCCCTTGTTTATCCCACAGTATAATTGCCTGCATCATAAAATTCTCGTTTGTTGCTTTTATGTGTGTCCAGCAGACAATCACTGTTAAATACTTAGTGCCAGATGTTTTTATTGGACTGGGCAAAATGTTACTATTTGGTATCAAATATATTTTTAGTTCAAACCTTAAAGATGGGTGAGCTATTGCAAGTTATGGTTGTTTAAACATAAAATTAAGTCTTGGACAAACTTATAACATTGCCTTGGTAATCCTTCAACATGGATGGAAATGCAACAGTCTCATGGAGCTTATGGAACGGGATGCAGGAAACCCGGAAGTTGTGTTCTTTTGCTACACTTTTCAATTCTTAGCTCAAATAAACACAATATTTATATCCATCCATCCATTATCTGCACCGCATATCCTCAGTAGGGTCACCGGGGTGCTGGAGCCCATCACTGACATCTTCGAGCAGTGGGCAGGGAACACCCTGAACTGGTTGCCAGCTAGTTGCAGGGCACACAGTGACAACTCACTCGCTCATTTACACCTAGGGACAATTTGGACCAGCCAATTACCCTAACATGAATGTTTTTGGGAATGTGGGAGGAAACCGGAGTGCCCAGAGGAAACCTACGCAGGCTATGGGAGAACATGCAAACTCCACTCGGGGAAGCTGCAGTAGCTAGACTTCAACCAAGGGGCTGTGCGCTAATCACCCAGCCACCATGCCCCAATTCATGTATTTTTATGATCACTTTATAATTAAATATAACATCTCTAAATAATAATTGTGAGCTTCTGAAACGATCTCCAGCCCTCCAACTAAGGCAAACTTATGCCATGGATTTTCCGGTGAGGACATTTTTTTTCTACCATTTGGCCCCAAAGCTAAATTGAGTTTGACAACCCCTGTTCTAAGTGGATTTACAGGCGCCAGATTTTGAAGTCACGTTACAAGCAAATGTGTTCAGTAATTAATGTGAGGGATCCTGAGTGAGTAAAGCGTAATAAATTCTCACATGTCTTATTTCTGATCCCGGGCACAAGTGCTCCCCTTTCATCTTTGCGCCAGGCAGTCAAGGGCCAGCACTGATGCCAGCCCGAAATATGGCTTTCTTCTATTATTCATCCCTAATGGTGCGTGTTTCAAAAGTACCTGCACTATGGATGATTCCACCTGCTACCACTGCGTTTTTTTTCATGCTTGCAATTGGTGCAAGCATCAGCTAATGTTCTGTCCCTTTTCTTAATGCTTATCCATTAGATCTGACACAAAGTTTTTTCCCCCTCACGCCAAACCTTTTACTCTAAAGAGAACAAATGGCCTTTCATCTTAATTTTAGGAGTTTTTATTGAGCAGTTTTCTTATTCTTAAAATACTTTATGAAATGCATTTCTGTACAGTGTGAAGTGGCAGTTGTTGGAGAGATGCTATTGCAGTATGTTTTCAAGTTAGTGTTGAGGTGTTTTTGAGCCAGGCATTCCTCTAGCCTCCGAGCTCTACTGGTAAAGAGCACTTTGTGTCTTTGTTTCATCTTAACGTTTCTCTTTGCAGTTTTGTAAACATTCTTCCAAATATTTCCCACAGCTATTCAAATAAACATGAATGTTTTTTCAACGAAAGCTGTTCTGAAGCCTTCGGTACCTACCAACACTGTTATGCTTTGATGGTGGACCCATACAGGAGAAGCCATGATCGAGGCAGGGGTGCTCGAAATAAGAATTTTCTTGGTTTTGTTAATAATACCAAAAGTAACAAACAAACAAGAACAAATGACAGGTCCAAACAAAATCAAACCTTACAAAGTCCAAACCAGAAACAAAAACCTAAACCAGAACTGGAAAATTCAGGGAACAAACTGGCTTGGCATTTAGAATAAAAGGAACAAAAAAAAAAAAAAAAAACTGACAAAATGTCCAAACCCTAACAAATACTATTGCTTGAAAAATCCAGCATTTTCAAAACACACACAAAAAAAATTCTTGACTCGATACCACTGTTGTAGTCTACGAATGCTCTATATTGAAGCAAGACTAAGTCTATGTGTGTGAAAAAAACGGTTCACCATTTCCATTTTGGTAAAACTGCCTCATCACATTTGAAACAAGCAAGCCTTGTTTTTAATATTCTGGAGACAGATTGTGTTTTTATTCATTTTTAATGTCAAAAGATTGGCATTTATGCATTCTACCTTCGCTTTAACCTTATTCCCCTAAAAAGAAACAAAATAAATCTCTTTCAATATTACTGATTTTATCCCAGAATAATATACGTACCAAATTTTTCTCAGGTACCGTACTATAACTTCCACTCTAGCTACAATCTACCTCTTCTCTCGTTAGAGATCCGCCAGCCGAAACCTAAGTAGAAAATAGCAGGCATCTTATCTCGCCTTGTGTGGTCTCATCTCACGGATTGAATCAATGCAAAAAAAACCTTATTTGTCCCAGAGCTTAAGGGTTGTATTGATTGCTAGAAAGTAGCAAAAAAAGGGCATAAAAGACTTACGGAAAATCTATTTTTGTGAGCTAATCCACTGTAGTAATAAGCAGTGTTCCCTCTAAACTGAGCGCGTGCGCAATTGCGCACTGCTCGCACATTCTCAGCGCACAAGAAAATCTAGCCAGCGCACAAAAATTAGGGCTCAAAATTACTAATTAAGAAGCGACTTAAGTCAAAGTTGTAGTGCATGAAGGTAAAAATACACGGGTTCCCCTGACGGTGTGTCCTAAATGCGGTATTTTGAAGTCGAGTTGAAGTAGAACGAAGTTGAGTAAAGTTAGTAGAGTTTGTCGAGAACCGGCTTCTTCGGCTCGGCTCACTATAAGGAACCAGCTCTTTCGGGTCCTAAAGGGCTCTTCGGGTTGTTTTTGCTTCTTTAATCCCAACATGACCAAATATCATGTAAGATTATGCACAAAATGACTTAAAGGAAGGGGGGGATATGAACAAAAAAGAAAAAAATACCAAAATGAAAAAGTGAAAAGCTGAGGAAAAAAAGAAACAAAAGGAAGAGAAAAAAAAGAAGCAAAAATTTAGAAAAAAGACAGCAAAAAGAAAAGAAAGAAATGTAGGAAAAAAGTAAATAGAGAATAAAAAGAAAAAAAATAACAGCTCTGAAAAAATAAACACAATGAGATTTTTTTAAATGAATTAAAAAAAGGAGAAAAAAACACGGAAAAAAGAAGAAAAAGTTTGTGTTGCATTCAAATAATTTCCAACTATATCAAGTGAATCTTGTTGCCAACATTGTACTTCCACTAAAAGATGTGGTTAAGTACAGGTCTGTATCTACAACCGCCTAAATAAGCCCCCCAAAATGTTAATATTATGCGACAAAATATATCAGGAAATAAAAAGGAATGGAAATCTTGTGAAAGAATCGTATGAACAAACGACGTTTGTAGGCCGTACAACCTTTGCAATAGTACATGAGTCAATTCATTCAAAAGAGAAAAATAATTTTGCTTTGCCGGAAACTCAGCAAAATGGAACTTGATGTCAAGTTTTAGACATGTTTGATAGTTAATTATTTTGCCACACTTGGGATTATGGTTGCTTACTGTTGTTTCAAGCGTCGCTCGCCGACTTTGTGTGAATGCTCAGACCCGTGGAAAATTAAAGGGAACATTGGTAATAAGTAATGTGACCAAGAAAAGAATATAAAAATAAGTGTAGGGAGAATTGCTTTTAAATGATATTTATTTGAGCCCTAGGTGTGAATGAGCGAGCGAATTGTCTGTCCCTGGGTGCCTTGCGACTGGCCGGCAACCAGTTCAGGGTGTCCTCTGCCCACTGCCCGAAGATGGCTGGGATGGGCTCCAACACCCCCTGCGACCCTACTGAGGATAAGCGGTGCAGATAATGGATAGATGGACGGATTTATTTAGGTTTAAAATGGGATTTGCTGGTGACCGGATCACCTATTAGATGGGTCTGAAGATCCCCCCACCAGAAATAGTCCAAAATAGCCTCTTTGTGTCTTTAGTATCATGAAGGAAGCAATCCTCAAAACATATTGCCCATCCATCCATTATCTTCCGCTTATCTGGGGTCAGGTCGCAGGGTCAGCAGCCTCAAAAGGGAAGGCCTGACCTCCCAATCTTCAGCCACTTCATCTAGCTTATCCGACAGGATCCCGAGGCGTTCCCATACCACATATTTTCTCTAGCGTGTCCTGGGTCATCCCCGGGGCTTCCTGCCGGCAGGACATGCCCATAACATCTCCCAAGGGAGAGGTCTAGGAGGCTTTCTTATTAGATGCCCGAGCCACCTCAACTGGCACCTATTAATGCGGAGGAGCAATGGTTCTGCACAGAGTCCCTCCTGGATGACAGAGTGTCTCACCTTATCTCTGAAGAAGAGCCGCCACCCTGTGGAGGAAACTCAGTTCAGCCACTTGTATCCGGGATCGTGTTCTTTTGGTCATACCTTCTAACTAAGTTCATGACCATAGATGAGGATAGGAACATAAATCGACCGGTAAATCGGGAGATTTGCCTTTCGGCTCAGCTCCCTCCCACGACGGACCGGTACAGTGTCTGCATGATGGGAGACGCTGCACCGATTTGTCTGTCGATCTCCCGTTCCATCCTACCCATACTCGTTACAAACCTCGAGATACTTAAACTCTTGAACTCAGGAAAAACATGCCGCCCATCGTGGCAGACGTGTTTGCTCACTCTAAGCAAGCTTGCCTGCTCTTTACTTTTATGCTCTTGTGTTTTCTTTTTTCTTAGACAAATGCCACACATTGGTAACATATACTACTCAACCTTTGAAACTCACACAGTAACCTGCTTCTTACCGGTTTATTTCACCTGTGCTACAAGTCCCGCGGCTACATCCGCCAACCCCACGAAGGGCTGCTGCACCTAGGTCGAGTGAGCAGGCTGATCCGGGGAGGGTGATCCAAAGACGGCGACACAAGCGAGGGAAAAGGGAAGGGCTCCATTCTAGGCTAAAAGCCCAAATTAGCTAACCATCGCTAGCAGCCTCCTACTCGCTAACATGCGCTCACAGGAAAATAAACTAGATGAGCTGAGAACCAGGAAATAAGAGAGTGCTGTCCCTTTATTTTTGGCTTTCGGACAAAATACCGGAGGTCGCCATTCGACTAATAAGAAGCACTGTTCAGCTTTTATTACTGAAATGTTGTCCCTATTAACTACCGAGGGAATTTACTGCTGTGTTTTTGATCGCTGTTTGGATCCCACTGCGTGACAACTACACTGCAGCACTTGACACACTCCATGGCGCCATCAGTGTGCTGGAGACTGCTCACCCCGATGATGTTTTTTTTCACCGCCGGTGACTTTAACCAATGCAATTTACGGACTGTATTTCCCAATATTACCAACATGTGGACATTCCCACCCACGCAGAGAGCACACTCAATCACATTTACAGTAACGTCCGTGATACATACAAGGCTTTTCCCTGCCCCCACTTTGGACACTCTGATCATATCTCTCTTTATGTAACCGGCCTACAGTCAAAAATCAAAACAAACCCGATCATAAAACCAATCAAGCTCTGGAATTCAGAGACTGAGTGCACTCTGCAGAATTGTTTTGCGACAACAGACTGGGATGTTTTTAAAGCTATGGATGACTCTTCTGTCAGTGTACAAGACTATGCTGAGTATGTGACTGGGTACATTAGCACTTGTGTTAATAACATCGTACCCACTATACGAGTCAGGAAGTTTCGAAACCAGAAGCCCTGGATAAATTCTCAGGTACGCCGCAAGCTGCGTGCTAGATGCATTGCACACACATCAGGCAATGAGGCTAAGTACAAAACTGCTAAGTACAGACTGAGGATAACAATTACAGTGGCAAAGAGACAGTCCAGAGAGAAACTTGATGGTTTCTACTCCACTACTGACCCTGGGTGGATGTGGAGAGGCTTACAGCACATCACAGACTCCAATACCACCACCAGCACAATCAGCTCTTCAGACAGCCTGCCAGACGACCCCAATGCATACCTGCTTTGAGGTCAGAAACGGTGACACAGAGACATGCACACACACCTGGACCACAGGACGCCTATCACCACCACAAATAGTTTCATCAGGTCAAGTACAAATAGTACTGAAGAAGATCAACCCCCACAAAGCAGCAGGACCAGATAACATCCCTGGCAGTGCTCCCAGAGTATGCACCAATGAGCTGGCATATGTTTTTACCTCCATCTTCAACCTTTCACTCAGCCAAAGCACAGTTCCCTCTTGTTTTAAGACCACAACTATTGTCCCCCACCCTAATAAGACCCCACCCACCTGCCTGACGGCTACAGACCGGTAGCACTCACTCCAAATATTATGAAGTGCTTTGAGAAAGTAGTTCTACCCCAAACCCAGAGCAGCATCCCAGGCAACCTGGTCCCCTACAGTATGCCTATAGGACCAACAGATCCACCTCAGCTGCCACCACAGCTGTTCTTCATCATTCCCTGTTCCACCTGGAAAACAAAGACTCCTACACCAGGATGCTTTTGTAGATTATAGCTCCACCTTCAACACGGTCATGCCCCATAAACTGACAGCTGCGCCCAGAAATTCTTTCCATAAAAGTTACAAATAGAATCGGAGGCTTTCTTATTAGATGCCCGAGCCACCTCGGTGACAATAGGCAGCCCTGGCGGAGTCCAATTCCCACTGGAAACGAATCCAAACTAGTGCCGGCAATGCAGACCAGACTCTGGCACCGGGCATACAGGGACCGCACAGCCCGGATAAGACTGTGTGGTACCCCATACTAACGAAGCACTCCCCCACAGGGCTTCCAGAGGAACATGGTCGATTACCTTCTCCAAATCAAAAAAACACGTGTAGACGGGATAGGCAAACTCCCAAGAACCCTTGTGTAGAACTGGTCCACTGTTCCACGGCCGGGACGAAAACCACACTGCTCCTCTTGAATCCGAGATTTAACTTCCTGACGGACCCGCCTCTCCAGTACCCCTGGATAGACCTCACCAGGGAGCCTGAAAGGTGTGGGCCTGTGGTTGGAGCACACTCTCCGGTCCCCCTTCTTGAAAAAGGGAACCACCACCCCAGTCTGCCAATCCATAGGCACTGTTCCCAATGTCCACGCGATGTTGCAGAGGCGTGTCTTTTTAAATTATTATTAAATTATCGATTTTTCTGATCATTAATATTGATAATGATTAATCAATCCCCCAAAAATTAAGACACACACATAAAGCAATGTAGTTTGATTCTACAAACTAGGATTTATTTACAAAGTAAGGAAAAAAAAAAGCAAAGGACATTGTTGAATAGAGAACCTGCAGTGGAGGATGCAAGGATCCCTAAGTCAAGAACGCGACACAGATACCACATAACACCAACAAAGTTTTCGCAGGCTTGGTTCATTTGTTAAATTTGTATTTTGAATGACTTGGCACGCAGCTTGATGGGATGTTTTGTGATGAATGTTCTTGTAGCGACCAGAGCGTGTCCTTTGTGGAGAATCTGCACAGCATGCATTTACTTTTACTCAAGTAGTTATTTCGATGACTGCTTTTTACTTCTACTTGAGTAATATTTTTCTAATGTACCTTGGCGCCGAAATGTGCAATTCAGTGCCGGAGTTACAGTATATTACTCAGATAACTATCATAAAGAACATCCTAACCAAACAGTTTAACTCCAAATCAGTAAACACAAAGGAATTGTCATCCTCTGTGTCACGGTAGGAGATGTGCCGGTCCCTTTTTCCACCTCCACGTCCCTTACGTCAGACGTCATTTCCGCTTCTCACCAATAACATACAAGCATTACAAACTCTCTGGTTTTCGGCTGCTTATTTCACTATTTACATCTTGTAATCTGAAGAAAATGATTTTCTTTTAGGCGCCCTTTCGTTCAGTTTCATTTCACTGCACTCTGCCGAAATGCGCACTTTGGCACCGAAATGAACACTTCGGCGCCGCACTTCAATGTGCACACTTGATAAGACGGATTCGGCGCAAAGTAAACCAAAAGCACGCACTTCGACACAGAAGTATGCACAGCACCGAAGTAAAGCTTCGGATTTACTTCAAGGTCCCTTAATCGGGCTGTTACGGGCTTATATACCATACGGCCGAGTCAGGCTGCATTTTTTTCTAGGCCCCATCTTACCTGTAACTTCTGCCTTACAATTCAGCAGTCGCAGGATTAATTCCAGCTAGCCGGCGTCCTCGCGAGTTTGCATGTTCTCCCTGTGCCCTCGGGCACTCAGGTTTCCACATTTAAAAAACAAGGCCAGGATGAGCCAGCACCCAACGACCCTTGTTATAATAAGCAGTTTGAAAAATGAATGAATGTGATTTTGGTGTGATGTTACGAGGACATCTAAATGTTCCACATGACTACATAGTAGATTTGCGCTCATGATTCTTATAAATGTTGATTTAAAATGTAATAATAGTTATTATTATCTTTGTTATTATTATTTTAGAAAAAGTACAAACATGTATAATGCCGCCTTTAGGCAAACTGGTTGCTGGTACAGAAAAGGCTGCTGACCACTGCATTAAATGATTTGTTTTCCAATAAATAAGAATAAGTAAATATCTGCTCAAATGAAAACCTGGTAGCAGATGGATTAGTTGACTTCCCACTTTATTCTTTGTGAAACATATCGGCGTAAGCCTTTAGTCTTAGCTCTACTGCAGCCTCTAATCCCTAAAGTGCTTGTTACAACAATAAAACTCTTCAGTTGCTGTTTTTAGATGGTCTTTGAGTTTCTTTTTACAACTGCTCTGCTGCGACAATTTATTTTGTAATAAAAAAAAAATCCCAACAAAAAACTAATTTTTCTTAAAAGCTGTTGTGTTGTTGACCTGAAAAAGTGTACTTATTGTCAAAACCCACACATTTTTTCAGTAATGTTTTAATTATTTGCTGTAGGATTAATACGGTGGTCTGCTTGCTTTATTGCTTTAGTACATAGGTGTCAAACTCACAGCACGCCATATCCCGCCCGGCCTGTGAAATAATTTTATATATACATCTACTATAATGGCCCGGCTCTATGAAACGCTAATAACTCTTAAACTACAGATCCCACAATGCAGGGCTCCTGCTGTCGCTACAAGACTTCCCAAAAATGTTTCTACATGAATCGAGTTAGCTGTAGCCTGACAAGCGCAGCCACTTTACTGACAATAAACACGTCGGCCAGTTGAAGTACAACACCGACAGGTGAGTTAATAGTGAGTCTTCAGGGACGAACTTCTATCTATCACGATGTAACGGAAGGCTAAACGGAGAAAAGCAGGGTGATGATTCTGTTGCTTTGGATTACACGGAATCTAAACCATTACAACGGCCGAATTTTTTTTTTCAACTTTCAAAACCGAGGAGAGGCCGAATATTTGTTAACTGACATTGCCAATAAACCTGTGTGTCGTCTTTATGGAGCTAATGTGGCCGTAATTAAGGAATTTATTGTGCCACGACACTACAAGTCAAAACATCAGAGCAAGCTGAAAAACCTGAATGCAGAGCAGAAGATACAAAAAGTTGAAATTCCAAAGTGAAAAGCACAAATTTTGTTTATATTTCCATTTTTTTCACATTTTGAATTTGTATAGTTTTGACAGGAGACATGCTTATGGAGTTCTTCACGTTACCTAATGTTTAAGGTTGTTTATTCTGGAATTACAGTATATTCCTGTCTGTTTTAAATTCATATTTATGTTTAAAAAAAAGAAAAAAGTCTACTTTTAGTGTATTTGATAAATATGTATCCTGTTCGGCCCGCGACCAAAGGTCTGGTTTGAGTTTTGGCCTTCTGTGCAATTGAGTTTGGCACCCCTGCTCTAGTGTATATTAAACAGCCACCCTAAATGATGTAAAAATACTTCATTCATTTAATTGAAACACCATTAATTCAATTTATTACTGTGTAACCCGCACTTGTGTGTAATGCGCACCCCTAATTTTCATTAAAAAAATGGTATAAAAATGAATTTTTCAATTTTTCTAAGCATTGTAAGTGACAAACGATGTTGACTATGGCCATGATTAAACTATAAAAACATTACCAACATAAAATTAACGATGAATTAGCGATTCCGTGGAAGGTTGGAAATCTCGATGATCCGAGTGGCGAGCTACCCAGACCAGGATTAGACCAGGATTCCAACAAGGAACCAAATTATTATAGAGCTCCACATCAAGGTCCAGGTAGGAATTTGATTATTCCTTTGATCTTGACTGTGGACTTATGAACTCTGTGTTTATTATAGAATCCTATTGCACATGAAACAAAATTTTGCACCTAATAATCGATCCATGATCTGCACTGCATATCCTCAGTTAAGATCAAACTTTCTTTCATCCATCCATTATCTGCACTGCTTATCCCCAGTAGGGTTGCGAGGGTGCTGGAGCCCATCCCAGCTATCTTCGGGCAGTGGGCAGGGGACACCGTGAACTGGTTGCCAGCCAGTCACAGGACACACAGAGACGGACAACTCACCCGCTCATTCACACCTAGGGACAATTACAGTACAACCGGCCAATTAACCTGGTATGCATGTTTTTGGAATGTGGGAGGCCAACGGAGTGCCCAGAGGAAACCCACGCAGGCACGACGACAACATGCAAACTCCACACGGGGAGGTTGCGGTAGCTGGACTTGAACCCTGAACCTCTGCATCGTAGGGTTGCGGGCTAACCACCCATCTGCCGTGCCAGCGCAACTAATTATGGGTTTCTCAATTAAAATAAGAGTAAGAGAGTGGATTAAAGGAACTATTAAAACTTGGTCAACAATACAAAAAAAATTAAAAATATCAAGATCTGTGAATAGGGCTACCAAAATAGCGAAAAACCCAGACTTTAAACCTGGGGTTATGGAGGTAGGGTTTCAAAAATGGGACGAAAAAGGACTGATGTTGATTACCCAAGTATTGGAAGCACAGGCAATGAAATCATTCGAACAACTCCAACAAGAATTTGACCTACCCAGAAATGATTTTTACAAATATTTGCAACTAAGGCATTACCTCCAGAAACACGAGGAATGGGGGAAAATATGTAAGGAGCCAACTAAGGTAGAGGAATTATTAATATCATATACAAAAGGATAATCAATAAAGGGGGTTATATCAAAACTATATAAAGCCCTGAGAATGGATCTCAGTAATGAGGACATGGCAGTTAAGGAAAAATGGGAACAAGAAACTAATGTAGCGATAAAAGACAACGAATGGGAAAAAACATTGAAAGAGGGACACAAAATAACCAACAGCCCGACATGGAGGGAGTTTGAATGGAAAGTAAAAATGCGATTCTTCTATACACCCTCTATCACTTCAAAATATAAAAATACCTCAAATCTATGTTGGCGTAACTGTGGGGGGGTCGGAGACTTTACGCATATTTGGGGCGGCAGTAGCTCAGGAGGTAGAGCGATCGTTTTAGGATTAAGGGATCCCAGTTCGAATCCCGGCTTGTCCGTGTTACATGCCGAAGTGTCCTTGGGTAAGACACTGAATCCCCAATACCCCCAATAAGCAGGTTAGCAGCCTTACATGGCTGCACAGATCATGGCCGCTATTGGGAAATGTGAAGCACAATGTAAAGCGCTTTGGGAAGTCATTGACTTGAAAAGCGCTATATAAATGCAGATCATTTCATTTCATTTCATCATTTCATATTTTCTGGAATTGCCCTGTAATATTAAATTTTTGGAGAAGTATCCAGAGAGAAATAAAATTAATTACTGGCTGGGAGTTGCGGTTGGACCCAAAGGCTTACATAATAGGAATTTTGCCAGAAGAATTACTATCGGGTCAACAGAAATATATACTAAGGGTAATGCTTCTGGTAGCAAAGAAAATGATCACAGTGTCCTGGCTGAAACCACAACCTCCTGACATAAAACAATGGAGAGACAAATTAAAGCAAATGTACATTATGGAAAAAATCACTGCAAGACTTCAACTGAAACTTGACCAATTCGAGAAAAGATGGAAGCCTATCACACAAATTTTACTTGATGTCTAAACACCTCCCCCTATTTATTATGTTTTTGTTTTTGTTTTTTGGGTGTATATTTTTATTTATTATTTTTTTATATATTTATTTTTGTATGGATGTATTGTATGAACATTTATTCTTCTTTTCTATTAATAGTATTTTTTCTTCTTTAATGTTCCTTCTGTTATTTATGAGTGTGTCAAGTATATATATTTTGTGTTGATGTAAGAGGGTGGAATCAAACCTCTGTCAAAATTGGTGTGAGAAATAAAAAGTTAAAAAAAATAAAATAAAATAAGAGTACCATAAATTCCGGACTATAGAGCGTACCTGATTATAAGCCGCACCCACCACATTTTAAGAAGAAAACCGATTTTGTACTTACACAAGCCGCACCTGTATATAAGCCGCATGCGCCCACATTAAAAAAATGTAAATCAAACACAAAATTAACCCAAACCCGACTGAGTCCCGCGATTGAAACTGAATGTCCTTCATAAAAGTACGCAGTCCAAAAATCACAGCCGGCAAAATGAACGGAAAATAATACCGGTACTTAGGGTTTGATGCACAACTGCAGAGTCCGGGTCCCATTGAAAGTAATCCAAGGAAAAAAGTGTATATTTTCAAAGGTAAGGGTGGGAAGAATATATATTCACTATTGTCTGCCGCGTCCACAAACACTCACCTTTACCGGTTCCCACTTCCCGTCAGCCCGCGTTTTTTTCGCCCCTTCTTTTTTATTCGCCCGTGGGAAACATATCATAATAAGTGTCTGAAATAAAGACATTACAAAAATATACAGTTGCAAATACATATTATACATGGTTACACATATTTACAAAGAAAGACGGTACACCGAGAGAGTTTTCAAAGCTTTAATATTAATAACTTTCATCCCAAACGGTGCCGGTGACAGGTAGCAACACGCTCGCAACACGCTCGCAACACAGTAAACTGGTCTGTTAAAAAAACATACCGTACTTGTAAAAATCACAGTAAACCGTCCCCATCTTCCTCCTTAGAACTAAAGCCGTCAAAGTCGTCTTCCTCAGTGTCAGAAAGAAACTTCATCATATAGACGTCGTCCCACGCTTCCTTATTTCAAAACATGCTGGCAACACGCTCGCTCCTTCTTTATCGGAGTGCTCGATTGCTTTTAGTTTAAAAGCTCCGTCATGTGCCTTTCTTTTTGCATTTTGCATGATGAGGGTATGTTTACACTAATTTAATTCACTGTATGCACAAGCCAAGAAGTTGCAGTCTTCCTCGGCGCGTATATTCCACCGGTCTAAATCTTACCTTTTGTACTCAAGCGCCGCTGGCGGCCGTTAGAAAAATTACATAAATTGGCTGCATCACTGAATAAGCCGCAGGGTTGAACGTTTGGGAAAAAAGTAGCGGCTTATAGTTCGGAATTTACGGTAGATATTTACATGTACATCTACCTGTTTACAACAGGATGCAGAAGCAGGGTAGGTAGGGAGAGGTGCTAATAGTGTGCAATTCAGTCACACACACACTCAGGTATAAAACTAGAGGGTGTCTGAGGACTCTGGAAGAGAAAGAAAAGCAAACTACATAGAGAAGGATATTGGTAGAGGAGCCAAGCTTTGCCTATATTGATGGATCTGCCCACCCCGACCACTAATTAAACCTAGAACTAGTCCAGTAGCTTTGCCTCCCACTGCCTAATAGCATACATACATACTGTAGATGCTACAGTATCTTTGGGTTTCCATCCATTGTATGTTTTCTTCAAGTCCACACACTTCAACTCGATTCTGAGCAAAAATGAGTTCGAGTGGTGATTAATGACACACTGTCACTTCAAATAAACATTCGTGTTTAACCAACGGGATAGAGAACACCAGTGAAGGACATTGGCAGTAAACGTCATTGCCACTCATTCTCCATTTATCAAATCATAATAACGTGCAGGTTTTATCACTTGCTCACCTGGGTCCTTCTAATCTTTCCTCAATTGGTGTTCATTGTGCCTAATTACCTCTGCTGGGAATTTTGGAAGATGCAGCAGCGCACACTCGCTTCCAATGACAATGAGGTTAAAACCAGCACCGCTTGGGATTAATGAAGGGTTAAAGCTGCAAAAATGAGGTGAGGACACGAGGTCCAAAAAACGTGTGAGGCAATACAAACCAAACAAATCTCCTTTTACCCGCCCTGGTGCATGGGATGATTTAGCAAGACCAAGCACTTAAGTGCAGTTTTTCCCGCAGGGCAATGAGGAATATCAGTAGATGGGTTTATCACTTAATTGGCTGCTTTAGTGGCAAATTAAGAGCTGATTGCAACACGGACTGACCCTTTTTCATATTTATTTTGTTCATTTTGTGTGTATGAGCTTTTATTTTTATTTTTTATTTTTTTACCCTTCTTAGAAAACAAGCTGATTCTTGACAGCAAACAGAGAAAGTTTGGATGTATACACCAAAACCACCGTAAACAATTAAAATCTTGATAAAAGTTCCATACCTGTCAACCTCCACGGCTCCATGCCCTTACAAACTGTTGTATTATCCCTTACAAAATATAAAATAATGTTACACCATATTTTTTTTCAAACGTGTTTATTTATGTAGTTTAACATGTTATATTGTACATGTGTTTCGTTATATCATATATATTGTTAATTAACATTTTGTTGTGAGATAATGAGTTGCTCGACATTAATGAGGTTTTGTCATGATTGCCCTATTTGGAACACCCGTGGCAACCCAGACAAGCTGATTGGTGGCCACACCCTTCTTAAGCCCCTGTCCTCTGTTCAAACTTTGTCAGATTGTTTGCGAGCTGTTGTGTTTTCACTCAGTGAGCGTTTTTGTCCGACTCCATCCCTGCTAAACCTGTTTTCTGCCTGATTCCCGTTTTCAACCCATTTCTGAACCTGACTACGCCTGTTCTGCCTGCCGCCTGCCTACGACCACTATTACGAGCTCGACATCGTCTTTGATCTCCAGCCCTGGTCAAACGACGTACCAATCCCGCCTGCCTTCTTACGACACGGAAGTGTCATCCCCACCTTGCTCGATTCCGCTCTCCGCCAGTCCTCGGATCAAGCACAAACAAGCAAGCCTAAAATCTCACTCTCTTTAAATGAAATCTGAGAAACGCATGCAATTGAGTCCTGAGTCCGTTCTGGTCTGTGACAGGTTTATTATAAAAAAAGCTCAAAAATTAAGTAGCTCGGACGTTCACTGTAGAAGGAGAAAATACATGCAAATATAAATCAGTAAAATAATTCATTTTCTTATTCAAATTATTAATTCATTTTCTGCATTAAATTATTGTTGGTAATATACTGATTAAAGGGATAACCACAAACCTGTCTTTTTTCATTTCCTCCTTTTATACTTTTTCCTAACTTCTCTATACAACATAATAATTGGTAATATAATGCATCAAAGCAAGTGAGCCGTTTGAGTTGAGCAGAAAAAGCCGGTTCTCTGAAAAAAGACGGACATTCACTACACAACTCGAACTCGTTTGACTTGATTGATTTGTTGTTTCGTGATAGTCGGTGTATACCGGATGGTACCCATAATTGACAAATTTGCGGTTTTTCCTTACAAATTTTCTTGTACGTCGTACACGTCCTAAAATGCATAATAAACGTACTTTGTACGTACAGGTTGACAGGTATGCATACTTAACGTTCACTCAACGACGACCACCACAACAATGATGTAATCTCGAAGCAACAAGATCTCGTTTGCCGAGATCGGCGTGCAGACGAAAACTCGAACCGCAAGACCAAAACAACAATGGCGGATCTGCCTGACAAAAAGATTGTAGTGCGGTAAATCTTTGTTAAAAAAAATTTAATCGTGTTATAATGTCAATTATTGTCTCAAAAAAGTTGCGTCCCGGGGACGCACGTTGATTTGACACTATGCGTCCCCAGCAAAAGTGATGCGTGTAGGACGCAGGGACGCGGGCAAACGAGAACACTGTTTAAGTCAAGTCAAGTCATGTTTATTTGTATGGCCTTTCATCATGAGGAGTTTCAAAGGGCTTGACAGACCACAGTTTATTGCAAACTACAGACTATTATTACACCACCCCCTGATCTAAAACCTACATGAGGGCAAGGAAAAAGAACATTTACAAGATTTAAAGCTACAACATGGTTTTGTAATGAAAGCTTACTCAAGTGATTTAGTAGCGGGGGTATAATCTTGAGTGCAAGAGCGTTGAATGTTGTTTAGTGTAGAATAGACTACAATAGAATATATTAGAATGTTTTATCATTGTAACAAGTTAAATGCACTCACAATAAGTGTCATCCTGATGGTGCAAGAACATCTACAAGATAGAATACTACAGTTTAAGACCATAAGTTTAGGGTCATAGTATAATAAAATAAATAATATTAAATACAAATAAACAAATAGATGTACAGAGGACTGAATGATCCTGTATTAATGCACATTCCTTTAATAAACAATACAATGAAAATAATATAAATCAAATAAATAATTTAAACACACATAGCACCAAGTGGCACATTTAAAGCCCCAATAATCATCTTAACAGGCTCTGCAAGCAGGATAACAATCGAGCCCATGAACTTGAAGAAAGGCGTCATTGCATATTGCAGCTGGTGTTTGGCACCCTTTTTAAGGGGAAAATGCTTTCCCTGTGAGGCCAGGGGTGCTCCTCCTCTTCTGTGTTTTCATAGTCGGTATTGCTAATCTGTTTCATTCGTAAACAACTTTGAATAGACATGTGATGAGGCTGCAACGTTTGATTGGTTGAACATGGAAGCGCCTGTCGGAGGTCTCCGTTGAAGGATTTTATACATTTGACTATAAAGGATTTTATACGATCGAATACAAATTACATTTAATGCAAAAGATATTCACTGGCGGGGCTGTGGTGCGATGTCAGGGCACCCTAGTAGAAAATGTTGTTTACAGGAACGGCGGGAACGGGACGTAAGGCTGATAAGATAATCAGCACATCCAGACGCAAAAAGGCCCTGATGACGTAGAAATGCTTAGTGTTGTTTTGGTTGTTCCAGACATCGCTGCACTCTTCTCAGAGGTGGTGAAGCCCAGGGGGCTTCATTGGCATGCCCATGGGAGGAGCTGGCACACCATCTTGCGGGGAGACGTGGACCAATAAGGAGAGAGCTAAAGGACTTCAGAAGAAGGCTTCCCAGAGACTCCGACGACACTAATTCGGCCGTTTTCGGTGGACTACACTTAGAAATTAAATCTGCCCTCGTGTGGAAATGTCGGCTTTCCTGTTCATCTTTTCTGTCAAGAACCGAGCGCGCATAAATTGTTGGGTGAATGTAGGTTGTGTTTGGTTAATGGAGTCAGATAACTAATTCGAGCAAATTGGTAAACGGTACATTTTGATATTAAATTTCCAACACCGTCATGATAAAGAAAGACGCGTACTCACGTGGAGAGGATTTATTAAGTAACGAAGTAATGACTTCAATGTGTAAAAGTACCGGTTTTATCTTCGTTAAGTATTGCGATTTAAAAATACTCCTAGAAGTGCAAAAGGTCCCAAAAATTACTCAAGTAAATGTGACGGAGAAAATGTCCTCAGTTACTACCCACCTCTGGTGTGGACTATGAAGGAATTATAAGTAATAAAGGGGATGGTCTTTCCAGTAAGAACAGAAAACCAAATTCAATGACTAATGTGTGGATCGTAGAACACCTGAACAATGAAGGTTTGATCATGGTTGATATTCCCCAACACTGCAATGTTTTCACCTTTGTTGCCTTTTGTTTGTTGTGTGTTCAAAAATGAAAAAAAAAAAAAAAAAACCCACAATGATACGTTTGTTCTGATTTTACTAATGCAAGCTAGTGCAAAGGAGATTTCATGGGATGGCAGTTCCTTATTTTGACCCACTGCTGTTAGTTGTTTTGAATATTGCATCATTGTCTCCATAGGCCAGTCATTTTGCAGTTCTTTGATGTCCACACCCTTTAGGGCTGATCTGTTTTTTCCAAACGTGAAGATTTGAGAGAAAGAGGGGGCGTGGAAGACCGCTCTGGGAAGGGATGGAATTCTCTTATCTGATCTCCCTGCCCTCCTTGTGAGTTCAAAATCCATTTATGTATTCTTGCCTTTATTTTGAGTGTCGACTAAAGTTCAAGCTTAACAGCAAGTTACAAAGAAAAATCTTGATCACATTTGAACATCACTCACTACTAAATTTCTTGCAAAAACTATCGGAAGTAAAACTGGGATTTTTTTTCCCTCTGAAGGGGGATTAGTTGCTTGGTTTAATTTTGCTAAACCAACATTGACTTTCCCATACATTGTGGCAATTCTAGATAAGCGTTAGCCAGAAAGCAGTTAGCACCCATTTTCGTATGCAACGTATCTAACATTTCTTCTTTGTTCAAGTCAAGTCAAATTTATTTATATAGCCCTTAATCACAAAAATGTCTCAAAGGACTGCACAGGATTACAGTTACAAAATTACACAATTACCTGATCTTAAACTAGCAAACCAGCATTCTTTGTTGGCTGTTTAATATAAATTGAGTGATATGATAACCAATATAAACTTTGTATGCAAATCTGGTACCTTGACTAAAAATAGTGTGATGATGAAATAAAATCTAATACTAATTCATGAGTTTTTTGTAACCCTAGTGGTCTAGTACAGGGGTTAGGACCTCTTTGAGCCATAGAGCCAGAAATACCACATTTTTATCGTTATCATTCTTTTTTGAGAGAGCCACACCATATATTCCAAAACAAAATTAAACAATTCCATCAAACCCCCTTCCTAAACAAAAGCTAGTTCATCAACACATTTTATTTCACTTTGTATTGTTTGATGGTTTGATAAAATCTATGAAATAATAATAATGCCAGAGCCTGTGGCCCACATCAATATAAATACACCACTTAAAATTTCTCTCCTTCCTGCAGTTACTTAATGGTATTGAGGCTCATTTTGATAGCCATTTTTGTCTTAAATAATGATTTCAAAACATGGTGCAAGCAGAGCTATTCCATAAAAATGCTACAAAATACTGTAAACGAGGCTACCAACGTATTCACCTTCAGTGCAGATGCCGCTTGGCGAGAAAAAAGAGTGGGCGTGTGCTATCCTGTGTATAGCTCCGCCCAATCCTACCGCTCACCCAATGCAATTGCTCTATTGGTCTCAGTGTTTTGCCAGAGCTTCCGGATAAAAATTTGTTTTGGGTTAAAGTTTGTTGTGTGGGTTTTTATCATAAAGTGTGTCTCAACAATGAACAAATGGTAGATTGTTCAATGAGCTTCCATATAAAGAACCATTTAACGATTTACAGCCCAAATGGGGTCTGTTGGTGTGACACCTTGACTGTAAACGTTAAAATGGTGTCCTACATATATGCTGGACCGTACCAACATTTCTTCTGTATTATCTTGGCTTTAGTGTTGAAAACTACTAAACAATTGCGTGAGCTCTATTTGATCCCCGAACCATATGTACTCTTAAAAAAGTGCCACGTATGGCTTGCGAGCCATAGGTTACTGACCCCTGGTCTAATGGATAGGATACGGCACTCACCCCACCGAGATCTGGTTTGAATCCCGATCCGTCCGTGGTTTTGCAATAGTGGTCAGTGATATATTTCAACTGATCGATCAATGGGAAATATACTACCGTAAATTCCAGACTATAGAGCGCACCTGATTATAAGCCGCACCCACCAAATTTTAAGAGGAAAACCAATTTTGTACTTACACAAGCCGCGCCTGTATAGAAGTCGCATGCGCCAACATTAAAAAAATGTACCAGAAACACAAAATTAACCCAAACCCGACTAAGTCCTGCGATTGAAACTGAATGTCCTTCATTAAAGTACACAGTCCAAAAATCACAGCCGGCAAAATGAACGGAAAATAATACCTGTACTTAAGGTTTGATGCAGACCTGCAGAGTCCGGGTCCCGTTGAAAGTAATCCAACGAAATAAGTGTATATTTCCAAAGGTAAGGGTGGGAAGAATATATATCTACTATTGTCTGCCGCGTCCACAAACACTCACCTTTACCGGTCCCCACTTCCCGTCAGCCCACGTTTTTTTCGCCCAATCTTTTTTATTCGCCTGTGGGAAATCAGAATAAGTGTCTGAAATAAAGACATTACAAAAATATACAGTTGCAAATACATATTACACATGGTTACACATATTTACAAAGAAAGACGGTACACCGAGAGAGTTTTCAAAGCTTTAATAATAATAACTTTCATCCCAAACGGTGCCTGGGACAGGTAACAACACGCGAGCAACACGCGAGCAACACAGTAAACGGGTCTGTTAAAAAAAACATACCGTACTTGTAAAAATCACGGTAAACCGTCCTCATCTTCCTCCTTAGAACTGAAGCCGTCAAAGTCGTCTTCCTCAGTGTCGGAAAGAAACTTCGTCATATAGACGTCATCCCACGCTCCCTTATTCCAAAACACGCTGGCAACATGCTCGCTCTTTCTTTATCGGACTGCTCGATTGCTTTTAGCTTGAAAGCTGCGTCATGTGCCTTTCTTTTTGCATTTTGCATGATGAGGTTATGTTTACGCTAATTTAATTTACTGTATGCACAAGCCAAGAAGTTGCAGTCTTCCTCGGCGCATATATTCCACCGGTCTAAATCTTACCTTTTGTACTCAAGCGCCGCTGGCGACCGTTAGAAAAATTACATAAATTGGTCGCATCACTGAATAAGCCGCAGCGTTGAACGTTTGGGAAAAAAGTAGCGTCTCATATTCCGGAATTTGCGGTACTTGTTGATTGTCTGTGCAACCTCAGCTCTTACTGCGCCTTATGCTCCGCTTTGCCTTGTATATGAAAGAAAAATCCCAAAAGACTATTTGTTAGGGGAACATACAGTCAACATACACCTATTCCCCCTTACGTAGCTAAATCAGAGCATTTTAGGTAGGAACGTTACAAGAGTGACTGGCTTATCTGTAGGATAACGTACCGTTTCAGTACTTCACATAAAAAAGGAAATTTGGGAACAAAACAATGTGTGCATTTGGTCGCGGCAGCCGTGTCTGGGACAATATCTGCACTGTTTGCGCTAGACAAGCAGACTTGCTAGCACAGGAAAATTATTATTTTGTTGGAATGAATGAGGCCCTGCGATTGGCTGGCAACCAGTTCAGGGTGTCCCCTGCCCACTGCCCAATGATTGCTGGGATGGGCTCAAGCACCCCGCAACCCCACTGAGGATAAGCGGTGCAGCTAATGAGATGAGATGAGATGGAATAAATGAGGTAAAAAGTGTAAAATTAAATTCTTCGTTAGGTTAAGTGAGCGAGTGACTGCTCTTCTAGACATAAAAGTTGTCTCTTAACCTTGGCACTTTGCAAACACATTTATATATTAGACAACTAGTTACGATAGTATTTTTTCGTATTTTTATTTTTTTTTCTTCTCTTTCCTCACCCTTTTTTTTTTCTTTTTTTTTCTTTATTTTCCCCTTATTTTATTCGGAATGTATTTTTTTTTATCTTTCTCTCCTATTCTTTCCTGTTTTTTTCTTTTTCTTTCCTTTTCTTTTTTTTCCTTTTTTTATGACTTCCTTTCACTTTTTTTCTAATCTTTTTTCTTTAATTTCTTGCTTTGTTCTTTTTTCTCTTACTTCTTCTCTTTTTTTATTTTTCTCTTTATACCTTGTTTTTCTCTTATTTTCATTTGTTCTTTCTTTTTTATTTTTCTCTCTCTCTATTATTACCTTTTTCTTTATCTCTCTTTTTTTCTATTTTTCCCTTCTTTATTTCCTTTTTTTTCAAAAAAGGCTCACAAATGAGAGAAAAAAACTCTGCTCCTCAGTTGCTTTGAGTCTCTGGTTTTGTGTTCTCCTTTGTGCTTTTTAGCACCCGTTTTCGGTTGCAGGACTCAATACAGCAACATCCAGTGATCGAATTATACACGTTGTCTTTTTGAAAAAGAAGAAAAAAACTCCGTTACGGCTTTTCATCGATCAACATGGCCATACTCGGTTCCATTTGGACTCATTTTGATGCTGCGTCTTTTGCCTGTGGCGTTTACTGTAATTAGTCGATATCTGGTGGATTATGTGCGGGTGTACTTGCAGGGTAGCATCTGCGGATTGAGCGTGACTCCATGCGGACGACATCAAGCCTGCTGCGGCCTATTTTCCGTGCGGTTTCCTCTTGACCGCGGGGGGACGTGAGTGTCTGATGCTCTTCCACTTGAATACAGTTGGCCTGGTGCCCAAAGCCAGGCCTGTTGACCTCCTTGCCTCTCTCTTCCCGCTCCAAATTCTCCGCATTGTCTTGCAACACCTGTGGCCTCCAGGCTGCTTGTACCTCATGTTATTTCCCATAAGAAATACATGGATGTGGCTTATGTTGGGTGTGTTACTGAAAAAATGAAATTAGTTGCAGTTACTAGTCACCTCATTTAAAAAGTAATTGCGTTACCCCCCAGATTACTGACACCCAAAAACGGCACGTTACTCTGAAGGTAACTATCTAGGAACAAATTAACGTGTATACTCACATTAAAGCCGAGAAGCCCTAAAGCTGTTTTGAAATAGCAATATAATCAAATAGAAGAACACGTGGACACCAATCTCTCAAAGCAACAAAGCCTCCGTGTTTCTTTGGCTGGCACTTGCCATTTGGTGACAACATTTAGTTGAGACACTCCATTGGCTTGAGACCACCCTTCCATTCCTTGGTCCTGCCCAAAATGGTTTCTTCGTTTCTCCACCTTTCCTATTTCCCGGCGCTTGCAATCTTAAGGGCTTGATAACCATGGCACCCGAAACACTCCATATCAATTTTGTGTTTTGTCTTCAAAGCACTTATGGGTAATGTCCAAGGCGTTTTCTTTTTTCTCTCCAGGCAAGTTGTACTGTATTGCAATATCAATCATTACGTTCAGGTCGGGCCGGGCTTCTTTCTCGTTGGCTTTTTGAAATTTGTTGTTATCCACCCGTTATTGTTATTCTTTGTCTCTCTCTGTCTGTAACCGTGTGATTTAAGGACTTACTGCCTCTGTGGTCTATGGTCCAATTTTCTAACTGTCAAAATGACAGACAGCCTTAAAAATTTTCTGTTAACTCTTAAACAAAAATCCCTCAAAAATGTCAAATTGTTGGTTAATGTAACCTTTGCAGACACTAAAATATAAAATAATAAATAGACATGTATACAGTCTTGTTTAACTTAGATTATGTAGTAAAGGGCAGACTCTACGTGTCACACGTCCGCGATGGGCTCCTACGTGGATGGAGGATCCGTCTCCCACTCGCGTGGCACTGTCAGACCCAGAGAACCTGGTGCGCGGCAGGGGCTGTGGTTGACCCAAATCACTTCGCCTCCTCCCAGGTTTGCTTCGGGCTCGTCCTGCAAATTAAGTGAATTACTCAGGCTCAGGCTGCCTCTGGCTTTCGTACCTGGGTCAGGTCAGGCTGGATCTTGTAGGCCCTATCTTACCTCTAGTTGCTGTTGGAATGAGGATTGTTTGTCACTTAATGAACGAAGGAAAAAATGCCAAAGAACAGATGATATTGTTCCATGGCCTGCTTTTAAAAAGTAGCGGCGTAATGTACCATGCTGTAAAGACATTTAAGTTTCAAAGCTTTATTAATAACGCATTACACTACAGACGCTGTCCTACTTCAGAACGAGATAGGTCCCGTTTGATCATTCGTAAGTTGAATTGGTTCGTAAGTTGCTTCAGCGCTATATTTTGTATGTTTAAGGTTTATGTAAGTATGTTTAAAGTTTGTATAAGTAACCTGTATTGTTTTTATACTAAAAGATAAACCTTTAATAAAACAATAATCTCTATAATAATAATAAAATAAAGTAAATTTTAACTTACATTTGGAAGATGCGCTTTAAAAGGTCCTCCTCTGTGGTAAAAAATGGCCAAAAAAAAGCGTTCGACCATTTTCTCAACCGTATCAAGCTTTTTTATTCCACTTTCATCTCAAAAGAAACGTCTCGCCTCTTCTTTACACTTTACACAAACCATATTGAATGGATGCACGAGATATAAAACAATAAAAATGTCAAATTTCTTAGCGCGCTGGAGATACAGTATAGAATGTTTACACACAAACAAGGAAGAGGAAGCCGGGCTTCTTCTGGGTGGATGCTGGGTGACCTCTCACAGCGGCACACGGTAAAAAGAAGTACTACACTAATGTCCTCTACTCGGACAAAGGTGCACACAATAAATAATCTAACTTACAGCAATGTCCGGATATTTTTTTTCGTATCTGCCGTTTTTCGTAAGTCGAATGGTCGTAAGTAGAGGGAGCGTCTTTACTCATTTCTGAAAAAAGTAATTGCGTTTCAGGAACAATACTGAGCTTTAGGCCGCTTGTTTTCCAATCCAGAAATACATGCGTGCGAACAACACATAGACTCGGAGCGTATACATACAAAATGCACACAGTCAGTGGTAGATAAAATTCTTTATTCTTATTCTGTTTATGTGTCTCACATTGTTTTTGTGTCCTTTTGAGAATATTTGAACAAGCACAACATCTGACAAAATGTCCCGTTCCTCCACTCTCTATTCCCACTGCCTTCTCTCAGGAGGCAGTGATCACATGTGCGACACAGATCTCCTGCCCTCAAAATCAAACATCTCCAATTCACATCTGAAATTCACAGCCTTTGTTCTGGTGAAGGTTATGGGCGTTTGAATGTGTACGTGTTGCCTTTCAAAATCAGTGTATAGTGGTTATGTAGTGCAGTGGTTAGAGCATTCGCCAAATGCATAACTTGGAAGGTCCCTGGTTCGAGACCGGGTGAAAACATTTCTTGGCCTGGAGAGGGATGGGCGCCACCAGGCTGTACTTGCCTAAGACACACCACAACAAAAATGGTGCCCCTACGACCTGTGTGGTTAAGGGATACAACTAACCAACCATTAGTGTTTCTGTAGTGCAGTGGTTAGCACATTTGCTTGACACATAAAAGGTCCCTGGCTTGAAACATTTGTTGGCCTGGAGAGGAATGGTGGAG
This sequence comes from Urocampus carinirostris, assembly GCF_059441175.1. Taxonomy (NCBI): domain Eukaryota; kingdom Metazoa; phylum Chordata; class Actinopteri; order Syngnathiformes; family Syngnathidae; genus Urocampus; species Urocampus carinirostris. The sequence continues at coordinate 6,727,191 of NC_142349.1, read as the reverse complement.
ACACTAAGTTGTACTTGCCCAAGACACAACACAGGAAATGGTACCCCTACAACCCTGCTGGTTAAGAAATACACCCACTCACCCCACTAATAGAGTTTCCGTAGCGCATCGGCTAGCACATTCGCCCAGTACATGAAAAGTCCCGGTTTGAGACTGGGTGGAAACATTTTTTAGGCTGAAGAGGGATGAATGCCACCAGGCTGTACTTGCCCAAGACACACCACAATTTGATGCCCCTATGACCGTAGTGGTCAAGGGATCCACCCAACACACTGGTAGTGTGGTCATAGTGCAGTGGTTAGCACATATGCTTAACACGCAAAAGGTTCAGTTGGAAACATTTGTTGACCTGGAGAGGGATGTAGTTGCTCAAGAAACACCACAAGAAATAGGGCTACTACGACACTATTGGTTGAGTGATCAGCTGTAGTGCAGTGGTGAGGACATTTGTGTGGTACCTGAAAAGTCTCCTGTTCAAAACCGGGCAGGAACGATTTTTAGCCAGATCCCAAGCCACCTGTTTAGTGTATTCCGCAGCAAACTTGCTTTCATCGTATTGAATCCCATTTTTATGGCATTTTGTGACCCAAGCCATGGGTTTCGTGAAGGGAAATGGTGTCCGATAAAAAAAGGAGAATTACGTCAATTGAAACAAAGCAGGAAATAATAGACAACCATAGTGTTCGTTGGAGTGACCTAGCTCAGGAGTATGCTTGGTCAACATCACTTATTTGTACGCTATTGAAACTGAAATGTGTCATCTACTGTAGACTATAAAACTGAATAGAGGCGTGACTCTTTTTTCAAAATCACGAACTACGATTCATGACAAGATGGAGAGACTTGTTATGGTGGATATGCGACAAGAAGCTAGAGGGAGATAGAACTACAGAGAGCAGAAATCGCTGTCTATCTAAATCACCGGTATCAAATAGGCGGCCTGCGGGCCGGATTAGGCCCTCTAGGGGATTGAATCCAGCCCGCGAGACAACGCTCAGAGAAGCGCAAGAGAAAAACAAGCGTCAGGTTGAAATATATCCACTTGATGTTGCCAAAGCCAGGTGCCTCTCACAAATGCTGTACTTGGATTTCCCTCTTACTCTCTCTCTCTTCCTTCCTTGTTCTCTCACTCTCTATCTCACTGTCACTCTCTTTCACTCTCTCTGTCTCTCTTTTTCTCTTTCTTTGCTCCTCTTTTTCCTTGAGTATTTTTACCTTCTTTTGCTATCTTCCTTTTTCATTTTTCTCTCCTCTCTCTCTCTCACTTGCTTTCTCCTTCTCTCTTTCTCTCTTTGTATTTCTCTTTGTATTTTATACTTTCTCTCTTTTTTCCCCTTCTCTATTTCTCATTTCATCTCTTTTGTTTCTCCCTTTCTCCCTCTTTCTCTCTCTTTTCTCTCTCTCTCTTTCTCCCTTTCTTTTTTTCTTTGTCCTACCCTCTCTACTTCTCTCTCCCTCTTTTTCTCTTATTTCTTTCTCCCCTTTTTTTCTCTCTAATCTACTTCTCCGGCCCCCGAGAGAATGTTTGTTCTATCGTGTGGTCCCTGAGTTAAAATGAGTTTCACACCACTGATCTACAAGGACTGACCATTTGAGACAGTGTTGGGTACAACCTGAATGGATTTCAAGGCCACACATGGCTGGTTTGAGAAATACGAGACGAGGACTGGCTCTGTGATTCTGTGGTTTGGCATGAAAAAGTAGTGAGTGCAGGTTACAAAGTCACGGAAGAGTTTTTGCAGCGCCTAGCTTCATTGAAATAAGATGAAATAAAAAGAGTATGCTGTAAAAAATGTTACAGTAACTTAAATGTAAGTTTACAGTAAGTGCTTACATATCATTAACAGTCTCTTGTTCTCTATAACTCCACTTGCTCAACACTTATCCTGCTTTATATTAGCCAACTCCATTCATGGTAAGTGCTCATAATAATCTTGCATTTTATATTGTTATTATCATATAATTTGTCTTAGTACTGTATTGTATTATTGGATTTTTTTATGTTTAATTGGTATGTGAAAGTGTTTTTAGTATTTAAATAGATGTCTTTTCTAGCTATTTAGCTCACTGGGATGCTTCTGGAAGGGTGGGGGCGGACCATCCATCCATTATCTGCACAGTTTACCCTCAGTAGGGTCGCGTGGGTGCTGGGCCCAATCCCAGCTGTCCTCGGACAGTGGGCAGGGGACACCCTGAACTGGTTACCAGCCAGTTGCAGGGGAGTGGAACAATATGTTTTTAATAATTTCTCATCGTTACAAACAATTTAGGCTCGTATAAAGAAGTAACACTGTATTGCCTTGTGATTTTTGCACCTGCTCGTAAGTTTGTCATAAACAGCATGTGTCGGTTTGTCCACTTTTAGTGAGTGTGAGTCAATCTGCACTAGTATGAGCCTGCTGCTAGTCACACGTCATTCACCGGAGCATCAGACCTCAGCAAAGGCAAGGTCAAAGCTGCACACAACACCAAGACGAAAACAGCTAGAGCTCCTGGGGAACCTCACAGGCATAGACTGCTCATTCCTTTTTTTCCGGCAGAGGAAAACCTTCAAAGGGAATTGAATTATGGAATCTATTTTGGACACATTTGACTCTTTGCTGTTGGATTCTGACTAAAAAATTGTGAAGATTAAAGTAAGATGATACGATAGCTAATATTTCAATATTTTGGTGTTCTTTGGAGGATGTCCATGCATGGACACAGATAACACAAGTTAAGAAAAAAGAGAAACAAATGTTGTAAATACACAACCTTTACCTCAAAAATGTTTTTTTGCCTTTAGCTGCTAACTGATCACATTATAATTTTCTTTTCTTTTCCTATCCTCAGTTGGGTCGCGGTGGGAGCCGGAGCCCATCCCAACCATCTTTGGGCAGTGGGCAGGGGACACCCTGAACTGCTTGCCAGCCAGTCGCAGGGCACACAGAGATGGACAACTCACTAGCTCATTAGCACTTAGGGACGATTTGGACCGGCCAATCAACCTGACATGCATGTTTTTGGAATGTGGGAGGAAACCCGGAGTGCCCAGGGGAAACCTACATTACAGCTTGTCAATTTCCGGGTAAAATTGCAGTGTCAAGTCAGTGTGTGTTACCCTTATAAAAAAACTTTAATAAGGGCGAATAAGGACGTTTTGCCATGTATTTCTGAGTGAATGCTTTCTTTTGGTTTTCTGATTAGTGGTCTGTGGGAGAATAAAGCATGTTCGAATTACATATGTGTCAAGTCAAGTCAAGTCATGTTTATTTATATAGCCCTTAATCACAAGGAGTTTCAAAGGGCTGCACAGACCACAGATGATTGCAAACCACAGACAATTATTACACCATCACCTGATCTAAAACCTACATGAGGGGAAGGAAAAACTCAAAAACCTCAACATGAGGAAAATGAAGACATTAGTTACGAAAATGTGGGATAGTCAAGCTAAAAAAATCGTACTTTGACCCCCCAAACTTGATTTTTCTCAAAATTCACAACGGTTTCTCAACTGGTGGGTTGGAGCCAAAAGTGGTCCTAATAAGAAGAAAAAATAGAGGGTCAATTGCACTCCTTAACAGTAGCTGGCGATAATGCCCTGCGCGATCTATTCTTCCTGTTTAGTCAATTGGTGCGTTTGAGAGGGACCGGCCAATTAACATGCATGTTTTTTTAATGTGGGAGGAAACTGGAGTACCCAGAGGAAACCCACACAAGCACGAGGAGAACATGAAAACTCTACACAGCAAGGTCTGATCCCATGACCTCAGAACCGTGCCGCACATGCGCTAACCACTGCGCTAACCACTGCACTGGCATGCAATATATATGTATATATATATATATATATATATATATATATATATATATATATATATATATATATATATATATATATATATATATATATATATATATATATATATAATTAGATATATAATTATATAATAATAATTTACTGTTTTGTAAAAATTTGGGATATTTTATGTAGTTTTATTTCCCTGGGTATATTGTTTTCTTGTAATTCTATATATCTTAAAATAATTTTTGTTGTGTCACTATTATACTATTTTTGGTTCTGTATTTTATACCAGTACACGTGGCTCCACACTTAGAACTTCCAGTTAAAAATTAAGAAGAAAATACAAGAAAATTATTAAACTGAGCAAAAGTGGATACACAAGGCATGCAAAATATACAGCCCACGGGCCAGATCTGGCCCATTGGATGAATTAATCCAGCCTGCCATGTATTTCTGAATATGTCAAAAATGATGCAAGTCTCTTGGTCATTTTTATCAAAAGTTATGATATTTTTTTAAATAAACAGCGACTAAATGCTCTCTCCGGCCGCTAAAGGGCAGGGTTGAGTTGGTTCACGCATAAAAGTGCATTCACTCAACTGTTATAATAAACCAGTTAACACATTCGATGCCAAACATAAAAATCTTTTTTCCCTCATAGTATGTGAATAAATGTGTTGTGTTCAGAAAAGATCCCATATCATCTGTAATTATAAAATATAGGTTAGGTTACTAACACATGCTTGGTGATAGAGCATAATACTAAAAAATCAAAGCTAAAAATTAGGAGTTTACATTCTTTTACTGATCTGGCCCGCCTCAGAAAATAAAGGTTGGATCTGGCCCTAGAGGCAAACTGAGTTTTCTTTATGGTAGTGTTCAATATTAGTTGAATAAATACTGATGCCTAATGAGCAAACATGGCAATCACGCTGTATCCATGCCATTGTGTGACATTGCTGTCTGCTGGCTGCACAAAAGAACTAGGGTCCATGTTTTCAGTACACACATACAAAAACAGTTATAAAAGTTTCATTTGGGTAGCTTAGACAAGTCAAAACAGTAAGCAGGAACCTAAAAAAAGGGGGCAATCCCTTTCAATTATGGGGGGAAACAATATAACTTTTACACCTAGACAGCTACAGTATATCTCCATCTATTTTTATGAAAGAAACCATTTTGATTTCCAGATTTATCTTAGTCAACTAGTTGAGTATAAAACAATGATAAATGCACCCTTCTGGGTTTTGTTTGGAAGAAATTACTTGGTCGGCACGATGCCAAAACATACAGCATACATTTTTGGAAAGGGTACGGGGAAATGACTTTTCGGTAGGCTTGTGTCTGGTGAGGCAAAGTCTAATTTACAAATAAATAAACCCATAGCTAATTCATCCCTAAGCCTAACCTTAAATGTATTGATTAAGTCTATGTTCTGCTTCTTTCGGATAAAAGCATCAAGAGATAGGTAATCCTTCATCATGCCAAAGTCCATGCAACATGAAAGAAAACACTGGATTGCTCAACATTATGTTAGCCTGCTAACACTTTCACAAATTATTTTGTATGGGGCTGAGGGGTGGGCCAAGTCAGAATCCTTGGCCTCACTATTGCCATCTGCCTTGAGGCAAGAGAATTGCATGCCTCACTCTGCAGCCCGGTAGTCAAGTCATGTTTTTTTGTATAGCCCTTAATCACAAGGAGTCTCAAAGGGCTGCACAGACCACAGATAATTGCAAAACACAGACTATTATTACACCATCCCCTTATCTAAAACCTACATGAGGGCAAGGAAATACTCAAAAGCCTCAACATGAGGAGAATGAAAAAAACCTTGAGAAGGGACCGCACATGAGGTAATACACCTTCCAGGATAACCAGCCTGCAATGGATGTTGCAATAACAAATAATACACAGATATTGTCAACATGAAATATACGTTATTCATATGCTATAGAATACAAGTGTGTTTTAAGCCTAGATTGAAACATTTCCACTGAGGTTGCAGATCGAATCTCAGGGGGAAGAGCATTCCACGGCAATGGGGCCCGAATGGAGAATGCTCTCGAACCTGCGGATCTCTTCTTGGCTCTTGGGATCACTAGCAGACTAGCATTTTCAGAGCGACGGCTCCGGACCGGAACATAAGGGGAAATTGGAACATAAGTGGGCAGGGGACACCCTGAAATGGTTGACAGCCAATCGCAGGTAACACAGGGACAGACAACTTGCTCGCTCATTCACACCTAGGGGCAATTTGGACCGGCCAATTCACCCGAAATGCATGGTTTTTGGAATGTGGGAGGAAACCGGAGTGCCCGGAGGAAACCCACGCATGCACGGGGAGAACATACAAACTCCGCACAGGAAGTCCGGTAGCTGGATTTGAACCCATGACCTCAGAACTGTGCCGCACACGCGCTAACCACCACTGCCTGTCTATTTAATCCATTTAATCCATCTAATCTATCTAATTGAGACTACTTTATAAATCGTAATTTGTGTGTTTGTATGTGACTCATAGGCTCTGTAACAGCGGAACTGCTTTTTCGTGAAAATGTACACTGCTATATTTTAGACATGTGTGAGTGTCTTTAGCCAGGTTTTGTGTCGAGGCACCCCCAATAAATACCAACAAGATCGAAAAACTTCCGCTTTCGTGTACAAGTGACTCTGGAGCTCTGCGGCCTTTTGGCGTGCCCTAGTGGCTCTCTGCCGCTTTTTAAACAAACCACGGCCCCAACAACCTCAGCCAAGTGGAATGCCGAGTCTGACAACGCATGGCCATTACACATGTTGATATATTCATAATGAAATTGAAAATTCAGCAATTTAAAAAAAGAAAAATCCCAAAATTGCGAAGGCAATTGAGAATTAACTTTAACACTGACTCAATATTACCACTTAAGACACTGTCTTTTTAATTTTCCGACTGCTCGTTGCTGGTCAGAGGTGAACCACTGTTGAGAAAATAAAAAATATATAAAATAATGAGCTCATTATTTTATATATTTTTTATTTTCTCTTTCTTTTTTTGTTTTCAATCACTTGCAAGAAACATTGCGCCACAGTTTGAAGCCAAAGGCTTACAAAAGACCCTTCCTCAAAATAACTAGACGCTTCCTTTATCAATCATTTTAGCAAATTATCACATCAAACATCTTTATCGAGAAGCCTCCTTTCTCGTGAATACAGTGGCTTGCGAAACTAGTTGCCCCCCTTGAACTTTGTGACCTTTTGCCACATTTCAGACCTCAAACATAAAGATATAAAACTGTCATTTCTTGTGAAGCATCGACAATAAGTGGGACACAATCATGAAGTGAAACACACTTTATTAGATATTTTAAACTTTTTGAATAAATAAAAAACGAAAAAGTGGGTGTGCAAAATTATTCAGCTCGTTTACTTTCAGAGCAGCAAACTCCGTCCAGAAGTTCAAAGAGGATCTCTGAATGATTCAATGTTGATCTAAATGACTAATGATGATGAATGGAATCCACCTGTGTGTAATCAAGTCTCTGTATAAATGCACCTGCACTGTGATAGTCTAAGAGGCACAGAGAGCATCATGAAGAACAAGGAACACACCAGGCAGGTCCGAGATACTGTTGTGGAGAAGTTTAAAACTGGATTTGGATACAAAAAGATTTCCCAAGCTTTAAACATCCCAAGGAGCACTGTGCAAGTAATAATATTGAAATGGAAGGAGTATCAGACCACTGCAAATCTACCAAGATCAGGCCGTCCCCCTAAACTTTCAGCTCATAGAAGGAGAAAACTGATCAGAGATGCAGCCAAGAGGCCCATGATCACTTGGATGAACTGCAGAGGTCTACAGCTGAGGTGGGAGAATCTGTCCATAGGACAACAATCAGTCGTATACTGCACAAATCTGGCCTTTATGGAAGAGTGGCAAGAAAGAAAAAAAATCTTAAAGATATCCATAAAAAGTGTCGTTTAAAGTTTACCACAAGCCACCTGGGAGACACACCAAACATGTGGAAGAAGGTGCTCTGGTCAGATGAGACCAAAATCAAACTTTTTGGCAACAATGCAATACGTTATGTTTGGCGTAAAAGCAGCACAGCTCATCACCCTCAACACACCATCCCCACAGTCAACCATGGTGGTAGCAGCATCGTTTGGGCCTGCTTTTCTTCAGCAGGGACAGGGAAGATGGTTAAAATTGATTGGAAGATGGATGGAGCCAAAAACAGGATCATTCTGGAAGAAAACCTGATGGAGTCCGCAAAAAACCTGAGACTGGGATGGAGATTTGACTTCCCACAAGACAATGATCCAAAACATAAAGCAAAGGCTACAATGGAATGGTTCACCAAAAACCATATCAAGGTGTAAGAATGGTCCAGTCAAAGTCCAGACCTCAATCCAATTGAGAATCTGTGGAAAGAACTGAAAGCTGCTGTTCACAAACGCTTTCCATCCAACCTCACTGAGCTCGAGCGGTTTTGCAAGGAGGAATGGGCAAAAATATCAGTTACTCGATGTGCAAAATTGATAGAGACATACCCCAAGCGACTTGCAGCTGTAATCGCAGCAAAAAGTGGTGCTACAAAGTATTAACTCAATGGGGCTGAATCATTTTGCACAACCACTTTTTTGTTTTTCATTTGTTAAAAAAGTTTAAAATATCCAATAAAGTGTGTTCCACTTCACAATTGTGTCCCACTTATTGTTAATTCTTCACAAGAAATTAGTTTTATATCTTGATGTTTGAAGTCTGAAACGTGGCAAAAGGTCATAAAGTTCAAGGGGGACAAATAGTTTCGCAAGCCACTGTAGTTGATTCCTTGGCCTCCAACGTCTTGCAAGGCCAGTTGAGTGATCTATTATCACAAGTACAACAAACTAAAACTGTTGACTGAGTGTTTCCATTTTGAACCAATTAATCCCTGCTTTCAGATAAAACCAAACATGAAATCTTGACTCCGCATTTCAGTCAAAACACATTTGGTTTCCAGTCATCCTCTCAGACGCTCACCAGCCTCCCTGCTGCGAATGCAATATTACACAAACAGATGGCAAGTGTGATGCCCCCACAGACAAAACACATTTGGATACCCAAGCAGATGTGTTGAACAAATATAACGCACACGCCGTTCTAAACTCGGTCGCCCAAGGTTTTGAAACCTTTTTCAGAACCTAGTGAGTAGATGGATATGCACAAACACTATAATGGAAGTTACGTGTCACAAAGAAACGCATTCCCGGAGCACAATTACTTTTCTCGAGAAGTATTAACGAAATTGTGCAACTCAACTGCTGTTACAACACAGATGATGAATTATAATGTCTTCAAGTCTTTGACGGTATCTCCTTCCATAACAAAGCAACACCATGTTGACTACAACATTGAAAAAAGGGCGGGTGTATTTATATATACAGTGGGACCTCGCTACTTCGCGGTTCCACGTTCGCGGGTTCAGAGCTTCGCGGGTCTAAAAAATAATAATAATAAAATAAAATGATTAAAAAAATTTTTTTTTTTATAAGCATTTTTGAAGGGGCGTCGCCACTTTGCGGATTTTCACTTTTCGCGGGTGGTTTTGGTCCCCATTAACCGCGATAACCGAGGGATTACTCATCTCATCTCATCCCATCAGCTGCACCGCTTATCCTCAGTAGGGTCGCGGGGTCGAGGGATTACTGTACCCACAAAATACAATAGAATACAGTTACAGTGACGCTATGTCAAGTACAGTGTACACAGACGCATAATTTCTCCCCGTTGATATTCTGATAGTCTCCCTACTACGCATCAGGCCTGCTCAGGGATTGAATCCGGCCCGCAACCCAACGCTAAGGGAAGCCCAAGAGAAAAAACGAGCTGCAGGTTAAAATAGGTCCACTTGATGTTGCCAAAGCCAGGTGCCTTTCACAAAGACACGGTAGTTGTATTTCTTTCTTTCTCTCTCTCACTCTCTCTCTCTCTCTCTCTCTCACTCTCTCTCTCTCTCTCTCTCTCTCTCTCTCTCTCTCTCTCTCTCTCTCTCTCTCTCTCTCTCTCTCTCTCTCTCTGTCTTTTTCTCCTTTTTCTCTCACTCTGTCGGTCTCTCTTTTTCTCTTTCTTTGTTGCTCTTTGTCTCTTTTTCTCTCCGTGTCTTTTTACCTTCTTTTGCTCACTCTTACATTTTACCTTTTGTTTTCTCTCTTTTTGCCCTTCTCTCGCTTTCTCCTCATCTTTTCTCTCCTTCTGTTGTTCTCTCTTTTTCTTTGGATTTTTTTCTCTCTCTCGCTACCCTTGTCTCACTATTTCTCTATTTATCTTTTTTGTTTATCATGTTTTCTCTCTTCTCTCTCACTCTCTTTCATCCTTAACTGTTCTCTTGTCCCACCCTCTCTCTTTGTCAAGCCCATTCTTTTTCTTAATTCTTTTTCTCTTTTTTTCTTTCTCTAATCTACTAATCTAGCCCCCGAGAGAAAGTTTGTTCTATCGCGTGGCTCACGAGTTAAAATGGGTTTGACACCCCTGCCCCACTGTATATACACTCACAACTAAGCTGTATTTATAACAAAAATACTGAAATCAGGTCAATTTATATGCTCAGATTTGGTTGTGTGCCTCCACTAGCAAATAGTAGGCAGTGTGGGGGCAGGTGGCATGGCTTATACTATGAAATCAATTGGGTAAACGTAAACACTGAATTTGTGATAAGAGAGTGCTGAATTGTGGTCTTTTTATTTACAGAAATATTTTGCAGTGCACCATGCATGGCAAAAAAGAATATGTCTCAGACAATACTCAGAAATGGAGGAAATCTTCCAGTGGTTTGGGGACAAAAGACAAAATTGATATGGACTGTCTCGGCTGTGTTATTTGAAAGCTCTCAAGATTGCAAAAAACAAAAAATATGAAGGGTTAGTGTACATGTTTTCTTCTTTTTTATTATTAAGCAGTCTTAGGGGGTTGGTTTCAATGTGAGCATATACAATAATTTGTAACTAGTTACTTTTAGAGTACTCTTATAGTGTAATTCATTTTTAAATTGAGTAAAAAGGAATTCACAAATTACTTTTTCCCAGTAAAGCGCCCAAAACTGCATGCAATCAATGCAAAAGGCTGTCCCCATGATTGTTTGTTGTAAATAGGAGCGAGGGACGCTGTGTTTGTCTGTAATTTGGATTGAGAGCTCAAGAAACACAAAACAGAGGTGATGGTGGTGATAGGGGCCGTGTAGAGATAGAGAGAGAAAGAGAGAGAGTACACAAGACAAAACGCAAACGGGGGGAGCAGATGGGTCAGCCATCTGGTAGATGGAGGAAAAGTGAGGGATATAAAAAAGAAGGGGAGGTATGTGAGAATCAGTGTGTGTGTGTGTGCACGTGTATATTTTTGTGTCTGTAGACAAGTGTGCGTGTGTTAACAATAGGAATTGAGAATATATGCGTGTAGATGGAGTGGGAGTTTTGTGTGGGAGTTTGATGTGTTCGCCGGGGGTGCGTCATTGCAGCCAGGTGCCAATGGTCAGTGCAACACAAGACATTGACTTGAAAGTATCAGGAGGTTATTTGTGAGAGTGCATTTCATGGAAAATCTACTTTTTAATGGCTTGTCTATAAAGAGTTGTCTCTCTGGAGGGATCGCCAGCGCCTGGGCAGTTAAGCAATTTTCAGCCTATTTTTTAGTGTTGCTCGATCACAACTCTTTAACGCAACTGATTCATAGAGTACTTACCTCAACTGGATAAAAGCATCAATAGATTGGTAACGGTAATGGTATGACAAAAAGTCCATGGCCTGACTTGCAGTTACCGTATTTTCTGCACTATAGGGCGCACCGGGTTATAGAGCGCACCCCCAAAAAATAGTTTTTGGTCCTATATCTTCCATAGATAAGGCGCACCGGATTATAAGGCACTACAATGGGAACGTCGATAAAACTGTCAGATGATTCAGTCAAACTGATTACCCCCTTAACATTCCCAAAGCTTGCAAAGAAGCAAATACGTGTCGTGGACACGTGCGGATGCGGTGTCCGTACGATGTCACTCAAGTGCATCATTTCAAATATCATTCGGAAGGTTAAAGTCTTGGGATTCAAGAAATGCCAACTATTCCTTAGTTTCTATTTTCTTTTTCGCTCGCAACTTTACTGTGCATATGACAATAAACACTTGGAATTAAGTTTAATTCACTCAACTCATCACAGCAACATCAAGATCGTTCTAAAACAAGATACCGGGAAAATATAAAGCCGCATAGCTCACCTAAGTTCTCACGTTCAATAATGATACGCAATCATGGTCTTCTTACAACCGTGAGTGTAGTAAATCCAGGAGAGTAAAATGTTTACAAATACAGACTAATGAAACATGTTTCTTTATGGCGTAGTTTTGCAAGCTTGCTATTCAGTCATCTTTTTCTACCAATTGCAGGGTTTGTTTTGGCCCTCTAGCCTATCCGAGGCTCCGAATAACCTCAGCCAATGGCGATCGATTTAACGGATGATTGACACATCTTTTTCGGCCAATTGCAGGGTTTGTTTTGGCCCTCTAGCCTATCCGAGGCTCCGAATAACCTCAGCCAATGGCGATCGATTTAACGGATGATTGACACATCTTTTTCGGCCAATTGCAGGGTTTGTTTTGGCCCTCTAGCCAATCCGAGGCTCCGAATAACTTCAGCCAATAGCGATCGATTTAACGGATGATTGACACATCTTTTTCGGCCAATTGAAGGGTTTGTTTTGGCCCTCTAGCCAATCCGAGGCTCCGAATAACTTCAGCCAATAGCGATCGATTTGACTGATGATTGCCACATCTTTTTCGGCCAATTGCAGGGTTTGTTTCGGCCCTCTAGCCTATCTGAGGCTCAGAATAACTTGAGCCAATAGCGATCGATTCAAATGATGATTGACACATTGGTTAGCCAATGAAACGCCGGTGTATAAATCCCAGCATACACCGCGGACTACTGCACGTTCGGGGGAAAATCGAGTCGGCGGCTGTTGCGTAAGTTGCGGGACCTTGCGATTTAATATTGAGCCATATATAAGGCGCACTGTATTATAAGGCGCATGGACAGCTTTTGAAAAAAATTAAGACTTTTAGGTGCGCCTTATAGTGCGGAAAATACGGTAGCTTTCTATACTATCACTAATTGTATTGTTTGGGGCTTAATCAGGAACCTTGGTCTCACTCTATTCATTTATCCCTTGAAAAATCGTAAGTTGTTCTCCAATTTCTTACAACATTCAAACCGCATAGTGACTTTCAAAGGGTTCGGGCCTTATGGTACCCATTTTTTCCCCATCCATCCATTTTCTATGCCGCTTATCCTCACAAGTGTCACTGGAGCCCATCCCTGGCATCTTTGGGCAGTAGGCAGGGCACATCCGGAGCTGCTTGCTAGCCAGTCGCAGGGCACACAGAGACAAACAACCTCTCACTCGTAGTGAGCGTAGTGTAAAGTAAATTGCTTTTCATTATATTCATTTAATTTAGAATCTGATTCGGTGGTTACCTAATGAGCCAGCAGGTACGGCTCACAATTTCCTACCCGAATTAGTTTGTCATAGCCTCATATTGTCTCTAGCATTTATCATGAAGGAAGCAATTCTCTAAACGTATTTAAATTTTAGCTTTGAATTATTGGTGTTTCAGTTCATTGTAATGGATAATGATTGATCAGTCCAGAAAGAAAATAGTAGATACACAAATAAATAATAAAACCCCTTCCCCCCAACAAAATCACAATCAAATGAGATGTGGTCCCTCTCAAATGCACCAATTGACTGAAGAGGAAAAATAGATTGCGCAGGGCATTATTGCCAGCTACTGTTAGGCAGTGTACTTACCCTCCATTTTTTTCTTCTTCTTAGGAACACTTTTTGGCCCTAACCCACCAGTTGAGAAACAGTTGTGAATTTTGAGAAAAATCAAGTTTTGCACACAAAAAGCAGATTAAAAAAATCGTAAATAGCAGCTTTTCTTAGAAATTTACCGTTGAAGATTATTGTAGTCAAGCTGTAATGTACTTTTTTTATCCTGCATTATCGAAAGATGATAAATTGAATAGGGCAGCACGGCGGCGCAGTGGTTCTAAGGTCTTGGGAACCTCCTGTGTGGGTTCAAATCCAGCTACTGGGCTTCCTGTGCGGAGTTTGTATGTTCTCCCCGTGCTTGCGTGGGTTTCCTCCGGGCACTCCGGTTACCTCCCACATTCCAAAGACATGCATTTCAGATGGATTGGCCGGTCCAAATTGCCCCCAGGTGTGAATGAGCGAGCGAGTTGTCTGTCCCTGTGTGCCCTGCGATTGGCTGGCAACCAGTTCAGGGTGTCCCCTGCCCACTGCCCGCTGATCGCTGGGATGGGCTCCTGCACCCCCGCGACCCTACTGAGGATAAGCGGTGCAGCTAATGAGATGAGATGAGATAAATTGAATAGGTTCCACAGTACTTTAATTTAGTGGTCCCTTCATTAAAGATAATCCGAAGAATGCCCCATTTTTCTCAAAATTCTATGAATAGAGTTCAAATTGACAGTAAACAAATTCTTATCGCTGTCGGGCAATGTCACATTTTTGTCCCATAGGTTTATGAGTGGCTTCATTTATGATTCTAAGCGCACAGAGAGGACGCCGGGCCTGTAAACACACAAAATGGGCATCTAATCTCTTATTATGAGTAGGTTATTATGATGCCATTGTGACTCCTTGCTCTTTGTCAGAATCAAATGAAAAGTGCTGCCAAATGCACCCTCTTAAAATGTTGCATAAAAAGAAAATGGGTGGTGTTTTTTCCCGTGTGGTCAGAAGGAGAATATCAAGATTCACATCACACACACGACACATAAACCCCCTCAAGGTCATCATTAAGTGCTTATTACCTAAAGATGCTGCATTGATTTTGAGGTATTGATGTGGAAAGGAAGCGTATAATTGTCAAGTTTGATGAATACATGGTGCTCTCACCTTTTTAAAACTTTAATCCCGAAGTAATCCTGTCTGTTAATTTATAATGCTTCTCCCAATGTGTATTGCCTATACGACATTACGTCATAGGCACGTTGTCTCTCACTGTTATTATACTGTCTGTACTTTTGGGTGCAATGGCGGGCTGTGCATTTCACACCAAGGTCTTCAGTAATACTATGTCTTGATTAGAGGTAAGTTTGGGCCTAAAAAAGTCAGCCCAACCCGACCCGAGTCGCAGGGGGAATAAACCCGAACTTGCCCAAACCCGACGGATCAACTTGATTTGATAACCAAGCCCGAAATAAACCTGAAGCTTTAATTACCCGCAAAAGTAAACACCAACCTTTACTTTGGCCGTGCATACTTCAGCACCGTAATACGGCTGAGCTATGCAGATTGGAGTTTACTTGGGCCAGAGTCCCTAAAATCAAGTGTGCACTGCAAATGCAGCACCTAAAAGATCCGTTTGGCGGCGAATTGCGCATTTCAGTGACGTTCAGTGAACGAATAAGAAATTGAACAAATTGGCACCGAAAATAAAATCACATTCTGCAGATTACAAGCTGAAAAGAGTGAAATATTTTGCCGAAAAGCATAAAGAAAGTTTGTGAAGCTAGTAAGCTATTGGTGAGAAGAGGAATTGACGTCTGACGTGAGGGAGGTTAAAGGAAGAAGCGGCACATCTTTTACAGAGAATGGAAATTTCTTTGGATTTAGTGATTTGGAGTTAAACTGATAGTTTGGTAAACATTTTCTTTATCTGAATAATAACTTGAGTAAAAGTAAGTGCATGCTGTGCAGATCCTCCCTGAAGGAAAAAACAAAACAAACAAACAAACAAAACAAAAAAACTGAGACAGAGAAGCCTGGCTGGCCCGACTTAATGATTGACATTTGAACACGAACATTTTAAACCCTAACCTGGCCCGAATTTTGTGTTCGGGCCCAGGCCCAAGATCTTACCTCTAGTCTGGATCGATCCAAGACTCAATAACGATTCTATAGCTATAAAACATTGACTGCAGCTACGGCTGTAACACATATAGAAAAACCTAATTATAACCGTATAGAGTGACACTATTTTTTAGGAATAGAGCGACGATTCACTCACCATTATCCTTTTTATTTGTGCACAAAATCGATCCTCCTTTCTTTCCTCAAGAATATTATAATTAGCCCTTCATACAGATTATCCGTGTGTTTAAGTTCCATCAAGGAGTTTTTCTTATTGCTATCAGAGCTAATGCTGAAAGTCAAGCCTGTCCTGTCGTATTTCTGGCATACGTTTTATCCGATTTAGGGTTGAACAGTCTTTATTGTCATTATAGAATAGTACTTTACAATGAAGTTTGAGAGATCCTCCTTTCAGTGCAAGAAGCGATGTAGAGAGCGCACAAATGCAGCAATTTCCTATGACTGTAGCTCCAGATTGAGTCAGATTCAATCATTTACTGTCAACTAGATTTACTGATACTATTTCCACCAATTATCTATACCAGGGGTCGGCAACCTATGACACGCGTGCCACTGCTGGGGTCAACCAGTGGCACGCAAGTACACGGCAAAATAATAATGATTATACTAATGTGCATTTTTACCTGAAATTTAGACATTTTCTGTTTCGTGTGTGACTGCGTGTCTGCGCCGCGCCTCGCAAAGGAGAGATCCGTGTTTTAACGCAGCCAACAAAACACACGCGCGCGATGAATGAACGAATCATGACAGCTTCTCGAGCAAAGACATCGCGTTCTTTCCAGTCAGCGCGGACAGATGACTGGGGCTTTGTGCAAAAAATGGCCATGCTGTTTTGTGCATTATGCCCCGAGAGCGTTGTACCTCGCGCATCAAGTGTTAAACGCCATTACGAGACGAAACATGAACATTCAAGGCGGAAACATTAAAACGCGCTGTGTCAAAGTACGCGCGCGTGTGTGTGTGTACGCGTGTGTGCGCGCGCGTGCCTTCTGCTTTGCTGCTGTTATTTCAAGTTTTGCAACAAGATGTCATTGATGAATGGTATAGTAGCTGTCCATACCACATAGCATGTTTTTTGATTGAAGTTCATTGTGAATGAAAAATGGTTGATTCTGGTTAATTCTTGTGGCAAAAAGTTGAAGTCATGGATACAGGCCTTTCCACTTGTTATTCACATTCATTTTTTAGTTGTTTGATGAACAAGAATAGTGGAAGATAAATTGGCCAGCTATACCAGTGTTTTTCAACCAGTGTGAAACAAAACAAAACGAAAAAAAGAAACAGTAATGTGTTACATACTAATTATATTGAAAATGATCCTTATGTAATGTGAAAATTCTGCCATTTTGAAACGGAAATGAAAAGGAATTGTGAAGTTAAATGAGAAAGAACTTCAAAACTGAATAAATGTAACCATTCTATATATTTTTGATTTTATAATTTAGCAATGACAGGTAAAGGCTCAGCCTCCCCTGCCTCCCTGCATCCCCTGATTGCACGTCACTGAACTATACAATTATTTGGTCGTGTAAATTAGTACCACAGATATCAATGTATTTTTAATGTGTTTTTTTAGTAGGGCAGACTGTCAAAAAAATTCATTGTAGGGTTTTGAATCGATGATACCTATGATACAGAAAGTTAATATTGAGACATACTTCCATTTGGAGATATTATTCGTAAGTATAATATCAGTTTCCACTGCCACGCGGATGACACCCAACTATATCTTCCGAGGGAGTAATCTGCCCCACTAAACTGTGGAATTTTGGAGGCATGCCTCACTGAAATAAAAAAAATGAATGTCACTCAACTTCTTGCGCTGCAACTCTGAGAAGACCGAAATCTTAATTATTGGTCCATGTAAATGCTGTGACTTGTTCTCAAAAACTGCTTTGAACATTGCCAAATGTAATATCACCCAGAGTGACTCAGTCAAAAATGTATGTGTTACATTTGACCCTAATGTGTCCTTCCAATCACATGTTAAGAATATTACTTAAACAGTTTTTTTCCATCTTCGCAACATTGCTAAAATTCGCCCTATGCTGGTTCAGTCCGTTTAGGAGATTATAAATCATGCGTTTGTTACCTCCTGTCTCGATTACTGTAATGCACTACTCTCCGGTCTCCCGAAGTCCAAAATCAAGAGCCTTCAGCTGGTATAAAATGCTGCAGTGAGGCTTTTAACTAAGACCAGAAAGTTTGCTCACATTACCCCGATTTTGGCTGAGCTGCATTGGCTCCCTATTATCTTAAGATTTTAAAGTTCTGTTGGTAGTATACAAAATCATTCATGGACTTTCTCCCTTATATCTTTTCAGATTTAATGTCCCCCTATGTTCTGGTCAGGAGCCTGGTCTACTAATGATACCAAGAGCAAAGAGATCCGCAGGTTAGAGAGAGTTTTCCATTTGGGCCCCAGTGCTGTGGAATGCTCTGCCTCCTGAGATTCGATCTGCAACCTCGGTGGAAATGTTCAAATCTAAGCTTAAAACACACTTCCATTGCATAGCATAAGAATATTCTATATTTTATGTTGACAATATCTGTGTTCTATTGTATTATTTCTTATTGTAACATCCGTTGCAGCCTGGTCATTCTAGAAGGGGGATGACCTCATGTGCAGCCCCTTCTCAAGGTTTCTTCATTAACTTCATGTTGGGGTTTTGAGTTTTTCCTTGCCCTCATGCAGGTTTTAGATCAGCGGATGGTGTAATAATAGTCTGTGGTTTGCAATAATCTGTGGTCTGTGAAAAGGGGCTATCAAAACAAACATGACTTGACATGGTGTTAAGCTTTCTCTGTGCACACCAAATTTCCAAAATGAATTAAAACTCACTCAAATCGAAACCCCCCCCAAAATATGCTTGATTTTTCGGGTTCCACACTCTAATATGGACGTGGACCACAGCAAATTACTGAACCAAATGTTTATCTCCCTAATAAGGTTGACTTAGGTGCATGCACCCAAACACACATTAATTAAAATGAAATCAAATGTTGTTACAGCTACACATGCGGTCACGCTCTACTTTAAATGATGGAGCCAGGGGATGTCTTTTTGATGAGAGGGAAAAAGGGAATATTGGTAGGACAGGAAAAAAACCCACAATGGATAATGTAACACGGGATCGTAAAAAAATGCCATTTACGCCTCCGAAAAAATTCAATACATTGTAACATGACCCAAGAATGAAGGATAAGCTTTAACCAGTGGCTTTGGTTTCTATTTCAATGAGCAGTGGTCCATAAATGTCAGAGTTCTTTTGTTCGACTTTCAATCGCTGAGTTTGATTGTATGTCAATTGGCGTCACTGTAGCTTACCATATGATCTGAAACTATTGAACGCAAACAGGTAGCTAACTTTTCTTGCATCTAAAATGTAAAACAGAATATATTTATATATAGGGCACATTGTATTCTTTCAGATTGGGACTGTCAAGGTGCTATGACGATTGATTGTCTCAAGCCTACCCTTTTGGGGCCCTGCAAGACCAAATCACCCCTCCCACTAAAATTAAAATGATAGATGTTTAACTCATTTAGTGTCGTAACGTATAAATATGTTTTCAGAAGCATTGTCTCTGAGTGCCAAAATGTGAAAATGTGTTTTTTTTTTTTTTTAATTAAAAAAAACAATATTATAAAGGGTTAGGCGCAGCTCATCAATAACTATCAGGCCTCTGGCAATGATTTCAAAATAATAAATCAATATTAGATGGCAGGATTGGCTTGGATCAGATCTTTGTCCATACATCGAGGAGGCCCAACTTCCTAGTATTGCTTCCTCTATCCAGAGATTGAAATGTGTAGGCAGCCCTGTTTGGCGTCGTAAAGTAGTGTGGTCTGAATAGCGGATATATGGATAAGTCCAGACAGTTAACGCTTCAAGCGTTTTCTTTCTAAAAAATTCCTTAGTCATATTTGGGGCAGAGAGGAAATACGTTTCACGGACTCAACACAATCACTATGACAATCATGTGAGCATGTCGCCGAAAACATCAGGCGCTGAAAAGTTCTTGCAAATTAAATGCATCATTCATGCATAAGTTCAGGGTTATTGCAAAATAATGTTATTTTGATGGAAAAGTTACTTTGTTTTTATGTAATCACAGAGCACTGAAGTGAAAGTTCTGCTTGAAATGCATCTGTTCTGTTTTTTGGAAATTAATATTTTCAAGAAACTTATAAATGTTCAACTGTCGTCTACTAAATAATGTTAAAAGCTAAAAACATAGGTTTCTTTACTAATTAAAGTTGAGGGTTCAAGCTTTTTTTTGACATGTCTTGTGCCTATATAGCTACAGAACTAAATCTTTTGTAGGCCTTCAAAAAAGATTCAAAATGGCAAAAATTGGCTGGCCCTGGCTCTTCCCATTTGAGCAAAACATCTGGTATTGAATGAGTTAAAGAACAAATTGCTTTTTTTTCCTGGCGCTCTTTAAATAACAAAATATAGTCCCATTCTAAATCAAATACGTTGTAAATTGTCTTTTTCTTTATCTGCGTTTTAATTCGATCCCGGCGGTGAGAAGCTAAAATAAAGGGGGGTAGAAGATAACCAGTTCCTCTGAAAGTTTTATTTGTAGAATACTCTTAGCACAAATTAAATGCAGACAACGTGTATAGCAATTCACAAGTGCGCAGACAGAAAGGTCTGACCATGTTCCTATACTACCAGAAAGGCGGTGCTGGAGCCTGAAGTGCATGAATTTAATTTCTCAATAAACCAAACCAAAAGTACTTGTACAGTAAGCCTTTGACAAAACCGGTAATAACAAGTATTGATATGATAACCCTGAAGGCCACTGCTGGCTACAGTATAAAGGACAACTGAAATAGGTGAAAGGTTGTATTTATTGGCCCCTCTACAATAATATGGTATTTAAGCTGTATTAACGTAATAAAATGAGTGTATATAATAAACACTTACCATGGAGGGAGTTAGAGGTTGCTAACAGAGTTGTATGTGTGGTGGAAGAGTGAGGGAGCATGGGAGACGGGTTTTATACAGTATATGTTGATATGCTTTTGGCATCACTGTAGCTTAGCATATGATCTGAAACGCAAACAGGTATCTAACTTTTCTTGCATTCAAAAATGTAAAACATAGAATATATGTTACATATAGGGCACATTGTATTCTTTCGGATTGGGACTGTCAAGGTGCTATGACGATTGTTTGTCTCAAACCTTCCCTTTAGCCAAAATCACCACTCCCACTAAAAAAGAAACGATGGATGTTTAACTCTTTTCATGCCATATGTTTGTCTGATATGTATGTTGTTATGTTGATATGTTTCATTTTCCTCATGGTGACAATTTGAGGTTTTCTTTGCCCTCATGTAGGTTTTAGATCAAGAGATGGTGTAATAATAGTCTGTAATAGTGTGTACAGCCGTTTGAGACTATTGTGATCAAGGGCTATACAAAAACTTGATTGAACTTGACTTGACATGAAAGCAAAAACATAAAAAAACACAACCCTAGCGCGCAGTATCATATGTACGATGGGCAACGCAATTGCTTACCGGGATGAGTTGATGAAGGTTGTGAGTGGTGTAGAGCACTTGGCTTTCTAGGGGTAACTTAGATTTTCTCTCCTATGTTGTGCAACACTTTTTTCTCTATTGACATCCAATATTTTGAATTCCTCGTAACTAGAGTAGCTTGACCAGAGTGACATGGCCGCGTCCTTGTGTCCCGTTTCATCTGGAGGGACGAAAGCATGACCAACTTTGGGTGCCGAAGAAGCTTAACTTGTTTGGGTATTTTGGTAGGCCATGGTCAAATTTTTTTGTGCTCTTTGCTACTTTTTTCTTTTCTTCGTTTTTTTGGGTGTATGTATGTGTCTTGCTGTCAGTCACCCCTCTCGAGGGATAAGACCAGGGTACGTAGGTAGGTAGGTAGGCAGGTGTCATGATTGTCGATTCGGAGCACCTGCGACAACAACCGGACAGCTTTTTAAACCCCTGGCTTCCAAGAGGAAGCCGTCAGATCGTTATGCGAACTGTTGCCTCCAGCTCAGTAATCTCTTACGTCAGACTCTGTTCCTGCCCTGCTTTTCTCTGCCTGATCCTCGTTGCCAACCTGTTTCCGTACCTGACTCTGCCCCTTTCTGCCTGCCTGTTATCCGATCTGTTTTGCCCCGTTACCTGCCTGCCTCCTGTTGCGACCTTGTATCCGAACTTGACACCGCCCTTGCTCTCCAGTCCCGGCTAGCGACTTGTAATTCCCGCCTGTCTTCGACCCTCCTCGCTAGACACCTAAGTGGCACTTCCGCATCTCCTGCTCCTCTTGTCCGTCAACCATCGGATCGTAGAAGCAAGCCCTGCTCTCTCTCTTTATTAATAAAAAATGAGAAAACGAGCGCTATTGGGTCCTGTGTCCGTTTCTGGTCTGTGACAGGTAGGTAGGTAGATAGGTCGGTCGGTCGGTCGGTAGGTAGGTAGATAGAGTAGCTTGTATGTTGAGGGGCCACTCTAATCACCACTGACAAATCAAGTTATATAATTAGAACTAAATAAACGAAGCAGCTATAAATGACTGAAATAATGAAAGAAGTTATAAAAGAAAGAAATATAGACAGTGATATGGGTAGTGGTTATTTACAGACATCATATTGATGTCAGGAAACGTGGACCAATTTATTGAAACTGGCGAGACGCGTGGCTCCACCTGTAATTTACCCTCCTGTCAGGTGAAACAATGATCCCCGTGAATAACAAAGCCAACACGGGGTAAAAATGACATAGAAGCAATGGTCCACTACTATACGACATCTTATTTCATATTCCGGTCACACGATCCCCATCATTGTTAGTCTGATTGCAGGTATGAGCGATTCATCACTGGTCACCCAAAAGCCAGAGGCGACTCCATTCTGTGCATGGGCACAGGATTGTTCCAAGGAAAGTTTATTTCACTCTCACTTCAGATGACTGAATATTAAGAACGTTATCGCCATAATCACTCACTCTGCCTGCCTGCTGTTTGTGGTAAAGGCGGGCGATACTAGGAATTTGGGTATCGATGCGATGCAAGTAAAAACATGGCAGTATCGATCGATGCCAATACTTTTTGCTTGGAAATGTCATGATACTGAATAATTTAACCTTCCCCCTCCCCTTCGGTTAGTTTGCAGTTGTGACAAACACAGTACAAAGATTTTAGGCACGAAAATGTTTTAATCTTTATTAAATAACTACATTGCAAATTTTAACAGTATAAAAGAATAGATATAAATATTTCCATTACAACTGTTTCAGGATAAAAGCCAAGAGAGTAGAGCTAAAAAACAGCAATGTCATGAAAATACAAATACTGTAGAATAATGTCAGCGAGAGACCTTGTCTGAGAATTTTCACCCTGACAATCGGGGTGGGCGTTACTGGGAATTTTAGTATAAATCCTATCCAAGTTAATATACATAGTCGTATCAATAGATACCGATCATATACCTATACTTTTTGCTAGGAAATGTCGTGATCATTATATGATTGAACCCTCTTCCCCCTTGAGTACGTTTTTATTTATGATAAACACAGCGCAGACATTTAAAATGTTAAAACGTTAAAATGTTCCTTCTTTTTTAATTAACTGACTACAATTAAAATGAAAATGAATAAATAGACTTTTTTCTATAACATCTGCTTCAGAACAAAAGCCAAGAGAGTCAAACTAAAACAGCAACAATGTAGTGTTGGGAATTAAATATTACAATGTATCGTTTACCAAATTGTTCGAATTAGTTATCTGACTCCATTAACCAAACACAACCTACATTCACCCAACAATGCGCGCTCATTTCTTGATGGAAAAGATGAACAAGAATAGCCGACATTTTCACACGGGGGCAGATTTGATTTCTTTAACAATTTAACTAAGTGAACTCCATCGAATTCGGCCGAATTAGTCGAATTAGTGTCGTCGAATTCTCTGGGAAACCCTCTCTTTAAGTCCTCCAGCCTTCTCCTCTCGGCCCACATCTTTCCGCAAGATGGTGTCCCGGCTCCTCCCATGGGCGTGCCAGGGAAGCCCCAAATGGGCTCCACCACCTCACCTCGATGTCTGGAAAACTCAAACAGCAGAGCGTTTCTCAAAACATTGCCTGCCGTCCTCCGTCATCAGGGCCCCTCCGCGTCTGGTTGCGCTGATTATCTTATCAGCCTCATGTCCCGTTCCCGCCATTCCTGTAAACAATATTGTCCACTAGGTTGCACTGACCTCGCACCACAGCCTCTCCAGTGATTATTTTTTGCATTAAATGTAATTTGTATTCGATCGTACAAAATCCTTTATAGTCAAATATATAAAATCCTTCAGTAGTGAAAAAAGAAATACTGTATAAAAATGTCATCTAGTGACACAAAACACCCTTGATTGTAAATTATTTTGAAAGTAAAGTCAGTAATGCAAGTAAAGTGTCAATCGTTTCTCATTGGCTCTGTCTTAAGAGTGACAACGGATTTACAGGTTTTTGGTCAGGAACAGTAACGTGTTTTTTCAAATGTTTTTGCTAATATTTGGAGTTGCCACAGTCGTGCCACTTTACCACACATATCACACTCGGCATTGTCCTTTCTGTAGTTAAATAAAGTCCACACCATGATGCGCTTCCTGTTTTCCCTTGTCCTTTTTAGCTTCTGGTATAGGTGGCCACCAGAGGTAAGATCTTAAGCCAAAACCTGAGCCGGCCTGATATTCAGGTTAGCCCTAAAATGATTAACATTGTGTAAGGGTTGGGTCGTGCTTCTATTTGGCTTCTTTTTAAAACATTTTTTATCCAATCGTCATTATTTTTCCTTGTCTCTCTCTCTGACTTTCTGGCTCTCTCTTATTCTCCATCACTCTCTCTCTGACCCTCTCTCTAACTCTCTCTCTCTCTCTCTCTCTCTCTCTCTCTCCCTCTCTCTCTCTCTCTCTCTCTCTCTCTCTCTCTCTCTCTCTCTCTCTCTCTCTCTCTCTCTCTCTCTCTCTCTCTGACTCTCTGACTCTCTGACTCTCTGACTCTCTGACTCTCTGACTCTCTGACTCTCTGACTCTCTGACTCTCTGACTCTCTGACTCGTACCTCTGTTTGCCAAAAGCTTTGGCCCTCTCTTTTGCCTGGCAGGCAGGATTCAGCAGCAGTCCAGGTCAGGAGAGTTGCTAAAAGTATGCCTGTCAGTCACACACTCAGACACGTCGAGGGTGCTGAGTCAGAGAGGGACAATAGTATAGAGCCGATCCAAGTACTTGCTTTCTATTGATCAATATTACCTAGTTTGTGGTCCCCCAGCGCATTCCCTCCGGCCTTCCCTCCTTCCAACGTGCACACTAACACCTGCTTTTGATCTCTTTATGTCTTGTGAGTTTTGTAATATGGACGCCAAATTGTCAATGTATTCCAGTGTGGTTGCTCCTCTTCCTGGCACAACCTTTGCTTTGAGGAACGCAGACAGAAAAGGGGGATGTAAAAAAAAAGAAAAGAAAAGCTTATCAGCTGGCAGGTTGACATTGAGCTTGCACTTTTGAAGATGAAAGGTGAGGCCTCACGCGAACTTAGACGAATATTCAAATCTCACATTTTAAGATGCCTGATACGTTTTGAGACATTTTGTGCATTAACAATGCATTGAGAGACGTTGCAAGCAAATGTGCTCTGAAATTCTCAGAAACACATTTATTTATTTATGGTGGATGAAAGAGCTCCTTTAAAGAGAATATACTTTTAAAGTTTATAATGTATTTATTAGGATGGCTTTTTTTTCAAGCGCTATGTAAGATACTTTTAACAGGACACGAATCATAAATTTAGAAGGTGCCCCTTTGCAGTTATTCAATTGAAAAGGTTAAAAAGAATGTTGAAAACGACCTTTGAGTATGCTAAATATAATACTATTCAGTACTCACTTAGTTTCCCACCTATCTTAATTTTGTATATCACGTGGCTGTTGAAAGTACACCAACCACATTGAATTCTTATATTCCAAAATATGTCATCCAAATAATCTACTTAATTCAGACATACTAAAATATACACAAATGCGTTCAAACGAGGTTAAGAGTGCAAACTATCTCAGTGCAGTAGTTATTTAAGGGAACAGTGTGTATGATTTAGCGCGTCATAGTGGTGAAAAAACGTCATTTATTTAAAAAAACAACAACAATATTGATTTGAAAAATAAGCAAAATACACGTAATACCATGTAAGCGTGAATTTTTTAAATACTTGGAGGTTGAGAAATTTGTATTTTTGTATTTAGTTGTATTTAGTTTAAATGAGCCTCACCTAGCGGAAGCTGACATATTTGTCTTGTTTGCTACTGGTAGAAAAAAAACCCTAGAAAAAAAGTAAAATGTTCCAGTTTGATCACTTTGACTTGCTGTAGTTTGTAATTATATGCTTTATAAAACTCGTTTTGGTTTCACTACACAACACAGCGACATCTAGTCCTCAAATATTACACAGTGTCCCTTTAAAAGCACTCAATGGTACATTTGCTTAATTAGATAAAAGAAAACATTTACATTGCATTACAGTACATAAGATGCATCCATCCATTTTCATAACCATTAAGTGTTGGGAAAGTTAAGTCATTAGTTAGATTTATAATCAATAAAATGTTTGAAATTATTGAACTGGACTAAAAGTTAACGCGGACCATTTACCATTTACATAATTAACTCCCTTACCGATGTGACTCGGGAATCGAACACGGAAACAGTGTTTGAACAAGGATACTTGTTGACTGATTAATCATCGCACTATTGTAAGCCTAACTGTAACGGTTACACAAGAAAAACACGATAGCTTTACTGCAGTCTCAATTTCATGAGCCTCACAGTCCGGTGCACCTTACATATAAAACATTTTTGAAAAGAGTATTTTTCGGAGATGCACCTTTACAGTGCGGAAAATACCATGATCAATGAAATGATACATTAAACCTCACATAATCAGTAGTTTGTTCGATGAAACTGATTTTGCTTTCAATTGAGGGATGACAGCAGCAAAGATTGTTAGACTTTGACGGGTTCGAACATCATTTTCTTGGCCAACGTCAAGCACTTTTTAAAGAACATTCAAAGTCAATTTTCCAATTTCTCCAGTACCATTTAATGAAGGAATACGGTATGGATCATGTTTCCTGCAGATCCACAAATATATCTGCAGGTTACAGATGTGATTTTTAATTTTGCATTTTAATTTATCAAGAACAATCTATTTGTGAATCTGACCAACACACTTGTAAATATCCACCCATTCATCCATCCATTAACTGCACTGCTTATCCACAGTAGGGTCACGGGGGTGCTGGAGCCCATCCCAGCTATCTTCCGGCAGTGGGCAATGGACACCTTGGAGTGGTTGCCAGCCAGTCACAGGGCACACAGAGACAGACAACCACTCAATGGCTCATTCACACTAAGGGACAATTCGGACCGGCCAATTAACCTGACAGGCATGTTTTTGGAATGTGGGAGGAAACCGGAGTGCCCGGAGGAAACCCATCCTAGCGCATGGAGAACATGCAAACTCCACACAGGAAGGCTCGATCCAATGACCTTAGAACTGTGTTGCGGACGCACCAAACACTCAGCTGACAGGTAGAAATTACAGTACTTTGTAGCGTACATTTCTAGTTGCAGGAAGTTCCTCCCATTACAATATAGCACACGGATACGCTAGCTTATTTTTTGCTGGCCTATAATCAATGTCCCTGATTGATAATAGTCAAGCCTTGCACTACTACACATTTCAAAGTGTCCTGTGTAGCATCCACCTGTCCTGTGAATGATGCTGCTTTACAGTATATAGCAATGGTGTACAAAGTAATGCCAGCTGCCACTAATCACATGGGAAGAAGAAACGCAATGGTAAAGCTAAGCTACTACAGAACCATCTCAGCATCATTTTTAAAAACTTGTTGAGAAACAAAGCAAGAATTACAAGCATTTACAATTACTTCGCCTAAAATTCAAGTATTTTCAAGGATTTCAAGAACCCATACAAACCCTGTATAGTATTTAGACAAGATGTAAGACCCTGTTAAAAATTTAAACCACCAGAAAAACGTAGTACAGGAAATAAAAACGGTGTATAAAAGAATATTTCCAAATCAATGACAACAATGAGGTTTCTCCATCAATACTATGGGAAGGAGGGAAAGCTGTAATAAGGGGGAAATTAATTGAAATATCGTCCCGACTGAAACGAATACGCTTAAAGAATCAGAAGGAATTGGAGGATAAGATTAAGGAACTAGAAGAAGAACATAAAAAAACACCAAATGAATCCAGATTACAGGTATTAAAAACAACCAGAAGCAAATTAGAGGAACTTTTGACAAATAAAGCAGAAGGGGCTCTGCGCTTTGTGAACCAGAGATACTATGAAATGGGCAATAGAGCCAGTCGACTGCTAGCCTTCCAACTTAAAAAGGCCCAAACAGATAGAATTATATCACAAATAAAACATCCTATCTCTAAACAATGTTTAGTAAAACCCAAAGGTATAGCAGAAGCATTTGCAGATTATTATAAAGAATTATACAAGGACTCAGAAAATGACTTAGATAACTACACTGCACAAAACTTTTTAGGAAAACTACATTTACCAACACTAACAGGGGGGGATACATTAGAAATTATTCGCCCCATTACAAAACAGGAAATACAAGATACAATAAATAACTTAAAAATAAATAAATCACCAGGAACGGATGGATTCCCGGGGGTGTTCTACAAAAGCTTTAAGGAAGAATTAACACCAGTACTGCATAAAGTATTTAACTATGCTCTAACAAAAGGAGATCCCCCCAAATCATGGTCGGAAGCCATCATAACAGTCCTGCACAAAGAAGGAAAAGACCCAATATTGTGTGAAAGCTATAGACCAGTTAGTTTACTTTGTAATGACCTAAAAATTCTTACAAGCATACTGGCAAAAAGAATGCAGAAATTTATAGCGAAATTAATTAGAAATGATCAAACAGGGTTTATTCCGGGAAGGCAGGGTGCAAACAATATTAGGAGGATACTAAACATAATTACGAGCACAAAATCTAAGACCCAACCCTCGATGTTACTGAGCTTGGATGCACAAAAAGCTTTCGATGGGGTGAAATGGAGCTTCTTACATCAATCACTTATAGCTTTTGGCTTCCCTCAAATATTTGTTGAATGGGTGAAAATAATCTATAAAAACCCTAAATCTCGTCTTAGAGTAAATGGTCACTGTTCAGATTTCTTTGATATCAAAAGAGGAGTCCGGCAAGGGGATTGTTTAAGCCCACTCTTGTTTGCAATAAGCATAGAACCACTCGCAGAATCAATTAGACAAAATGAGCAAATAAGGGGGATATTTGATGAAGGAGGAACAGAACATAAAATATCATTGTTTGCAGACGACCTGTTGGTAATGCTGAAGGGACCTTCGTTATCAATACCACCACTGTTGGAGAGCCTTAAAATATATGGAGAAGTAGCTGGGTATTCAAATAATGAGAGCAAATCAATAGCAATGATGATATCAGGAAAATGTCCAACAGAGGTGATTGAAAGATTTGATTTTAAATGGACAAATAAAGGGTTTAAATATTTGGGGGTGACCATTACACCACATTCCACACAGCTGTTTGATGCAAATTATGGAATGTTGATAAAAGAAATAAGGAAAGATTTGGAAAAATGGGAAATTTTGCCCTTAAGTCTTATCGGAAGGATAGAAACAATTAGAATGAACATATTACCAAGACTATTATTTCTGTTTCAATCCCTTCCAATTCTGATTCCGGCATCCACATTTAAAATGTTAAATAAATTGATAACAAAATTCCTTTGGCAAAACAAGAAACCTAGAATAAAATACAAAACCCTGTTAGCTCCTAAAGAAAAAGGGGGCCTAGACCTACCCAATATTAAATATTACTATTGGGCGGCTCAAATTAAAGCACTCATCTTGTGGATTACTACAGACAAAGATACGATATGGGTGGACATGGAGCAGCGATCTTGTCCAAATATGCCTGTGGAATCGTTACCATACATATCAGTCACGAGGTGGAAGAAACTAAAAATCCAGAATGAATGGATTAAAGGAACTATTAAAACTTGGTCAACAATACAAAAAAAATTAAAAATATCAAGATCTGTGAATAGGGCTACCAAAATAGCGAAAAACCCAGACTTTAAACCTGGGGTTATGGAGGTAGGGTTTCAAAAATGGGCCCAAAAAGGACTGATGTTGATTACCCAAGTATTGGAAGCACAGGCAATGAAATCATTCGAACAACTCCAACAAGAATTTGACCTACCCAGAAATGATTTTTACAAATATTTGCAACTAAGGCATTACCTCCAGAAACACGAGGAATGGGGGAAAATATGTAAGGAGCCAACTAAGGTAGAGGAATTATTAATATCATATACAAAAGGACAATCAATAAAGGGGGTTATATCAGAACTATATAAAGCCCTGAGAATGGATCTCAGTAATGAGGACATGGCAGTTAAGGAAAAATGGGAACAAGAAACTAATGTAGCGATAAAAGACAACGAATGGGAAAAAACATTGAAAGAGGGACACAAAATAACCAACAGCCCGACATGGAGGGAGTTTGAATGGAAAGTAAAAATGCGATTCTTCTATACACCCTCTATCACTTCAAAATATAAAAATACCTCAAATCTATGTTGGCGTAACTGTGGGGGGGTCAGAGATTTTACGCATATTTTCTGGAATTGCCCTGTAATATTAAATTTTTGGAGAAGTATCCAGAGAGAAATAAAATTAATTACTGGCTGGGAGTTGCGGTTGGACCCAAAGGCTTACATAATAGGAATTTTGCCAGAAGAATTACTATCGGGTCAACAGAAATATATACTAAGGGTAATGCTTCTGGTAGCAAAGAAAATGATCACAGTGTCCTGGCTGAAACCACAACCTCCTGACATAAAACAATGGAGAGACAAATTAAAGCAAATGTACATTATGGAAAAAATCACTGCAAGACTTCAACTGAAACTTGACCAATTCGAGAAAAGATGGAAGCCTATCACACAAATTTTACTTGATGTCTAAACACCTCCCCCTATTTATTATGTTTTTTTTGTTTTTGTTTTTTGGGTGTATATTTTTATTTATTATTTTTTTATATATTTCTTTTTGTATGGATGTATTGTATGAACATTTATTCTTCTTTTCTATTAATAGTATTTTTTCTTCTTTATTGTTCCTTCTGTTATTTATGAGTGTGTCAAGTGTATATATTTTGTGTTGATGTAAGATGGTGGAATCAAACCTCTGTCAAAATTGGTGTGAGAAATAAAAAGTTAAAAAAAAAAAAAAAAATTTAAACCACACCAGTTACCAAATGAGCTGAAGCACAGTGATTGGCTCATGCAAAAGACAACCAATTCAAGGGATTTTTGGCTCAATCCTGCAAAGGAAGAAATATAGCCGGTGAATTGCCCCAGAAAACAAAAAAAACAAACAAAAAAAAACAAAGCCGCCTCCATTGGCAGAATCGCTGGCACAGAAGGTGGCCTGCACTTGCTGAAAATGAGCAGCACACAACTTTCTATGGAGGCAACAAACTGGAATACAACACCTGAACCGTATGTTTTGAATTCCAGGGATTCCATACCAAGTTCATAAATTATAATGTGCAAGGTCATTTTGAAAATGAGGTTTCTTGAATATGTTGCGCTGCGTTACATTTCATTAATCAGCTGTCAGGCATGTAATGGGGCTGAACATAATGGTGTTTTCAACAGTGTTGTCAAACCTCCTGCTTTACTATATAACAAACTATGCATCCACTGATAAGCACTAGGTGATGAATTGATTCATTAGGACGCTGTGGAGCAGAAAGGGGGAAGCGCTGTGTTTCTTAGATGCATGTATGAAGAAGCTCTCTTTGCTAATTGGATTAGATTCAGGTGACTAGTTTGAACTCTGAATTTTACACCTTCACACATTACACCTTTGCAGTTTTGCCAATACAGTGGAACCTCTATAAAGGGAGCTTACAGTAGTCCCTCTCTCTCTTTCTGTCTCTCTCTCTCTCTCTCACAAAATTACTTCAAATCTAAATATAATTTTTGTGCTTGAAACAGGGAAGTAATATATTATTTTGCTTTCACTTTGAAATGAGACAAATGCTATAGAAATACTACAAAATTATAATTTATTATTATACTGCAAGAATACTACCGGTACTATGGAAATATCACAAAAATAATGCTGAAATTTTACAAAAATATTACAAAAGATTACTATGGAAATACTTGATAAATAAATAAACCTACAGTTGCACTATTATACAAAAATAGTACTACAAAAATATTACAACAGAGATGGTACAAAAATACTACGAGAGAAATATTACGATGGAAATACTACAGAAATACAACTACAGTAAAACAAAAAAAATATGACAAAAACACTACTTCTGCAATACGACAGAAATATTACAACGTAAATACTGTACTTATACTGGAGAAATACTACTGGAGAAATACTACTAAAATCAAACTACAAAAATACAAAAAATATTACAGAAATACTACGAGAAATCCGACAGCAGAAATACAAGAAAATTACCAAAAGAGATAAAACTACAATAATACTGCAAAATTATATATAAAATGGGCAGCACGGCGGGACCGTTCTGAGGTCATAAGATCGAACCTTCCTAGTGGAGTTTGCATGTTCCCCTCGCGCCAGCGTGGGTTTCCTCCAGGCACTCAAGTTTCCTCCCACATTCCAAAAACATGACTGTCAGGTTAATTGGTCGGCCCAAATTGTCCCTAAGTGAGACTGAGCAAGTAAGTTGTTTGTCTTTGTGTGCCCTACGACTTTCTGGCATCCAGTTCAGGTTGTCCCCTGCCCACTGCCCAGAGATAGCTGGGATGGGCTCCATCACCCCCGTGACCCTACTGAGGATAAGCAGTGCAGATAATGGATGGATGGATGGATAGATATAAAATTGAGTGCTTAAAACAGTGACTTAATGCATTGTTTCGCTTTAATTGTGAGTGTTTCAAAACCAATTTGATGAAACTAATCTATTCAAAAACAAATATGAAGGAATATAAAATGCATGTATATTCACTCGTAGATAAAAAAAATGATTAGGTCTCCAGGATCAGCTCCTTGGACAAATTTTTTAACTGAATGTGGCCAGTGATTCCAAATAGCTTCCCATCCCTGTTGTAGATGGAGGGTGACTTTTACTTGACTAAAAATTGCGTGATATGAGATTTGAGCTATTGCCTTGTCCTACATCATCTATGTTCCCAATGGCCTTGTAGTTAGGATTTGGCGCTCTTATCGGCAGGATTCGATCCCCGTCGCCAACATTTTTAACCAATCAAGTGATATACCATATCGACTGATGACTTCCCCCTGAGACGATCTGCAACCTCAGTGGAACTGTTAAAATCTACGCTTAAAACACACTTCTATTTCATAGCCTATGAACAACCTATATTTCACGTTGACAATATCTGTGTATTATTTGTCATTACAACATCCATTGCAGGCTGATCATCCTGGAAGGGGGATACCTCATGTGCAGTCCCTTCTCAAGATTTCTTCATTCTCCTCATGTTGAGGTTATTGAATTTTTCCTTGCCCTTAAGTAGGTTTCAGATCAGGGGATGGTATAATAATATTCTGTAGTTTGCAATAATCTGTGGTCCGGGCAGCCCTTTGAGACTCCTTGTGATTAAGGGCTATATAAACAAACATGACTTGACTCAACTTGAATATTTCCGAAATCTGACAATAAACTGGTATGCATTTCCAATTGTTTCATTTATTAGGCTCACTGCATTATAAAGCGAATGTTCAAATTCCTGGTCGATTTCAGAGGTTTGGGTGTGCCTCATAGTCCGGAAAATATGGTAAATGTGAAATCATCCATTTATTTATTAGTAATTCTCTTTTTAACGGCGGTTACACTTTTAAATTCTTGCTTTTGTGCCGAGCTAAAACTGTGTTAAAGCTCTGTTTAGAGCTCTTTGGTATCCGTGTCAGGTGCTGTGAAATGTTCCGCTCGCTGTAGCGGCTTAAATGATGCCGATTTTGCCGGGTGGCACGGCCGCTTTACCTGTCTCCCTTCTTCTGGCGCAGCTGCTGCTCATGTCAACGATATCTTCTGCTTCAAGGTTCCGTGAGGCATTTTAAGGATGTTTTGCTTTTAAGCTCCAGGTGGTAGACAGCTAACATCTGGTTACAGCAGCTCAGTTTTGTGTAGCTTCTTTCCACCATATTCACTGCAATTATGCTCTCTGGGGCCTCTAAAGCTCCTATCGTGATTATGCAGATAATTTTTTAGCCAAGTGAGTAATTGTTCTGCTTTCACATTAAAGTAAAGTTAACAGACGTGATTCTTGTTGGCACGGTTGCATCTTTTATTTAGAAGTGCGCAAATCTATGCACATTATTTCCTTTGATCGCGTATTGTGGTTGGAAGTGAGCGGGTTATTACCACTAATATATTATTATTATCACAGCATTAAAAATGCAGAAACATCCCCCCAGTAAGAATGCATCAAACAAAGATATGCGCGTATATGCTTTAATAACACTTTCTCAACCCACCCTCGATGAACAAAAATGCCTGAGGTGTGCATACTTAAACGTTCGTCTCGTCTGTTTGCATCGTACACAGGTTTCTAGACATTATCGGGTATCACGAGCGTTTGTTGATTTCTTTCAAACTTCACAACTTTTCTGTTTGTGTCATACCTTTCAATCTCAGCTGATTGCTCCCCGTATTAATGATTGCAATTCCCCTTGTTAAGCGAGAATATGCCTTACAAACACAACCCGGCACACATTTACTCAGAGCCGGACTATGTAGAATAGCTTTCATAGTTTATGTTAACATATTTTTTTCGTTGACCAAACAAGCAAAATGGTTCCGCAAAGATTTGATTCAACTGCTTGAAGGGGTCAGTGGTTGGAAGCTTGAGTACCCAATTTGGCCCACAGAGGGCGTTAGAGGTTCCACAAAAGCAAACTACATTAAAGCAGAAGTCTATTGGCTATGTTAGTATTTATTAGGGGTGCCTTGACACAGAACATAGCCAAAGACACCCCCAGAGGCCTTAAGTACAATTGTGTAAACTTTCATGGAAATCGGTTCAACTGTCTTGGATTCAATAAATCATATACAAACACACACGCACACGCACGCACGCACGCATGCACACACACACACACACACACACACACACACACACACACACACACACACACACACACACACACACACACACACACACACACACACACATACACACACACACACACACACACACACACACACACACACACACACACACGCACGCACAGACACACACACACACACACAAATTGGGATTCAGGATTCCTAAAGCTGTATAGATAGAACAAAAAAATATTTCGGTATCTTTCCTAGTTCTTTCTCCACTTGCAGTAAATTTAGGTTTGCATATTAAGCGCAGTATTGCGGGATTTTGCAGACTTAATCTATTCTGCAGACGGTTTTATTTTAACAGAAACCTTTAGAATTTAGTTTAATTTGAAACAAAGATATTCCCATTGTATTCCTATACTCTGTATGTTCTATATTGACATGCCTGAAAACTACCTAAAGAAGGTGAAAGGATATTCCGATGTCTTTTCCGGGACCAGACTGAGTATTCGGACTTGAAGAATCAGGCTGGAGGGAAGTAACGCAGTTGAGGACATTTATTACAAAGTTTCAAAACAGATTCTGATCATGAAACAGCATTGAACATTGTTGACCACAGTTTTCATAGGAAATGGGTGCGGATTTGCAAAATGAAACATGAAATTTCCACAGGCAAAGAAAGGAAGTCACATTTTATTACAGAGCCCTTTGTTAAAACTGGTTGCAGCTGTATTTTAAAGGTTGTATGATTAGATAAGGGCCTATTCATTGGAAGACCATTGCTGGGAAAGTACTGATATGAAAGGATACAGCAAGTAAATACCTTATCCGAATATATAGGTGAACATAAGTGCATTTATAACAAATAAATAAGTAATGTTATTATTGAAGTAATGCTGTGATGATTAAGTGATAAACTTAATATAGCTGGAAAACTACTGTAATGGGGACAACATACTCAGAGACCTATTTTGATAATCTAACACAATAAACACTGGTTCAAGACAAAATCACTTTTTCACATGTAAACAACAACAACAATTCTTGACTTGAGACTAATATTTTAGTCTCAGCAGCTTTTTTTTGAAGACAGTCTCTGTGCGTGAATAAACTGCTCCAACGGTCACATTAGATTTCAATTTTGGAAAACTTTTATACCTATCTTTAATGTCAAAAGGTAGGCATGTATGTTAGGGTGAGGAAGGCAGAGCAATACGAGTGAAAAATAAATGCTTGATCGATGATAATATTTGCTAGTGTACCGTGACAATACTAGCAATCTACGATGACGTTGTCGTCTGGTACCAGTGACAAGACAATAGGAATTTAAGCCTAGATGGGCAGGGCGTGATCACTCCATCAAAAGAAACACGTTTTTATTGATATTACTGTAAATTCCGGACTATAAGCCCCTAAATTTTTTCCCAAACTTTCAACCCTGCGGTTTATTCAGTGATGCGGCCAATTTATGTAATTTTTCTAACGGCCACCAGCGGCGCTCGAGTACAAAAGGTAAGATTTAGACCGGTGGAATATATGCGCCGAGGAAAACTGCAACTTCTTCCTTGAGGAAGACGACTTTGATGGCTTCAGTTCTAAGGAGGAAGATGAGGACGGTTTACCGTGATTTTTACAAGTACGGTATATTTTTTAACAGACCCATTTACTGTGTTGCGAGCGTGTTGCTAGCGTGTTGCTACCATTAACTGCCCTGTCACAGGCACCGTTTGGGATGAAAGTTATTATTATTAAAGCTTTGTAAACTCACTCGGTGTACCGTCTTTCTTTGTGAATATGTGTAACCATGTATAATATGTATTTGCAACTGTATATTTTTGTAATGTATTTATTTGTATTTATTTTAGACACTTATTCTGATATGTTTTGCACGGGCGAATGAAAAAGAAGGGGCGGAACAAATGTGGGGTGACGGGAAGTGGGGTAAAGGTGAGACCTGTTTGTGTACGCGGCGGACAATAGTGAATATATATTTTTCCCACCCTTACCTTTGGAAATATACACTTTTTTCCTTGGATTATTTTCAACGGGACCCGGACTCTGCAGGTCTGCATCAAACCTTAAGTACCGGTAGCATTTTCCATTCACTTTGCCGGCTGTGATTTTTGGACTGTGTACTTTAATGAAGGACATTCAGTTTCAATCGCGGGACTTAAAGTCGGGTTTGGGTTAATTTTGTGTGTTACATTTTTTAATGTGGGCGCATGCGGCTTATATACAGGTGCGGCTTGTGTAAGTACAAAATCGGTTTTCCTCTTAAAATGTGGTGGGTGCGGCTTATAATCAGCTGCGCTCTATAGTCCGGAATTTACTGTAATTATATTAATTCATATTTTTCCCCGTTGTTATACGGCGTACTCAATTTGAAATGATCAAATGTTGTGTACTGAAGCGGTACTGCCGGACAACAATGCGCTGCTAAAACAACAATGTCTCATTGGTCGCAGGGCAGACGTGCAAAGTGACAACTCCAGCTTACTTTTCTTTCTTTTATTCCCTGTAGAAATAGTTCTTCTAAATCAAATCAATTTGAAGGTCAACCAGCACCCAGAACATATTTTGCCGGCTCTACGGTTCGCACGGTGTCTAGATTATTTTGTTTGTAGTTTTCAGAACTGCACTGTGTCGTCTTGAATAGTGTTCCCTCTAATCTTTCATGGTCTGAGAATTCACACAAACTCTCTGAGTGTTCCTTGAAACCACAAAGAGCAACTTTAGTAATGCGTGTTAAAGCAAACCGTTATCCAACACATGTAAAGAACCTCAAAACAAATCAAGTTGCATTAGGCTGAAATTTCTGCAAATATTGTTGATACTTTTATTTTTATTTTTTTATTTTTTATTTTTATTTTAATAAACTGGCTAATGTACTACTGGAAAGACTGCAAGGCATGCATGTGTTTAGGTTTTTAACCTTTGCAGGATGTTTTTAAGTAAAAAACCCACTTTTGTTACATTACCCACATTTTGTGGATTTTAGTTAGTAGCACAGTAGAATACTTATTCAATCTTTTTCGTGGGCGTACAGCATGGTTCTATTATACAGTTTTATCCAACAAAATGATTGAAGATATATTTCCATTTAATTTGATGTAACATGATTTTTCGTTTGCAAGCTACAACCTCGGAGAAAGGTAATCTATTTCATATAATGTAACGAATGGGAACGTATATATCATAGAGGTAGAAAGCAGCATATGAGCCAACTTATCAGACTTTTGACGATTGACACAATGATGTGAATGTAGGTTTTCTGTCTGGTGTGGCACAGTCCCATTTACAAAAAAATGAACCGACATCTTATTCATCATTTGATTGGCAGAGCATGAAGTCAATATATAAACTGCAACATTACTTTAACCTATAAACGAAGCCTCTGTGTTGCTCCTTTTGAATGAAAGCATCAAGAGGTAATCTTTATGGAGAAAAGTCCATGCAACAAGAAAGATTACTGGATGGGCTTGCTGTTAACTTGCTAATACTATCAGAAATTCTATTGTTTGGGGTTTATGTATTCACCGATTCAAAATCCTGGGTTTAACGACTGCCTTCTCCCTTGAGGCAAGGGAATTGCCTGCATCATTCTGTATCTGCAGACCCTAAGCACAACAATATGTTACATACTGATTCTTTTTAATAAAATCATCAATACAAAGGTAAAAAAAGGGGAACAATATGGAAAGGCTTGACTTGCATGACCAAACCAAGTTTTGTTTGTCGCAAAGGTCAAGCAGAAAGCAACATTTGAAAGACACTTGCTCAAATACAGCAAGAAACATACAGAGACCAATCCACACAGCCAAAAAGATCATCAGCTGCTCTGCTTAGTCTAGAGAACATTGCTGGCTTGCGATACAACAGCAGAGCCAACAATAGTATAAAGGACTACCAGCTCTTTGACCTGCTACCCTCTGGTAGGTGCTACAGGTCCCTCGAAAAGGACAAATTTGCTCACACACAGCTTTTTCCCCAGGGCCATCAACCCCTAAACAAGCGTACAAAACTGTGAAAACGTTTTTGTTGTTGCTGCTAAATGTTTTCGAACAAAACTGTGAAAACGTATACCTTGCACCTTATTTCGGAATTTGTGTTGCTGTCAAATGTTAATGCACTAATTTTCATTTCACTATTCTTAAGTTGTACCATTTTTTCCCATTGCACTATTGTGAATTTCCCTTAGGGGATGAATAAAGTATCTATCTATCTATCTATCTATCTATCTATCTATCTATCTATTATTATAAAGAAGGCCAGTCTTTATATGTACTAAGTCATAAATAGTTTTGTGTATTTATCCTGACAGTTTTTTGGGGTTTTCGCTTTAAAGTCTTTACTTGTTTACATGTTTAGCATTTAGTCCATGTCTATCTCATTGCATACAATGTTTTGTTGATATTAATGACAATAAAGACAATTTAACTGAAAGTTTACATGCAAGGTGCATCTGTTTCTCTTCAAGCTTCAGTTCCACAGCAGTGATGATCACCTATGCCTTGTTGTAACCTGTTTATTTAATTTTATTTATTATATTTAAGCCCTCAAGATAGCAATTATAATGAAAGCTATTTAATTCAAAGTTCAAAATACCATGTAACAATATTTGTTTTGTTTGACTTGTGAACTGTCATTGTTTTTTTTTTGGTTTCATTCAGGTATCTCCACTTCCTCACAGTGTTTCAGGTAAAAGAATAAAAACAAACACAGCAAGGTATAGTTCACAGTGGACGACCTGTGAAATGTTTTACCACTCGAGGGTGACTTTGGATTGGATAATATCACTTTTAGAGAGACAATCCCTTGATCTTATAGGGCACACTGACTTCAACAGCAATATTCCTTTGAAGATTTCCATTGAGCTGAGCAGGCACTGCAGCTTCACTTTTGATGCCTTATTCTCCCCGGGGTACGCCGGTCCCCTCTCAGAGTAAAATAATGTTTGCGTGGTTGACTCAAGGCTGGTAGAAAGTCTTGGTTTCATTATGCGAAATGTTCTGGGTATATTCCCAAGTTAAGTTGTAGACATCAGCACCCATGTAATTCTCAACAGGATAAAAATCACAGTGAGAGAAAGATCCCGAGACGAAAACATTTCTTCTTGGCGCAGGATCTCAGCCCAGACCTGGGAAGTAAAATTTGAGAATTTAATTGAATTGTCTTTATTGTCAATGAAATCAATGTTGTAAAACAATATATGCAATGAGAATAAACATGGCCATCCAGGGTTAACATGTAATGAAGACTTAAATGAGAAAAACAGTACTCTCAGGATAAATAAGCAAAAGTTTTTACAACATAGAGCTTAGAGACTGGTGTTATGAGTTATGATAATAGTGCAATGAAAAAGAATAGTGCATTGTAAAAATAGTGAAATGAAAAAAAGTGGGATAACATTCAGCAGCAACAAAAATCCGTTTTGTGCGTACAGTTTAGTGCGCTCATTTAGGGTGGTTATGGCCCTGGGGAAGAAGTTGCCTCCGAGCCCGTATGTGCCTGTATCAGAGGACCTGTAGAGCCTAGAGGAGATCAACAGGTCAAAAAGGTAGTGCCCAGGTCGGAAAGAGTTCTTTATAATATTGATGGCTCTGCTATGGTATCCAAGCTGGTAATCCAACTTGTTCGGATTTAGAAACACTTGGTTGATAGTAGGTTGGTCGTTTTGGATGTTAAATCTCTCAGAATTTTCCATTATGGAAATAACTTGTTTTTATATTCCTAAATACAAAAACAATCTTTCTCACACACACACACACATAAAACAACGTTTCAATAATCTAGTCTTATTATATCTCTTGTACTTTTTTTAGTCTTATATTCTTTTATTGTGAAGTGCTCATGTGTGCTGTTTTTCCCTGATGTATAATAAATCACGCCCACGTTGTGGGCGGGGTCTCTTTCCCTTCCCTGCAAACATCATGGAGGACGTGAGTAATTCTGCTCTTGGTATCACGGTTAGTGTTTAACAATATATACGTATTTTATTTGTGTAAATATAGCCACGAAATAGTCTTGATAATGACATTGGTCTTACTGGAAAATGTATTTCTTGGAAACAGTCAATGATATTTTTCACTTTGTGTCACATCATATGATTTTGTCTCCGGGAAAGCAAACATATTGTGGTTTCAAGGCAAAAAAATGATAAATGGAAGTCTTAGCATCAATTAAAAAAACAGCTTTCCTCTGTCAAATTTTCATGTCTTTGCGTGCCTCACGATTGGCTAGAAACCTTTCCAGAGTGTCCCTTTCTTGTAGCCCCAAGTAAGCTGGGATGTAATACAGCATCCTTGTAGGAATACAGAAGGTGGATGGAGTAGATGAAAAGCAAAGTTAACAACCCCACATATAAGGTTTTTTTTTACTGAAACCTTACAAAAAGCTTCCGTGAGCTGAATTCACTTGTGTAAGTGTGTGATGGAACACTTGCGACACCGGTTTCAATTAATCCATAGTACGACACCACACTAGCGGTATCCTGCCTGCTTTAGCGA
Source organism: Urocampus carinirostris (assembly GCF_059441175.1). NCBI lineage: Eukaryota > Metazoa > Chordata > Actinopteri > Syngnathiformes > Syngnathidae > Urocampus > Urocampus carinirostris. The sequence continues at coordinate 6,685,809 of NC_142349.1, read as the reverse complement.
GCTGCTGAAGCACTTCCGTTAACATCTTTTTAGTTTTTCCATTTAGGTATGGACCTGAGTACAGAGCCACTGAATTTCCAATAATATGTGGTAGCGCCGAGTAATACTATTTGGTCCACAATTGCTCATGTATGTATGGAAATCCAGTTCAGCTTGGATCCCTGCTTGGGTTTTGCAGTGTTGATAGAACAGAGCTGCACTTAGCTAAGCCTACCGCATGCTACCCTTTGTTTTGTTTGCCAGTATAGATTAACAGATCATAAATACTTATTCATCCATGACTATTTTTACGTGCCAAGAGACCAGCAGACAACCTGTTTAACATGCCGTTTGTGGGCAAGCATGAGCAACGTCTTTACAGAAATAGACATAGTTTCCGCGTTTAACTTTTTATATTACATAAAGGTGTCATGATTAATGATGCGAAGCACCTGTGCCCGCTCATTTGGCGCCAACTGCCTCGGACTCTGATTGACCCTCTGTCCCTAATTAAACCCACTCCTATCTGTCCCCTGTTGTCAGTCCGTCTGCGAACCTCAGTTGACACTAGGCAAGCCTTCTTTTCAACCCTGACTCCAACCTGTTTTTTGCTCCTCTCCGTCCCCCGGCTTCGACACATTTTTGATCCTGATCACGTCTACTCTCCCGTCCCGGCTTTCGACCTTTTTTGTTCTCGACCACGTCTACTCTCCTTTCCTGGCTTACGACTTGATTACCACCCTGACCACGTTTTTGCTCTCCTGTCCCGGATACTGACCCGTTTTTCCGTTCTCGACGCCGCCATCGCTCGCCACGGAAGTCCCACTTCCGCGTTCGGAGCGACCTACTTCCCGCGCCTAGCGATCACCCAATCGTGGGGGCAACCCTTTCCTTTCTTCCAATAAAACTGAGAGAAACGTAATGCAAGTGGGTCCTGTCTCCGTTCTAGTCATGACAAAAGGATGATTTTATTCATGTCACTGCAGAGATGGGAAGCTGCGTCGTTGCTGTCATGGACTTTTTGGACAATTTTACAGGCTCGAGGTTTAATTGCTGTCACAGACATTTTGGGACAATTTTACAGGCTCAAGGCGTCGTTGCTGTCATGCACTTTCTGGACAAATTTCAACATATTACCAATGTTTTCTTTTATTAATGTTCACTATTTTTTGTGTATTGTTACCCAATGCTAAATATATTGCACCCTGGTCATCCTCGAAGGGGGATTACCACTTGTGAGGTGACTTCTCAAGGTGTCTTCTTTTCTTCGTAGTGAGGTTTTGAGTTTCTCCTTGCCCGCTTGTTGGTTTAAGATCAGGGGATGGTGTAATTGTAACCTGTGCATTCCTTTGAGACATTTTGTTGGATAGATAGATAGATAGATAGATAGATAGATAGATAGATAGATAGATAGATAGATAGATAGATAGATAGATAGATAGATAGATAGATAGATAGATAGATACATAGATAGACACTTTATTCATCCCCGTAGGGAAATTCACACTTCCAGCAGTCTACCCCGTTGTTTATTAACAGATGAACATGATGCCCTAGGGGTGCTTGTAGCAGAGTGGATGACGTCACGCCAGTCCAAAAGTTCGACATCCCTGCGCCAGATGGAAAACTTTTCTTTGTGAAAATCCAGGGATACACCACCTCGTGTTAGCAAGTCCGCCTTCTCTCCGATTCCCCCCGGCTTTCGTGTCTCTGTTTAGCGGCGTTGAAGCCGGATTGCTCCGGGTAGCTCCGGGTGGCTACACGTTAGCGTCCGGAATGCTAAACGAGAGCCACGTTATTAAGGGCTATACAAAATAATGTGACTTAACTTGACTTGAAACATACCATAACAACAATATACCGTGCTTGTTCCTCCACGCTCCAAAAGTGACCTCCATTGCTGCTTTTCGTGAACATGGTATGCTCAAACATGGCTTGCCAACAGCATTTACATACATTCTTTATGGACTGTATACTGGCCATTTGATCAGTGAGATACCTTCAATCAACAGAAGGTATCTCACTTGTTTGTGAGATACCTTATGACAGCAAATGTTAGATAAACCTCCAACAAGAATCGTTGTTATTTAGAAATGATTTCCAATGTAGATGTAAATGGCATGCTAGTCTCTGTTCTGAAATACCCTAAAAGGAATATGTAGGACTGAGATTTTGTCCCCTGTGTAAGTATACTGGCAAGTGCAGAATGACCTTTTTGGTAAAACTGAGCACAATTGGGCATTAGGGCTTTGCAGAACTGAACAGTAGCGGCCATACATCCGACAATTTCTGACATTGTAGAAAAAGACTCTCAAGAATCTGTGCGCCTGCCTTGAGTACAAGCTTTGAACTATTTCAGTTTCCAAATCAGCGAGTGAGTGGGAAATGCAGTAGCTGTGTATGCTGGAACATCTAAAAAGACGCAAGTGCAGTTTACAGTTGCGCAATGGTGCAATCAACATTTATAAATTCAACACGCGTGCGGAAGTAGAGCCTATAAGATTTTAACATCACGTTTAAGTTAGGTGATCAAGGGCACGTTTCACAGAAGTCTGGCAGAAATTACACTTATCAAAGAACTAAGAGGCAATTTAATAACGCCTGAAGAGAAAATTGAAATTGAAAATGGAAACTGGAAATGAAAAAAACATGGCTATGAGAGCTTTTACAAAATTGAAAATATAAGAGGTGACTGATAATCTGAACACTAATCCAAGTTCCTGAAGGAGCTCTAATAGAGCCATATCCTGGAAAATAAACATTTTCTAGCTTCTAGCCATTATAAACATGCCAAATCCTAAAAAAAACATTTAATTGGTATTTTCTTCACTTGTCTCACTATTTTCACGCTGGCACTAAGGGTGGGCGATACTGGTTATTTTAGTCTCGATCCGATCCATGTTAATACATTGTCATATTAATAGATACCGATTCTATACCGATACTATTTGCTTGGAATGATTATTGAATGATTGAACCCTAACCCTTGAATTAGATTGCTGTATATTTACATTAAATACAGTACAAACATTTTAGGTGCTAAAATGTTTTTAATTTTACACTTTTTTGTTTTATTAAATAATCATAATTCAAACTTAAACAGTATACATGAATAAATAGACATATTTATATTAGAACTGTTTCGGAAAAAAATCCAAAAGAGTCAAACTAAAAAGCTGCATAGAAATGTCCTAAAATACATTTAATTGCACGATATTTTGAAAAGAAAGCCAGTAATGCAAATGGTGTCAATTGTCTCTTTTTGTCTCTGTTGCCATAGTTACAACAAATTTACAGGTTTTTGTTCAGGAACAGTAGTATGTGCTTTTTTGGTTTCTCTCTGTAGGGTGTGTTTTTTTCATGTGTTTTTGTACATTTGTGGTATTGCCACTGTACCAGACCACTTTACCATGCAAATCAAACTTGCCATTGTCCTTTTCTATAGTTGAGAAAAAAGCCACACCACAGTGCGCTTCCTGTTTTCCCATGCCCTTCTTAGCCAGGTCAAGAGAATCAAAGCAAAATATCAGCAATGGAACAAACAGCCCTTTTGACTCTGTTGCCATAGTGAAAACAGATTTACAGGTTTGTTCAGGAACAGTAACAATTTAACATTTTTGTTTACTGCTTGTTCCTCTTTGTTGGGTAAACTTTATTCAAGTAAATATCTTTATATGCCATAGTAGCAAATCTCCGACTTTATCACACAAATGACACCTGGAATTATCCTTCATGAAAAAAAGGCCACACTGCGTTGCACTTCCCATTTGCCTCTGTCATATTAGCTTTTGGTAGGGGTGTCCTCGTAGATTTTGCCCTCTCTTTTGGCTGGCAAGCAAGATGCAGCAGAAACCCAGGTAGGGAGAGGGGCTAAAAGTGTGCCTATCAGTCATACAAATGGTTATACCCTTAGAGTGGCGGTTGAGTTGGGTGAGGGAGAAGGACTGCACTATCTACATATTAGAGGTAAGATCTTGGACATTGACCCATGAAGTTAGGCTGGGCTGGGCTTCTCTCTCTGGCTGATTTTTTTTCAATCATCCACTTGTCATGTGTATGTTGTTGTTTCTTGGTGGATCAGCTGCACAGCATGCTGCCACCCTGATGAACTCGGTAGAGTTATTTTTCCGTCTCCGACAAGCCGTTCGTTGTCGGAAATGGCAAATATCACGTTTTTAGGTAGTCAGTGTAGCTTGCATGCTGAGCACTTCAGAGCCGAAGTGCAACACCCTAAATCACCTTTTTTCCCCCGCAAATAAAATGTGAATATTAGGGTTTTTTTTTTGGTCGGGCTGGGTTGCTTAAATCAAGGTAATCTGGTTCGGGTTTTTATAGCCTTGAGCTCGGTTGGGTCGGGCTGGATTTTTTTTAGACCCGATCTTACCTCAATCACATATAGAAGCAGAGTTTTAAGGATATTGATGTCGGGTTGAAGTATCAATCCCAGGTCAATAGAATCAGTCTGATCCAAATACCTGCTTAGGATTGATAATATCCATATTTGGTTTGATCTGCCCAACCCTAGCTGGCACAACTCCATGCAAGCCATTCGTCATTGCTGGTGTTGTTAGGCTAGCTGTTGTGCGTAGAGGATCTAGGATGAAGGGAAGCTTGCTGGCGCCTAGCATTAGCGCTTGAGCATTCTCCCTGGCACTGAAGCCCCTAGTCCTGCCGTCTTCCTGAAAGGTTGATGCGGAGGGAGACATGCTGGCAACTAGCATTGAGGGTTTAGCATTCTTCTCGGCACTGGAGCCTCTTGCTTTGCCATCTTCTGAATACCAGCTGTTGGCTAGCTTGTGCTTTTGTGGCCAGCGCACGCAAATTCTGGCATTCGTGGATTTCATAAATAGGAAAAGCAGTCACACTGGGAAACGTATAATGTCCAGATGACAACCATAAGCAAAAAATTAATACTACTTTTAGAATAAAATGCATGGCCATTGCACCAAAAGTAAATTAATGCATCATCACAAATGCCTGTACAGTGGTCCCTCTTTATACGAAGACTTCTAAATATGAGAATTTCGGTAAACTTTTGCTCGATATACGAAGAAAAATCTAGTTCATGAGTATCCCCATAGACTGCCATTTGGGACAGCTCACCACTCGAGATGCTCACCGCCAGCATCAGCATTCCAGGTTGCACATGCAAACTAAGAAGGCAAAAATAAAAATTGACCCAAACAAATGTTTAGTGTGAACTTTTATTTAAAGTTACGGTAACCTTGGTTTTTAGTGTAAAGTAAGTGCTTACATATTCTCAGTCTCTTGACCACATACCTCTCAACCTCTGCCAATTGTATTAATAGTTGCAAATCCCCTTATTAAGGGATTATAAGCCTTACATATACAACGCGACACATATTTGCTCACAGAAATACAGACTATGTGGTCGTCTGCTACAAGTGATCGAGACAATATGGATTAGAGACAAAATAGGCATGACCTCATTTAAAATGATCAGAAAACATACAAAATAGAGATAATGGATAAATTGACAAGTATGCAATCTCCGTCATTCCTCCTTGCAACCTCCACTCCTACTCTTTCTCTGCACCATGCGCACGCATTCTTTACTACTCTCATAATAAACTCGCATTTTGTTTTGTCAATCTCATCTTTTTAATTTATTAATGCATTTTTTAATGTTTAACGACAATCTGAATGTATTTAAGTGATCAGGAAGATGTTTTTTTTTTAGATATTTAGGGTTCACTTGGGTGCTTTCTGGAAGACTTTTTTTTTTAAAATTACCATATTTTCATGACCACAGGCCGCACCGTGCTAAAAGGCGCAGTTTTCATAGCTAGTTCTATTTCTGTATTTAACAGATCCACAAGTCGCACCACACGATAGGGCACGGGATTCCTCTTCACGTGGCCATGATACAACACAGACAAGCATGTAAGTGTGTCACAGACAGAATGAACACAGGACTCAATTGCATACGTTTCTCAGATTTTATTGAAAGAGAGTGAGAGTAAGGCTTGCTTGATTGATCCGAAGACTGGCGGAGAGCGGCAAGTTGTTTGACCAGGGCTCGAGATCAGAGGCGAAGTAAAGTTCGTAATTGTGGTCGTAGGCAGGCGGCAGGCAAAACAGGCGTAGTCAAGTTCGGAAACGGGTCGAAAAACGGGAATCAGGCAGGAAACAGGTTTTACCAGGGGCTCACTGAGTGAAACACAACAGCTCGCAACGATCTGACAAAGTTTAAACTGAAGTCGGGGCTTAAGAAGGATGTGGCCACCAATCAGCTTGTCCGGCCTGTTGGCGCCAATCAAGCTGCCACAGGTGTTCCAAATAGGGCAATTATGATAAAGTGTGTATTTAAAAATACAATGGAACCAAAATTGAGCATTGTTGCAGTTTATTTAAGTATTGATTACAAAGTAAAACACATGGATAAAACATCATTTTCAAAAAAGAGCTGGTGCAAAACAGTTTGGCACTTTCATTTTCACCGGTAATCCACAACATATCTGTCAAAATCCTTGTCCTCCATTTCTGAACAGAACAGCTTAGCTAAATCTCTATTAAATGGTTTGGTTTCTTCACTTTCAGCGTCACTTTCCGAAAGCTTGGACGAGTCCCACCATAGCGTCGACAATCTATTGTTTTCATTATAAGCCGCTGTAAGTTTTTGCACCACCGTAGTTCTGATCCGGGTGAAAAAATGACACTGATTCATGAAACGAAAGCACCAAGACAATAACCAATTTTCAAATTGCCAGATACGCTACAGCGTTAGCATCTCCGAGTGCTTCAGTAAACAATGCATTCATTGCATGTGATGTCTCGTGTCCTCTTCTGCTTGTAGGAAACTTGTGGGCGAACACAGGAGAATGCGTAAAAGTCACAGGAGATCACATACATGTCACACTTAGTTGGAAATGTGAACAATCACACAAAAACATCGGATTTTACCCCCAAATGTTCTAAGTCTTAACTATGCCGAGGCTCAAACCTGTGAACTTCTAGTCCTGGCGGTGGGCGCCCAACCCTCAGACTACCAAGCTGGTCTCTGACTGACAAGTCTCGGGGATAGGCGCCCAATCTGAAGACCACCGAGCTGTTCTCTGACTGTCGCATTACATTAGACACAGGGCGCACTGCACAATTGGGCGCGCCACACACTTTGAAGTAAATCTGAGACATTTCTGTGCGCCTTCTGGTCGCCAAAATATTTCATATCGCTACAGGAGCAATTTGAGCTATTTGAGCATGATCCCGGAACAAATTAAGATTGTATGAAGAGGTACTACTATAGTTCATTGGGAACAAGCTTCAAATGACATATATATGATATCCTTCCATCCATTGTCTGCAGCGCTTGTACTCACTACGGTCGCATAGGGTACTGGAGCCCATCCCAGCCATCTTCAGGCAGTGGGCCGGAGACATCCCGAACTCGTTGATATATATGATATGGATTATTAAAAAAAAAAGCAAAACTCAGCATCGAAATTATTTTAATTTTTGGTATTTGGTTTGGTACAGATTAATGTTGCCAGATGGGATCAGTGCTAATATGAACAAGTGTGACCAGCTGGACTGCAAAGACGAGCCTTTCATTTGAGAGGCGCTGTGATGCTTAGCTTGCCTTTGAGAACTACACCACATGCCTCTGTGCCAACAACAACCTCCAGATATCGCTGCGTTTTCTTCTATGTGTATCTCTCATCTTTCTCTCTTGTCCAATTGAGATCTGTATTACTTTAAAAGACATGATTAGACATGATTTCAAATAATGCTGTGCCACTTGATGCAGTGACTGTATGGAAAAACCTTCTGCATGAAAAACACAAACAAAGAAGAAACTATTGAAAAAAAGTACTTATATCCTACGTTTAAAAAAAAAAAAATCAGTTTTCTGATGTCTACTTCAGATTTTTTTCTTGATGTTTTTCTTTTATCTTAGCAACAAGAGAAAACGTTCCCATTTTTAAGATTCCTTTATTGTTCTTCATTTTGGGTACATATAGTATTACTGTTTTACTTAATATATATATTTATTTTTTGTTTCTCCCCTTTCATTTATCATTTAGTATCAGAACTATTGAACATTTTTATGACCTACTAAAATGAACTAGCACACAAAATACAGAACAATTTTTTTTCTTATTAATTTCACCAAGTTTTGCACAGTACATTACTATTACTCAGGGCAAGAAGAAGATGTATCAACTGTTTTTTCTTTTTTAAATTTACTTACCTAAACTTCTAAAATAAGCTTATTCGCTGCTCCTTTTGAATAAAAGCATCAATTGACTGTATGAAAAAATCCATGCAATGAGAAAAAGATTACAGGATGGCTTGACTTGTCGTTAGCTTGTTAATACTGTAGCTATTTCTATTAATCCGGGCTGTGGTGTGTGCCAAATCAGAATCCTTTGTCTTACTACCGCCCTCTGCCATGAGGCAAGAAAATTGCATGCCTCAGTCTGCATTTGCAGATGCACAGAAATATGTTACATACTGCTCCTTTGAATTATTCAGTAGATAGGTAATCCTCCAATCTTTGGTTTCATTGTTACCCTCTGCCACGAGAGAAGAGAGTTGCGCACCTTCCTCTTCTCAGCACCGTGATATGTTACTTACTAATTGTATTGATATTAATAATGTGAACATTCAGCAGTGTGGAAAAAGAAAATGAAAGAAACTGAAATTAAATGCAAAATAACTTTAACACTGAATAAATATACCAATTTTATATCATAATAATTGTATTTTTCCTAGATGAATTGTGAGGCACAGCCTCACCTCCCATCTCCGACTGCACGTAACTGTTCTGTGCTATACACGATTTACTATTTGGACAGTGAATAAATTACATTTTGCTTTTTTCAGAATTCTTTTTAGCTTATCTGAATATTTATCCCCGTTGATCTGGTTGATCTGAATATTTTCTAGTTTTCTGGTTATGTTGTTTTTCCTCAAATGTTTTTCAGTTTTTTGGGGAATTTGCCACCACTATCTTAAAGGAACTGTATGGAATTCGGAGCTATGTTACTCACTGCTGCTCCTGGCTTAAAGTCATGATCCTGTGATCATCAGGTGCCTTGATCAGCTCATTTATGAGGTGCGTCATTACGGTCATTTCTCTGAAGCACTAGAATTTAACTTTTTTATCTTTTTGCGGGGGCTTGGGTGAGCTTATGGACTCTACAAGAACACTAAAAAATAGAAATAAGAAAAAAAAACCTGTTGGGACAAAGACTCCCCCCTGGCTCCATTCCTTGAACCGAATGTGTTCCGCTCCAAACAGCTCTGCGGATACCAAGATAAAAACAGATAGGCACAGTGAAAAATCAAGCAACTTAGTTGTTCATTCTTAACACACACGGCCAGACGTTTCTCTTAAACGGGAAGCCATTTTGTTGCCATTTTAAATCATTTTTGAGGGCCTGCAGATTTTTATGTTCTGTAGCCATTTGACTATTAGAACAGAACAAAAGAAAACATGAATCCTCATCTTTCATTTCAAGCAGAAATTTCACTTCAGTGCTTTTTTATTCATTCATGACACCTCTAATATCCAACCAATGCTTTCCATAACACTTTATTGCAATAACCCTGGACTTAAGCATGAACGATGCATAACCTTCGCAAGAACCTTTCAGCGCCCGATGTTTCCTCTGATATGATAACAAGATCTTGGTCACCTGGGGGCAGCCTACACACTCTCAATTGCTGGATAGAGGAAGCCAAGCAACACAAAGAAGTGGGTTTCCTCGATATGTGGACAACAATCTGATCAATGCCATTCCTGCCATCTAGTGGTGATTTATCTTACTGAAACCATTCCCAAAGGTTTAATCCTTACTGATCAGCAGCTCCAAAACCTTTAGAATATTTTTTAGAAAAAAACATTTTTTTGGTAACGTTTTGGCACATATGGATAATGCTTCTGAAAACGCAATAATACGTTATGGCACTGAGTGAGTTGATAGAGAAAATATTATCATTTTTAAGAACCCACCCCACCTTTGAAACAGAAATGATTTATAAAACCAGACCCAAAACAAACAAGTGAGCTCCATTATAGCAAAATATATTTATTTTTTCTCCCAAAGACAAATGCTTATATAAGTGACAAAAACAATGTTGCAGACATGAAAATAATAACAACGCATCCATATACTTCCATTTGCATTCAGACAATTGCTCTTGTTTCTCTTCTGGCAAAGAGCCCCAGTCAAATCTGGAATTAAGCCACGAGCAGACGCCAATGGACTAGTCTGCACTGCGCTGTCACTCTTTGTGGTATTATTGTGTGGACAGACGCACTTTCAACAGTAAATGCCACACATAATGGAACGGAAAGGAGCTATGAATGAGGATGAGATTAAAAGAGAAGACGACAGTGCCCGGGGGAGCAAACATCACCTCCTGTCTGGCCGCCTGACAGCAAGGGGCAAGCAGGTGGAGAGGAGGGGGATGGTGTGCTCGTGTGCATAGGTGTGGCATCTTTTCAAGTTGGAGAAGGGCATCTGTCTGTCTTCAATTCATACCTGTCAACCTCAGCCAATTGCTCTTCTTATGAATGGTTGTAATTCCCCTTATTTAGCGATAATAAACATTAGAAACACCACACTGCACCTATTTACTCATAGCAAATATGTAAAATAAAAGCAAATATAATTTGTGAATAAGTATATCTACCAAGAAAAAAAATCTTTCACCATATTTCTTCATTTTTTAAAGGAAGCAATACAAAAATACTTCCAAAAGTATATGAGAAGAATCCTACAAAAATACTATGGCAGAAATACTCCAAAAATCCTACTACAGAAATACTACAAAAATGTCAGGAAACGGGCCGGGAAGCAAGAAGTCGGAACTCATATGCGTAGACGATCTGTCACTTTGATTAGGAAAGAAAAGTTGTCCAACACACAAACGGACCAAAAACAAAACAAAACCGGTTCAAAGGCAATCAAAATTACAAACTAGGCACTACTCTGATCAAACAGGCATGAACTGGTCTTCAACAAGGTGAAGCAATGATCTGGCAACGGGCAGTCCCAAAAGGGGCGTTTAAGTACTCCAAAAGCAATCAGTCCAATGCCTCTCAGCCGGTGTCGGGGGGCGGGGCCAGCTGGGCACCATGACAACCGTGCAGGGCATTACAAAAAAATACAGCAGCAGAAAAACTACCAAAATAATACTGCAGAAAAACTACAAGAATACAACAAAAATCATACCTAAGAGATACTGTGCTGAAAAACTACAGGAATACTGAAGAATTACGACAAAAATCCCACTACAAAAATATTATTGCAGAAATACGGCAAGAATACAAATAAAAAGTACTGCAGAACAACTAAAAGAGTACCCCAAAAATACTAATGCAGATGTATTACTAAAATACTACAAAAGTCCAACTACACAAATACAGAACTATAAGAATAAAGCTACAGAATACTTCAAGATTATTACGGAAATCTTACTACAAAAATCCTACAGCCCAAATACAACAAGAGTGCACTTGCGTCTTCATTAGTAATGTGTGCAATTCTCCTTATTAAGCGATAATAAAGCTTACAAACGCAAAAAGGCACCTATTTACTTACAGCAAGACAAAGATAATTTGTGGGAACAAGCAAATTGTACTTCGGAAAAAGTACAAAAATACTACAAAAATCCTACTTCAAAAATCCTACAGCCCAAATACAACAAGAGTGCACTTACGTCTTCATTAGTAATGTGTGCAATTCTCCTTATTAAGCGATAATAAAGCTTACAAATGCAAAAAAGGCACCTATTTACTTACAGCAAGACAAAGAGAATTGGTGGGAACAAGCAAACAACTCTTTCTGCGTCTTTTGCACTTCTACCCCCACTTGCAGTAAATGTATTATTCTTTTTATATACATACATTCACAGACAACTATCTACATATGGGTTTACTCAGTGACAGAAAACTGACACAATTTAGTTTAATTTTCAACAAAGATTTTAGAGTATCAGTTCCCATTGTCTTCCCTTACTTGATGACATTGTTGTCTGCTACCAGTGACCGAGACGATCCGGATTACAGACGCAATTGGCAAGAAGAGATCAGTTTGACAAGAAGAGAGTTTTTTAAATTTGTAACCCCTTTTTATTACTGCACAAAAATTGTTAAACAGTGTACACAGTTTCAAATAATCCCCCAAAACTATACCGTATTTTCTGCACCTAAAAACCGCAATTTGGCCAGAAATTTGATAGTGTGCCTTATAACCCAGTGCGCTCTGTGTACCCCTCAGATAAGATTTGAAGTGCATACAGTTATTTTAAGTATGCGTTACCATACAAGGCTTTACGGTAATATCGTTTTTAAAAAATTATTGTACACACATTTATAAAATCGATAAACATTGCTGACCTAAATTGCAAAAAAGTCTGTGCTATGGGCAGTGAGAGTGCCGACATTTTATCACCAGACCACAGTTGACATGCGATAAGGCATTAGACCTTATTTCATTTTTACTCAAAGTGCCAAAACAACTGATATGGCTAGAGAATTTTGATCGGTTAAAAAGTCTCCAGGAAGCACGCCGGATGGGTGGTTAGCGCACAGCCCCACGGTGTGGAGGTTCAGGGTAGAAGACCAGCTACCGCAGCCTCCTCGTGTGGAGTTTGCATGTTATCCCCGCGTCTGGCTGGGTTTCCTCCGGGCACTCCGGTTTCTTCCCACATTCCAAAAACATGCACTTCAGGTTAATTGGCTGGTGCGAATTGTCCATAGGTGTGAATGAGCAAGTTGTTGTTTGTCTGTGTGCTCTGTGACTGGCTCGCAACCAGTCCAGGGTTTCCCCTGCCCACTGCCCTAAGATAGCTGGGGTGGGCTCCAGCACCCCTGCGACCCTACTAAGGAATAAGCGGCACAGTTAATGGATGGATGGAAAGAGTTTCCATTTGTTTACCAACGAATGTTAAATAACGGAGAAAAAAAATCTTTCAACAAATTACTATACAGTATACACACTCTTTTACAAACGCATCTATATCAGACCAAAAGGTTATTGATGTACACGAGGAGAAGCAGAGAGACTGTCTAACATATCAGAATGCACTATGCAAATCTGTGTTGTGGCACCTGACTATAAAATAGAGTGATAATGGGATAATCTCTAATGCCATTTTATTTTTCAACCATACAACTAATGGTTTAGTGGTAATGTGTCCAGGAGAGGGCAACTATTCGGGCTCGATTCCCATTGCATACAACGATTTGCGATTTTTGGTCAGCTATTGCATTATGCATTAATATGTACCATACACATAGAATCTCTTACTGTCGTCTCAATTTCATGCACCTTATGTCTGAAAAACATACAACGAGACTATTATTTGGGGATGCCCCTTATTATCCATGTGCGCCTTTTAGTGCAAGGAATACAGTCTTTTGACAAGTATGTCACCTGTATTATAGCATGCTGCAGTTATGTCTTCCGGACTGCTTTTCGCATTGGAAGCCAGAGCAGGCCTTAGATTTGGGATGGCATCTTGCGTGCTTGTAGACGTCCGCTACCGTCATGCTATGTGTCAATCCCTCTGCCTGTCTCTCCTCATCCGTGCTTGCCTGGGAGGCTGAACCTTTCCTGGACACTTTCTGCCCACCTGCTTGTCGATAAGAAACATCCAGTGATGTTTTTTTCTGCCAATTCACAGCTATTAGCAGCTCCTGGTTAGCTTAGGACTTTTTTTTTTTATCAGTCTCTCATTTCCCTGCAGGACTCACAGGGCTGAGAAATAATATTTTCAAAGCATAATAGCTGCATAGGGAAGCGTCTCCTCCTCCCCAATATATGACACATGACGGCACACTGCAAAACATGTGAGATGTCAGCTCGTGCATCGTCACAACACATTTGTGCTTTCTGACTTGCATGAAATGGTAATATAAAGGAAAACAGAAAAACCTGGAGTGTGTTGTTGTGACTTTTTCCTCTCTGGAAAATTTGGAGAGATCAAGACTGGGGTTTGCATCTCTGCTGGCCCAAAATGTATCTGATGTTAATTATATTTTGTCCATGACTATTCATTATATAATCCTAAACTGTCAGCTTTCTTTCATTGCTTTTCACCTAAGACTTTCACAATTAATATTGAAGGCTGTGTAATGTCTTAAAGAAAGCTTTTGGTTTAGCCAATTAGATTCCAAGTTGGCGTCTGGGCGCCTGTCAGCGGGCCTTGGGAAAGACCACCAGTTTCACAAACTATGATTGGCTAGGGGGCCGGTAGTCCACCAAAGCGATCGCGCCTTTGGCCATCAAAGTTGAAGAGACATAATCTGCACAAGGAAATACATTTTTGTGTTGTTTTAATAAAGAAGGGTTAGATAACTCCGAAGCGGGCAAGGATTTTGCAAGCGGTAAAAGGTTTCTTTTAAGCTAGAGGTAAGATCTTAAGCCCAAGCCTGATCCACATTTTGGGGCAAGTCAGGCCTAAAATGTCAATCAATACATATGAGTCTGGCTTTTCTCTCACTGAACTTTGTCTTATTATCCATCTGATATTGCTCTTAATTGTCTTACTTTATATATTCTTGTTTAACCGTGATTTTGTTACAAGAGACAGGATTTATGTGTCACACATCCACAAGGCTTTTAACCAATAACATTTCAGCCATTTCTTTACCAGACGCTCTCACAATTATTTCTGCAGACATAACATACGTTTGGATAGAGGTTTAACTGAACAGATTTTGAGTTGGTGGACAAGGGACTTCTAGCAGGCACGAGGAAACATCAGTAGTTTTACAAACTATAATTGGCTAGGGGGCAGTAAAGTAAGTATCACAACAAAAAGGTAAGGGGAAAAAATGCCCTATTCAACTGCTTCTGTCAAACTAACATTTTTCTCTATCTCTTCCATAGCCTTGTCCTCCATGCAATACTGACGAGCTAGAAGCAATGGTGAGGGAGAATGAACCAAATATCTGTTTATGTTGCATTGTGTTATGTTACATAAATTCCTACAAAAGGAGGCGTAAGACAAGAATATGCATGAGAGGTCTAGGAGAGGTAATCGCAGCAAAGGTGAGTAAGAATAAACAAGAGTGGAGCACAGCATACTCATATTTTGCAAGGTGTATTTTGCAATGTATTGTTTTGTTTGTTTCATAATAAAAAGGTCAGACAACTCTGAAATGAGCAAGCCTTCCGCGAGCAGGAAAAGGTTTTGTACACCACTTTCAGCCTAGAAGTTAAGTTTTAGCCCAAGCCCAAGCCAGACCTATATTTCTGGCCGGGTCTAAAATATTAATGTATGCTAATGTAAATGTTCTTTATTATCCACCCGTCATTGTTCTTCTATATCTCTGTGTATAATGACTTGTTTAGGTTAGATTTTGTTACAAAAGACAGGTTGTATGTGTCGCGCTGCACGGGCCCTTTTCTGGTGTTTTTTCATCAAGATCAAAGTCCAGCTCTGGAAAGGGAAGGAGCAGTACAGGAGGAAGTTGGAGAAAAAGCTGCAGAACAACAACATGAAGGAGGTGTGGGAAGGGATGAAAACAATTACTGGCTGCAGCACCAAGCAGGGTGTGGCTGTGGATATAGATGTGGGGCGAGTCAACCAGTTGAACAACTTTTTCAACAGGTTTGACCACTCCGCCTCATCCTCACCCCTGAGTAATGCAGCTGTCCTTCCCCCTCCCCCTCTGGACACTAGCATGGAAGACATCCCCCCACTAAAAATAACTTCAGCCCACGTGTGTGTAGAGCTGAGAAGGCTACGAACCAGCACGGCAGCTGGTCCGGATGGAGTATCCCCCCGACTGCTGAAAGTCTGTGCGTCTGAGCTGGGAGACCCTCTACAGCGCATCTTCAACCTGAGCCTTGAACAGGGGAGGGTCCCTCAGCTGTGGAAAACATCCTGCATCATCTCAGTCCCAAAGAAATCAAGACCTGAGGAACTCAACGACTTCAGGCCGGTCGCCCTGACATCACATGTGATGAAGACCATGGAGCGGCTGCTGCTGCACCACCTGAGGCTACAGGTCCGTCACGCCATCGACCCACTGCAATTTGCTTACCAGGAGAAGGTGGGAGTGGAGGATGCTATAGTATACATGTTACACCGATCCCTCTCTCACCTGGATAGGGCGAAGGGGGCTGTGAGGATTACATTTTTGGACTTCTCCAGTGCCTTCAATACCATACAGCCTCTGCTACTGAGTAGGAAACTGACAGAGATGGGAGTTAGCTCACACCTTGTAGAATGGATTACTGACTACCTGACAGGCAGACCCCAGTATGTGAAACAGGGGGGCTGTACATCGGACACTGTGGTTAGCAGCACAGGATCTCCGCAGGGGACCGTTCTCTCTCCGTTCCTATTCACTCTATATACATCGGACTTTAAGTACAACTCTGAGTCCTGCCATGTGCAAAAGTTTGCCGACGACACTGCGATCGTGGGATGTATCAGAAACGGGCAGGAGGAGGAGTACAGGAAATTGATTCAGGACTTTGTCCGATGGAGCGACGCAAACCACCTGCACCTAAACACCACCAAGACCAGAGAGATGGTGGTGGACTTCAGGAGAACCAGAACTCACCCGGTTCCTGTAACCATCAAGGGAGAATGTGTAGAATTTGTCCAGACCTACAAATACCTGGGTGTGCAGCTGGACAACAAACTGGACTGGACTGCCAACACAGAAGCTTTATGTAGGAAAGGGCAAAGCCGACTTTACTTCCTCAGAAGGCTGGCCTCCTTCAACATCTGCAAAAAGCTCCTAAAAATATTCTATGAGACAGTAGTGGCAAGCGCCCTCTTCTATGCGGCAGCGTGTTGGGGAGGCAGCGTCAAGAAAAAGGATGCCTCTCGTCTCAATAAACTGGCTAGGAAAGCGAGCTCTGTTGTGGGCAAAGAGCTGGACAGCCTAACAACAGTAGCTGAGAGACGAGCACTGAAAAAGCTGAGGTCAATCATGGACAATCCATCGCATCCACTACACAGCATTATCTCCAGACAGAAGAGCAGTTTCAGCGACAGACTGCTGTCACTGTCTTGTACTACGGACAGACTGAAGAGATCTTTTCTTCCTCATGCCATGAGGCTCTTTAACTCCACCCGGCAGAGTAAAGGCCCACATTAAACCACACCACCTACATTGGATATTACCGAATCTTACTGCAATATGTATTCTGTGTAGCACTATTTAGTTACTCTATATAACACGCTACAGTGGGCATTTTCACGTCACACTGGGTATTTGTATATTGTATTCTTTTGGCTTTATTATTGTACTGTTCTCAGCTCAGGGATGCTGCTGGAAATGTGAATTTCCCTTAGGGGATGAATAAAGTATCTATCTATCTATCTATCTATCTATCTATCTATCTATCTATCTATCTATCTATCTATCTATCTATCTATCTATCTATCTATCTATCTATCTATCTATCTATCTATCTATCTATCTATCTATCTATCTATCTATCTATCTATCTATCTATCTATCTATCTATCTATCTATCTATCTATCTATCTATCTATCTATCTATCTATCTATCTATCTATCTATCTATCTATCTTAGCTGATTGTCTCCACCTGTTTCAGTTTTTCTTGCTATTACCGCCCAATTTCGTCTTCAGAATATGTTAACCCATTTTGTAACAATGACAATAAAGGTATATTCTATTCTATTCTATTCTATTCTATTCTATTCTATTCTATTCTATCTTGAGCCACTTTGTATGCATGACCGAGTTTTTTTCTATTTTCAAAACTCTAAACAGGAATTTTTTTGCCCGCTTTGCTGAGTTTTATGGCACTTTCGTTACTTTTCAATCCATACCTGAGTATCATTTGCACCACTTTCCGTTGTTGTTTTGTTCAGGGAGAGCTTGATAGGGTACTTGCATTTTGTAGCAGGGACGACGGTGCATCAAAGTGGTTGTAGAGCAGATTTCATGACTTTGAGTAGCCTTTATGAAACCTTGTCTGCCCTTATTTGTGAGTTCATCTTAATCAAACTCTTACTTGAAATTCAAACTTTTACAAAACACATTTTGTTGTTTTCAACCCCTCTCTGATCTCACTAAAATTCTGCAGATATTGGTTGTCACCAGAGCCTTGAGAAACAGTGATTTCCTTTGTCGCCATTGAGCAGGATGAAAAAATTCGCTCATCAATTCAAGCTACACGTACAATTCCGGAAGAAAAAATATGCTGTTTATTGCTCTAAATGCCATTTTTCTTGACTGGGGGCGCCACCCCCAAGTCTAATTCAATTCAGGACTTTGAGCAGAGTGAAGGCTGAAGCCTTTGGATTTGCTCACTGAAAAACACGCAGTTCATCCTAGATGGCATGAAACCATGAGGGGTTGCTGAAAATATAGGTTGCTGTAATTTACTTGAAGTCAACCTTTCAAATGAAGTGAGACATGCCTACTCAAGCGTACGGGGTAAGATAGAACCATATCAAGACTGGCCTACAGTGGCGCGTGCCGCTTCTTGACACTGCCCGAGTGGATAAGTGATTGTTTTTTTTGGCAATTGTCAATTGCAAACATACTACATACTAGCGGCCTGCATTTTACACCTAGGCCTTCATCTCCAGTCTAGATTTGTGTTGTATCGTCTGCGAATGAACTTGCTCAATGAGGATGATTGAAGGGCCCCGCGTCGCATGGATGTGTGACAGGTGAAACCTGCCTTTAGTGACAATATCATTGTTAAACAAGACATTTAAGACCAATGTCAGGTGGATGCTTAAAAAGAAAGTCAGTGAAAGAGAAACCCGACTCAAATGTATCGATTGACATTTTAGGCATGACTTCGGCCGAAAGTTGGATCAGGCTCGGGCTTGGGCTTGAGATCTTACCTCTAGCCTGAAAAAAACTTTTCCCGCTTGCAAAAGCTTTGCTCGCTTCGGAGTTGTCCGACCTTTTTCCTTTAAAACAACACAACAATATACTTCCTTGTGCTTATTGGGCTCTTGAACTATGACGGCCAAAGGCGCAATCGCTTTGGTGGACTACTGCCCCCTAGCCAATCATAGTTTGTGAAATTGGTGATCTGCTCAGACGGCAACCTGGAATCTGATTGGCTAAGCCAACAGCTTTTTGAAGACTGCTTTTACGGTACACAGCCTTCAGGATCTTTTGTGAAGGTCTCAGAGTATATTTCCAAGCCTAGTAGCAACTATTGACGGAAATGTGATTGGTTAAATGCTTGAAAGCACACATTTGTAATTAGCACAGACAACAGGAAGAAGTAATGAAAGAAAACAAACGGACGATTTGGAATTATTTATTAGGTATTGATGGACAAAATATAATTAACATCACATGAAATGGATTTTTTGAGGCCAGCAGAGAAGGCTTTGCAGGCCTTGACAGCCCACCATTTCTACATACATAATAAAATAAACTCTGAAGTGACTTGTCCAGGCCTATTTGGGTGTCAGGACATAATAAGCCAATCCAGACAATATGACACTAAATAACAAAAGCAAAGAAGGTATTCCTTTCGGTGACACATATTAGTCCAATAACCTTCCCGACACACATACATGCATTTAGTGTTCGCACATGCTTTTGCTGAGAGGACGAATCAGTGATTACACGAGCCATTGTCTGCTGGCCTCTTTTATTCTCATTCTGTAATGCTGTCCCTCTTCTAGCTCACACTTTCATCTGTTTTTTCCCTCTCTTCAAATGATTTCCTCTGGAATTAATCTGCAAGGACACCTGAAACTTTGGGAGAACAAAGTTGTACGGTGTAACGATGACAGAGGAGAGAGCAAGACAAAGAGCGGAGACGGAAAGGAGATTTTGGTCTTCAGTGTGAAGCACTAGAGCTAATGAGAATTTAAAGTGATTATAAATCATCATGATGGCGTTGAAGATCATTATGACAAAGAAGAGTAACAGAAATTAGTGTAACTGCTGATATCTTGGTGTTTGTTAATAAGCTACGATCACAGCAACACAATGATGTACAGCAACATGTGAGGCCTACACAATTCAGCAAGAAATTTGGAACCAAACTTCCAATTATCAGGTACATTCTCTTGATAAATTACGTGCAAATCAGAGATTGATGAATTCAAAAGCATTTGAAATTGCTTTGAGAAAAAAAAGTTGATTTGGTATATAAAACCAAACCCAAGATCATATGCAGTAATCACTCGCTGTATCGAGGTCTACTTTTTGCAGTTTTGATACTTAGTGAATGTTAATTGTGTATTGTGTTCTGCACAAAACACACAGCAAATGCTATCACGGGGGCAGGTCGTCGAGGGCTGTGTGTGTGTTTTTGTTGGTTGATTGTGAGTGTCTGTGTGTGGAACTGTGATAGGCTGGTGTATGCTGTCAGTCAAAGAGCAGCACGGACATACAAGTCAATGTGTCCACCCATGCAAACGGTGAAGAATGACGACAGTAATTTAGCGGCTCATTGAAAAGAAATTCATCAATTGAATTGGACTCTGAGGAAAGTAAGAAGAGTGCTAAGAAATGCTTATCACCACGGTTTGGTCCGTAGCTCCCATCGGTGCAGTGCCGTGAAAAAGTTGCCCCCTTCCTGATTTCTATTTTTAGCATATTTATTAATCACAAAGATTCCGTATCATCAAACCAATGTTAATATCACACAAAGACAACCCAAGGAATTACAAATGCAATTTTTTTAGGCCCAAAAAAATCCCTGTGTTGAAAAAGTAATTGCCCACTGAACCTTATAGTGAGTTGGGCCGCCTTCCCTGCAATAACAAATGTTAAATATTTACCATAACTGCCAATGAGTCTTTTCACAACGCGTTAGAGTATTTTGGCCCACTTTTCTTTTTTCAAATCTTCCTGTTGGGGGTTTTGTAGCATGAACTGCCTGTTTAAGGTCACACCACTGCATCTCAATTGGATTTAATTAGACTTTGACTTGACTACTGCATTTGATTTTTTCTGTTCCTTGGTAAATTCAATCAACCGCATTAAATCTACATTTTGTATTTCCATGGGCTGTCTCTGTGTGATATCAAAATTGGTGTGATGAGAGGCAAACACTTTTTCACTGCACAAACCAACTTGTGGGAAACCGCTACATTCGTCAATTCAGATCAAGTCGCATTTGTTTGTATAGCCCTTAATCAAAAGATGTCTCAAACGACTGCACAATTACACAATCCCCTAATCTTAAACATGCGGGAAACATGGCTCAATCAAAGGATCTCGATACTAGACTACGGCTAGCTGGCCGGTCATCACATCGCTTTCTTACACTGAAAGAAGCCCTCCAATTTTCCATGACAATAAAGATCATTCATTAAACTGCAATCTAGTGTTATTATTTAAAGATCTATAGTTATTACAGTCGTAGAAATTACATGTTACTGATATCTAATAACTGTTACTACTTTGCATGTTTTGACTTCCGCTGGACTTTTTAGGAACGACATTTTAGCGAAAACTGTAGAAGCCGACAAGAATCTTCTGACACAGTTACCCATTCTTTATTGACCATGGCACATATTTTACATCAGAAAAATACAAAACATCTGGTATGTCACCTGTTTTGATTAATGATGGATGGATTTGTGTTTTCATCTACTGTCGTCCTGTTTTTCTCCATCTTTACTGGCATAATGTTGACGGAAAAGGATTCATGCCCTTCTCTTTTCAACTAGTGTCCTCAGGGTAAAGGGGGAAGGAAACCACTGTAATGTTCTTTTTTACTTTGGTTACTTTTAGATAGTTTTCTTGTCATGCATTTCCTCGTATTTGTCATTATCTTGGCCACCTCATGTTGTGGTTTGGTCCCTCTTGTCGAGCCAATCTGCTCCCTCAGCTTCATCTGTCTTGTTCAGGTGTCACTCGTCTTGTTAGTGTTTATTTTGTTCCCTCGAATTATTTTTGTTCTTGTCTGGTATTCATGGTTGACAGAAATTTGCTGCTGTATCAATGGTACTCCATGTCATATGTGAATGTTATCCCAAGTTCTGTTTATCTTGTTTATTTTGTTGTCGGTTCCTAATCAGGTTCTGTTCTCATTGTTTGTATTGATACCATATACCTTGTTTTTGTTATCAGTAGCAGGTTGTACGTTCACTTCCTTCAATTTTGTTAACGAAAACTACAATTTTAGCACAGCCGCTGTCTGTTTCTCTTTACTCCCTGCACCTACGTCCACTTAATGCACCAGTGCCAGGATGCTCCAGCGCTAGGGAGCCTATTTAACACTTCTCCGTCTTCCAACATAGCTTATTTGATGAACGGGAACATTTGTCTCATCATTTTTTTTTCTCACACTCGGTGATGCTCGGTCTTTTGAAGGTCATCTCTCACACACCGCATGTTTATCTCCATCCACTTTAGTTCAATTGGTTATTATTGAGGCCCAATGACCTGTGAACATATCCAGTCTAGTGTCGTGCTACTTGCCCGGAAATAATAACTACTGTAGTTGCAACTGCTTAGTAGCGGGCCGTGCTCTCAATATGACAGTGGCGTGCCGTGCATTTCACACCTAAGTCTTCAGTAGGCTGAATTCATCCAACCCTCAAGGCTGTAAAAAATGTATTCCAGCCACAGCTGTGCAACATTTATATTAACCACCTAAAATTGCAATATTAGGTAGGAATATAGCAATGTTTTCCATTGACCACCAAGCAGCTGAATGCAATCTTCTATAGACTTGGCAATGCCAGGCTACTTTTCTGATAAATATATTGTTGTTTATGAGTCCTAGTCCTATGCTGGACACCCTTATTTCCAACGTGACATTTGCACCGCCCTGCACCGTGTAAACCTCATTGACTGGGATTCAAACGCACTACTTTGTTCGAGGTGATTGTATCAGTGTCAAAAACCAAACACAATACGCAATAAAAAATATCACGCTTGTTTTTCATTCTTGTGCGACAAGGTACAGAATGACCCATGGTCCTGGGATTGCACCGTGCCCGGGAGGTTGAGGACCCCTGTTTCATGGCACCCGACAATTTATAAACAGAACAAAAGCTAGTTAGCAATCAATCTTTTATCAAGCACCGGTCTAACATGCCGTAGAGTTACTGTTACAGTGTTCATTTATTTAAAAAAAGGAACAGGTAAGTATTAGTTACTATTATCTTAGAGTAACGGTATTGTCCAACACTGTTTGTTATACCATATCAATGTCAAGTCAAGTCAATGTTTATTTGTGTAGCCCTTAATAACATAGAGTCTCAAAGGGCTGCACAGATCAAAGACTATTGCAAACTATTATTACAGAGCATCATGACACCCTCCCCTCATCTAAAACCTACATGAGGGCAAATAATACACATATTATCAACATGAAGTATAGGTTATTCATATGCTATAGAGTAGAAGTGTGTTTTAAGCTTGGATTTAAACATTTCCACTGAGGTTGCAGGTCGAATCTCAGGGGGATGACTTGACTTGACTTGACTTGGAAGAGCATTGCACAGCACCGAGACCCGGATGGAGAACACTCTCGAACCTACGGATCTCCTCTTGGCTCTTGGGATCACTAGGAGACCAGCATTTTTAGAGCGAAGGCTCCGGACTGGAGCATAGGGGGAATTAAATCTGAAAAGGTATGAGGGAGCAAGTCCATGCATGATTTTGTATACTACCAACAGAACCTTAAAATCACATCTTAAGCTAACGGGGAGCCAATGCAGGTTAGCTAAAATCGGGGTAATGGGATCAAACCTTCTTGTCTTAGTCAAAATCCTCGCTGCAGCATTTTGTACCAGCTGAAGGCTCTTGATTTTGGACTTCAGGAGACCGGAGAGTAGTGCATTACAGTAATCGAGACGGGAAGTAACAAACGCGTGAATTATAATCCCCGCATCTGACTGAGACAGCATAGGACGAATTTTAGCAATTTTGCCAAGATGGAAGAAAGCTGTTCTAGTAATATTCTTCACGTGTGTTTGAAAAGACAGATCGGGCTCAAATATGACACCTACATTTTTTACTGTACATTGAATACGCCGTCCAGTCCAATTCAAACACACTGTTTCCATGCAGGGCTCAAATGTCCAAGGTCAGCACAATATGAAAAGACCTATATATTTGGCATTTTTTTCAAGTGTCCACGTTATAATACATGCTCTTTATGCACCTCTCATGTAGTCATTTTTCCTTGGGATTAACGTGGGTTGTTCAGTTAACCGAAGGTAGCCGGTTCAATCACAGGCCTCACTCAATAACATTGCCATGGATTTTCTAAAGATACATTATAAAATCTATTCATCCATCCATTATCTGCACCGCTTATCTTCAGTAGTGTCATAGGCATTATAAAATCAATAGTCAAATTCTATTGAATACATAACAGTAATGAGCATTGTGTTTCGTGTCTAGAGAGGCACAGTCGGATTTACAAATAAACAAACCTACATTTTATTTGTCATTAAATTGGCTGAGCGAGAAAGCGATATATAAACTGTAGCATGACAAAAAAAGGTTTTCCTGTCCAACTTTAACATTTAAATGAAGTCTATGGATAAAATAATCAATAGATGAGTAAACCACCATTATGAACAAAATCAGCACGACAAGAATTTACACGCTCGGGTCGCCGGTGCCGTCATACAGTTTCTGGACAAATATCTACAAGTTATCTATGGTTTCTTTCAACTGATGTTGAATAGGTTTTGTGTCCTCTTACCCAATGCTAAATCTATTGCACCCTGGTCATCCTGGAAGGAGGATTACCACTTGTGAGGCCCCTTCTCAAGGTTTCTCATTTTTCTCGTGATGAGGTTGAGTTTTTCTTTGTCCGCATGTTGGTTTAACATCAGTGAATAGTTACACCTGTGCAGTCCTTTGAGGCATTTTGTGATTAAGGGCGTCACAAAATAATGTGACTGACTGAACATGTGTGAATATGATCTACAGGATTTAAGGTTCGCAGATCCCTTAACCACCCGGGTCGTTGTGGCACCAATGAAGACGTGACTCTGGACAGCTTTCTCCACGGCTGACGGTTCCTGGCCTGTTTTAGGGTCCTGGCAAAGTTGGCATCAGTCCATTTCTTAAAGGAACAGTGTGTAAAATCAGCTTGGTGGCCTCGTGGGTAGTGGCTGGTTCAAGCCTCGGCCGAGTCATACCTAAGACTTACAACATTGGTACTCATTGCCTCCTTGCTTGGCGCTCGGCATTAAGGGTTGGAATTGGGGGGTTTGGTCACCTAATGACTCCCAACACTGCAGTTGGGTCTAAAATGGTGGCTCCCTGTTCGTCTGCGGCTACATCGGCTTGCTACAGTTTAACTGTGCGAGTCAGATGTATCGACATTTCGTTCTGTGTGCATGGGCACAAGAATGACAATAAAAGTAAATTCTATTCTATTCTATTCCGTCTGTAATATAAAAAGACCCAATATGGATGTAAATAGTAAGTAAAAATACATGAACTACAATATGAATGTGCAATTTCTCATAGGTCCAGAAATGTGCATTTATTTGACATAATGTGAGGTTCGGCCAAAGGCAGTTGACATTGTCTGCCACTTTCTTTTCTGGCCTTTCCTTTTTTTACTCTTTTTTCCTTTTTCTTCCATTTTCTGTCTTTTTTTATTTTATTTTCTATTATTTCCCCCTTTATTTTCTTCTTCCCTGTCTTCTTTCGTTCATTCTTTTTTTTCTTGCTTTTCCCCTTGCCTCTTTCTTTTCTGTCTTTTTACCCTTTTTCTTTTTTTTTCTTTTTACATTTTTTCTGGTCTTTTCCTGTTTTTTTCCTTCTTTTCATTTTTTTCCACCTTTTTTCTTTTCTCTTTGTCTTTTTTCCCACTTTACCTGTCTATTTTCTTTATTTATTTTATCTTTATTCTTTCTTTCTTTATAGGTTTGTTCTTGATTTTTTTCTGGATCAATTTATCTATTTTTCTTATGTCTTTTCTTTTTCTTTCTTTGACTTGACTTGACTTGTATTTTGGTCACTTTGAATAGTTTACTTTTTTATTTGTGTTTTGTATTACTCGTTTTCAGTTATACAACACAGTGGTCAAATATTACACACTGTCCCTTTAAGGAACCTCACAATATGTAGTTTTTGCTCATGTGTGTATCAGCAAGGTAAAACAATACCATCTGACACTGCAATTCTCAGCAATTGTTTGGAAATCTTGAACAGATGTTGACAAGCTACAAAACCTTTTAGCTAACTGAATGATGACTGTATAAGTGAGGAAGTGTCAGTCCATTAAATGTGTCCTCAACTACATTAAGGCAACAACAAAACAAATACATTTCTCATTTACCCAAATAACGTGATGTTTTTCTCCCAAGACCTTGAAGGTCTGAATGATTGATTTAAAATAAAACCTGGCAGCACACCCAAATATTAAATTGCACTGATTTGACCTTGGCTGTGTTGGATAAGATCCATGTTTTGGTAGCAGGAAGACAAGTTGAAGGATGCATTCTCCAAAATACGGACATACTCGATTGAAATTCTCCTTACTTAACAGTGGCTGCAAATAAAAAGCAAAACAATGTCATTTTCATAGATTTTTCGTGACTGATCCTTGAATAAATAGATGCTAAGTTAATTATGCACGAGGTAGGACTCACACAAGTGCAGACAGTCTCTGATGCCAAATTCGGATAACCCAAAAAACTCAGCCTGTTATTAATCAAGATTTTCTCTTTCTCTGTAAACAAATACTGTAATCTTTGCTTATCCTTCAGATACCCAAAACCAGTTTTGAATTTACATAGATGGATAGAAGATTACCATTCACAGCCTTAATTTAAGGCATAACAATGCACATTTCAGGACGATACTAGTATTAGTCAACTCATGGTGGCTGTTTTATCAACAGGAAATCAGATTTACAGCAACCTTATCATTGTCAATATTGTCGTACGAATTTAAGCAAACACATGAAGTCAGGCATTTTAAGTGCTTTCGATATCTGGTTTTGGTATCGGTGACGATCCAATCAAATAGACTAGAGGGTAGTTTCAATCAATAACAATCCGATACAGATACTTTTTGCTCGGAAATGTCATGATCATTACATAATTGAACTCTCCCCCTCGGGTTAGTTTATTTTTACGAAAAAAAAAACCAGGACATGGATTTTAGGCACTAGAGTCTTTTTTATGAAACAACTACAATTTAATTTTGAACAGTATTCATATTGTAGTTCATGTATTTTTACTTACTAAGACAGAAAATGGAACAGTATAAAATAGTATGATATATATATTTTTAGCTAACATTTTCAGGACATAAGAAATGAGAGTCAAATAAAAATAAATCAATGTCACAAAAATACAAATATACCTTAAATTCCGGACTATAAGCCGCTACTTTTTTCCCAAACTTTCAACCCTGCGGCTTATTCAGTGATGCGGCCAATTAATGTAATTTCTCTAACGACCGCCAGCGGCGCTCGAGTACAAAAGTTAAGATTTAGACTGCAACTTCTTAACTTGTGCACAAATTAAATTAGCATAGACATATCCTCATCATGCAAATTGCAAAAAGAAAGGCACATGACGCAACTTTCAAGCTAAACGCAATCGAGCAGTCCGATATAGAAGGAGACAGAGCTACCGCACGTAAACATTACTTTGCAAGCGCGGCGCTAGCATGTTTTTGAATAAGGGAGCGTGGGACTACGTCTACATGACAAAGTCTCTTTCCCATACTGAAGGAAGACAACTTTGATGATGCCAGTTAAAAGGAGGAAGATGAGGACGGTTTACTGTGCGTACTGCAAGTTCGATTTGTTTTTTTAACAGCGCTGTTCAATGAGTTGCGAGCGTGTTACTACTAGAGTTTTGCTACCCTTCACAGGCACGGTTTGGGATGAAAGTTATAATACTATTATTAAAGCTTTGAAAACTATCTCGGTGTACCGTCTTTCTTTGTAAATATGTGTAACCATGTATAATATGTATTTGCAACTGTATATTTTTGTAATGTATTTATTTTGGAAACTTATTCTGATGTTATGCACGAGCAAATGAGAAAGAAGGGACGGGGCAAACGCGGGCTGACGGGAAGTGGAGTAAAGGTGAGACGTGTTTGTGGACACGGCCGACAATAGTGGTTAGATATTTTTCCCACCCTTACCTTTGGAAATATACACTTTTTTCCTTGGATTACTTTCAACGGGCACCTGGACTCTGCAGGTCTGCATTAAATGTTAAGCACCGGTATCGTTTTCCGTTCATTTTGCCAGATTTGTTTTTTGGACTGTATCGGTTATGGGTTAAAACGTCATATTGGAATATAATATTGTGAATGTGCTTAATTGCTGTTGAGATTGTCATGATTGTTTTCTGTTATTAGTGTCAATAAATTTGTTCAAACCAAATTTTGTGTTTGTGTTGTGTTTTTATCAATGTGGGCGCATGCGGCTAATATACACGTGCGGCTTGTGTATGTACAAAATCGGTTTTCCTCCCGAAATGTGGTGGGTGTGGCTTCTAATCAGGTGCGTACAGTAACTATGTCAATATGTCAACTATAGCTTCCATTGCACAATATTTAAAAAAAAAAAAAAAGTTAAAAAAGGCAAAAAATTTGAACAATACATTCTAAAAACTAGTAAATAATAAACAGTGGAAAGGGAGTTACAGGTTTTTGTTCAGGAACAGTAATATGTTTACATTTGTTGTTGCAGCCCGTTGCTCTCTGTACAGTGAACTTTCTTCATTGTTTATGTAAATTTGCTACAGCAGCAGACCACTTTACCACAAAAATGAAATTTGGCATTGTCATTTTCTGGTGTTAGAAAAAATGAAAGTCCACACTGCGTTGCACTTCCCGTTTGCCCATGTCATACTGTAATTAGGTATTGATAAGGGAGGATGCTTGCAGATTTGGCTTTCTTTTCTGCTTGGAAGGCCAGATGCAGCAGCAGGCCGGTTAGAGAGATGTGCTAAAACTGTTCCTGTCAGTTCCACAAACAGGCATAAACTTAGAGAAGGCTATGTATGAAACGGTGCTTTGAGGAAATTGGTGGCGAAGCGAAGTATCAATCCCAGGACAATAGTAACAATCCGACCCAAATATTGCTGGGAATCAAAATTTGAATCAATCCGTCCACGTCTAGCATCATGTGGTTCTGAAAAATTAGTATTAACGATCACTACTTGCATTTTTGTGTCTCTTTTCATTCGATTGGACGTTGTTTTTAATTCTCTGACTGAAACAAAGATCTTGCCTTTGAAAATTCTATTCATGCATCAATCATGACTTGCCTGACTTATTATTGACATGGTGAATATTCTAGGAAGCTTTTTCTTACGAAATTATCAGAGCGTTGTTCTCCCAATTACAAATTGTATCCAATTTTTAGAAGGAAACTTGAAATAATTAATTTATTTTTCCCATTGAATAATCTCAGTTTTGGCTGAACAGCACAGATTTGCCTTTTCTTTAGACATAAATTTCAATCTTAAATAACAGCACGGCAGCTCAGTGGTTAGCGCATGTGCGGCACAGTTCTGAGGTCATTAAATCTAACTTTCCTGTGTGGAGTTTGCATGTTCTCCCCCTTTTTCTCCGGGCACTACGGTTTCCTCCCACATTCCAAAAACATGCGTTCCAGGTTAATTGGCAGGTCCAAATTGTCCCTAGGTGTGAATGAGCGAATGAATTTTCCGTCTCTGTGCCCTGCCACTGCCTGGCAACAAGTTCAGGGTTTCCCCTGCCCACTGCCCGAAGGTAGCTGGGATGGGGTCAAGCGCCCCCCGGAACTCTACTAAGGATAAGCGGTGCAGATAATGGATGGATGGATGGATAAATGTTTAAATTCAGTTTGTGTAAAAAGGGATGATGTAGGTATTCTTGGCCACACATTTCAATAAACTAAAGTTTAACAAGTTAAAACAGTTAATTTCTGTTTGACCTAAATGTATTTTTCGAAAGTGCTTTGCAGAGGTTAGCTGGTGAGTTACTAAGTTGACAAATTTCAAATCAAAATTCCATTCTAAAATGGGTCAAACATTGCATTTTGCTTTTACCGCTACCTTGAGGCTACCGGCCAATTAACCTAACATGCATGTTTTTAGAATGTGGGAGGAGGAAACCATTGCAAACACGGGGATAACATGCATATTCCACACAGAAGGTTTGATCTCATGACCTCAGAAATGTGCCGCACACGTGCTAACCACTGCGCCGCCGTGCTGTCCCCTCTTCAACTAATTAACACTTAAAACAATATGGTGACTGGCTTGTGTGCTGGCCGTTCTCTAATGATGTCACTGCTCACGATGACAAATACAAGACATGCTGTCTTTAAAATGCATTGGCTCAGAAAATAATTGGAGTATAGTAGTAAAATAAAAAATACAATGTATAGATTTTATGCAAAATACGTGTAATGTTTCCTCACATTTTGCCTGGTTAAGAATTTTAGAACACCTTTAAACTCCCATTGAACTAGTTTTTAACTTTTTACAGAACTTAAATTCTACAGGCAAACTATCTGCTTTGTTCTCGGAGTGAAATTAGACATTGAAGAGCATAATTACAGAGAAAAAAGAAATCTAAGTTAGACTCTTGGTGGATAATGCAAAATAGTCTGCGAGTGAGCAGCTTGGCCCTGAACTTAATGATTGACATTTTAGACCCAACAAATTAGGATGGGTTCTGCCTTGGAGTGGAGCTTAAGATCTTTCTTCTTGGCTGAAAGTAAATATTTTCCCTGCTGGCGAAAGGCTTTCGGAGTTGTCTGACATTTCGCTCTTAAATCACAACATTGTATTTCCATGTTTAACGGCTGTTTGCACGTTACCTTTGGGGTATTACCGTCCCCTAGTGGATGTTTCCTTACGCCTACAAGAAGGAGTTTATGTTGCCTACTCGAAATCTGATTAGCGAAACAAAACGCTTTATCGTCATTTATTTTATGTCCCAAATCTGCTTCTGAAGGCCTCCAGGCAGATTTCTGAGCCTAGAGACATTTATCAGTAGAAATCTGATTGGTTAAATGCTTAAATATAAAAGCACACGTGTGTGGTTTGCAATAATCTGTGGTCCGTGCAACCCTTTTGAGAACCTTTTTTGCCCTTAATCAAAAAGGGCTATACAAATAAACATGACTTGACTTGACTTGGAAGAAGCGCAACCAGGGTGAAGCAATGAAAGGAAGCTGACAAATAATTTGGAATAATGTGTCCCCTGCCCACTGCCCGGAGATGGCTGGGATGGGCTCCAGCCCCCCCGCGACCCTAATGAGGAGAAGCGGTACGGCTGATGAGATGAGATGATGAGATGAGATGATAGGTAGTGGACAGCACAGAGACGCAGTGGTTCTGAAGTCATGAGATCGGATCTCCTTTGTGGGGTTTGCATCTTCTCCCCGTGCTTGCGTGGGTTTCCTCCGGGCACTCCGGTTTCCTCCCACATTCCAAAAACATGCATGTCAGGGTAAGTGGCTGGTCCAAATTTTCTCTAGGTGTGAATGAGCGAGTGAGTTGTCAGTCCTTGTGTGCCCTGCGACTGGCTGGCAACCAGTTCAGGGTGTCCCCTGCCCACTGCCCAAAGAAGGCTGGGATGGGCTCCAGCATCCCTGCAACCCTACTGAGGATAAGTGGTGAAGATAATGGATGGATAGATGAATGATAAGTAGTGATGGACCAAATATAATTCACACCACTTGATTCAGACATTTTTAAGAAGGCCTTGCAGACCATCAAAGCCCACCACTGAAACATACACAGGCGGGTTGGCGGGATGTATTTCGCGTGATTAGGAACCTTCTATTGAGTAACATTATATTTTCAATTTAAGGACACGTAAAACGAAACACCCCAACTTCAATAAGGGAAAAACTCAATCATTAATAGGAATAAGAAAAGTTCAAAATACAACACTAAATACAAAGACAGTTATTTTGGAAAGGAGCAGCTGAATTGAAAAATAATTTCATTTATCAAACGTTCAAGAGAGCCAAAGGGAGAGAGAGCGAAATCGAGCGAGTGACACGCGCGCGTGGGTCTGCGCGCCTCATTCGGTTGGACATCGCGACCGAGACTAGGAAGGCGACATGCACGCGGACGCCAGCCAGGCAACTTGAAGACTCTCTTCTCCTTTCCAAGGTAAATAAACGAACAATTTTCTCCAACTCAAAGCACGTCTACGCATGTTTTCACTGAGCTCCGCTCGCCTGAGGATCAGAACCAGTTTTTGGGGAATCTCGCCTTTTTCTGTCTGCTTCCATCACCTCTCGCCAGGAAATTCATCCTTTAAAATGAAGGTGCAGTGCGTGCACTTTAATTTTATTGAAATATTCAAATCGTTTCAACAAGATTTGACTTTTTTCATTGCAATGATGTGATCGGGACTGAAGGTCAGAATCATAACAAATTGCAACCATGAAGACGAGCACACTGGCGCGCTCTGTTCGGTCCACTTTGGGACGGGTCCAATAACCGTTTGCGGATTGCTGCATACATATCATTCGTCTATCGTGCATGGGCGAGTGATTGTAATTCCGGTTCTTTTAGGAGAACAGTCTCTTTTGGCTCGGCTCACGAAAAAAGAGCCGAATCTTTCGAACCCAAACGGCTCCTCAGATTGTTATTGATGCTTTAATCCGAATACAGTCATACTAATAATTATGTTACATTATGCACTAAAAGACTGCAAAATACGTGAAATAAAGCCAAAAAGAGGACAAAAAAGAAAACAAGGAAGAAAATAAGAGATACGAAAATAAAAAAAGCAGAGTAAATTAAAAGAAGAGAAAGGAAAAGACAGGGGTTTTCCTTAAGCCAGGATAATTTGGACCAGTTCACCATAAACTCCTGATTATGTCAAAAACAGAAGTGAGTTTCTATGCCAATTTTATCAAAAGTTATAATAAAATAAATGAAGAAAACCAAGTGCTCTGTTTGGCCATTAGAGGACAGTATTGAGTTTGTATAGCGTGGTGAGTTGGTTCAGGTTTAAATAAGCATTCACTCAACTGTTCGAATAAACCAGTTAATGCATACAATGCCAAACATGAAAAAAATGAAGTAGAAAGGTAGAAAATAAATTAAAAAAAGGTTTAAAAAGAAGGAAAAAGAAGAAAAAGATGGGTTTTTAGGGGTCCCTTCAATCTGTATATTACCAATAACGTAACATTCTACACGGAATTTAATTTGTAGTAATTTGAAAAATATACTTTTTTTTTACTCCTCAGTGAACTTCGAACTTTTAAACGTTGAACCTTTACACGAAGCAACTTTAAAGTGGAGCAACTCTGAATCGCTAAAAAAGACATAACAAAGTATCAACTACCAGAAATGACTTTTCAGTGCAACAACAAAAATAACAATGAAAAACTACGTTAAAAAGCTAACCGGGAAACGTATTATCCCTGAAAAAATACAGGAAACATAAATTAAAACATTAACAGATCTATAAGAAAAAAAATATGTAATAAAATAAACAATTGGAACCTCTTATATCCCCAACAAATTTAGAGTCAACAACACCGAATCCCTGAAAAAAGCACATTGACCATTCACTGCTCTTGATTGGTGGTGAGCTATCTCCGTCGTTGAACCGTATAGTTTGCCGATGACGCATCACTGGCATATACCAAATTTCCAAACCAATAAGCGAGAGGGTTGCCTCTTTGATGGCGCAAGCTGGTTTTACGCACGAGAGAGGGCTCTGAACAGACGGTGTGTGCAACCCCTCCCTCCATCAAAGCCCCCCTTCAAAGACCCCCCCCCCCCCTCCTCCCGCTTGTCTACCTCAACCGTCACCGGAGAGCTATGCACGGCAGCGCACGGACCGACTTGTCTGCCGCACGCCGAGAAGCGGTAGCAACCCGCCGGGGACAGAACATTTTTACCTGCTCGCCGCCCATATGTGCTATTTCCTCCTGGTTCATCACGTCCCTAATGAGCTTGATCGGCTACAAAAGCCCCACCGGATTGCTCCCAT
Organism: Urocampus carinirostris; assembly: GCF_059441175.1. Taxonomy (NCBI): domain Eukaryota; kingdom Metazoa; phylum Chordata; class Actinopteri; order Syngnathiformes; family Syngnathidae; genus Urocampus; species Urocampus carinirostris. Next base: position 6,651,966 of record NC_142349.1, on the reverse strand, counting down.
TTATTATGTGACCCCTTCAAGTTACCAATAATAAGTACCGTATTTCCCGGACTATAAGCAGCACCTTAAAACCCCTAATTAGTTAGAAAATTTAAAAGAGGACCCTGTAACACGGTGCGCCTTATATACAGGAAAAATATGGTGGATACAATTGTCAATGCATACAGTATTTTTTGTGTGCGATTACACAAGGTTTTCCAGTACACTATTGTATTTGTGCGTTGATTTGTTCAATTGAAAAACATCGCTGAGCAAAATGGCAAAACATTGTATGCAACGAGAATTGAACGCACGTTGCGGCAGTGAGCGCTCAGAATCCTAACCGCTGGGACACCAGTGTTGTGATTTGCCTGTGGACCCATTCAAAGGGGGGAAGCATGACCAGAAGAAAAATAGGGGATGTTTAATAACAAAACACAGGTACAAAGTGACAAACAAACAAATGGTCAAGAACACAACTTAACTATAAACAAAAACAAAACCTCACAAGCCAGAATGCCAGATGCAGTGAGATGTTAGTGATGATAGTGATGACCCGACTCAATATGCTTTCCAAACGGGCCAAATATAGCGCCGGGGTAATAACAATCAAGTGCGGAGAGATTAGGCACAGGTGTGTCTTACACCACACCCGGTTGGCGCTGTCTGGCATGCCAGATACTCAAAACCAGTAATAATGAAAGGTATTAACTTTGATCTCATTATCAGTTGGAGAATGGAGAAAACAAAGTCGTCCTGAAATATATAAATAAATGACTCATTATCGGATACACCAAAGAGTTCTTTCCCTTGTCAAGCTTTCTTGTGGTTTTATATTTCAGGATAGATTTCTGTTTTCCCCATTCTCTAACATTTGTCTCTGGTACCGTGACAAAAAAAATACTGTGACAATGACGTGAACATCTAATGCCTTGTCGTATGTCATCTGTTTCCCTGGTGGTCCAGTGATTAGGTTTTCACGCTTCCACTGCTGTGATCCTGGTTTGGTTTTCGTTATACACAATGTTCACCGATGTTTTTAAACTTATTAATCATTGCACTAAATAGATATGGTACCGTACTATAGTTTTAATTCCATGTGCCTTTAAGTCAAGTGCTCTACGTTTATAAAAAAAGGTTCTTGGTATCCTTGGAAATGCTTGAATTTTACTGTTGTGTTTTCAAGTCTTGAAAAGTGTTTTGAGTTGTGGGTGAAGTGCTTGTAAATGTTTGAAATTGTTGCCATGTTACTCAACAAGCTTGCCTAAAAATGATGCCGACACTGCTCTCTAGTGGCTTCGCTTTGCCATTGTATTTTTTCTTCCCTCGTAATTAACAGCAGCTGGTATTAGTTTGTGTGGCACTGTCCTAGGGAGATTCATAGCGGGTCATTTCCAAGAGGCCACGTGCACGCTACACTTAAACAGGGCGATATAAGGAATGTATTAGTGCAAGGATTAGGTAATGTTTTCCAGTGGTAAATTATAATAGCAGTAATTTCCTGCAACTGAAAATGTCAGCTACATATTTCAGTCAATTTTACTCAAAACCTACAGTGAAGAAAATAAGTATTTGAACACCCTGCTCTTTTGCTATTTCACCCACTTAGAAATCATGGAGGGGTCTTTTTATTTATTTTCATTTTTATCGTAGATGCATGTCCACTGTGAGATATATAGATAGATAGATAGATAGATAGATGGATAGAAGTAGTGCATTATATTTCGTAACTTATTTTGTTGATGAAGTTGATGCGTATACCTTACTGCTATTGATTTTCTTTAAGACGCTGCCCATGTCACTCGGGTCAGGGTTACACAACACACTCCTTTGTTCAACAGCAGGGCCTGACAGCTTTCACTGGTTTACCCCTGTCGCATCATACAGGTGCCCTGCCCATCCCTTAGATATCATGGAGCGAACTGAAATTTTGGTCGTAGGTGCATGTCTACTGTGAGAGGGTTAAACTAAAAAGAAACATCCAGAAATCACAATGAATGTTTTTAACGATTTATTTGTGTTATATAGCTGCAAATAAGTATTTGAACACCTGTGTATCATCTATAATTCTGACTCTGAAAGACCTGCTAGTCTGCCCATTAGAAGTCCACCTGCACTCAATGTATCATCCTGAATATTATAGCTGTATCACACAAATGAATGGTTAAAAATGATAAGTTGTGTTTTCTGATTTTCAGATTTTGGTTATTAGTTTGTCTCTCTCACAGTAGACATGCACTTATGACAAAAAATTCAATTCCCTCCATGATTTCCAAGTGGGAGAAATAGCAAAATAGCAGGGTGTTCAAATTCTTATTTTATTCACTGTTTATGGGTGAAAAGTTGTCTCAAAAATATTTACACAAGTATTGTTCGGATCCACAACTATATTCACGATTTACTCAAGATATTAACTTCCCATGTATTGATACATGGACAAATAAGATTAAAAATCACATATTTTTGTGATTCTCCATAATACAGTTTCCTTCTTTTAATGGTACTGGAGAAACTGGAAAATTGGCTTTGAAAGTCTTTAAAACATACTTGAATTTGGCTATAAATAAGGTTTACTAACATTGTATGAAACATGTATGACAATATGACTATATTTTGGAGGTGCGACTTATAGTACAGAAAATACAATACTCCACCTGATATCTCGAAGAAGTGAGTCCAAAAAACAAATTTACACCTCTCTACAAGAGCACCTATTAATGTTTGTGTGTGTGACACCGCAGGACTCTATTGAGCCTCTGGGAAATGCATTTGCCTAGATTTATGACCCGTTTTCTCAGGTTATATCGATTATTGTGTCCCGCCCTATGTTATGTCTTTGTAAGAGGACCAAAAGTGGGTCTCCAACATCTATATATAATTTGTTGTTGTTACAAGGGGCACAGAGAGGTTTTCATTTACTCGACTCTGGGAAGCTGGGTCAATTCTCAGGAGGCAAAGCCGTGCACTCAAAATCTCTTTGTTGAACACATAAAGGCAATTGAAGCTATCACATACATGCATAAGAAGGATACTAAATGATGGCAATGACTCTGATCACTGTCGGACATGTATATGTATGCATAAAGCTCATGTAATATACATCAGTGTGATATCATGATGTGATTGTGTCAATGTCACTGTTGGGCAATATGGTATTGATCCGATATAAGTAAATTCAGGTAGTGACGATTGATACCGATATTTTTCGCGTGGAAATGTCACAGTCATTGAACAAATCAACCCTTCCCCCCTTGAGTTGGTTTATAATCTCGATAAACAGCACATATATTTTAGGCACTACAGTATAGCGTTTAATTATAGACCACTATACCACTCGAATTCCACTTTGCATTTTACTTTTGTGTAGTTGTAAAATATCTATACTATGATGCGCTTCCCATTTGCTTCTGTCATTTTACGGCGCGTAGTTTTGGCCCTCTCTTCTGCCTGGCAGGCAGGATGTAACTGTCCAGGTAGGGAGAGGTGCTAAAGGTGTGCCTGTCAGTCACACTTCAGCATTCACTTGGATAGCAGCTAAGGGCGCTGGGCTAGAGATAGAGAGGTTGTGCTATCTTTGCAGAACTGTTGCAAATTTAGAAAATTGCTGGAGGAACAGAGTATCAATCCAATGACAATAGTATCCAAACCAAGCACTTGCTTAGTATTGCCATTATCCAGGAACGGAGACAGGACCCAATAGCGTTCTTTTTTACTCAGATTTTATTAAGAAGGAGAACAGGACTTGCATCCACGATCCGATGATCGTCGGTCACGGGCAGCAGATAGCAGGAACGCGGAAGTTGCACTTCCGTGTCGAGCGAGGGTAGTCGAAGACAGCGAGAAAAACAGGTCGATTAAAATACTTAGCTTTAAGTTAGCCACATGATACAATAAATGGAAGAAAACGTTCACACCACCCTGTGGGAGTGGTGAATTTTTCGTATTTCTTGCCTTTTGCAATTTTAAAGGGTTGCAAACCAACACTTGACTGAGACATTCCATACCATTTTGGCTTAAAAACTCTAATATCTCTTTCTCCATATCTGGGTACCCTCCAAGACATTTTCGTTTTGTTCCCAGGCATAGTGTATTACAAAAATAATTATACAAATAAAAAGACCAAAATTCAGCAAACCTTTACCTTGAATTCTATGCTCGCGGTTGACCCATGGATTTCCTGTGGACTTTTGTATGGAAAAGGAAATAGATCATATACATCTCAGGATATGTGAATGAAAAAGCAGAAAAAGGTACCACGAAAAAGACACGGTTGACAATAACTTACCCAGGAACAGATGAGGTGTACATAAAAAACCTCATCTATCATTAAAGAGAGAATGGTCGCATGACACATTTTAAACATGGTTACGGGGCCCAAATAGAGAATGTAACAGCCCCCACCCTTCGCCGTTACTTGCAGAGATAATAGTTATATCGTCTGCGCCGTCCAAGTTGCGGCTCACTAGCGTAATGGCAGTGACAAGCGCTTCATCATCTGCTTTTATCTCGGGTCCGCAGTTAAACCCCAGTGTGCCGTTAGGGCATAGTAATCGAATACTTCATTTTTATTGGGCTCTTTATTAGCTACTGCGTATGGTAAGGCACACTTTAAAATTCCAATTTGACCAGATATTTGAAAGTGCTCCTTATGACTCGCTGCGCCTTATATACAGCAGAATTGTACAGTATAATACTGTATTTGTGCAAAGATTGTTCAATCGTTAAACATCTCTCACCAAATCCGCAAAACATTGTATCAATGTGTATCAAACTCATGTAGCCGCGGTGAGAGCAATGATACTTCACACCACGAGCTACAGAGGAACATGTAACATACAATTGTCATGATTGTCAATTCATGGCACCTGTGATGACTGCCCAATTGGCGCCAACAGTCCTGAGAGCTGATTGGCTCAGAGACTCCTTTTAAACCCCCGACTTTCAAGGGGATGCCGTCAGATCATTGCGACCCTATGCTCCCAGCCTAGGCAAGCTCATTCAGTCCGACATTTTTCCTGCCCTGTTTTCCTCTGCCTGATACCCGTTGCCGACCTGCTGGACTCGATTCTGCCCTGTTCTGCCATCCCGACATCCGACCTGTTTTTCCCCGCTACCTGCCTGACACCTGTTGCCGACCTTGTTTCCGAACTCCATACCGCCTCTGCTCTCCCGTCCCAGCTAACGACTAGTATTCCTTATAATTTACGATCATTCTCGCTCAACACGGAAGTGCCACTTCCGCGTTTCCGGCCACCTGCTACCCGTGTCCGTTGATCCTCGGATCGTGGAAGCAAGCCCTGCTCTCCCTCTTTATCAAAAAAACTGAGTAAACGAACGCTACTGGGTCCTGTCTCCGTTTCTGGTCTGTGACAACGATAAGGCGCTGATTTTACTCCTGGTACCAGAAACACTGATTTGCATAGTACATTTTGATTCTCTCCACTTCACCAACAAATGTTAGAAAATGGAGAAAAAAAAATCAACAAAATACTATACAATCTCTTTTATGTACATATACGTATTAAACAACAACATTATTGACACACAGGTAAATTGGGGTGACTGTTTAACATATCAGAATGCAGAACAAAATGCTCTGTGTAAATCGGTGTTTCTGGCATTGCGAGTAAAAAGAGTGTGATAATGAATTAAGCTCTAATGGCTTTTTGTGTCATTCGTACTCAGGCAGAAAAGGGGTGGGACGACTGTTAAGCCAATTAGAATGCAGAACACCATGCACGATGACAATCCACAAAGTAGCGAATCCGCGATAAGTAAACCATGGTCTAGTGGTATAGTTTCGGTGCTCTCACCACCAATGTTCGAGTTTGATTTACATTGCATACAATATTTTGCGGTTGGCAAATCTTATCAATTGAACAATCTTTGCATTAATATACTTTATAACGTATACAGCCCTACAGGTATATACAAATACGGTAACTGTAGTCTCAATTTCGTGTGCCTTATAGTCTGGTGCGCCTTGTGAACAAAAAACATTTGACAATACATTTTCAGGGGATGAGCCTTATAATCTGGTGCGCCTTATAGTGCAGAAAATATGGTAACTTTGATTACAGTGAGCATAATACATGTCATCAATTCAACTTCATAAAACCGACTTTGAGTATACATCAGTAAATCCTCACACGACTTCAGGTCCGTATTGGCAAACAAACGAGACTAAATGAATTAAAATGGAAATGAGAGCACAAAATCCCAACTGCTATCTTTATTGATTTTTCATCTGCGCACGTATGGCAGCACTTCATCATCCAAAATAAATCATTCCAGGCTGAATTTGTATTGCTTTTAGAGTTGTCACGATACAGACCTTTCAAACTCGATACAATACCAATACCATTGATTTAAAAAGAACAACAAAAAATAGATTCTTGAATTATAAACATTTAATATTACTTAGAAAGATTTTGTAAAATGTAAAATAAGAACAGACTGCGATTGGCTGGCAAACAGTTCAGGGTATCCCCTGCCCACTGACCGGAGATGGCTGGGATAGGGTTTGCTTGATTCAGTCCCAGTTACAGTATGATTAAAAAAGTCAATCTGAAAATAAAGCTGGCAATGGAAAAATAATAAACACCCAAGAAAGTGATATCTGTTAGTGTGGTTCCAAAATGTTTTTCTTGGTTTTGATGTGTTGCCTGCAGAGATAAACTCAAGACTCCTCCAAGACAAGTGGCTTCTTTTCCCGTCAGTCCGCATCAGTGACTAAGCCTTTATGAAGTTGTTTTTCTGGAGCTTTTAGTGTTAGCAAAGTCGCGCCTCCTCCAATTGTGGGAAAAGTTCAGAACAGTTGCACTGAATGATCAGTGAGCCTTTACTTAGCTTTGATTTCCTCCTAATGAGACTCGGAGAACCCCAAGATGATCACCATTGGGGGTGTTCCTCAGCAGGCTGAGTGCGTTGCAGCCGAGGGGCGCGCTATTCGTTAGCTGACAATGCTGCAAATGAATCAGACGCTGCCTCCCAGGAAACAACAAACAAAATGGGAATGATCAAGATGTGAACTCTCCCCTAAGGACTGGCGCTCACATCATGGTGGCATACCCTTTGCCATTAATTCATGTAGGAAGGGTAACTGTAAGAATATCTTCTGGAATTTACGGTAGGTAAAAGTTCATTGTAGAGTGAATAAGGAAATATTATTATCAAGGAGTAAGTTAGTAACATGGATTATTTCAATCAATGATGAAGTCATTTTGTGCCTAATGTTACATAATAATTGCTAATATATCGACAACAAGAAAAATATGAGAGTCGTTGAGGAGCCGAAAAAGCCGATTTGTGGTGAGCCGGGCTGAAATATCCGGCTTTCGAAAACGGGCTGGAATTCCCTTTACTAATATTCATGCCACAAATAATACATGACAAAAAATGGGGATACATCTTTTCAAAATTACAGCAATAAATAAAGATGCAGACATCATTATGTGGGCAGCACGGCAGCGCAGTGGTTTGCGCGTGTGCGGCACAGTTCTCAGTTCGAGAGATCGAACCTCTTGTGTGGAGTTTGCATGTTCTCCCTGTGCTTCCGCCGGTTTCCTCCGGGCACTCCGGTGTCCTCCCACATTCCAAAAACATGCTTGTCGGGTTAATTGGCCGGTCCAAATCGTCCCTCTGTGTGAATGAGCGAGCGAATTGTCTGTACCTTTGTGCCCTGCGATTGGCTGGCAACCAGTTCAGGGTGTCCCCTGCCCACTGCCCGAAGATAGCTGGGATGGGCGCCTACTGAGGATTAGCGGTGCAGATAATGGATGGACATCACTATGTACAGTTTATGTTTATTTGTTTTATCTTTAAATAGATCATTCAATCAAAGTCAAGTCATGTTTATTTGTCATCACAAGGCGTCTCAAAGGGCTGCACAGACCACAGATTATTGCAAACCACAGACTCTTAGTACACCATCCCCTGATCTTAAACCTACATGAGGGCAAGGAAAAACTCAAAAACCTCCATATGAGGAAAATGAAGAAACCTTGAGAAGGTACTGCACATGAGGTAATCCCCCTTCCAGGATGACCAGGCTGCAACGGATGTTGCAAGAATGAGTAATGCACAGATATTGTCAAAGTAGTTTTGAAACACTCAGGATTAAAGCAAAGTGAGAGATTATTTCCCTTTCTTATGCACCAAATTTGATAAAATGCAATACGGCTAGCTTAGAAGTGTTTTTTTTATTTTTTTGGACACATTTTTTATACTGCTGTCAACATTACTGACAGTCCAAATATTATTATTTTATGACAGAGGTCGCGGGCCATTAAAATCTTTATCACGAGCCATAACTGGCCCCCAGGCTGGACTTTGGACATGCCTGTTCCAGGTGGTGTTCTGATTACCTGCTGGGATTGAGGCCTTGAGTCTTCTCACACTACCTGCAGGATTGAATCTGTAGAAAGGACTGGTGTGAAACTGGTGCCTTGGGAATTTTCCACAAACTTCTGCTTTTCGCCCCTTTGTCAGCCATATTGAGAGTAGACTTGTGAAAAAATGACAGCCTTGTTCTCTACTCACAAGCCCAGAACATTCAGTTTAATTTATTTGTTTTATCGTAATAGAATCCTCAAAATGCTCACTCAGCGCTCGTTTTTACCGCTCTCATTTTGCAACCCGGATGTTGATCCGAACACGCGGAGGAAGAAAATGTCCTTCCTCCTTCTAAACACGGAATTTCAGAGCCCTTGAGATTCGTAACAGTTACACAACTTTCCAGAACGGCGACAATTATAAAACCTTTGGCAAAGAGGATTCACGCTGGTAAGGCTTTTTCCTCTGCGGTGACTTCGGATCTTCCCCTCCAATTACTTACTAAAGGCGGTGACTGATGAGTGCTTTTTTTTCTTTTCACCTACACGTGGCCCTCGTTTATAAAATTCTCACAGATGTGAAAGATGATGGGGGCCATCTCTCCTAGGTTTCTTTTTTGATGGTGATCAATCAAGGGAGGGGAAAGCGAGTGATTGCCAAAGAGCTTGGAATTCATCAAAGGTTTCCTTCCGTGCAGTGCATCAAAGCTTCTGTAGTGGCATGATGCAACGTTGTACCTCGCTTGGGTTGGAATGGGACATGGGGTCCGCATCCCGACCGGTGTCAACATTAGAGTTACTGCAACTGCTGAATGAATTCACAACCACTCGATCGAAGAATGGCCCAAATATGCACTATAAGGCCCGCTAGTATCTAAGGCGCACCCCCCAAAAATAGTATTTTTTCAAATCATTTTCATACGTAAGGCACACACGACTATACGGCACACGGATTTAAGACTATTGTAAGAGCTACCATGTACAGTATAACTATTGGGCTCTTAATACACTTCCGTTATATATCAATGCAACGATTGTTCAGTCCAAGTGTTGCTGACCTAAATCGCATAACATTGTATGGAACGAGAATCAAACCCAGGTAGCTGTGGTGAGAGGGGTTTGGGGTTTTTAAGGGTTATTGTTCTATCTTCGTTATTCATTATCTATTATCCGTTATCGGTCAGTTCATAATACGCTACAAAGCCTAGGAGCCGGGACACTTACTGAGAGCACGAACACTTTAACACAAGATCACCAATGGCACAGATGACACACAAAAAGGCATTAGACCTTATCTCATTATCACACTATTTTTACTCATGGTGCCAGAAACACTGATGTGGCTAGTGCATTCTGATAGGTTAAACAGTCTCTCCTCTTCCGAACCAACGACTAATGCTATTCAACCTCTTTTACGTATACACATTGAACCACAACGTTATTGACGCACAGGTGAAGAAGTGGAGAGACTGTTTGAAATATCAGAATGCACTACGTATATCAGTGTAGAAGTGGAGAGACTGTTTGAACTACCAGAATGCACTACGTAGATCAGTGTCAGTGTTTCTGGCACTGTGAGTAAACAATAGTGTGATAATGAGATAAGTGCTAATGCCTTTTCGTATGTCGTTTCCACAAAGTAGCATATAACTCGCGGGCCTTTTGTGTTCATGGTGCGTTGCCGGCGGGTAATTACGGTAGCATGGGAGCTTTCGTGACAAGTGCTGAAGTGGCGCTGCACCTTGTGCTGATTTTCCCCAGCCATACAGCGTTTTCTCTCACATTAACAAAAATAATGTTCCCTCCCATTCACAGCAAAAAGTATACAATTTCTTTCTTTCCCCGCCATGTTTAAGTATGCAGAAATCAATTTAGACTCCTTCGTTATGCTCAAGATCGAGGCTGCGATTGTCATGCGCATTCACCTCTGCCCCGTGTTACGTCAGAGTTCTCAAATGATCAAACGCTGCTATTTTGATTTACTTTTAGGTTTTTAGGTTTTTTATACTTTTTATCTTTGATTTATATCTCTGTAAATGTAATAAAAAAAATCATAACACCAATTATCCATATTTTAGACATTGATATTTTGTGGTTAAGTCTATTTTTAGAACGAGCCTGCGGATTGTCATCGTGCATTGTGTTCTGCATTCGTGGCGGGCGTCGGCTTCTCCACGGACACGGGGTTGGCGACCCCTACTCTGGAATCCCCCTGGTAGATACCAAGTACAGACGCTCCCATACATACGACGATTCGATTTATAAAAAACCGTAGATGCCAACATTTTTTGGGGGATGTCGAAATATATCCGGACATTGTAAGTTAGATTTTACTGTAGTGCTTCTTTCCACCACGTGGCGCTGTGGGAGCTCACCCAGCATCCACCCCGAAGAAGAAATCCGCTTCCTCTTCCTAGTTCACGTGGCCATATCCCTAGCACGCTAAGAACTTTGACATTTTTATTGTTTTATTGTCTCTTGCATTCATTCAATATGGTTGGTGTGAAGTGTAATGAAGAGGCGAGCCGTTTCTTTTGAAATGAAAGTGGAATAAGAAAGAAGAAGAAAAATTTACTTTTATTGTCATTCTTTGTAACCATGCACAAAGAACGAAATGTCGATACACCTGACCCGTACAGTTAAACTGTAGCAAGCCGATGCAGCCGCAGCCAAACAGAGCGCCGCCATTTTAGATCCAACTGTTGAGTCATTAGGTGACCAAACCCCCCAATTCCAACCCTTAATGCCGAGCGCCAAGCAGGGAGGCAATGAGTACCATTGTTGTAAGTCTTAGGTATGACTCGGACGAGGCTTGAACCAGCGACCTCAGTCTCGGAGCGGGCGCCCTACGATCTAGGCTACTGAGCTTGATGTGGTTGAGAAAATTGTTGGATCGTTCTTTTTTCCGTCTACTTTCTACCACGGAGGAGGAAGTCGCCTAACTTTTCCAAAACTTAGTTAAACTTAACTTTACAGTATTTATCTTTATAGGTAATTTAAGTCATGTTTTTTTGGAAAACTCCTAATCACAAGGAGTCAAACAAAATATAGCAGTGAAGCTACCTACGAACAAATTCAACTTACGAACGATAGTACGGAACCTATCTCGTTTGTAAGTAGGGCAGCGTCTTTATATCAGTATTTGCTGATCCTTTGCAGAAAGGCAAATTTAGTAGTAAATTCATTTAATATTTTTACATTTATCGATGTGGGGTTGATACAAAGTTATAGTAATGTCACGTACCAGGACAGGAAACAGGAATGAGAACCCAATCACGTAACGTTACTCACAATTTATTGGGGAGAGAAGGAAAGAGCGCACACTCGATCCGGGGATCGATGGTCGCAGAAGTACTGTATTTCCCGCACTATAGGGTTATAGGGCGCACCTCCAAAAAATATTTTTTGGTCCTATATCTTCCATAGATAAGGCGCACCGGATTATAAGGCGCTACAATGGGAATGTCGATAAAACTGTCAGATGATTCAGTCAAACTGATTACCCCCTTAACATTCCCAAAGCTTGCAAAGAAGCAAATACGTGTCATAGACACGTGCGGATGCGGTGTCCGTACAATGTCACTCAAATGCATCATTTCAAATATCATTCGAAAGGTTAACGTCTTGGGGTTCAAGAAATGCCATCCATTCCTTAGTTTCTATTTTCTTTTTCGCTCGCAACTTTACTGTGCATATGACAATAAACACTTGGAATTGAGTTTAATTCACTCAACTCATCAATGCAACATCAAGATCGTTCTAAAACAAGATACCGGGAAAATATAAAGCCGCATAGCTCACCTAAGTTCTCACGTTCAATAATGATACGCAATCATGGTCTTCTTACAACCGTGAGTGTAGTAAATCCAGGAGAGTAAAATGTTTACAAATACAGACTAATGAAACATGTTTCTTTATGGCGTAGTTTAGCAAGCTTGCTATTCAGTCATCTTTTTTGTCCATTTGCAGGGTTTGTTTTGGCCCTCTAGCCTATCCGAGGCTCCGAATAACTTCAGCCAATAGCGATCGATTTAACGGATGATTGACACATCTTTTTCGGCCAATTGCAGGGTTTGTTTTGGCCCTCTAGCCAATCCGAGGCTCCGAATAATTTCAGCCAATAGCGATCGATTGGACTGATGATTGACACATCTTTTTCGGCCAATTGCAGGGTTTGTTTCGGCCCTCTAGCTATCCGAGGCTCCGGATAACTTTAGCCAATAGCGATCGATTCAAATGATGATTGACACATTGGTTAGCCAATGAAACGCCGGTATATAAATCCCAGCATACACCGCGGACTACTCCACGTTTGGGGGGAAATCGAGTCGGCGGCTGTTGAGTAAGTTGCGGGACCTTGCGATTTAATTTTGAGCCATATATAAGGCGCACTGTATTATAAGGCGCTTGGTCAGCTTTTAAAAAAAAAATTAACACTTTTAGGTGCGCCTTATAGTGCGGAAAATACGGTAGATCAAAATCAGAACTAAGGAGTGGTCAAAATCAAACTGATCGGGCCGTAAATAAAACAGGATCAAAAACACAGGCAAATTCACAGGACTTGGCATGTCACACAAAGTCTAGCAGGAATTTCGCAGACGCTCTGACACCAGGCAACTCGCGAGACCGCGTTTAAGTAGTCCAGCAGCAATCTGTCAACGCGTTTCAGCTGGTGTCACTGGGCGCCATCGGGCGCCGGGGCAACCGTGACAGAACCTGGCGCCACACGGCAGGGACCAATTGGGCGCCATGGCAACCATGACATGTAATATTTTGGAAGTACAGTTATCCCTCATTATAACGCTGTTTTTTTTTTTACTGTCTCGCCAGATTTTTATCAGGCATTGAATGAAATCATGGAGAATTAAAATATACATTTGTGCCAGCCCTAGTGGAGGTGAAAAAAGGAGGGCAGGCATACTGTCATTTAAGAGACACAGTTGAGAGGAGCATTGTTTTCAGTCAGCTGGGGCCATTTTCAGCTCGTGTCGCCGTACGTCACGGTCTGATTATTTTCAGTCTCATGCTGCTTGTTGACTTTCATGCGTACCTGAGAAATGAGCTATAATCAAAGCCTTGTCTGCATTTCCCCTGAGAGAAGAGAGTGCACGTCCTGTACTTACTACCTGTTGGTGGTCCGCCTTGCAAACATTACTGAATCAGATTGGTAGAGATCAAAGTTGGGCGTGTTGTTTAAAAAAAAAATAAAAAAATCTTTAGTTACTTTTTACTTCATTTTAAAAGTAATTGCGTTACAATCCAGATTAATGATATCCAAAAGTAGTGTATTACTTTGATATTTAAGGTAAGATTAGGCCTAAAAAAATCCAGCCCGACCCAGCCTGACCTGTGGTCATAAAAGCCCGAACCTGACAAATTAACTTGATTTGAGGTGCTTTGCATACTGTGACGCCAGAGTGTGCGCTTCAGCAGTGAAGTACCTTTTTTGGCTCAAGTACGTGTGGCGCCGAAATGCAGCACCAGGGTGCGGCTTTGGCTTTACTTTAGGCTTGGTGCCTCAAATCAAGTGTGCACTTCGGCGCCGAAGTGCAGCGCTGTAGTTTACACTTTGGCCCATAAACCCGTACCTCAGCACTGAAGTACGTGTGCCACTGAGGTGCAGTGCACGGGTGTGTTACCCAAGTAAAAGTACAGTTACTTTAGAATAATGTCACTCAAGTACAAGTAAAAAGTGGTCATCCAAAAAATTACTCGAGTAAACGTAAGCAGAAGAAGAAAACAAAAAGAAGATCTTACCTCTAACTGACATTGAAGCTGTCCCTCTGAAACTGCTTAAGTCTCAACATATAAAATAAATGAAAGAAAACGTGTACACCAACCCAGTGTTCATTTTACCTCTGAAACGTGATGGGTCCCGGGGACTTGCATGCTCAAAAATCTATGGGTCCCAACAGAGATCTATGGGTCCCCAAAATTTGGTGTGCTCCATGCCCTTACAAACTGTCGTATTTTCCCTTACAAATTACAAAAACATCTCTTTTTTTTCCAACATGTTTATTTATGTAGTTTAACATGTTATATTGTACATGTGTTTCCTTATATCATATATATTGTTAATGAACATTTTGTTGTGAGACACTGAGTTGCTCGACATGAATGAGGTTTATTATAAAAAAGTTCAAAAATGAAGTCGCTTGGACGTTCACTGTAGAAGGAAAAAGTACATGCAAATATAATTAAGTAGAATAATACATTTTCTTATTCAAATTACTAATTTATGTTCTGCATTAAATTATTGTTGGTAATCCACTGATTAAAAGGGATCACCACAAACCTGTCTTTTTTTATTTTCTCCTTTTATACTTCCTTTTTTTCTTAACTTCTTTATACTACATAATCATTCGTAATATAATGCATCAAAGCAAGTGAGCCGTTTGAGAGCCGTGTCTTTAATGAGTTGTGCCGAAAAAGCCGGTTCTCTAAAAAGAGACGGACTTTCACTACACAACTCGAACTCGAGATCGCCGTGCAGACGAAAACTCGAACCGCGAGACAAAAACAACAATGGCGGATCTGCCTGACGAAAAGTTTGGAGTGCGGTAAATCTTTGTTAAAAAATTATAATGGCAATTTCGTGTCAAAAAAGTTGCGTCCTGGGGACGCACGTTGATTTGACACGATGCGTCCCCAGCAAAAATAATGTGTCTAGGACGCAGGGACGCGGGCAAACGAGAACACTGCCAACCTGTGGAAGCCATTAACCCATATTTTTTCTTGGCTTGTGCAATCTGGTGAACTTGCAAACGAACACCTGGCTGAGACATTCCATATAAATTTTGTCTTTTGTCATCAAATCTCTCGAATATTTCCTTCTCATTTTCTGCGTAATGTCCTACACATTTTTGTTTTTGTTATATTCACCAGGCTTGATATACAGACGCTACTCTACTTTTAAATGAAATAGGTTCCGGAAGATCGCTTGTAAGTTGAATTTGTTAGTAAGTTACTTCAGTGCTATATTTTGTATGGAATGCACGTTTAAGGTTTATATAAGTATGTTTAAGGCTTGTATAAGTATCCTGTATTGTTTTGTACTTTGAAATAAACATTTGATAAAATAATATGCTCTATAAAGATAAATAAAGTTAAGTTTAACTTACTCTTGGAAGATGGGCTTCAAGAGTTAGGTTACTTCCTCCATCGTGGTAGAAAGTGGCCCAAAAAAAAGCGATCCAACCATTTTCTCAACTGCATCAAGCTTTCTTATTCCACTTTCATTTCAAAAGAAACGGCTCGCCTCTTCTTTCACTTTACAACAACCACATTGAATGGATACACGAGATAATTAATAATACAAATGTCAAAATTCCTAACGCGCTGGAGATACAGTGTAGTATGTTTACACACGAACTGGGGCTCTGACAGGAAGAGGAATCCGGTGGATGCTGGGTGAGCTCTCACTGCGCCACACGCTGTTAGCGTCGGAAAGAAGCACTACAGTCTAGTCCTGTACTCGGAAAAAGGTGCACAATACAAAATCTAACTTAAAGCAATGTATTTTTCGACATCTCAAAATTTTTTTTTGCATCTATCGTTTTACATAACTCCAATGTTCGTAAGTAGGGGAGCGTTTGCAAAAATAATTTTACAAATAAATAGACCCAAATTGATCAATCTATTACTCTAAATTATTTGCTCATGTTTGCCCCATTGATTTAGTTCTTCATGCATAAGCCACCCCTCAACACACACACACAGACACACACTGCTTTCTATTCGTTACTGGTGACACACAACCAAATATGTGCATATAAGCTGACCCCCTGATTCGATTATTTTATTTTATAGCTGTAAATACAGCTAAAATGTAAGTATATACGGTAGGGAGAATATCAGAATATCAATAGGGAAAAATTATGCATTCTTGTTGTATGTGCTTGAAACAACACCACCGTAACTGTATTCATTTGAAATTTGTTGGTAGATTCAAACATGCCCACCTTTTGTGCTAATTCTGCATTGTGTTGCTGGTGAATATAGTGGTTGAATATTTCTTCATAAGCAAAGGTAGAACTGTTAAGAACTGACTCCATTATTCAGTAAACGTCTGATTTGAAAACGTAGCATAGTAACACACCGTGCTGTAACGAAAGTGTAGTTCAACTGTTTCATGAATAACACGTTATAATACTCATTACCGAGAAAAGTGATTGCGTTCCTTCGTAATGCATTACTTCCAATAATTGTAGAGACAAATTCATCTCTGAGTCCGGTCACTTGTTCGAATGGGCGAGATGAAAGAGGACTTTGGCGTAAAAGTACAGCATCTTCCTTCACGGGAGAGCGCTATTGACAAAAAAATATCAGCAGGAGGCTGAGGGCCTAGTGTTCGTGTCCGAGTGCAAATGTGTGTCTTTTAAGCGTATTTACAGTTTTGTCCCACTGCGCCGAACATGAAAGGGCCGGAAAGACACATAATGACAGCGCAGGGAAGCTTATAGCACTTATGGGTGAATTCCATTCGGTGGCACAGAATGAAGAATAGAATCGGCAAGCTAAAGTGACAACATTCTGGAGGACCTTTTTTGATGTAAGGTTGTATTTAAGCCAGGAATTGAGTTCTACCTTTATTTATGAATGCTGCTCTTAACAGTTTTCAGCAACCTTATTGGAAATATCTTATCAAGTTTGAGTATTAGACTCACTTGGATTAAACTATTGAGTGGGTTGATTGCATTTTTAATAAAAGGCGGATTTTAAAAATAGCACTACGGATTGCTATAACACTGAACTTGTTAACTTTTTATTATTATTCTTTGTAGTCTCCGTGTTGCTTACCAATAAAGTGATTAGGGATTTCAGATAAGAGAACTATTTAAACGGGATGAATGGGGAGGTTTCCGATCACGGTTCACTGATCCCTGTGTTGTCGGGCCACCACGGAGGACACAACTCTGGATAGCTTTCTCCAGTGCTTATGGTTCCTGGCCTGTTTTTGGGTTGTGACCAAGTTGGCACCAGTCCATTCCTTGATGTTATCGGCCCAGTTCTTTTTTAGCTTTTCTCTCTTCCTGCCCACCTTCCATGGACTGTGTATCTTTGAGACAATCTTGGTCAGTCCTGTGATGATCATCATCATCTGATAAAGATTTAGTAACCCTAAAAATATTGATTTTCTTACAAAATTATGTAAAAATACATTTTAAAGGCCTATTTTGTACTTCAAAGTAAGTAATTGCCGGTAAATGTAAATATAAAATCCAAAATCTATGGTGATATTTATTCTTGAGTTTTCAAGTTGTACCTATTACTGTGCTGATCGTCTGCAGTTGCTGAGTGAGGCGCGCGGTTTTTTTTGCCTCATGGCAGAGGGCGGCAGTGAGTTCAAGGATTTTGCTTGATTTATTTATCAATTTTAACGAGTGTTGACATGTTTTTGACAGTAAAGAATTGAATTTCTATTCATGTATATATATATATATATATATATATATATATATATATATATATATATATATATATATATATATATATATATATATATATATATATATATATATATATATATATATATATATATATATATATATATATATATATATATTTATATATATAAGCCATTTTGGATTAAATTGAAGTGAATGGAAGTAAATTGAATCAAACCAAATTGGAATAGTAATTAAATACACTTTTAATAAACAAAATAAATCAAATGCAGGTGATCCATATTCAGGTTTAAGCTGAAACCATTGCAAAAACCTATGTCGGGAAAGGGTGGGTGGATCCATCCAATTATCGATATTACCGGTACTAAAGCGAGTACTTGTATTGGATCAATACTATTGTCTTCTGATCGTTATTTTGCTCCTCCACCAATTTCATCTCACCCAGCGCCCTCAGCCCCTTTCTGAGTACCGTATTTTCCGCACTATAGGGCGCACCTAAAAGTCTTAATTTTTTTCAAAAGCTGACCATGCGCCTTATAATACAGTGCGCCTTATATATGGCTCAATATTAAATCGCAAGGTCTCGCAAATTACACAACAGCCGCCGACTCGATTTTCCCCCGAACGTGGAGTAGTCCGCGGTGTATGCTGGGATTTATATACCGGCGTTTCATTGGTTAACCAATGTGTCAATCATCATTTGAATCGATCGCTATTGGCTAAAGTTATTCGGAGCCTCGGATAGGCTAGAGGGCCGAAACAAACCCTGCAATTGGCCGAAAAAGATGTGTCAATAATTAGTCAAATCGATCGCTATTGGTTGAAGTTATTCGGAGCCTCGGATTGGCTAGAGGGCCAAAACAAACCCTGCAATTGGCCGAAAAAGATGTGTCAATCATCTGTTAAATCAATCGCTAATGGCTGAAGTTATTCGGAGCCTCGGATTGGCTAGAGCGCCAAAACAAACCCTGCAATTGACCGAAAAAGATGACTGAATAGCAAGCTTGCTAAACTTCGCCATAAAGAAACATGTTTCATTAGTCTGTATTTGTAAACATTTTACTCTCCTGGATTTACTACACTCACGGTTGTAAGAAGACCATGATTGCGTATCATTATTGAACGTGAGAACTTAGGTGAGCTATGCGGCTTTATATTTTCCCGGTTCACCGCATCCGCACGTGTCTATGACACATATTTGCTTCTTTGCAAGCTTTAGGAATGTTAAGGGGGTAATCAGTTTGACTGAATCATCTGACAGTTTTATCGACATTCCCATTGTAGCGCCTTATAATCCGGTGCGCCTTATCTATGGAAGATATAGGACCAAAAACTATTTTTTGGGGGTGCGCCCTTTAACCCGGTGCGCCCTATAGTGCGGAAAATACGGTATATGCCTTAGTGTGTGACTGATGGGCAAACCTTTAGCACCTTCCCTATTTGGCCACAGGTTGCATCCTGCCTACCAGGCAGAAAAGATGGCCAAAACAATGTGCCCACCTCTACCAGAAGAGGCAAACAGGAAGCGCAGCATAGTGTGGACATTTGTTTTCAGCTACAGAAAAGGACAATGCAAGTTCTGTGGTAAAGTTGTCTGCTACTGTGGCAACACCACCCATTTACATAAACATGCAACCAAAAATATAAACATAATACTGTTTCTGAACAAAAACCTGTAAATCTGTTGTCAATAAGACAACAGAGCCAATCATAGACAATTGATACTTTATGTTCCTGATTTTATTTTCAAAATATTGTGCAAAGGAAGGAACTTTGGATGGATGGATGGATGGATTAATACCAAAAATGCCAGTATTACCCACCCCTAATGTCGGGTTCTGTTGTGACCGAGGAAGAGGATCGTATATAAGATCGCGACACAAAACTAGGTTTTGAGAAAATAAAAATAAGATATAGACTGTTTTTCAGTCTTCAATCATCAAGGTAAACAATTCTGCATTATTGCTGCGCTCCCAGTTACAAAGATTTTCGAACACTAATTAAACCCAAACCGATCAAAATGAGAACGCAAAACGACGCAGAATAAAATCTCACATAATTGAACGACTCAAGCACTATGGCGTCGAGACCATGATTACCGGATTTAAAAAAAAGCTTGGCATTGTGGCAGCGAGCAAGCCTGAGAGATAATGAAACAAAGCACTGAAACTCCCTAAAAATCTCTGACATCAAATCTTAAACCGGGCCTTTCTTTTGCTATTTAGTTGCAATTCCTAAATCCCGTTTACATGTAAAATGTAAGATGAATTCAGGGCAAATGAAAATTTGCTATAGAATGCATCCACTGTCCTTTAAGCTTCAGTTCAACAGTGGTGACGCATTGCGCCCCCGCCCCATCCACACTTCCTTTACATTGATGTTTCACTTTAAATAAAAATGTTGGGATTAGTTTGCAAAAAAGCAAAGTGGTTTATAAATTCATTCAGGTAATTTTTCTGAAAATGAGAAGCTGTGGGTATAACTCGGAATCATCTGGCAAATCAAATTGCAGGGCAAGTACCAAGTACACCATTTTTCAAATTCTCAATTTAAACGCACTGCAGACGGAAATCAAGTATTGCAAGCTGATATCTGTCTTTTTACCTGCACACACTGAACTTATGGCCTGATTTGCAAGTTAATTGGTCCCAATTCTAAGCCCTGCCTAACTAATTATCATGGAGGTAGCGTTCACATAAGAATTTTGCCGAC
The DNA here is from genome assembly GCF_059441175.1 of Urocampus carinirostris. Taxonomy (NCBI): domain Eukaryota; kingdom Metazoa; phylum Chordata; class Actinopteri; order Syngnathiformes; family Syngnathidae; genus Urocampus; species Urocampus carinirostris. The sequence continues at coordinate 6,631,535 of NC_142349.1, read as the reverse complement.
CGCACAAACTTTCGTATAAAAAAAAACGGTCCTCAAAGTTTCATCCTTTGGGCTGCAACTATACCGCGGGCGGTGTGTTTGAGACCGGTGACTCAACCTGAACAGCATCTGACAAATTGCATAGACATTAAAGGGACAGTTTGTAATATTAAGTGCCTTCTGGTGGTACGAAAAAATTCCCTTAAAAAAAAAGATTGATTTGAATATTAGGAGAAAAAAATGAACTATCATACCTATAATATTTTTTTTTTATAAGAAAAAAGTTGTAGGTTGAGAAATTTGTATTTCTTTGACATAGTGAAGTCCCTACTAAGGTAGCCACCACGTTTGTCTGGCATCATGCTGCTACGCTGTGCTCTGTGGCACTGGTTTTTGTCCGCATTAGACAATACACCTCCAACTAGTGGTCAAATATTAACCACTGGGGTTTTAAAGTGGTAGATGACATTTGAATTGAGCTATTTTTGGCCAAAATGCTCCCTTTTTCAAAGCATGCCATTATTGCAAAAAATCACTGAGACCTCAAGCACTCGAAATGTATTTTCTCGGAATTCAAAAGCAGTTCCAAGCCCTTTCTTTCTGGTAATTATATTGCACTCCTTTTATATTTTCAGGCCCTGGAGAGTCATCAGAGAGGACGGCAGAGGTGTGCAAGTGATATACATGTAAGCTTCATTTACTTACATTTTAATTTCTATAAAGGGGTGACTGCAGTCTATTTTCAAAGCACCTTTTCCTTCACCTTTTTCTCTAAAACTGATGTGTGGTTTCCAATTCCTTTGATTCACCATGTTCCCATTCAAAATACAAATGCATTTCAGTGTCAATGTTGAGGTTTTTGTGGGTTTAACTGAGCTTTGTGTGCAACAAACATTTGGCACTGTGGAAAAACGTTTGTAAGCATTTCAAATATGAACATTACACCCTTGCACAGTATTTAGAATCATTTTTGGGTGAGTTTCTCAGAGTGTTTGATTTTTGTTGTTGGTTGCCAGTCATTTTGTGAGCTGTTATGCATGCCTGAGGTGGGTTTTCTACGTAGGTGTGTGCAGGGGCTGCTGGTTATGTTCATCCGCACAGTTGCATGTTATCACGTCAACCACATATATATTCGCTTGTGTGTTTTGGGGGATTTTCCAAAGAAGCCTCCAGCGTCAGCTTCCACCTCTGACACCCAAATACCTTCAGAATTGTGTATATGCTTTTGTTGATTGGCCTTCTTTACAAAGGTGATTTGTTAATTCTTGTGCCACCGAGCTTTCCCGACAGGACACAGATTCGGCCGGAGTTGTTTGTAGGAGTCTCTGTCAAGCTGACTTTGAGGCACAATTCATCGCTCTACCACGATGTTGAACAGATTCTGTTCGTGCTTACAACACTCATATTAAAAATTCCGTATTGATTCCCACTTACCCAGTGAAATATTTGGTACTGTTTTCGATAATAAAAAAAGATTAACATTTTATGACGGAATATAATTTTCATCAGTATAAAAAAGAGTCGCGAATAATTGGTCAAAATGATTGCCTCCTTATATCATCTTTTAAAGTCTAATGCATAGTTTGTGGTGTCCTTTGAAATTAAATGCTCTCTCTCTCTCTCTCTCTCTCTCTTTGCTCACGGGGTCCCCAACTCCAGGCCTGGCTCCAGAAGGGGGCCTCGCTGTGCCTAGCTGCTAAAATCTTACTTTTATCGTTGGTGAAAAAAAAGCAGCTAGACAGAGAATGTAATGGTGATTTCAGCCATAAGATGGCACCAGAGAGAAGAATATCTCAAAGTTACAGACACCACCTTTAAATACGACTTCTAACAGACATTAACTAAATTATTGGTAAATAGGGTTTCTATGGATGCTTGAAATCCTTGAAAGTGCTTGATTTTTATGGGATGTAAGATATGACTTTGTGTTAATCATACATGTTTCAAAATTAATTTGATTTTAGGGTTTATTTATAGACAAATCACAAAATAAATAGAATATTTACATGTAGTTATCTGCATGTATTATAATTTATAGATGCAAATGAGAAGAATTGGATAGGCTTACATTCTTTTTTCCTTGTGTATTAGTGATGTATCTGATTTGGGGGGGCAGTAGCTGGTCCTAGGATCGAGGACCTCAGGTTGGAATCAGATTTGATTTCCGGCTCCTCCGTGTTGTATGTCAAAGTGTCCTTGGGCAAAACACAAAATCCCTAAAGCCCCAGATAAGCAGGTAGTTACCGTGCATGGCTGACGCTGCTATCGGTTTGTTAGTGTGTGTAAAAGGGAACGTGTGAAGCACATTGTAAAGCACTTTGGGAGGTCTTCATTGAGTTTAAATTGCTTTACAAAATGCAGAACATATCATTTAAGACTATCAGCATAGCCAAAAAAATCACATAAATCCTTTTTTTCCCTCCTTGCCTGTCCTCTCGACCCAATTTTATAATACAATGCGGACCGTGAATGAAAAGTTTTGCCAACCCCTCCTTTGCAAAACTGAAAACACAGTTTTTGAAACAAATACCATTTACAGGATATGCGGCGGGCCCCTTAAAAAGGCTCAGTAGGCTGAAAATGGCCTTCGAGTTGCAGTTAGGAACGCCAATGTTCTGATGTCTCTAAAGGCCGCAAGGATTAGTGGACGTAGCCGACAAAAATCGATAATATACTCATGTCTCCAGACACATTTTTTCAACAGAGAGGCATCGCTACATGAATACAGTCTCTGCTAAGAGTCGTGCATGTCAACAACCAATGGCAACTCTGCCTGGAGCGATAACATATACATAAGAAAACAAATACAAAACGAATAAAGTTTTGGAGCATTTTAGCCTGCATACGGCCAATGAAAAGACAAAAAAACTGCTAAATGAATAAAATAGAAAAACAGTTGCAAAGCTTGCTAAGAATACCATCTGTATTATGGCGCTCTATCGGTGACGCACATTTTAGGATCACGTTCGACTGTTGAAGGAAACAATCTGATTTGCCTTGGTAAGTTCCAAGTAAGGTTCAAGCCAATACAGTTTTGATGACATACAGTTTGCATTCTATAGGCGTATATTTCGCTATAAAAGAGACCTCTGACAAACGATTTTAAATTGAAATGCTTGCTGTCGCAAGAACAAACATCGTTTTTTAAAACAGTATGATTACAAACTGTTGAGAATCGTGAAGTGCTTTTGTTCAAGACTTTGGAGTTGACCACTGAATATTACATCCTATTTGTTTTATTTACTGTTCTACTGCTGCTAAAGGATAAAAAATGTTTACTAGATTTTTATTTATCATTAATTTGCCCGTCCCTAAAAATGCATAAAGGTTTATTTATGAATTTATGTCTCTCCTGACAGAGCACATTGCCTAGTTGGTTTTAGATAGGGCATTTTATTTAATTTTTGTACAAATCCGGAGTGTGTTCAATAAAGTATGTTACTGCACTCATTTTCCTGTGTTCCTTATCATTTGCCACATATTTAAATCAAATTCATGTTTAATTTGATGAAAAAAAATAATAGTTGCCCGGTTGTCTGGACTTTCAAAATACGGATGCTGCCCAACTTACCAACAAGAAAGGTTCCGGAAGATCGTTCTTCATTGAATGTGTTGATTGAGCGCTATATTTTGTATAGAATGTATTTTTATGGTTTCTATAAGTATGTTTAAGGCTTGTATAAGAAACCTGTATTGTTTTTAAACTGAAAAATAGACGTTTAATAAAATAATATGCTCTATAAGGTTACAAAGCAGGCTGAATGATAAAGCATGGTACTGAAAAACAAAGCTACACATTAGCGTAACTCGAATGGTAAGTAGGGGAGCGTCTGTAGTCGTTAGTTGCAGCCTTAACATCTCGTGATGCAGTTTCTTGCTCCGATAAAGTTTAGTCATGTAATGACTTCCCAAAATCCTTTGCCACAAAGCCAGCAAAACTGTCTGCGCCTTTGAGTTATCAGTTTGCTTTAAATGAAATAGCTCCGATAAATGTGTACACTTGTAAACAGACCCACATGTGACTTCTTTTAATGTCTGTTTTAAGTGTAGCTACACAGTAACCGCACATGCCACGTTTGCCTCATCTCCCCCCCTTTGCCTTGCGGCTTTAGTGTTTAGCTCAAGCTGATGCAGCAGTTTAGAAAAAAAAAGGCAGGAAAGGGTCAAAATCGCCCCAGCAAAAACATAGAAATGATGGCACGGATGAGTTCTCAGCACGATGCAGATGTTCACATCAGTGTGTGCGAGAGGGCGAAAAAGCATAGATGGAACTCTGTGACTAATGTTAAAACTCTTCTTATAACGCCTCGTAAAATGGATGAAAACGCAAATTCGCCGCATGCTGTACGGGGTTTGGGGAGACGGTCGGCACTCATTTTGCTTCATCTGTGTGACTCCTGATAGCGGCGACAAGACACGGGGGCTACTATCTTCTCAAACCGGTCTTCAATCCCTGTAAAAAGGCTGCCGGACATGTTGTGAAGTGAAACAGTTAAAAGGCTCTTTTACAACTGATTTGCTGATATCGCTACCGAGCTGATGAAGTGTCAAGCGTGCCGCAGTGGAATAAAAACGCAGGAGTGGAAGGATTGCTTGTTTGCTTGCTTGTTCCCTGCCCAATTCAAGTTATACATTTCCGGTAAGAATGTTTCAACAGAAAATCGATGATTTGACAACTAATTCTTTTTGAATTTCCTCCCCAACTATTTTAATTATCGAATAAATTAAATACATTTCCCAAATTCTCACGTCCTTGGTCTTTTTCGAAGCAGATATGGGACGATTTATTTTTAATGTAGACCTATTTCTTGAAAATAAACCAATTTTCTGATAATGGAAGCTTCTTAGGTCAAAGTGTGTTTATCATTAGTTTTTAAAGATACAGTGTGTTGTGTTTCTACCACTAGATGTCACTGTAACCCGTAGTGCAAGTGGAAAAAGTGCTTCAAAGCACAAGAAGATTACAAACTACTGAGACTCAAAGTGACCAAACCGCGCGATGACTGTACATATGAGTCCAACCCTAATTTTATGTAATGTTTTTATTTTAAAGTACAGTAATTCCTCATTTATCGTGGGGTAACCTTCCAAAAAGAACCCATTATAGGCAAAATCCGTGAAGTATAAACCATTATTTTTTACATTAATTATACAACTAAATACTCTGTTACAATGGTCAGAAACCATCAGGCCACGAACCGATTCCACGCAACGGCTTGTTGGGAGTCGGGCCGCACAGAAGCAATAGGTTAACTTATCTCAGAAAAGAAGTTAATTTTTGCCAATAAACTACTTTTTTTAACCCACTAAAGAACGTAAAATGTAGGTGCACATTATAATAGATTGTTATGGAGGTAGATTACAGTACATGGGAAAAGGCATTAGATTTATAAAGTAAAGTAATTATATACAAAAAAGGTGGGGTGCATCGTTTGAGGTTAAAAAGTTGAAAGGAGAATACTTTCTATAATAAGTATGTATTAACAATGCCTTTATATATATATTTTTTTACCACAGCACCTATCTACTTTCATCTTACTTATAGCAACACTGTTATGGATGTGCAAACATTAGGAAGCAAGTTTAGATGAGACGGGTGATTGTTGCAGACAGATTTTACTCTCTGCGTTTTTTGTTTGTGTAGCATGTAAATGGTGAAAGTAAGAAAAGGCCATACGCCAAGCCAATCCCCCAAAAAGATGAAAGAAGAAGAGTTGATTCGAGCGCGTCTCAGAAATGCATGAAGTTGGAAATGCCACAAGGAGCTTGATCTAGACTGCAATGAGGACTTAAAACCAGTAGATAGCATCAACAAGTAGAAAACATTCTAAATTCCGGATAGCACCTTAAACAAAAGCTTGAGCCAGGAATTGTGATTGTTCTTTGATGTTAATTTAAAGTAGAGTATTTAATGAATATCTGAAGTCAAGTCATGTTTATTTGTGTAGCCCTGAATCACAAGGAGTCTCAAAGGGCTGCACGGACCACAAACTATTGCAAACGCTTCTCCCCCTGATTTTGTGAGCTCTCATGCAACATGCTCTTGAAGGGTGGCAGTGTTGCGCTTATTTCTGAAAAAAAAAAAAAAAAAAAAAAAGACTTAGAAATTACTTGCCGTGCCTCTAATGATTATAAGGCATTTCAAGCTCTTTTTTTCATGTAGATTTTTGTAGTAACTCTTAATTGCGCCCCAGGACCATACTTGATTTTCTTAGATGAATTCTTGGAAGTGTTGTCTGACCTAGTACCCTATGCAGACAAAATAATAATTACGGTGGACTTTAAGATTAACATGAATTCCCTCTCAGTTTTCTTACTGTTGCGTTTGACGCATTTGGTTTAAATCAATTAGAAGAATAGAATAGAATACAATTTACTTTTATTGTCATTCTTTGTAACCATGCACACAAAACGAAATGTCGATACACCTGACCCGTACAGTTAAACTGTAACGAGCCGATGCAGCCGCATCCAAACAGGGCGCCGCCATTTTAGACCCAACTGCTGTGTTGGGAGTCATTAGGTGACCAAACCCCCCAATTCCAACCCTTAATGCCGAGCGCCAAGCAGGGAGGCAATGAGTACCAATGTTGTAAGTCTTAGGTATGACTCGGCCGCGGCTTGAACCAGCGACCTCCCAGTCTTGGAGCGGGCGCACTACGATCTAGGCTATCGAGCTGGTAAATTGATTGATATGTCGACTTCTATTCACTAAATAAAGGTTTTATTTTTCTTCACTTGTTTTCACCATCTCTGGAGCTGTTTGGAACGCAACCCTCACGTAAAACAAGGGATTACTGTTGTAACTTTTTTTGGTTTATGCGATTCATTCATGAGTCGACAGGTGAATCGAATCTTAAAACAATGGTTTGTCTCAGGCATCTTTCTGTGTCCAGGTGTTGGCGTCTGTTTATTTTCTCACAGAGGGGCATGCTTCAGAGTATGAAGTTCATCAATACCGAAATAAATGTGTTGTGCTTCGGCTGTCATGCGCGATATTTCAGCCCCCGCCATCCACTTGAGGAGGCTTTTTGATAAATGGGCAATTAGTGGTGGAGTCCTCGTGCCTGGTGGCTGACTGATCTCTTTTTAATGGCACTCTTCTTTCTTTGATAAAAGGCAAAATGAATCATCGATATTCCAACCCCCCTGAGGATCTGGGCCGAACGTAATCGTGATTTGGTTTGTCGCAGAACATTGGTCGTTTCTGTATGTGTGAAGCACTTTAAAAGGAGAACTTTGGTGGTAATTGTGGTCAACCTCTGTTGGATGCCCGAGTTTATGATGTTTAAACTCAGTGCGGCGTTCAATCCCCTAGGGTGTGTGTTCATTATCAGGAGTCCATGTGGATGATATACCTTGATCTAATAAACGTGTCCTTGAGTCCCAGTACAGCTTTGTGTTCTTAGAGCAGTGTTTCTTAACCTTCTTTAAACTTAGTCACAAAAAATTTGGAAACACACTATCTGTCGAAAGCGTTTAAAAATATTTATTTTCAGTTTTTCTTGGTAGCTTAATCTGATATGTTGCTTACAATTTTTCCTTATCAAGTGTGGTCACAACAATTAGAATCAGCAAAACAATGTTCACATTTTTGACTTGATTTATTATTTACCAAGAAGGACCATGACAACAAGGGAGAGTTTATTGAAGCTTTAATTCCCTTTCTCTGGATGGTGAAAACTGCAACAATACAAAACATTAAGACCAGGTGCCAATATGTTTGCAAAAATAAAGTACATAGACTTTACATCTGTCCAAACCATTACACAAATCTACTTTTTATATATAGGTTAAATAATTTTAGAATCTTTAGAATCATTCATTAACATGGATGTGGATGGATTAGTCCTGTCAGACTGCTGTTTTTAACCTGAAGGTCAAAATAAACACCTCATAATAAACTTACATCTGTTTTTAGCCTTGTATTATAATTTAAACACAGTATACAGACACTCCCCTACTTGCAACCATTTGACTTACGAAAAACGGTACAAAAAAAAACAATTGGTATGTCGAAAAATATCCGGACATTGCTGTAAGTCAGATTTTGTATTGTTTACACATTTTCCTGAGTAGATGACAGTACTTTAGTGCTTCTTTCCGCCGCGTGGCTCTGTGAGAGGTCATCCAGCATCTACCCGAAGAAGAATTCCGGCTTCTACTTCCTAATTTGTGTGTAAAGATACTGTATTGAATCTCCAGCGCGCTAAGAACTTTGACATTTTTATTGTTTAATATCTCTTGCATCCATCCAATATGGTTTGTGTACAGTGTGAAGAAGAGGCGAGCTGCTTCTTTTTAAATGAAAGTGGAAAAAGAAAGCTTGATGTTGTTGGGAAAATGGTTGGATCGCTTTTTTTCGTCCAATTTCTACCACGGAAAAGGACCTCTTAAACCTCATGTTCCAAAAGTAAGTTTAAATCAACTTTATTTATCTTGTAGAGCATATTTTTTATGAAACGTTTATTTTTTTAGTACAAAACAAAATAGATTACGTATATAAACCTTAAACATACATTCCATGCAAAATATAGCACTGAAGCTACTTAAGAACAAATTCAACTCAGGAACGATCGTCCGTAAGTTGGGCAGCATCTGTATTAATAAAGAAAATCAATGGTAGTAAGGTAAACGCGGCATAGCTAACCAGCTTCATCAACACAATAAGTTACTAAATATAATGCACTACTTCATGAGCTGAAAATTACTATATAAAAAAAAAGCAATCAACTGCCACCTATACGGATGGATGTTGCAATGACTTGGCTGATAAAGATACTGAACAATGCCATGCTTTGTCTGAAAGGTAGGATTAGGCAATTTCCTGTGGCAAGGTCTCACGGCACACAAGTGTGCCCAGCACACTGGTTGAAAAACAGTTCCTTTGAGCTCCAACTCCATGCCATTGTTTTGGATCCCTGTACAGGTTTGGCATCCTCAAAGAACAGTCAAATTAGATGTGGCAAGCTTCCCCTCTGAAATCCACTCCTTAGACTTCATTCTTACACTTTTCATAAAAAAAAGTCCTGTTTCTGTGAATCATTAATGCCTCAGAAATGAAAAGGCACGAAAGAAAAGCTCAAGGAAGTGAAAGTATTTTATTCCTCCAGTGGCTACGTCTTCAGGCGTTTTAAGTATAACCGTCCAGGAGCCGTTGCACCTTCTGGAATCGCGCTTAAGAGTAACATTGAATTTGTCTGTCACAGAAGGTCACCAGCTGCTTGGCTGCAATTTCCTAAGCAAACGGAGCAGGTTTGAAATGAGGTGATTAGTGTCACGATATCCGAGCAGATGAGCTTGGAGGGCTGGAAGCGAGGGACAATAATCTCCTAATATGTCACCGCGGGAATGTCATTCTTAATTCTGCTTGTGTGCGATGCGCGGATTTGGATTTAAAAACATTCAGCGCCACTGATGGCTATTGACGCAAAAGCTTCACTTTCTCTTTATGTGAGCTTGTGAATAAGTGAAGATAGGAGACATATTATGCATTTTTGTCATTAGTTTTAATAAAAAGGTTTCTGACATTCTTCGGTCAAAACATATACTGTATTAGAAGGCGCACCGGATCATAAGGTGCAACCCTTCTAAGGAGTCTTTTGCCATATATTTTTTGTATCTAAGGCACACCGGACTATAAGGCCCATGAAATTGAGACTACAAAAAAGCTACTGTGTTTGTGCATAAACAACCATTGGCTTAAATCTAGACTTAAAACACACTTTTCTATTCTATAGTTTATAAATGACCTATGTTGATGATGTATTTGTATTATTTGTTGATGCCCTTGCACAATCCAAGGGGGATTACCTCAGATGCGGTCCGTTTTAAAGGTTTCTTCATTTTCCTCGTGCTGAGTTTTTCCTTGCTCTCATGGAGGTTTCAAATCAAGTCAAGTCACATTTATTTGTGACGCCCTTAATCTCAAGAAGTCTCAAAGGACTGTACAGGCTACAATTACACCATCCGCTTATCTTAACCAACATGCGGGCAAGGAAAGAACAGGGGATGGTGTAAAAATAGTCTCTAGTCTGTACTACTCTGTGGTCTGCCCTTTGAGACACCTTGTGATTAGGGGTATACTGTCATGAACAGGATTAGGATAAGGACCCAAGTGTGTGACGTTTCTCACACAATCCTTTTATTTTACAAGAAATGGGGAGTCATGCACGTTAGGCAGCAGTCTGGCGTGGAATGATAGGAAGCCAGAGTCCAACAAGATCGATACCGATTACCCGATATCGGACAGATGGGGTCGATATTGGACCAGACGGGACAGACAGGATTGATTTCAAAACAGGATATCGAAAATAAACAGGACAAACTAGACGGGAACAAAACTGGAAACCGATATTAAACAACGGGACAGACTGTAATGATATAAAAACAGGATATCGAAATTAAACAGGACAAACTCAAAGGGAACAAAACTGGAAACCGATATTAAACAGCACAATATAAACGGGAACAATATCGGACAGGAAAACCCAACAGGAAACAGGACCAAGTCAAAACCCTCGTCTTGCTGGGCATAGGTTCGTTGACGGATTGACCAAGGACGAGTGAGAGCACTGAGCTTAAATAGACGGAAAGACATTCTGTCAACGAGCCGCGGCTGGCGCCACACGGGCGTGGCCAATTGGGCGCAATGGCAACCGTGACATATACAAGAAAACAATAGTAAAAAAATATTTTTTCGGATGGCTCAAAAAAGATGGACACGGCAATAAATAATAAAGAATCACAAAGCACCTGTAACACTTCTTGGTAAATCATTATACGGAGCAGTTCAGTTTTATGCAAATGAGCCCCAGTTCAACCTGGCTTGCAGGCTATTTTTCTTTTTTTGTTGGTTATAATGATGGACGACGGAGCTTGACTGTGTCGAGAGTAACTCTTGTTTTGGAACACGCAAAACCTTGAAGAGAAACAAGAATCGCAATAAACACATTTTCCAATTTAGAAGTTGTAGTTAATCAAGCTACCAAATTACTCTTGTCATTTCCTCTTCTTTATTCTGTCTATTCCGGCCCTGACAAAATGGACACTACAACATTTTCTTTGCATTGATCAGGAGTGATGAGGAGCGCTATCACATGAAAAAAAATAGCAATAGCGACTGTTCATCCAGAGATGATTGTCCATTGCTGCCCTCGGCTAAAAATAAAACGGCATGCTCCCATCTTCATTCCCCACATATAAGCCCGTTGCATGATGTGACATCTGCAGGAAGAGAGAGAAAAAATCCAACCAGAATCCTGTAATTGTTAGCAACAGACTTGCAAGACTACAAAGAAAAAGTACATTTAGAATCTGATGCACTGATTCGGGGTGTACATATTTTTTGGGTCAATCATCATTTTTAGATTTTGGTCGCTATTGTGATTGCGGATGTGCACAAAACATCATCCCTCTTTGCACATTTATTTTATTCCCCCCAAAAGTCTTTAATTATGGTGATTTCACACACCTGTCTGACATTCTGATCCACTCCTTAGACTTCATTCTTACACTTTTCATAAAAAAAAAAGTCCTGTTTCTGTGAATCATTAATGCCTCAGAAATGAAAAGGCACGAAAGAAAAGCTCAAAGAAGTGAAAGTATTTTATTCCTCCAGTGGCTACGTCTTCAGGCGTTTTAAATACAACCGTCCAGGAGCCGTTGCACCTTCTGGAATCGCGCTTAAGAATAACATTGAATTTGTCTGTCACAGAAGGTCACCAGCTGCTTGGCTGCAATTTCCTAAGCAAACGGAGCAGGTTTGAAATGATAAGTTATTGACTGTAGTTGAAGTGATGGTATTGCAGGTGAAATGTTTTTGCAACTTTTTTTGTAAACCATATTACATTTGCTGTATTCTGTATACATATCAGCTATTTCTAAATTTAAAAATGCGTTTAAATAAAGAAAATCTGCGGCAGTTGCTCAGGAGGCTAGAGCGCTCGTCTTGGGATCAAGGGATCCCAGTTCGAATCCCGGCTCGTCCGTGTTACATGTCGAAGTGTCCTTGGGTAAGACACTGAACCCCTAATACCCCCAATAAGCAGGTTAGCGCCTTACATGGCTGCAAGGCCGCTATTTGGAAGTGTGGAGCACATTGTAAAGCGCTTTGGGAAGTCATTGACTTGAAAAGCGCTATATAAATGCAGATCATTTCATTTCATTTCAAATGATATTGCATAGACTACATATGCGCATGGAATGAAAATGACACTTACCGTATTTGATTGTGATTCTTGTTACCTAAAAAAGAAGTCAATGTTTGGGTGTGCCTTATACACTTTTACATTATTATATGCCAGCATTTGTGCAATGATTGAATAGTTAAAAATATTGCTGACCACAATCGGAAAACATTAGATGCAACAGGATTTAAACCCAGGCCGCGGTGGCAATAGTGGCTTAACATCTAGACCACTACTGATAGTTGGCATAATAAAAGTCATCAGGTTTTATCTCAATATCACACCACTCTTAGTCATGGTACCAGAGACAACTGTTAAAGAACGAAACAAGCTAGACGGAAGAAACAACTCTTTCTTGTATCTAATCCTATACTTAGTTTGGGCTGAGGAAAACAAAATTGTATACTGATTTTTATTGAAAAAAAATCGGGGTGTGCTTTATAGACGAGTACACGTTTTACAGGAATAAATACGATATTTGTTCTCTGTTACATAAATTACAAGATAGACTTCAGGTGTACCGTGTGTATTCTCTGCTCAACCCTTTTTGAGTCTCTTCTTTTGAAGTGTCACAAGAAATCCGTAAAAAGCCAAAGAAAAAAAGAAAAGAAACTCTCTCACACACACTCGCACTCAGACAATTCTGTCTTCTTTTATGCCTTTTGAACGGTGCTCTCGCGAGGCGTGATGAAGCCCCTTTTCTTGTACCATTGACGTGAAAGCATCTCTAACCCACCCAAACTGAACTCTCCCATGGAAAAGAAAATCTTACAAACAACCAGATATGTAATGAGCAGCCGTTTTCATTTGTCCTGATAGTTAAGTACATAGGAATCATAGCTTTTTTTATACTACAATAGTATACCATATTTTTTAAATACTTTTTTATAAACGTCACACAGATATAGTGAATTTTACTTGGCTTGTGAAATCAAAGAACATTAACCTGATTGGCCGATAGCAACAATGACGTAATAGTCGAAACAACCAACAACCATGGACAATGATAGTATTAGATTTGTCTTTTTTTCTCATTGACATCAACCTTGTGAAATATTGTATGCAATGAGATTAGACATGGCACTCCACGGTATAATGTGTATTAAAAAGACTTTGAAGAGAAAAGAGATAAATGAGGATAAATCAGGATAGGAGGGCCCAAAAAATATATTAACAACATAATGATTTAGAAAAACTGGCCCAAATAATAATTATAATAATAACAATAATAGGAATAATAATTAATGATAATAATGCAATAAGGAAACGTTTTTTTGGTGACCAGGGTGGGAAATGTCTTTTATAATGTTAATGGCTCTCCTACAGTATCGCAAGCCTGCAATGTCTTCCAGACAATGATTTCTTGAGCTGTGTTGATGACTCACTGTATGTTTTTGCTGTCCGGTGCCGTGCTCCCAGCATACCCTCAATGATGCTGTATGCCAGAATGATTTCCACTGTGGCTTTGTAGAAGGTCATCAGCAAATTCTGTTCTTGGGTATTCCTACCGAGGAACCTCAGGAAGTGGGGTCTCTTCTGGGCCTTCCCCACTACAGCCCTGGTGTTTGCAGACCAAGAGAGGTCATCAGAGATGTGCATGCCCAGTTTGAAGGAGTCTTCACACACTCTACATTTATGATGAGTGGGGTTGGGTTTGTGCGTGTCCTCCTGAAGTCAAGTATCACTTTCTTGGACTTTGTGGTGTTGAGTATTTATTTATATTTATTATTTATTTTTTCAACACCGCATCATCAGTGTCTTCACCTCCTTCTTGAATGTTCCCATCCCCATCAGTGACGAGTTCCACTAAAGTAGTGTCGTCTTCGAACTTCACAATCTTGTTTGTAAGGTGGGTTGGTGAACAGTTCAAAGTATACAGCACACATCCTTGCGGGGATCCAGTGCTCAGCGTCAGGGTGGAAGAGAAGTGGCGGCAGAGTTTCACAGCCTGCGGGCGGTTGGAGAGGAAGTTCATAATCCAGCTGCAGTTGATGGTGGAGACCCCCAGTTGGAAGAGTTTCCCCACCAGGATAACTAGGGCGGTGGTGTTGAACGCAGAGCTATAGTCCAGGAAGAGCATTCTGACATAGCTTCGTGTTTTTCTAAATGCCCAGCGCAGCATGAAGAGCACTGTTTATCGCGTCACCAGTGGAGAGCTTTGTTCTGTAGTCAAAATAAGGAACTGTCATCCTGTGGAATCTTCTTTGCATTTGTCGAATTTTAAATAATGAATATTATCTTGTACTTTTGATCTATGCTATAAAACAATATACAACGTGTTTACAAACCTGAAATAGTCTAGTGGTACTCTTATAGACTGCCTACAACTGAAAAGTTGTTGGTTTAATCCCAGTTTGAATCATACAAAAAGAAAAGTGGAATTTGATAAAATGTATTATATTTTAAGAACTGTCTTTGCTTAAAAACGTAGTGTACATTGTTTATGAGATTACACCTGGCACTCCATGATAAATATATTATATGATGACTCACAAGGAAAAAAATTAAGATTAAAAAAAGAATGATGGGATTAATATTCACATATTTTCACAAGGTTTATATCTTTTCTCCGTCTTGTTCGCTTGTTAGGGTGGTGATGGTTCTGATGAGAAACTGACATTGAGCTTGTTAGTCCTTATTGTAAGGGACCTGTAACGTCTGCCAGAGGGCAGCAGGTCAAAAAAGGTGGTGGCCGAGGTGAGAGGAGTCTTTTATAATTATGTTTGCTCTGCTGCGATATTGCAAGCCAGCAATGGCTTTTAGGTGATATTCTGTGGGGAGATTTGGACCAATAATGTTAGGGAACATAACTCTTCTTCCTCCGTGTGTTTGTCTAACATCAAGGGTGTGCGACCTGTCGCGTAGAAAAACTACTGGTGTTAAGGAGTTCCGATGAGCTTTTTATTTCAGGAAAACATAAAACAGAATATTCTGGGCTTGTGCGTACGGAACAAGGCTGTGAAGGTCTCACAAGTGCACTTTCAAAATGGCTGACAGTCATTAATATATGAGATGGGAGAATTACGGTGACCCAAAATTCATGCTTAACTCTAGTACTTTGACAAGACTGAATCCTGCAGGTGGTTTGATAAAACCCAAGGCATACCTTCCAACAGTTAATCAGAACAGCACTTAGAACGATGTAGGGACTGTATAACGACTAGATGAAAGGATACATTGAGACATCAAGTAAATAAAACAAAAAAGTAAATAAAAAGACTCCTATCAAATATATGGTGCTTTGATTATAACTAAATTATTACCTTGATTAAAGTATTGAAGGGATTAAAACAATTTAATTGGAAAATCATTCGATTGATATGATTATATAGGCAGTGACACATTTCGATATTATAACCCCTTATGACAATATGTCTTTAGAACATAATATTGGTTATTGTGACCCCAGCACATTCCAGTTCAAGCAAGGTGATAATTTGTATCTCATTTTTTGGATTTAAAGATTCCAAACATCATTATCATTTTTCTGACCTGAGGCTTCTCTTAGTTGAGCGCTTTCAATTTTTGTCTAAACTCTCAGATGATGATTTGTATGCACCCTTGGGTGCACGAGCAATCAAGCAAATTAAGTACCTATGTTCACAGTCTGTCTTTTACCTGCAACCGTCAGGATCTTTGCTGCAAGTGTGAGGTTTAAAGAGTGGAACATTATTGTAACACCCCGCCCCATCTCTGAACACAGATTTGTTCTTGAGTGCTTGCCAAATGGCCTTTATATTTTATGAAGCTTCTCCCGACAAACTCCCCATCTTGAGACTAATTATCTCGGTCGCAGTCAAACACAAAGCGTGTTCCTATCGCGCTAGCATCCCATTTGTTTTGACTTGGCCTACATGGTGAACACGAGACTGCAGAACAGGGCTTGAATCATGTTTTAAAGGAGACCGTGCTTGCTTTTTGGTGTGGCAGTATGATATCAAGCCGATGAGTGGATGCACACCAAACTTGCACTTTTGTATGGATGTCAAACTTAGCTAATGATAGCTTTTCTTCTTGGTGGAACTTTGGAATAACATTCATCTATTTTCTCAAACACTTTCCGTGATGGATCCTTATTGAGAGTGTTGATACATCCCATTTGGAATGGTAGCTCTAGCTAACATTCAAATTATTTTTTGGGAAAATTTAATGGAATAAATGTTTTAGCTAACAGCAAAAAAAAAAAACAAATCAGTTTTGTTTTCATATATTCTGTTTTTGCCCATTAATCTAAACCAGGGATTGTCATACTTAGTTTGGCTATGGGGCTGGATCCAGACTTTAATGAATGTAAAGGATGTAAACCTGATGTTTGTAACTTTAAAAATATTTTACTTGCTGATGCACCATTTTCATCCTAGAATAAGACAAAATTACAATCACGCGGGTGATATCATTCTGTCGCCCCTAACCCCCCAGCCTCTTTCCCTTCAGCATAATGTGCTTTGTGGCCGGAACACCGGCGATATAAGTAAGATAAAAGCAGATAGGTGTGGTGGAAACAAAAATATAAAGGCTCTTTGTACTCAGTTAGGCATTGTTGAGGTATACTTGATAAAGAAAATCTTTTATTTTGAACATTTTAAGGACACCCCAACTTCAGTGTTTAGCTTACTGTCAATTTTCATTAATATGCTTTATTACTTTCCATACGTTGGTAGCCTACCCTACTTATTTTAATCATTAATGACTTTTTTTCTAAAACATATATTCACAAACGAGGGCAGCACGGCGGCGCAGTGGTTAGCGCTTGTGCGGCACAGTTCATGTCATGGGAACCTGTCGTGGGTTCAAATCCAGCTCCAGACTTCCTGTGCGGAGTTTGTATGTTCTCCCCGTGCTTGCGTGGGTTTCCTCCGGGCACTCCGGTTTCCTCCCACGTTCCAAAAACATGCATTTCAGGTGAATTGGCCGGTCCAAATTGTCCCTAGGTGTGAATGAGCGAATGAGTTGTCTGTCCCTGTGTGCCCTGCGATTGGCTGGCAACCAGTTCAGGGTGTCCCCTGCCCACTGCCCGGAGATGGCTGGGATGGGTTCCAGCCCCCCCCGCGACCCCAATGAGGATAAGCGGTACGGCTGATGAGATGAGATGAGATATTCACAAACAAAAGGAAAACAAAATATTGCATCGCTTTATTGTTTTAACAGGTGATTAAATGCAGTTTCACACTTAAACAAACTCACCATGCTATAAAAACTCAGCTGGAAATGTAAAAAAAATAATTAAAGTAATAAAAACGAAACACAAAAATAAAAGTTTTAGCAGCCCATGGGAAAAAAACTAAATAAAATCAAACTTCCAAGGTTTGCTATAGCTGAGAGTATATCCTTTACTGCGAGTATATCCTTTAGAGGGGGAGAATTTGGCATGCATTTCTTTTGAAAATAATAACTTTTGATGTAAATAACCTAGAGTAGGCCTGTCAAACATACAGCCCGGGCTGGATCTGGCCTGTTGCATGATTTAATCCAGCCCGCCATACCTTTCTGAGTATATCAAAAAAAGAAGCGAGTTCCTAGGTAATTTCTATCAGGGGTTATGATTTTTTTTTTTAAATAAACACACACCAAATGCTCTTTACAGATGTTAGAGGGCAGTGTTAGGTTTGTATTGTGTTGTGAGCTGGTTCAGGTGTAAAACCGAATTCACTCAACTGTTAACACATTCAATGCCAGACATGAACATCTCTTTCCGAATTGTCTGTAAATAAATCTGTAGTGTTTAGAAAAGATCCCTTGTCATATGTGATTAATATACTGTATTTAGGGTAGGTTACTAATGTAGGCTGAATAATAAAGCATAATACTGAAAAAAAAACCAAAGCTAACAATTTAAAGTTGAGATTCTTTTACTAATCCAGCCCACCTCAGAACAGAAAGTCTGTATACATTCCCAGAGCCAAACTAAATTTGACATCCATGGTCTAGGAGTTGAAAACCTCAATGCAAAAGTTATTTAAATTTGTCCGAATTAATTTTGTGGTAAGAATTAGTCACTGTGACATTTTGTGATGCACTTCCCAGACTGTGATCAATAATGACCATGCAAGTTCTCAACTGTGCGGTGCAAAAAGCCAGCAAGATCCTGGGCATGCTGCCAGTCTCTCACAGCAAATCATTGACACACAAACATACAGGTTAACACATTCGACTGGCAGGGATTGAAATCTCGACACCCTCATAGAAGTTTGGAAAAACACATTGGGTCTAATGTCACAAGTCAATTAGTTTTAAATGTGAAAAAACAATTCAACAGGATGTTGTACATGGGAAATGTTACATGGTCAAAGACTTTAAGAAGTTGTAAAGAAAAATCCCTCCGGATAGTCTGCTGTTTCAGTTAATTAGCTGTTAAGCCAATGTGTTCCTCTGTAGCTGCTTTAAAATAGGACCGCTGAATAAATATCGTCATAATTGTTTTCGAGCCAACAAATTAGGTGTTCTCTACAATGACAGTGATTATTTTTCCAAACAGGATATGAGCCAACCAGAGAAAGTCTCAATTTTCGAATAAATAGAAACATATTTTTATCATTTTTAAAGAGAGGGCACAGAATTGGCAGGGGAAATTGGTATGACTGTAAATTTTGTGCTTACGTCCGCCCCATTGGTTTCCTGTTAGTTTGTTGTTCCTGTAAAAGCCACGCCCAGTACCCAATGTGCTACCTACTATTTGCTACTGGACACACAACCAAATATGCGCATATAAGCTGACTTCCTCATCTCATCTCTCATTCTTAGCTGCACCGCTTATCCTCAGTAGGGTCGCGGGGGTGCTGGAGCCCATCCCAGCAATCATCGGGCAGTGGGCAGGGGACACCCTGAACTGGTTGCCAGCCAATTGCAGGGCACACAGGGACAGACATTTCGCTCGCTTATTCACACGTAGGGACAATTTGGACCGGCCAATACACCTGAAATGCATGTCTTTGGAATGTGGGAGGAAACCGGAGTGCCCGGAGGAAACCCACGCAAGCACGAGGAGAACATAGAAACTCCGCACAGGAGGTCCGGTAGCTGGATTTGAACCCACACAGGAGGTTCCCAAGACGTTAGAACTGTGCCGCACACACGCTAACCACTGCGCCGCCGTGCTGCAGCTGACTTCCTGATTTCAGTATTTTACTTCATAGTTGTAACTTTTGCTTGGGTTGAAATATACAAGGTAGAGAGAATATCTACTGTGCTTGAGATGGTGCCACCGTAACTGTATTCAGTTGTATTTCGTAGATACATTTAAAAGGGGTTTGCAACCTTTGGACAGAGGGATGTATGTGACAACTTCAATATAAAACATGTACCAATCAAATGAAGGGCACTTAAATTATTGATCTGAATTGGAAAGTAGCTGAGAAACATATTAACACACTGGGTCATAACAGCCGTGCAAGTTACACATTTTTTTAATAACCTGATACAAATAAACAGGGTGTTGTACATGGTAGATGTTAAACGGTCAAAGACTTGTGGGAAGCTGTAATGAAAAATCCCTGCGGATAGTCTGCTCTTTTAGTCAATTAGCTGTTGAGCCAATGTGTTCGTCTGTAGCAGCTATAAAACCCGACCGCTGAATAAATACCCATCATAATTGTTCTCGAGCTAGCGGGTTTTGGTGTTCTCTACAACGACAGTGATTACTTTTCCAATCGGGAAATCTGCCAACCAATAAGACGTTGAGAAGGTCTCAATTTTTGATTCGACAAAAACGTATTTCTTCATTTGTTACGAGAGGGCACAGAACAGAGACGTTGTTAAGGGGAAAATTGGTTTGGATTGAAATCATGGAAATTGCAGTCGGGGTGAGCAGCTACACTTTTTTGTAACTCGACGTAATTATTACAAAATTATAACAAGAAAAATGAATACATAAAATGTGTTGAACTGCCTTTCGGTATGTCAGTGCCTAGCAGCACATTTCCAAACTTCTCGCCCGGCATTTAAAAGAGAGACTGCCCTGGCATTGACGATTTTCTCCACCTATTGCTCCCTACACCGAGACGATCTGTACCTGGAGCCAGGAAGGAAAAATGTGACATTCATGCTGTCAGAGCCGATGGCCTTTTGCTGCGCAGGTCGGATGCGGTAAGCTACTATATTCCTCTTATTTTTATGTCAATTTTACCATTTTAGAAAGGGAATTTCCTTTTTTCATGCCTTATTTAAATATATAAAGATGTACTTTTATATCAGGTCTTGTTACTTTGCACCTACCGTATTTATATGTTTATATTGTGCACTCGTGTATAACGCGCACTCCTAATTTTTGATTAAAAGTCGGTATAAAATTTAGTTTCACTTTTTCTCAGTTTGATCTATATGCAACTGGATGCAATCGGAATCAAATCCTGATTGCTGCGGAGAGCACGCCAATTTCTAACCACTTGACCACCAGTGATGTACATGGCAGATGAAAAGGCACAGGGTTTAAAGTCATCATCACTCTGTTTTTGCTCATGGTACCAAAGACGAATGGAGGAAGTAAAGTCATCAAATATAAATAAATAAACGCAAAAAAGCAAGACAGGCAAAAATACTTTCTGGTGTATCTGATGTTGAACTGGTCTAAAAGGACATAAAATAATACATTGTAAATTTTACACTGGTATAATGTCTGACACTTTTTCACATGCCATCTATATCAATGTTTGTGCTCTCACCACTAACCATTTTTTCTGCGATTGGGGTCTGCAATATGTTGACTAATTAATCCATGCACAAATATGAAAAAAATCCCATGTACAACGCGTAAACAAACTTCATTATTTGGGGTAAAAAAATGTGCTTTATACAGGAAAAAATACAGCACCTTCCGTTATGGGGCATATCTTAAAGATAAGATACTTGTTTTCTACCTTAACTAAAGCACTTGACAATAAGTATTCAAATCTTGCATCCCCCTTCTCCCTGATTCCCGTTATTTATTTCGCAATCAGTTAGAGATCATAATTGCTGTTAACATTAGCATAATTGCTATGTTGTAGTCATGCTATTGTCACAATCACTTGCGGAATAAAAAACATCTTGCCACGTAAGTGGATGATTTTGCTCAATTTAAGTATGATTTAGGAATCGTGCCTCAATAGTAGTGTACTTTGCATACCTATTGAGTATTTTTTCTTCATTTTACTGTGTTTTTAACGTTTTTGAATATGAATAAAGGATTTAAAATGAGCTAGTGTCAGATAAAGCAGATGGCAGATATTCTTTCCTTTATTTAAATTCATTTTTACATTTTTTTTTCATGGGCGGCTCAGGAGGTAGAGTGCTCGTTTTGGGATCAAGAGGTCGCAGGTTCCATTCCCTTCCCTGGCCATGTTATATGTTGAAGTGTCCTTGGGCAAGACACTGAATCCCTAATGCCCCCAATAGCAGGTGGTTGCCTTGCATGGCTGACACTGCTATCGGTTTGTTAGTGTGAAAAAGGGAAAAGTGTGAAGCACATTGGTAAGCGCTTTGGGAGGTCTTCATTGACTTGAAAAGCGCTTTATAAATGCAGACCATTTAAAAAATATATATTTTCCCAAAAATCCTTACAGTGACTAAAAGTAACAGCAATCTGCCATATCAAACAATTTTACTTTGAAAGGATTATTTTGACTCATCATACTAAAGTGAGTAAAGGAAATATATAGGCCTGGGTTGTGGAACCCAGAAGGGAGAGGACCCACGCAGAAGGGAAAGGACCCACACAGAGGACTGGAAGAATGCTGCTTGGGAGGGTGGGATGGCAGAGCTATGCCCTTGCACAATAGTATTGCCTTTTACACGCTGGTTAACTACTGTTAAAAGAAAATAACTCTGAAATTGTTTAATTGATGTTGAAAATGTCAGGAAAAAATGTTAAAACGTCATATCGTCACGTCATATTGTCAAATATAAAAAAAATGTGAATATGCTTGATGGCTGTGTTTTGCTGCTGTTGGTGTCAGTGGATTTGTTCAGACCGAGGACAATCGACTTTGGCCTGGACGGATCTATTGACACTAACAAAGATGTTATATAATGAAATTGTGAATATGTTTGATTTTCGAGAAGGTTTGTTCAAACCTCACTTTGTGTTTGCTGTTAAAAACGTAATATTGGAATATAATATTGTGAATGTGCTTAATTGCTGTTGAGATTGTCATGATTGTTTTCTGTTTTTAGTGTCAATAAATTTGTTCAAACCAAAAAAAAAAAAATATAGGATTGCCCGTACTAAAAAGTACACATAAAAACTCCAAATTGGCCAGAAATTTGAAATTATGCCATACAATCTGGCACAGCTTTATATACCGGAATTTATGTGCTGAAAAATATAGTGGATACAATTGGAAATGCATAATCAGTTATATTTGTTTAATGCCACTGCATATGGTAACTGTTCTGCCTTTGGGCAACATTTGGATTGGTCTTCGAGAATCCTCATTGTTTTACATGTTAATGTTTTGTTGCTAAAAGGAACCAAAAGGGAAGCACAGGACAGTAGCTCAAATGCCAAATTTTGAACGCGAAATGCAAATCATCTTTTGTTACTTTTTCTGTCAGTAAGAAATGGGTTGGGATTACCTTTTTTATGCTAATATTTTGTACAAAACAAAGTTATATTGTTTAAATTGTTGTCAAACAATACTGCATATGGTAACTGGTCTGCATTTGAGAAACATAGAGTGGTCCTTGAAAGCACTGTTGTGGTTAACATGTTAATAGTTTGTTGCTAAAATCAACTTTAGTGGTGAAACCAAATGTCATAATGTTAATTTATGTTATATGAAAAAAGGATATAAATTCAAATGAATTTTTAAAATTTTCTAAAACCCTAGCTCTTACTGTAGTTTTAATTCCATGTGCCTTATAGACAGTTTGTGCTTTATATCGAAAAATATTATAGTGTGGAAAATATGGTTGTCATAAAAGTAATTCTATTAAAAAATCATACTTTAAATAAGAGAAACGTATGCCATATGAATAAGGTTTTTTAAAGAGACACTGTAATATTTAACAACTAGATGCCGCTGTTTTCTGTAGTGCAGGAGATTACGAGATATATAAGATTGAAACCATGTGTTTTCATTTATTGTCAAAGATTTTATATTGTTATCATTTTTTTCTCATTTATTACTTATCATATATTTGCTGTTAGAATTTAACTTTATTAATTTTGGCTCTTTTGTGTTGAAAAATTCTCTGTCGTGATTATGTTAATGTCTTTCAAACTTTCTCAATAAAATGATGGGAGGGAGTGTAAGTGCCTGATGCCACTCCTTCTACGTCAATATATGTTGTCTTTGTTGTTTTGCATTAAACAAGGCCTGAGAAAAAGGGCTTGGTGTCCCTGGCTTTCTCTGTAATTACCGGTTTGGTCGATGTTTGTGCGTGGATTCAATGACATTATAGAATATTTACTATCCATTAGTGTAAAGATTTTTTCCAGATGTTTGAGAATCAGTATATTATGCTCCTCTGCCAGCTAGAGTGAGACTAATCGTTTCCATCTTAGAATATTATGTTAGAGAGAGCTTCTGTTTACTTCAACGCCGCACTTCACCTTGAAATGTGTGTGGGCGTGCATGAAGCTGGAACGACACCCGTACGTTAATGTTTGTATTTATTGCCCTAATCAGACAAATAACATCTAATGAACGATTAATTTCAGCAGCAAGGCTGCCTGCTGTCTGGCTAGTGAACAATTGACATAATAAATTCCTGCTTTCGCGCTTTTGATTGGCCGAGGCCTCACCGGGAGACCGTAAAATGCCTTCTTTTCGGGCGACAATGCCGATGCTCACAAAGCGGCTCACGCATATTCCGACAGTTTCACAGTTGACGATAGCTTTGATTTTTGAACTGTCGCGTGGCACGGCCCTAATATTGGATCTGACGTGTGCGTCAACTCAAGGAATTCTTTACTGCCTTTGATTTTTGTCAGGCTGGCATATTTTCAGTTGTTGTCTCGTATTGTCCCAACACCGTCAACAATTCCGAATCCCTCAGTTCTGCATATGCCGTGCTCTCTTTGAATGCATCCGTACAAATATCGAGTGGTGACACCCATTATGGCAAATGTCCCAAAGACAAAAGTCTGTTCATGAACAGATATTCTTGTGATCTTTAGGTGAAGACTAATCATGGTGCTTTTGCAAGGGAACAGCTGGCAACAACGGAAATATGTGAGGCGTGTGTGAGTGTTGTGGCGTGACACATCTGGGTAAAGGCACACAAGGGGGCCCTGACAGATATGGGCCGAGCACAACGGCTCTGACTCACAATTAACAACATGCTCACTTGTTGTTGTAAAATACTCATATTTTAAGTCAAATTATCATGTTTTACTTGCAGATAAGTCTCCTTTATGAAGGAGCTGCACGGAATTTGGATTTTTTTACTCGCTGTCACCATAACTCGGCTCATGTCAACATTGCAGCCTCAGTCGGCTCGTTCATGATGCACATGCAAATACTTGCATTGAAGAAAAAACTTTTTTTCATCTTTCTTTGGGTTAAGGCCCGGTCACACAGCCTTTCACGGGCGTATCGAGGCTGAATCACGGCCAGAAATTTCTGCCCGTAAAGCAGACGCTGTTGGACGCTTAGAGATCGCGATACAGACGAGATACAGCAGTGCTTTACACGCGGTAAGAAATTCACATGCGGTTGGCCGCGCGGAAAAGTTTTGCGCTGCTCAAAACTTTAGACCACGGGTAACCGCGGGCGGAACACGTGGTACACACGAGGTAAAGACGCGGTACGAACGTGCTAGGACGTGCTACGGCCACGGCCAAGACGTGGTTACACGCGGGTAGGACGCGAAATTTTAGCGGGTAATCGCAGGTGGAGCACGGTCATAGCACGTTTGTTCTGCGCCTGTATCGCGGTGTTATCACGTGCATTAGCGTGTGTACCGCGTGTAAGCACGGTCAAACGCGATGCAGCCGCGGTAAGCCGCGATACAGTCGCCGGCGTCTGTTTCGCGGGCATACCACGGGCAAACAGCGGGTTTAGCCGATTTTGCACATTTTCCACCGCGTCTGCTTCACGGGCAGAAATTTCTGGCCGTGATTCAGCCTCAATACGCCCGTGAAAGGCTGTGTGACCGGGCCTTTAGTGTTGGCGTTTGGAATCTACTTGAAGCGGGCGTTTTCTTACTTTCAGCATTCTCATGATACACTAACAGATAAAAACAACAACAATGGGGACAAGCATAATGACACTCTTCAGCAACCGCCCCCCCTTCCACATCCTCCCACCTAATGTGTCCACCCTGAACCGTTTTGCTAAAAGTAAGATAAAAGCAGGTAAAAAAAATATTATGTATCATGGATCTCTAAACTCAGGTAGGCATTGTTAACACATACTTAATAAAGACAATATTTAAATTAAACTTTTTAAGGACACCTCTAACGATGCCCCCAACCTTCTCACAATGAAACACGGATTAACTAAAAACTAAATGCTAACCAGTATATAGCTCAAGTTGAGTGGAAGGCCAACAATTGTGCCAAGCATCATTAAAAGGAGCTGTACGGAATTTGGAACGTTGTTACTCTTTGCTGGCTTGAGTTATCATTGCAGCCTCAGTCAGCTCATTCACGATGCACGTGCAAGTATGTGCATTTCTTAGAACCGCTCAAATACGTTATTTTTTGTCATCTTGGGGTTTGGAATAGCGTTTGGAATCTTACTTGAAACAGGCCTTTTCTTACTTTAAATTTTTTCATGCTCCACCAACAAGTAAAAACAACAAAACTAAACCGCGGGGACACTCTCCATCACTACCTCCACCTCCCATTTCATTTACCCAATATGTCGGCCCAAAACAGCTTTGCTAAAAGTAAAATAAAAGCACAAAGGGGTGGTTAGAAATATAAAGATCTTTGTACTCAGCACGGCAGCGCAGTGGTTAGCGCATGTGCGGCACAGTTCTGAGGTCATGGGTTCAAATCCACCTACCAGTCTTCCTGTGTGGAGTTCGCATGTTCTCCCAGTGCTTGCGTGGGTTTCCTTCGGGCACCCCAGTTTCCTCCCACATTCCAAAAACATGCATGTCAGGTCAGTTGGCCAGTCCAAATTGTCCCTATGTGTGAATGAGCGAGTGAGTTGTCTGTCTCTGTGTGCCCTGCGTCTGGCTGCCAACTGGTTCAGAGTGTCCCCTGCCCACTGCCCGAAGATATCTGAGATGGGCTCCGGCACCCCCGCGACCCTACTGAGGATAAGCGGTGCAGATAATGGATGGATGGATGGATGGATGGATTTTTGAACTCTATTGGGAAATTTTCCACTCACTTAGCAGAGCAAATATTTAAACTTTTTAAGGACATCTCAAACGATGCACCCCACTTTCAAATATTATCTGTCGTACGATATACGTTTTTTAATTTGTGACAAAGGAAAACCATTCAAACTTTATAACTTTTATATTGAATTCAGAAAATTTGAAGTGTTACAATATTGAAATCTGAAACCAGTCATAAAAAAGAAGTAACCGTTTGTAGTTACTTAATTTAAAAAGTTTTTAGTTAGTTGCTTGAGCAATCTTGGGAGCTTGCAAAATACACTCAGTCAAGTCACTCCATAGCCATTTGGCCTCTGGGCTTCAAACAGCTCAAAGATCTCTTACACCATTTCTGGGTAGATGCTCCCCTACTTACGAACATTTGAGTTATGAACAATGGTACATACGAAAAAAAATTTGGGATGTTGAAAAATATCCGGACATTGCTATAAGGTAGATTTTTTTCTGTGCACCTTTTCCGAATACAGGACAGTACTGTCGTGCTTCTTTCTGCCACTCCTGGTGTGTGGCGCGGAGAGAACTCATCCAGTATCCACCCCGAAGAAGACATCTGGCTTCCTCTTCCGAGTTCGTGTCTAAACATACTATACTGTTATCTCCAGCGTGCGAAGAACTTTGACATTTTTATTGTTTAATATCTTGTGCATCGATTCAATATGGTTAGTGTAACGTGTAAACAAGATGCAGGCCGTTTTGTTTGAAATGAAAGTGGAATAAGGAAGCTTGTTGCAGTTGAGAAAATGGTTGGCTCGCTTTTTTTTACCACAATTTTTACCACAGAGGAGGCAGTAGCCTAACTCTTGAAGCCCATCTTCCCAAAGTAAGTTAAATTTCACTTTATTTATCTTGACAGAGCATTTTATTTTATTACATGTTTATTTTTCAGTACAAAACTACAGGTTACTTATACAAGCCTTAAACATACTTATGTGAACCTTAAACATACATTCCACACAAAATATAGCACTGAAGAAACTTACGAACAAATTCAACTTACAAACAGGGCTGGGTAGGGTTACTTTAACTGGATTACTTTCAATTACTTTTGGATTACTCCAATACCAAATATGCTAATAAAAGACAAAAGAAACTAAATATGAATAAAATGACTACATTTTGTGCAGGCTTGGGGAGTAACGGAATACATGGAATGGCAAAAATGATGTTGGCAAGCTGTTTGGATTTATTTTTATTTTGTTTCTGTCACATTTTATGTTAGATTTGCCGGAGATCAAAGAGATCAGCACCAGGAGAGAAAGCTTACCACAAGTTGTGAGTCATCATTTTATTTATATTTAGTTTCTTTTGTCTTTTATTAGCATATTTGGTATTGGAGTAATCCAAAAGTAATTGAAAGTAATTAAGTTAAAGTAACCCTACCCAACCCTGCTTACAAACGATTGTCCGGAATCACGTTTGTAAGTTGGGGAGTGTCTGTACTGTCCAAAACTTTTTCCCAGTCATGGTGTATTTCGAAAAATAAGTTGACAAATGATAACACAACAATTTAGAACACTTTTACTGTAAATTTTCCCATGCCCTCTCATACATTCTGCCGCTGAGGTAATGTTAATGCTGTGTTTCACTAGTAGCTCAAGAATGTGACACAAGAAAGAGAGAGAAATGGGCCACTTTTTGTTTAGCACATTTGATATAGATCAAGTTTACTTGATGAAGGAGGGCGCATCGGCGCGTGACTGCCGGGATCACATCATGGGAGTCAGCCTGCACCGCCTTGTTTTAGATTTCATTGCGTTTTTCTTGCGCCGTCATGCTCTCCAAGGTTAGCTCTGAAGTCATGAAAGCAGTAAGCGGAGTGTGTTGAAATCTTATATCGTGTGATTGGCCACAAGTTTGCCGGGGTGTTTATGCGTGTGCCTGCGGGTTTGTGTCTGCTCCCGCTGGGGATTGTATTTCGGTCAGTCAAGCTTGACAGATAGTGTTCAGCGCTCTTCACATCTATTATTGAGGGGCTGGGAAATTGATCAGCACAAACAGCGAGTCTTTGCGTGCAAATCTTTGTCTTCCCACCGCCGGCATGTTCTGAGTCCAGCACACATTCGTTTTTGTCTCTCCGCCAAGCTATTCGGTTTTAACTGTGACCTTAATGTCACATAAAACGGCAACTTTCAGATCCTGATCGCTTTATCTTCCGTGTCTGGTGAGGCAAAGTCAGATTTACAAATGAATTACCCTACATCCTATTCATCGTTCAATTACCAGAAAAATAATGCAATATATAAACTGTATCACGAAAAAAAATGTTTTAGTGTCTTACCTTAACTTCTAAATGAAGTCTATTCACTGCTCCTTTTGAATAAAAGCATAACTAGATAGTAAGGGTGGGACAAAAAAATGGATTCATATACATAATGTGATTTCATTTTTGGCAGTTTTTAAAATGGAAATTTGTCCCAGGAAATAATTTTTGTTATGTCATACCCATCCATCTATTATCTGCACCGCTTATCAGTAGAGTTGCGGGGGGTGCTGGAGCCCATCCCAGCCATCTTCGAGCAGTGGACACCCTGAACTGGTTGCCAGCCAGTTGCAGGGCACAGAGGGACAGACAATTTGCTCGCTCATCCACACTAAAGGACAATTTGGACTGGCCAATTAACCTGACATGCATGTTTCTGGAATGTGGGAGGAAACCGGAATGCCCAGAGGAAACCCACGCAAGCACGGGCTGAACATGCGAGCTCCACACAGGAAGGTTCTATCTCATGACCTCAGAACTGTGCCGCACACACGCTAACGACTACGCCGCCGTGCTGCCCTAGTCATATCCAGTACGTAAAAATGGGGGAAAGCAATAAGGCTGTCGCGAATTTGACATATTCGTCTAATCGCTAATATGAAAAATAATCGGGATTATCGTCTTTTCTTCTTCCTATCCTCCCCTTTGTGACCACCCGTGAAGGAAATGTCGAGGATATGACGTCAACGCACACACGGAAGCAAACAACATCGTCTATCTGTTATGGCAGCACCACTTTAAAAACCTTGTACCACTTCAGTATTTTGGACACATTGTAGGTTTATGTCGAGCGACAGCGGTAAGCCCCAAAATTCCGAACAAGCGGTCTACAAAATTCGTTGATGTCAAGTAATAGTTTAAGCCGTACAATTGTTTTTTTACAGTTCCTAAGATAAACTATGTTTACGTGGTTACATACCTCCTTTTACTGATTACTATTTTTGGTTTTCAAAGCCCAAGACATTTGTCTACTGCAGTTAGCGGAATCACTTTAAATGTGTTGAAATCTTCAAACTTGAATACAAGGAAAGAGACATTCATCTGTTTTGCTGCCGTATTCACTTTCACTGTGTGCGTTAAAATTAGAGCTCTGAATGAGATAGAATAAGGGTGCAATTCTGCCTTTTTCATATGCCACCTATGGTATTTAATACAAGTATAAAGCACTCTTTTTTAACCTGACAAAGAACTCAAACTTTTGGTGCATTTTATACCCAAGGTTTGACTGTATTTGTTACGACCAGAACAGAAGTAGGACCCAGATGCATAACTTTAATCACAAGTTTATTGGAATATAGAGAAAAGGCAGCGCCCGTGATCCGGTGCTCGCTGGATGCGGGAAGCAAGCTGCTCAAGGGATCGGAACGTGTTCCGAATGCGGAAGTGGATCTTCTGGAGCGGGAGATCGTAGCATAGTAGACGGAAAAACAGGACGTTAGCCGGGACGGGAGATCAGAACATGGTCGGAGTTACAAAACGGAACGGACGAGTGGAAAACGGGTGACAAAACGGGACCGACGGGAGTCAGAGTCAAAAATGCGTGCCTTGTGAAAACAAAGGTTCGCAGACGGACTGACAACAGGTGAGTGAAAGGACTGAGCTTAAGTAGGACAGGGAACCAATCAAGTAACCAGCAGCAGCTGATGCCAAACGAGCGGGCACAGGTGAATGTAAAGAGTCATCATGACAGTGTTTGTGCAATAATTAATCAGTAGAAAAATATCGCAAAACATTGGATGCAAGGGGAATCGAATATGTGCAGCGGTGAGGGAGACGAATCCTAACCACTGGACCACCAGTGATAGATCACATACTAGAAGGCATTCGATTTTATCTCATCACACTATTTTTACTCATGGTACTAAAGACGAATGTTTTAGAATGAAGAAAACAGAAAGTTGTCCTTGAAGATATAAATGATTGCAAAAAGCATGACAAAGGAAACCCTTTGATGTATCTGATGATGAATGTGACATTGAATTAATACATTGTTCATTTTATGCTGGTATTGTGTTCACAGTTTACGTTCATCAATACAGTACATGATTCTACCAATAGTTGCATTCAACATTTGTCACTTTATATATATAATATTTAGAATAGAAGAATGGAACATAATTAATTGTCATTGTAACATGTAAAATGCACAACGGAATCAACATTCGTCTCTTGTACCGTGAATTAATATGGTATGGTGATGAGGTATCATCAAATTCATTCTCTTATGTTATCTACCTCACAGGTGGTGCATTTGTTTGGATTTGCTGCCTTGCTTGCCTGGCAGGGGAGATACCATGATTATGAAGGTGGTCAGGACTGCCGTTCTAGCATTTTTGCAATTCGGAGATGGAATAAGAGCTTGTTCTGTCCACTCTACGCATCGGCCCGGTTTGCAGTACTTCCGGGAACGGTGCACTGATCGCTGCATGGCTCTGTGGCTAGGACCTTGACTCGGCCTCTTGGCTTAGAACAAGTGTCTCGGCCCGTGGCTTTGTAGTGAATTATGAATTGACCGATAATGGATAATGGATAATTGATAACGAATATAGAACAATAACCCTTACAAAATCCCAGCCTCCCCCGCCTTCACTGTCTGGTTTGATTCCCATTGCATCACACTTCAAAGCTTGAGCTATGCAAAAGTGAAACATAAAGTTATCCTGATTTCTATAAAAATTGAGGTTTGAGCGTCATAGACGAAAAATATTTGGTGAAGAGAAGCAAACACTTTTGTGATGCTAAAAAAGAACAAACAAAAAAATGAACTCCAAGAATCTTAGCTCCAGTGTCCTTTATGATTCCCAACAGGAAGTTGGCCTTCAGTCCTTCAATACATCACAGGATGATATTTTTGAAACTCATCTCACCCATTCATTTCTCTACTGTCTGTCGTAGCGCTCGAAATGATGTTTCACCTTTGATCGCCTTTGCTGCAACATCTTGAGCGCACGCTATGTGTTTGATCCCAATAATGTGACGATCTGCCCGGAAAAGACTGCACCGCGCTAGTCAACACAGCTGTTGATGGTAAATTTGTTTGCTAGAAAAAAAGCTCATTTGACTTCAATTTTGACTTCAACATGGTGAGATTGCCCTGTATTATTTTTATTTCATTTTGTCTCTTTGACGGCTCGGTTGCAAAAGCGTCACTCGTGTAAACATGAGAGATGCAGCTGCTAGCGCAATTAGCTTCTCACTTTCCCTAATGAAAGCAATAATCCATGAGCGAATCTCTCTGCTTCCTTTCAAATGCCAAACATCCATTCATTGTGCTGCCAGTGAAGGAAAAGGCAGAATCTGTAGCTGGAGCCAGAAGTCGCTTTTATCAGCTCCGTCTGCAGTCACAGCATCTTCCTTTTTCTGCTCTCAACAAGAGAGACCCTTAACCAACTGCTGTGTTGATGATTTCCTGGTTGCATTCTTTGAGAGTGGGTGTTTTCATTTATTTATTGTTTTTTTCCACTGAGCTGCTCCACCGTGCCGCCTCTTCACCAATTGAGAATTGAGAATTCTGCTCTAAGCGTCCCGGTAAAAAGAAAAACCCCAAACAAAAATAAACACAATGTCTTTTCAGCTCCACTTTTCCACTCGTTGTCAGAAACTAGCATTGTTGGGCTGAAAAAAGGTTTAAGTTACTGTTACTAGTTACTCCATTTGAAATAGTAATTATGTTACCTAGGAGATTCCTGACACTCAAAAGTAGCTATCCAGTTACAAATTACTGTATATACTCACTTGCTTTAAAATAGCCAAGTAATAAAAAAAAAAAAAAATGAAGAAATCATGTACACCAACTAGTCTAAGGAGTGAACCCTTTTTAGATTTTGTGGCTTGTGCAATCTTGAGAGCTTGCAGACTAAAACAGTCGAGACACTCCATATCCATTTAATTTTGTGTCTTTAAACCACTCGAAGATCTCCTTTTCCATTTCTGGGTAATGCCCAAAACACTTTCTTTTTTTCTCCAGGCATGGTGTATTGTAAAAATGATTTTATAAATAAAAAGACCACAATTCAGCACTCTTTTATCGTAAATTTTGAGCTCTTGCTTGCCTGATTGATTTTGTTCTTCCTGTATTCCACACTCCCTTCTCCATGCACTGCCTACCATTAATTACTGGTCAAACAACGAAATATGTGCATACAAATGGAGTCCCTGATTTCAGTATTTGATTTTACAATTGTTGATATGGCTTTGAAGCTTTTTGGCTGCATATATTACTATTTGCATCTTGTGATCTGCAGAATATGACTTTCTTTTCGGTGCCATTTTGTTCAGTTTCATTTCGCTGCACTTCGCCGAAATGTGCACTTCGGCACCTAAGTGTTCATTTTGGTGCTGCACCTTTAAATTTTACACTTGATTTGAGGGACTTGGCCTGAAGGAAAGGTGAACCTGCGTACTCCAGCCGAAGCACGCACTTCAGCGCAGAAACGCATACTTCGGGTTTACTTCGGGCCGAGTCCCTAAAATCAAGATAATTGGTTCGGTCTCGGGCTGGTTTAGAGTTATATAGCTGCGTGTAGGGTAGGTTCTGGCTGGATTTTTTTTAGTAAAACTGCTTTTACCTTCATGTTCTGTCCGACAAAAAAAACAACATACAGTGGAACCTCGGTTTTCGAACGCCTCTCAGTTGGAACAAATCTGAGTCCGACCAAAAATTTAGAGAAATTCTTGCTACGGAGTTCTTACCCCGGTAATGCGTGAGTGTGTACGCCAGGGTGTGATGCTAGGGTGTGATGCTGAGCGGCGTACGGGATCATTCTTTTTGTGACCAACTGGTATCGCGTGCGGACGTGCCCCGATGAAGCTGCAGCCACCAGGGTCATAAATGACTTTAATGACTCTCTCATGAGTCACTTTAGAAAAGTGCTAAAAAGAAGGCAGAAGCAAGTGTCATTAGATCGGTATTTTAAGAGAAAAGAACATCCTTCCAAACAATAATTTTCCTTCCTCCTCCATCCCTCTTCCCACCGTCCACCTGCGCCTTCTGCTGACCACCACAAAGGTAAGAAATCCTATTCATAATTCTTTTCTTTATTCTTTTTTTTTTTTTTTACACGTTCATGTTAGCGTAATCTTTCGTACGGAAGCTTAGGATAACGCGAACGTACGATTAGCCTGGGTTAGCTTTATGTTTACGTTAAACATTCAAGGTAAACATTCAGGGTGTTGGAACGGAGCCCAACATTCAGGGTGTTGGAACGGAGCCCCCTTTTCTAATGAACCGCTCACCACTTGTTGTGGAGACCCGGGTGCTAATTGACTTGTAAACGACCTGATTTTTTTATTTTTACACGTTCATGTTAGCGTAATTTTTCATACGGAAGATTACGATAACGCGAACGCATGATTAGCCTGGGTTAGCTTTATGTTTACGTTAAACATTCAAGGTAAACATTCAGGGTGTTGGAACGGATTAAAACGATTTACATTATTTTTACAGTAATGGTAAAAATGATTTCGGTGATCGAACAAATCGGTATTTCGAACAGGGTTCTGGAACGGATTATGGTCGAGAACCGAGGTTCCACTGTATTACCTTTAGCAAACCTTTTTGAAAAAACACCATGGAGCCACTAGGGAGCGCCAAGCATGTGGCTCTAGAGCAAGTTTAACAGGGGTTTTGGGGTTTTTAAGGGTTATTGTTCTATCTTCGTTATTCATTATCCATTATCCGTTATCGGTCAGTTCATTATACGCTACAAAGCCTAGGAACCGGGACACTTACTCTCAGCCAAAAGGCCAAGCTAAGGTCCTAGCCCTAAAGCCTTGCTGCGATCATTGCGAATGCACCGTTCCCGGAGGTACTGCAATACCGGGCCGATGCGTGGAGTGGACAGAGTAAGCTCTTATTCCATCTCCGGAATGCAAAAATCAAAAGGCCAAGCTAAGGACCTAGCATCAAAGCCTATATCCCATTACTTCTTTGAGCAACAGGTGGAGTAAATCCACCTTGGTTAGCAATAGAGAGCATCTTCCTCTGCCTTTTGCTGCTTTTGTGGGTCCATAGTGTTTGGTTGACATGACGGCTTTCGGAGAAACTGAAAATTAAAAAGATTTGCGCATACATATTGTAGGTTCGTCAAGCTGTTTTAGTATGTATACAACTCAGACTGGAATGTCATTGACACACAGGCAGACAAGCAGAAAAGGAGTGGGGAGGGGTGTCTGTTTAGCCAATCAGAACTCATTGCACGATAACAATCTGCAAAGTAGCGAAACTGCTTTAAGGAAACCAAGATACAGCAAGGGACTACAGTATACGGTAGGGAGAATATCAGAACATCTGTAGGGAGAATTCTTGTGTATTACACTCTGGGACTTTAAACCCCGTCACCGTAACTGAATATACAGTAGTAAGTGCATATAAACACATCCAACCACCTTACATGTGTTCGATAAAGTGTTGTGTTGTTGACCTACTGAGGATATGATTCTTTATGAGAGCTAAGGAGGAAGGGCAATAACAATAATACAGTGTAATCCAGATTCGTCTTAAAAAATAGCATAGTCTCATACCATGTTGTAACGACAGTTGAGTGACAAAATGTTATTTATAATGCGTTAGAGCACTCTTTTGCGTTCCAGGAACACATTCCTTTATAATGTGTTACTCCTAACAGTGGAAACTAGTAAGTCTTGTGTTAAGTAAGCCGTGTCAGTGCAGCCAATGGTGAGTGACAGACTGATAATGATGGAGGAGCGCTTGGGAGTAATCTTTACAGTCATCGATCTTGACCATTGATGAGTTTTGTCTTCTTTAAGCAACATGGTGACAGGTGTGGAGATAAGCTGATAGAACTAATCCATGACAAAATGCCACTTGCCTTTCCTATTACGTTCGCAACAGTAATCACAGAAATGTGATTGGTAAAGTTTAGTTAACTTTGTTGACACAAGTCAGGTTCGGGTCAATAAAACAAGCTCGATTGCCTTGAGGACGTCATTAGGTCAATATAGATCAGTGTATCCATGATCCCGGAAAACCTGGAAAAAAGATATTCGTTTTCCAGTCAAGGGAAAATACTCGGAAAGGAAGAGAGAAATCCGAAACCAAATTAATAAAATGTTCTTGATGTTTTAAGTTGTGATGGATTATTTTTGCTTTGTTGGCTCCTTTTTAGAAAAAAAGTCCTGTAATAAAAAAGTAGTAAAAAGACAATACAGCTTTTGTCAAAAGGGTCACAAACCAGTCAGTTTATATCTATCTATCTATCTATCTATCTATCTATCTATATATATATATATATATATATATATATATATATATATATATATATATATATATAGTGTGTGTGTGTGTTTGCGTGTGTGCGTGTGTGTGCGTGTGATATGTATGCAAATCATTTATGATATATGACTGTAATTGTATGCCAATAATGCAATATTTACACTACCTTACTTTTAATTTTAAAAAGTTGTTGATTTATCCAGAGTGTAAAGAAAAAGAGGGACTATAATCTATAGATCCGACACAATTGTCGGATCTAATTATAAGATAAATCGACATATTTAAAATATGTCACATTGTTAAAAAAGGAAAATTACAACTGAGCAAAAGGATCTAATGTGGAAAACAATTTGCCTATTTTAAAACTTGTGTTGTGCTCATTTTAACAACCATGTTAGTACTAAATTTTATGAAAATGAAAATGTGAATAAAAAACATTTACTTTTTTTCTGTTTTTCGGACCAATCCCAGAAAAATCATAATTTTTAAAGTTAAATAAAATATCATTTAGGGATTTTTTTTTCTCTTTTTTTTAACATCACATTGGTGGGTCGTTGAGACCTGAGAACAACAGGAGGGTCTTTAAGTAATATTATTCTCATTTTAGCGAAGGAAAATGTAAATATAGACAAAAGTAATTGTCTTTTACGGGATAATTATAGTGAGCGTGTAGGGTTTCAAATCTCTCAGCCAGTATTTGAGTTCAATTGTTTTACATTTCGTGAGAACGTTTGCAAAAGAAACATCGAGGGGATGAATGTACATAACAATACAGCAATGACACTGGCAAAACTCGGCATGGTTCACTTAACTTCATCATCCCTTCCCTCGATGTTTTCACAAGCATTCAGAAAAAAACGACAGAAAGTTTTTAGTTTTTGTCAGCTATTTGCAAAGCAGTGTCAGAGCAAACCTTTTGACCAACAAACTGGTGACGTAAGGCTACCACTCAAAATTGTCTTATGGTTTCATATTGAACATGAACTCATGTCTTTAAAGGCAGTGTACCTCTTTGAGCTCATGGCAACAAGTAAAAGCAGGACCGTTACTGTCCGTTTATCTGTATAGGTTCCCTTCTCTTTTTCCTCTCTTGCGTTTACCACCATACAGACCTGATCTCTTTTATTGTGCCTTATTATTGCATTTATTGTCTCTCGTGCTCCCTCACTCCTCACGCACCGCTCTCCTTTATTCATCAACCACGCATACAACTTCACTAGCAAACGCTGACTTCTAACATGATAAGTGCTCAAAAATAAACTTGCATTCTATTTCATTAATATCATCTTATTTATATTCTTACTGTATTTTTATGTACATTTACTACATCTATGTGTTTTTAGTTATCAGGAAGATGTATTTTACAGCTATGTACGGCAAAGAACGGATTCATTGGTTTTCAGTTTTCTCTTATGGGGGAAATTTTTTAGAGATAAATGAAATTCTAGATACGAGCCTGAACTGGGAAAGAATTGATCTCGTATGTAGAGTGGCTACGGTTTTTCAACTAATACTGGCCTTGAATGTTGCCCATCAGGATGAATTTGTATCTCTATATGCATCGTATCGTGACCCATATTTCGTTATGTGTATTATGTCAAGTGGTTGTTGGCAAAACCCTACGCGAAAACTGTTGGTGTCAGTTTTAATTCTGAACTTTAACTACTCATAGTCCAAAAATAAAATCTGATTCCACGACATAAAGGACACTGTAGAAAGTGAAGACGTATGCAGCCTGGATGGGCTTGCCGGGTGCTGCCGTTCACCCCCAGTTTACCTCTGTCCTGAATCTTCAAGATGAACCACGCGAATCTAAGCACACTCGGGCCAATATTGTAAAACTACTGTTGGCTTATTAAATCAATGGTTCTTTTGACTGCCTTGCCATTACTTAGGCGACGCTGGCAATTGTAAAACTAATACATAACACTCATATAAAAAACACGCCCTTCATTTTTTTTCACTGAAATGTCCAGGCAAAGAGAGGGTAAGTGATGGTGGGATCATTTATCATCTCAGTGCTCTTGCTCCAGTTGTAGTGTCGCACTGAAATGTGAATGGAGAGAAATGCTATTGGATTGTGAAAGATCAGAAAATGTTCCATAGGAGGGAAATTTATTTTACAATTGAATGGTCTTCATTGTCATTAATATGTAGGTGGTGAAACACTGTCTGCAACGAGATTAGACGTGGCACTGTAGAGTAAACATATAATTAAGTCTTTAAATTGTCAGAAACCCACTGGGGGTAGTTTGGAAGCAGAGTGCCGAAACACTGGTTAGTACAGCAAACAGAGGTGTTTATGCGAACATGGTTCAATACATAGCAAGTCAAGTAGCCATATGATAATTGTGGTCGAAGAATTTGAGAGGCAGGACATGAGATCCGGAAGGGCAGGCAAGGGTTTGGTACATTGGAATGACAAAACGCTGAGACAAGATTTCTTGGGACTTCACATGAAGGCAATGAACTCGCACCAAGCCAAGAAAACAGAGTGTTTAAATAGTGAAGAGGGAGAGGTGTGATTGGAGGGAAATCAGGAAAAGCGACACTAAGTGTCGGGTGGACCCGAGTGACCAATTAAGGTAAAGCCAAGCAAGAGAGAACAAAAAGACGATAGAATGAGAGAAAGAGAACATACTAATAAGCAGGACTTAGATTGCAGATTGCGACTTAAATAGAATAGAAAAGACTGTGAGAATAAATAGGCAAAAATATTTACAACATAGTGCATAGAGACTGCCCCATGTTATAATAATAGTGCAATGAAAGAATTGGGCATTGTTACAATAGTGAAGGGAAATGTAGTACAATGACATTTAGCAGCAACAAATATTCCCAAATAAGTAGCAAGCTATACATTTTCACAGTTTTGCACACTTGTTTAGGTTAGTGACTACCCTGGCGAAGAAACAGTCTCTGAGTCTGTTCTTCCTTCTTTTAAGGGACCTGTAGCGGCTACAAGAGGGCAACAGGTGGGTTGAGAAAGGTCTTTTATCATGTTGACGGCTCTCCTGTGGTATCACAAGCTGCCAATGTCATCCAGACTGATTAGAGAACAGCCAATGATTTTCAGGGATGTGTTGATGTGTACACAAACTCTGTATGTGTTTTCTGTTCTTGAAAGGATGTTGTT
The DNA here is from genome assembly GCF_059441175.1 of Urocampus carinirostris. Taxonomy (NCBI): domain Eukaryota; kingdom Metazoa; phylum Chordata; class Actinopteri; order Syngnathiformes; family Syngnathidae; genus Urocampus; species Urocampus carinirostris. Next base: position 6,592,467 of record NC_142349.1, on the reverse strand, counting down.
TCTAAACAGTATAGATATCTATCCATCCATTATCTGCACCACTTATCCTCAGTAGGGATGCGGGGGTGCCAGCTTCAGGCAGTGGGCAGGGGACACCCTGAACTGGTTGCCAGCCAGTTGCAGGGCACACAGAGACAGACAACTCACTCGCTCACTCACCCCTAGGGACAATTTGGCATGTTTTGGGAATTTGGGAGGAAACCTACGCAAGCATGGGGAGAACATGCAGACTCCACCTAGTCAGGTTTGATCCCATGACCTAAGAATTTTGCCGCACACGCGTTAACCTCTGCACTACCGTGCTGCCCCAATATTGATATCATGAATATAAATATTTTCATCCGTGTATACTGTTAGAAAGAGCCAACAACAGTAGATTGAAGGCCTCTCGGGATTAAACATTTTCAATTTACACATTGGAAGTATTTGAATATAAACTTTTATCCTACGTACAAATACATACTATAATTACACCAGCCTTGGCACTCAAGCACATCTATTTTTTCCATTCACTGGAGAATGTTTAATTCTTGGCCGCTCTTTTTTCTGTTCAACATCAGACAATTAATTCATTTTTAATCCCAAAATAAAGATAAAGGTATTCATTTGTACTTAGAGCTCCATCTGTTGGGTATAATTAGGAAACATTTTTTGGTCCTGTTTAAATGGCAAACAACTTGAGAGAACGTTTTTTCTTGCAGCTAATTACGGCATTTATTGTCAATCAATTGAGAAATGAATGAAGAGGTTTTCCATTCAAAGCGGACCTACAATGTGCTGTTAAAACATTCCCGATGACTGGTTTTAGCTAATAGAATTTTTTCTATAGAAAATAAAGACTTTTTATCAAAGAACAGGTTGAATACAGGGCAGCACGGCGGGGCAGTGGTTAGCGCATGTGCGGCACAGTTCATGTCTTGGGAACCTCCTGCGTGGGTTCAAATCCAGCTCCAGACTTCCTGTGCGGAGTTTGTATGTTCTCCCCGTGCTTGCGTAGGTTTCCTCCGGCCACTCCGTTTTCCTCCCACACTCCAAAAACATGCATTTCAGGTGAATTGGCCGGTACAAATTGTCCCTAGGTGTGAATAGGCGAGTGAGTTGTCTGTCCCAGTGTGCCCTGCGATTGGCTGGCAACCAGTTCAGGGTGTCCCCTGCCCACTGCCCGATGATTGCTGGGATGGGCACCAGCACCCCCACGACCCTACTGAGGATAAGCGGTGTAGCTGATGAGATGAGGTTGTATACAACATTCCATATTCAGGTGTGCTTGAAAAAATAAACAGTTGTAGATTAAATTACCACATTTCTTCAAGAGATAACATTCCTGATACTCAAATTATATATTTTCAAATAGCAAACCAAGGTAAAATAGCAACACTGTTTGAATTTCCCTTCACTTCTATTTCAAAAGATTCACATTTACATTCCCAAGATATTTTCTCTTTTCATTCTAGTTTTGGATTCTTACATGATCAAAATAAGGCAGTTGATTCCGGTCAGGAGGACTGATACCGCAAAGGGGCACTGTGTAATATTGGGTCACTTGATGTTGCTGTATTGTCTAGTGCACCCGTGAAAGGGGTGCCAACAACGGAGACTCAAAATGACCAAACCGCACCATTATCCTCTAAATTGCCGGCCAGCAACGGCCTAGCCATCGTAATATTATTTTTTTAAATTGTATTTCTTATTTTTATTCCTCTTTTAAGTATTCTATTACGTTTTATTACGGCTGTGCCTTTTCCAATCTCGGAAAAATGTTCACTACGTTAGTGTCAATGACGATAGACCAACCTATTCCATTCTTTTCTATCCTACGCTATGCTATCCTATCCTATGCTATGCTATGCTATGCTATGCTATGCTATTCTCATCTTAGGTTTCAATTCCATATTTCAAAAGGACAGTGAGACAAACATTGATTGTTTTGTTAATGTATTTCTAGTTGTCCACCCCCGACCAAATGAAGAGATCTTTCAAAAAGGTCTTTCCTTTTTTTATTAGTACAAAAACGACTATTGTCTTAAACCTTTACTTCTGTTTCTCGGTGATTATTAGGACAGCCGTATCAGTATTTTCTTGCAGTCAATCCCTTCGATTTAATCCCCTCATGTGACCACAGAAGTAGCCGACTCATTTTTAGAGGCTGAGATTAGACAAGCGGCTTCTTCTCAATCTCTTCATCCTTTTTCTGTTAATCTAAGTATTGTACTGCTCAGGTCGGACTATCCCCAAACTATCGTATTTATTTGTGTATAACGTGCATTCATGTATAATTTACATCCCTTTTATCTTTTATTAAAAATAGGTTTTAAATATTGTTTCACAACTCAAACTAAGCATTGTAAGTGACAAATGCTAATTGACAATTATACAAATCATATATTGACAACACAATACCAATATAAAGTTTACAATGTGTTTATTTAATTTTTATCCTCTCTGTTTAATCATCAGATACACCAAGAGTTGTTTTCCTCATTGTGCTCTTTATTGTATTTATCTTCATACGTATTTATATTTATACGCACGACTTTCTGTTTACTACATTCTCTGGTACCGTGAGAAAGAATGGCGTGATCGTAAGATAAAACCGAATGCCTATATCACTGTTCATGTGTTTAGAATTTGTCGCTCTCACCGCCGCGACCTGCATTCGAATTTCTTTGCATCTAGGGCTGCAACAAAGAATCAATAAAACCGAATCCAATCAATTATTAAAAGCTTTGGCAACATATTTCGTTGTGGATTCAATGTGTCGCGCATTTTATGTGTCTCTTAGCACGTCAATTTGATGCAAATAAGAGTGCATTGAATTTGGTCGGGCGGCACGGCGGCTGAATGTTTAGCGCGTCCGCCGCACAGTTCTGAGGTCATGGGATCGAATGCAGCTATCAGCTCTCCTGAGCAGAGTTTGCATGTTCTTCCCGCGCTTGCATGGGTTTCCTCCGGGCACTTCGGTTTCCTCCCACATTCTGAAGGGTTGTCAGGTTAATTGGACAGTCCAAATTGTCCCTAGGTTTGAATGAACAAGCGAGTTGTCTGTCTCTGTGTGCCCTGCGACTGGCTGGCAACCAGTTCAGGGTGTCCCCAGTCCACTGCCCAAAGATAGCTGGGATGGGCTGCAGCACCCCGGCAACGCTACTGAGAATAAGCGATGCAGATAATGGATGGATGGATTTTGTTGTGACATTGTGGTGTAGTTGGGCTGTTGATGGGACATGCTTGTTCTACCACTTTGATCCAACCGAGTGCGACTCGAGATCACATCTTGCTGCGTGACATCCTCTTGATCCTGTGACAAACTTGTAGTTGCAATTTGGTCTGGCAGAGGGCTTCTTGATGCCTGGGGTCCTCTTGATTCGACAAAGTACTCGCAATTCGATGTTGCTTCTATATTTCTGCACAAAAAAAGTATCTTACATATTTGCAGGTGTGTAGCATACATTTGTTTGTATTTTTGTTTCTTTTTAAGCTATCGGAAAAACAATTAAAAAAAAAAAATTGTATTATATAAATGAATATGCTATTTTTTCTCTATGTCCAAAAATTTAATGTTTGACTGAAGAGGAGGAAATTATTAATGTCTTTTTAAAAACGGATTATTAATTGATGGAAAACATAATCAACCAATTATTTGATTATTAAAATAATAGTTCGTTTCAGCCCAATGTTTTGCGAATGTGGTCAGCAATCAATCATTGCTTGAATACAGTATTATACCGAGAAACCGTGTGTATGACACGGTCCTAAACTTTGAGTTATTTTCTAGGAGAAAAAATGTATACGCAAATAAATAGGGTATGTACCCAATTCTTCCTTGCCATCCTATCTCGTCTGCCCTTTCCTGTCCCACCCCTCCGGCTCCTCATCTACCCCTTCTTGACCTTGTCTTTGTGCCATCTACATTAGCTGGCCCGCTCCTCCCCCTCTCTCCTTTAGGCTTTCTGAAGGGGGTTTATTGGTATGACAGGCCATCATCAGCAGGGAACTACAAAGCGTAATGGGCGCAAGCACGCATCCACACATGCATGCTAGCCTCTATAGTTGAGCGCAGAGGCAAGCTGGCATTAGTTGCACACACATAAACACACACAGTCTCTTTCACAGCTGAATGAGCATTCACTCCCTGCCTGCTCTGTTTTCTCGTTCTCTAAAGGGAGCGAGTGGCCAGCTCATACGACAACAGATAGGAACTAATGACTGTTTGATTAATTCATTAGGCTGACACTTTATGACGTGACTTCTGGAGTCATTGCGCTGTATTTATTTCATTTTTTCATCATGAGCCAACCCTTTATTCATTAGCTTCATATTTTCACACTTGAATTCATTTTGAACCCGTTCAAAGCCATAGCATATGAATATGTTTTCAGAAGCGCTGTCCCTGACTGGCAAATTGTTTTATTAAAAAATATATATATTAAAAAAGGGTTCAGCACTGCTCATCGATAAGTATCAAGCCTCTCGGAATGATTTCAGTTAGGGCTGCACGATTAAACGAAATCGATGTAGTGCAATTGTGTAAATGTAAGTGTTTTTTTTCTCAAGGATCTCTAATGTTGTTATTTTATTGAGAGGAGAGTTTGGCCAACTAGTAGGGCGCCAGTGCTCCCGCCTGCTCCATTTTTTTCCGTCCTCTACTCTCTATTTGGGTTAATTGGTTTCTGGTTAATTAAGATGTTTGGTATCTGATGCTCCGATACCTGTGTTCACTGTGTGTAGGGTGGCTTTGGTGGGACAGGGCGGTTTGTTGGGAGGGGGGCGGTCGATCATTACTGTGTTTTTGTACTAAAATTGTTATTACACAAATGATTGCAATGTACCGCTTTTTTATTGATTTGATAGGATGATGAACATTTCTTTTTTTTTTTGGTTGAATGATGCAATCCCCATTTTTCAATATACAGTGAACTTTTACTTACAGTATTTTTAAAGCTCTCTTTTTTCATAAAAGGACAGAAGAGGCTTAAAAATGTTAAAAAATGCTGGATAGAAAAAGAAAATAGAACACCGCAGTATCAGAAAAAACTTCTGATCAAAAACATTCCACCGTTCTCAAATATATTTTAGAATTTGCTACACAAAATAAGATCTGCAAATACAATGAGAATTAAGGTGAAACTATACTTCGATTAATGCAAAAACAAATAAATTAATACACAATTTGCATGGGCTTTACTTACATTAAAGGGGAAATGTATATTATTTGACCACTAGATGTTGCTGTAATGTGCACAGCAACCGAAAACAAGTGCAAGGAAGAACACAAACTATGGAGACTCAAAGTGACCAAAATGTACAATTTGACCTCCCATTGCCAGATCTGAAGGTTCAAGTTTATTTTTGATAAGTCATATCCCTTTATAGCTACAAAACTATTTTTTGTAGGCCTTCAAAAATTAGTCAAAATAGCAAAAATTGACTGGTATCAGCTCTTCGAATTTGTAAAAAATGTTTGGCATTATATTGAGTTAGAATACAGTACTCTTTTGCTTCAATGTTTTTAACTTTTTGCTACTACTTCACTGATTTGTTTACTTGAAATACGCAAAATCGTCTTATCGAGCAGGAAGTTCATTGTGTTGCTCATTTTCAGCATTTCTCCTCATTTGAGGAGAAATGATTACCGTATTTTCCGCACTATAAGGCGCACCTAAAAGTCTTATTTTTTTTCAACAGCTGACCATGCGCCTTATAACACAGTGCGCCTTATATATGGCTCAATATTAAATTCGCAAGGTCTCGCAACTACGAGAAACAGCCGCCGACTCCATTTTTCGCGCTGTGCATACTGGGAAATATTAAACGATTGGTAGTTGCCGGGGCTCGTGTTGTATTTGTTTACTAAGTGGCAAAATGGCTACCCCATTAAACTGCTTAATTCATATTCAACAAATACAGTATTTGTCTGAATCCAGGGTTTTGACTGGTGAAGATGTAAAGCACAATTTACCTTAAACAAACGCAGAATTATTCAGAATGTCACGTTTGACAGAGAGAGCGAGAGAGAGAGAGAGAGAGAGAGAGAGCGAGATTCTCTTTCATACGTGCATTTGCATAAAAAATGGCTCCTGTTAAGAGACACGCGTACAACGCCGAGTTTAAACTCAAAGCGATCAGTCACGCAGCACAACACGGCAATAGAGCGGCAGCGAGAGAGTTAAACTTAAATGAATCGATGGTACGGAAGTGGAGAAAGGATGAAGATAAGCTCCGCCAAGTAAGGAAAACTCAACAAAGTTTCCGTGGCAATAAAGCAAGATGGCCAGAGTTAGAGGAGACACTTGAACAGTGGGTTGTTCAACAAAGAGCGGCAAGCAGAAGTGTCAGTACGATAACTATACGTATGAAGGCAACAGCGCTGGCACAAAAACACCGGACGTGTTGGATGGCCCATTCACTGAGATATGGTCAATTCGAACACAGCAGAAGAAGAATTCGAGGGATTCGTCGATGAGGAGCTTATAGAGTGATCTTTGTTTTTCTTTTGTGTGTTTACGTTTTACATTTTACAGTTATTATGTTATTGCTTTGCACTCGTTGTTTTTGCACATTACGAGTGTCACTTTATTGCGATTGCACTAACGTTTCATTTAAAATAACAGTATCAGACGTTTTTTTCTTTGCGTGTTGACTAAATGGACAAAAAATAAAATGATATGTCGATGTTGTTCAAAGATGTCAAAGATGTGTCACGAAAATGCTTTACCTCAGAGAAAATAATAAAACGGCTGTTTATTTATTTTGGGAGTGAATGGAGTTGTGGAAAGCTTGTTTGTTAATAAAGTTTGACCTTTTTGAATATTTTGTTGACATTGCCTTGAGCGTGGCAACATCTAGAGGTTGCATAAAGTAACTACATTCTCTACTGTAGTCAAGTCGTCACATTTATTTACCGTAAATAGCCCTTAATCCCAAAAATGTCTCGAAGGACTGCACAGGATTACAATTACAAAATTGCACAATTACCTGATCTTAAACCAGCATGCACTTATAGCGCCTTATAATGGGGTGCGTCTTATGTATGGCATAAGTTTTAAAATATATCATTCATTGAAGGTGCGCCTTATAACATGGTGCGCCATATAGTGCGGAAAATACGGTATTTATTGGACTTCAAAATTAAGCTTAATCAAATATTATTTTTTCCCTTTTTTTTGAAAAATGAAATTTAAAAATCACGGTTCAAGGATCCCTTAACTGCATGGGTCATTGGGTCACCACTGAGGACACAACTCTAGACAGATTTCTCCACTGCTTACTGTTCCTGGCCTGTGTTCGGGTCACGGCAAAGATGGCACCAGTCCATTGCTTGATGTTGTCGCCCCAGTTCTTTTTCTGTCTTCTTCTCCTCCTACCCCCTTGGACTATGCCCTGGAGAAGGATCTTGGCCAGTCCTGATAGTCTTGTGACATGACCACACCTTTTCCCTCATGTAGGTTTCATACCAGGTGATGTTGTAAAATTGGTTTGCAAACCCCTTCGAGAGTTGGATATATGAAGCAACACTAGGAAGTGGGGGCTTTCTTGATATGTGGTCAAAGATCTGATCAAAGCCACACTTGCTATCTAACGGGGATTTTTAATACTGAAACCATTCTCACAGGGTTGATACTTACGGATGAGCTGTGCCAAACCCTTTATAATAGTTTTCAAAAATAAAAAATGACATTTTTTACGTTTTTGGCACATGGGGACAATACTTCTGGAAATTATTCGTTATGGTGTTGTATGGTCGGGCTTTAACAACTGTGGGCCTGGGTCGGGCTGGATTTTTAAGGCCCCATTCTACCTCAGCTTTCACCCTCTGAGTTTGTCAAGGAGCGGAAACTGAGATTTTAACGTGGCGCTCAAGAACCAAGCAGAGTTGATGGTTTTAAAACCGTAAATCATAAAATAGAAGTGAGAGAGAGGTGAAAGAAGAGTAAGGAACGAAAGGGGGATACGATAAGAAGAACCTGCAAGAATTGGATGAAGCGATAACTATGCAGATGGGTAATCAGATATTCTCCGTGAAGAGGAGGGATTTTGATGATGGAGTCAAAAGATCAAAAATATATCGTGACAGACAGCAAAACTTTCTTCCGGGGAATCTCAAGATGACTGTCGTGTTTCACACTGGCTACCCCCCTTCATACATATCTTCTCACTCAAGGAATGTTTTTAATAGAATTAGGCCGCTTGTTATCAGCCGAGTGGATAGGCGCGCGGCGAGTGAGGCGAGATTGAAACAGCGATTTCCAATTTGAGATTGTGTCACAAGCATCTACCCGTGCCTCGATAGCATCGACAGATCGGAGCCACCAATCTCCAGAGACTCATTTTGAGGCCCCCCCCACCTCCACATAGTTTCTGGCGCACGCGAGCTCCACGTCTAAATGCATACAAGCTTACCCTCTGTCACTCTGCTTTCCTGCTCGGGTTTGACGCTCTATCACCTTGTCACTTTCGCTCTCTTCTGGGGCGCTCTCGGAAAACCTGCAGACGCGTTTCCTCTGCTACTGCTCTTTTTTTTTAATCTTCTTCTCGCTAACACTTGTCCTCGATGCCATTCCCGCTCTTCCCGCACTTGTTCATTCTTTAGCTTCCCTTCTCTCACCTGTGGTCTGGCATCTTGGATCGGGAAGGGAGCCAGACATGGCTCTTTTCATGAGTAAAGTAATACTTCGTTTTTCGCGTGGGTTGCGTTCCAAAATAGTTCTGTGACATTCAAAACCCGCAAAGTAGAAACCATCCGTTCATCTTTTGCACCGCTTGTCCTCAATAGGGAGCCCATCCTATTCAACTTTTGGCAATGGGCACCCTGAAATGGTAGCCAGTCAGTCGCAGGGCCAAAGCAGAAACTGATTTTTAAAAAATTTTATTTATTTATTAAGTGCTCTATTATTCATTCAAACTAAAAAACAAATCCCATTTACAGGCTTGAGTATTTGTTTACTGGCAAATTTATTGCACTTTATTGCAATTTATTTATTTATTGCGCTTTTATTGCTTCATATTTATTTCATTTATTTTATCAATTGAGATCCTCTTTACTTCAGATGATACTTTGTTGCTATTGTGTGGAGATTATGCAAATACACAATTTACTTTCCGGGCAGCAATGTTATTTACCCATCATTGTGTTTGTACATCTTGTTTTAAAAGACAGGTTTTACGTGTCTCTTTGAGTCCAAAAGGTTCCCTAGCCATGCCCTATTACTTTGTCACTTTCACTCTCGTCTGGGGCGCGCTCGCAAACCTCTAAACGCGCCTCCTCTGCTACTGCTCTTTTTTTCCATTTTCTTCTGCTCGCTAACACTTGTCCTCAATGCCATTCCCACTCCTCCCACACTTGTTCATTCTTTAGCATCTCTTCCCTCACCCGCGGTCTCGCATCCCTGCGTCCTCCTACACTTTTTTTTGCACTTCCTCCGCCTCCTCCCCTTAGCTTCTTTCATCTCCTCCTGTCAGTCTCTTCATCCATGCAAAATGTTCCTCCTCCCTTCAGCCGTCCATCTTCTGCCTCCTCGCTTCATCCGTTCCCCACCCACCACGCCTTAGGGGTTCGGATCCCTTTTGACTTGTCTTGTCAGGTTGCCGGATTTTTGTTTTACTTGGAGAGATGTATGGTTTGTGTGTGTTCATGCGATGCAGTCCTGGTCGCTTGTGGCCATGTGTGAGTGAGTGAGTGTGGCGGGACAATGTCTGAGAAGCTGGAGCGATGCTTTTTGCGTGCGTGCTTTGGCTTCTCATGACCGCCGGGCCAACTTTCCTTGCTTTTGCCCGGCCTTAACAAATGTTCTTTTATTGTCTTCTTCCATTAGCTTAGCCTAAGGGTAGGCAAACTTCATACTGTCGCCAAATAAGGCCATCCAGGCATTTGAAACCGGCCTTCCAAATGAAAACAAGAACAATACAGTAATCCCTTGCTGTAGTGCAGTTTCGTGTTTACTGTTCGCTGCTTTGCAGATTTTCATAGTGCATTGTGTTCTGTATTCTGATTGGCTGAGGTACATATGTCACACATATTGCCCGCAGCCAGACCCAGCCTGTTGTATGACTTAATCCGGCGTGCCATAAATTTCCAAATGTTTACAAAAAATGTGGGTCTCTTGGTCATATCTAACTAAAGTTATGATTTTTAAAATAAATGCAAATCAAATTCTGGCCTCTAGAAAGTAGTAAAGGATACACTGTCAGCTTTAGTTGGAACAGCATATTAGCTTGAAGTGATGAACTGTAGTCTAGTTTCATTGCCCATGCATTGATAAAACTTTTTTTTTCTCATTTTTTATTCATTTCAGACCACTACGACAATTAAGTCAAAACCTCTATTTTTTTTCATCACCCCCATCATAAAAATAACATTGAAAAAATTGGCAAAAATACATAAACTATCATATGAAATGAAAGTAATGTTCCACTACACAGCATTATCTCGAGACAGAAGAGCAGTTTCAGACAGACTGCTGTCACTGTCTTGTACTACGGACAGACTGAAGAGATCTTTTATTCCTCATGCCATGAGGCTCTTTAACTCTACCCGGCAGAGTAAAAGCCCACGTTAAACCACACCACCTACATTGCATATTACCGAATTTTATTGAAATATGTATTCTGCGTAGCACTATTTAGATGTGTGCCCTGTGATTGGCTGGCAACCAGTTCAGGGTGTCCCTTGCCCACTGCCCGATGATTGCTGGGATGGGCTCTAGCACCCCCGCAACCCTACTGAGGATAAGCGGTGCAGCTAATGAGATGGGACTATTTAGATATTCTATATAACACGCTACAGTGGGCATTTGCACGTCACATTGGGTAATTGTATATTGTATTCTTTTTGCTTTATTATTGTATTGTTCTCAGCTCAGGGATGCTGCTGGAAATGTGAATTTCCCTGCAGGGATGAATAAAGTATCTATCTATCTATCTATCTATCTATCTATCTATCTATCTATCTATCTATCTATCTATCTATCTATCTATCTATCTATCTATCTATCTATCTATCTATCTATCTATCTATCTATCTATCTATCTATCTATCTATCTATCTATCTATCTATCTATCTATCTATCTATCTATCTATCTATCTATCTATCTATCTATCTATCTATCTATCTATCTATCTATCTATCTATCTATCTATCTATCTATCCATCCATCCATCCATCCATCCATCCATCCATCCATCCATCCATCCATCCATCCATCCATCCATCCATCCATCCATCCATCCATCCATCTATCTATCTATCTATCTATCTATCTATCTATCTATCTATCTATCTATCTATCTATCTATCTATCTATCTATCTATCTATCTATCTATCTATCTATCTATCTAGCTAGCTATCTAGCTAGCTATCTATCTATCTATCTAACAAACTCAATATGGAATAATAGTCTGCATTTGACCATAAAGAACAATTTAAAGAGATGTTGTGTATTATTTAGGGCTTCTTGTTGGTAAAAAACAAACGTTATTGCTAAAATGTATTTATTTAAAATATAAGCACAAATACATGTACCAGCGTGCATTTCTTCAAATACTCTTAGGTCAAGATGATTTGCATTTATTTGAAATAATATAAGCCTTACCAAGAGGAGGCTGACATGATAGGTTGCCATCTTGCTGCTACAAGTACCCCTAAAACCCTAAACTTCGTAAAATTCTGGCCACTTTCGTCACTTTGAGTCTGCGTGGATTGTATTATTCTTTGTGTTTTTTAGCCCCCATTTAGGTTGCAAGGCAAAAAAGGTAATTTTAATATAAATAATATATTTATAAATAGATATGAAATCTGCACACAGGTTTATTAATGAATGCATGTGAGAACAAAAATATGTTTCCTCAAATCAATTATTTTTCCAGCTCGCAACTCCAGAGTTTTGCCCACACCTGGCTAAGCCTGACAAACTACCTTGAGTTGAGTCTCTTCTATCTTGCCTGATTCTTTTTAAACATTGTTCCGTACACAATGCGCAACATACAGTAAAACTCACTTTTTCAAGTTCTTTCAATGTTTGACGGATATTTTTTCTCAGCTCCCCTTCTTCATGCCCTCTACCTTGAAACCCTTCAAGGACTTTAAGTCGCGGAAAACTTTTAAATGCAAATAAAGACACAAGCGTTGCTGCCAAATCTGTATATGTTCGGATCTAAAAGAACGTGTTGAAGATGTTTCATGCAAATTTTGAACACATAGGTTAATAGTTCAAAGCAGTTTCTATATTGTATCCTCTACACCCACATCGGCACATAAATTCGCATTTGCATAAACAATGAAAATTGTCTCCTTTGCTTCAGTATCATTCTTTTTCATTGAATATTGCTGTCTCCCGACTGAATCTACATGTTAAACGTTAACTCAATGCAAAACCAACCATTTACTTTGATATCACACAGTAGAACAGTAATCATATCTTAACATTGAGATCAAATAATGAAAAAGTTAGCACACTGGTTGACAGGGTGGAATGTCTGCCTCTCAGTTGAGAGGTTCTGGGTTCAATTCAAACTTCCAAGCTCAATAGTTTTCACGTTATCTCTGTGCCTGAGTAGGTTTTCTCCAGGCACTCTAGTTTCTTCCCGGGTACCAAAAGTTTTGAGTCTATGGGCAGACGTCTCTGTGTGCCCTGCGATTGCTGGCAAACAGTCCAAAGTGTCCTCTGCCCAAAGTCATGTGGCATGGGCTCCAGAAGCACTTTAGTGAGGATAATCTGCTGAAAAATTAATGAAAATGTATGGGTAAAACCCAAAACCGAAAATTAGAAACCGCCTGGTCGAAAACCCCAAAAATGAAACACCAAAACAATGCCGTTATTGATTTACAAGAGTCTTAACTTAATAGTCAATCACTCTTAAATTAATACACAGTTATGAACTAACCACCAAACCAATTTAAATGTCGCCCCTTCAACCACTTAAGCTGCTTTTAATACTGTGACATGGACACGATCGACACGATATACTGTAACAATTTCAATATCCCAATATCACAACATTTCCATGATCTTTAGATTCCTAGTGAAGACAAAGTTAAAACAACATTTGTAGATAATAATATGACACCATTTGTTGGCCTCGAAAGTGATGGGCGCCACCACACTGTATCTGCCCAAGACACACCACAGGAAATTGTGCCCCTACAACCCTAGTGGTTAAGGGATCATCCCTCACACCCAACCGCTATGTCAACATTTAGGTATTTGAGTTTTTCCAGTTAGCTTTTAGGAGCACAATTTGTTCATTTTAATGTATTTCTTTTATCAGTGAATCTACATGTTGTGTATAGTTAAACTTTGTTTACAGTAGCCCATTTTTCGGACAGATGTGATTGGCACTGTATCTTTTTCAGACCAAAGAGCAGCTTTCGATCCACTGGCCAAAACTGCAGCACACAAAGATTTTTGTAAAAAACTGAGTAACATTGAATTTTGTTTTATACACATGGAGTAACTGACAATAGCAATAGCAGCTAGTGACTAACACGACGAGCCGGTGGAACGTTAAGGGGTTAATCAAGTTTGACTCACCTATCTGACTGTTTTGTTGACGTTCCTGCTGTAGTGCCTTATAGTCCAGTGCGCCTTATGCATGGAAAATATATGACAAAAGACTATTTTTATGGGGTGTGTCTAATACAGACGCTGCCCTAATTAAAAACGAGATACGTTCCGGACGATCATTTGTAAGTTGAATTTGTTCATAAGATGTTTCAGTGCTATATTTTGTATGGAATGTATGTAAAAGGTTTATAACAGTATGTTTAAGGCTTGTATGAGTAACCTGTATTGTTTTTTTACCAAAGAAATAAATAAACGTTTAATAAAATAATATGCTCTATAAAGATAAAGTTCAATTTAACTTACTTTTGGAAGATGACCTTCAATATTTAGGCCACTTCCTCCTCTGTGGCAGATAGTGACATAAAAATAAAACGATCCCACCATTTTCTCAACTGCCTCAAGCTTTCTTTTTCCACTTTAAAACAGGCTAGCCTCTTCTTTACATTCACACCAACCATGTTGAATGGATGCACGAAATATTAAACAACAAAAATGTCAAAGTTCTTAGCGCGCTTAAGATACATTATAGTATGTTTACACACAAACTAGGAAGAGGAATCCAGGGGTGGATGCTGAGTAAACTCTCACAGCGCCACACACCGGTAGCGGCGGGCGGAAAAAAGAACTACAGTAATGTCCTGTACTCAGAAAAAGTTGCGCAATACAAAATCTAACTTACAGCAATGTCGAAGTATTTTTCGACATCCAGAAAAAAAAAGTTCTGAATTTTGTCTTTCGTATCTACCGTTTTTCGTAACTCAATGTTCGTAAGTAGGGGAGCGTCTGTCATCTGGTGCGCCTTACAGTGCAACCAATATGGTAAATGAATTAATTCTTCTTGTGGAACATAATGAGAATGGATTATAAACAGAAACAATAAGGATTTTTGGTAAGTACAATGTAGTTATATTCCTAAAGGAATTTGCAATTTTATGAATTCATTATTGATGCATTATTATATGTGTTTCAGCTGTAGGTACAGTAAATCTTTCATAGATATAAAATAGTTATTGAGGGTTGGATTGATTCAGACATAGCACTTCTGAAGGCCTAGGTGTAAAATGCACAGCCTGACACTGGTATAAATATATTTACATTTGAAACAGATGTCCCTAGCACCGCCCAAATCCGCTCCAGCAAAGCGTGTCTCGAATACATCTTAGATCCCTTTGGCAAACATGATTTGTCCAATTGCCTCCGCTATTTTTAGATGTCCCTTTAAAATATGGTAAAACAAGTTGGATGTTAGCAAAGTTGAAAGAACAAAACACTCCTTAACCAGACATTTTTGCCCAATTGCTTTCAAACCTCTGCTGCCTAAAGAAACTTAGTAACAACGAAAAAAAGTGCTTGAGGCGTTATTCAAATACCGTCTGAGAGGAGAAATTGCTAAATTGGTTTCTGGGCATTTTAGAAAGATTGCTTTGTGTATTGCATTCTTTAAACACCATTTACATCCCTCTCAGCCCTTAAGTGTGTTTTAAAATTCAGACCATTTATTTGTTTAAGGACTATGCTAAAGGAAATAAATAAAGGCTCACACCTTTTCCCAAATGCAAAACCATCGTTGTTCTTATTATCTTTGTAGTTTGCTATGGAAACTGAAGCATTTAAAAATTCTGAGTATATGTATATGTCTAATAGAGAGCTTTACTTTTGTAGGGTAAGTGCAGTTTGTGATGTTTTTAGCCCCGCGTTTAGGAAAAAAGGCACTTGGCGGGAAGTGTTAAACAACTTGGATCCCCTTTCTTACTGATTCCTGTTCTTAGTTTGCAATCAGTTCATTTGAGACCATACTTGCTGTTACTAATAGCATAATTGCTATGTTGTAGCCACGTTATTGTCACCAACACCTGCTGAAGAGAAAATGTCTTGCCACATTAGCTGATGATTTTGCTCAATTTAGGTAGGATCTATGGACAGTGCCCTATTGGGAGCATACTTGCTTAGCTTTTAAGTACTTTTTATCTTTATTTTACTGTGTTTTTAACTTATTCAAAGCTGGGGTGCGTTGTTTAAAGATTCATCAAAGGCTGGAAATAAAATATGTTCTCTATTAACCCTCATTTTGGTCCTATTTTAAGATTGGCTTTCATATACAGTGTCACGGTCGCCGTGGCGACCAGTCTGCCGCGCCCCCGAACTCAAGCTGTAGCAGATCAGCTGATTGCTGGTCTGCTACTTAAGGCTGGGTTGTGGGTTTGGCGGGCGCTGGCTCATTACACATTCCCCGGTCTGTTATGCCTTGTCCTGTTTTAGTTTTAAACATTTTCCGTCTGTTATGCCCTGTCCTGTTGAGTTCGTGCCGGAGGAACTCTGTACCGTTCTGTTCTGAGTGTAAGAATGTTTTTGTTTGTCTTGTCCCTGAGTTTTGGACAACTTTTATTTTGTTAAATAAAACTTATGGATCGTCACGCAATTGAGTTCTCCCTTCCTGCCTCCTGCCTCCGTTCTGGTCCGGTCACCCCTTCCACTCCACCACGCCTCGTGACAGCCCCCTTCCACTCCGCCTCGTGACATACAGCTTACATGGAAATGTGAATAAAATTTATTGTTTTTTTTCTGGTGTTTGGACCAATATAATATTAGAAGAGAATAATTTTAGAACATTTAAAGTCAAATAATATCTCATTTTAGGAATTTTTGGTGGATTCATTGTCAGGAAACAGAAAAGGCTCAGGACCCAAACGCGTGACGTTCTCACACAAGCCTTTTATTTTATGAGAAATGGGGAGTCATGCACGTTAGACAGCGGTCTGGCGTGGAAAGACAGGAAGTGAGAGACCAAAGAGATTATTTCAAATTGCCCGAGTTGATCTCGGACAGATGGGGTCGATACCGGACAGGACGGGACAGACAGGATAGATAATGAAACAGGATGTTGAAAATAAACAGGACTAAAAAGACTGGAACAAAAATTGGAGAGACTAATAAACAGGACAAAAAATAGACGGGAACTGGAAACGGATATTGAACAGGACAAAAATAAATGGGAACAATACCGGACTGGAAATACCAACAGGAAAACAGGACCAAGTCAGAACCCACGTCTTGCGGGGCAGAGGTTCGTTGATGGACATACAAAGTAAGAGAGAGCACACTGAGCTTAAAAAGACGGAAAGCCAAACTGTTAATGAGCCGCAGCTGGCGCCACACAGGCGGGGGCAATTGGGCGCCATGGCAACCGTGACATTTGTAACCAGTGTTCCCTCTAAACTGCGCGCATGCGCAATTGCGCACTGCTCGCACATTCTCAGCGCACAAGAAAATCTAGCCAGCGCACAAAAATGAGGGCTCAAAATTACTAATTAAGAAGCGACTTAAGTCAAAGTTACAGTGCTTGAAGGTAAAAATACACGGGTTCCCCTGACGTTGTGTCCTAAATGCGGTATTTTGAAGTCAATGTCGAACGAAGTTGAAAAGTAAAATCAGTAGAGTTTGTCGAGAACCGGCTTCTTCGGTTTGGCTCACTAAAAGGAACTGGCTCTTTCGGGTCCTAAAGGGCTCTTCAGGTTGTTTTTGCTTCTTTAATCCCAACATGACCAAATATTATGTAAAATTATGCACAAAATGACTTAAAGGAAGGGGGGAATAGAACAAAAAGGAAAAAATACCAAAATGAAAAAGTCGTGAAAAGCTGAGAAAAAAAGAAACAAAAGGAAGAGAAAAAAAGAAGCAAAAATTTAGAAAAAAGACAGAAAAAAAGAAAAGAAAGAAATGTAGGAAAAAAGTGAATAGAGAACAAAAAAAGAAACAGCTCTGAAAAAATAAACACAATAAGATTTTTTTAAAGGAATTTTAAAAAAAGGTAGAAAAAAACACAGAAAAAAGAAGAAAAAGTTTGTGTTGCATTCAGCATAATTATATCAAGTGAATCTTGTTGCCAACATTGTACTTCCACTAAAAATGTGATTAAGTACAGTTCTGAATTTACGACCGACTAAATAAGCCCCCAAAAATGTTAATATTATGCGATAAAATATATCAGGAAAAAGGAATGGATATCTTGTGAAAGAATCGTAAGAACAAACGACGTTTGTAGGCCGTACAACCTTTGCAATAGTGCATGAGTCACTTCATTCAAAAGAGAAAAATTATTTTGCATTGCTGGAAACTCAGCAAAATGTAACTTGATGTCAAGTTTTGGACATGTTTGATAATTAATTATCTTGCCACACTTGGGATTATGGTTGCTTACTGTTGTTTCAAACGTCGCTCACCGACTGTGTGAACGGTCAGACGCGTGGAAAATTAGAGGGAACATTGTTCGTAACAACACCGTTGTGGGTCATTTTGCCCCGAGGAGAACAGGAGGGTTAAGTATGTGTTAACGATGCCTAATTGAGTTATAAAACCATCAATCATTTCTTTTCACCATTAGTGAATTTATTTAGACATATATTCCATTCAAACATTCCTTGTTTTGAAAATTAACTGCAATCTGCTATATCAGATAATTTTGCTCTGGTAATGTGAGTAAAGGATGTGGTTAGTGCAGTGGTTAGCGCATGTGCGGCACAGTTCATGTCTTGGGAACCTCCTACGTGGGTTCAAATCCAGCTCCAGACTTCCTGTGCGGAATTTGTATGTTCTCCCCGTGCTTGCGTGGGTTTCCTCTGGGCACTCCGGTTTCCTCCCACATTCCAAAAACATGCGTTTCAGGTGAATTGGCCGGTCCAAATTGTCCCTAGGTGTGAATGAGCGAGTGAGTTGTCTGTCCCTGTGTGCCCTGCGATTGGCTGGCAACCACTTCAGGGTCTCCCCTGCCCACTGCCCGATGATTGCTGGGATGGGCTTCAGCACCCCCGCGACCCTACTGAGGATAAGCGGTGTAGCTAATGAGATGAGATGAGACATTAAACACTGACACTCAAATGGATCAAAATTTGTAAGCCAAGGGGACAACTTTTTTTTTTTAAAGGACATTGTGCAATATATGACCAATATATGTCACTGTGTTGTTTTGTGCAACTAAAAACAGTGCTACATTTGATGTAATTTTGCTCATTATTCAAATAATTTTTAAAGAATTTTTACTCCTTAATTCCTATTATTTTACACAATGTCCCTTTAACTTGTTCATTATGGTCAACAGAGACAATTCTTCCATATTATTGAGTTTGTCTTGATTTCAGTTTCTTCAAAAAAAATCAAAAGCAATACCATCAAGTTAAAATGACACCATATTAGTTCAAGGTGCACCCCAGAAATAAACTTTTATAAGATAATTTTCATCAATAACACCACAGGACTATAAGGCGCATAGAATAAAACTACGGTGAGAGCTGCCGTATTTATGTGTATATCTGTTACGGTATATACGAGTGCACAAATTAATTAGTCAAAAATGTCACTTATCAATATCACTTTTCATTGCATGCAACGGGCAATTGAACCCGGGTCGCGGTGGTGAGCGTGCCGAGACCAAACCACGCGACCGCTTGTGATACAGATCACATGAAAATTAATTTGATTTGATCTCCACACACTATTTTCACTCACGGTGCCATAATAGAATGGAGAAAGCATAGTCAGCCTGATAGATATAATGAAAGCACGCCGAGGGGAACACCTCTATGGCGTATTTCACCTCCGCGACTCGTACTTCTTTCCTGTTGCATAAGATATTTTGGTATTTTGGTCAGCGATTTTTTTCAATTGATCAATCATTGCACAAATACGGTCATATACCATTAAACCTTGTATAGTAATTCATCGATGCTTTTCCAAACTCATTCACTGTATTTTGCTGTACATAAAACGTGCCAGATTATACGGCACACTTTCAAATTTCCAGCCAATTTGGGGTTTTAAGGTGCGCCTTGTAGTCCGTAAAATATCATTTCAGTCTTCCTGAAGCTTGGGTTCTGTTTTTCATTTCACTACATCTGCCAAGACGAGCTGCTAACTGGCCAGTGTCGAAGCTGCTTGGAGGACATGCAGTAAACTCTTGACTTTTCTCACCCTCTGGTTTACAATAATCTATCCGCACCACCTGACATCCACTCAACTCTCCATGAGCCTTCTACAACCTCCAGCTTAACCCGGTCTTTTCCCTCTGTCACAGAAACCTGCATCCGAACAGGCCTTTAGGACCCTAAGAGATATGCTGCATACTCATGGATAATTATCCTGGGAAACAGCTTAACCTTAGGGACAATAAAGAGGATTGAAACAAGAAAAACATGGAAACAGTGCTGTGAGCTAGGGCTGCTACTGTTTTTATAATTAAATAGTCACCGACTTTGAATGAATGAATGAATGAAACTTATTATTATTTCTGAATATTGGAATAATTAGTCTAAATAA
This sequence comes from Urocampus carinirostris, assembly GCF_059441175.1. NCBI lineage: Eukaryota > Metazoa > Chordata > Actinopteri > Syngnathiformes > Syngnathidae > Urocampus > Urocampus carinirostris. The sequence goes on along the minus strand of NC_142349.1, from coordinate 6,572,599 downwards.
TATTTTGATTATTATATAATAATTATTTTGTTTTCTTAAATTCAAAATGAAGTTGATTTAATTAAATAAAAATGATGCCAAGATAAATAGACACAATGAAAAATACTTGTTTTATTGAACATACTGCAGATTTGTACAAAAATTTAAAATTTCTAAAACCAGCAAGGCACAGTTAGTACAGACATAAATCCGTGAATAAACCACTCTCTATTTTTTGAGGGACAGGCATATAAATAATACATCCCCTAAACATTTGTATTCCTCTAAAAACCTAGAGAAGATTCATTACCAGCAGTAGGACAGTAAATAAAATACATTTGTGAATTATGTGAAATGCATTAAGTGATTAACTGCAAAGTCTGGAACAAAAAACACAAGATTCTCAACGGTTTGGAATCAAACTGTTTTCATGACTGACGCTTGTCATCTTTAACGTTTACACAACTGGCATTTGTTTTTCTAACCACATGCATTTAGTTTCAAATACATTAGGTCAAGTTCAGCATAACGCTCGAGCTCTTTTATAGCAAAATATCCTTGGTAGATTTTATGTCAACTGATCCTTGTAGCCCTATAGTGCAGTCAGTCGAGTAATTTTTCCACATTAGATCCACACACTCCAAAGCCTGACGCTGGACAAAATTTAACATCGAAGACATAAATCCACCTTGGTGTTACAGTTTTTGTTTTGTAAGATGATAATCCAAGTGGTGAACTGTGGCAAGAAAACGGTCTCGATATGGTTGACACATAAAAATGATAGCATACTTGCCGCACAAACGCTGGCTAAAAAAAGCAGATCTGAGGTCAGGTCAGTATGAGCGATATAAATATTAATGTCCGTGCACTGGGGAGGCAGGCGATGATCTCTAAGGGCAACGAAGGATGTTCCTGTTTTATTGTTATTATTTTTTCATCCTAGCTTTTTTCTTCAGTGATATTTGTCGGAACTCTTGCTCTTCTCTAGTTGCAGTCAATTTGTACACTTCTTTTTCACTCATTAGAATGCTGGTGAAGCCTCTTTCATTTTTTAGTTGCTCCCAGGCTCACAGAGGAGAATGCTTGCTTTTTAACCCTCCCCCGTTTTAGCTCCGGTGACCTCCCGTAGGCACTGGATTACGACCCATCATGTGTGTCCTCCGGGCCTCGTCTCTCTTTTCCTTCACTGTTCATATCTCTCCATCTCCCTACGCCTTTATCACGGATACACAGATCACCAGTTTTTAATCATGCCCTGAATAAAAGACACGTTTCCAATTAGTGAAACTGCTTTTGTGATGCGCTGTGGTTATGAAAAAAGGGAAACAATCTTCAGTAGGTCTCAATAAGCAGAGTAAGTTTTCAATCTGAATTAATTTTATTTGAAAAAGAAAAATTGGTGCATGCCATTTGGGAAGAAGGCAATAAATGTGAAGTTGCTGTTTGCGCATTAAGAAGATCTAAGGCGGTGTTTAAACGACAAATGACCCAGTTCTGATGTTTGGCACAGGAGGGATGGATCACAGTACCAAAACCAGATATTTGAACACCGTATTTATTTGTGGATAACGCGCAGTCTGGTAGAATGCGCACTGCTGATTTTTTATGAAAAGTTTGTATAGCATTTTGTTTTGATTTTTCTCAGCTCAAACTAAGCATTTTAGGTCTCAAACACTGTGTCGACAACTATTGCAACGAGATTCAAACCCGGATCGCGGCAGTGAGATCACCGCTTGTTAAAAACTATACCACTAAGGTTTGTAGAAGGCATTGGAGTTTATCTCTTCATCATACTATTTTCACTACCATGAGGCCATGATTAGAATAATTTATTGACAATTTTGTAATGCACTACCGTAAAACCTAGTGTATAATATTTTTTGGGGGTGTCGAAAAAAAAGCATGTGCTCTTGAGTTGTGCGAAATCACTATTGTTACACCCGGGGTAATCAGATTTCATCGCAATCCATTATAAGTGGTTACGCTCCAATACTTTTGTTTATTTGTATTTATCTGCAGATTTTGACTGTATTTATTCGTATATAAAGCCCACTTGTGTAGGACTCGCATCCCTAATTTTTTAATTAGAAATTAGTATAAAATTTTGCTTCACTTTTTTCTTGGGAATCGAATCCGGGTCGTTGGTGGTGAGAGCGTTGAATCCTAAACATTGGGCCACCGGTAATAAAGATGACTTACAAAAAGGCTAGATTCGATCTTATCATCACACCACTTTTTAATCACTGTACCGCCATAAAATTTACGATTGTGTTTGTTGAACCTCTTTCAAAGTACGAATCATCAACAGATACACCAAAGAGTTATTTCCCTTATCATGCTTTTTTTGCATTTACTCATATCTTTCAAGATTATTTTCTCTTTTCTCCATTTGCTTATGTTTGTCTCTGGTGTGTGACTAAATAAATAGTCTAATAATGTGATAAAACGTAGATCCCTGGTGGTCCAATGGTTTGGATTCTGCGCTCTCATGGCCACAACGCGGATACGATTCCTGATGCATACAATATTTGTTGACTGTCCTTAACGACATTTTTGAACCGATCAATCATTTCCAAATTACGGTAACACCTCATGTGCAAAGCCCCATAATTGTGTTTTTCTTTTTTAGGTAAAGAAAAAAAAGTGTGTTAAAGGATATCGGCCTCTTGGGAGTAAATTTAAAATATGGCTCGGTGCTAACAGACATATCAGGAGTTATATCCACCTGCTGGCCGCTGTTATAGAAGATTTTCCGGCGTCTCAGGACTTGGGGCCATAAAAAGCGAGTGAAAGTTTAACAACAAATGAAACTCTCTTTACTTGGTTCCACTTCAATGCTTTATTTAAGGGATTTATTTCCCAGTGTGCGTTTATAGCTTTGGTCTTATTCCAACTCTGACAAGATCTATCTCTTATCTAGGATGACATCAACGCAACGTTGATAGAGACATATAGGGCGGTGTGTTGGCTTGTATTCCGCCGAGAAGACATATTTCACATCGCACTTGCAAAAAAGACCAAACACGTCTTTTGAGACAATCACTTGTGTTCACAAGAGCATGGGCATGCCATTCAAACAGCCGAGAGGCACATCCGTTTCTGCAACATGTGTGTACCGCGGCTTCTTGAGGCGTCTCTTATTGACTTGCCCTCCCACTCCGTCAATACGCCTGACACCAGTCATCTCCAATCAAAACTGCATCAACGCGTCTGGCGTTTTATTCTCACTTCCTGTAGCGGATTAGCTCCTCGAAAAAGATTTTAGAGGGGAAATTATTTCTTCCCATCACTGACAAGGAAGGTTAAAGGAGTGTATTAACAAAAGGTAATTGAATGTTGAAACACCCGAGTACAGTTTAGTGTGGAGATTAACCTGTGCACTTTTCTCAACTGAGGTCTTGCAAAGAGCATCGTGAGGTTTAGTAATGGGAAGGATTACTTCTTTTTTGTTCAGTGATTTCCAGTTTAACTGAGTTTATTACCATTAATTATAGGTGACAAAGGAAAAAAAAACCTACATCTGCTTTTGAAAGTAATTGGGTTTTTTACCTGCTGACAGAAAGGGTGCCATGTGGATTTGTACGAGAAAATTGTTTCCTGAAAATGCTTCTCATTTTTACCGTACATTCTATCCATCTATCTATCTATCTATCTATCTATCTATCTGTCTGTCTGTCTATCAATACAAATAAATGAATAAATATATACAGGTATATATATATATATATATATATATATATATATATATATATATATATATATATATATATATTTTTTTTTTTTTAAACTTGATAGCCCAACTGTTACATGAAAACACATGATAGCTTTTACTTTGGTGTCAATTTCATGCGCCTTATAATTCAGTGGCTGACACCCGGCAAAGGACTTTTTGGGTGTGCGGCTTATAATCAGAATGCCCTTATAGTGCAGGAAATACGGTTATGTTTCATTTCGGCATTATAGCGCATGTTGTCAGCATTTCATGATAGTGGCCCAAGAGGTCATTCACAATTTTTCTGATCTTTGAGCACCGTTGCAAGGTCCGGTTGAGATATTTTAGTCCCATCAATCAGTCAGCCAAAAAAAAAAAAGTCAAACAAGAGTAGGCCAGACACATGCAGCTAAATGAACTGAGCAAACAAATGTGAGCGGAGACGGATCCTGGGGTAAAATGGAGGGAAGCGTGTCGGTTCGGTAGGATAAAGACGAACACAATTTGGAGAGGCAGAGATTAAGAATTCCGCCTAGCCTTTGTTCTGAGCCTTCGTTCCTGCTCGACCACAAACCCAGCTAGTTTTCACCAATTACAATCATGCTGATGTACATCCCCAATTTGGGATGCAACTATGGCCTTGAGGGTGCTTCACTATGCTGATACTAACTCGAACACCCTCCCCCCCTTCTTCCCCTTTAGCCTGCCGGCCTCGTATTCCTAGATACACTCTATCATCTACTCAAAGACACAGTGTTTTGTATTTGGTATATGTATTTTACTGTTTATTTTTTCTTTTCAATTGTGCTGCATCAATCAGCACATCAGAAAAAAGAACAAATCACCTGAAAAGACAAAAAAGGAATGACAGGTAATGAAAGACAAGAGACCCGCACCCAAAATAACTGGACGCTTCTTTTATCGATTAAACAAAGTGTCATATCTTCCATTATTATAACAATCATTTGATAGTCCATTTAGACATCACAATGTTTGAACCACAATACATATATTTTACAGTTTATGAGGGGTTTCTCAATACTTCTCCTTACAACAATACAATGTGTAAAACTTGAGACAAGCATTTTCTCATTTTAAAACGGGATCGGATGTGAACCAAGAGAGAGTTACGAGGGCCTGACAAGACCCAAGTGGTAGCCCGTGCCCAGCTCCCCAATTCCGTTCATGTGCTCTTTTTCTGACCATACTGTCACTGACCATAGTTTCACTGACATCAGTGGCTATCAAGACTGTGTAGACCAACATTTAGCCCATGTCGTATGCCCCACGGGACATGACTGGTCACATTTTGGGTACTGTATTCAAGCTGTATTCACAGCGTTGGCCAAGGCAAAGTTGGAGACGTATGTGTGTGTGTCTTCTTGGGAGGCCAGTTCAACAGTGCTCAGCACAGAGACATGCCAGACCAACGGCAGTCACCAAATTTGGTGTGACATCCTGATCCCACCAGTGTTTATCTGTTTACATGGGGAATAATTACCAAACTCAAGTGTCTTCTATTTTTTTTTTTAGATACTTCTGTATAGCTTTCGTTCCTGGTTCTAACCCATGCATACATGACCTAGCAGTACATACATTTTTCCATGAGTGGGGCCAAAATTTAGTGGTGTAAATAATACTAATAATAAGGGCATCATGTCATAAACATGTTTTATGACGACTACCTGGAATATAACAATATTATAGCTTTTTTTAATAAAGATTTTGAAGGATAAAAACCTATGGGGTCATTTTTTATTCCACTTATGCATCTAAATGTTACTGATGTTGTTAGACAAGAAAGTTAGCGAAAGTACTTGCAACAGTTAGGGCTCAAGTGAGTTCTTTGCTTACTTGGATATCAAATGTTTAAAATATTCATGTCTTTCGTTTGTTTATTATACATTTGCATCAATTAGATGTATTGATCACACTTATTTGTTGATTACATGTTTGATTTAAACACAAAATCATAATAATCAAAAGTCTTACTCTGTAGGGTTTACATATACATTTTTGTTTCTTCCCATTTCTTGTCTATTTAATTTGGTGGTGTTGTGCTGTTTCATCATTTGTGTTGATGGTAAATAAACCAAGAGTCGGTCTTTAAACTTTGGACGATCCATTTGATAAATCCCATCCTCGAATATAAAAAGCATTCACAATTTAAAAAATAAAAAATAAATAAAAGAACTAATCTAGCATGATGTCGGTTCATTTGTTTACAAGCTTGTCAAGGTCTTCAAACCTTTAGATCTGCTGTGTTTTAATTTGATCTGGAAGACTTTCCAACTTGTCTGCCAGGTGCTGTCTATGAGTCAGTTTTTCTTTTATTTGACGTTCCTTTTGGGCGATTTCAGAGTTCATTATAGTTAGTTTTTCGTATGTATAGACTTTTTCACTGCTCGACCACAAACCCAGCTAGTTTTCACCAATTAAATTCATGCGGATGTACATCCCGGATTTGGGATGCAACTATGGCCTCGAGGGGGCTTCGCTATGCAGATACCAACTCGAACTCCCTCCGCCCCTTCCCTTCTCGCCTGCCATTCTCGTATTCCTGGATACACTCTGGCGTCTACCCACAGACGCAGTGTGCACATGCAACACTCTCGCATGTTAATCTCATCACTCCCTCCAGCTTAGTCTCTATTACCCACTCTCCAAGCAAGCCACTAAACGCATTCCCACTCAGCTCAGCCAAGACACCCCCACCCTCCACCACCACACCGACCTTTTCTCTTGCTCCCTCGCTTCTATTTTTCTTCCTTTTTCATCCTCAGGCTCTCCATCTCTCCATCCACCCCCTTGCTTGTCTCCTTATCACTTAACTTGGGATGTGTCGTTTGCAAACAATTTGGCTCTATAAGCAGGCTCTTTGAAGTGAACGTGGAGAGCTGGCTCCCTTCAACCCCCTTCCCTCTCTCTCTTTCTCTCTTTGTCTCTTTACCTCTCTTTCTCTCCTTCTCTCACCATCTCTCTGCCTCCATCTCTCGCTTGCTTACTTTGTCTCTTTCTCTCACTGTTTCTCTCTCTCTCTCTCTCTCTCTCTCTCTCTCTCTCTCTCCCAGTATCTCTCATTCTCTTTCTAACACTCTTTTTCTTTCTTATGTCTAGCTTTCCCTCTCTTTCACTCTCCTTGCTCTCTCTTTCCCTCTCTCTCTTAATCTCTGTCTTTCTCGTATCTCATTCTCTCTCTCGGTTGTCTTCTTTCCTCCCTCTCTTTGTCTCTCTCTTTCCATCACTCCCTCTCTTCATGACCCTCTCTCTTTCTTTCTCTCTCACTTTGTTGCTCTCTTTTTTGTCTTCCTCTCTCTTTCTCTCTCTCCCCTCTTTCCCCCCCTCTCTCTGTCTCTCACACTCTCTCTTTATTGCTATCTTTCTGTTGCTACCTCTCTCTGTCTCTTCCTCTCTCTTTCCCCTCTCTCCTTCTCTCTCTCGCTCTTTCAAAGGCACTTGTGACATAATAGTGGCGTCATATCTAATGTGTGCTTAGTATAAACAATTCAAAAGTTAAAAGTTGACTGTATATTGAAAAAAATAAAGCCTAATAATACAGTGTCATAATCCATTTTCGAAATTAATTATGTTGGAGCATAATATTTTATTATTATTGGTAATATAACATTAAAAAAAAATTAATAATAATCATGGGAGCCGAAAGAGCGGCTCTTTTCAGTGCAGCGAGTCAAAAGAGCCGGTTCTCAAAAAAGAGCCAAAATTCCAATCACTACACTTGACACACATCAAGGTCTGCCTGTGTGTGTGTGTGTGTGTGTGTGTATGTGCATGTGTGTCTATTTTGTGAGAGATCAGATGATGCGGTAATAAGGCCGGTGATTGCTTGGGAAGAGCAAGATGAGGAATGGCATCTATTGATGATCAGGACTGTGGCAGTCTGGCATGCTAGCTGTAGGGGGGTGCGTCATTATTAGCGGTAACAATAACAGCAACACCCCGCTGCCTTAATTGAATGATAGAGGCCCTCGGCAAGCTGTATGGGGATCTGAAGGTGGGTGGAAGAGTCGGAGGAGAGTGGGGATGCAGACGCAAGCATTTGAGTGACGGAGATGCTGAGAGATGATGACAGAATAGAACGGAAAATAGAAAATGGGGCGGGAGACTGTGAAAAGGGTTAAAGCGAGATGTGAAGTGGAAAGTGTGAAAGGCCCGGCGAGTGCTTTTCAGGAAGCGCCGCGGCGCAGCACAGCAAGAAGTTAAGGACAATTAAAACACTTTATTGAGCGCGGATGAATAAATAATAATTTTAGAGTGGCGTGAATGGCTTCAAAGGACTTTATGGAGTTATGAGAGGGATTGTTACTTAGGAGGGAAATTGTGGCAAGGCGGAATATTTTACAATCATCGCTAATGTACAAGCTTACACATTTATGCTGCGTTGTAAAAAATTCTCTCACCGTCTTTAAAGACACTTAGCACAGACTAGGAAAATTCTGGCAATCACAACGAGTATGGTTTTCCGCTCTGCCTGCCAAGCGCTGAGGAATTACTGTAGGACACATGACAGAATTCTTTCGGTAAAATGAGAGAATTCATTCAGTGGTGGGCGACCTTTTCTGTACCACGGACCATTGTCTGATCTTATTTTTACGGCCAACGTGGCATTAAAAATTATTGTATGTCTCTGTGTGCCCTGGGACTGGCTGGCAACCAGTTCAGGGTGTCCTCTGCCCACTGTCCAAAGATAGCCGGTATGGGCTCTAGCACCCCGAGACCCCAGTGAGGAAAAGTGGTGCAGAAAATGGATGAATGGATAACAACATCAATTCTAATTGTGATAAGCGTGAATTCACTGTGAAGTCAATGTATTTAGTGTTAGTTAATCGCTCGGCCAATCCCAGCCATGTTTTTGGAAAGTGGGAGAAAATTGGAATGCCTGAGAACACAGAGAGAACTTGCAAACTTCACACACGGAGGCCGGTAGCTGGAATTAAATCCATGACCTCTGAACTGTGAGGCTGTGTTCTGTAATTTCTCCCTACCCATATAGAAGTCTTACCAATGCCCAGTGCGCATGCACAAGCATGGATCTGATAAGGATTCTTGCCTCTGAAAGCAATGAGTACCTACAAGTTTGGCTTTTATTTAGTGCTTCAAAATTCTGTTTTCTGACGTAGCTCCCAAGTATGGTGTGTTTTTCTGTGGTAGCTTTCTTAGCACAGTGTTTGTTGATGGCGGTAATCGCGCAGTGTATGTATGCATGCCAACCGTTGTTTTATATCATCAGTAAATGTTCAGTTTGCAACAATTCCAAGTTTCAGTGTTGCTGGTTATACTTGATTTCAAGGAAAACAAAATGTCTGCTGTCAGATCACCCCAAAAGTAGAATGTCACTAGAAGGTAGAACTAATAGCAGCACACTTTGGTTCCTATTGTAATGATCCACATTTCAAGTGATTAAAAATTCAAATTCACTGAATGAACCAACCCCGCGAAATCCTTGTTGGTGTTATGTGGTCTCTGTGACGTATCTTGACTTATGGATCCATACATCTTTCAACTCCAGTGCCAAAAGTCTATTTCATGGCGGCAAGTTTTTTTTACATTCTAGCATGACGTAGTTGACCATTCTCTACGATAATCTTTCTTTTACGACTCTCTTGTGACAGTTGAAACCGCTCGAGAGGCAACTGCGCCCGCCTGTGCGAAACATCCTGATTTTCATTCAAACGTACCACCTCAAATCCCTGGTTTAAGTTCAGTCTGAAACGTAGCAGCATCAGGATGTATAAAGATGTGTTGTCCGACCCCCAGGCTTACAAATGGGGGCATTTTTATTATTTACTATTTTTGAGAAATCAAATTCTAGAAGCAATAGCCCGAACATCATTGGCTTATCTTTGTCCCTGTCTGGACAACGTTGGTGAATTGCAAAACAGCTGCAGGGCCACCACCGGCCACCACCTCTTTTACCTGCTGCCCTTTGAAATTTTATGAAATTTACAAGATATTATTCAGATTCAGATTCAGATATACTTTATTGTCATTCGTGTACACGTGTATACAGAACGAAATGTCGATACATGAGGCAAGATATCACTAAAATTACACTTCTGAAGTGAAAGTCTTTTTTTAAAAACTAAAAATCTTTTCATGTTGCGGAAATTTTTTACAAAATTATCACAGTTGTCCTTTAGAACGCAGGGTGTATTGTGGTTGGTCGTTAACTGAGCCCTGGACAACATTGATTCCATTTTTAGTGGACTAAAGTTGTTGCAAGCTGGCTCCAAACCTTCAATGTCTAAATATGCATTTAAGGAACACGTTTAAAATGACATTGGTTGGTGTTCATCGCCAAAGAATCCACCCGAAGTTATTTGATATGCAACAATTTTTCACAAAGCATGGAAAATTACTGTTACAAGATTGTAAAGCTCAATTATCACTGTATATTTTAATGTCAATAAGGCTTCATAAGAAATATGGTCTAAAATGAGCCTTTATTTTTCCACTGCTTCTTTTTTTACCTTAATATTTTCAAAGCTCCCGTGAAAAGGCCAGTGATAGAGCTCTTGATTGAATGTTTTAGCTGTCTGATGCCCATTCATTGTTAGGAAAGTTGTTCCTGTCCTTTGAAAGAGAAGCTGCATCCACACACTCGACAGCTCCTCAGCATTAGCCTGCTATTGTCTATTAGTGTGTCTTGATTGGCCCGATATTGGCTTTTGGTAGGACTCCTATTGTCTGTGGGGAGGTGGCGAAAGACAGTAGAGAAGAGTTGAAATGCCTATTTTCAATTACAGCTCCAGTCTGATTCCAACGGCAAGAGAGTTGCACCAATGTAATCAATCATTATTGAATCTGGCAGCATTTGTACCACAATCATGTATATTAAGTACACAGACCCATTCTATATGACACCGATGGCATATGGACAGAGGTGGGCGGTTACGGTATGCAAGGCCTTTCTGCGAGCCTAAAAAATATATGAATCATATAATGTTAATTGTATTTTATCTATAGATACCTCAGCCGTCTCTCATTGCTTTTACACGGGTTGTGCTGCTTCCAGATGTTTGTTTTCATATTTAAGCATTTTACCCGTCATATTTCAGAATTCCCAGAAGCCTTCATGATCAGCTATGCAGGCCCTGAGGCATCACATTAGTGAAAATTAGTTAAGCTGATCAGTTTCTGAGTCGGGAAGCCTGGACCTTCTCGAAAGCCTAAGCAAATGTCAGTGGTTTGACAAACTATGATAAGCCAGGGGGTTGTAATAGATGTATTACAACAAAAAGGTAAACAAAATATACCCCTGTCCAGTGCTTCTGTCAGACATTAAAACGAACAAAGACTTATGCCAGAAATACAACAGAACAGGCTGGACTTTCAGTCACCTTCGATGGTGATAGAAAATAACTTCTCTATGGAACTGAAACAGATAATCTGTACGACAAAGTAATTTAAGTCTTATTAAGAAAAGAAGAGAGGATGGATTTTGTGCACAAATAATAATGATTTTAGTGAATAAAATGTGGTTATATTCCCAAATTAAATTGACATTTTACGAGGTTACAATTGATGCTTTTTTATATGGGTTGCTGATGTCTGGTTTCAGTAAATGGTTTATGGTCTGAAAGTAGTTATTGTAGGTTGGATTAATTCAGAACTAGCACTACTGAAAGCCTACTGAAAGGTGTGGAATGCATGGCCCGCCACGGCATATGAATAACCTTTAAGGATTGCGGACCAAAAATTTCTCAAAACAATAAATGATAATACTACCAGCCCAAAAGTATTATAGGGCTTTTCTTGATTGAATGAAGTCCTGGGAAGTTTAAAAATAAACATGTGGCAGTTTGCCAATACCTTTTACAAGGCAAGGACACAACTAGGACTTTTGAAGAGGACACACATTTATCTGTCAATGTGATTATTCGATTAATCAGACACCTACCACAAGAAGAGGAGAGAAACGTGTGATCAGAAAAGAGTAAGTCCTTGATTTCTGTTGATTTCCGTACCTACGATGGCCATATGACCAAGGTTTCTAGATAAGTCGGATTTCATCCAGCACTTAAGCTGTCAGGGAGAGGGAGGAAAAGCTATTGGACTAGTTCTAGGTTTGAGGAGTGGTACAATTAATAGAGGAAATGGCTGAGTCAAAATAAATTTGAACAAAAGCCGACAATTGAATAAACCACAAACATGACAACAGATGACTTTTAACATAGATTATAGTTAAAGAACACTCCTATATGGTTTAAACTGTTGGTTGAGAAATTCCAAATTTGGTTAATCATGGTTTCCTGACCCTGTTTTTAATCTCTATTTCAGTTTAATGACCGGTTATTTAGTCTTATTTCGATTGATAAACATATCATTAGCCGCAAAATGCATTTTCATGCCCAATGGTACATTTTAGAATCAATGGAAATCTGTTTTCATGTCAGAATTTACATTTCAATGATAATTAAAAGGAATGACAATAAAGTTCATCAGGTAAGCAACAAAAAAAACCCCACAATTCTGATGTTTTCCAATTCAGGGAATCCTAAATCTATGGGTATCACTAGTTTCTCAAAATTCATGAGTCCATAGACAATATCAAAGGAATATTCCCACCGTGACCTTGATGGAAAACCCGATGATGAATTACAGTTGGATTTCTGGTCTGGAGTAGCTTGGAACTCGGATCACCAAGATTCCCAAGTGATCAATGAATTTTCTCGTTAGGGGAAAAAACCTGGCCCAAGCTCGTCTAGATTGGATGTCTGTCCATTATGAATCACACCGTCACCGGATTGAGTCAAAACTAAGAGAATGAGAGCTTTAGGTTTTCTAATTATAAGACAAGTCTTATCATTGATAATGACAGGTTTTTTTGTTGTTGTCTATGCTGACGTGTGTGATTTTCGCTCGCAGAGAGAAATGCCGAAAGACTATGCTAACTTTATAGAAACAGGGAATAACAAATCATTGTTTACTAATTTAGATAATCAATTTAATTTGATAAGTAAGTTAATTATCAAATATCTACTACAATGTGTTACCTGTCAAATTTCAATATTTTATTAAATAGTTATTATCGTTTTATTTTTATTGTTTTTCTAACTCGCTTTATAAGGGGGTTACATCCATAGTTTGAGGTGTCCTTAAAAAGTTGAAAATCAAATGTTTTCTCCATTAAGTATATGTTCACGATGCCCAACTGAGTTCAAAGAGCCTTTATATGCATTTTTTCACCACGCCTATCTGCTTTTGTTTTACATATATCATCAGTGTTCTGCTACAGAGCTCATTAGGCTGGAGGAAAGGAGGCTGGGGGAGGGGGGGTTGTAGATTTTATTTTAGTTTCGGATGAAAATGATAAAGTGAAAAAAATTACTGTTTCAAATATAGTCCAAATGCCAACCCAAACCCAAAACAAGATATAAAAAAAGAGTTTATGCGAACGCCTCTAAGAGAGTCACATACCTAGATGTGCAAAACAAGCAGTTTAACAAAGGCTGCAATGATGATTTCAGCCAGAAGATGGCGTAAGCAAGTAGAATATTTTGAAGTTACGTTCACCACCGTTGATGTCAAAATTTGTGTCAAAATATTCAGCTTACTGTAGGTAGAGACAAGAGTACAATTTGTATTCGTTGCACGGGAAATGTCAGGGGTATCTTCTCCCGATTGTCACAATCACCCGGATCGGGAACACCTGTGTTCAGGATTTGGCGCCAACAGCCAGGACAGCTGATTGGCGCACCCTGTATATTTAAATCCCCAGCTTCCGGTAACACTTTGTTCGATTATACTCATGCTACCTGTTGCCTTCAGCTCAGTAAGCCCGTACCTCTGACTCTTTGCCTGCTCCCTGTTCTCTTCTGATTGATCTCCGTTGCCGACCTGTTTCTGTAAATCTGCCCTGCCCGTCTGACTCCTGAACTCTTTTCCAAACACTACGATTACGCCTGTCCGCGACCATTCCCGCCAAGCCTTCACCCGCCTGTCAAGTTCCGTCAATCCGCCAACCAACGGATCGAAGAATCCCACCTTGTCATTTCCTTCCTTTCAATAAAACCAAGAAACGAATTTTGTGACCAAATTATCAAAAAAGACACTACATTTTCATGTGTGTAATGATGGCCTTAGTTTTCGGCAAAAAAAAACACTAGTATGCGTCGGAGCAACTCTGATGTCGACGTTGGTTTTTGGTATGTTCAAAAAACCAACATAGCACCACAAACATAAAGAAGTTTCTTTCATGTGGTTATTGTTGACAAAATACAGATTTTAAGTTGAAACGCTGTTGTTCTACCTAATCAGCATTGAAATTGAGCTGATGCATAAACACTTAATACTTCGGAAGTTATTGGCAAAATGGTGTTTGAAATGCTAAGTAGCTCAGGAGAAAAGGCGCTTGTCTTTCAAGTTAAATTTCAGAGTGTTCTTGGGCAAGTCACTGAACCCCTAATGCCCCTGATAAGCAGCATTACATGGCTGATGTCGTTATCAGTGTGTGAGTATGTGTATGAGTAGGTAAGTGTGAAGCAGATTGTAAAGCGCTTTGGGAGGTCTTCACTGACTTGAAGAGCGCTATATAAATGCAGAACTTTTACCAAAAACTAAAATCCATCACCAATTAAGCCATAAATAAACCTTTGTAAAGTTTTAGGGACAGGGAAATTTATAATACATTAAAATAGATAAACATTTTATCCATGTAAACCAGGGAAAGGCACATTAGCAGCAGTGGAACACCAAATAAAACAAATACAATGTCCATTTTTTCAAGTACATCCAGGGGTCAACTGCAAAGTCTTTAACAACTGTAATGATCCACAACAGTTTGTAATGAGACGGTTTTAACAATTGGCGTTTGTTCTTCGAACTGTGTGGATTTAATTTTTAATATATTTTTCAGTCTGGCATATCGCTTAAGCTCTCATTTATAGGAAAAACACACATATGAAACATACAATGCATGTCATCAAGACCGTATTGGCTTAATTGTTATTGACTTTCGGATGTGCTTTTTAATGTTTGTGTGTCACTGATTTACTACCATCAAATGCAAGGTCTTCTTTGCCTTGAGCCAGGCTAAAATGCTCCCATACTTTAGAAGTTTTGGTACGCGTAGTTGATGTTGACATTGCCATTTTTGAATGCTCCTGCACAAACCAGAGGCACTTTAGCAAATGCGCAGCTCTGAGCAGATTATATTAATGAAGAAATACCTCTTCCTGTTGAAAAAAACATGTCAAGCGACGATAGTCGACAATGTAATTTATTTCTGTTTTAAATTTTATTCTAAAATGTCAACTAATTGTTGCAACCCTAATACCTAACTAACACTATTAGGCTGTTGAAGCAATGGTAAACATTGAATCCTGTAGCTAAAAGAAGAAACGCTTGAAAGTCATTCCCTGTTTACTGCCCAGTAGAATTAAAGTATGTTTCCAGAATATAATGTACAGTATAGTATGTTAGTGAAATACTCACGTAGTTGTTGTGGATCCTGTTGGGCTGTTCATCTGTGGTTTCACAGTTGAAGCCACTTGATGCCGACTGCTCCAATTAGGTCACACAAACACGCCAACCGAAAAAAGAAATCCGCAGTGACAAACCCAAGCCACCTTGTTGGAGGGTAACGACGGCTTGCTGTTTGTGCGTGTCTGCCATTCGTCATTTTGTCACTTTACATTTGTGAGCCACTATGTGATGGTGGCAGTTCCATCCCTTGCCCTTTTTGACGGACACCATTAAGCACCACAACGGCCGTAATCCAAAGCTAGTGTCACGGCAGCCTGCGAACGTGCTCCCAATGTGACAAGTCTGGAGAACATGCCAATGATATCAGTCGTGTTAATAACACAGCTTGCTATTGTAACGGCCCGTTTTTTTTTCTATCCCGTTTGAGTTTATTAGAAAATAACTGTTTGGAAATAAATAGCATCACTGAGGAAAATCAATATTGGGCTTTTTTACCCTGTCATGAAAAAAAGAATAGCAGTACATTTCTCAATCAGCCAGGCGAACGGGGCAAATTGGAGAAGCAGTGAATGGAATTGGAAAGAAAATGGAAAGGAGGCGCTGATGAGGTCAGTAGGGAAAGGAAGGAAATGAATGGTAATATGCTCGATGATATCGTCAGCTGAAGAATCGGGGGCTGAAAGACACACACATCAAGCTGTCTGGAGGTGTTTTAATGGCAGAGGAAAGCTCCCTGGTGGCTGAGCTGCAGATGCCCTGAATTTTTCATCGCAGACGGTACGGTGAGATGACCAAAAGACACCTCGATACACTCGCGTCTCGTCCACTGAGAGGATCCTTCATCAGCCCTTCGCTCTATCCTGGCTCAGTGTGGCGATGAGGTGAAGTCAGGGCGAAATAAATGTCAAATTGTTTGGGGAAAAAAGGTGGAAGGGCATTCAGAAGTTAATATTGAAAAACTCGCCAACAGAGATTTAGGAACCAATTCAGGAAATCTGTACCAGTGGAGAAAGTTCGGTGATCCATTTCAGCGATACCCACGCAGTGGTATGTTGAAATAAAAAAAGCTGCCTTGTTTTTGCTTATACCGTATTTATTCATGTGTAAACCCCCCAAAAGTCATAAAAATTCGGATGCGTGTCATACACAAGGTTTCATGGTAATTTCCTACCACATTTGAGCAATGATTGCTCAGTCTACAAATACCTCTGACCACTTTTGCTCACTTAAATGCAACAAGAATTGAATCCGAATCGTGACAGCTAGAATGCCAAATCCTACCCACTTGACTAGGCCATTAGGATTGTAGATGACTTTGAAAAAGGCATTACAACAATGGTCTCCAACCCCTTCAAGCTGAGAGCGACTTTTTATTACCAATTAGCGCACAGGACCCAGTTTAATATGCATTTCTAAAATAACAACTTACTGTATGTTATGACGTTGTTGGGACTATGCTATTTACAGGTTGATTATCAGAAGTAAGGTTGAATAGACTCAGTCAAACACTGAAGAAATGTTTTCTAAAAGAATCAGATTGACCCTGCAGTGGTGTGCTATTTTCAGAACATCTGTCCTCAGGAGGCACCTAGGTGCCCACACTCACCACATTGGAGACCCCTTTATTATTCTTTCTCATCATCAGACTATTTTTTTTACTCACAGTGCCACTCTGTACAACCTTGTAATGGAGCATTATGGGAAAGAGTTCAACCAAATCAACGCCATACAACGTGGTAACATGAGTAAACATACTGTGATGATGAACTGTATTTGGTTGCCTTTTTCTGTGTCACCTAGACCTATAATGATCTAGTCAAGTCATGTTTATTTGTATAGCGCTTAATCACAAAGAGTCTCAAAGGGCTGCACAGACCACAGATGATTGCAAACCACAAACTATTATTACACCATCTCCTGATCTAAAACCTACATGAGGGCAAGGAAAAACTCAAAAACCTCAACTTAAAGACCCGGTCACACAGCCTTTCACGTGCGTATCGAGGCTGAATCACGGCCAGAAATTTCTGCCCGTGAAGCAGACGCTGTTGGACGCTTTGAGATCGCGATACAAACGAGATACAGCAGTGCTTTACACGCGGTAAGAAATTCCCACGCGGTTGGCCGCGCGAAAAAGTTTTGTGCTGCTCAAATCGTTAGACCACGGGGACGCGGTACGAACGTGCTAGGACGTGCTACGCCCACAGCCAAGACGTGGTTACACGCAGGTAGGACGCAAAATTTTAGCGGGTGGAGCACGGTCATAGCACGTTTGTTCTGCGCCTGTATCGCGGTGTTATCACGTGCATTAGCGTGTGTCCCGCGTGTAAGCACGGTCAAACGAGATGCAGCCGCGGTTACCCACGATAAGGACACGGAGCAGTCGCCGGCGTCTGTTTCGCAGGTATACCACGGGTAAACAGCGGGTTTAGCCAATTTTGCACATTTTCCACTGCGTCTGCTTCACGGGCAGAAACTTCTGGCCATGTTTCAGCCTCGATACACCCGTGAAAGGCTGTGTGACCGGGCCTTAAGGAACATGAAGAAACCTTAAGAAGGGACTGCACATGAGGTTATCCACCTTCAGGATGACCAGGCCTCAATGACAGACAGACAGACAGACAGACAGACAGACAGACAGACAGACAGACAGACAGACAGACAGACAGACAGACAGACAGACAGACAGACAGACAGACAGACAGACAGACAGACAGACAGACAGACAGACAGACAGACAGACAGACAGACAGACAGACAGACAGACAGACAGACAGACAGACAGACAGACAGACAGACAGACAGACAGACAGACAGACAGACAGACAGACAGACAGACAGACAGACAGACAGACAGACAGACAGATAGATAGATAGATAGATAGATAGATAGATAGATAGATAGATAGATAGATAGATAGATAGATAGATAGATAGATAGAGAGATAGATAGATAGATAGATAGATACTTTATTCATCCCCGCAGGGAAATTCACATTTCCAGCAGCATCCCTTCGCTGAGAACAATACAATAATAAAGCAAAAGGAATACAATATACAAATACCCAATGTGACGTGATAATACCCACTGTAGCGTCTTGTATAGAGTATTTAAATTGTGCTACATAAAATACACACTGCAATAAAAGTACGGTAATATGCAATGTAGGGGGTTTGGTTTAATTTGGGCCTTTACTCCGCCGGGTGGAGTTAAAGAGCCTCATGGCATGAGGAAGAAAAGATCTCTTCAGTCTCTCTGTGGTACAAGACAGTGACAGCAGTCTGTCGCTGAAGCTGCTCTTTTGTCTGGATATAATGTTGTGTAGTGGATGTGATGAATTGTCAATGATTGACCGCAGCTTTTTCAGTGCCCGTCTCTCAGCTACTGTTGTCAGGCTGTTGAGCTCTGTGCCCACAAAAGAGCTCGCTTTCCTCGCCAGTTTATCGAGACGAGAGGTATCCTTCTTCTTGAAGCTGCCTCCCCAACACGCTGCCGCATAGAAGAGGGGGCTTGCCACAACTGTCTCGTAGAATATTTTCAGGAGCTTTTTGCAGATGTTGAAGGACGCCAGCCTTCTGAGGAAGTAAAGTCGGCTTTGACCTTTCCTACATAGAGCTTCTGTCTTGGCAGTCCAGTCCAGTTTGTTGTCCAGCTGCACACCCAGGTATTTGTAGGTCTGGACAAATTCTACACCTTTTCCTTTGATGGTTACAGGAACCGGGTAAGGTTTAGTTCTCCTGAAGTCCACCACCATCTCCCTGGTCTTGGTGGTGTTCAGGTGCAGGTGGTTTGCATCGCTACATTGGACAAAGTCCTGAATCAGTTTCCTGTACTCCTCCTCCTGCCCACTTCTGATACATCCCACGATCGCAGTGGCATCAGCAAACTTTTGCACGTGGCAGGACTCAGAGTTGTACTAAAAGTCTGATGTATACAGAGTGAATAGGAACGGAGAGAGCACGGTCCCCTGTTGCAACAAACATCACATCACAAAATGAACAAATCACTTGAAAAGAAAAAAGTATGACAGGTTCAAACCAAATGCTTATAAGAGACCCGTTCTCAAAAAAAACTTTAAAATGTTTGCTGATCAAAATGTTCTTTTAAAAGATTCAGGATAGTTGGGCACAGGTGTGAGACTATCTGACACACCTGTACCAAGTTCGAAATGCCAGTTGGGGCCCTCTGGTGGTGGGACGTATGCCAGACCCTAACAATTGTCGTCTCAATGCGCTTGTTATGTAAACTGAAACAGAGTATGTGTTGTCTTTCATGTGAAAGAGAAAGTTTTATTTTTGCTCAATATACTAAACTGCGTAATAGAAATTTGAGCACTTTTTGTTGGACCACAAGCAACTTCCTAATCTTGGTTTCTTCTACTTCTTTGTCAAAGTTACCTTATTCATTTATGTATTTACTCATTTCATTAAATGCATTCATATTTTGTCTTTTATTTATTTATCATACGTATTGCTTATTAAATTTTCCAACAGGTAATTAATAACTGTATCAGATTACATTTTTAAAGTAACCCATCCAACCTTTGTAAGTGTAGTTCAAGAGATGGGTTGATTGTTAGAAGGTGACAATTGCAACCATACCGTTTTCTCTACCCCTCCACTTCTTGTCTTCGGCTGGAATGTCTTCTTTTCACATCAGTGACCTTCACTGAAGATATTGATACACTGAAATAAATTCCTCCTTTACAATGTTGTTTGCGATGGCATCAATGTTAGGTAAGAAAATCATGTATGCATACTTTAGGGGAAACTATGCTCCTGTTCTGAGAGTCAAAACGTAATCTATTGTGTCAATCATGAAACACACGCCGCATGTCTATTTATAACCAACAAAAAACACGAGTGAAGGGAAGGCGAGGAAAAACATGAACAACAAGATGAATAACAGTCATTTCTTCAAAGTAGGTGTTTGATAAGTGCCAAGTTTACTCCTTAAGTTGCTCAACGTGCCGTAAGCACAATTAATGGGCTCTGACATTGCTCTTCTGTACGTTTGATAAACTTTGAACCATTTACATTTTACGTCTATGAAGCTCATTTAGAAATTACAGCATTTCCAGATTGTACTCCCTCCCACATCGTTTTCGTACCGACCTAAATTGTTTAGCTATGTAATATTGAAAATCCCGTAACCTTTCATAAGGGCTGTAAAACGACTGCGAAGCCTCGGAGACCTAACCACACAAGATCATCTGAAATCCACTTTGCCTGAGATCTCAGCCTTACACAAAATCCCTTCTGGCCCGCTTCATATAACGACGGCAATTAGACGAGGTAAAATGATAATGTTTTCGTCTTTAGCGTCCCTTTGGTAAATATTGCCGTTAGGATCAATTAACCAGCGGCTAATGAGCAAAGTGGGGTTCTGTCTTAATATCACACTGCTGTTCATTGGCACTTTTTAATTAATGAGTTTTCAAGCAAAAATTGCCAAAGTTTTTAATTGTTTTTCGTTTTGAGTGGCGGTGGTTCGGATGGGGGGAATCATAGTCTTAATTATAAAGTAAGGGGTTTAAAGTGGAGTGGATTTAGACTTTTAATTAAAGAAGAATTTGATGTAAGCAACTGAAGGGGTTTATTTTCAAAAAAATCCTTTCTCCGCTCCACTTTTCCTCATCAGCTTCAATGGTATCGGCGTCACCTTCCTTGTTGGGTGTCGCTGTGTACAGAAGGAATTGGCAGGTCAATCCAAATATTGATATAATCAATACTAACTTAGTCCATTACTTGGATCAGATCAATACTATTGTTCTGTGATGATTTTTGCCTCCATCAATTTCCTCAAATTGAAGCTTATGTAAATAGCGCATCCCTTCTCTCCCTCACCCAGCGTCCTCAGCCATTCTATAGTTTATAGTTATGACTGAAAGGGACACTTTTAGCACCTCCCCTACCCGGCCTGCTGCTGTTTCCTGCCATGCAAGGGGATAGTCAAGTTTATGCACCCACCCCTACCCGAAGTTAAATCTAACAGAGGTGAAAATGAAGCGCAGTACAGTATCGATTCTACAGAAAAGGACAATGCCAGGTGAAATTTGTCCCAAAGTGATACGCTACTGTGGTCAATATACATAAACACATGAAAAAAGTTTAACCTACAGAGAGCAACGAGCTGCAACTGAAAATGTTAATATGTTACTGTTACTGAATAAAAATCTGTTATCTATGGCCCAATGGCCTAGGCCGCATAAGCACAATGGCGACCAACAAGGCCGAAAGCCACCGCCTCATCTCCCCAAACAGAAAACATGGCAAAACCAAGCCATGCTGTCCCCTTAGCTAAAATATGAGGACAAAAAGGGATACTTGACGATCATGATATTTTCATGTAAAAAGTTTTGGTCTGGGACTGTTATCTATCAACACCCTCATGAGTTAACTTGGATCGGATCAATACCAAAATTCCCAGTATCGCCTTCTCCTAATCACGTTTTGAAAATATTGTTTGGATCCGCATTAGAAGGAGGAGCCTCACAGTTTGCAAGCTTTGGGAAAATAATTTAAAACAATTTCTTGAGACCTCCCTACACCCAGTCAACGTGTTCATTCTTTGTTTCAACCGTCTCCTCCCAGCCTCCTCCTCAATCCCTTAATTGCACATACGGTTGTTTTCATAGGGGTGATGAATTAGGCTGAAGTGATTAGTGTGGTGTGAAATGCGATTACATACACGAGCTTTGCTGATTTGTTGAACAGATGCCCTCTGCAAGATTGACTTTAGGATGGCACAGACAATGTTTAACTAGTGATCCTGTGCAGTTCGAGGGCCCAGTAAATGTTTACAGGTCATTTGGCTTGAGGGATTTTGTTTGTGAATTATGAAGGTACTGTAGCTGCTATCACATCACGCATTTACTGTACAATATCTTAATGCAGTATGGTGAGAGTTGGCATATTTAGTTAGGAGGGAATTTTGAACTTTTTGACCTGCCATCCCATGGCTTATGTCATTATAACAGCCTCAGTCAGCTTGTTCATGATGCGCGTGCAAGTACGTGCATTTCTTGATTTCCCGAGCAAATTATTTTTATATATTTATATATTATATATTCTTTGTTTGTGTTGGCATTTAGACTCTACCAAGAAGCAGGCCTTTTCTTACTTTCACTTTATTCATGCTAGACTAACAAATGAAAAAAAAAAAAAACTCGCAGGGGCATAAGTTGCAGGCTAGATACTGATAAACAAAAAATATAATTTTCAATTGGTTAGTTTTAAGTCCTATATTATTTTTTGTCACAGTCTCATGTGCTTGTTTAGGGTGGTGATGGCCCTGGCAAAGAAACTGTTTCAGTCCTTGTTTTAAGGCACACTTATAGATAGATAGATAGATAGATAGATAGATAGATAGATAGATAGATAGATAGATAGATAGATAGATAGATAGATACTTTATTAATCCCCGTAGGGAAATTCACACTTCCAGCAGTATCCTTTTGTTGTTTATTAACAGATTAACAGGATGGCCCTGGGGTGCTGTGCCACAGTGGAGTGGATGACGTCACACGCTTGGCCAGAAGTTTGACCTGCAGCAGATGGAAATTTTTGTGCCCAGGCTTACACAACCTCGTGTTCACGTAGATAACGAATCCACCTCTCCGTTTCCTACAGGCTTTTGTGTCTCTGTCTGTCCTAACAGCGCTGAAACCGGGTAGCTCCACGTTTGCGTCCGGGATGTTAGACGTTGGCCACGTTTCCGTAAAACTCAGCAAACTGCACTCCCTCTATGCTTTGATGTTTTTCACCAGCAAGGCCAGTTCGTCTGTCTTATTTGGTTGAGAGTTCACATTTACCATGATTACGGACGATACCGAAGGCTTATAACGCCGCTAGCTGCTTAGCCTTCACCCTAGCTCCGGCTCTGCTTCCACGATAGGGCCCCCCATCACGCCGGCACGAGAATTCGTCAGGGCAAGGAGTGTATTCCTCGAATAAACGCATTTTTGTGCATTAAAACCCATAACGATAGGATAGAAAGTAATTCAAAGTGTAGTTGTCAAACGGGACGAAAAACACCGAAGATAGAAGCAGACACATAAAACAAAAAATCACAAAACGAGCGAAATAACACGGAGCTGCTGGAAAGGCTGCTGGAAAGGCTGCCGCTCGCGGCGGCGCCTATGATGTTTCAATATAATCTTCGATAAAGCGTGCCAACAATGGCTTCCAGATTGGGCAGGGAAGAGCCAATGATTTTCTGGGCTAAAAATGAGAATAATTAACCTTCAACAGAACCAAACATTTTACTTGGAAAAATATTTTTAAATAAATATTTTCTTGTTTTTACACTCCCTTTTCTCAACTTGTAGGATTTTTCTTGCATTGAGTATACATTCCATCCATCAATTATCTGCACCGCTTATCCTCAGTAGGGTTGCGGGGGTGCTGGAGCCCATCCCAGCCATCCTCAGGCACTGGGCAGGGGACACCTTGAACTGGTTGCCAGCCTGTCGCAGGGCACACAGGGACAAACAATTGCTCATTCCCACCTAGGGACAATTTGGACCAGCCAATTTACCTGACATGCATGTTTTTGGAATATTGGAGGAAACTGGAGTGCCTGCAGGAAACCCACGCAAGCACGGCAAGACCATGCAAACTCCACACAGATGGTTCAATCTCATGACCTCAGAACTGTGCCGCACACGCGCTACCTACTGCGCCGCCGTGCTGCCCTGAGTATAATTTAGTTATTTTAATTAAAAATCCATGTCGCGATTAGTGGGGCTGTTGGGAAAATGTTGACTTCCCTTTTAAATGGTACATTTTAATAATTGTCATCGTAGTTTTTGCTTTATTGGTGTCAATCTCAAACGTCGGCATTTGATTACTTTGTGTTTTCAAGTCATTATTTAACTTGCTTGTTCAATATGCGGCATTCGAGCATGCATAATTGAAAATCCTCCATTTAAAGTGGAAAAGAAAGTTCTTAAGAGTTGATTTGCAATATTTGTTCAAACAGACAAAAGAGAACCATTTTCAATATTTTGTCAAGAAATATGACACAACACAGAAGAGACGGATAAAATTGTAAACATTTTAGGGCTGAAGGAAACATGATAGTCTCTTTGGTACTGACAATATTGGATAATAGGACAATATGTGTGCCATTGTTTGGATATTTTGGAGCAGTTTTTAATCAAAAGGAAACAAATCTCCTTTAACAGTGACTAGCATTAGCACTTGAACTGATACCGCCCGTTGTCGTTTTTCTTCCACTCGTGATTACGCCAATCACGTTCGTTAGCATGCATCGCTATTAATGTGATTTTCCATGCTTACTCGCATATTAATGACCGACAACCAGCTGTAGGTTGATTTGTGAAACTCAAACTATCTCCCGCTATTACGAGGAACCTCTGACATCCAAATTAACCCATCTCATCATTATACGGTATTCATAAACTCTTGATGAACAACAATCTAGCGGCCTAATCAGCCCTTTTTTAATTTCAGTTCATGGGTCTCCGAATTGATTTCATGTCTCAGCTTTTCATGATTTTCCATAAAGAGAAAGAATTAGAAAATACGTAGCTGTTTTTACCTAACTTAAGTCTTACCCCATCGTCCCTGTGCCCCCACCCCAATTCCTGTCAATTTGTAGCTTTCCCGTTATAGGTTTATTCCACTTCAGCTAATCTTCACAGGAGCCCAACTGTTTGCATTATTGCCTATTGTTCCTTTTATCTGACTCTTATCGCCTCCACTCTCATGTGCCTCTAGGCCTTACTCAACGTTTCCCTTCAGCTGCACATTAATATGTACTTAAAAGAACGAAATGAGTGCAGGGGGACTTATGGGAAAATGTTGGTTGGATACAAGCTCTGGCATCCTCTATTAGGGCCTTTGGGACAAGTTAAATACACTCACAGGATTTGTGAGTTTTAAATAAAAGAACCTTTTGGTGTGCTTGGGTTGCATCGTTTTGGACGCTTTATTTGTTTTTGTTGAGTGAAGATAATTGTTTTTTGCATGACAAAACCAATGCATTGCATTTAAGGGTGTGAATTGAATCCAATTTAGAATTAATATTTGACAATTTAGAGTATAGTATCTGATTTTTATATCCTTTTTTCAAGTCTAATAATAATAATAATAATAATTTCCTTTGTATTGTCATTCTTTGTAACAATGTACACAGAACGAAATGTCGATACACCTGACCCGTTGTAGCGAGTCGGTGCAGCCGCAGCCAGAGGGCGCCGCCATTATACCAATTACCGTATTTTCCGCACTATAGGGCGCACCGGGTTATAGGGCGCACCCCCAAAAATTAGTTTTTGGTCCTATATCTTCCATAGATAAGGCGCACCGGATTATAAGGCGCTACAATGGGAACGTCGACAAAACAGTCAGATGATTCAGTCCAACTGATTACCCCCTTAACATTCCCAAAGCTTGCAAAGAAGCAAATACGTGTCGTAGACACGTGCGGATGCGGTGTCCGTACCATGTCCCTCCGATGGCATCGTTCCAAATATCATTCGGAAGGTTAAAGTCTTGGGATTCAAGAAATGCCAAACATTTCTATGTTTCTATTTTCTTTTTCACTCGCAACTTTACTGTGCATATGACAATAAACACTTGGAATTGAGTTTAATTCACTCAACTCATCACAGCAACATCAAGATCGTTCTAAAACAAGATACCGGGAAAACATAAAGCCGCATAACTCACCTAAGTTCTCACGTTCAATAATGATGCGCAATCATGGTCTTCTTACAACCGTTAGTGAAGTAAATCCAGGAGAGTAAATTATTTGCAAATACAGACTGATAAAACATGTTTCTCTATTGTGTACTTTAGCAAGCTTGCTAAGCTTGCTACGCCATTGCTAAACTCGGCCAATTGCAAGATTTGTTTTGGTCATCTAGCCTATTGGAGGCTCTGAATAATTTCAGCCAATAGCGATCGATTTGAATGATGATTGACACATCTTTTTCGGCCAATTGCAGGGTTTGGTTTGGCCATCTATCCAATCCGAGGCTCCGAATAACTTCAGCCAATAGTGATCGATTCAAATGATGATTGACACATTGGTTAGCCAATGAAACGCCGGTATATAAATCCCAGCATACACCGCGGACTTGCTACGCCAGTGTTAAACTCGGCCGATTGGAGGGTTTGTTTTGGGCATCTAGCCAATCCGAGGCTCCGAATAACTTCAGCCAATAGTGATCGATTCAAATGATAATTGACACATTGGTTAGCCAATGAAACGCCGGTATATAAATCCCAGCATACACCGCGGACTTGCTAGGCCATTGTTAAACTCGGCCGATTGGAGGGTTTGTTTTGGGCATCTAGCCAATCCGAGGCTCCGAATAACTTCAGCCAATAGTGATCGATTCAAATGATAATTGACACATTGGTTAGCCAATGAAACGCCGGTATATAAATCCCAGCATACACCGCGGACTTGCTAGGCCATTGTTAAACTCGGCCGATTGGAGGGTTTGTCTTGGCTCCGAATAACTTCAGCCAATAGTGATCGATTCAAATGATAATTGACACATTGGTTAGCCAATGAAACGCCGGTATATAAATCCCAGCATTCACCGCGGACGACTTCGCGCTAGGGGGAGAATCTAGTCGGCGGCTGTTGAGTAAGTTGCGAGACCTTGCAAATTTAATATTGAGCCATATATAAGGCGCACTGTGTTATAAGGCGCATGGTCAGCTTTTGAAAAAAATTAAGACTTTTAGGTGCGCCTTATAGTGCGGAAAATACGGTAGGTATGTGTCGGTCGAGGCGCGAACCAGCGACCTCCCAGTCTCAAAGCCGGCACACTAGGAACATCATCTGAATTACAGGGTTCGTACAGGTGCTTGAAATCATCTAAAATGCTAGAATTTTATTGTTGTGTTTTCAACAATGAAAATAACTGATTTTGGGTGCTTGACATTGTTGCCTTGTTTCTCAACAAGTCGGTTTCAAAATGATGCAGACACTGCTATCTAGTAGCTTTACTTGACATTGCATTTCTTCTTCCCTCTTACAGGTGATTTTAGTTTGTACGACATTGTCCTATAAAGCATCACCGCCCCCTATGGGTTGCATATAAGAGGACATATGCATACTCCACCAAAACAGGCCGCTATGAAATCTGTATAGGTTCAATGATAACATAATAAAAATCAATTACGGACAATTCTTATGGGCCATGCAAAAATTTAAAGCAGTGTTTCCCAGTGGTTAATTGTAGTGGGAAAAACTTCCTGCAACTGAAAATGTAAGCGGCATTTTGTTTACCCAACACCACTATGGGCAGGGATTTATCTCAAAAACAAAAATAATGGTGTTTAACTCATCTTTTAAAAATCATATCTTGATAAATGCATACGCAGAATTATATAAAAAAAAACACTTGTTAATTGCATAAATAATTATGGCTGTACAAAATACATGATTTTTTATTTCATTGTCATGGTACTGTAGAAATTGGGGAATTTACTTTGAGAGTCCCTAAAAGTGCTTGAATTTGGCCATGACAAAAGTGTACAAACTCTGTAATAATTTCCTAGCCTTCTAGTTTTTGTATTCCCTTAAAACTGTTGCAGAGCTCTTCAATGAACTGTTTAAGGGCAACCAAGTGTGCTTAAATTGGTGGCCAACTGTCCCACATTTATTTTCATCCTGAGCTCTTCAGTCTTTATTTCATTTCAAGCTAAATAATCTTCTAAAGCTGCGTTATTTTTATTCCCACTGCTCACTTGTATGGCTCATTTGTCATGATTAAGTCTACATGGCACCATGATAATGACAAACAGCGGAATGAATATTCATTAGGAGCTCTCCATCCACTGGGATTTCCCCCCGAAAACACAGTAAGTAGTAAAATGGAGAAGGTGGCTAATCCATTACTCCAGTCAAATGCCGCTTCAATTTCAAACTGTAATGCTACTTTAATACTTTATCAGTTGTTCAAAAACAGACTTGATAAAATTAGCTATGGAAATATTAAGAGAAACGGTGAATGAAACGAGAGAGACGAGGAGTGAAATAAAAGAAAGATGGAAAAACAGTTAGCACGCATGCGCCATAATCTAGAAAAGCGTGCTACTTTAAAGCAATGACGAAAATTAAAGCTTCAAAAAGACTATATCAATAAAAATCTCGCCAAAGTAAATACTGAAATCTCTCAAAACATACAAACTGAACTGATAGAAAGCACCTGGATGGCAAATAGTTACGTTTTTTTCAAAACAAAAGGAAGTTTCCCAGATCAAAATCTGTCATCCCTTTTTTCTTTTCAGGTGATTTGTTCATTTTGTGATGTGATGTTTTTTGCAACATGATGAAAAAAACAATTATCGAGAAATACGAATACAAACTGTTGAACTACATTTATTTGTGCTTCCAAACCTATGATTGCTGCCACTTAGGAATGATCCTTTTTTTGTGCAGCTTACCACAGTGTGTTTTTTAAGTTGTTTGTTTTTTGGGGGAGTGGAATTGAACAAATTTGTTTCGGCTTTCAGTTTCTAATGCATTCCATTTTCTGACACACACATCTCCCCCCTCAATATTGTAAGTGAAGGGTAACATCAGTTTAGCATTTAACCCAAAAAGTTTTTGTCCTCAAGCATAGTTTTGACATTCGGAGAAAGAGAAAATTCTAACACGAGGGCTGCACCTTTCTGCTACACACTGGCGTGAAGGGTGAAGGAATGGCTGCACTTGGAGTTTTGCAAGAAGTGCTGATGTGGAGATGATTTCACAAAAACTAAAAAAAATTCACTTTAGTTGGCCTTTAACTCTGCAGGTTTTTGATTATGTGTAGTGCTGTGCTATGCATCCGCTAATCACTTCACTCACTTCATTATACAGAGTTGACATTACTGCAGTCATTGTTTCCCATTTCGAATTGTTGTCATGTGCAAGGTGGTCGTGGTCAAGTGAAGGAAGGAACAATAACATCAGTTATATGCCTGTGCTTGTGCTCAAACATGAACACGCGTACCTTGGGGATTGATGTTTTGGTTTTGTTTCTAGAAGTCAAGGTAGCAAGTGAACCTCATTTCAGTCAGGACTGCTGAATAACTTGATACTACCGATTCCGTCTTGATTTACACATCATACTCTAAAACCAATTTGGGTAAAGAAAATAGAAATAATTAAAATGGGTAATAAAACTCTACCTGGATCAATTGTATCACACATCTTGGGTTGTTTAGTGTTATTTTAGAGAAAATCTTGATTTTTTGAGGTGTTTAAAACAATACTAATGTATTGCAGGCCGTAACTTTGACAGATGTGCTATAAATAACAATGAAGGTTCTCAAAGTCCGGTCCTTTCTGAAGTAGATGTAGGAATACAACAAAGGAACATCCCGTTTCAGCTGTGTCAAGTAAGGGTGGGCAATAGTGTGAATTTTAGTATCAATTGATCAAAAAAATACATTGTATTATCGATTTGTTATGGGTACTTTATAGTGAAAACAGATTTACAGGTTTATTCAGGACCCGTACAATGTTTGCAGCTCGTAGCTCTCTGTATGGCGACTTTTTTTAATTGTTTATAAAAATTTGCCACTGTAGCGGACCTGGCATTGTCCTTTTATGTTGTTGGGGAAAAAAAGACAACAAAGTGTTGTGCTTTACGTATAGCTCTTTAATATTTAA
The DNA here is from genome assembly GCF_059441175.1 of Urocampus carinirostris. NCBI lineage: Eukaryota > Metazoa > Chordata > Actinopteri > Syngnathiformes > Syngnathidae > Urocampus > Urocampus carinirostris. The sequence continues at coordinate 6,542,816 of NC_142349.1, read as the reverse complement.
CTCCTGATAAGGGTGATTCTCTCCTGCCTGGCAGTCAAGATGCAGAAGCAGGTAGGAAAATGTGTTAAAAGTAGCAAAAACAGGCATAAACTTAAAGAGTGGCTCAGGGAGATGGTTGAGAGGGTTGTGTTATCTACACATAGAAGCTGCTTTTAGAGAAAATTGGTGGAGTAGTGAAGTATCAATCCCAGGAAAATAGTATTGTTTCAAGTATTTGCTTGATATCAGTAATATCGATATTTGTGTGTACTTGCCCACCCCTTGTGTTAAAGCCAGAGAGAAAGCCAGAAGTTAGAGGCATTGCAGAAATGTCTAAGAACAAAGCTAAAGTGTGACGCTAGAACGAGGCAAAACTGACCTCTTCTCTCCTAAGTGACTTCAGCAAAGGGACAAACTTATTAGAAAGGGCTGCCAGTGAAGACGATCCAGAGGTTAACGGAAGGGGTCGGCAAAAAGACGAGAGGTAGACGGAAGGAGAAGGTGGGCTGAGAGATTGATGAGGGAGAGTGAGAAACTAATTCTCACTTCACTCTAGGCAGGAAGATTAAGGAAGATTAGAGATATGGAGTGAGGAAGGCAGGAAGATGGAGTGATAACCACCACCGCATGCAGCACAAAGATCTCTGCATGCCTAATGTCCACATTGACAGAGAGGTGGGGAGATTTTGTAATGGAATGAAGAAAACTTGTAATAAATGCACCGGGAGTTAAGAACAAAAAGGCGATTTGGAAATAAACGGATAGATAAGCTTAAAAGTAAATCAGGCACAGAGGGGTGCTAATAGCAGTGATCTGCATGTGTATCAATGTCTTCTGTCTCAGGGACCATTTCTTCATTTGCACTGAATTACAAGCTACAGAAGAACGTCGACAAAATCCAGGTCAACTCATACCTACTTGGATATTTTCCTTTGGGATTTATTCTCTTGTATGGACCAAGTCTGTTTGACGGTCTCTTTTACATTTTGTTCTTGGGGGTGGGCTGGGACGGGGGAACCTATTTTCCATTCTCTGCCACTGACATCTATTTATTCATACTTTTGAGTGGAGCTGGAAAAAAATCAACAGCTAACGGCTGCTGAATATGTTTAAAGAGGGTAGAGTAGGAAAGGAATACACGTGCCTGACAGACATGCGCACCGAGTCTATGTATACGTTGATGTACACATCATATGCTTTGATGTCGTCCGGCATCCACCCAGAAACATCTGGTGCTTGCAGTAAGGGCTGCAAATTGCAACTATTTTATTAACCAACTAGTCAGCAACTATTGAAACCATTAGTCGAATAGTGCATCTTTCGTTGAAGATTCTGCAGATTCATGAATTAAATAAAAATGCCCTATCTAAATCCAATTGGACACAGTGCTCGATCAGTAGCGACATAATCCATCATTTAAAAAGAAAAATTGTTGGATAAACACGTCTGGCGACAAGAGTCGACAATTAATTCCTTTATTAACTATTTGTATTATCGATTTTTGTCAACAATGCAGTGAATAATGTTTCAACATACTAGACGTAGAACTCCAGGAAAAAAAATCGTAATAAATATGAAAGAATAAAGAGAAAAATATGATTAAAAGAGTCTCACTTATAATTAAGCAAACGTATTAACAAGGTAGTGCTTGGAGAGTGGCCTTAGTTGTATGTGGATCAGGACAACAGTGAAATGAAAAAACAGGGTCAAGAAATAAGAATCAACACAAGAAGCAAGATAGATATCTTTCAGAGCCTTGTGCACTTGTTTATTGTGATGGTAATGGCACTGCGAAAGAAACTGTTTCTGAGCCTGTTAGTCCTTGTGTTAAAGGACCTGTAGCACCTACCAAAAGAGCAGCAGATCAAAGTGAAGGTAGTTGGGGTGAGAAGACTCACCAAACAATAAATAAATTCATTGTTGAGACACTTTATGATGAAAACCCACAGCACCAACTGTTAGCACCCAAAAACACTCATCCAGGGCCATTCGATTGGGTAAGGAGTAGGGGTGTGTAGATGATACGCGATATCTCTCGCCCTGCACCCTCTCCGCCAGATGTGGTGGCCGGGGTTAGAGGAGTCGTTTATAATGCTGTTGCCTCTGCTGCTATATCATAAGCGGGCAATTTCCTCCAGACTGGGCAGAGATCAGTCAATGATTTTTGGGACAATGGCTTCTTTACATAAACAAACAAGCCCTAGCTAGCATGCTACTAAGTGCAAAAAGATGCGGAAGGCAAGAAAATGAGGGAGACTTCCGCAGTGCTAAGTCACAATCCGTCGTGCCGGATTACAGCGTAAGCTTCTCCACGGTCCTAGATGTGGATTTTATGCAAGAAACACATGAGGCTTTTCTGCTCACAGTGGCCCCTGTTATCCCGGCACCGTATTAGAGACAAAAGAGAAGGGGCGGAGGAAGAGGCGCAGAGGTTCTTCTTCTCCTGCGGTCTTCTCTCTGCGATGTCTGGCAACCAAATCCCTAAAGCTTTGCAATCGGAGGGGCTTTCTGGGGCACAAGTCGGAGTCTGACTTTTACTCGCTTCCCTGTGTTGGAGGTGGGCTCATTAACACACGTGCGCTCGGGAGGTCGTCCCGCAAGGTGACGGGAGACCCAACAGCCTGTCCCATGTGAATTTCTTGTTTCGAGGGCGATTTCGCTTCCCCAACGTCTCTCATGTATTAAGCCTCATTTAGAATCCCACAGCTGTGCCGGCTCCGGAACATCTGAAATGCATGAATGCACCCTGCAGAAATTAGAATAGAAAAAGTCTGGAAAATGTAAAAGTAGCAAACTTTGATCTCATACATCACGCTGCAACACACCAATGAGTTAGGCAAATGGAGTTGGGGAATCTTCCCTTCGCACACACACCCACAGCCGTCTTCTGCTTCTCTGACCAGCAAGAGACAAATAAAAACAATTCTTCCGCAAACATTATTGGAAACAAAGGCCAAAAGCGAACTTTTTGCCCACGTAGTCTCGGTTTCTGGTTGATGACTTCGTCTGTGTAAGTCCCTCAATGAGTTTTTCTTCCCCCCTGTCAATAACATGCTAGGCTAAAGGAGAATTGCTTTAGGTTGAAGACACATGAAAAAATTGCTACTGTAGCCCAAGTGGAGGGACATCAAATCAACACGCATATTAGGTCACACACCGTATTTATTCTTGTACGAAGCACACTTTTCTGTACCCAGAAATCAGGGTTTGGGTGTGCGTTTTATATTTAATAGTAGTAAATTACTGTTTTTGAGCAATGACTGATCAGTGGAAAAATATTGCTGACCACATTTGCATAACGAGATTCAAATCTGGATAACTGCGGTGAGAGCGTTTAATCACTGAACCACTAGGGTACCACGTTGTACAACTTGTTTTTTTTTACTGAACTCTCTTCCATATTGCTCCATTACAATGTTGGATAAAGTACGGAAAAATAGTGTGACGAGATACAATCCTATGTCCTCCACAATACTAGTGGCCTATAAACTATGAACACAATACCAAATATGATTTATTATTGAAAATCCGATTCAATATTGATAAAATTATTTTAATCATGACCCTGTGTTTTCACAAATTGTATAATGATAAGTAAAAGTCGATTGCTTTCTCCTGTGACATCTATAATCCTAGTTGTTTAAAGATCTGACTCTCACCGCCGGGATCCGGTTTCAAATCCCATCGCTATCTTTCTCTGTTCAACATTTGTGACCCACAATACTCAAATTGGGTTGAGATAAAGTGAAAAAAAAATTGCATACATATTTTTCATCACAAATTAGGAGTGTCCGTCATGCACAAGTGCGTGTTATAGATGAATAAATATGGTAATTATGATGACGGCAATGAGAAGAGAAGGGTGGAGGGTGTGTAGTCCTGGAAGACGGTGAGTGACTGACATTAATGTGGAAGATTCACTAGTGTGACAAAACTAGCTTGAAGGCCTGAATGTCGACAGATAATTCAGCACGCACAGCGGGATATGTCTGAGTCTAGCAGTATGTAGAAAACTCCTTTTTTATTCTTGCTGAGTGCAAGTGAATGACTTTTTTGCCTTTTGTTTTTCTTACAAGAAGTAGAGTTGAGTACCGTATTTGTTGATGAATTCTTGATTTAATGGCTTTAAAAATGTACCGCATTTATTGTTGTATTTTGCTTTTATATTTTTTTACCTAATAAGGAATTCAAAGTTTTGGTGCGGGTGTTACACAGGGTTTAACTGTATTAAAACAAAACATTGGTTGTAAAAGGATTCAGACCCAGATTGAGGCGGTGAAAGCACCGAACTCTTAGTACTGGACCACATTATAAATGACAGAAATCTCCAGGCAGTGGGCAGGGGGACACCCTGAACTGGTTGCCACACAGGGACAGACAACTCATTCGCTCATTCACACCTAGGGACAATTTGGACCGACCAATTCACCTGAAATGTATGTTTTTGGAACGTGGGAGGAAACCGGAGTGCCCGGAGGAAACCCACGCAAGCACGGGGAGAACATACAAACTCCGCACAGGAAGTGGATTTTAACCCACGACAGGTTCCCATGACATGAACTGTGCCGCACAAGCGCTAACCACTGCGCCGACGTGCTGCCCTAAGTTTAACCTACCCCGTCATTTTAACGAAAATTTTTTGGGACGGAATTACAAAATGCAGAAATATATGAAAAAATTGCATCAATGTCATACATTTAGCTATGCTATTTATTTATTGGTACATGTATTAATATCACATCTGTTTGTTGGTAGTCATTCATTTCTATAATTATTTTAACATAAGGCAGCTTAGTATGTAGTATGTACTAGTTTGACAAAAGGTGCCCGTCCTGCTGTTGAGTATGTTAAAAGTGCCACCATAACATTACTTGCAATTAAAATATGCCGGCCGGAGGTGCCTTACGAGCGAGGAAAGCTCTGACTCTGGTCAAGGCCGATGACTGACAGGAGGCCTTGGAAAATCCATCTTGTCATTTTGTCATCATTCAAGGTCCCAAATGAGTCTTCAGTTAGAGAGCAACTGGTAGCTTGTTAAGAGTTTGAATGCAGAACTTCTGAACTGTAAGATGTGTTTAGAATATTATAGAATAGAATAGAACAGAATAATCTAAATTGTCTTTATTGTCATTGACATCAACGTGGTGAAACATTGTATGCAACGAGATTAGACATGGCAGTCCAGAGTAAACAGATAATAAAGACTTTAAAGGGCAAAACAAGATAAAAGACTGTCAAAGAGGTAAGTACTTTTTACACATAGTGCTTGGAGAATGGACCAAGTAATCATAATGGTGGGATGAAATAAATAGTGCTTTGTAGCAATGGTACAATGAAAATTAGTGCAATAACATTTACGGCAACAAAAAATCCTGAATAAATCAAAATATATTTACAACTACCACTTAGGACTAGAGTGGTATTGTCCAGTGTACTACAGTTTACAGTCCAATGTGTCACACCCCAAAACATCATTTTGGCTGTACATCGCTAAAAAGTCCTTATTATGGAAGCACATTGAATAATCCGTGTACACAGTTGAGACACATTCTCATGAAAATCATCACAACAAAATGTAGATACACCAAAACACCAGAAGAGCTCCCAAAGCAATTTTGATTGGGTGAGCGGTAGGGATGTAGCTATTCGAAGAGCGCAAGCACTCCCTCCTGTCTCTCGCCCTGCGCCATCTGTGCCGGAAGTTTACGCGTCGGGATTCTCTTTTGCAGGATTTTGTGACGTTTTTACGAAATAATAGTTTGCACTTCGTTTTGAAACCATTATTTATGAAAAAGGTGAAGGTCAAAATGAGCCTCAACAATCTCAATTGTGGTAGGGAGACAAGTTTAAAATTGTATATTTGGTGACATTTGGGACACAGGCTCTCGCATTGTTCTTAATTAATGAATTTGATCAAATCATCAAATGTCGCACAGTGAAATGAGATGTATTCCCTCAACTGTTAAACCAGTTGTAAAGCATTTAATGCCAAACATGACAATGTGTTTTTTTCCCCTTATTGTTTGTGAATAAACGTGTTATGGTTAGAAAGTAGGCTGAATGATAATTCCGAAAAATTACAGTAAGATAAAAAAATTTATGTTGGCATTCTTTTACTGACCTGCCTGAGAACAGAATGTCTGGTTCCTGCCCCAGAACCAAACTGAGTTTGACATCCCAGTTTTAGTCTGTGTTTATAACTCTCTTTCTCCCTTTCCTGTATGCTGGCTCATTTCTATCAAAAATGAGCTAAAGGTATTTATCATTGAACATGGATTGCCAATAAACAATTTGTATTCGTCTTGTTAATTGTTTTGATTTTTCGCCAGGCAAAGCTCTTGTGTGAGGAACAATGGCCCTTGCCGCCCGACTTTTCTTACCCTACCAGGAATGTATATCTTTTTAACAGTCGACAGGTAGTATAACGAGATGTGTTGTTGATGTCAAGGAAGGTGGGGCTGCTTATTGATACACACATGAATGTCTTCAAGGATTTATGTGGCCTTTTTTGCTAAAAGATTTTAACTACCTGAGGTTTCTCCTATGTGCAAAAGTACACTATATCGCCAGATTTCCACCGACCACCCATTTGACCTGTTTGATTTTTTACTTAATAGCATTGAACTGTGTTCAACTTGTGACAGATCTTTGTGGATACAGACTCCAAAGGGCAATGAGGTTCAGGGAGGTGTATTGTCTCTGGGCAAGTTTAACTATTGCAAATAATTAGGGGTCAGAAGAAGACAAAGGAGATAAACAACTTTTTGTGGGCAGTTAAAATGCTTCTTCAGACAGTTTGATCAGTGTTTCCCAACCTTTTTGGAGCCAAAGCACACTTCCGTCCATCCATTATCTGCACCACTTATCCTCAATAGGGTCGCGGGGGTGCTGGAGTCCATCCCAGCTAGCTTCGGGCAGTAGGCAGGGGACACCCTGAACTGGTTGCCTGCCATTCGCAGGGCAGACACCTCACTCGCTCCTTCACACTTAGGGACATTTTGGACCAGCCAATTAACCTGACATGGATGTTTTTGGAATGTGGGAGGAAACCAGAGTGCCCATAGGAAACCCACGCAAGCACAGGGAGAACATGCATACTCCACACAGGAGGTTTGATCTCATGACCTCATAACTGTGCCGCATACACGCTAAGCACGCCGTGCTGCTCCCAAAGCACACTTTTTCATTAAATACATTCTCATCAAACATGTTTAAAAATGAATTCCCAGCACCAGTTTCACGTGTGTTTGGATAAGCATGCTGCCTTAATTTACACAATAACGTTTTACTCATTATTTGTGGCCATTATCGCTAAGGACGTAATACACTGCAGGTTTATAATTTTCGTTAACAGTTTTGCTGTCTTTACAATATTTTGAACCTGTTTTTGAAAATTTACTTTATTGTCTCCTGAATTTTCAATAAAAAAATATTACTAGAAGGTGCTGTGCGATATTGGAACTTTTCTACTCGCTGACGCTATCCTCTAGCTTTTGTCATCATTGCAGCCTCTGTCAATCTCCTTATGTTGCCCTTGCAAGTATGTGCATTTATTAGATGTGCTTGAATGAACTCATCTTTTTCTACTTATTAGGCATTTGGCAATTGGACTGCATTTTGAAACAGGCCTTTTTACCCACTTTTAACATTTTACTGCTAAACTAACAAAAAAAAAACAGCAATGAAGAGCATAAATATTGCACGTGGTACAGCGATTTTTTTGCCAAGATAAAATTGGGAAATTTCCTGTGGCACACTAGAAAAGGTCTTACACTGGTTGAAAAACACAGAATTAGACCACTAAACCCTTACAGGAGAAAAAGCTTTGAGGGGGAAGCTATTTTAACAGTATATTTATTCATGTTATTCATTAGCATCCTTGCCTCCAGTATTTGTTCCATGATACTGCATTATTTTCCCCAAAACCAATATATCCTCTTCCTTTTGTTGCTCGTAGAGGTAGACGAACATGTGAGCACACAAAAACTTACCCCAAAACAAATGTAATTTATTTATTCTGATGGCCAGACAAAATGAGATGCATGAATTGGCCGTTTTCACAGGGCGGCAGCACATCGATATGGAAATCCCATTCAGATGTACTTAAAAAGGAGAAAATGAGGAAGATTACGGAGTGTCATTCGTCACTTTTCTTCAAGGCCACCTCCTGCTTGGCAAAGCTTTACAAATGATCTCAAACATCCTTGGCAGCATTGTGTGAAAATGCCTCAGAATCAACTCTTTAGCCTTAATGTGTCAAAATTGACAACCTTGAGATGTTAAATGAAGTTGGAGTTGGTCTATTCATTCAAAAGTAGATTACACTTTTTCAAGTGCTGCAGAGTGGCATTGTATTGCCATTCTAGTCAATAATACACTTGTCTTCAAATACAACCTAATATATGGAGGTAAATGATACAGTTGGAAATCATTAGCTCATAATGAAACAACAGTTTTTGATTTTCACTAAATATCCTTGACAAGCGGTATTGATGGCTTATAGCCTGGCTTCCCAAACCTTTTTCAGTGAGGGCCTCAAAACTTTTCCTTTTTCTAATGATGGGCCGAGGTAATTTTGAAAAAGAAAAGGTTTGACAATTGCTAGAGTACATAAATGTATAAAAAACGTTTTTCAGAAAGCCACAATCAAATAACACTTGCCGGATTTTTCACAGAAAAATAGCGGAAAATATATATAATAACATATATGGAAAAAGAAAATAACCCCAAAACATTATGAGGTTTCTTCAAAGAAAAACGTCCATGGAATATACATGTTCTGTCTTAACAGGTTCGAGATTAGCTTAGTTGTTCTAGTACTGGACCAGCAATGGTATACTGTAGATGACATGCAAAAAGGAAGTAGTGTTTCGCATGTTACGAGGACAATAAATTATTTTCTTTTAATATTTTGTTGCATTCTAAGAACTGTAAATAACACATTTATTTTCATTTTAACATGCTCAACATTACATTGATCTCTTGTGGCCTGACTAAAGATTGTGTGGTAATGAAATAAACCACAAAATCTTTTCATATCTCATCTACATAACTGGTAGTTAGGGTTGGGCAATATCGGGATTTTGGTATCGATCTGATGCAGGTGATTACATGGTAGTACTGATCGATACAGGTCCGATACTGGTAAATTTTACTTGGTATGTCATGATCCTTGAATAAATCAACCTGTCCCCTTTTGGGTTAGTTTATAATTACAATAAACACAAGAAAAAGATTTTGGGCTTGGGAAGTTTGTTTTTGTTTTTCCCCTCAAATATATCAAGGGTCCCTGCAGTCCAGATGTCCTCTGGCAAGACTGATCCATAGGTGGAGACCAATGTGGCTGATTGCTCCTCTACCATAGGTTTTGATCCTCACCCTAGGAATAGTTCACAAACTTATGCCTGAGGACCTCAGAGACCAAGGGTTCTGATATCATAAAGACAATTCAGACAGATCGTATTGCCTAAGACAATTAAAAGGTAGTATAAACACCTAATATTGATCCTGAAACACACAGGAAGAAGTAATAAAAATGCGCAGGTCAGTTACACACTAAGGCATAGACTTTTTGAACTGCAGAAGGCCCTAGGCTAGAGGGAGATGCTGCGCTATCTGGGCTAAGAATCAGTGCTTTGAGCAAATTGATGGAGGACCAAAGTACCAATCCCAGTATCGATCCAATCCAAGTACTTGCTTAGTATCGATCATAACGATATTTTGAACGATACACCCATCCCTTACTGGTAGTCCATTGGTAAGAGTTTGGCACGCTCATCGCCACGACCCCGGGATTGAATCTTGTTACAACCAAAAATGGGCATCCAGAATCAGAGTTCCTTTTTAGCTGCCCATCGAAATGCTCTCTGGTAATTTCCTGGGAGCCAGACCAAATATGGAGGCTGAGGACTGGGGAATTATGAAGAATGTAGTCAAGTCAAGTCATGTTTATTTGTTTAGCCCTTAATCACAAACGGTCTCAAAGGGCTGAGACCACAGATTATTGCAAAAAACAGACTATTATGACACCATCCCCTGATCTAAAACCTACATGAGGGCAAATAATGTAACATTAATACAAACGAGAATAAGTCTTGAGTGAGTTTGTGTGTTTCGATTTCACAAAGGTGGTGCTGAATGCAAATTGTATCGCTGGGAACTTTTTCTCAGAAATGGGTTCAACAATACATGTCGAGTAAAGTTAAGTCATATTTATTTGTATGGCCCTTAATCACAAAGAGTCTCAAAGGGCTGCGTGGACCACTGATTATTGCAAACCACAGACTATTATGACATCATCCACTGATCTAAAAGGTACATGAGGGCAAATAATACACATATATTGTTAACATAAAATATTGGTTTTTCATATGCTATAGAATAGAATTGAACATAGTCCATGCATGAAATTGTATACTACCAACCGAACCTTAAAATCACATCTTAAGCTAACAGGGAGCCAATGCAGGTTAGCTCAAATCGGGGTAATGTGTTCAAACTTTCTTGAATACATCGGTTCCGTTCTTTCTTTACCTGGTGCTGAGCCAGGGATAATCTTTGGAAAGTTTAAATAAATTGTCAGATTTGTTCGCTTTTTTCATCCACACATGTGTTTGGCTGAGGGATTTTTTTATTACGCTCAGGGATCTCTCTAATGAAACACCTCAAAAACGCATGAACAGATTTAGTGTAGAGCCGTACAGAAAACGTGTTCCCTTTTATAAACTAGTTAATTCATTTTTAATACACTTTTCATTTTTTGTGTTGTCAAGGCTTTCTTTGCATAACATAAAGCCCTTGGATCACTTCTTTAAAACTATTTCTCTATTGACTCTTTTCTTTTAAAAATGTACCTGCTTGAATTTGATCTAAAGGATCTTCACTTTAAGGTCTTTGAGTTATCAAAGAAACAGTCGTGTAAGTAACAAGTAACAAGAACCTGTTACTTGCAGAATCTGTGAAAACATTGGCTTTACCATATATTACAAAGTAAATTCATGTCGCATGTATTTGTATACTGCTCATTCACAAAAAAGCTCAAAGGACTCTACTAAAATGTGATTTACAATGCTAATTCATGTAGGTCCCCTGTTTGTTCCGGTCGTGACAGTCTTAAAGGGCATTTCATTCAATATTCTCAAAATAAGGCCTTAATTGTCATTAAAATGTCTTAAATCAAATTTTTGAAAATCTCAAAAATGTGAACACATCAATAAGATCCATATTTTTTTAACTTTACAGATTTTGTTTAAAAAAATTATTTTTTCATACTTCATAATAAAAAGATATGAACGTAGCAGAAGAGTTAGTTGGAATTAGTAATATTTTGCCAGTTTTGACCTAGAATCAATCCATGATGTACTGTAAACATCCTTATTATTTATTGTTTTCTATGTCTAGAAAATTGGAGAATCGTATTTTTTTCAGATGGAAATTTTTCAACTACAACATTATGTGATTTAAAATGAATAAATAAATAAACATTTTTTTAAAATGGACTCAAATTCATGTGGTATTTTGTTTGTTTCAATTGTGTTTTTGGTGGACTTGGCCTTAAATTTGATTTTAAAAGGCATTAAAAAGTCTTAAAAAGTCTTAAAAACCCTGGAGTTATTTTCCCTCGTTTCAACCCACAAACGTCTCTTGAAAAGAGGAAAAGTAGCCACCTGGGATGAAGGATTCTTTTTATTTTTATTTAAAATAGGGTTTTTGTGGCTCCATACATGATTGTTTTTTTTTTTTTTTTTTGGTTTATGGACTGGTATTGCTTCTTTCGAATTTTCAGCTGCTGACCCCTTCCTTTGGGGTTCATTTCATCTATTACCCCAGATAATTATACAACAAGAGCTTTGTGATCGTTCCCTTGCCCCTATGTATTTATTCACTGAATGATTGTGATAAAAAGATACCTTGACCTACAGTATGAGGTGATGTTGATTGTACATTTTTCGATGAATAAAGTGACATCACATTAGTGTTCTCGTCAAGGTCAGAGGAACCTTTTGAGATCGTCTTGTTCTCTGCACTCAAGGGCACTGTTAGTTTTTTGTACAAAGCCCTCATTTCCACCTCCCAGGTGGCTACTTTTCCTCATTTCAAGAGAGTTTTGTTGGTTGAGATGAGGGAAAATAACTCCACCGTCAGAAAAGCCAAAGGGGTCAGGAGGAAGCATTTGTAGGCATCCTTATGCCCTTTTCGATAGCTAAGCTTTGTGGGTCAAGAAAATAATCTACTGCTGATTACTGTAAATTCCAAACTACAATACCACATATCTTTGCTAAATTTGAAACGCTGCGGCTTTAAATACTTACTTACTTACTTCCGGCGCCAACGCGAATGGCAGCCACTCCAGCAAGCTCCCATGTTATTTTCGCTACTTTTGAATAAAGTCTATCTATCTATCTATCTATCTATCTATCTATCTATCTATCTATCTATCTATCTATCTATCTATCTATCTATCTATCTATCTATCTATCTATCTATCTATCTGTCTATCTGTCTATCTGTCTATCTGTCTATCTGTCTATCTGTCTATCTGTCTATCTGTCTATCTGTCTATCTGTCTATCCGTCTATCTATCTATCTATCTATCTATCTATCCATCCGTCTATCCATCCATCTATCTATCTATCTATCTATCTATCTATCTATCTATCTATCTATCTATCTATCTATCTATCTATCTATCTATCTATCTATCTATCTATCTATCTATCTATCTATCTACTGTGCGGCCTATTCTTTGTTTTTCTTTTTTGTGAAAGATAATTTTTTTACCTAGCAACCGGTCGGAAAATTCCACAAGTGTGCACACCGTCAGAGAAAATGGCGAGCTGCTCTTAGCCAAAATACATACGCTCTTAATACAAAATATTGAAACACTCTTCTTAAATTTGAGGATGTGTGTTTTAATCTGGTGTACTCTGTAGTCCAGAATTTACAGTACCGAGGGTTTTGTGCATTATTTACATCTACATGTATGTATCAGCTCCAGCACCCCCGTGACCCTACTGAGGATAAGCGGTGCAGAAAATGGATGGATGGATGGATGGATGTATCAACTTGATATACCTTATTTTCCAGTCTATAAGGCGGACCTCAAAAACCCAAATTGCCATGCCTTTTCGTAAATAAGGTAGATAAGGTTGGTAATGCATCCAGTGTTTATAGGTATGCGTTACTATATGAGATGTTATGGCATACCACCGTATACGAGCATTCCTCGGTATGTGAGCAATGGTTAATAAATCGATAATCAAATCGCAATACAATATATGCAACGCAAATCGAACCCAGGTTGTGGCGGAGAGGGTGCCGAGACCAGACCACCTGTGATACAGATTACTAAGAAGAGGCACTAGTGCTTATTTCATTATCCCAATATTTTTATGGTGCCAGAAACACTGATTTGTATTATGCACTATGTTCTGCATTCTGATTAAACACTCCCTAAACTTCTTTACCAGTGCATCAATAATTTTGCGGTTTCATATGTATATGCACATAAAATAGATTTACTATTTTCTGTTCCTGTCTTTCTCAGTGGGTCTATAATGGCTGCAGGCACCAGTGTGCCCCCTTAGGACAACTGTGGTGCCCAGACCTGTTCTGAAAATAGCTTGCCGGTGCTTCGTCATGATTTTCTAGTAATATTATTTTATCTTAAGTCTTCTCAACCCTACTTCCAATAATTAATTTGGGAATACCCCTGGATTAATATGAATGTGTACGTAAAAGAGCTTGCATAGCATTTTGTTGAAATACTTTTTGTTTTCTTCATTCCTTGGTGAAGATGTGGAAAGACTGTTTGACCTATCAAAATGCTGAACAAGATACACTATGCAAGTCAGTGTTTCTGGCACCGTTTGTAAAAATATTAAAAGGCTCTGTCATCTGTACTACTGATGGTCTTGTGTTAAAGTGTCACTGCTCTCACCGCTACTACTCGGGTTTGATTCTCCTTGCGTACAATGTTTTGCACTTTTTGTCACTGAAACTCATCGACTGTTTAATCTTTGTATTTATGTATACCATAAATGTTATTCGATATTACACCACAGCACACGGTAGCTCTTAATGTAGTCCAATTTCATGCGGCTTTTAGACCAGTACGCCTGATGTATGAAAACTATATGACAAAATACATATTTTAGGGGTGCGCCTAATAGTCTGGTGGGCCTTATGGTGTAGAAAATATGGTGCATAATTATTTTTAAATTTTATAAATGTTCACAATCTGTTTCTACACAAACACACAGTCTGCTGAGAGTTATGGAGCAGAGTCTATGAGAGGGAAGGGTTAGAATGGCATCCATGGCCATGGCTGTTTGATGCTGTGCATGCAGCCAGGCAGAAAAGGAAGCAAGACAAGCTTGTTAGACATCAGGTGTAATTGCAGTAAGGCTTTTGGCAGCAGATGAGTCAACACTTTGCGAAGAAAGAAAGAGGAGCTTGATGTTTTACCCGGGAAGACATTGGCAACAATCGGAGCGTGTGCCCGACACTAAAACATTCACTGACCTTTGCGCATAAACATCACTGACACTGATGAGCCTCATATCTCATCAGGAATGCCTGAAGGTGAAAGAGATGTCACATTTTGTTGTTCAGGAACACTCCAATTATTTGAAAATAGCTTTTCGATAGAGTCGTGTGAGGTTTATTTAAGTGTATTTTAATGACCTAATTTGTCGCCAAAGAGCGTAGTTTTTTTTTTTTGTGCTATTATGCAATTGTTACAATTGTTAGCAAGTATGGTTGGAAGGGTTGGGTGAAATAGGCTCTGGATGTGAGGTCGGTTAATTGAATGGATGCAAGAGTGTATACTAGGGATCGATGTGAATGGCGAAGGATAGTTAGGAATGACTGATGGACGAATATGATGCGGATAGGGTAAATCAGTGTATGCTGTTGGGCCTCTATTCTGATGAAGGGTTGCATGGCACAGCAATTCACCTCGTTGTGCGGTGGCCTTAATGTTCGGTGTCAGGATGGGAAGAGTGAAGACTAATGAATGTTTGGTGAATCTGAGTTTGTTTTTAACTCTAGCCACCCCCACTAGAGGGATATGGCTTTGTTATATTGATTGATTGATGCTATTGTGTACTTAGGTGGTTCACAACTTTTTCTGTTCCACAGATCTCTGACAGTATTCTCGCAGCCCGGCTCAATGATATTAGCAATAATAACGAGAACCACTGTAATAACAATAATTCACCTAAAGTTGTTCAAGATAATCAAATCAATGTGTTCAATATAATTAAATTGATATCTCATATTTTCTCCTCTCTATCTGCATCTGGCCATGGTCAAAATGTGTGAATGAGCTTTACCCTTTTTTTCAATGGTGTGAAATGATGTGTGTCACCTCGCATTTGCAGAGGATTATTGCCAACGACTGTTAATGAGTGTATGTGACCCTGCATTTTCTTCTACTAAGCATTATTCTGCTAAGGCAAAGGTCCACGATCCACCTTTGGGTCCCGACCCACAAGTTGAGAAACAATGATCTGAAAATGCATTAGATTTTATTCCATCATCAAAATATTTTCACTTAAGCTTGTGTAACTGTGTTTAGGGGCCGGTCACACAGACATTTGCGGCTGAATCACGGCCAGAAATTTCTGCCTTTGAGGCGGACGCTATTGGGCGCATTGAGATCGCCATTCAGACGAGATACAGCGGTGCTTAACACGAAGTCTGTAATTCGCGCGCGGGTGGCAGCGCGAAATTGTTTGGCGCTGCTCAATTCTTCAGAGCGCGGGTACACAGCCTTTCACGAGCGTATTAAGGCTGAACCACGGCCAGAAATTTCTGGCCGTGAAGCAGATGCCGTTGGGCGCTGTTGGACGTCTTGAGACCGCCATATAGACGAGATAGAGCAGTGCTTTACTCGCGGTCGGAAATTTTCACGTGGTTGGCCGCGCTCAAAACTTTTGAGCTGCTCAAAAGTTTGAGCACGTGTTAAACCGCGTGCCGCACACGTGGTCAACACGAGGAAATGACGCGGAAATGACGCGGAACGACGTGCTCTGGCCGCGGCCAGGGCGTGGTTACACATGGGTAGGACGGGAAATTTCAGCGGGTAATCGTGGGTGGAGCATGGTAATAGCATGTTCTGAGCCTGTATCGCGGTGTTATTACGTGAAATTAGCGTGTTACGCGTGTGACAGTCAAACGGCTTTCTCCGCGTATAAACAGCGCGAATGCCGAGCACACGTCAGTTGTGCTCGTGACGTCAAGGGGGTGAACATGGATCCCCGTCAGTGTAGTTTCTCTTCAGTTCGAATAAATCTTTCGGTGCATTCGCAATGGTCGTAGCAAGGCTTTATGCTAGGACCTTAGCTTGGCCTTTTGGCTGAGAGTAAGAGTCTCGGCTCCTAAGCTTTGTAGCGTACTATGAACTGATCGATAATGGATAATGAATAAAGAAAATAGAACAATAACCCTTATGTCATCTACAAACATTCCTAGCAGTCTAGCGGGTAGGATTACGTGTTTTGAACGTCGCAATACGGGTTTGATTCCTGCTGGATTCAACGCTAAGCAAATGTGGCCAGTGGTAATTGTTGTCGCTTAATCATTGGTAAAATACTACAATAAAACCTCATATATAACATGCACCCAAACTTTGAGAGATTTTACTGGATAAAAAAATGCGTGTGTATACAAATGAATACGGTATAAAAAAAGGCAACCCGGGACTCTGTGCCAGTCCAGGCCCAGTGGTTGCTATGTACAGCTTCCATTTTTGAAAAGTTATTTCCAGCTAGCCTAGGGTAAATCAAAGTAGAGAATTTATAGGTGATTAATTTCAGTATAAGGGGTTCTAATACAGATTTTAAAAAATCAGTGTAGTCTATAAGCACTGACATACACTTTTCCCATCTGTGCACAAGCCTCTTTTCCCTCAGCGTAAATATCTTTGGACTGATGTCTCAGCCAATCGCTCCCAAACAGTTCTTCATCCTCAACACTGCCGTCCCATTTTACACAATTGGGCCCGCTTCTAAGAATTTGTTCTGGCTGAAACATGTGCCCATGAAGATGAATTTCTTGTATTAATTTCATCTTTTTCCACTCATGAGCAATTATAAACATACTAACTAACCACTATATGATCCTGGAGCATACTTCGTTGTCATCGTTGTTCATAGTCAAATCTAAATAATAGATTATTTCTGTATTAGATATTTTTTAACCTATCATGAATAACCCTGGCATGGCAACTGAGCGGTTTGCGTGTCTCCGGCCCACTTCTGAGTTCATGGGATCAAATCTAGTTAACAGCCTTCCTGTGCGGAGTTTGCATGTTCTGGGTTTCCGGTTTCCATTCCAAAAACATGCATGTCAGGTTACTTGGCCAGTCCAAATTGTCCCTAGGTGTGAATGAGCGGGTTAATTGTCTGTCTCTGTGTGCCCTGGGACTGGCTGGCAACCAGTTCAGAGTGTCCCCTACCCATTGCAAGAAGTCGGCCGGGATGGGAACCAGCACCCCTGCAACCCTACTGAAGATGAGCGGTGCAGATAATGGATGGATGGAGAGATGAATAAAACTTGTATATTTATTATCATTATTCATAACCTTTGTTTACACCTGCGGCTTTAAATTGGCGCGGCTCATACAAAGACAAGATTGAGTCTCGTTCTTAAATTTGAAAATGCAGCTCATTAATCAGGTACTCTCTGTCCGGAATTCACAGTAGCTATTACCGATTGATTTACTTTAATATTAGTTTTTGATAATGTTTTGTGTGATGTTTTTATCGTTTTTGTTGTTGAAAACCTTACCGCACTGGGGTTTAATGGTGATACCTGATAGTAATAATGTGCAACTTTTGTGTTTGAAAAGAAATAATTCATTATAACAAAATTTCAATGAAAAGAAGTGCAATAACGGTTTGCAGCAACCTAAAAATAAAAAACCAAAATAAGTCAGAATATTTGTTTTAACAGTTTTGTGTGCTCATTTAGGGTGGTAATGGCCCTCGGGAAGAAGTTTTCTCTGAACCTGTTCGTCCTTATTTTGAGAAACCTGTAGCACCTACCCTTATATGTGCCTTGTGATTGGCTAGTGTGCAAACTGAAGTCAGCTGGGATGGTTCCGGCACAACTGCAACCCCTTGTGTGGACAAATGGTTGGAAAATGAAATAATGCCTTATTGCAAACTAATAAAGAGTACATATCGCCACAAAGGGGGTGGTGCCACAAGGGGGCAATGAAAGAAGCACACACATCTCTAGTAAAGGGAGGGGCTTGTTCCTGTGTCACAGGGCTTGAACTTCAACTTATACTTCACCAGACTTATACTCCAGGGAGACTTTTAATAAGGCAAATACGTCAATTAGTAAGTATGCATGTGCACCAGAAATAAAAATATAATCATGGAAACAGTACTACGAAAATGGCTCAAGATAATAGACATTTGAATTTTAACAAAAGCAAAAATCCTTGCAAAAATACAGTATTGTGTTGCACAATATCCACGTAATATGGATGCTGTGTATCACCTGTATATTGTGCCTTCCTCTTAGCAAGTCATGCGTTGCCAGTTGATTGAAGACTCTGATCTGGCCTATCGCTGTGATTGTAAATCATGGTCAGCCTTGCCCCTGACCTTGAACGAGCTTAGTCGCATTGAAAATTAATGGAGGAGTTGTTTATGACTATTTTTAACCCTTTTTTCAATGTTGTAAACACTGAGTTCTAAAATACACTAATCCTTTTTCCATTGGAGTGGAGTGTCATTAAAAGTAGAAAGATTTATTTATTAATTAGATATCATTAACATATAATAAATCCGACTATAGATCTACAAATAAAAAAAAGAACACGGTGTTGCAGTTGAATAAATGAATGGTCTTTATTGTCATTATATACATCAAATTTGGAGGTCTCCTGTCAGTGTAAGCAAGAGATGTAGAGAGTGGCGACTAGCTGCACACTAGCTTCAAGACCCTCGTATTGACCCAGGTATCCATAATAAAGAAAATACAAGAGTCACAAGTTTCCCACAAGGTCCAGGTCATCCGTTTCTAAGTAAATGATCTGGCGTTGGTGAGATAAAGTCACAACAGGGGTGTCTTGTGAGATTTCTTACGTAGTCGCAGCAGTAGACCTGACCTGCAGACCCGATAATGCACATAGCACACGCTGTTTATCAGAATTTTTTGGGCGGTCTTTTGATTCCCCTCAGAGTCCAATTTTATTGACTACTTTCTTATCAATGTAACGATTCCACTAAAATACTAGTCTTCGCCGTGCTTCACAGTTCGTATTACGTCGAAACATAGACGTCGGCGCCCACCCGGTTGTTTGACGACCAGCATACACCAGCCTATCAAAGTTGCACATTGATAGTCACGCCTACCCATCACAGAGCCCTCCGAAACCTGCCCCTGTGATAACATTTGCTGTGTTTTCTGATGGACACAAATGAGTGGTGAAAGTCTGCAAAATATCGAAACCGCAATAAATAAACCACCATACAGTGAGGTATTGTTGTAAACTATTTTTGGAACAGCTCAAATCAAGGAGGCACGGTGTCTTATACTTAACATGAGGACTTCTGTTTTTGATGCAATGTGAGGACATTTACTGCTTTCCTTAGAACTAATCAAAGGGTAAATAGTAGAAAAAATAGCATGCGAATCTGGCAGGCGTACAGATTAACCGCTGCAATGTTCCTGTGTTTGGATCTAATCAGATAATCTCCCATATGTTTTGAAATACACGGACTTATCTCAGTTTTGTAATTCCTGCCGCTGTTGTATTTCAAAAATCTTGTGCAGTCTGATTATTTGCATTATGTTAATGGAGTTTATGAGCCAAATGAAGCTTTAAATTGCAAGGCTTCACTGGGTCAGAGTTTGCGTATTTACACGGCGTGCTTGCGCGAAATGTTATGACCGCACAAAGCAGACCGAGGAACTACTTGAACTCCTGCCAAGGCAGTAAAGTATGGGCCACAAATGTTGTCCCTGTCACGACCCGCTGGCATTGTGGTTCTCTCAACGGTCTCCTGTCAGAGTTTATTCTATTTTCATTGCTCTTCTCTCTTCTTGCTTCGTGTGAATCAACTTCTAAGAAGTGTATCCGGCATAAAATGAATCCAATTTGGAATTGTTTTGTAACAAATGAGAATTGTAAATGTTTGAGCTGTGAATAAAAGGGCTGAAGGATTATTCTAAAAATAATGCCTACCGCCTGAACTCTTATTTGGGATTTGATTAAATAATATTTTGAACTGGTTTGTATTGAAGTGCGTTCTTACCAAATACTGACTAGAAGGACTAGAAGGCGCACTTAAGCAGGGAAGCAATGAGTAATAATGTTTTAATCCTTAGGTATGACCCAGCAGAGGCTTGAACCAGCAACCTCGCAGTCTCGGGGTGGGCGCCCTACCCCAAAACCACCGAGCTGGCTTGCCTTAGAATAATGGTGGCTACAATTGGAAATGCATACATTACTTACAAAAGGTTTTTTGGTATTGTGGCCTATTTGTACAACGATTTATCAATCGAAAAACACCTCTGCCCAAAATCATAATCTAGTGTATGCAATGAGAATGAAACCCGGGTTGCGGCAGTGGGAGCACTGACACCTGACCACAAGACAACCTGTGGTACGGTTTATTTAATAAAATACTTTAGAATGTTTCTCATTATCGCACTGGTCTGACGGTGCCAGAAATGAATTTTAGAGAATGGAGAAAACTGAGACAAATTTCCTGTCCTGAAATGTCCAGAATGATATAAATAACCCCAAACTCTGATTTATCATCGGATACTACTGTTTCCCTTGCCGAGCAGGGTATTACGAACATCCAAAGGGGAGGATATAAAAGCATGCATCAGCTCTTCCGTGTTTGCCTGAGAGAGAAACGGGTGGACTCTGGCTATATTGTTCAGATGATATAGCCCAAATTTTGTTATCTTTTTGAAATGTGAAATAAAACTGAGCATGTCAAAAATACTGTCCACATTTTTAACGGAATGTAAAGGTCTAAAATCTTGTAGTTTTGGTAAAAGATTCTCCCTCTGATGACTAAGACATCTGCATTGTCCTGGTTGAGGAAGTTCTCTGCCAACCAGGATTTAATAACTACAATTCGTTTTAGAATGAAATCTATTGGCTTGCAAACGATGACCTCCTCTCCCAATGAGGATGGGCACCTACTTTTGTCAGCCTGTCAATACAACTGAGATGAAGGCAAGGCCGCCATGTATTTGAATCATATATTCATGCATTCAGAGGTATCAGCTCCCGCTGTTTTATTCCCTCATCCTTGCTTACTTACAGAGGTACACTTTTATCTGTCAAGATTCAAGGGTAGGCTTAAATATACCAAGCTGATTTTCCGACGTAGGACATTAGAATCCATATGACTTATCCACCCCTCAATACCATACAATAAATACAATAGTGTTTTTTGGTGGTGCCCTTATAAAGCCCTACATGATTCTTTTTAGCGGCACGGGGATGAGTGGTTGGCGCATCCGCAGCACAGTTCTGAGGTCACTCCAAAGACATGCGAGTCAGGTTAATTGGCCGGTCCATATTGTCCCTAGGTGTGAATGAGCGAGTGAGTTGTCTGTCCATGTGTGCCCTGCGACTGGCTGGCGACCAGTTCAGGGTGTCCCCTGCCCACTGCCCGAAGTCAGGTGAGGTGAGCTCCGGCACCCTCGTGACCCTAATGAGGAAAAGCGGTGCAGATAACGGATGGATGGAATGATTCTTTTGAAGATTCAACCTTCTTTTTTGTCTAGTCCAAAGAGGCTTTCCCCTTGACTTTGCTTTACTTTCCCAAGCTGCCTGACTTTTGTCTATGTGTGGATTTGTATTCATTTGATTATCCATTTGTTTGTTTACTCATAAAACATGTATAGTAGTATCTATTCATACGAGCTTAATTCGTTACAGGTTGAGCTCGTAACTCGAATTGCTAATGAGTGAACGTTCCCGATATGAAATCATTATACATTAATTGGTCCGTTCCTTCCTACTGAAAGTGAACCATAAGTACCTATAAAACATATCTTCTTGATCATTGAAATTGTAATCAAACATGAAAAAATAAAATAGTAAGATAAATAAAATGACATATTATACAATGGCACCAGTCGCTGTAATAGTGTTTGCGTGGTGCAAGTAAGGGTTTGAGGTGGAGGGGGTCTTGCAAGGAATAGAGATAGCTTACCTATTAACATATATATATTTTACCCAGTATTGCATACGTTTTTTGACATTTTTAAATTGTGTATGAATTATTAAGATTTTTAAAGGGGAGGGGTGAAAAAGATCAGAAACAAGATCTCATCTTTCACATTTCGTTTTTTATCCGGATTGTCTCGATCACTAGTAGCAGACGAAAATGGCACCGTTGATTGCTCATATTTTCACAATATTCTACATAGTCTGTGTTACTGCAAGTGTAAAGGTGCCATGTTGTGCTTGTAAGGTTTATTAATGCTTAGTAAGGGGAATTTCAACCATTAATACAGGAAGCATTTGGCGGAGGTTGACAGGTAGGAGACCGAGAGACTGTTAATGTACAGTAAGCACTTAATGTAGACTTAAAATAAAAGTTGCTGGAATATTAAAGGAATGTACACTAGGGCTGCAACTAACGATTAATCTCATAATCGATGAATCGGTCGATTACTTTTTCGATTAATCGATGAATCAGATTTTTAATTTTCCTCCTATTTATTGAAATATATAAAGTTTTGGTCAGATAGACAATAAGATAAATAAATAGATAGATAGATAGATACTTTGTTCATCCCCGAAGGGAAATTCACATTTCCAGCAGCATCCCTGAGCTGAGAACAATCCAGAACAATCGAAAATAACACGGGAGCTGCTGGAGTGGCTGCCATTCGTGACGGCGCCGGAAGAAAAGATTCAATTTGAATCATGTACAAACAAACAAACAATTGAATCATGTACAAACAATTCATGTTTCAATAAGTGGAGTGTTAATAAAATGGGGGGAAAATAATTTCTGATACTGATATAACCAGGTAAAACTAATTTTAAGTTACCTGTCCAAATGAATGTTGTGCCATCTCACCTTTCCCACTCTCTCTCCTCTCACCTTTCCCACTCTCTCTCCTGCAGTTGACTTGCTGCTGCTCGCTCCTGAAACTAATACTTACCTCTTTGTGTATTGATGCACAAAACAAAATATTCTATGATAGAAAACAATAAAAACAATAAAAAGTGTTTGTCAATTAATTTGATAGTTAAAAAAAATTATAAAAATACATGCTATACGCCTGCAAATACGTAAGATACTCTTTTCCTAACACTTTCTCCACAGATCATAATAAATTTGGAATTATCATACAACACAGAAAAAAAGCAATACATTTCAATTTGGGTAGATTTTTTTAACCCACAAAAAAAGTCAAAAACAAATCCACTTTTCAAAATGTTGTCAAAAAATTTGTTTTTGGGTGTCAAATTTTTGAAATATGAGGAGCTGTGAGCTGTCTCGAGTGGTCTCCGGTTTTAGCAGCTGGGACTCCTCATGACCTGGATTTTCCCTTGATGCAGAACAAGATTTTTCTTCCAAATAAAACTCGTATATCCTTTTTCTTGTGTTTAGAGGTGCTCGTATAAAGATGTACCGCTGTATTTGAAAGGCTGATTGACAGAATTAGTTGAAACTTCTTTAACATGTAACTGAAATTGTTTTCTGGTCTTGTTTATCGTTGTGGAATGCAGACACTCAGGCTTCCGACTGAGTTGTGTCTTCTTCCACTGACTGTGATGGGAATAAAAGCAAAACTAAAAGAGGATTGACAGTGAGAAAGGAGGCAAATCGTAATTACAATTTCCAGTCTCGTTAGTCAGGTGACAGAGTACAATCAATGGGAAGGATCTGCCTCCAATACTAACACACTCAGATAATTTGCGTTTTAAGTGGGCTGGGACTGGTTGTGGAAATTTAATTAAGATATTTATGGTGCCAATTAATCAACTCGCAGAAACCTGCTCCGGATATGCTGTTACTGTTCTTACAAAGATATGCACAATTGCAAAGATTAGGTGTGGAGGGGGCACGGGTGCTTTGGAAGGGTTGGTGTACAACCAAAGCTACACGTTTTCTCAACTCTCATTTGCTCCTGCTGTCATGTTTATTTACTTGAATTCATAGTGCTACATGTGCGATAAAAAGCAAACTATCTGTTTAGATATTTGCTCCTCAACGAGCATAGATTCAACAATTTAAGCGTTACATTATATAAAACTATAAAGCGAAAATATGAGCCCCGTGTGACTGCACCTAATTACCTTCTTGCCATACCCTTTAGGTCTCTCGGTGGCTGTGATCATCACATTACAAATTTAGACATCAAATGTAATTCATTCTGTGGTGCTTGTGCTGCTTGTAAAATAGAAGCACTGTAAACAATGTTAAAGCGTGAGTGAACCAAAATATATATTTATATATATATTTTTGCAATAATAGAGTATGTTTTATAACTGCCCACAAGTCTAGACACAGCACTCTGGTTGTAATTACATTTGTGGAAAAATAATTAAGCAACAAAATATCAGTTTAAATAGCAGCCTACAGTTAAATGTATCCCTGAACACATGTATTTGAATGCAACAAAAATACGAAGATAATATTAAAGAGCTAAAACAATACAATACTGTGTACTGTGGGGATGGGTATGCGTCTGTAATACCTCAGTATCCAGCTGACACCCAGACTTTTTCCCAAGGTCTTTGTACTCACTACAGGATCAGTATCAATCAGGGTTTGTACGGGTGCTTGAATCCCTTATTGGTGTGTTTTCTTGGATTGATATGTGTTAGAATGTTCAGTGAATTGCTTTTACAAGCTTGGGGGGGGGCTGTGGATGTGTTGCGTAGGAGTCGGATTTGGGCACAACACCGGCTCGGGAGATTTTATACCCGTGGTCCACACGAGAAAATGACGCAGAAATGACGCGATGAGGAAGAGGAACAGTCGCCGGCGTGTTTTGTGGGCATACCACCGATAAACAGCGGGTTGGCCAATTTTGCGCATTTTCCATCGCGGGCAACCACGGGCAAAAAAAAAACGCAAAATTTTAACCGTGATTCAGCCGCAAATGTCTGTGTGACCGGCCCCTTAAGGGTCACGTCCAAGCGTAAAGTTGCTCGCTACATCCAAACCGGGAACTATGAAATTTATGTTAGTTCAAGGATTACTTTTCAATGATGGACATTTATTATATCACATGCGAGAAAGTAAAGTAGAGTTTCCCAGTGGTCAATTGTAATGGGAGGAACTTTCTGCAAATGAGAATGTAAGCTACATATTACTGTCATTCTTATCCAGAACCTACAGTATATGGGGAGAAATATGTCTCAAATCTATTTATACACGTATTGTTCAGCTTATAAATATATTTCTAAATAAATCCTCATGCAAGATTAGAAATCGCCCAGGTAAATTGCAGGTATATTTGTGGCTCTGTAAATTACATGATTCGCTGCAGATTTCTTCATTTCATTGTGCTGGAAAAATTGGGAAATTTGAAAGTCTTTAAAAAGTCTTTAAAAAAATGCTTGAATTTGGCCATGAAAAAGGTGCACAAACCCAAGAGTATGTCTTTTTTCATGGCTCTTCTACAACCAGAAACTAGATATTTTAAAAGAAAACTTTCTAAGTATTACTCAAATTAATTTCAGTATCGTTGTTTTCTTGCATTGATCA
This sequence comes from Urocampus carinirostris, assembly GCF_059441175.1. Classification (NCBI taxonomy): domain Eukaryota; kingdom Metazoa; phylum Chordata; class Actinopteri; order Syngnathiformes; family Syngnathidae; genus Urocampus; species Urocampus carinirostris. Next base: position 6,517,116 of record NC_142349.1, on the reverse strand, counting down.
ACCAATTAACTGTAACATTCATCCATATCAATAAGTGACAGCAGATTACCATGTAACACACTCGTGTATAACACGCACCACTAATTTTTGAGTAAAAATCTGTGTAAATTTAGTTTCAGCTCAAACGAAGCATTGTAGGTGACAAACGTATTTGAATGCACAGGCCCATTATATATATGTTTTATTAAAAACGTAGACTATGGACACAATACCGACATATAATTTACAATTGATTTATTAAATATCCTTCAAAGTTTGACTCATCACCAGGTACAACAAAGGGTTGTTTCCCCGTCATGCATTTTTCGTGTTTATGTATCTCTTTCAGGACGACGTTCTGTTTTCTTCGTTGTCTAACGTTCACATCAGGATCTTTGAATAAAAATAGTGTGCTGAGATAAAATCGAATACCTTTTTGTATGTTATCTATATCACTGGTGGTCTAGTGTTTAAGATTTGGTGTTTTCACCTTGGCAAACCAGGCGTTATTGGCTGACAAACCAATTTAAAATCCCATTATAAAACAATTAAAAAACAAATCAAGTTAAGAAAATGTTTTGTTTATATTGTGATATTTTTTACAATTTTTCTATATTACGAAGAAAAACTGAAAAAGTTAGAACTTAGACAACCATTTATTGAGCCACAAGAAAAATTAATCCTGTCAATTGATACAACATAATTTAACCATTTTCAAAAAAATTGGTGCCAGGAGCTAATTTTTAATTATTTTTGAAGCACTATGTCCCTAGAGATTTTTTGATGAAAGAAGTGTGCCTTGGCTCAAAGGTTTTTGGAAACACAGTGTTAAACGATAAACTTCTCAGGGGGATATTTCTAAAATCGGGGGTTTTAATCTCGCTAAGAAAAGGCATTGTATAAATCTAACCTATGCTTTTAAAACTCACATTGTAATATGTAAAAACCAATGCAGGAAAATGGTGCTCAGCTGTACCATGTTGATATGCTGTCCTACATCCCACCATCTGCCCCGGGCTTGTTAACAATGAGCCGGTAGCCATGATTGCCTGGCCATCAAAATCCCTGCTCATAAGTTCCTCAGGGAGGGAAAAAGGCCTCTGTCATTGAATTCACCCTGATCAACACCTCACACTGCGCAATCGGAGATAACGTACATCCGTAGTCGGCTAGTCGAGGCTGATGATTATATCCTGTCAAATAATAGTGATGTTTTGCGGTTAATACCCTGTCAATACAAGTTGCCTTCTTTCTGCTGTTTTACCAGCAGATCTGTATGCAGAATAACGTAGCGGTCGCCTCCTTGTCAAGGGGCTAGACTCCTGTCACTTCCAATGTTGCATTGCCTCGAAACAAAATTGGCTGATTGATTGAAGTGTCAGCACTGAAAGGGTGAGGGACATGCTGGCGCCTTTCTGATTGACACAGATGAGTGAGAGAGACAGCAGGGAAGAGGATAGACAGGATGTTTAAATAAGAGCAAGTTAACGAGCATGCAAGATTGAAATAATCCTGGATCATCTTTTCTTTCTTTTTGAGTTAGTCCAGGGATTGGGAATCTTTTTGAGCCATGAATGCAAAATTATTTTTTTTTGTTTTTTTAATGAGAGCAACATACATGTTAAGACCAAATTCTACAAAACCACCTCACCTGCTCTAAAGACAAAAGCTAATTCTTCAGCACATTTTATTTCACTGTGTGATGTTTAATAAAACCTATGAAATTATAATAATGCTAGGACCTGTGCCTCATACCAACAAATATGCCACTTGTCTACCGAGGAGTTACTTAAGATTGGTAAATCTCATTTTTTGTAAATAATGCTTTCAAAACAAGGTGTGAGCAACTTTATTTCATAAAAATGTGACATAATACTGCAAACGAGAGGGATACGGATGTATTCACCTTCGGTGGAGAGGGTGTGGGGTGAGATACATCATGTATGATCTGCACTCCCCTACTCTTCACCCTATCGAATGGCTTCGGATGTTATGCTGGCGTTTTAGGTTGCTTACAGTTGTTGCTGTGGGTTCTCATCATAAAGAGTCTCAACAGTGAACATGTATTGTTTGGTGACTTCTCACCCCGACCACCCTCTCTTTGACCTGTTACCCTCTCGAAGGTGCTAGAAGTGCCTCAAAACAACGGTTAACAGTTTCTTCTCCTAAACAACTGTGAAAATATATTGACTTACTTGGGATTTTCTTCGTTGCTACCTATGCTATTGCACTAGTTTTAATTGCACTATTGTTACAATGCACATTTTTTATATTTGCACTATCAATGTAACTTGAGCGTGTCTCTAATCACTACGTTTAAAGTATTTTTGCCCATCAATTCTGACAATCTTATAATCTTTGTCTATTATCATTTTCTCTTTAAAAACTGTATTCCAAGTTTACCCTAGAGTGACATGTCCTATCTCTTTGCATACAATGTTTCATTGATATCAATGACCATGAAGAGCTATTCTATTCTATTCTAATTATATTCCATAGTGACGTATAGCCAAAACTGGGTCTGTAGGGGGAACTGTAAACTGTAGTAAGGACTCTGCACTCCATATATTTAATTCAATTTAGTTATTCATTTCAGGCGGTAAAATTATTTGTGTACTTATGCAAATATCACTTCAATGCATAACAGAATAACTGACAGGGAGTGGAATACAGTTTATTAAATTCCACCCATTTCTCATTTACACACTGGACCAACCAAATATTAGTGTAATCTTTCGACCTTGCATATACCACGATTGGAACATGAAGGACGATATTACTAGGCCCTATTTTATCTTCAAACTAGATGTACTCATAAAAAGAGCCATATCAGTCTCGCAAGCCATACGTTTCCAACCCCTGAGTTAATCGGAAGTTTTCTCAGAGTAATAAAGAGCCAGATAGAGAAAAGTGTCTGGAAAAAATGGTTGAACATTTCCCTTCTTTCCCCTACCAGGGCAACCAAAACTTCAGTCATGCGGTTGCAAATTGCTGTCAGGATGTGACATTGCCGAAAAGCGAGCAAAGTGTCACCAGCAAAACATAATGCGCAGGCTCGGATGGAAATTGTGCTTCTGATGTGAAACGGAATGTCTGCACTATATAGAGCTGTTACAATTTACTTGGCGGGGGATGATGGTGGGGGTGGAGAGGTAAGGGAGTTCTCAATGTCAATGAAGGATTCTGCCAAGCTATCTAATCTCTCCGATCTGGTATTTCTTGGAATCTTGCTTATACTGCCTCTTTAAATCACAAAAAATGTGAAGATGTGAGTGTGCAGCCCAAGAGTTGTGCAATCTCCAAGATTGCTGATGTTGTTCACACACCGAAGGGGTCAAAAGTATACATGCAGTGGTAATTTAATATGTTTGCAAATACTTCATAAATAAAACCCTTTGTAGAGTTGTGGCTTCAAGACAAATGGTGCCACTGACACAAACGTAGGTTCCTACAGTTTTAATTGTTTTTGTTTTGTTTTTAACTTTTAAATTATCAGATTCAGTAGGTATTACTTTTAAATTGAGTTTTTATTAGTTGTTCTTTAAAAAATGTATCTTAATTTCATTTTTTATTCTCTTGTGAAAAATATTGCATTATAAAAAGCTGACAAATTTGTGTAATAAAATTAAAGCCACAAAATATAGATATGAAAACATCATTCACTGACTAACAATCAACAACAATTATACACAAATACAAACAGCAAATGTTTGTTAACAGTCCATGATACAGGACTTGTAGTACATAATACTGCTTTTGGGGTTGGAAAAAAAAAAAGGTTCATTTTGAAATTTTGGAACTATATTTATAAACATAAAACTATGAGATGAATAAATGTGGTGGTGAGGATGGTGCAAAACAAACAAAAACGAAATAAATAGGGATACATTCACATCTATACATATAAAAAAAAGAACACAAAACAGGCATATGGTGCGAATCTCATAGTCAGGGCAGACAAGCGGGAGCTTGATGCTGAAGGCATCTGGCTCAAGCTCCCATACCTTGTCTTTTTAATGCACAGTTCAGGACACTCAAGAATGGTGGTCCTGCTGCCTGGGGACGGACACCGAAGGTAGCAGGTCCAAATATACTGACGGACAAAACACCTAATAGAAGTCAGTTTCACCATGAGCACCCAAGAGAACTATGTTGTCATAATAGATACTCCAGTTATATAATATGCTGAAAATGTATGGAGACAGCAATAATGACAATGATGATGGTAAAAAAAGTGATGCAAGTAGTGATGGTGATCATGATGACGATAATAAAGAGACTGTGTATCTACAGAACTAATGTAAATATGTATGATAATGACTTATTTTGTACATGCAAATACACAGGGGATCTAGATGTGGGATGCAATGGTTGAGAAAGACTGGGGGTAGGATTTAATGAGCATATGCAACATGTATGTTAACATTGTTTATGCTTTTTTTTCCCGATTTGTTGTTGTTGTTTTTTTTTGCTGTTATCATGTTCGAAATAAAAGTTTAATTCATTCAAATGTTGCAATATTGTTAACAGCTAGTCTATTAAGTGAGCCTGCTACGCGCTTCCGTCAACTCAGGCTCTTAGTCCAGTTCTCCTTGTCAAAATACAAACAAAAATTATTTGAATTTTAAAAATTTGGAACATTAGTTGTCCACATTTCACACAAATTGATTGGGTGCTGAGGTGTTGGTTTTGGCATGCGTGAGGTCTTCCCCCAGTGTGCCAGTCCATGTTCCTTCAGCAGTTCACTAAGGTCATTGCCAATCTTCACAAACTTGAAGAATATATTACAATGATTTTAAAAGAGCAGAGTGTTAATCTCTGAGACCAGCATCTATTGAATACATTATCGTGGATGTTCGTTGGGATTTGACTCACAAGTTTTGGTCGGTGCTGATGTGTTACAAGAGCCTAGCATGCAAAAAACCCAATATGGGTATTTTCATCTCCAGGTATTATTTTGCACTTCCAGATTATTTCAAATTCAGGAACAGATAATAATAATAATAATTTCCTTTGTATTGTCATTCTTTGTAACAATGTACACAGAACGAAATGTCGATACATCTGACCCGTTGTAGCGAGTCGATGCAGCCGCAGCCAGAGGGCGCCGCCATTATACCAATTAGGTATGTCTCGGTCGAGGCGCGAACCAGCGACCTCCCAGTCTCAAAGCGGGCACACTACCATCTAGGCTACTGAGATGTTACTGAAGTAGTGTTCACACATTGTGTTGGATTTATCTGCGTGATTCACATATTAAGAGAGTTGTGCTAAAAGTGAGCCATATGTGCTTGACAATAAGAAGAAAGCATCTGTTATGTCATACTAAGTGACTGATCAAAGTACAATGTGCATCAGACCATTTAATTAAGCATGAAAGGGGAATGTATATGGTTAGGCAATGTATAAACTGCAGTCACCACTCCTCAAAGGAATTTGTATTTTCATATGCTTCAAACATTTTGGTCTATTGTCATTTGAAACCGAATTCTACATCATTTAGTCACTGTGTGATTTATTGACCTGTGAAATAATACTTGGGTCAGCACAGTGGTATAAATTGATGCGTTCTGGACCTTGCCATGCCTTTCTGCTCAGGAAATGTGAGAGCACTTCTCTGTTATTGGCTCTGTCACACCCTCATCTTTGTGTGCCTTTACCTGTTTCTGGCGCTACAATTTTAATCACCTAGTGCAACGATTACTCTTAACTTCATTATGTTTATCCTTTTTCTTTCAGGATCTTCAACCATCTTCTGTAACTGAATAAAGATCACTCTAAGTGGAGCTAAATAAAACAAAAGGAATAAGCAGAGGAATACCTGGAGGGAACGACGGACATATTAAGTAGTATAGGACAGGGAAAAAGGAGTGACTAACAGCTGCCCTCCATCATAGCGAAGGGCATAGACTGAAAGAGTGCCAGGTGGGGCATGAAAAGAGGGAACGTAGCAGAAAGAATGAAGACAGCTGGAAAACAAGGCATACCCAACAGAAAACCTTGCTCCAATTAGGACATCTCGCCACACGACAAGATGATTACAATAAATCTGCTGCTATTGGTTTCCATCTGCCTGTGGGACGGACGATGGGGAGGTGGCTTAGCCAGAAAGGTCGTACGAATAAGAGGAGTCACTGGCTCTCACATGATCAAGATTGAAGAGAACAGAGCTCCAGACCAATGGGAAGGGAGCATGGATGCAAACGTTATGCCTGCAGCGACTCTGAGAAATCTGATAAGTCATATGCAGGCAGGTGATACTGGACCTCTTTCTTATGCCAAAGCACTGCCCAATCGCGCCCCACCATTGGGTGTCGTCAAGGAGAGACTGGCTGTCAACCCTAAACGCGAAGTTGAATCAATCAACAAAAACGATGGAACTCTGCATAAGGATTTGAGTCAGGATTTGAAGAAAATGAAGAATAACTCTAATATTGTCGAAAGTAAAGTAGAAAAGGCAATCACATCACATCATAAAATTGACTTACATTCAAATAAAACTCACAGTAGATTGAGTTCCAAAGCGAAAAGCAGACCTGATGCGAGTGTTCATGCAACAGGGTGGCCAGGAAAGGGACTGCCTGTGGAATTAAACCGAAAGCTGAACTTCAGTGGAAGCTATGAAGTTTTGAAAGTGCTTTCAAAAGAAAACCTCGTTAGGATAGTGAATTCCCAAATGCAGAATGTTCCCAATCTCAACTTTCCGAGCAAGGGAAGCCGAAGCCGAAAGAGAGATTTGATTGATGTGAATCACAGACCGCTTGAGGCACTGAAAATGTCAAAACAAGACCCGTCCAACGTTCAGTTACACACTGGATTTGATAATGAGACGTTTACAAATCTAAATCCGGTCGGTACTACAGATCTTAATCGAAACCAGAGTTCTGTCACTAATATAAATCCAAAAGCTAGTGCTACTGTTTTAAATAAAGGGCATGACATTTCGAAGACACGAGTTGTAGATGATGGCAAGGGCAAGAAAAAACATGCTATGTTTATGCCAACACATCTTAAGGACCTAGATCTTGGTTCAGATAAAGAAAAAGTCAACCAAACAGATTCATTTCTTCAATCAACAAAACCTTTCCCGCTGTATGAAATAAATGGTTCCAATCCATCTGTACTTACGATGCCACCCCAGAGAGTACGACCTGGGAACACAACAGGCGATTCCCGCAGAGACCTATTAACAGAGCCTGTTCACGCTGCTCAAAGAGAGCTAAGCACCACTCACTACTCAGCGGCTGATAGCCAAAAACTCTTGAATAGCAGCCACATCCTGAGGCTCCATCCGGCTCCAGCCAAAGGTGCTGCAGCACAGGTGCCTAATCCAGATGACGGCGAAGACGGCCTGGTGTTTGAGGAAGCTGAGCCTGATGAAAAAACTGGCAAGCCCTTGGACGAAAAGAGGGCACGCTCTCGCAGCAGGAGAAGTTGGATTTGGAACCAGTTCTTTGTGATTGAAGAATACGCTGGACCCGAACCGGTGCTTATTGGGCGTGTAAGTAAACAAAGCATTTAATTTATCGTTCATGCTGGTTGAACTTTCCATAAATATTTTATAAATTTTTAAGAAGAGTTTCGATTACAAGTCCCTCTCACATAGAACATTTAAACTCAAACCTCTAGGTTTTATCTGACATGTGTTTTGCATAATCCAACCCTTCGTTTTTTAGTGTTTTGTTAGAAACTTGCAATTGGAATTGATTAACATTCCTTGGTGTAATGCTGTGCCTCGAAGGTAGCTGTAAAACCTTCAATGAATCAATGGTTAACTGAGGCGCAGCAAAATCCCAAGATTCCATCTGACCAAGGGGCTGGTCATGATCACTGCCAATCTGCCCCTGCCTTTGGGATTGACATATCCACAGGAATTTAATAGCTTTGGTCTCCCTCCTCTAACATTGATCGGCACCTCAAGGCAAGAACACACGAGCGTTCATTCACGTACCTGCTCGTCTGTTCAAGTCTCTGACGGTCGCAGCTGTCAGTAATGCTATTTTCATTGGGAATGATTTACACTTAGTCTAAGAGGATTGATCACAGCATTGTCAGCACAACAACTCGTGGACCACAATCAAATCACTCACCTGTGTAATTCCTTTCAGTTACTCACTGGTCACATGCACAATAAGTTTTCTGACTTAGGAATCCCACAACTGAGTACCAAAGATAAACGTATGACCTTGTGTGGTAGGTTTTCTAACCAAATAATGATCATGTCTGCTGTCGGCTGTTTTAAACTTTACAGTAGGAAATGGATGTAAGTGGCAACTGAATAGAATTGACAATCAAACCACCCAAATTCGTTTGAGAAGTACTTCTAAGATTCATTAAAAGGTCAGCACTAACAAAGCTTGCACAGACTACGTTAATATCAAGGCCACAGGTTAATTTCTTCAATTGCAGACTTAGGAATCCACGGCTCGCGAGCCAGTTTTGACTCTTTTATTGAGTACATCTTGCTCAGAGATCAAATTCAGCATATGCAAAACTTCCTTGTATCATTCAGATTTGAGTATGAACAAAGCTGATTTTGGGACATGCAAATCCTAAGCAATACTGAACTATTAATTGGTTTTATCCAGTATGCATAGGGCACAGTCTTAACTACAGTCTATAGTCATGGTATTACACCAACAAAACCGGTTTTGGCTGTACATCGCTAAGAAATCCTTTTTATGGAAGCACATTAAACAATATATGTTCAAGGTTGATACACTTTATGAAGAAGACCTGCAGAATAACTGCTGAACACCTGACAATACCAGCAAAGCACCCATTGCAATTTCATTGGAAGAGCGGTAGGGCTGGGCAGAGTAATGTTCACATGCCGCATGCGCTCCTTTCTCTCTCTTGCTGTCTGTGTCTAAGGTAAACAAGTCTGTATTATTCTTGTATGCAGTATTTTGTGATTTTTTTTACAAAATAACTTTGCTCTTACTTTGTTTTGAAACCATTATTTAGGACACATATGGCAGTCCAAATGAGCCTCAACCCTCTTAAGTAACTGCGGGAGGGAGACTAGTTTTAAGTAGTGTATTTTTATGGGACACGGTCTCTGGAATTATTAATATTTCATAAAATTTGTATACACATGTTGAACTAGCTTTTGTCGAGGAAGGGGGTTTGACGGTATTGTTGAATTTTGTCTTAAAATATATGGTGTGGCTATCTCCCCCAAACCAATTTGATGAAACTAATCAATTGAAAAAGAAGTGCAACATGTCACATGCGGCCCCAGATTCCAAATAGTTGCCCACCCATGGAGTAGAACATGGAATGAGTTCTAGTAGGTATGCAAATTAACAAATATATATATATATTTTTTTGGGACTTGTCATATTTTTGAGTAAGCACACAATTGGAGTGTTGGAACCCTCTCCGCTAGCTCCGCCACTAGAAACGAGATTCATACAGCAATTGTAACCTGTTTATTCACTCTTGATTTATTATAGTGAAATGCAATTCCAAATAATATGTATAATGGGGTGATGATTTACAGCTACCAAACACATGAAACGCCCTGATCTTGGGACTAAATCTGATTGTCCATGTTACTCATCTAGAAACTGTATCGGGTATGGCTCTAAGTTGAGATGGCTTTTTCCCATCTGAAATTTACGTTTAACCATGTCAAATAATTTGTATAGCTCTGTGTTGCAAGTTCTTAGTTATGTGGATTCAAGGTTTCTCTAAAGAACTAACCAATTTAATGAAGAAAGCTAATTATGCCATCATGTCTGAACTGAACAAAAAATAATGAGGATCAGCATAAATGTCAAAGTTTGCGTTCGTGGATCCTTTTTTTTTTTTAAAAAAAGATACGGTTTTAGTGCATTAAGATCGGTCTATGCCACTACTAGAAGGTGCAACACACCTTTATCAATAAACATAAACAAAGTACATTGTATTATTGCAGCACCGGTGCATTATTCACATTGTTTGCCAAACTCCAATGATTAGTCACCTGGGAACAGCAGATTCAGATTCCTACAATCATGATAGACAAATTTAGATAGATAAACAAATGACCTTAATAAACCATGGCTCCAATTTTAATAAAATATCAGATTGTGTGAAAATTGGGAGAAGTAAAGCAAATTGTTAGTGTAAAGTTGAGACCAGCCAAGTTTTTTAACCACTCTTAAATGTTATATTGAGGTACTTTTAAAGGTAGGTAAAATCAAATGGAATACCATTATGAAAAAGCTCAATAATTAACTACAATAGATTCCCAGGATAAAACATTATATTGTTCTGAAGTGGGGATTACAAAGTAAATTACATTTTTTTGAATGAATTCATGAGCCTGTTCTGTGAGCCTCAATTTTTTGAGAAAATTGAGATCTATTAAACTTTCAATGTCATAAGGTCCGGATCACTGGAGGGACCCTACAATTAGCCCGGATAAAAAAAGCAAGGGAGATAACAACACAGTAAAACGTTAGAAATTACAGCAGTTTCATATCCAAAGGACCTTTTCGCTGGCTGTAAAAAGGAGAAGGCACCAACCGACCGGCCGACCGACCAAGTTATTTCTGATAGAACTTGGCAAGCATGAATGAGGTCTCAGTTTTCCCTTTCCATATCTGTTCTAAGGGTTTCCCTTTTGATGAAAATTCCTATAAGGCCATATTTTCTGTACAACACTTTTAAATTATGTTGGGGGAAGAAATTCCAATAGAAATCTTTAAGAATATATTTGAGAGGTCCTTGAGACAATTTGCTACCCTTAACACTCAGATAGCCGTTTTGTTCACCAGACCTCATGATTCCTTGCTTCTTTTGTGGAATTCCAAGAGGGTTACTTTTTGTAAAAAACATGAACAAATGTGGATGTGAGTTTATATTGTCAAAACTGCAGGGATGTTTCCACATCTACATGTGAACACACTTTTTCCTAAGTTGTGGGAAACCCTCAATGGTGCAACCACTATAAAAACAGTTTAGAGTTCCCAGGGTGTAAAGCATCTGTCTGCTAAAAGGAGGCAACAACGCTGGACACAGACACATACGTGTAATGATTTGACATTTGGAGTACGACCAGATCGCTATTATTAGAGAATTCTGGCCAATGGGAATGTGTACGATTAGACCCGGTTGTATTAGACGTTGATGACACACAAGAGAGAATAATGCTCTTAGAAATCCTATTATGCTTATGATTTTTTTAATCTCCTGATCTGCATTGGTGTAGGCCAGCACCATAGGTAAGGAGATAAATGTGAACATTCTTCCTTGTTTTTACCCTTTTAGGGACCTGATTTTGTTTTAATGGAGATACGGTGAACATTAAAAAAGTCAACAATGCCGAATAGCTTTAAAGAATAGTTACACTGACTTGTCCCTTTTTAGTTTAGCGGAATGATGATGATACACAAGAACAATTATTGTGTATGCAGAGGATGTAATTCTATTTTTACGTGTGGGCCCTTTTTAAAATCTGCACTCAAACATTGTATAATGGCGTTATTGTGTGATCCCTAAAAATTCCGCCTAGATAAATCTCTAAAGCTGGAAATGGGAGCCAAGGATATAATCTACGATGTCAATAGAGGACAAATGCTCACTACTAAAACAAAAATGATCTAAGGGCTACCTTTCTGAAAGTGGTGACAGCAGTGAACATAAATTTTAAAGGGTGCTTCCTCCGCTTTCACTGTGTTTTAAAGAGCAATAAAAAATGTATGTTAAAACGAATTGAGCCAGCCACTCAGTCATAAGACGTTCGGCCAAGTGCCCTTTGATATGTCCTTCAATGGATCTAGAGTTTTTTTTTACCTCTGACATGTTGCTTCACCATAGTGACTCAAGTTCACAATATATGTACAAACATGCAATTTGTAATAAAGTCTGACTCAATATTCTCCATCCACACTGCTCACTGCTCTCAAAAACATACATGCACACTCATGCTAACACCCTGGTACATTCACGGACGAGACTGTGTTTCTTCACACCCTAGTGTCTCGCTGGACTATAATTGTGATTTTAATTGATACTGTCACACGGTTTGCAATGGAGTTTCAAGTGATTGCAGCAGATGCGGGGATATGGTAGGGGAGCAGAGTAAGACAGAGTCTTCCTTAGGGCAAAAGGTGTCTCAGCAAGTATGAGATTAAAAAGAGCACTGATTTCTGATCATCCTAAATTTGACACGCATTGGTCGCCTCACAGAATATTTCATTTAACGTTAATGAAAATGTAAACTTGATCCAACTGATGCTACAAACTACAGTTATCAAAAAAAAAAATCACAATTATTTTTTATCATACTGCTTGTATTCTTTAAGGGAGAATTGAATATTCTTTATTGTCATTGAGATGAATATGTTAAACATTGCATGCAAATAATTTGACATATAGAGCAAAGAAAAGCAGTGCAATAACATTTAGCAGCAACAAAAAATACCAGATAAGTCCTTAGATACATATTTTCTTGTTGCGGGCTGTGCATGTCACACCTAGGCCTGAATCAGTCCTATATTCAAAAAATATTTTATGGCTATAAAACATTCAAAGCTGCGACACATATAAAAAGCATTGATAATACCCTCATACAATTGCAATATGATTTTGGAATATATCTACATTCTACTCACCAAAACTAATTTTTCTTCATGCACAAAATCCACCCTTTCCTTTCTTAAGATTTCAATTACTCTGTTGTACAGGTTATTAGTGCGTTTCTGTTCCATCAAATAGTTTGCTATCGCCATTGAAGCCACTGCTAAAAGTCAAGCTGTCCTGTCGTATTTCGGGCATACCTTTTTATTCGCGTTAGGGCTGAAAATGTCTGTGTAACAAAAGCAGTGGACACGGGGATCTTTTTCCTCACCTTTCCGTTGCAACATTTCCATTGCCGCCCCTTTGCCAATAATAGTTTATGAAACCACTCACGTTTTCTTTGGCCTTTGGGAAGACCATGGCTTTGCCAACTCACAATCTGATAGGCTAAGCCAACAGCTTTATTGACACTGATGTTATGCCTTAGGGCCTGCAGAACTGATTGTGAAAGCCTCCGGATATATTTCTGACCCTGGCAACAAAATAACGGCTGAAATAGGATAGGTTTTATTCTTGTATATGAAGGCAGACATTTTAAAGCAGCGCAACCAGGGGAAAAGTGATAAAAAGAAGCACACATCCAATTTGGAATTATTAAGTATTTATGGACAAAAATACGATGAACATCAAATGGTATTCATTAGATGAGCAGTGAAGGCCATGCAAGCCATAACTGTTTACCACTCATATTTTCAGAGTTTTGCATGCTTGTTTTGGGTGGTTACTGTCAAGGTTAAAACTTGAGATTGTAGCAGAATGAAGAAAAGGACAAACAGATATTTCAGTTTTGATAGCCCCTTCCATCGTTGGCCAACCCTGTAATAAGCTAAAAGCTCTTATCTGTATTCTGGAACCACAGACAGAGCGTTGTAGTCCCCGTTAAAATATTGCCATTACCAAAATTTTTTAGCATGAAGAAGTTAGCATTTAGCCGTTAGCATCACTTTTTAGCAGGTACCCATTAGCATAACTCATCAACATGTTCTCATTATCACAATTTGTAAATATGAAGTGGTTAAAATATTGCCATTACCAAAAATTTTTAGCTTAAAGAAGTTCGCATTTAGCCGTGAGCATCACTTTTTAGTATGTACCCATTAGCAGAACTCATTAACATGAGTCCATTAGCATAATTTGTAAATATGAAGTTGTTACAATATAGCCATTACCAAAATTTTTGGGCATGAAGAAGTTAGCATTGCGGACAGTGTTTACAGCTTGCTTGCGCTAATACTTGGGCTGGCTGTGCCAGCCCAACTCGTCACTAACAGTTTTTACAGCTAGCATGAGTAAGCATAGCTTCAACCTCTCATCGCTAATGTCAAAGGGACATTTTCACTGTGTTACCATTGTCACTGTTCTATGCCTGTTGCAACTCTATGCACTTGCATAACATTATCAAAGCACTCAGGGGGGGGGGGGGGGGGGGGGGGTTAAGGGTTATTGTTCTATCTTCGTTATTCATTATCCATTATCCGTTATCGGTCAGTTCATAATACGCTACAAAGCCTAGGAGCCGGGACACTTACTCTCAGCCAAAATGCCAAGCTAAGGTCCTAGCCCTAAAGCCTTGCTGCGATCATTGCGAATGCACCGTTCCCGGAGGTACTGCAATACCGGGCCGATGCGTGGAGTGGACAGAGTAAGCTCTTATTCCATCTCCGGATTCAAGCTAAGGACCTAGCATCAAAGCCTTGCAAAAGGCCAAGCTAAGGACCTAGCAGTTTGGAAATGTGATGCAATCAAGTGAAAAAATCTGTCACACGGAGCTTAAGTGCAAGCTTGTATGTTCTCTGATGCTCCTTCTTACTAAAGACACAAGTCACCATGACAATGCAGTAAAAAGTACACTTCATACATAATTTAATACATGGGTGAGGCTAGTTGGGACCCCTACATTTTTGTTCAGCGGTCTTACTGATACAATTGGTATAAATAACTATTCGATATATATAATTCACATGCTGGGGCGGTAATGCACACCAGACTATCAGAACCACTCACTTTGGTAGCACTTTATAGGACTTTACAAGTGCAATGAATTCATGAGCCTGTTCTGTGGTTAAAGAGCGAACGAGAGCTTTGAAAATTGGGAGAAGTAAAGCAAATTGTTAGTGTAAAGTTGAGACCAGCCAAGTTTTTTAACCACTCTTAGATGTCATATTGAGGTACTTTTAAAGGTGGGTAAAATGAAATGGGATAGCATTACGAAAAAGCTCAATAATGAACTACAATAGATTCCCAGCATAAGGCATTATATTGTTCTGAAGTGGGGATTACTGAGTGAAATTACCTTACGGCAGGGATAGGGACCTATAGTAGTTATCTAATGCATTCCTGAAACCCTAAGATCCAAGATAAAACATTAAAATAACAAACCAGAATGTCTGTATGCCATGAGAGGATCGCTCGCGTTCTGAACATTTTGGGTGGCATTCCCTTTTATGGCAGAGTTATTCACCTACTCGTCGATTTTTTTTTTTGCAAAATATTGGGATGCCAGCAGAACCTGTTATGGCCTGAGAGTGAAAAATGTCTATCCATGAAAGCTACAGAGTCAGCAAAACCAAACACGCTGAGTTGGCCTTTTGGGCAGTTTTCACATCCAGGGCAACCTACCTGACATCCTGAAAAAAGATGGTGTTGGTTTTTAATTCTTCTAGGAGAGGGAACTGTTTTCCTGGGAAAAAAATGCTGAATCAGCAAAACCAAAAGTGCTGAGTCAATTTTTTTGGGGGGTCGGGCATTTTTAACTATATAGTGACCTACCTGGTTACCTTTAAAATAGTATTATACTGCCAAAACCTGTCCTGGCCTTAATAAGTAGAATGTATTTCAGGAAAAGCTGCTGAGTCAGCAAAACCAAAAATGCCAAGTCACCCTTATTTGGGCATTTTTCACATTAAGGTAACCTACCTGACTTCCTTTGAATAACTGTGGTCATACCTACACTCCATCCATCCATCCATTGTCTGCACCGCTTATCCTCAGTAGGGACCTGGGGTGTTGGAGCCCATCCCAGCCATCTTCGAGAAGTGGGCAGGGGACACCCTGAACTAGTTACCAGCCAGCCACTGGGCACAATGGAGTAGTGGTGGATGCAGAGGAGGTGAGGGTACAGCAGAATAAAATCAAAACATGTTTTAAAACTTCCACTCGCAGGGATCGACATGTTCTCAAAAAACTTTAATTGCTTTTATGCCTCTTTATTCTTAATAATAGTCGCAATCATAGATTGGTTACGGCCATATTTCTTAGCGAGCGTAACGAAACAGGTACCTCCTTATTTCTTCATAATTGCATGCTTTTTTGCTATGGTTATCATATATTTCATTCTTCATCTAGCATTACTACAAGCCTTGGGACCCACAATAAATTCAGTAGACATAATACAGTACTGTGTCGCCGACTCGCAAAGTCTGAACAGAATGAAAAGGCAATGTGGGAGGGAGTTTAGCCAACAACTCATTAGCATTTTTATAATGCCATACGAAACAAATAGAAGACATCTTAGATGGCGTTGACCAATAGCAGGCCAGCATCTTCTACGACATTGATCAATAGCAGACAGCACGCAACTGCACAGTAAAAACAAATATACGACAAAGTTTGAAGTTTTTGGGGACATTCAGTAATTCGGAGGCCAAAAACCATTTTGCATTTTATTGTAGAAATATCGTGGGGTGGAGAGGCCATATTCGGAGGTCTTCTGTAGATATGTATATATATATATATATATATATATATATATATATATATATATATATATATATATATATATATATATATATATATATATATATATATATATATATATATATATATCATCTCATCAGCTGCACAGCTTATCCTCAGTAGGGTCGCGGGGATGCTGGAGCCCATCCCAGCAATCATCGGGCAGTGGGCAGGGGCCACCCTGAACTGGTTGCCAGCCAATCGCAGGGCACAAGAGGACAGTCAACTCACTCGCTCAGTCACACCTAGGGACAATTTGGACCGGCCAATTCACCTGAAATGCATGTCTTTGGGATGTGGGAGGAAACCGGAGTGCCCGGAGGAAACCCACGCAAGCACGGGGAGAACATACAAACTCCGCACAGTAAGGCCGATAGCTGGATTTGAACCCAGCAGGAGGTTCTCACGACCTCAGAACTGTGCCGCACACGCGCTAACCACTGCGCAGCCGTGCTGCACTATATATATATATATATATATATATATATATATATATATATATATATATATATATATATATATATATATATATATATACACAGTATGACCATTTGGATGATATAGGGAGAAAGTTTTGTGGTCAGATGAGACCAAAATAGAACCTTTTTGTCATAATTCCACTAAGCTTGCTTGGAGGAAGAAGAATGAATGGTACAATCCGAAGAACACTATCCCTACTGTGAAGCGTGGAGGTGGTAGCCTCATGCTTTGCGAGTGTTTTTCAGCACATGAGCCAGCTGACAAAATATCAATCCAAGTGCCATGCTTAAACTAGTAGACATAATTGAATCCCTTGGGTTGACTTTCAGTTAAACGACCATGAATATCAATATTCAAACATTATTATGTGTTGGAAGGACCTGCTGTGTTGTATCTCAAGAGTAAATCCAAACTGAACCTTTGAATTTTATTTTGTAGTTTCTTGACCTAAATAGAAGGCTAACCCTTGATACAGAAATATGCTACCGCTTACCAGCAATGGTTTCACAGCATATCCAAGAGGGTTTTTTTTTTTACTTTTTTGTCAACACATATGAAAGTAATTCTTCTGTTGTACTAAGACATCGCTATAAAGTTTCTGTCTCTCTAAAAAACACCCCCCCCACACACACACACACGCACACACTTGTTTGTCAATTCCACAGGCTGTTCTACACTATGCTGAGTGTTATTATGTCTTGAGGCTGTCTTTGTTGATGAGTATGGCTGGATAAAAAAAATTGATAATAGAAAACTGTTCTCAAGTTTTGCTCAGTCAAGTCAAGTCAAGTCATTTTTATTTGTATAGCCCTAAATCACGAAGCGTCTCAAGGGGCTTCACAGATTATTACACTATATTAAACAGACTATTTTTCAGCCGACGAGAAGAGTAGGTTATTCATATGCTAAGAAGTAGAATTGAGTTTTAAGCTTAGATTCAAACATTTCCACTGAGGTTGCAGATCGGATCTCAGGGGGAAGAGCATTCCACAGCACCGGTGCCCGGATGGAGAACGCTCTCGAACCAGCAGAACACTTCTTTGCTCTTGGGATCACCAGAAGACCGGCACTCTCAGATCGTAGGCTTCGGACCGGGACATAGGGGCAAATCAGATCTGAAAGATAAGAGGGAGCAAGTCCATGTATGATTTTGTATTATACTAAGGGAACCTTGAAATCACATCTAAGGCTAACTGGGAGCCAATGCAGGTTAGCCAAAATTGGTGTTATGTGATCGTACTTTTTTGTCCTAGTTAAAAGCCTCGCTGCGGCATTTTGTACCAGCTGAAGAGACTTGATTCTAGACTTCGGGAGACCAGAGAGTAGTGCATTACAGTAATCGAGACGGGAGGTAACAAACGCATGAATTATAATTTCCGCATCCAACTGAGACAGTATTGAACGGATTTTAGCAATGTTACGAAGATGGAAGAAAGCGGTTCTAGTAATTTCCTTTACATGCATTTCAAAGGATAGATCAGGGTCAAATATGACACCTAAATTTTTAACTGAGTCACTCTGTGTGATGTGACATTTGTCAATGTCCACAGCAGTTTTTGAGAATAAGTCACTGCATTTAGATGGACCAATGACTAACATTTCGGTTTTTCAGAGTTAAGACGCAAGAAATTGAGTGACATCCACTCTTTTATCTCAATGAGGCAGGCCTCCAAATTTCCACAGTTTAGTGTGGGAGATTCCTCCAACGGAAGATATAGTTGAGTGTCGTCTGCATAGCAGTGGAAGCTGATATTGTACTTGCGAATAATATCACCTAATGGAAGCATGTAAATGCTGAAAAGAAGGGGGCCAAGCACTGAACCCTGCGGAACACCACAAGTAACATTAAAGGGCTCAGATGTCATTTCACCATATTTAACACAGTGCGTCCTATCTGAGAGGTAGGATCTGAACCACGAGAGGACGGTTCCTGAGAGACCAATCAATTTTTCCAAACGTTCTAGTAGGAAATTGTGGTGCACTGTGTCAAAAGCAGCACTAAGATCCAGCAGCAGCAAAAGTGATGAAGCGCCAGAATCCATTGCCAGTAGGAGATCATTTGTTACCTTGATCAGAGCTGTCTCAGTAGAGTGGTTAGCCCTGAAGCCTGATTGCATAAATTTAAAAAGGTTATTCTCGGATATGAAATCATTCAGCTGCTGTGCCACTACTTTTTCAAGTACTTTAGAAAGGAAAGGTAGGTTTGACACAGGTCTATAATTACTTAAGATTTCTGGATCAAGGTTGGGTCGTTTCAGTGTGGGTTTAATAACGGCGGACTTAAAAGCTGCTGGAACTACACCTGAGGAGAGTGATATGTTTATAATATTTAGAACTGAAGGTCCAAGGACGCCAAAACGACTTTTAATAAGTGAACCTGGGAGCGGGTCGAACTGGCAAGTTGTCGGTTTGGCCGCATTCACCACCTGTTTGAGATCATCAAGTGACAGTTCACTAAAACTGGACAATTTCCCTGGACAGCCACCCTGTCGTGCATCTGTAGATTTCAGCCCTTTAATATGTGTGGTATTAATAAGGTCTTTAGCAATTTCTTCCTGTATGCATTGAATCTTCTTAGTAAAGAAGACCATTAAGTCATGAGCAGAGTGCGTCGAACTATCTGCGATAGTCTGTTGCCTTGTAAGCGATGCTACAGTCTCAAAAAGGACTTTGGGATTGTTCTTTTGAGACGCAATCACCTTCGAAAGGTAGGCCGATTTTGCAGAGGCAAGGGCCGCTTTATACTTTAACAAGCTGTCACACCAGGTTTGATGGAAAACCTCAAGCTTGGTAGCGCGCCATTTTCTTTCCAATTTCCTGCATTCTTGTTTAAGGGTTCTAGTTTCATCAGTAAACCAAGGCGTGCGTCTTTTAGGACGTGATTTTTGCTTTTTGGGCGCTATTGAATCCAGTACACTAGTCAGGGTAGTATTGAACTAATTCATAAGTGAGTCAATCGAGCCATTGCATGAAGGAAAGGACACAACTGCTCCAGGAAGGAGTTCAAAGAGCTTATTGCATCCGCTAAATCCTTCAGCTTTTTTAACGCTACATTTAGCTAGCACCTCAAATGTAACTAAATAATGATCCAAGATAATGGTGGTACACGGTAACACCATAATGTTTGAGGTTAAAACTCCTCGAGTCAGAACCTAGTCTAGCGTTTTTCCATCTTTATGGGTTGGCAAATCAACCAGTTGATTAAAACCAAATGCATCAATTAGAGACCTAAACGCAATAGTAAGTGAACTGAGTGGGGAGTTCATAGGAATGTTAAAGTCCCCCATAATTATAATTTTGTCTGCATAGGTTACTAGTTCAGACAAAAGTTCAGCAAATTTGTCCAAGAAAGTTGTGTATGGCCCAGGTGCGCGACAGATAGTTATTACATAAATTGACAATAGAGAGGACCGCATCACAAGAGCCTCAAACGCCTTGTAATTATTAGAGGTACGAGGATTAAATTTGAGCGTTTTTTCAGAAATGAGCGCGACACCGCCACCCTTTTTCAACGTGCGTGCTACATGGCTACTCACGTAGTCAGGGGGTGAGTTTCACAAAGACCAATACAGTTAAGTTTATAATCATGAATAATGTTATCAACAAGTAAAGCTTTAGGAGCAAGCGATCTAATATTTAAAAGACCAAATTTTAGCTTCAACGTGAGACTGACATTTTTATTTGTGATTTTTGATCAGGCTACATACAGACAGACTCAGAATTACAAGTCAAGTCAAGTCAAGTCACATTAATTTATACAGTCCTTAATCACAAAAACGTCTCAAAGGACTGAACAGGATTACAATTACACAATTGCACAATTACCTGATCTTAAACCAGCATGCGGGCAAGGAACAACTCAAAAACCTCAGTGTGAGGAAAAAAGATAAACCTTGAGAAAGGACCTCACATGTGGTAATCCCCCTTCCAGGATTGACCAGGGTGAATCACAATTAGAATTACTGTACACAGAATAGTAAACACCAGGTAAGATGTTGAAAATGTCCGGAAAGTGCATGACAGCACTGACGCCCCCAGCCTGTAAATTAGTCCAGAAAGTCTATGAGGGCCATGACGCAGCTTCCCATCTCTGCCAGCTGGTAAATGCAGGGGTTGACATGCTTCAGGTCAGATGGTGGTCCGCTGACTCATCTCAAATCGTCCTTCTCCTTCGTATAAGGCTGTCGGAAAAAGACAGGACAATACAGAATATGAGGTGGGCATCAATCATAAGCTTTGGAATAGAAGTGTGTCTTAAGCCTCGATTTAAAAACTTCCGTTGAGGTTGCAGAAAAGTAAATTACCAGAAATCAACATAACACGAACACAGGGCCCCACATTCTACAAACAAGCCACCACAGTTAGGAACACCACTACCAACACAACCTACATGATTAAACAAACACTCACACCCAATACAGAAAACTGTGTATATGTCATAAAGTGTAAACACTGTGACATTAAATATATAGGAGAGACAGGAAATTCAATCAGATGTAGATTAGCACAACACATTTATAACATCAAAAACAACAGGGAAACAGACACACACTTAGTAGCCCACTTCCTCCACCATGGACTACAGGCACTAGAAATATGGGGCCTACAAACAAACAGCAATTGGACGCAAGAAGAAAGACGCAAGGCAGAAAAACACTGGATAATAAAATTGAACACTCTCTTTCCAAATGGACTAAACAAATGCATGTAAAACAAGAAAGGCTCCAGTATCCTGAATGGCCAGTGCAAACCTTCCTTTCACAAGGGCCTCAGATTTAGGGGAACTTGGGAAAGAAAGATTGTTCCCTAACCTTAACCCTAACCCTAACCCTAACCCTAGCCACAGCCACAGCCACAGCCACAGCCACAACCACAACCACAACCACAACCACAACCACAACCACAACCACAACCACAACCACAACCACAACCACAACCACAACCACAACCACAACCACAACCACAACCACAACTACAACTACAACTACAACCACAACCACAACCACAACTACAACCAAAACCACATTAAGGAATCATGACCAATCACTTATATTACCAACAAATGGTCACCTGTGTTCCAAATCACAACAATGCAAATGGAGATTTTTCAGATTTGCACATCTGTCAAATTTACCAACTCCCTTTTTACACTAATCAACATATGGTGCTGCAAGTACAAGGAAACCTTATTGTCGCATGCAATATACAGTAAATGATGAACAAGACAAGGTGTGATATTAGACGATTAGATGTAGCTGTATTGTGTAGTGAATCAGAAAAGGGTGCTAAAAAAGCACAAAGAAGAATACAAACTACGGAAACTTGTGACCAAACTGCATCATTTTATTTCTATTTACTGGTCCAGCCGTTTCTGACTTCCTCAGCATATGGCATAAGGTTAAATAAATGAACTCAAATGAAAGTTCTTTATTGTAATAATTCAATAGTATAATTGGAGGGGGCAGCACTGCAGCGCACTGGTTAGTGCATGCGCGGCACAGTTCTGAGGTCATGAGATCGAATCTCCTGTGTGGAGTTTGCATGTTCTGCCCGTGCATGTTAGGCTAATTGGCCGGTCCAAATTGTCCCTAAGTGTGAATGAGCGAATGAGTTGTCTGTCCCTGTGTGCAATGCGACTGGCTGGCAACCAGTTCAGGGTGTCCCCTGCCCACTGCCCGAAGATAGCTGGGATGGGCTCCAGCTCCCCTGCGACCCGACTGAGGATAAGCGGTCCAGATAATGAATGGATGCATAATCGGAGGGTCTCGATTTCAGTGCAAGGAAAATATGTCTTATCAATATATTTTCTATTATATATTTATACTTCAATGTTTCCTCATTTAAGGGCCCACACTGCTAGGGTTGGTTCAATGGCTGAAATCCTGAGGCTATCTGCTGCCATCCCTATCAGTGTGGATAATCCTCCCTCAGATCCCTTTTCTCACGTGGTTAGTCTGTGCCCTGTCCTTATCATAGTTCATATCTATTACAATTTATTTTTGTTTGAATTCTATTGGAACCATTGTGAGTTTCTGTATTATGAGTTTCGGGTTGTTAGGCCGGAAAAAGGAGGGGATTTCATTGTCTTATTGTACACTGAATCTGTCTATTGACATTTTGAATGGCAAATTATTTTTTCCTGAAAAGTGTATTTCAAATTAATTTGATTTGATTTGAAGTAAAGCAAATAAAAAGATAAAAATAGTGCAACCATAAATCAATGATATGTAATAAATATATGCATATTCACAGTGACAATAGTACTGTACGATGTCCTTATGGACGCTGTAGATGGGACGTCTAGGTGGTAAAAGCTCTTGGAATAAAAATATCAGAAAGTCTACATACACACACAACTGTGATTCAAATCAACTCATTGAGTGAAAAACCTCTTCTGTCCCTCAGGTTGGAACACAGCGAATCTTTGACAGCAATTACCTAGTGATAATAAAGTGTTTGGTGCTGGGTTGAATAGTTATAATAACTTGAGGCAGATGGGAGAAGCATTACCGCAAAATGAAAAGGGGTTAATATGTGCAAAAGAGAAGACAATTTGTGAGAGAACAGAAAGAGGTTAAATATGGTACAGCACACATAATGGTACGTTGCACAGGTTGAGGGGAGAAATCCAATGGGCAAGGCCACAAGGGGTTAATTGCTGACAATCTGCAGCGAAAACGGTGAAATATCACTCACACTGTCTGCAAAAGCCAAAAGCAAGAAGAGATTGTGAAAGCGTTCCTCAAAAAGCTATACTGTAAATCGGGGCTATCGGATCAGGGATTGAGAGTGATAGAATAGAGGAAATCATGTGCCTGATGGAGGTGATGACTAGAGCATTGAAACACTCCCCTTATACAAGCATATTTACTGCCCTGATTCAGAATTGTCACATTCAGGGAAAATCATGGCTCTCTTGTATACTCACCCTGTGAGTTGGAGAGTCAAAGGTCAGACATAAAGACAAACAAAAACAGCAAGAGAAAACACAATCTCGTTTTGGTTTCCTTCCCTCTGAGCAACCTTGACAGCATGCCGTGCACAATGAAGGGACGGTTGCTTTGTTTCCATATTTGTGAACCGGAAAAAAAATACAGTTGTACGTTTTTAAAGGAACACCTCTACACAAGAGATCTGTGATACAAGAGAATTTTGATGTTCAACAAAAATCTTGCTCACTTTATAAAGTAAAATCCAGTGCATTAACAGTTCCAGAGACCAGATTCGTCCAGTTCGCGCATGCTTCTGCCACCATCAGGCACCTGATTCTGCACCCTTGGGTATACTTGTAGAGTACCTGAATTCCACAGCAAATTTGTTTTGAACACATCTCTTTAATCACATTTTGTAGTATCTTAGTTTTGTCATATTTTTTGTGACTTTAGCCATTAAGTAAGGGAAAAGGTCTGTAAAAAAGGTGAATATTGACGATTGAAACAAAGCATATAATTATAGATAAACACAACCGCAGTGTTCGTGTGAGTGACCAAGCCAAGGAGTGTAATCGGAAAGCTCGGAGCGCTGATTGCAAGGTCGCGGAATAATTTACGCAGCGCTTCGCTGCAATATGTTCCGAACATTTGTGTTGCAAACAAAAAGAAAAAACAGCGATGAGGAGAAATAACCAGAGAAAGGTGTTTCTCAAGGAGATTACTGAATTGCTCGATAAGTGGTAGGGTTAGGGTTAAAGTAAGAGGTTTTTGCTCCTTTTATTTTAAAAAAAGGCAACTGGTCATGGGACACCTCCCTGTAATGCCCCTTTACTTACCTTATTAACTTACTTTTACTTACTTTATTTTCTTTTATGTATTCCTTGATTTATTATTCAATCCATGCAATCATTTAAATGTATTTACCTGATGCATTTCCCTAACATTTTGATGGGGAGACAGAATCAAACCCTTTGTCTTTTCAAAAGACCTGTAGAAAGCGATATCATTGGGACTCCAGCTAAAAGGGCAACAGAAAGTGATGAATGAAACCTGACAAAGACATAAAAAATGCTGTAAAAATCATTTTTGCCGTTCTGTGTATTCCGTTACTCCCCAAGCCTGCACAAAATTTTGTAATTTTATTCATATTTAGTTTATTTTGTCTTTTATTAGCATATTTGGTATTGGAGTAATCCAAAAGTAATTGAAAGTAATCAAGTTAAAGTAAACCTACCGAACCCTGCTCTTCATACCCTTCGCGCTTTTCTCTTTTCTCTCCTTCTGTCTTATCTTTTGTTTCTCATGCTCTCTCCCTCTCTCTCTCTTTCTTTCTTTGTCCAGCCTTCTCTCCTTTTCCCTCCCTCTTTCTCTTATTTCTTTATCTCTTTTTCTTTCTCTTCAATCTACTAGTCCGGCCCCCGACAGAATTTTGTCCTATCGTGTGGCCCCCGAATTAAAATGAGTTTGACACCCCTGCTTTAACATAAGTGTTCAGTAATGCCCTCTCCCTGCCCCCACTTCCTACCCTCGCACATTTGCAACACTCAAAAACAACTTTGTTATGGTAACTCCATCTTAATAAACTCACATTTTATTTCTATTGATTTTATTATCGTCTTTGTTGTGTTCAGATACCATTTCAATGTGTGCGTAGTGACCAGGAAGATGTATTCATATGATTTGGGTTCACTGAATGCTTTTTGGGACGTCAGAAATGCGGTTTTAAATTTTTTCATTTTGAGAAAGTGCGCTCGTTACAATAGCAGTTTGAGCTATGAGCACAATCCTGGAACGAATTAAGCTCATATGTAGAGGTATCACTGTATATATTTATATTTTAATTTGAATTTAGAAGAAATATTGATTGACACATGGTTTCGCTCTTCCTGTTATAAATGTATCTCTTTTAGGTAAGAGGGCTATCAAAACTCTCATGTTAAAGCAATTGGTTCCGTATTCTTTCCCAAAGGCACATGTTTATAAGCTTTGACTGTCCCGGGAGTCAGAAAGTTAGTCATTTTTCATGGTGTACTTGAGCACAAAGTGTAAAATTATCTGAATTTCTGAGTTACAAAGGTCAAATCTGTGACTAGGCCAAATTTAGCATTTTATGAAGTATTGTAGAAGGGATGCTAACCTTATAGTGCCTGCCTGTCTAATGTCCAATGAATGGAAATCCAATTTTTCAGTTGAAACTGGGATGCGTTGATTGAAATGTCCTCAAAAGGTTAAAAATATAGTTGAACATATTTTCTCAAGTACTGTATGTGTTAAAGATGCCTTACTGAGTTCAAAGAGCCTTTATATGTTTTTACCACAGTGCCTCTTTGCTTCTGTCTTACTTTTATCAACACTGTTCCGGGAAACAAATGGGGGACGTGGGGGGATGACTTTATGCCCGTCATCACAGTTTTTTGTTATAGTCGGATGAAAATGGTAAAATTAATGAAATCCCTATTTCTAATACAGAGTTCATTTGAGCTTGTAAGAAACATGTACTAACTGAGGCAATGATCATGACTTATCCAGGAAATGGTGGCAGAGAGTTACACTACCATACAGCACTTTTCAATGGATCAGTGTTTTTCAACAAGTGTCCTGGGGCACACTACAGTGCTGTGAAAACAGACCAATTTCAGTTTTGACACATTCCACAGTACACAAAAAACACAAAAAAATAAAGCAAATACAAAATAAATTAATGACAAATTGCATAAATACATATAATTTGAATTTGTCATATATTTAGATATTACATGATTTACTTCTTTGTTCATTTATTTAGATGGCATATATTTGTTGGTATTTATTTTTACATTTATTTCTACACATGGCAGGAATGGTCCTCCGTACTCCTCACTACTTTTACACGATCCAGATGATATCAAACACTTTACGATACGACACCACGTCAATTATTCATAATCATTTTTTCATTAAAACCAACAAGCAAAGCAAATGCGTTGTTCTGGCCGAGCCATTTACTCCCCCGTGCTGACACGAGCCGACTGTTGTCATCTGCTTCATTCATGCTTCACAATCACTGGCTCTCTTTTCAGCCGTCTCACTTGTAACTTCCAATCACATTCATAAAGATGTGGGAAGCAGCCATAGTCAGCTGGCACCTTTTATTATTTCTGAAGCCCATCCTGAGCTCTCCCTGTACTGCCACAGCAATTACAGTAGAAATTTTACACCAAGATGTATTATGTACTCAACGTTCGTCCTTGGGTGGAAAAGGCTTCCCGCCAGAAAGCAATTATTTTGCTTTAAATGCAGTCTGTGTCTTTCAAGTAAATAAGAGCCTTAGAGCAGAAATTAAGCAATGTTGTTGCCCTGGATCGGAGCCTGTCATGGTGTCAGGGGTATGCTCTTCTGTGTGGTGGACTGGTGAACCACCACCTGGCTAAGCAGCAGTGGGACTGTAATAGAGAATTTGTCACAGGTACATAAACAGGGCAAGGTCATGTAGAGGTGCAGTTTATTTATTTATTTATTTTTTCGCCAGAACCAGTGACCGGTAGTGAAGTTCCTCTCTGACAAGGCAGTCAGATTTACCCCAAAATCATTTGATTTGGTTGAGCAAAGAGCAACATATAAACTGTAGCACGGAAAACGAAAACAGTATCTTGCTGTAACTTATAAATCCAGTCTATATACTTGTCCTTTTGAAAAAAAAAAACATCAATAGATAGGTAATCCATTCCAACAAGAAAAAAATTATTGACTTTGACTTAGACTTGCTGTTAGCCGGTGCCCATGCCATCCTACCTTCGGGCAGTTGGCAGGAGAAACCCATAGGAAACCCATGCAAACACGGGGAGCACATGAAAACTCCACACAGGAAGGTTTGAACCCATGACCTCAGAACTATGCCGCACACGCACTAACCTCTGCGCTGCCGTGCTGCCTTCCTTTATAAATATTGTTCATGCAATTACTGGATGGCTTGACTTGCCATTAGTTTGCTAACACTATCGATAATTGTATTGCCTCCTCAGACTGGATGTCACTGACGGGGTCCTATTCAAAATAAATGCATTTTTGAGTGTTTTCGGGTAAGAGATATGATCGAAGCAAATTCCCACTTACGTTTAGTTGGAAGCAAGGTCCCAAGTAATCTTCCAACATCAAAAAATATAATTATCTCTCCCCTTTTCGTGGTGTACAAACGCCAATTCCAACGAATCTGAGAGATGATAATCTATCACATGTGAGGATTTTCTAACTCCTCATTTGAGTACACTACAAAGGATGATATGTTTAATTTTCAAGTAGAGAAAAGTAGAGAAAAGTAAAAAAAACATAAAAAAACCGCAGAGGTGTTTATTAGAGATTTATTGAAAACCTGTTCGGAAAGGATGATACAAGGTCCATAATGGTTTAAGTTATTTTTCATTTTTATTGGAAATGGAAATCGTTCTGCTCTCCTTGTGTGTTAGTACACAATCAACCAATACTGGCTACCATATCAGTCTTTTGACTTGAACAATAATATGACTTTGGTCACTGGCCTGAAAAATGTCCTCGCAGGTCCACCCTTGCCCCTTTTGACCTCGATCTTGCGAACATTAGGGGTGGCTGAGACTGGTAATTTTAGTTTCAATCTTCTCCAAATACATGCATGGTAGTTTTGATCGACACCAATCCGATACAGATACCATACGCCTCAAAACGTCATGATCATTGAATAATTGAACCCTCCCCATTGAGTTATTTTTTATGTAAGATAAACACCGCACAAAGATTTTAGGCAAAAATATATATATATATTTTTTTATTTAGAAAAATGTTCAGAAAAATAGCTAACATTCAAACTTTAACAGTATAAAAAAATGAACAGATCTTTTTCAGTTACAACTACATCAAAAACAAAAGCCAAGACAGCCAAATAAAATGTAACAAAAATGCATATATAACAATGTCGACATGTCATTACACCTTACATTCCACATTTTAAAAAATAAAGTCAGTAAGTATAAATGGTTTAAACAATATTATTTAAAACATTTAACAGTGTTCTTGAATAAAGTACTCCTTTTACATTAACTGTAAAAGAGCAATTCAAGAGAGTCAAACTAAAAAATCAGCACTGAAACGAACAAGCCCTTTTGCTGAAATCAGATTTACAGGATTTTGTTCAGTATCAATAACATCTTTACATTTTTAGTTGCAGCTTATTGCTCTCTGTAAGGTAAACTTTTTTCATGAATTTATGTAAATTAACCACAGTAACAAACCACGTCACCCCACAAATGTCCAAAGGCCTTGTGCTTTATTCTTATTGAAAAAAAGTCCACACCACACTGCACTTCCCGTTTATCTCTGTCATATGTAGCTTGTGATAAGAGCGTCCACGTAGATTTGTCTCTTTCTTCCGCCTGACAGGCAAGATGCAGCATCTGGTCAAGTTGGGAGGGGTGCTAAAAGTGTGCCTGTCAGGCAGTCAAACAGGCATAAACTTAGAGAGTGGCTGAGGGCGCTGGGTGAGAGAGAGGACTGTGTAATCTACATATAGAAGTGGCGCTTTAAGGAAATATGTGGATGGGTAAACTATCAAACCTAGGACAATAAAATCGACCTTATCCAAGTACTTGCTTAGTATCGATAACATCAATATTTGGATCAATTAGCCCATGCTTAGTAAACCTTACCATTGTTTTTTTCTCATTTAACTAAAAAAATCCAAATCCAGTCCAAATTCAAATTCAGCTACCAGCCCTCCTGTGTAGAGTTTGCATGTTCTCCCCGTGCTTGCGTGGGTTTACTCCGGTTACCTCCCACATTCCCAAAACATGCATATCAGGTAAATTAGTTAATAATTAGTTAATATGTTAGTAAACTAGTTAATTAGTTAATTTTTGTCTTTGTGTGCCCTGTGACTGGCTGGCAAACAGTTTAGGATGTCCACTGCACAAAAATAGCTGGGATCCGGCACCCCCACAACCCGAGTGAGGATAAGCTGTGCAGACAATGGATGGATTGATATATTAGGAATACCATTGATACAATCAGTATGTAACGTATTACTATGCTGAGTGTCTGCAAATGAGAAATGAGGCAGACAATTTTCTTGCCTCAAGTGCAACCGATGATTCTTATTTGGCGCATATCTCAGCCACAAACAATAGAATTAGTGACAGTATTAGCAATCTAATATAAAGGGGAGCCATCTTGTTTATGGAGTTTTTTCATACGGAAAAACTATTATTTCTTTTATTCAAAAGGAGCAACTCATTGAGTCAACTTTTAAATCAAGACAATAAAAGTTAGTTTATTTGGTTTTGTTTAAAAGTTGCTTTCTGTAGATCCGTTTGCCTCACCAGATACGAACCTTACTGCAAGTCACTGGTGTAATTGCTTACAATCATTGTTCACTGTTCAGATGTGTCCCAAGGTACCCCAGTTGTTAATTAGCGATGTTTTAGAAGAAAAATGTGACAATAATGAAATGAATAAAAATATTATCAGTGACAGAAATGTGAAACCCGTGACTAATAACAACACTTGCTGCGGGGTCTCCCAATTGAAAAGCATTGTCACGCTTTCAAATCTACAGCATGCAAGCGCTTGCCCTTTCAAAGCACGGCACTGAGTTAAACATCCTTTAGCCTTTTGCTAGCTTGATTCCCTTGGCTAAAAATATGATGTTTAGTGCTTTTCACAAGAGCATTTACTAGAGTAATAAAGTGCAGACAATCAACCTGGGAAGTAACCGAATGCAACCCTACTCCCTCGCCAATCAGCTGATTATGATAATGAAAAGTAGAATTAGCATTTTCCAAGTCTAAAAGTATCATTCTGGTTAGAATAATGTATTGTATTTGAAAAATCCTATGGTGCCATCTGAGAAATGGAATCATGCACAATAATAAATGTTTATGGATGTGTGTGTGTGCAAATCCAGCTCCTGGCCTTCCTGTGTGGAGTTAGCATTTTCTCCCCGTGCTTGCGTGGGTTTCCTCGGCGCACTCCGTTTTCCTCACACACTCCAAAGACATGTATGGCAGGTTAATTGGCCAGTCCAAATTGTCCCTAGTTGTGAATGAGCGAGTGAGGTATCTCTTTGTGCCCTGCGACTGGCTGGCAACCAGTTCAGGGTGTCCCCTGACCACTGTCAGAAGATAGCTGGAATGGGCTCCAGCACCCCCTACTGAGGATAACCGGTGCAGATAATGGATGGATGGATGGATGGATGGATGTGTGTGTGTGTGTGTGTGTGTGTGTGTGTGTGTGTGTGTGTGGGCGTGTGTGTGTGTGTGCGTGTGTGTGTGCGCGCGTGTGTGTGTGTGTGTGTGTGTGCGTGTGTGTGTGTGTGTGTGTGTGTGTGTGTGTGTGTGTGTGTGTGTGTGTGCGGATCTCCGACAAGACTATTAGCACAAAGCCTAATGGGGGTGGAGCCAATTAGGGATTCTGAAAACGTGCCAGTAACAACATCCACACAACAAAATCATTTGAAATTAATTGTTGACTAGCGTTTAGTCCGACTGCCTATAAACTTTAAAATTTAGAAGACACCTAAAATAAGGCCAGAAAACATCAATTGATTTTGATCTTGCAAAAAGACCGAAAGAAGCACTTCTACATAAGACAAATTCCATCCCATTCCAATGCTTTCCCTCCCCTGAGCCCCCTGTTTTTATTAAATCTTCAAGGTGACAGATCAGCCCTAAAGAGTGTGGAAATCAGAAAACAGCAAAACGTTAGCTGATAACGACAATGAAGCAATCGTCAAAACAATTTACAACTGTCATCCCATGAAATATAATAATAATATATAAATTCAGTGTTTTATCAAAATAATTGCTAAATATTCCAAAAATTGAATACCCACGTGGTTATTAAAGGGATAACAGTGCTTCCAAATACTATGAATATACCGTAGTTGACAATGCGAAATCTGCATTTACTATGTAAACTAAGAAAAATAATAAGTAATGTTCATTTTATTTATCTAGCTAATGCTCTTGGTTTAAATACAAAGGCTAGTTCCATACAATACATAGGGGCGGCAGTAGCTCAGGAGGTAGAGCGCTCGTCTTGGGATCAAGGGATCCCAGTTCGAATCCCGGCTTGTCCGTGTTACATGTCGAAGTGTCCTTGGGCAAGACACTGAACCCCTAATACTCTCAATAAGCAGGTTAGCGTCTTACATGGCTGCAATACAAGGCCACTATTGGGAAATGTGAAGCACACTGTAAAGCGCTTTGGGAAGTAATTTACTTGAAAAGCGCTATATAAATGCAGATCATTTCACAGATCCCATACATAATTTTTCATGAGGCTGTTTTAAAGCAGTTTTAGGGGGTCTGCTTCAATGCAAGTATAATGGTAATTTTAGATAGTAACAAGCTGCTTTAGGGTGTCAGTAATCTGGGGGGTAGCGTAACTATTTTTTAAATTGAGT
Source organism: Urocampus carinirostris (assembly GCF_059441175.1). Classification (NCBI taxonomy): domain Eukaryota; kingdom Metazoa; phylum Chordata; class Actinopteri; order Syngnathiformes; family Syngnathidae; genus Urocampus; species Urocampus carinirostris. Next base: position 6,485,013 of record NC_142349.1, on the reverse strand, counting down.
AACGAATAACTTACCAATTCCTTTCTTTTTTCAGTAACACAGTCAACAATGATCATAAGACTGAAACTCGTTTGCAAAACCTTTCATTTCAACGTTTTTCATGCATCTTAACCATGTAGCATTTCTTTGCAAAACAGATGCCGAAAGATCAAATACATAGTCTACTCCATAAGAATTTTGCAGTGAAAAAGAGAAAAAAAATCAAGTCCCGCCTCCACAGCCACTGCGAAGGTGCGGAAAAACATAATCTGACAGAATTTCAAAGTATTCGCTGTTCTAAGGTGATTCGAAAAGTGCTTCCCTAAAGCTGTCGTCTCCCTCTACATAGCAGTTTGAGAGTGCAGGGGGCGGAGTATTTTCTTATTATATACATATTGGCGTGGCCGTACTGCGCATGAGAACGAAAGAATTGAAATGCAAATCGATGTTCTTGTGTCACGCTTGTGCGAGGGACTAATTGCAAATGATTCATGGCTGGTTTTACCTGCTTTTCCTCCCATTATTTTGTTTACTTTTACAGGGACAGATGGCTTGTTAGTTATCGAAACGAGTTGGAAAACTTGAATGAAGTTTTGCAGTTACATTTAATGTTATCAAGAAGACCTTGAGTCCAATTACCGACAGGGCTGTATATATTTCTGTTCCGATATGTATATTTCCTCTCAGGTTGTTTTTGTTCAAACGATGTAAATTTCTGGAAAATGTTGGATGAATACAAAACAATGTTTGTGTAATGGAATACAAACACCCATATTTGTTATATCATGTTCATTAGTGCTATTATACTGTAGTTCTTGTGGCGGTAAAACCACAAAGCTGCTACTCATACTTGGTGAGGTAAGGGTGAGCGATTTTGTGAATTTTGGTATCGATGGGATCCAAGAAAATACAGGTTGGTATTGGACCGGTATTGATTTTGCATTATTTTATAGTTACGATCAACACAGCACAAATATTTTGGGAGCAAACTATTTTAGTATAAACAGTATGAAAAAAAACAAATATTCTATTACGGGGCTGCACGGCATCTGAATGGTTAGCGCGTCTGCGGTATGTATTGGATTCAAATCTAGCTACCAGCCTTCCTGCGCAGAGTTTGCAGGTTCTTCCCGTACCAGCGTGGTTTTACTCCGGGCACTCCAGTTTCTTCCCACATTCAAAAACATGCAGGTTAATTGGCCTGTCCAAATTGTCTCTAGGTGTAAATGAGAGAGTGAGCTGTCTGTATCTGTGTGCCCTACGACTGGCTGGGAACCAGTTAAGGTTGTCCACTGCCCGAAGACAGCTAGGATGGGCTCAAGCACCCCAGCAACCCTACTGAGGATAAGCGGTGCAGATAATGGATGGATGGATTTCTATCACAACTGTTTCCAAGCAAAAACCAAGAGAGTCAAACAAAAAGCAGCAAAGTAACAAAAATACAAATACTGTACATTCCACCTGACAACTAAAATACCTTCCATTGCACGATCTTTTGAAAACAGTGATGGAAACAAAATGTCAATAATCTCTCATTGCCTCTGTTGCCATAGTGACAATATATTTACAGGTTTCGTAAACTTTTTTGGTTGCAGATTGTTGCTCTCTGCAGTGTGACCTTTTTTAATGTGTTCATTTCAATTTGTGGTGTGCCCACAGTAGTAGTGCTTGTTACCACACAAATTACACCAATCATTGTTTTAGGGTTTGGCGTGCCTCCACCAGAAGGCGCTTAATCAGTTTGTAATTGGTTTGTAACAGGTGTGTCCAATCACCCCACACCTGTTCTTCATTAGCCTGACCCTTCATAAGGACATTTTGGACAGAACGTGAGGTAGGGGGTTATTTTCCACATTAATTTTTCACCATCACCTTTTTTTTTTTTTTTTACTTTTATTCTGATTTTTTGGGTAATGGTCTTGTTTTCTGGTTCAGACAGTTTTATTGTTTGTTTGTTTTTTGTTACTTATGTTGTGAACTGCAGTAGACCCAAACACAGGAGGCATAGCAAGGTGCTCAAACATGGTGGAAATTATTGATAAAGTCATCAACTCAAATAGGTTCGCTAGACTATGTTTTGATAATTTTCCACATAGTGACAACATAAAATCAACAGATTATTAGCTTGATTGTTATTTTAAGAATGCAGACCAAACTGGTAGAACTTTGTGCTAATCAGTATCCAAAAAAGGGCTTAAAGTTTTAAAAAACTGTGGTCACTGTCAGAGACCAGAAACGGAGTCAGGTCCCACTTGCGTTTGTTTTTTCTCAGCTTTATTTAGAAGGAGGAAAAGGCTTACACCCACGATCCGGTGATCGTCGGTCAGAAGGCTTGGAACGCAGAAGTGGCACTTCCGTGGCGAGCGAAGGCAGTTTCGAGAGCGGGGGAAGAACAGGTTGATGGCCGGGGCGGTGGAGCAAAAGACGTAAACGAGTTCAGAAAAGGCGTCGAAGCTGGGAATCAATCAGAAAACAGGACAAGATAGAGTCAGGGTCGGAAAGGGTATGCCTAGTGTGGGATGAGGTTTGCAGACGGACTGATCACGGGTGACAGGAAAACAGGGGTTTAAAAAGAGGTAAGCAGCCAATCAGCAGCCGAGGCAGTTGGCGCCAACGGAGCCGACTTAGGTTCCTCACTTCAGTAATCATGACAGTCACGCCTGCTGTAAATGTTTCAGTGGGGTGCTTTACCACACAAGGAGTCTGGATGGCCCATTCTAAATAGACCAGTTGCTTCTGTGAATTTTGTGGGTTTTGGATTTTGTTTTTATTGTTTTGTTGATTTCCATTCTGCAATCACTATTATATAGACCAGTGGTTCTCAACTGGCCGTATGTCAGAACCCGCCATTCCACCCTTAATGACAAACTGCAACTCATAGCAAGAAAAACATTTTACTACTCCACTATATCGGATTAAAATATTGTACAGTTTAAGCAGTTAGTAGAACATATTCACCTTTTATTATTATTATTTTTTTTAAATAAAATGACCAGCAAAACCAACATGGCTACAATTACTATAAATGCTAGCATATACACCTTTTTCGCTTATACTGTAAGTGACGCCCTAAACTGCTTTAAAATAGCCACATACTCCTGCCTTCATTTCCTTCTTCAGGTTGATCCTCGGGACCCATTATTATGGGTAGAAGAAGAATGGTGCCGATTGACTGAACACGAAAAATAGATCAGACATAGCATTATCCCCCTTCACTGTGAATGAGTGTAATCAACCCTTTGCTTTTATTCTTTTTCTAAGCATTGTTTTGCCAGGGCAAAGACCCAAACCCAATGAAAATGGGTCCATGACCCATTTTTAGGTCCCAACTCACGAGTTGAGAATCACCGTCTCAAACCTTTAATATTTGAAGAAAGTGACGGTTAATTTCTTGGATAAAGTACTTATTATAATCTCTTAGTTGTAAAACAGTTTTCCTTCTGGCCTGCGCGAATGTCTTTCACGAGAATTCATCTCAAAACACCCCCCAAATACAGATAAACACCCTCTGGCGGCCGAATTGGGTACTGCATGTTCAGACCACTGACCACTTCAAGCAGCTGATTCCAATCTTGTACCTGCCTAGCAATGCCGGTTCATTGTGTTCGTAATTACTATGAGGTAGCTCAGATTCTGATTATTTAATTCATTTTTAATACCACGTTACGTAAATCAATTGTATAAGAGCTGGCAATTAATTTGACAATGCATCATATAATTTAATCGTATAGTATCGGCATTCACGGCACATTTTTTATGAATATCTTCCGGATTAAAAAAAAATCAGTAAACACATATCTTTTGAATGCAAAATTGGTTTTCATTTTTGTACTGTACATATTTGTGTAGGTCTGCGTTCCACTCAGGTTTCTGTGGGACCAGATGGACATTCACGGTCCTCCAGATGGGAGCAATCGGGTACAAATCTGATGATTGCATAAATGATCACAGCTAGCCATAAGAGTTGTTGACTTTAATTATGCTGCTTAGATCCTGGCCTGAGCTTTGTGTCGCTTTATCGCCAACCCACACTTCCTGGCCTGCCTTCAATGCTGTTATTTTTTCACGCCAGGTAACCTTGCATCTGTGACATTCTGGTCCTGCCCAGAGACCCGACAAGACACTTATATTCTTAGTCATGCTCTCAGTCTGCGCTTCAGTAACAGTGCCAAGTAGACGATCCAGCTCGTAGACCTTTGCTTTGCTCTTTTTTAGTCATATTGACACGGGACCAACACTTTTCTTTGAGTTTCATCCTAAAACTTGCGCCTGAAAAGAAACTAAATGATAAGGCGCACGTGCACACTCACACTATATATGTCTATATACACTACCGTGGGGTCGCTTAGAAATTGTCTTTTTTTTTAAGTAAAAGCACTGTTTTATTTTAATGGGGTTAACAAGAACCTAATCGAAAATATACCATGCATTGTAACGTGGTAATTACTGAATTAATTTTAGCTGCACATATGTGCTTTTTAAATGCACTATTTGCATACCTGTATAGAGGGCCAATTTTAGCAACCAGCACTCCAGTGTTCCAATAGTACATTGTGTTTCGTAAAAACTATTAGAAGTCCACCAGATGTTTAGAAAACCCCTTGTGAAATGATTATTGCACAGTTGAAAAATGGATAGCTCATTACAGATATTATAAACAGTCCCTTTGAGCTAGTCAAGTATCTGGAGCATCACATTTGTGGGTGTGATAAAACAGCAAAAAGAGAACTCGACAGGTAATTCTTCTTCCTAAAAATTATACAGACGCTCCCCTACTTACGACCATTTGACTTATGTGAAACGGTACATACACTACTTTACTGTATGTCGAAAAATATCCGGACATTGCTGTAAGTTTGATTTTGTATTTTGTGCACCTTTTTCCGAGTACAGGAAATGACTGTTGTGCTTCTTTAAACGTACAAAATATAGCACTGAAGCAACCTACTAACAAATTCAACTTACGAACGATCGTCCGGAGCCTCGTTTGTAACTTGGGCAGCGTCTGTATTGCCAAGAAACTGAAAATCTTGTAATGTGTATATATATATATATTTATATATATATATGTATATGTATATGTATATGTATATGTACAACGAATCAATGCAATGATAGACTATATAGATATATATATATATATATATATATATATATATATATATATATATATATATATATATATATATATATATATATATATATATATATATATACACACATTACAAGATGGTTTGAATTTAAGATTATGATTAAGTATAATCATCCATCCAAAGTCCATTGACTTAGTCCTCATCGTGCTACTCTAATTGGCTAAAAGGAGTTTCTGTCATTTGATTATTTGGCCACTAAACCCTCGTCTGGCAGTCTAGAGTTATAGAGGTCCTTTATCAGATGAATACCACTGCTGTATTGCTGCTCTTTCCTGAGACCCCGCTTGCAATTGGCGGCCATGCTGTAAATCGATGAATTCACTCAAGTTTCATGCTTCACACTCCATGGCTGATATTAAAGAGCTGGATGTCTACCAGGCCTCTGTGATATTATAGTAGCTGCTTTTTTCAAGCTGTTCCATTTGCCTGTGGTTCTTTTAAAATGGCCACTCCGCAGCCTGATTAGTATCTCGTGCTGTACTGACTTTCAGATAGCGATATGATCACCTGCACACTCTCCTAGCTCGCCATCGACCTTCACAGCTGTACAAAACCAGCTGGCATTTCATGTCAGATTCCCGTTGACTTGTTTCAGCAACTGCACACAATTATATTTATAGGCAAAGGGAGTTGTTGATTGCATCAACCAAGGAGGGTGTCTCCTTGTGTTTTATGATTCATCATGCATCCTAAATCAGTGTTTCAAAAGCCTTATCAAAAAATGAAGGTGTCTATGCTCAAAAAGGACAGAGGATCAATGTGACTCCAGGGTACATTAGTATACAATGGTACCTCTTGATGCGAGCTACATTTTTTCCAGGATTGTGCTCCTAGCTTGAATCGCTCGTGGAACGAACTAATTTTCTCGATACAAAATAACTTTAAAATAATTTTAGCCGCTGGTTCAAGCCTCGGCCGAGTCATACCTAAGACTTACAACATTGGTACCCATTGCCTCCCTGCTTGGCGCTCGGCATTAAGGGTTGGAATTGGGGGCTTTGGTCACCTAATGACTCCCAACACAGCAGTTGGGTCTAAAAACCCGGCGCCGATCGAAGGCAACGAGTCACGTCGATAGCTTCGCGTGACAAAGTGATTTCCGGTAAATATACTGGCTGAATAATAATAAATACAAATACAAGTGAACCCTAAATAGCTAAAAAATTGTGTGTTATTGACCACGAAAACATTTTGAAATAGTAACTAAACATAGAAAATGTAGTTAGAAGAAAATATGATTAATGTATTAATGCATACCTGTCTATGTATAGTTTTACCTGTATTTCATGCGTTTTTGATCATTTCAAATTGTTTGCGCCGCATAATAATTTTTATATGGAAAAAGAAAGACTACCGGTAATCTCGTTTTGCCCTTTTCGGCTCTAATCCAGATAATCTTTGTCACCGGTAACAGACTACATGAAAGTTATCCACGGCCCCTATTATGGTCTTGATTCATTATGTATTATGATACACACAATCGTTTGTTTTTAATTTACCGGTAATGTTACTTCTCATTGCACTCTTTTTATGGTAGTGTAGTGAATGACAGATATTTGCTGTTATTTTTTTCTTTGAAGAGATGTTTGCCCACATTTGCAAATACACAAAACTTAGGATACTGATGGTGCCTGAATAATAGATGAATGTTTTCATTTAATGTTCATGTAATTAAGATTGTTATATCAAGGAAAGGTGTCTTTTTTGTGCTTTAATCATAAAAGATTTGTGGTGGAGCCACAAGACTATTTTTAATCGTATTGGAATATATGTGTTAGCTTTTCAGTTTATTCAATTAGCTTACATCAGGCATTTGAAGATTTTTCAACATTCGATCTGACACGCCAGACCATATACAGTGTAAAACTTTGAAAACAGAACAACATCAAATAATCAAATTACAGAGCGGAGAAATAATTACACAATTTCCCTTAGCACTAAAAATGGAAACAGCAAATGTTGCATTTTATCAGGGTTCAGCACTTTTCTGTCTCATTTGGTTTGTAGTTGTGTTTGTAATAATTCTTAGTGTTTGCTGTTGACGCTAAAAAATATACAATCTTTTCAAATTTTAAAAGTATTTTGCCAAAATTCACATTTTGTCATAATTTAGTTGGGGTCATGTAAATTCCATCCTTGGACCTAGTTCAAAAAGACTTTTTAGAGAAAAACTATATTTTTTGTATAATTGTACATGTAACATATCAAATGCAACCTCTGTTTTAATGCCCTTTCAATGTAATGCATCCCTGAAATTGAGCTATATTATTAAAAGAGCTGATATGACTCACATATTAATGTTTGTAGAAGTCAACACGGAAAAAACAAACGTGGGTCTCAGCCAGGTACTTTTTATTGGTCCATCATTGGGGCACTGTTAAATGATTTAATTATTTCTTATGTACAACGAATCAATGCAATGATAGACGGAAATTTGATTTGGGGAAAATTAAGGGAAGCCTGTATAGGCATGTCTATGAAAGATTTTCACACAATTAGCAAAAGTAAAAGAAATCAACATCTTCTTTGCTATGCTATGTAAGGATGGGAGTCCCTGGAAATGTTTATATCGATCTGATCCAAGTAAGTATACCGTAGGACTGATTGATACCATTTCCGATATATTTTGCCCGTTGAATAATTGAACTCTCACTCCCTCGTTAGTTTATATTTACACTAAACAAAGCACAAATATTTTATGCACTAAAATGTTTACTTTAATGGTATGAAAAATAAATATAAATATTGCAACTGTTTCTGAGCAAAACCCAAGAAAGTAAAATCAAACAAGCAGCAATTTAATGAAAATACAAATACAACAGTGTCAAAATGACAACTTTAGTTTGAAAATAAAACCAGGAAGTGGAAATAGTGTTAACAATATAATCAACAGTATTATAAATTACTTCTACAACTGTTTCTGAGCAAAAGTCAAGAGAGTCGAACCAAAAAAACCAATGTAACGTAAAAACCCTTTTGGCTTTGTTGCTATACTGACAACGGATTTACAGATTTTTGTTCAGGAACAGTTACATGTTTACATTTTTGGCTGCAGCTCGTTGCTCTTGGTAGGGTGAACTTTTTTCCATGTTTTTATGTAAATTTGACACTTTAGCTTACCACTTTACCACACAATTTACACGTGGCATTGTTCCTTTCACTGTTCACTGTGCTGCACTTCCTGTTTGCTCCTTATTTCAGCTGCTAGTAAGGGTGCAAACATAGATTCTGCCCTCCCTCCTGTCTGGCCGGCAAGATGCAGCTGGAGGTCCGGTAGTGAAAGGTGCTAAAAGTGTGCCTGTCAGTCACACAAAACGGCATAAACTTAAAGAGTGGCCGAGGGTGCTGGGTGAGAAAAAGAAGGGCTGGTCTATCTACATAGAAGAGCGACACTTTGACGAAATTGGTGAAAGGGGTGAAGTATCGATTTAGTACCCCTAATGCTATGCCGGTCTTTTTCCACGTGCCTTATGCCCACCCACACTTAATTAATATGTGAGCATCAGAATGAAACAGTGCAAGACCAGTTTATTTACCCAAACACACCCGAAAAATCACTTAACCGTGCTTCTACACTAGAAGTTTTCAAAAAGTCACAGAGCCATCGGCATGTCCCTGCAAGGGCAGACGCACCGGATTGATTTGCAACATGTCCGCCAACAAAACAGTTTCAAGCGAAAGGCAAAAACGATTTTGAGGATAATTTAGCGTGTGCCCGGGCCCCTGCCGAGAAATAAATTGAATGTGCTTCGGGATGCTGGTTCACTTGAATCAACAGCTCTGGCTTGCGGGTCAATGTCCGACAATTTCATTCACCACATCAGAAAAAAAGCATGAAGAATTGGTGGGGGACATTGAGCAGAGAAACTCCCAAAATATGAAAAACTACAGCAATGTTTTTCAACCACTGTGCCATAAGACTTTGTCGAGTGTATCTTTGCAAAAGAGCTCGACGTTGTTTCAGTATGTTTGCTTTTCTCCATTGAATGGAGCGTTCATTATTTTCAGTAGGTGGAAGCAGATATGATTGTTATTTTTATATAATTAATATCTGCTCGAATGTTATACAGTAAATATATGCAAAAACTTGTTTTGTTTGATGAAGGCGTTTAAGAGGGCAGTCGAAAAATAATCAAATAAACCAAATGAAGTCAAAGTCACTTGTAAATAGTAAAAATATTTTCTAAAAAGTTGGTATGCATTCCATGCATACTTTTGCTTATTTCAAATGATTATGCAGTGCTAAGTACATTTGCCTGACATGCAAGAAAGATCCTCGGTTTGAGAATGGGTGAAAACATACGTTGGCCTGGAGAGGGATGGGTGCTACCGGGCTGTACTTGCTCAAGTCACAATACAGGAAATGGGGCCACTACTACCCGTGTGGTTAAGAAATCCAACCAACCATACAAGATTCAAAGATGGCAATTCTTTTGCTCTTTCAATTATTATTTTACCCCCTAAATATTTTTGTACTGTATATATATATATATATATATATATATATATATATATATATATATATATATATATATATATATATATATATATATATATATATATATATATATATATATATATATATATTTATTTATTTAGACAAAACATTATTATAATTATTTTTCTTATCATCGTTATTCGTATCATTATTATGAATGCTATCATTGGGCCAGGCCGCGAAAATATTATCACACATCAAACCGGTCTGATATACAGGAAATATTGCGGACCACTGATTTAGAGTGTTCAATTTAGCTAATAAGTCATGATTTATATTTGTATAGCCCTTAATCACAAGAAGTCTCAAAGGGCTGTGGCAGCATGTATAATAACTTATTTTATTATGTAGTAGTAGCAATACTAGGTCTCCTCTCTACAATTTTTTTGTGTGTGCAAGAGATGAGGAAGCTTAAGTTTAGTCTCATGGCACGGCATGTACGAACGCTGCCCTACGATCGTTTGTAAGTTAAACTTGTTCGTAAGTTGCTTCAGTGCTATATTTTGTATGTTTAAGGATTGTTTAAGTATGTCTAAGGCCTGTATTGTTTTTTACTAAAAAATAAGCATTTCATAAAATAATATGCTCTATAAAGATAAATAAAGTGAAGTTAAACTTATTTGTGGAAGATGGGCTTCAAGATTAAGTCAACTTCCTCCTCTGTGGTAGAAAGTGGCCGAAAAAAAGCCACCCAACCATTTTTTCAACCGCACCAAGGTTTCTTATTCCACTTCAATTTAAAAAGAAACGGCTCGCCTCTCCTTTACACTTTACACCAATCATATTGAAAAATGCATGAGATATTAAACGATTGAAACGTCAAAGTTCCTAGCGCACTAAAGATACAGTCCACGTAGTATGTTTACACACGGACTAAGAGGTAGAAACTGGATTTCTTCTTCGGGGTGGATGCTGGGTGACCTCTCACAGCGTCACCACACACCGGTAGCTGCAGAAAAAAGCACTACAGTGCTGTCCTGTACTCGGAAAGAGGTGCACACAATACAAAATCTAATTTACAGCAATGTCAGGATATATTTACACATCCCGAAAGAAATGATCTTATCTACCGTCTTTCGTAAGTCGAATGGTCCTAAGTAGGGTAGTGTCTGTATATGGGCTGTTGTGAATCTGAATTGTAGTCATTGCAGAACATTGCGTTTTGTTTTGAGAATATTTTTGTCACACTCCTGCAAATGTATTGGGGAAAATAATGCTTCCATATTATTTTGGTGGGCCCAAACACAAGAAAGTCTGTTACTTAAATCCCATAAAATGGTTTAAAATGTTTGTATTATTATTTAATATGTGAAACCGATTTAAAACAGAGGCTCCCTCCTGCTGCATAAGGGATATGAGTAAAGCTTTCGATCAGGACTGCCACCACTCACTCTGGTAATGATGCCGGGCTTCATTAGTAAGCTCATTAAGTCCCGTCGTTAAGCAGCAGGGCTGTTAAGGCTTTGATTGTTAATGGCTCTTCATTCAAAAAAGGGCTAAAGTCTCGTTCCTGAGAGGTTCTGGTCGCTCCACTGCCCTAGTGTTTGTGATCATGTCATCAGGTAAACGATGGGGGGAACTTGTGTCTGTGCAAAAGTTCAAAAGCAACGTTACACAATTCCTTGCACAGAAGGTGAACATGTTGACTGTTCCACCAAATTGTATTTTGTTTTTATTGTAATGTAAATACCTCTGAATCAGGGGTCTCAAGCTCAATTTACCTGGGCGGAGGGGGGGAGGGGGCTCCGTTCACACTGCAGAACTTGATGCCCAATTCAGATTTTTTTTCGTGAAATCCGATGTTCTAGTAAGATTGTTCAAATTTTTCTTGTATGCGACTTGATCTTCCTGTTGGAACACGCCACAACTGTCACACATGTGCACAAGAGAACACGTGAGTCACACGCAGTGCACTTACAATTGTGGAAGTACTCATGGATGTTAACAGCAAAGTGTTGTCGCCCCGAATCTCAATTTAATCCGAAACCTTGCTTTCCCTCATTGAATGCTGTCCGTGTGGTCGGATTTGAACGTAAATATTGTTTATTTCCACAAGAGGGTACTCTTGCTTTAAGAATGAACTCGATCCGCAATGCGATGTTTGGTGTACCATGACTCCCAGAAAAGTGTTTATCTTCCATGAATGTGTGATTTACTTACATGCCGTGTTTTGTGCCGCAGTGGTGGTTGATTTCTCGGCTTTCTCCTGCCTGGTTGAAGGAATACTAGTGACGTTTATCACCTATAAATGACATGCATGAATGCATCTTGCACAGCAGTCACATTCCAAATAGATCAAATGTGTATCAGATTTAGGGCCAAATATGAAATTGGCCTGGGTCTGGTGTTAAAAAGGGGATTTGTAATTGAGTTGTTGAGACCCTTAGTATGGCTTGAGGGTGTCCATCAGTAAGTATGGTATTTTGCATACTTCTCAGCATATTTAGTTGTGTAATGATGTTTGAAATTGTTTTCGTGGTGCACCGCCAGGGGCTTCCGTAGTCAACAAAGAAATATTTCATTTCCACTCTTCCTAAAACTTTATGTGCTCATCACCAGACCTTCTCTTCAGTGCAGGCTTTGACCAATACATGTTAGGGACTTTGTACTATATATCATTCCACATGGTGTTATTGTCGCATTAGACTTTACGTTTCTGTTTCGCAGGCGCGCAAATAACTTTCCACAAGTGCGTCCTTTTTGCAAGTCAAGCGCAATAACGCAATTTTGCCAATATCCCGCCCTTGAAAGGTATATACCGAACTGTGATTGGTAGTTTTTTTAGCTCAGCATGAGTGTCATTCGTATCAAACATTCAGGTCGCACAAACTTTTTCATATTGTACTGACTAGCTATGACGGGGCAAACGATAACATAACTTTTTCTCCGAATGTTTATTGAAATATAATACAACCAACCATAGCAAACACAGAAATATATATGTTTTTAAAAGTAAAGGACTAACTACTGTTTTCAGCTGTCTCTCGGCCCATACACCACAGAATGCAGTACAACCGCACGCACAGTACCAAATTTCCAAATTTTCCAAATCGTGACCAATTATATATGACACCTAATTTGAGCTTTTGGTTGCTGGTTGATTGCTACAAGGATTTCCATTGTGTTTTGTGTTCTGCATTCTGATTTGCTAAATAAAAGAAGATGCTTTCTATCACCAACAAATTTAGACCTCTCAACTGGCTAAACTTGCTCAGGAGTCACAAGTGTTTTTCGGCGCTCCTTAGTGGCTCCCTGGTGTTTTTTCAAAAGTGTGTGATAATGAAAATGTATATGGCTTCTGTAGGACGGAATCAAAAGATGAATGCAGTTTTTGATGTAGTCCACATGATGACGGCAAAGTATCATGTAAAGTGAAGTAGATCGGGTCATGAACTCATAAAGTTGTGCATTAAAATAGCAACATAATTTTTACAATTATAATTTGACAGTACAGAAGTTATTTGTAAAAAAATAAAAGTTAATGTTCAGTGCTTTTAATGTTAAGCAAGTACTTGACCCTGTGAATTGGGTTTGTCCTTAACTAATAAATTACTAAACAAATAAGTCAAGTCAAGTCAAGTCATTTTTATTTGTATAGCCCTAAATCACGAAGAGTCTCAAAGGGCTTTACAGATTATTACACTATATTACACAGACTTTTTTTCAGCCGACGAAAAGAGTAGGTTATTCATATGCTATGGAGTAGAAGTGAGTTTTAAGTTTAGATTTAAACATTTCCACTGAGGTTGCAGATCGGATCTCAGGGGGAAGAGCATTCCACAGCACCGGTGCCCGGATGGAGAACGCTCTCGAACCAGCAGAACACTTCTTTGCTCTTGGGATCACCAGAAGTCCGGCACTCTCAGATCGTAGGCTTCGGACCGGGACCTAGGGGCAAATCAGATCTGAAAGATAAGAGGGAGCAAGTCCATGTATGATTTTGTATAATACTAAGAGAACCTTGAAATCACATCTATGGCTAACTGGGAGCGAATGCAGGTTAGCCAAAATCGGTGTTATGTGATCGTACTTTTTTGTCCAAGTTAAAAGCCTCGCTGCGGCATTTTGTACCAGCTGAAGAGACTTGATTCTAGACTTTGGGAGACCAGAGAGTAGTGCATTACAGTAATCGAGACGGGAGGTAACAAATGCATGAATTATAATTTCCGCATCCGACTGAGACAGTATTGAACGGATTTTAGCAATGTTACGAAGATGGAAAAAAGCGGTTCTAGTAATTTTCTTTACATGCATTTCAAAGGATAGATCAGGGTCAAATATGACACCTAAATTTTTAACTGAGTCACTCTGTGTGATGTGACATTTGTCAATGTTCACAGCAGTTTTTGAGAATAAGTCACGGCATTTAGATGGACCAATGACTAACATTTCGGTCTTTTCAGAGTTAAGACGCAAGAAATTGAGTGACATCCACTCTTTTATCTCAATGAGGCAGGCCTCCAAATTTCCACAGTTTAGTGTGGGAGATTCCTCCAACGGAAGATATAGTTGAGTGTCGTCTGCGTAGCAGTGGAAGCTGATATTGTACTTGCGAATAATATCACCTAATGGAAGCATGTAAATGCTGAAAAGAAGGGGGCCAAGCACTGAACCCTGCGGAACACCGCAGGTAACATTAAAGGGCTCAGATGTCATTTCACCATATTTAACACAGTGCGTCCTATCTGAGAGGTAGGATCTAAACCACGAGAGGACGGTTCCTGAGAGACCAATCCATTTTTCCAAACGTTCTAGTAGGAAATTGTGGTGCACTGTATCAAAAGCAGCACTAAGATCCAGCAGCAGCAAAAGTGATGAAGCGCCAGAATCCATTGCCAGAAGGAGATCATTTGGTACCTTAATCAGAGCTGTCTCAGTAGAGTGGTTAGCCCTGAATCCTGATTGCATGGATTCAAAAAGGTTATTCTCGGATATGAAAACATTCAGCTGCTGTGCCACTACTTTTTCAAGTACTTTAGAGAGGAAAGGTAGGTTTGACACAGGTCTATAATTACTTAAGATTTCTGGATCAAGGTTGGGTCGTTTCAGTGTGGGTTTAATAACGGCAGACTTAAAAGCTGCTGGAACTACACCTGAGGAGAGTGATATGTTTATAATATTTAGAACTGAAGGTCCAAGGACGCCAAAAAGACTTTTAATAAGTGAACCTGGGAGCGGGTCGAACTGGCAGGTTGTCGGTTTGGCCGCAATAAGTTAAGGTTTCTACTTAGCGGTTTTTATGTTCTTACAGGGTGTATATACATACATATATATATATATATATATATATATATATATATATATATATATATATATATATATACACAAGATAGATAGATAGTTTGATGCCCCTGTCTTAAAAAAATAAATAAATAAATGTATAATATATATAATATATTCGTTCGCAGGCCATGTGTTTAAGACCCCTGCTGTTTATTTAAGTGCAAGTGAGTTTGTGCATACAAATGTCGACGCAATACTGCCTTTGAGAAATAAAGGATCGTGCGGGAGATTGATTCTGCATCAGAACTTGTGTTGATCTCCACCGGTGGGGAACAAGGCGAAGAAAAGAGAGATTGGACGATAGCTTTTACTGACAAGGTGCTGCTACGCCCCATTTGCTGGTGTTGAGGCCAGATAGCCATTGTAGAGCCAGGAAGTGAGTGGGCAAAGGTGCTAATTGATGATTATGAGATACTGAGTCCAAAACAAATGGACAGATACACACGATCTATTGGAGCAGTTCAACCTCTAGTATTTAATCTTTTCAGGCCTTTTCGAGTCAAACTGGATAAGTAACTTGCGATTTATCCAGCAAATGTGTTTGCCCATGTTTGAATTGAACAATAAGCTTCAAACTCACACGTTTTGCTCATTTGAGCTCTGCACCCCCCCAAAAAAAAAAAAAAAAGTTCTAGGATTGTGGAAGTATTGGGGAGTAGTGGTGGTGGTCTTTTTCACGATTCTTCTGTTTTTTCTATAAATGGCTGCCATGTGTACGCAAGTGCTGACGTCAAATCTGATTATTGGTGGGGATGACATGTCTCAGTGCAAGCTGTCTACAATAGAATCTGCCAAAAATATTTAGTCTATGTAGGTGTAGTGTGGGCTCAAGTAAACAGCAGTGAAGCTGAGACCCACTTTCAGAAAATAGATTATTAGTCAGCAGGGACAGAATGTCTCAAGCACCTGACCAAGTTGCTGCGTAAAATAGGATGGGATGGAAAAAAACATGTATTTTTGAGAACAGAAATTCTATTCTTAAAAACACACACACACACACACACACAAGCACATGTAAACACAAGCACATGTAAACACAAATTAGAATTATTCTTCAGAGGGTTGTCGTTATTTTTTTTTGTTCGTTTTTTTTTTCTTCAGGACAAGTTTCTGTTTTCTCCATCCCCTGAATTCCGTTTCTGGCTCTGTGAGTAAAAACAGTCTGGCATTAAAAATGTTTTTCAAATGGAGAGAGTAAGAAACCCTAACAAAGATGAAAAATATTTGAGTTTAATCAAGGACATGTAAGAAATGAGCACGGCGGCGCAGTGGTTAGCGCATGTGCGGCACAGTTCATGTCTTGGGAACCTCCTGCGTGGGTTCAAATCCAACTCCAGACTTCCTGTGTGGAGTTTGTATGTTCTCCCCGTGCTTGCGTGGGTTTCCTCCGGGCACTCCGGTTTCCTCCCACATTTCAAAAACATGCATTTCAGGTGAATTGGCCGGTCCAAATTGTCTCTAGGTGTGAATGAGCGAGTGAGTTGTCTGCGATTGGCTGCGATTGGCTGGCAACCAGTTCAGGGTGTCCCCTGCCCACTACCCGATGATTGCTGGGATTATTATATATTTTAAAAATATAACCCCCGCGACCCTACTGAGGATAAGCGGTGTAGCTAATGAGATGAGATGAGATGAGATGTAAGAAATGTGCGCACTTGTATCATGAACAAACTGACTGAGCTGCAATAATGACACAAGCCAAGAGATGGCAGCAGGGAGTAAAAAAGTTCCAAATTCCGCACGGGTCCATTGTAAACTATAGTTGTTAATTTTGGTTTTTGTTTTTTCTTTTTACAAATGTTGTTAATGTATAATTACTACTAGAGATTAGACCTCAGTATAGAAAAAAAGAGAATCTTAAATCCCTGAATCATAATTGAAATTGAATTATGAGTGTGCGAAAAATCATCTAAGGCACAATTTTTGAGCCATTAAATCACTACGCCGTCCTTGTGGTTTTTTTTCCTACCACGTGGCCCCTGAGCTAAAATGACTTTGACACCCCCAGTGTAGGACCCTTGTTGAAGGCGGAGTTTTTTTTGTTTTAATATTACTTTCAGAAGTAGCCGTGGCTGCTCCGCCACTCGTATCCCGCTAGGAGTTAATCTAATAAAACTCAGCAGAAGGCTCCAATCGATCCAGCTTGTCCCTCTGCTTCGCATTCCGGACTCATGCCCATACATTCCTATTAGTTAGGGAATAATTGATTGGTCGACTGTTCATTATTCCTTTGATTTGGAGTTTTCATTAAACCACTAGAGCACACCCTGTGTGCATGTGCTAGTAATTTCCTGCACCGTGTAGCCGCTTGGATGAGAAAAGAGGAGAGTGGGGTCAATAAGTTGGCCATGAAACTGAATGTGTTTAATCACGACCATGATATCAACAAAAAGAAGGGCATGACCAAAGAAAAACAGCTGTGTTTGTTAGAAATTGAGCGCCTTATTTTTTCAAAATCATCCAAATGTGTAGAATTGTAGGGACTAAAATGAATATTCCTGTCGCTATTGCTTTGTAACCCATGAAGTACTAAAAAGTGCCTTAAAGTGACTTTCGAACAAAAACTGCATTTATTTCCTCCAACTAAATTACATATGTTGTGAATGCCTGATTAATCATTAGTATCGGGACTTGCTTTCAAATGTTTTGGTGGTTGACACATGTGAATTCCTCCCCAAAAATAAGTTTATTTTTATAACCCCACCACATATAATAAAACGCAAAAAATTCCGTATATTACACAGGCATAAGGCATAAGCGAGCTATATATTAAGCAAGTACTTGAGCTCGTGAATTATTATATATATATATATATATATATATATCCATCCATCCATTATATGCACCGCTTATCCTTAGTAGGGTCACGGCGGTGCTGGAGCTCATCCCAGCTTTTGAACAGTAGCAGTGGGCAGGAGACACTCTGAACTGGTTGCCAGTCAGTCGCAGGGCACACAGAGACAGACAACGCACTCGCTCATTCATACTAATACTAATGCTAATTTACCTGACCTGCATGTTTTTGGAATATGGGAGGGAACCGGAGTGCCCGGAGGAAACCTACGCAAGTACGGGGAGAATATGCAAACTCTACACAGGAAGGCTCGATCTCATGACCTCAGAACTATGCCGCACACGCGCTAACCACTGCGCCGCCGTGCTGCCCCAGTATATTATATATTTTCAAAAATATAAATTCATATTATATATAAATAAATATATATTCACAGCAACTGTATCTCTGAAAGGGTTCTTTTAAGGAACCCGATTCATTATTTTATCATACTCCAAGATTCATTGTGTATTTGTTTTCTCTGTTACTCCTCTTCATTCTGGGATATAATTTTCACTGTTTTGCAGCTGCGGTTAAGAAACCCATAAAAATAGGAAAAAAATAAAAATGATATGAACGTGTTTGCATCCTAGATAAGATAAATTGGGCACTAGTGGTAAAACCTCTGCAATGTTTTTTAGTTTTAACTTGATAAAGCAATAGTGTAGTCCACAGTATTTATACAGGTGCTTAAAATAATTGAAAATGCTTGTTAAATGTTTTTTTTCAAGGCTTCAAAAATGCTTGAATTGTGTGTAAAGTGATTTTAAATGCTTAAAATTGTTGCCATGTTTCTCATCAAGTCTGCTTAAATATGAGGCAGACACAGCTGTTTGGCATTTCTTTCTCCCTCATGATTAAAGGCAGCTAGAATTAGTTTGTATGGGAGTGCCCTATACGGTTTGCACTTAAGAGGACCGATGCATGCTACGCCTTAACAGGGCACTATGAAATGTGTATTAGTGCAAGGGTTATGTATCAAAAATGGACATTTATTATGGGCCATGCAAAAAATTAAGGAAGCGTTTCACAGAAATAAATTGTAAAGGGAAGCACTTGCTGCAATTAAAATGTAAGCTACATTTTTTAATCCAACTCCTATTTTGTTCAGATCCACACAGATTTTTGGAATTTACTATAGATCTAATAATCATATGTGTTGATAAATGCACACACAATATTACAAATTGCATATTTAAATCTCAGATATCTCAGATTTCCAGATCTACAAAATCATGTACATGATTTACACTGGATTTCTACTTTTAAGGGTACTAGAGCTTTTGGGAAGTTGGATTTGAAATTTCTTAAAAAGTGCTTGAATTTGGCCGTGAGTCAATCACAAAAACAAATTTTCTAAAGTCAATAAATCTTAAGTCCATTCCTAGGTCAACTGAGATGATCTGTTCTTGATCTTCACCCGGAACTTGAGAACCAGGCGAGAAAACGAATGTATAGAGTTTTGACCCGTTGTTTATAATTGATTTCAATTTATTGTCTATCTTCCCCCGCCTAGCTCCATACCGACATGGACAGGAATGACGGTCGCACCAAGTATGTCCTCCGTGGAGAAGGGGCCGGCTCTGTCTTTGTGATCGACGAGAAGACGGGTAACATCCACGTCACCAAACCGCTGGACCGCGAGGAGAAGGACGAATACCGTCTCATTGCCACGGCCACCGACAGGCAGACGGACCGTGCCTTGGAGCCATCGTCACAATTCATAATTCGGGTGCAGGACATCAACGACAACCCACCCGTCTTTGATGAAGGTCCCTACAGCGCCACCGTGCCAGAGATGGCAAATATAGGTACTCCTTATTTTATTTATTGTAAATTTTGGACTACAAGGAGTTCCTGAAATCCCAAATTAGTCCGAAAATTGAACTTGTGCCTTATGTAGCAAAAACATTATTTGCATGCAGGTGAAAATCAATGAAACTTTAGAAAACCTGTATAGCTATTTTTGGGTCACGTGACATATTTATGATTGCAATTTACAATCCTTGATTTGAGCATGTAAGATTTAAAAATGCCTGGGCTGACACTGCATTGTTCTTTGATTTCTGTATTCCAGGTATTGAGCAAAAAGTAATTTAAGTCATGGCTTTAGATTACATACTGTTAGAGTTAAAATAACAATAATAAGTATTACTATAAAACGAGCCAGGGCAGCATAATGGTTGTTAAGCTTTGATGGTCTGGAAAAGCCATGTGGCAGAGGCAGGAACTGGAAACAGTGGTGCTCAAAAAGAAGGTTGTATTTAATACAAAACCAGGATTAAAGAGGCAATAAAGAAGCGGACACAAAGCAACTGACAAAATGCCCAAACTGTCATGAACTGGAACAGGAGGAGAACCCAGAAGCGTAACGTTTCTCACACAAGCTTTATTTTACGGGAATGGGGAAGTCATGCACATTAACACAAATGCCAAATTAGAGAGTGGCTGAAAAAAAGCGATCCAACCATTTTCTCAACCGCATCAAGCTTTCTTATTCCACTTTCGTTTCAAAAGAAACGGCTCGCCTCTTCTTTACTATTTACACCAACCATATTGATTTGATGCACGAGATATTAAACAATTAAAATATCAAAGATCTTATCGCGCTGGAGATAATAAGGACACAGTATAGGCAGTATAGAATGTTTAGACATGAACTATGAAGAGGAAGCCGGATTTCTTCTTCGGGGTGGATGCTGGGTGACCCCTCACAGCGCCAACACATGCCGATAGCGGCGGAAAAGAAGCACTACAGTGATGTCCTGTACTCGGTAAAAGGTGCAGAAAATACCAAATCTAACTTACAGCAATCATCCAGATATTTTTTGTCATCCCGACGAAAATGTTCGGATCTACTATTTATCGTAAGTCGAATGGTCGTAAGTAGGGGAGCGTCTGTACTTGTTACCGAAAAAAGCAATTGCGTTCCAGGAATGCATTCCTTTGTAACGTGTTAGTTCCAACATGGGTTATATTCATAATAAAGAAATTAAATTTCAACACCAACTGGCAGTTAAGGCTTTCGTAGACTGAAAACCCAAATTTTCTCACTGTTCTTAATCCTCTGTGTTAAATATCCCATGATCCTCTGTGAAATACAATGTTTAATTTTAAAACTTTATTTTGACTTTCCCAAAATAATTGAATTCATCGAGTTCCAAAGTGCATAATCAGCCTGCTAAAATTGCCCGAAATTCATGTTTAGGTAGTGCATGATGAGTCACTGACACTTCCACAATTTCCTAGCAGGCAGAACCTCTCTGGACCTTCTCATTATTTAACTGAGCTTTTTATTCCCAAAGCAAAAGGGAAGCCAATGTCATTGGTCACAACCGTGACCTACCTTGACCATGCAAGAATATAATATATTCCATTTATAGTGATTCAGCTCTATATTATCTTCTTTTGCAATGAAGTGTGCTTGTGCATGTAAATCAGAAATTTGAACAAAAATAAACAACATAAGGTTGCTACTTTTAGCTATGCACATATGTGTTAATTGCTTTTAAGGCTCGGTCACACAGCCTTTCACGGGCGTATCGAGGCTGAATCACGGCCAGAAATGTCTTCCCGTGAAGCAGACGCTGTTGGACGCTTTAAGATCGCGATACAGACGAGATACAGCAGTGCTTAACACGCGGTAAGAAATTCACACGCGGTTGGCCGCGCGAAAAAGTTTTGCGCTGCTCAAAACTTTAGACCACGGGTAACGCGGGCGGCACACGTGGTACACACGAGGTAAAGACGCGGTACGAACGTGCTAGGAAGTGCTACGTCCACGGCCAAGACGTGGTTACATGCGGGTAGGATGCGAAATTTTAGCGGGTAATCGCGGGTGGAGCACGGTCATAGCACGTTTGTTCTGCGCCTGTATCGCGGTGTTATCACGTGCATTAGCGTGTGTACCTCGTGTAAGCACGGTCAAACGCGATGCAGCCGCGGTTACCTGGCATACCACGGGTAAACAGCGGGTTTAGCCAATTTTGCACATTTTCCACCGCGTCTGCTTCACGGGCAGAAACTTCTGTCCGTGATTCAGCCTCGATACGCCCGTGAAAGGCTGTGTGACCGGGCCTTGAGCGCTAACAGACCTTAAAAACACAATAGGTCACCTACTTATTCACAGCATGACAGACTACAGTATGTGGAACATTGCAACAATATTTATCTACAATGGTCAAATATGGTCATTTTTAATATTTTATGACACATTATTTTGTGATAAATTGGACCTATAACAGGAATACTGCATGTTTGCTTTTATCTCCTATTTTTGTCTTTTACACAACATATTTCGACTCTACATTAAAAATATGCTCTGTCATTTATTTCCCGGTTTTTTATTACAAGTATTACATTTTTGTAGCTTTTTATATTTTATAACAAGATGCCCATAGCTACGGACTCGGCTATTCAGTGTTGTTTTTGTTTATTTCAGAAATATTCTTGATAAAACGGACCAAAATAACAACTATAGATTTACAATTAAAAACACAGAATACAGAATTACAGTTGAATGAGTTGTCTTTATTGTCATTGTACAAGAAAATTGTAGGTCTTCTCCTATCTGAGTAAGAAAGTCTTTTTGAGAGCAGACACGTAGCTGCACACTAGCTCTGGGATATTCGTATTGGTTTCTGAGATGATTAAAATACAAGACTCTTGGTGTGGTATCCTACAAATTGTAGCTTCATGGGTAAGGGATCTGGCGTGTGTGAGATTCAGACTCGGCGAGGCTAACTTGTGAGGGTTGTCACGTGGCCACAAAAGTAGTCCTGACCTGCGGGCCTGCTATTACTGTCCGACCCTCCGACGCTGCCTAAGGGGCCGGTCACACAGACATTTGCGGCTGAATCACGGCCAGAAATTTCTGCCTCTGAGGCGGACGCTATTGGACGCATTGAGATCGCCATTCAGACGAGATACAGCGGTGCTTAACACGAGGTCGGAATTCCGCGCGCGGGTGGCAGCGCGACAAAGTTTTGCACTGCTCAGCTCAATTCTTCAGAGCGCGGTTACACAGCCTTTCACGAGCGTATTGAGGCTGAACCACGGCCAGCAATTTCTGGCCGTGAAGCAGATGCTGTTGGGCGCTGTTGGACGTTTAGAGACCGCCATATACACAAGATAGAGCAGTGCTTTACTCGCGGTCGGAAATTTTCACGTGGTTGGCCGCGCTCAAAACTTTTGAGCTGCTCAAAAGTTTGAGCACGTGTTAAACCGCGTGCCGCACACGTGGTCAACACGAGGTAATGACGCGGAAATGACGCGGAATGACGTGACGTGCTCTGGCCGCGGCCAGGGCGTGGTTACACATGGGTAGGACGGGAAATTTCAGCGGGTAATCGTGGGTGGAGCATGGTAATAGCATGTTCTGCGCCTGTATCGCGGTGTTATTACGTGAAATTAGCGTGTTACGCGTGTGACAGTCAAACGCCTTTCTCCGCGTATATACAGCGCGATTTGCTGAGCACCCGTCAGTTGTACTCGAGACGTCAAGGGGGTGAACATGGATCCCCGTCAGCGTAGTGACCTCGTCTTAATCCATTTTTATCTTGACATTTATTTTCAAGATAATAAAATAAAAATGATGCCATAGCTTGAAATCTTGATCTTCACTGGACTGTGTCTTGAGCGGTTATGATTTCTACATCCCGGTGAAATGCATCCCTGTCGAGATTCGCATCCCCACATTTACCTCGTTTTATCTCACTTTTAGGGAATGTAATGGCGAACATATAACCAAAACCACTTCGTCTTGCATTTGTTGGAATGGTAATACAACTTAAACCATTCCGTCTTTGTTTTTGTTGTGAACGTAATCGAACGGTAAATCCTCCCCCCCTCGCGTGAACGCTTATTCTGCTGCGCTTCCAACAAAAGCGATCGTATTCTATATAAAACGCTTATTAAAACAATAAAGCGAGCTAATTATAACAATTGGGAGATCCTAGTCTGTATAACGCGTTTATTTAAACAATAAAGTGCGATCGTATTCTACAAAATGCGTTTGTTAACGCGGATGAAAAAGTCACCAACGTCATTGCTCGCTTCCCACAAAAGCGATCGCAGCAGAATGCGCGTTCACGCGAGGGGGGGGGGGTGGATGTGTTGCGTAGGAGTCGGATTTGGGCACAACACCGGCTCGGGAGCTTTTATACCCGTGGTCCACACGAGAAAATGACGCAGAAATGACGCGATGAGGAAGCGGAACAGTCGCCGGTGTGTTTTGCGGGCATACCACCGATGAACAGCGGGTTGGCCAATTTTGCGCATTTTCCATCGCGGGCAACCACGGGCAAAAAAAAACCGCAAAATTTTAGCCGTGATTCAGCCGCAAATGTCTGTGTGACCGGCCCCTTAGTCTCTTCCCGAACCTGATAACTATCCATGGTACATCTGGTGTTGATGAGCATTTCTTCTTGCTCTTTTGACTTTCCTCAATGTCCTTTTTAATTTATGAATTTCTTTCCTATATAATGATCCGCTAAAATACTATGAGTTGCATTTTGTTCTTGTTGGACGCATTGACTTGTAACAGCATGTACAAGCCTATCACAGTTGTGCACAGAGTCACCCAACTCACACACACGCACGCACAGCCTTCCGCAACAAGCCCCCGTGATGATATTCGCTGTGTGTTTTCTACTGGAGAGCACAAAGCACTATGTAAAGCCGTGAAGTATTGAAATCCCGAAAAGTAAAGTGTGATAGACTGGAATTACAGTAAATGACAAACGAAATGAGAAAATGCACACATAAATAATTGCATTGCATTTACGTCATATATTTAGGTATTACAAGATTTATTTATGTGTTTATTTATTTATACGGCATATGCAGTGGAACCTCGGTTTTCGAACACCTCTCAGTTCAAACAAATCTGAGTCCGACCAAAAATTTCGAAATTCTTGCTTCGCTGTTCGGTCAAAAAATCGGAGTTCGAACGCCAGAGTGGATGATTCATATCACATTTTTTTACTCCTTTTAATTTTCTCCGGTGCAATAGCACCTCCAATACACTAGGGGACGTCCGAGATTAAAAAAATGTGTAGCAAATGGGCCGAGTTACAGAATTTCACCACACCGATGAAGCTGCAGCCACCAGAGTCATCATTTATCCTTTATTTTTTTTACACGTTCATGTTAGGGTAATCTTTCGTACGGAAGATTACGCTAATGCGAACGTACGATTAGCCTGGGTTACATTTATGTTATTTGTATCTTAAAGGTAAACAAAAGTAAACATTCAGGTTGTTGGAACAGATTAAAACGATTTACATTATTTGTAATGGGAAAAATGATTTCTGTGTTCGAACAAATCCCTTTTCGAACAGGGTTCTGGAACGGATTATGGTCGAGAACCGAGGTTCCACTGTATTTGAAAAGATTTATTTTTAAAATGTATTTATACATTAGCACGGCGGCGCGGTGGTTAGCGCGTGTGCGGCACAGTTCTGAGGTCATGAGATCGAACTTCCTGTGTGGAGTTTGCATGTTCTCCCCTTGCTTGCGTGGGTTTCCTCCGGGTACTTTGATTTCCTCCCACATTCCAAAAACATGCATGTCAGGTTAATTGGCCGGTCGAAATTGTCCCTATGTGGGAATGAGCGAGCGAATTGTCTGTCCCTGTGTGCCCTGTGACTGGCTGGCAACCAGTTCATGGTGTCCCCTGCCCACTGCCCGGAGATGGCTGGGATGGGCTCCAGCACCCCCGCGACCCTACTGAAGATAAGCGGTGCAGATAATGGATGGATGGATGGATATTTATACATTTTTTCATATGGCATAATTAGTCTTCCATATCAAACGTGCAGTGTTAAAACTAACCCTTATTTATGATATGCCCTAACCTCTGATCACCGATAGATGGATTGATTGATTGATTTTGTTTATTAACTCCAGCTCAGAACAGATTAATAAATGAAAATGCAATGTAAAGACAGCGGCAAGCATGTCGAAGCCAAAGTTAAGTCTCAATAATTCCGTGACCATGCACATAGCATGCAAAATATGAGCGCCGTGCTTGAAATAAAAATGAAGAGACTCAGTAAAAGAAAGAATTGATTTTTTCCCATCCTTTTCATACCACTATTGTACAAAAAACGGTTCCATCGACATTTGAATTCAATACTGCCCTTTGAAACAAAGTTCTTCTGGGATGGGAACAAATTGCTTTGTGATATTTTTAATAATGTAGGTATTAAACATGTAATGTGATTTTTTTTTTTTTTTTTTTTTTTTTTAGCCTTTCGTGTTGCCACTAGGTTGTGTATAAAGGAGTCGATAATGGCCTGCTCCCCAGAAAGATGCCGAATCAGCTTTTTTTCTTGTTAATTGCTTTCTGCATTCAGTCTTGCCTTTTGCATCTTCGATTATACTATGTGAGATGTTTTATTTTGGGGGGCACTTTAACGTATCCAATGCCGAAACTTTCTCTCAAATGGGAAGTGCCCGTGCCAGCCAATTTGATCTTTTTTGACAAATTTTTGAAACCCAACAAAAAATTGGTTCCGTAGCATACAGGCACAGGGCATATCCTCAGTCATTAGAAAAAATTATGTTTCTAGAGATCACCATTGTTTAGTTGAATATTGCTAAGTATCTTGAAAACACCCGACTATGAGAAAACTTTTGAGAAAAACTGTTTTTTGTGAAAGGATAGATTTTCAGCAGAACTTTCAGTTTGGACATATTTTTCCTTTTTTAAATTTTTTTTTTGCACTCATAATACCTCCGATATCCAAACAATGCTTTTCAAAAACCGAAGGGCACTTTGCTTGCAAAATAATGTATTATTCCAAGAGCTCTGAACTTATGCATGAACTTATGCATGAACTTTGCAAGAACTTCAGCGTCCAATTCCTCCGGTGAAATGATCACATATTTCGGTCACCATGGCGATCCCTTGCACGAAACATCTACCCTCCCTGACCAGACGTTGACGATGGGACTTGGTCATCCTTTTTTGTAAGGAAAAAGCTCTGTGGAAGCTATGGTGCCCATTTGTCTTCGTCTTGTGAGTCTCACCACTCTGCTACAGTATGTCTTCTCGCTACGTGACGCCGCCTACACACATTTGCCCGACAATCAAGAAGTCTTTGTTAGACAATTTCCCTAAATTACCACTAGAGACCTGGGACTTTAAAGATAGATAGATAGATAGATAGATAGATAGATAGATAGATAGATAGATAGATAGATAGATAGATAGATAGATAGATAGATAGATAGATAGATAGATAGATAGATAGATAGATAGATAGATAGATAGATAGATAGATAGATAGATAGATAGATAGATAGATAGATAGATAGATAGATAGATAGATAGATAGATAGATAGATAGATAGATAGATAGATAGATAGATAGATAGATAGATAGATAGATAGATAGATAGATAGATAGATAGATAGATAGATAGATACTTTATTCATCCCCGCAGGGAAATTCACATTTCCAGCAGCATCCCTTCGCTGAGAACAATACAATAATAAGCAAAAGGAATACAATATACAAATACCCAATGTGACGTGCTAATAACCACTGTAGCGTGTTGTATTTAAATAGTGTTACATAAAATACACACTGCAATAAAAGTACGGTAACATGCAATGTAGGGGGTTTGGTTTAATGTGGGCCTTTACTCCGCCGGGTGGAGTTTAAAAGCCTCATGGCATGAGAAAGAAAAGATCTCTTCAGTCTGACCGTAGTACAAGACAGTGACAGCAGTCTGTCGCTGAAGCTGCTCTTCTGTCTGGATATAATGCTGTGTAGTGGATGTGATGAATTTTATTACCATCTTAGTTCAATAACAATTTGAATTTATCTTTAGTGATCGGCAAGATGTGTTTTATAGTTTTTTAGGTTTAACCTAGATACTCTTGGTAGGCCAAGAAAGAATAATTGGTTTTCAATTATCTTGTAGCGAGAAAATTTGTTCGAGATATGGGCAATTCCATTAAAAAATATATGTGCACGATTTTTAATTTTCTTTATTGATTTTTTTTTTGTAGAGCGTTTTAAATTGCTTCGCAAATCAAATATATTTCCCTGTACTACTTCACGAGCAGATGGTAAGATTACAAAAACAAAAACAAAAAAGTTATCTGCCGCCACCTACTGATATGGATGTGTGTTATAATTACCTGGCTGATCACTCGAAGAACTTACTGAATTATGGGCTGCCTTTTTGCTGAGATAAAATTGGACTATTTCCTGCGGCGCACTAGTGTCCTGCGGAAAACAACACACTTATTGAGTGTACTATAAAAATAAACATATGATAATAAAGAAGTATAAGAGTATAAGAATGTATAAAAATACAAGAGTATAAAAGGCACATTTAAATCATAATTTCCCTTACACTTGATCCCTGGCCGGGACATGCATAAGACATAAGACACTGGCTGAAAAACACTGTTTCATGATGATGTATGGATTTTATTTCATTTTTTAAGTTAAATTCATGAAATCATTTACTGTATTGTGGGCACAACTATAGTCTCACACAGATACAGTTATACCCATGCACAGACACCATCATACTCTCTCATACATCCTACTGAGACTTCTTGCTACTTTGTGCTTCAGTTATTGCTGGTTTACTCCTTTGTGGGAAAAAAAGTAATTGAAAAAAAGAAAGATTGAATAAAAAATAAATCCAACAGATCCTTCCTGCACCAACAATGAACGTTTCAGACAGCTTTCAGATTTCAGGCCCATTGGCTAGTTTCCATTAACCTGAGATCTCTCATGTCGATTGGTCAATTCTAAACAAAGCATCTTTTGTACTGTTTTTTTTACCGGACACCTGTTCTGCGTTCCGCATCTCGCTGAGAAGAGGTTGTGTCCCTCTCTTCCTCATGCCACCTAAATGATGCATCTCTCTCTTCTCTCTCTCTCTCTCTCTCTCTCTCTCTCTCTCTCTCTCTCTCTCTCTCTCTCTCTCTCTCTCTCTCTCTCTCTGTTTATCTGTCACACACAATGTCTCTCTCCTCGCTCTCTCTCTATCACTCTCTCTCTCTCTCTCTCTATCACACTCGCTCTCTCTCTCAGTAAGTTGGCAAGTCAGCTCTAAAGAAAGCGGCCCAGAATAAAAGGTGCGACATTACTTCACAGGTCTTCACTTTTGTAGGGGTGTTCTGTTCCCCATTAACCGCAAAAGCTGAGGAATCTTTGTACTAAACTCACACACAAAAACACACTACTATAGGTTATTGTACATTCTTATAAATACATAAAACATTTACAGTATTGTGGACACACATGATGTGTTGTTGATACAGCAATGCAGTCAATCAGATCTAAAGTAGCAGTAGCCCTCACAATCCTTTTTGTTCCTCCCATGTTGTTTGGCTTGAGACTCACAATGGAAAAAAAAACCCTCTCCTCTGTACAAATATAAAATATGTGTGTGCGGCTCTGTAGAAATGCAAAAGCATCTGAAATGCTTTCTTGATTTGGTTTATTTTCCATTCCTCCCCTCTACTAACTAATTCTAAAACGTTGCTGCCAAATCGACACCCGGTGAGCTGTAGAAAGAAGATTTAGGAGCATAAGAGGGGGACCGTGAAAGCGGCAGACGGTCCGACCGAAACGAGGGAGCAAAAAGAAATTGGGGAGAGAGATGAAAAGAAATGAAGTGAGACAGCAGGACGTTAATGCTAGCTCTAGTGTGTTTGTATGGGTGTTTTCATTGGGTGAATACTGTATTTGCAGAGTTGGGGAGCATCAGAATACATGTGAGAGCGTTATGTGATTATAATACAAAAACATGTAATTGAATTACGTTACAGTTGCTGGAAAACAATCCTAATGAAATTATACGTACATTTAGTAAAGATAAGGATTACTTTGCGATTACAATTCTTCATTAAAACCATATCTATACATAATGCACCGATAGACTGCGCCCATTATCATATCAATCGATTTACATACGAGAGACAGAGAAATATGTCGTGCACGTGGCAGTAATCTGTTGCGCAAATCGTTTAAACGGCCAACTTATACACAGTGTTGAAGGTAAAAGCACTTTACTTGTTTTCTGTATTTTATTTCTCCTTTGATGTAGAACTCATTTTGTTGAATTGGGGTGAGCTTGTGGTTTCGTGAGGGCAGCGCAGTTGCCCGCTAGTGATGCATTCAGGGACATTTAGTTTAATGATAGATTGTCTTCTTTTTGTATTTTGCAGTCAGTTGGTCTTCAAACTCACTATACAATCACTCTATTGTTTATATTGTGAGAATGTGTTACTGAGCCTGGCAAAACTTAATATTGTCAAGAGGATTGGCATCCCGGTTTCAAATAAGTAAAATGTGTAAGACAAATTTGGACACAAGACATCCCAAAGTGTGTTGGAAATTTTGAAATTGAACTCTTGTGTTTTTAAGACAATACACTGGTACATCTACTTACGAATTTAATTTGTTATTGAAGTATCTTTGTAACCTAAATCACTTGTAAGTAAAAACGCCTTTTGAATGTAAATGCGTAAATCAGTTCCAAGCCCTGCAAAAGTATGATATACTGTATTTTTTAAGTAATCGTCAAAGAGTTCCAGATCATTAAACAAATAATGTAAAAACAACAAAGAATAAAGGAAATAATAAAAATATTCAGACATTTGTGCCTCGCATTTCTTGGAAAACTGTTTTAATGATGTCTGCTTTTGACGATCTGTCGGCAAAGCGCGAAACAGATTTTAGCCAAATGAGCGATAGCTTGACTTTGCCTGGGTGATTCCTTTCCACAAATTCTGAGACTTCATGAACATTTCTCAAAATGTCTTTAATTTGGGCTGATGGAATTGCAGCTGCATTCTCCTCCTTGTCGTCTGGGAACTCCTCCTGCACTGCGGTGTGTGTTTTCATACCGTTCCATTATCTCATACTGTGTTTCAATGGCCAGAAAAAGTATCCTCTTCTTCTTTTCTGCACGTCCATTGTGAATGATCGGGATGTGACGTAGTGCAATTTTATAATCGCATAAGACTAGTGTTTTTTTTTCCCTTGGATTTAGCAAAGCCTTCCCAAAGGGGGCGTTGTTTACCTTAATCCAACCCCTAATAATATGGTAAAATTCAGCTAAAATCTAAATCCAAGACGTACCCAAAGTAAATTAAATGTTGTTGTACTGAGAATCTGGACGGTTTTGGTCTCTTTCGAAAGGTAACACTCTATACTTTTGTCCCCAACTGAAATAATCACTGCAAGAGCATGAAAAATCTAAGTTGGACCACAATAGTAGGCTTTTTTTCTCTTCTGTAGCTGGGACAAATGCATGAAGCCTTACCTGGCTCCAGATTAAATTTGACCACAATCTGAAAAACAAAACATAGGTGTTCTGCACATTTTTCTAAGGGTAAGTCTTGGCGTGACTGGTGACATAATACTGACACGTGTTTGCTTCTCAACAGTCTGTTTGCCCTGTTACTAGAATTAACACCTTTGGTGCATAAGTGGGATAAAAAAATAGCCCATGGATTGTTATTGTTTAAAATAAAAAAGTTGTAATAGTGTCATAACTCAAGTATTCCTCATAAAACATGCCATTAGTATTTTTATTATTTTTCCCACTAATTATCAACCCTACTTATGGAGGAGTGTATGAACTGGTATGCATCCAAGGGTCAATGGACTTTCCTTTTGAAATTTAAAATCGCATCGAAATTGCAATACTGATCTGAAAATCATTTCCCAAAATCATGTAGCCCTACTGTTGATAGAGGAGGAGGGGCACACTGAAAGCATGGCAGGATTTATGCATACACACCGGGTTGCAGGGTAGAACTCTTGAGTGCATATTACATTTTTAAAGTAACCCTCCAAACCCAGCATATTTATAATTCGATTGGAAGGAAATAGATAGCAAAAGCATACACGGGAGGCCCTCTCTGGAGAATAAATGGGTATTAACTTGTCCAAGGCCTAGATAACACTGCAGTGAAATCGGATTTACATTTGAATCACACCAGACGGAGAGCATTCATTGGAGGGAAAGCAAAGTTTTAGTTTTATTTATGTTTGTGGGGGACAACGCTCCACTGTTAAAATCCATGAGTACTTACTTCCGCAAGGACTGAGCGCATTGCTTCATACATCACGTGTCGTCTTGTGCGCATACGGGACTAACGGGGCGTTTATACAGAAAATTATGCATACAAGTCGCATTTAGTTGCTAATATGAACCATCTCACAAAAACATCGGAATTGACCCCAAAAAATAAAATTGAGCATTAAGCATTAAGCACTGCAGTGTGGACCTAGCCTAATACACCTAAAGTGGTGCTGTAAATTTCCCACTTCCCTCCCAAGATTTGTTATTCCGACCTGGACTCTGTATTTCTCTTCCTTAATTTCTTGTGCTTTCCTTCTCTTCCTTCCTGCAGGAACTTCGATAATCCAGGTGACAGCGACAGATGCCGATGACCCGACTTACGGGAACAGTGCCAGACTAGTCTACACGCTGGTGCAGGGCCAGCAGTTCTTTTCTGTTGATCCCCAGACAGGTCAGTGTGTTTTTATGAAGGAGTGTGCGTGGGTGGGTGCGCTCCCATCTGCGACTTAGACGATGCTCGCATTAGGGGGGGCATATCGATCCAAATATAGATATTATCGATACTAAGATTGGATTGGGTTGATACTATTGTCCTGGGATCGATGGCCTGCTTCTGCATCCTGCTTGCAGGGTTTGTAAGGGTGCTTGAAATCCTTGACAATGGTTTGATTATAATGTTGTGAAAATGAATTGAATTCTGGGCAAAGTGCTTGTAAATGCTTAATATTGTTTCCATGATTTCAACGAATCTGCTTAAAAATGACACAGGCGATGCTCTGTTGTGGTTTCGTTTTGCCCTTGCATTTCGTCTTCCCTTGAGATTAACTTTAGCTTGCATTATTTTGTACTCTATTATCCAATGAGCTACAGGTCACACCCAAAAGGACAGGTGCATGCACATCCTTACAGGGCACTATGAAATGTATATCAGTGCAAGGATTATGTATCAATTATGAACATTTACTATGGGCCATGCAAAAAAATCAGATTACATTTCCCAGAGGGAAATTGTAATGAGAGGAACTTCATGCAACTAAAAATGTAAGCTACATGTTACTGTCTTATACTCCAGATCTAAAAATCAGATGTATTGAAAAATGCCCAAGCAAGATTAAAAATCACATTTTTAAAGTAAATTGCATATGTATATGTGGCTCTGCTAAATACATGATTCACACCATTTGTTTTCTTTTAATGGTTCTGTAAAAAATGGAAAATTGGCTTTGAAAGTCCTTAATAGGTGCTTTAACTTCCCATGCAAAGGTGTACAAACACTGGGTTTGCCAGAAAAAAGAGAACACCAAATTTATGCATGCTACCAGAAGCTAAAAATGACAGAAGCAAGCAGGAAGCATAACTTTTTTTCAGCAACAAAAACAGACAATGCCAGGTGTAATTTGTGTTGTGAAGCTGTCTTCTACTGTGGCTACTCCACTACTTTACACAAAATCATGAAAAAAGTTCACCTTACTAAGAGCAGTGAGCTGCAACCATAAGTGTAGACCTCTTACTGTTGCTGAACAAAAACTTGTAAATGTGTTGTTACTATGGCAACAGAGGCAATGACTTGCGATCGACATTCAATTTACATTACTGACTTCATATTCAAAATAATGTGCAGTAGAAGGTGTTTTAGTTCTCTCGTTTACATTGTTATACAATATTCGTATTTGCCTTATGTCTCTGTTTTTTTTTTGTTTGGCTCTCTGCTTTTGTTCTGAAACATTTGTAATATACATTGTATATATATATATATATATATATATATATATATATATATATTTTTTTTTTTTTTATATTCTGTTATTGTTTGAGATGCAGTTATTTAATACAAAACTAGCAGCTTAGAGCCTTATTGTAATTTTAAATTATTTTAAGGGGGAAGGGTTTAATTATTCAATAACATCGTTGAGTAAAAAGTATCGGTGTTGGTTAAGAATCGATCGATACTCGGGTTTGTATCTATTTGTATCGGATACCAAAATTCCCGGTATCAC
Organism: Urocampus carinirostris; assembly: GCF_059441175.1. Lineage (NCBI taxonomy): Eukaryota > Metazoa > Chordata > Actinopteri > Syngnathiformes > Syngnathidae > Urocampus > Urocampus carinirostris. The sequence continues at coordinate 6,451,203 of NC_142349.1, read as the reverse complement.
CCACCTCACATCTCGGTACTCATCCCCCGAGTTACTCTTGCTGCTGTGTCAGCAGCAGGTGACGGCGACTATATTTACATATGCAAATGAATCCGGTGGCTGGCAAATTTTGTTCTCGTTACTATTTTTACCACATATTATGCACTCGCTCACATGGTTGAGTTCAAATTAATTGTAAAATGTTGTAAAATGGGCTAAATAAGCATCATCAAGTGTATTGTTCCACCAATTATTGTTTATTAATTTACTGAAGAAAAGTTATCACAAAAATTATATGTACAAAATTGTCCTTATTCTAAATACCGTATTTACTTGTGTCTAATGTGTTAAAGATAATATTTTCTTAATAGGTTAAAACTGAAGTGATCAGCAAGAGAGGCAAATGTAGGTTTACAAATGTATTCACTGCGCAGTGGGTAGACTAGATGAAATGAAATGAAATGATCTGCATTTATATAGCGCTTTTCAAGTCAAAGCGCTTTACAATGTGCTCCACATTTCCCAATAGCGGTCTTGCAGCCATGTAAGGTGCTAACCTGCTTATTGGGGGTATTAGGGGTTCAGTGTCTTACCTAAGGACACTTCGACATGTAACACGGACGAGCCGGGATTTGAACTGGGATCCCTTGATCCCAAGACGAGCGCTCTACCTCCTGAGCTACTGCCGCCCGCTAGATGAGTCTCACACCATTCCCGCGCAGCAGACGGGTTTTGTTCAAAAGTCTGCGCAATTATCAATATCAGTTCAAAAATAGAAAAATAGTAAATACAAAATAATAAAAACGAGTTGAAATGTTAGTCAAGTTAATCAGGATTATTTGAAACATAGAACACAGAGAAATACACAATTAACTAAATATGATCTGCTTTTACATTATGCACATTTTTTTTCGCCTAAAAAAGAACTCATAGTTTGGATACGCATCTTACACGAGGTTTTATCATATTTGTGCATTGATTTATCTCTCATTTCATCTCATTAGCTGCACCGCTTATCCTCAGTAGGGTGGCGGGGGTGCTGGAGCCCATCCCAGCAATCATCGGTCAGAGGGCAGGGGACACCCTGAACTGGTTGCCAGCCAATCGCAGGGCACACAGGGACAGCCAACTCGCTCATAAATTTGGTGTTCTCACACCTAGGGACAATTTCGACCGGCCAATCCACCAGAAATGCATGTCTTTGGAATGTGGGAGGAAACCGGAGTGCCCGGAGCAAACTCACGCAAGCACCGTGAGAACATACAAACTCCACACAGTAAGTCTGGTAGCTGGATTTGAACCCACACAGGAGGTTCCCAGGACCTTAGAACTGTGCCGCACACGCGCTAACCACTGCGCCGCCGTGCTGCCCGCATTGATTTATATGTCGACAATTATTGCTGAACACAATCGCAAAACATTAGAAGCAACGGGAACCAAACTCGGGTTGCAGTAGTGAGAGCACCGAATCCTAACCACTACACCCCTAGTGATCTGGATAACATATAAAAAGGCATTCAATTTTATCTCTCCATAGAATATTTGCTTCAAAAAAGTAGCAACCTAACCGTGTTGTAAAGAAAGTTGACTCACACTGAATTTTAAAATAACACGTTACATTACACGTTACCGAGAAATTAATTGTGTTCCTGGAACGCACTCCTTTGCAATGTGTTATTCCGCCAACACTGTTCATTTCTAGGGAAGATCTTGACTTGCCAATTGACCTGTTTTTGGTATGTGAGAGAAACCCATCATTGGTATATTCCTCTTCTACCCACCCCAGGTAAAATATCCTAATTGTAACATATTTAACCACAGGTAGAAGAACATAACATATATTTTAAATTTATTAAAAAAATATATATTCATACTATCTCAAGAACCTTGGCACATTAACCCATCTCATATGCCATAAAGTATAAACAACTATTATTAAAGGATTCGGCACGGCTTAACAGTATTTCATATCAGTATGAAAAATCACCACCAGATGGCAGTAATGGTTTTGTTCAGATAGTTGTCCGCACATTGAAGAAGCCCCCTCTTCCTAGTATTTCTTCCTGTATACAACAATTGAGTGTCTATAGGTGGACCATATGGCCAGTAGTCGCAGGGACTCAGTGAGGTGAAAAAATTTAATAAAAGTATAAGTAATGTAAGTACAGAAAGTTAATGCTTCAAAGCTTTATTCTTTCTAAGAAAGACGATAAAGTCGCTTCATCATCGCCGGGGCAGAACGGGATGACGTTTTATGCACGTCCGCAGGACTCGATTGTCATGGTGTGTGTTCAAGTCACCGGAAACATCGGGTACTGAAAAGTTCTTACTAAGTTAATGCACAAGCTCAGTGTTCTTGCAATGTACAATGCTACCTGCAAGCAAAGTGCCCCTGTGTTCATGAAAAAAAACATTGTTTAGATTGGCGTTATCACAAATGTATTAAAAAATAATGCACCAAAGTAAAACTTGACTTGAGATGCATCCCTTCACAAAAAGCCATTTTTCTCTGAAATTTTCTCAGAAAAAAAGTGAATGTTCAACTGATGTTTACTAGACAATGGTACTTAAAACATACTTTTTTTTTGGAATAAAAGATGAGGGTCGAATGGTTTTTTTATGTGTCCTATGCCTATACAGCTACTGTAGGTCTTCAAACATAAGTCAAAATGCCTGACAATAAATAAGTTAAGCTGATGAAGATGCAGTCTCCTTGTAAAATTTGACATTCACAGAGAAATACAATAAAAATAACCTAACACTCACTATTTCCATTATATTTCCTAAACAGGAATTAGCTTGGGCACAAAATGAAAATGAAAGTAATAAAGCAGTTGTGCAGCACAGAAGCTAGTTTGCCCAATATGGTTAAGTGCAAACACATATTGCATTTGCAAACAAGAACATTTAGTCTCAAACGAAGTGGACACACAACCACACAGCTTGTGGAAGGGTGTGTAAACACAACCAAAGCCACACACGAATCCAGGTGCGCGTGCAAACATTAGGTGTAGATCATTCCTAAAATACCAAGATTTTTCATATTTATCTTTCTCGTCTTCTGTCTATCACCCATCTTTGTAATATGTGTTGTCTCGTCCTCCAGGATACAAGTCAAGTCATACTTACTCTATTTGTATAGCCTTTAATCACAAAAATTTTCAAAAGGCTGCACAAACATTAAAACATCCCATGATTTGAAACCTACATGAGAGCTAGGAAATATTTAAAACCCAGCATGAAAAATATTTAAAAAAAACCTTGAGGTAGATTCCCACATGATGTAATCCCGCTTCCAGGGTGACCATGAATGATACAATGGCATCAACTGACAATACACATTCAAAACGTACACTAATGTTCAAAAGTTTGGGGTCACTTTTAATTTTATATTTTTGAAGGAGCGGCACTGTTTTCTTTTATTAAGGTGATATGAAACCATTCAGAAATACACTTCATACATTGTCAACGTGGTAAATGACAATTATAGCTGCAAAGGTCCATTTTCAAAGCAATATTTTCATAGGTGTACGAAGGCCATTTTCAGCAACCAGCACTCCAGTGTTCTAATAGTACATTGTCTTTGCTAATTGTTTTAGAAGGCTAATGGATAATTAGAAGACTCTTGTGCAATTATGTTAGGTCAGATAAAAAAAGTTGAGCTGGTTAGAAAATCTATAAAACTGGCCTTCCTTGAGCTAGTCGAGTATCTGCAGCATCACAAATGTGGGTGTTCAGACAACAGCACAAACAGGCTCCAAACAGAGTGAAAAAAGTAGTGTGAGGCCCCTTTCCTCAACCAAGAAAGAGGACAAGTACATCAGAGTGATTTTGTCTTGGCCAAATTGTTGCCAAAAAACACCAATGTGAACATCTACAGTGAAAAGGCAGAGTGACAAAGAAAGCCATATCTGAAACTGGCTGACAAATGGAAGAACTTAATATGGGTAAAGAAACACTGACATTGGACAATTCATTAAATAGTTAAAAGCGTAACTTTTTCATGGAAAACAATTGTTCCAGGGGCACCTCAAACTTCAACAGCCGTGTAAGTGTTAACTGAAATTGTGCAAGAATCCCAAGACAGCCACAGCAGGCTTCTTGTCTCAAAATCTCGGCCGATGCAGCAGGAACTAGATCAGAGGCGGGCAAACGACGGACGTGGGTCACATGTGTCAGGCTTTTTAGTCCATAATAAATAAAGTACTACTAAAAGACTACAAAAGTCTCCAAAATTACAAGAAATCTAAATATCTAAACTTAAAACAGGTACCTAATACTATATATTTTGATTATTCCAAAAAGAAAAAAGAATAAAACAGAAATGCTACAAAAATACCGTTACAGCAATACTATAATACAAAAATACTACTCCAGAAACACTACTAAAGGTATACTACTACTGCAATACTAAATAAATAATGGTATATAAAGGCTACTATAGAAATACTACAAAAAAGACAGAAAACGAAAAAAAAAAAAATTAAATACAAATACAGTAATACTACAATAATATAGCAATGGAAATACTCCCAAAATACTACGACAGTTATACTACAGAAAAAATATATATCAAATTAAGTGCTTAAAACATGGACCTAATGTATTATTTTGCTTTGATTATCAGTGTTTCAATACCAATTTGCTGAAACAAATGTATTCAAAAACAAACAAATATATAGATGTTTCTCGTACATTTCTGCATGTATATTGATTCATAAATGCAAATGACAAAATTCAAAAACAGATGAGTTACCCCCTGGGGTACATTCGATTTAGGGTTTGCAGAAATATCTTATTCTTTAGCATTAAAAGGGGTACGAGGCGCACCCGCCCCAAAATAGTCTTTTTTCCATATCATTTTCATTCACAAGGCCCACTGGACTAAAAGGCGCATGAAAACGACACTACAGCAAGAGCTACTAACATGTGTATTAATTGTGGAAAATGTATACACTTTATAGGGCAACGATTAATCATTCTTTAAGTATTACTGATTAAAATTGCAAAATATTTTTTGCATCGTTTGAATCAAACCCAGATTGTAGTAGTAAGGGCAACAAAACGCTAAAATTAGACCACTAGTGGTACAATTGACCTTAAGTCATAATTACACTATTTTTACTCATGATGCCAGGAACTGGTTTGCATAGTGTATTCTCAATAGTGTATTATCAAAGGTTAAACAGTCTCTTTACTTCTTCACCTTGTGTGTCGATTTCATTTCGGTTTAATATGTATATGAACGTTAAATAGCTTTAAAGTATTTTATTGAAAGCCTTTCTGTTTCAGTGTTTCGCACCATGATATGTAGATGTGAAGAAGCGGAAAGACTGTTTAACTTATCAGAACGCACAGTGCAAATCAGTGTTTCTGGTACCATGTGTAATAATAGTGTTATGGTTAGATAAGGTCAAATGCCTTTTTGCATTTCATTTGTGCCACTGAAGGTTTAGTGTCGATGCCCTCAACACTATGTCCCAAGTTTGAATCCTGATGCTTAAAATGTATTGTCATCCGGTCCAGCAATAAATATTGAATAATAAAATCATTGCTCAAACTCGGAAGTGGCTTAATCAGAAGTATCCAGTAAAACCTTGTGTAGTAACACATAGCAGTTAACACTGTATGCATTACGAATCTTACCCACCGCATTCTGCGTTATAAAGACAAGACTCACTTTCAATTTTCTGGCCAGTTTGAGGTTTTAAGGGGCACATTATAGTCCTGGAATAACAGTATATTTGGCGTTTGTGTCCAAAGAAAAAGATCTCGCAGTAGCTCTAAATTGTTGACCTCTGGATGAACTAAATGAAAATGAATTATGTCAGCAGTTGTTTGCTGACTGTTTTCGCTGGACCGTTTTGCTCGTGAGAAAAAAAATAGTGTGCTGTGTGCATTCACGAAATCCAGCCTTCTCATGTAGGTCACTCAAAGACAAGTAGAAGGCCAGACTGTTGAGGAGCACCTTTGATTTCAAAATTGTATTGAGATGGAAGTGTTATGGTTACCCTGAAGCATTGAACCTTTGATTGAAATTGTGGAGCACAGGTGGATGATTTAGATTCATGTTTGCAACGCCGTATTGATTGAAAAGCACTCTTTGCAATTCAAACGGACGTGGGGTTGAAGATGTTGGTCGGCCGTGCTTTACTTTGTACAATCACATGCTCAGTGAATGTCAACTTTTAACGATTGCTGACCTTGGGTTTTCTATGCAAACCAAAGCGATCTGCAGGTGCTTATGAGCTGAATTGTGAAGTCCAAGGCGATTTTTGCTCTGTAGCAACGTTCAGAATTCCGAGCATGCCCATCGTCTTCTCACGACTCCTGTTTTCAATCACCCTCTTCTTCAATGGCAAACACATTCAGAATGGAAACACTGGGACAACTGCTCTGGTGCAATGTTAACAGCTCGATTGAAAATACCTGAATGGGAGATGTTGAGTCGTCCCGACCTCAGCAACGGCAGTTGCAATGAGGTTTTTCCTCTAGATGTGATCAATTCTAATGGAACTCCCTGTGCCATTAAAATATGAGAATCGTAACAATATACATTGCTCACCAGATGTCGGTCTCTCATGGGCCATCTTTCCCCCAATTATTGCATTCTAGCACCTTTTGTATCAAAAATACAACATAACCGTGATTTTATTTGACCTCGGTTTCCCATACTGATTTACTAAAGCAATTCAGTTTCAATGCACAGAAGTTAATTCCACCTTCTCTTTGATTTAATTAAAATCACTATCAAAGTTTGTCTGTGATTAAATTAATGTATTTTCTGGATAATAAAATCTCAAATTTTCCAGAAATGCGACCAAACTCCTGATAATACATCCATCCGTTATATGCACCGCTTATCCTCAGTAGGAGCTTATCCTAACTGCCTTGGGGCAGTGGGCAGGGGACACCCTGAACTGGTTGCAGCCAGTCACGGGGCACACAGACAGACAACTCACTCACTCAATCACACTTAGGGTCAATTTGGGACGGCCAGGTTGACATGCATGTTTTTGGAATGTGGGAGGAAACCGGAGTGCCTGGAGGAAACCCACGCAAGCATGGGGAGAACATGCAAACTCCGCACAGGAGGATTCAAATCTTAGAACTGTGTCGAGTACGCCCTAACCACTGACCCGCCATGCTGCCCTCTTATAATACAGTGTGCCTTATTGTTAAAAAAAGGTGAAAATCAATACCTGTATATAATCATATTCGTGCAGTTATCGCTCTGTAACAGATACAAATTTTAGAGAAATTAGAAAATAGAAAGTGATTGAACATTTGTATACATTTATTTTACTTTTCATAACTGAAACCAAGCATTTTAAGTGACAAAGTTTGTTGAATATGTGTGGCCATCCGTTTATTTATATCTTTCAGGATGATTAAATTACTTCTAACAATGCGTTTCTTTTCATTCATTTCAGAATCTCGTGCGCTTCTTAAAGACTTTGTGATTCTGCGATACTTAACTGTATTTTAGTGGTCGGCAACCTTTTTTGTACCACGGACCGGTTTAATGTCTGACAATATTCTCGTGGTCCAGCCCAGCAATAACCTCAATATCGTACTACCGTGATTAAAAATAGTGTGATGATGACATAAAAACTATTCAAGTAAACATGACTTGCTTTGTCTAATTTCCAATCGATCTGACCACACTAAAACAGTTTAATACTAAGTAGAATGTAGTATAAATTTCATCAATCCAATAATGTTTTTTTTCCCGTAAAGTGTTTATGATTTGAGAAAACATTGATTTTTCAAGATGTTTTTTTTTTCCCCAAACATTTTAGAGGTTCGCAAAGAGAATCTTTAATGTAAACAAATTGCAGACCAACATTCTTGCTTTAAGACGCTGCGTCAAAAATGCCAGGTTAGACCATTGCGACTTCTGGGTTCTATTGGTTGTTGGGCGACAAGGTGATAGGAACCCATCTTGATTTAAATACATTTATTTTGGAGTTGACTGTTTACTTCACAAATATAGATATTTATCAAATTGAAATCAACTTATTATATTGAGTTAATTTTTCTTAACAAAACCCCAAAAAGAAGTACATTTTCTGTCACCTAATACTGTTTAGCTCTCCTGTGTAATAATCCGAGTAATACCGACCATTCATATTAACACAAACCGTGCACAAAATCTATGGAGCAGGACAAACAATTCATCTGTGTTAGTCGATTATTATTGTGTCATGTGCGCCCTATTAAACAACTACTATTAACATTCCAGCAAAAAGTGCTATAAAGCATTTTGACCAAACAACACTTAAAGCATTTTATTAGCTAATGTAGCTGCTGGCGTGTAAAACATAAAATGAGCAGGGAGTCTTTATCTTAATTTGTGTGTGTGATTTGATTCACTCAATTAGTCACAAACAACTAAAATGGGAATTCTGAAACACAGCATATGCAGTGCTGTAATTTTACACAGCAAACAATACAATTATTGAGGCCAGAGTTGCGAGAGTTTGCTTACAGATCATTCATAACTGGAGACTCATAGCTATGGAAATAATACGGAAATACAAAATGGAAGTTATTCGAATGCATATGAAAGAGTGATGGAAATGTGTCTTTGGACGCGGCTTCAGTGCTCTGTTGAAGAAGCTCCAGAATTACATTTCAAGTTGCAATACTGTGTGTTGGGGGTTTTCCATTTTTGAAGCGTACTTGGAAGGTCGTTACAGAACACGACTGCAATTACAGCCCCAGATAGCAGAGCTCCTGAAATGGAGGTTGAAAAATAAAAAAAGATGAGGAATTACTTGGGGGCTCATATCTTACTTTGATACACAGAGGAATTGTCACAGGAGAGAGGCCGGCTTGGCGTGGAGGGGAAAGGGAGCTCGGTGCGTCACGTGGCACATGGGAAAAACAGCAGAACTCAAGTTGAAGGCAAATCTGATTTGGCCTTTGCTAGACGATACAAACCTACTGCCCCTCATGTAATCCCCGTGCTAACCCAAGACAAAAACCTGGGAATAAGAATGGGCCTCTTTATGAATCAATGGGGAATATGTCCCCACAAGAGACAAGATTTTTATATGATCTTTTTTATTATGTAATTTCAGGTCAGTAACGTAAAGGTACCATCAATTAATTAGGTGTGGGCGGATCGATACACATATCGATATTATCGATACTTAGCAAGTACAGTAGTACCTCTTCATACAAGCTCAATTCCATCCAGGACTGTGCTCGTAGCCCGGAATGCTCCTGTACTAGCAAATTAGCCCAATAAAATATAATTAAAAACAAATTGTCCTCACACAATAATTCAATGTAACCCTAATTATCTATAAAACACTGAACAACTTATTCAAGTAGTAATTCCCAGAATAAAATGTGTGTATATTATTAGCCCTTATAAAGTTGAAGTGTCTAGGAGTTTGCCTGAAAACTTTTCCCCCATATTTTCTATGTTCTTTTTTTTTAAACATTTAAAATTGTGCATTCTGTATAAGTTTTATTGGGAGACACAATTATAAAATGGTCAATCTTGTAAATGGTAATTGGTCTGCATTTATATAGCACTTTTTCAAGTCACTGAAGACCTCCCAAAGCACTTTTCAATGTGCTTCACACTTACCCATTCACACACACTTTGCCTTGCCCATTTTGGCTCTAATCCGGATCGTCTCGGTCACTGGTAGCCGATGACAATGCTAATATTGTCGCAGTATTCTACATTGTCTGACTGTGAGTATGTGCTCATTGTGTTTTTTAATAGATAATAAGGATGACTAAGAATCCTTAATTAGGGGAGCAATTGGCAGAAGTTGACAGCTATGAGATCAAGAGACTGTTCATGATATGTAAGCACTTACTCTATGCTTAAAATGGAATTTGTTGTCATTTTAAATGAACATACACACCCAAAACCTTTTCAGCACTATGGTTTTGTCTGTATAGGTTTGCATAAGCAAACTGAAAGATGCTGGTGGTAAGCAGTCTCGAGTGGTCTGTTGTGGTAGCCTCTGGGACACCAGATGAACAGGATTTTCCTTTTTTAGGCGAGCAAGATTTTTGTTGCAAATAAAACTCGTATACCACACTTCTGGTGTTTAGAGGTGCTCGTGTAAAGAGGTTCCACAGTACTTGGATCAGATTGATGCTATTGTCCTTGGATCGATAATTCGCTCTTCAGCCAACTTCCTCAGACATAATGCAGGCTGGGTGGTTAGTATGCTGCCACACGGTGCAGAGGTCCAGGGTTGCTACCCAAGCCTTCCTGTGCGCAGTTTGCATCGTCTCCCCGTGCCATTGTCTCCGGCCACTCTAGTTTTCTCCCACATTTCAAACCCATACATGCCGGGTTAATTAGCTGGCCCTAATTGTCCCTAGTTTTGAAAGTGGCAGAGAGTTTTCTGTCTCTGTGTGCCCTGCGACTGGCTGGCAACCAGTTCAGGGTGTCCCCTACTCACTGCCTAGATGAGATAGATAGATAGATAGATAGATAGATAGATAGATAGATAGATAGATAGATAGATAGATAGATAGATAGATACTTTATTCATCCCCGAAGGGAAATTCACAAGATGGGCTCCAGCGACCATAGTGAGGATAAGTGGCGCAGAAATCGGATGAATGGATCATACTGCCGCCATTTTCTGGTTTATATAATCATTGCAACTGCTGTCAAGCTGCAAGTACATGAATTTCTTGGACCCATTAAAATAAAGTATTTTTTCATCCTTTTTGGGGTTTGGGATGGCATTTGGACTGCATTTGAAACAATCCTTTTCTTTCTTTCCCCATTTTCATGATACAGTCACCGAAAACCCCTACCCCCTAATTCATTTCCTGTGTCATGTGTCTGGGGGCCAGAAGACTTTTGGTAAAGGTAAGAATAAAGCAGAAAGTTGCAGTGGATTTTTTTATGAAGGCTATTTGAACAGAATTGGGCATTTCTAGCACATATTAAATAGAGAAAATATTGTACTTTAAATTTTTTATGAACACCTCAAACAAAGCACCGCCCCTTTCAGGTACCGTATTTGTATTCAAGTGTTGCCTTGTTGACCCACAAAATTCAATACTTGAGACCATGCCACTTCTTAAATCTTGGTGCATAACTGTGTTCTCTGCCAAAATGTCCAAGCTGACTTTTCAACATTTTTTCCAGGTATTCTGCGCACAGCAGTTCCTGACATGGATAGAGAAACCCAGGACCAGTACCTTGTGGTCCTTCAAGCCAAAGACATGGGAGGCCACTTGGGAGGCTTATCTGGTACCACCACTGTCACCGTTACCCTCTCTGACGTCAATGACAACCCTCCGCGCTTTACCCAGAGTGAGTAACCGCTTGCTACATGGAAAGGTTTTATTAATTTTGTTTTGCATATGTTGAAGAAATTAGTCATGATGTACCTCAATGTTGATTTACAACTCGACATAGATGTTTACAGTACGGATGTGATCGACTTGTTAGAGCAATTAACACACCAGATGTAAATAAATCTGTTCTTTCATCCATTTCAAGTCCTCAACAGCACAAACAATTTGCCTTTTTTCACTTTTGAGAATCTTTTAAACCTAAAGATGCTGTCCGAAATGTTATGGCGGCATTCAGATGGAGAACATTATTTACCGTATTTCATAACTTTCGGCGCACCATATTTAGAGGAGCAGTCTCAGGTTATAAATTCTGTAGATAGATAGATAGATAGATAGATAGATAGATAGATAGATAGATAGATAGATAGATAGATAGATAGATAGATAGATAGATAGATAGATAGATAGATAGATAGATAGATAGATAGATAGATAGATAGATAGATAGATAGATAGATAGATAGATAGATAGATAGATAGATAGATAGATACTTTATTCATCCCCGAAGGGAAATTCACATTTCCAGCAGCATCCCTTCGCTGAGAACAATACAATAATAAAACCAAAAGAATACACTATACAAATACCCAGTGTGACGTGCAAATGCCCACTGTAGCGTGTTATATAGAATAACTAAATAGTGCTACACAGAATACATATTGCAATAAGATTCGGTAATATGCAATGTAGGTGGTGTGGTTTACTGTGGGCTTTTACTCAGCCGGGTAGAGTTAAAGAGCCTTATGGCATGAGGAAGAAAAGATCTCTTCAGTCTGTCCGTAGTACAGACTGTTATCAACAAACACCTGTTATTTTTGTGTGGGCTTGATACACAAATAGTGAGCCCACACTTTTGTACGGTGTCCTTTACTACAGGGATGTCGAACTCAGTTTGGCTCTGTGGCTGGATCCAGACTTTCTGTTCTTAGGCAGGTTGATCTGTAAAAGAACGTTAACTCAAAATTGTTAGCTTTGTTTTTCAGTATTTTGTTTTATCTATTATCCTGTATTAGTAACGTATACCACTTGTTAGAGTCTTAGATGACAATGCAATACGGAAAAAAGGTTTTCATGTTTGGCATTGGACGTGATTACTGGTTTATTTTTACAGTTGGGTGAAATGCAGTTTTACACCTGAACCAACTCACCACACTTCGCAAAACTCAACACAGTGCTCTAGCACCCCGAAGAGAGCATTTATTTTTCATTTATTTAGAAAAAGATCACAACTTTTTGCAGAAATGACTTACAGACTCGCTTATTGACACACTCAGAAGTTTATGGCGGGCAGGAAGAAATCATCCAATTGGCCTGATAAATACATTGATAAATTGCAGATACATTTGGGGATCGGTGAAACACATGATTCACTCCGGATTTCTTTTTTTAATGGTACTGAAAAATTGAAAAGTTTGCTTTGAAATTCCTTAAAAGTGCTTGAATTTGGCCATTAAAGAACTGTACAAACGCTGCATCTGACTTTCAACAACCACACACACCCACGCCCACGCAAGCACACATCCATGAACAGACACACTATTTTGTTAATCAAGTGATTTGCAAAATAAAAAGAATGTATAATCAAGAAAGCTAGGAATAATCATTTTTATTTGAAAAATATACAGACGCTGCCATACTTTATACGGGACGTTTGTAAGTTGAATTTGTTCGTAAGTTGTTTCAGTGCTATATATTTTATGGAATGTATTTTTAAGGATTATATAAGTATGTTTAAGGTTTGTACAAGTAACCTGTATTGTTTTGTACTAAAAAATAAACATTTTATAAATGTATATGCTCTATAAAGATGTATAAAGTTGAGTTTAACTTACTTTTGGAAGATGATCTTCAACAGTTAGGCGACTTCCTCCTCCGTGGTAGAGAATGGACGAAAAAAAAGCTATCCAACCATTTTCTCTACCACAACAAGCTTTCTTATTCCACTTTCATCTCAAAAGAAACGGCTCGCCTCTTCTTTACATTTTACACCAACCATATTGATTTGATGCAAGAGATATTAAACAATGAAATTGTAAAGTTCTTAGCGCGCTGGAGATACAATATAGTCATTTTACACACTAACTAGGAAGAGGTAGCAGGATTTATTCTTCGGGTGGAAGCTAGGTGAGCTCTCACAGCGCCACACGCCGGTAGTGGCAGATAGAAGCACTACAGTAACGTCCTGTACTCGGAAAAAGGTGCACACAATACAAAATCTAACTCAAAGCAATGTCCAGATATTTTTCGACATCCTGAAAAGAATCGTCATATGTACCGATTTTCGTAAGTGGAATTGTAAGTAGCGGAGAATCTGTATATATCCTTCAAACTTTGCTTTTGTTAAAAAAAAAATACATTTCTAACTGACCCGAAACTTTTGAACATCAGTGAACATAACTAACCACGTTTTGAATTGAATTTAAAAAAGCCTCATTAATGAGCCTTTAATCAAAATGTTTGATTTTCTTAAATTATATGATGTTTCCCACTAATTATTTGGGAATATATTAATTTGTGTGCAAAACAATTTCAATGATTCAAACATTTGAGTTATTGGATGCGATTAAGCTTTTTGGAATCAAATGTTCAGCTTAACTCCCAGAAGGAGGCTGCTATCCTGGTCAGTGAGATCTCTTTCAACTTTTGAAGTGGCATAGAGTAAAAACTGCATATTTGGTTGATTTCAACTTGCACTGCTCAACATTCATATCCTGGCTGATTTGAACACATCCACTGGAAGAAATGCGTCAGAAATTGGCAGGAATGAAAGCAAACTGTATACATCTTTTAAGGGAAATCTGCAATGGTTTGATCTTTGAACTTTATTAGCCTAGCGCAGGGGTATGGAACCCATGGCTCGGGAGCCATATATGGCTCTTTTCATGAGTACATATGGCTCCGAAATAAAATGTAACTATTGCACATCTCTCTGTGGCGTTCCAAAGTCAAGTGATTTCATCCCAATTTGGTCCATATAAAGCAACTTAATGCAGAAGTTTGATGAGAAACCATTTAAACTGATAAATAAAAACGCTGGTAAACGACTTTGATTGTGTGAGCAGTACAAGGGGGCGGATCCCTGCACACAGCGCAAGGCACTTCCTTCTCTCTCTCTCGCTCAGTGCAGTCTACACCGAAAGTGAATATGACGATATGCTTATCGTTTGCAGTAATTTGTGACATTTTTACAAAATAACTTTGGATGCACATTATTTTGAAACCCTTATTAAGGACAAATTTCATGGGAAAAACTTGCCTCAATACTCTTAACTGAAGGTGGAAGACAAATTGTAAATGGCATATTTACATTGATTTGGGACACAGGATTTGGCATTATTATCATTTCATAGATTTGATTAAATCATCAAATGACACAGTGAAATAAAATGTGCTGAAGAATTAGCTTTTGTCTAGAGAGCGTGTTTGGCAGTTTTTTAAATTTTGTCTGAAAATATATGGTGTGGCTTTCTCAATTTCTTTACAAAAATGTTTTGCTTTTATGGCTCTTTGGGTCAAAAAGGTTCCTGACCCCTGGCCTAGCGTGTTTTGACTTTTAGCTGACTCTGGAGCAACGAATACACAGGGACTAGTGTTATTCCCCCATCATTATAACTACTGATTCATATTTTGCATTTTTAAAGGTTTCAAATGGCTTTGGGGGTGGGACGCACACCCAGGTACTGGGAGGTCGCTGGTTCAAGTCTCTTCTGAGTCATACCTAAGACATACAACGTTGGTACCCGTTGACTCCCTGCTTGGGGCTTTGCTCTAGGGGTTGTAATTGGGGGGGGGTTGGTCACCTAATAACTCCCAATGGCGTCTGCTCCCGCCTGTCTAAGAACATCCGAACGAGTGACCTGGAAAGCCATTCCTCTCTATCAATCTCCCAGAAAGAATCAAGATTGTGATTGATTTCTTAACTTAGCCACCTCCCACTAGGGGGATATGCCTCTGGTATATACTGTAGATAGCTAGATAGCTAGATAGATAGCTAGATAGATAGCTAGATAGATAGCTAGATAGATAGCTAGATAGATAGATAGATAGATAGATAGATAGATAGATAGATAGATAGATAGATAGATAGATAGATAGATAGATAGATAGATAGATAGATAGATAGATAGATAGATAGATAGATAGATAGATAGATAGATAGATAGATAGATAGATAGATAGATAGATAGATAGATAGATAGATAGATAGATAGATAGATAGGAAGTTATCAAAAAAGATAACTTAAAGGTGATTTTGAGGCATACACTAAAAAAAATGTAGAAAGAAGAATTAAAGCTCAAAAGAATTCTGGCCATTTAGTGTAACACAGCCTACAGTAATAACTCTCTGGCATGATCCGAGTCCTTTAAAGAATTTTTGTCTCAGTTGCGATATGGCAAGTCGGCAATGTTCTCCTAACTGGGCAGAGAGCAACCGATGATTTTCTGGGCAGTGTTGATTAGCCACTGTAAGGTTTTTCTGTCGGTGCCCTTCAAGTTGTTTTGTAATTAATTTGACATCTATCGATCCATGATTTAAACATCATGATCATAGAATAATTGCGTTCGTTTGTAATTACGATAGACAGCACGAAGAGTGGTTAGCGCACAGCCCCAAGGTGCGAAGGATCAGCCTACACGTTTGCATGTTCTCCCCGTGCTTGTGTGGGTTTCCTCCGGGCACTCCAGGTTTCCTCCCACATCCCAAAACCATGCATGTCAGGTTAATTGCATTTTTTTTTAAATACTTGACGGTTGAGAGATCAGGGAGGGAGCTGACATGATTGGCTGCCATCTTGCTGCAAAGGCTACTACCTTTAAAACCAGTTTTTTTTTTTTATTGTTTTCCACATAATTTTAGTTACTTGTTTTTTCACACAAAAAACAAACAATTTTGGAACATACTGAAAAAAAATGTTGTGATGATGTTATTTTTTTCTTTGTTTTTTTCTCCCCCTTTACCCTTTTCATTTTTGATCCCACTTTTTCTGCATTTTCCTTTTACATTCTTTTTTGCCCTTTCTCTTTTTCTTTTCTTTTCCTTTTTTCACATTTTTCCTTTTATTGTGATTTTCTTTTTTGGCTCTTTTTGCATTTTTTTTGTTCCTCTTTCCTTTTACTTTTTTTCCCTAATTTTTCTTCGTGAAAAGCTAGTCAAATAATGCTGTGTTTAAGTCACTTTCAGTCTCTGTAGTCTGTATTTTTCCGTGTGCATTTAGCACTTGTTTTCAGTTGCAAAACACCATCGATAGCATCTAGTGGTCAATTATTATACACTGGACCTTTAAAACTGCCTGTGCATGCGCTGCAGCATTACGCAGCCGTCGTGCACGCGGGATCAAGAAGAGTCTTGGCAAAAGCTGACGGGTCGGTGGCTTGTCTCCACGGCGACTCCTGGCTTTGGTGCCAAAATTGGACTAATGATGTCCTGCGGTGGGCCTAGCGCTTGTCAATTTGAAGCAGCTTCAAAATCGGCTTTTTGGACTGCTAAAGTTTCTCGGCAGAAATTCCTCACTCACTCTGATCACTGGTGGCTGAAACGTCACTGTGCCAAAAAAAAAGATGTTTTATCTTCCATTGAATGCTATGATAAATAACACTACATCTTTTCTATATAATTGCATCCTGCTGTCAATGTGTTCAACATTTTCAAATGTGTTGTTTTCCACCTTGACAATTGAGGACTTGTTTTCCTTGTTTGGATGTCACGTGTGCTTACACATCATCAAAGCCCCCTTGACTCAATTCCCGTCAATTACACACCGGCAAAAAGGGATAGCAGGGGGGGCTAAAAAAACAGACACTGTCAGAAATCGGCCTCGTGTCTCTGGAGGTTAGCCCGGCTGATTCCTTGTGACATTTACACAAAGGAGCGGATTACTTTGGAGCATGCATACCAGGTATCAGTATGGGAAGTCAATTATACTTGCTCTCACATCTAAAACCATACTGACGCACATGCACAGCTATACTCTAGTACAGACATAGACATACCCATCCTTGGTAAAACTTTTCTTTCTTTTATGCCTACTACTAAACTCTCATACACACTCTACTATATTCTCTTATACATATTACTGTACTCCTATAAACACTTCTATACTCTCTCACACATGCTAATATACTCTCATACACCCTGCAATGCTGTCACAGACATCCTCTCTCACATAAACCATTATACTGTCGCACATACTGGGAGAAACTCCAGTTTGATGTAGACCTGTACAACATGTACACACAAATCAGTGAGCATTGCCATGGTTACCAGAAGTACCCAAAGTAAAACAACACTAAGAGTTGATGTTTTAATCTACACTAGATGTAGATAAACCACTATAGTAATAGTAGTTTCAATGATGTGTGACAAAGAATCATAGTGCATGTGCGAGAGTATGATACCGTGTGTGAGTCGATAGGTGTGTTTGTGCTGTGTAGCTGTATGTGTGTGGGAGATTATAGTAGTATGTGTGTGAAAGCAGAGTCATGTGTAAATGAGAATATAAAAGAACAGTGTTTTGCAAACATATTGGCCCCTTAAGAACTTTTTGACATATTGCCATGTTTCAAGCTTCAAACTTAATTACTAGTGCAGTGGTTGTCACATTCGCCTAACACGCTAATGGTCCCCGGTCTGAGACCGAGTGGACACATTTGGTGGCGTGGATAGGGACGAGCGCCACCAGGCTAGATTACTAAAGACACACCACAGGAAATGGTGCCCCAACAGCACTCGTTGTTAAGGGAATCCCACCACTACTAAATGTTTTCTTAACATCAACAAAATGTGAGACACAATTGTGAAAAAAAAAAAACATTCTAAATGTTATATTGTGCTAGCTAATAAAACATTGGAAAGTAGGCGTTGCAAAAATATTGCCCACCTTACTTCAGATCTGTCCAAAGTCCAGCCCGGGGACCTGTTACGGCCCGTGATCAAGTTCTTACTGGCCTGTGTACTCTGTCATAAAATTGATGATATGTGGCATGTCAAGAATGTTTACCGCAGTATAAAACAATTTTGTACAAAAAGAAAAATCACCAGTTTACCAGATGACGGCAGTAGTCCTTTGGCCACCTTTCCCTTGGCTTTCTGTTAGAAGTTTCGCCAATCCCACTTGTGCCATGGCGATTGTAAACAACAGCGACAACAAAAAAAATGATAGTTGACTGTGAAGGCTGCTGCTTCCAGGAAAAGTGAAAATTGGTGTACTTTTTCAAGAGGTCATATCAAGAGGCAATGCCAGGCAAAACATGCTGACTACAAAGAGCTGATTGGAAAAAAAATGCTGTTAAAAGATGAAGCAATTGAAAGCTGTTTTAATGGCACTGCAGCGCTTTTTATCAAGACCCTGCAAGTCAAATAAAAATGTTACAAAGGCAGGCAACAAGGTTGCAACGCTGATCGCCAACCACCGCAAACGAATCACGTGGGGTAAATTCATTAAAGACTGTTTGAAGTATGCTAGGCTGACTCACACATTTTAAACTTACCAAATATGGCCTGCTTTTTGAAAAGTTTGCTCTAGGTCTGGACTTTGGCTTGGCCATTCTAACACCTTTATAATGTTAGTTTTAAACCGTTCCGTTGTAGATTTAGCTTTAGGTTTAGGGTCATTTTTCTGTTGGAAGGTGAACCTGCGCCCCATTCTCAGGTGTCACGCCAGAGTCGCCCTGTATTTGGCTATATTCTTTTTCCCATCAATTTTAACTATCTTCCCAGTTCCTGCTAAATAAAAGCAACCCAAGAGCATGAGGCTGCCACGACCGTATTTGACAATTGGAATGGTGTTGTGTGGGTGATGTGCAGTGTTATTTTGACAGCAAGTGTGACACTTTGCATACAGCCCCAAAAAAATAGTTTTGGTCTCATCTGACGAGAGTTTCGTGTTCCACGTGTTATTTTTCTCTGCCCGGTTCTTCTTGCAAATGGCCAATGAGCCTCTTTATAATATTTTTTTCATAAAAAGCTCTTTTTGTTCTACTCTTCCATAAAGGGCAGATTTATGCAGAGTGCGACCAATAGTTGTGTTATGCACAGTTTGTCCTCAGTTGTGTATGCCCGCAGGTCACCCAATTAGACAGTGGTCTACTTGGTTGCTTCTCTGATTAGTTTTTTCCTTGTTTAGAGAGTGGTCAGGGATTGGTAGGTTTGCAGTCCATTTTGATATTATTGTTCGCACAGTACTCTGGGAGATGTGTAAATGTTGTGAAATATCCCATTCCGGCCTTTAACTTTTTGAAAACTTTACCCTAGACCTGCCTGGTGTATTCTTTGGTCTTCATAATGCTGGGTGTTCTCCAGTTTCTGCTTTCAAAGACCTCTGAGACAATCACAGAGCAGGTGCATTTAAACTGAGACTAATGACACACAGTTTGTGTTTTTGTTTCTTTTAGTTATTTAGGCCCGTGATTTGTAAACTTTCAACACTAAAGCACTCTCTCACTAAAAGCATGATTTCAGGAACAAAGTGAGTTGTGTGAACATTTTGGGAAATTATCAAGGGATTTTTTTTTATGCCCTAGAGGAGCCGAAACACGCAGCAAACGAAAAGTAGGCTACTGTAGATTGTTTTTTGGTTAAACGGGAAGGGGGAACTGTGGCATATTTTCAGAAGCTTCCTTTGGGTCTCATTATCAAATGCCATACTCGACATTGCAAATTTGTTTGGACAATCCAATATTTTTGATGTGGAAGGCCTGTGCTCCTGTCTACATGGCTTTCAAATTAAAAGAAAATAACTTTAATTTGATCTTCATCAATATCAAATGAGCTTTCAAAAGCTAAAAGTCCCTTTGAACTGCTTCTCTGTGACAAATATTCAGCAAAACAAAAGACTTTCTAAGAAATGTTTAATATTGAAACCAATGCCAAACAAGTTTTTTTTATATAATTGCATCCCTGGAAAATCATTCACTGTTTTTTGTTATCATCTGCGAGCCAATCTAGCATGTTGATAATGTTTTTGTTTGGGATCGAAGTATGTCTTGTTTGTCTGTTTTTTGTTTGTGTGTCTGTCCACCTAAGAAGAAAGGGAATGAATTTAGATATGGCCTCAGTCTTTTACAGGGAGTCAAGTAGACTAACCCAGAAGTGTTAACTACCCCCCAAAAAAAATAACTTGGCTTTTTTTTTTTTTTTTGGTGACTTAGCAGTTTTCCCAGAAAGGCATTCTACTCTCAGACCAGAACAGATTTGGCCTGGATTACAATCTTTCACAAGCAAATAGGTAGGTCACTATAGAAGTGAAAATTACCCCCCCAAAAAACTGTTTAAGCACTTTTGGTTTGGCTTACTCAGCTATTTTCAAGAAAGATAGTCCCCTTTTCCAGGCCACAGCAACATTCAATTTCAACACAATGTTTTGCAGGTAGTTTGAAGGGGCTGACCTATATGTGAAAAATTCCCCAAAAAGGTCGACTCAGGACTTTTGATTTTGCTGATTCAGCTTTTTATTGTGCAGAAAGACATTCCACTCTCCGAGAAAGAAAAACATTGAACATCAACATTATCTTTTACAAGATGTCAAGTGGGGCAGCAGTAGCTCAGGAGGTAGAGTGATCGTTTTAGGATTAAGGGATCCCGGTTCGAATCCTGGCTTGTCCGTGTTACATGTCGAAGTGTCCTTGGGTAAGACATTAAACCCCCAATTACCCCCAATAAGCAGGTTAGTGCCTTACATAGCTGCACAGATCACGGCCGCTATTGGGAAATGTGAAGCACAATGTAAAGCGCTTTGGGAAGTCATTGACTTGAAAAGCGCTATATAAACGCAGATCATTTCATTTCATTTCATTTCATTAGGTTTCTCCAGTTGTGAAAACTGCCCCCCAAAACTGCCTAAGCCTTTTTGTTTTGGCTGACTTGTTTTTGCTGACTCAAAAGCTTTGCCGGAAAGGCATTCGACTCAGTTTTGGCCTGGATAACAATTTTTACAAGCAATCAGGTAGTTCACTCAAGAAGTAAAAATGCCCCCCAAAAAACCCGTCTCAGCACTTTTGGTTTTGCTGACCCAGCAGTTTCTTTTCCAGAGAGACAGTCTCCTTTTCTAGCCCACAACAATATTCAATTTCAACACAATGTTTAGCAGATAGTTTAAAGGATTGACCTATTTGTGAAAAATGCCTCCAAAAAAGTCGACTCGAGACTTTTGTTTTGCCCGACTCGTCTTTTATTAATCCAGAAAGACATTACACTCTCCTAGCCAGAACAACATTGAATATCAACATTATCTTTTACAGGCTGTCAGGTAGGTTTCTCCAGATGTCAAAACTGCCTCCAAAACCTGAATAAGCCATTTTGTTTTGGCTGACTCAGCAGCTTTCCCAGAAAGGCATTTTACTCAGGTTGGGCCTGGATCACAAGCTTTTGCAAGCGATCAGGTAGGTCACTCTAGAGGTGAATAACCCTGACAAAAAGGCAAATGACACCCACAAATCGGTTCGCGTCTCAACCCGGGTGATGCTCTAATAGCATCAAAGCGGCGCCGCCACCGAGCCGCTGCCTTTTCCAGCAGCTCCCCTGTTATCTCGCACTTTTTGTGATTTATCTTTTTATTGTCTGCTACTATCTTCGGTGTTTTTCTTCCCATTTGACAACTGCACTTTGGATTACATTCTATCCTATGGACATGGGTTTTAGCGCTCAAAAATGCGTTTATCCGAGGAATCAACTCCTTGCCCTGACGAATTCTCGTGCTGGCGTGATGAGGGGGCCTATCGTTGGAAGAAGAGCCGGAGCTAGCTAAGTAACTAGCGGCGTTATAAGTCTTCGGTACCGTCCGTAATCATGGTAAATGTGAAATCACTACCAAATAAGACCAACTGGCTGTGCTGGCGAAAAACATCGAAGCGCACAGGGAGTGCAGTTGCAGTGTTTTTGCGGAAACGTGGCACACGTTTAGCATCCCGGACGCTAACCTGTAGCCACCCGGAGCAACCCGGACCGGAGCTATCCGGAGCTATCCGGCTTCAGCGCCGCTATACAGAGACACGAAAGCCTGCGGGAATCGGAGAGGAGGTGGACTCGCTAACACGAGGTGGTGTATCCTTGGGCACAAAGATTCCATCTGCCGCAGGGATGTCGAACTTTTGGACTAGCGTGTGACGTCATCCACTCCGCTACAAGCACCCCTAGGGCATCATTTTAATCTGTTAATAAACAACAGGGTAGACTGCTAGAAGTTTGAATTTCCCTACGGGGATGAATAAAGTATCTATCTATCTATCTATCTATCTATCTATCTATCTATCTATCTATCTATCTATCTATCTATCTATCTATCTATCTATCTATCTATCTATCTATCTATCTATCTATCTATCTATCTATCTATCTCTAGCGTTCAGCGATTCTATTCTTTTGTGTATTTTTTCCATTATTGGCCAGAGGACATCATCTCACTGAGATGTATTAACAAGATGGATGGCAGAATTTCCCCAAAGAGGAGTTTGTATAGCTGTCTACATCAGCTCACTGCCTGATTAGGTTCTTAATTACGGGAAAGCGTCGTAGCGGACAACACGGCCGCATGATTGTCAAAATGTAAGCAAGCGCGTCGGGCCTTAAATCACATTTCAGGCTATCATCGCCCTGTCGCAAAGCTTCGGCATTGATGAGATGGTGTGTGTCCGCTGGGAAATTCCAATGATGGGACGTTCGCAGTGTCGTCTTGCTTTGTAGCCAGGCAACTGCGTTGTCGCAATCTAATAACCAAGCCATTTATTCCGACATATTTCCCCATGTTTACAATGTCTGAATAATTGATGACATCGTCTTGTGAGTTGTGGAATTCCCCACAGAATGAATTGAAAGATACTTGTGGCACTGTGTCTAACAATAAGCAGCTCACTTAATTAATATGGATGGCCTGTTATTGTCTTAGAACTTTAAAAAGGGTTGTTAGGAATATGCAACATGGCAGTGGAAGATATATGAATGTCAAGCATTTTTACTTCTTGTTAACTCCTTCTGATTATGTCTCGTCATCAAATATCCAACTAACCGGGACCTTATTCTTTCAAAATCAGTAATGAACTGGAAGCCAAACAGCATCAATGCAATAAAAGAAAAAACAATGGGGCCAAGCGAGATTTTCTCATCTAAAAATGTCAAAACAAATGTTTCTCCTTCTTCTGTGTGTGGGAAAAATCCGAACATTTCTCGTTTTAAAACATTAAAAACAGTATTTAGTCATGGTCACCTTGGCTCAGGAGGTAATACAGGT
Source organism: Urocampus carinirostris (assembly GCF_059441175.1). Classification (NCBI taxonomy): domain Eukaryota; kingdom Metazoa; phylum Chordata; class Actinopteri; order Syngnathiformes; family Syngnathidae; genus Urocampus; species Urocampus carinirostris. The sequence continues at coordinate 6,427,650 of NC_142349.1, read as the reverse complement.
TACTATTTTGCGTTACAGATGTTGCTGTATTGTACCATATTTTTACCCTTTTAAAACATTGATGCAATGTTTTTGTGCTATGTTCAAAACATATCAATGGTGACTTTTATGTAAGACCACACGGAATTCAATTGTGGTCTCCAATAGTGCTGTTTGGCCTGTGACTGGCTGGCAACCAGTTCAGGGTGTCCCCTGCCTACTGCCCGAGGATAGATGGGATGGGCTCCAGCACCCCCACAACCCTACTGAGGATAAGTGGTGCCGAAAATGGACGGATGGATGAACCTACATCTTACTGATCATTTGATTAGCAGAGCAAGAAAGCGATATATAAACTATAGAAAAAAACATTATTGTCTTACCTTTACCTATAAATGCTGTGTTTGAAGAAAAGTATCAAAAGATAGGTAATCCTCCATTATGAAAAAAGTTCATGCAACAAGAAAAAACAAATCGTGGATGGCTTGACATGCTGATAATATCACTGATACTATTGTTTTGGGATGAGGTCTGTGCCAAGTCAGAATCACCGGTTTCTCTATCGCTCTCTGTCATGAGGCAAAATAATTGCATGCCTCACAATGTCTCTGTTGACACTCATCAAATACAAATAATATAACTAATATTAAAATAAATGAAATGATCTGCATTTTTATAGCGTTTATCAAGTCAATGAAGACTTCCCAAAGCGCTTTACAATGTGCTTCACATTTACCCATTCACCCACACTCACACACCAATAGTGGCCGTGCAGCCATGCAAGGCGCCAACCTGCTTATCGGGGGAATAAGGTTCAGTGTCTTACCCAATGACACTTCGACATGTAACACTGAGGAGCCGGTATTCGAACTGCGATCTCTTGATCCCAAGATGAGCGCTCTACCTCCTGAGCTACTGCCGCCATCATATTCATAATATAATGTGAACATTCAGCGATTTAGTAAAAGAAAAGAAAAAAAAATGTGAGAAATTAAATGAGAAAGAATTGTAACACTGAATAAATATAACCATTTGCTGTGTTTTTAATTTAATATTTCCATGATGAGAGGTAAGGCACTGCCTCAACTTCTTCCTTTGACTGCATGTCACTGATTAAAGAGTAAATATTTAAACTCAAATATATGAATAATTATGAAGTGCATTAATTACTTCTAAATAAGTTAAGGGCATATGAATGACTGAAATAATAACAACGTTATGAATGAAGAACTCATACAACAATGACTATACTCTGACACCTTTAAATATTGCATTACCCTCCAGGCTTATAAAGTACCAAAGGAAACCCTGTAATGTGTCAGTCGGAACCGGCTGTTTATTGCCCTGTGATTGTTTTGCTTTCGGTAGGAAAACATCTTCCATCATTATGGGGATATTTAACTTCAATCAATACAGATCTTTGCTTATAATCAAAGCAAGATCCAGACGCTGTGTTCTGTGTGAAGTACAGGGAAGTTAAATGTCACTCTTTGAACGTTTGCATTTTGTGAAATGTCAACATCTGACATCTCTATTGTCCCAATCCCTGAGATTTTGTCTCTCAAAGGGCAAAACCTAAATTGATTTGGTGATGGTGCGAGCTGGAAGAGCTTTGGTTTACTCTTTATAAGTATGCAAGCAGAAGCTCTTTCCTGCACCCAGGACCTTATAACTTGGATCAGTTTTTAACTTGGGTTGCTGGGCTGCAAGAGACGCGGGTGACGTTTTGAATGTAGATGAGGTTTTCGACAGCCTTGGCTTGCCAAAAGTGCCACATAAATATATTGAAGCAGTGCCATGACTCTCCAGGGGTGTGACAGATGGATAGATGAATGGTCTGACAGATGACTACATAGGTAACGCAGATGAGATCAATGCTATTTTATGTGTGCAGTTGTTGAAAAGTCAGCACCAAGCCAACAATATGTCTAATTCATTAATAAGTAAGGTTGGCCAAATCGATCCAAATATTATCAATATTCACATTACCGCATAAATACTTGCATCGGATAGATACTATAGTCTTGGGATAGATACTGACAACCCATTTTAACCAGCAATATTGGTTGGGGGTCGTTAGGTTATTAATATTAATTTCCACTTGCGTTTACACTTTATTTGCACTGATGACTTTATTTTCCAAAATATTCTTTTTTTTAGTTGTTTTAGTTGTCTTGTTAACATTCTGTCGTGATTACCTAACTGGAGCCACCTGAGGTAATCAGCTGGTGTGCTGGAACGCGATTTCCTGATTGGTGGAAGCTTTCTACATAAGCTGTCAGCGTCCAGAGATGGACGTTCGAGTGTACTCCTCGTTTCCCTGAGTGAGCCTCCAACATTCAAGGTACCACGATCCCTTTGTGTATTCCAAGTCTGATTCTCGTTGCCTGACCCTTGTCTGTTAAAAGTTTACGATCTACTCTTCCGTCCCGGCCACCGACTTACCTGCTACGTTACTCGTCACGCGTTTTCACCACGGAGTTGCCATATCGTCCAAAGAGGCTTTCGGCTACCAAGAGACGACGTCCCAAGCCTGCTCCACCGAACCTTGTCCAAATAAATCCTTTAACTGACGCTATTGGATCCGAGTGCTTGTTCTGGTCCTTGACACATTCTTATATAGTATTTGTAATATGAATTCATTAATGTTTTTATTTTTTGTTTAACTCTCTTGTCTTTTGTTATAAATCACTTGTTGAGTACAAGTATTTTTTTCATACTATCAAAGGTTTTTTTTTTTTACATTTTGTTAACTATACCAGTGGTTTTGAACTGGTCTTACTTGAGGACCCACCATTCCACCCTAATTACAAGCCGCGACCCAAATCCAAAAAAGTTTATCGAGTCAAAGGGTTGTGCTGTTTGAAGAAGAGGTAGTATAATACATTCACATTTTAATTTTAAAAAATACATGTACGTCAGGTTAATTGGCTGGTCCAAATTGTCCCTAAGTCTGTATGAGCGAGTGAGTTGTCTGTCTCTGTGTGCCTTGCGACTGGCTGGCAACCAGTTCAGGGTGTCCCTCCCCACTGCCCGAAGATAGCTGGGATGGGCTCCAGCTCCCCCCGCGACCCTGTTGAGGTTAAGCACTGCAGATAATGGATATATATATATATATATATATATATATATATATATATATATATATATATATATATATATATATATATATATATGGGGCAGCACGGTGGCGCAGTGGTTAGCGCTTGTGCGGCACAGTTCATGTCATGGGAACCTGTCGTGGTTTCAAATCCAGCTCCAGACTTTCTGTGCGGAGTTTGTATGTTCTCCCCGTGCTTGCGTGGGTTTCCTCCGGGCACTCCGGTTTCCTCCCACATTCCAAAGACATGCATTTCAGGTGAATTGGCCGGTCCAAATTGTCCCTAGGTGTAAATGAGCGAATGAGTTGTCTGTCCCTGTGTGCCCTGCGATTGGCTGGCAAACAGTTCAGGGTGTCCCCTGCCCACTGCCCGATGATTGCTGGGATGGGCTCCAGCCCCGCCGCAACCCTACTGAGGATAAGCGGTACGGCTAATGAGATGAGAGATGAGATATATATATATATATGTATATATATATATATGTATATATATATATATATATATATGTATATACATACATTTATATATATTCCTTCTCTAATTTACATAGTTAAGGTAAATTATTTTACTGCACAAAATATCAGGCCATTACCAAATACAAGCCAACCACCGCCCCAGTGCAGGACACTAGCATGGACTTTCTGAATGACCTCAACAAATTCTTTGGAAGGTTCGAGGCACAAAACGGCACCCCTGCAGCGAAAGCGGTTTCAAATCAGGACGAAAGAGCACTCCACCTGGACTCAACCGACGTAAAAAAGACCCTGAGAGGGGTCAACACAAGGAAGGCTCCAGGCCCGGACAACATTCCGGGGCGGGTACTTAGGGAGTGCGCCGATCAGCTGGCTTGTGTACTAACAGACATTTTCAACACCTCGCTAGACCAAGCCAAAGTACCATCATGCTTCAAAATTGCCAACATCATCCCTGTGCCAAAGAAACCCCAGATCTTATCATTCAACGATTACCGGCCCGTTGCACTGACTCCTATCATAATGAAGTGCTTTGAGAGACTGGTTAAAGAGCACATCACCTCCAGTCTCCCCTCCTCATTCGACCCCTTTCAGTTTGCCTACCGGACAAACCGCTCCACCAGGGATGCCATCTCCTCTGCGCTTCACCTGAGTCTGACACACCTAGAGGAGAAGAACACCCATGTGCGGATGCTGTTCCTGGACTTCAGTTCAGCATTCAACACCATCATCCCACAACATCTGGTAGACAAAATGAGACTCCTGGGTTTCAACACCCCCCTGCGGAACTGGCTGCTGGACTTCCTCAGTGACAGACCCCAATCAGTGCGGATAGGTCAGAACATCTCAGATGTCATCTACCTCAGCACGGGCTCCCCCCAAGGCTGTGTCCTGAGCCCCTTGCTGTTCACCTTGATGACACACGACTGCGTCCCTAGGTCCGCCACAAACCACATCGTAAAGTATGCTGACGACACAACAGTGGTGGGCCTCATCAGGGACGACAACGACCTGGCCTACAGAGAGGAGGTGGAGCATTTGGTGGGCTGGTGCAGGGACAACAGCCTGGTCCTGAATGTTGACAAAACTAAAGAGATCATTGTCGACTTTAGGAAAAACCAGCCCAACCATGCCCCACTTTGCATCAACAACAAGGCTGTGGAGGGTTAGGGTTACTAATAATGAAACCAACTTTTTTTAGAAATCATTAACTCAATTCACTGTAAAAATTGTACATGTTTTGACTTTTCTCTTGTTAATATGTGGGGGGGGGGAAATCCATGGACTAATATAATGCGTTAGAAAACAGGTGTGGGAGAAAGATGTCAAATGGGAAACCCAGAGAGAATAATTAGACAAAAAGCAGAGGTTTATTTATAGATTGATGTCCCTACTAACTGAGCACTCTTCCTTAATGGTATTAGATACAACATTTTTTATTTAATTGTCGTGCGAAGGACAGTATGTTCAATAAGATGTATTTTTCATCTTAACAGATTTTTTTGTGTTGTAATTATCATTTGTCACATGATTAAATCAACTTGCTATATTGTTAGATGATGACGAGACATAATCAGAAGTAGTAAACAAGAAGAAAAAATGCTTGACATTCATATATCTTCCACCACCATGTTGCATATTCCTAATAACCCTGTTTAAAGTTCCAAGACAATAACAGGCCTTCCATATTGATTAAGTGAGCGTCTCATTGTTAGACACAAGTATCTTTCAATTTATTCTGTAGGGAATTCCACAACACACTAGACGCTGTCATCAATGCTAAATTTAAGAAAATATTAACACATTAATGAAAGACGTTTCTCTTAAATGGGAATAGCTGTTGCGAGCCAATTTTACCATTTTGAAGACCTTCCCCGTATTTCCTTTACCGTTGTTGAGTAAAAGACAGTTGAACATTGATAAGGTTCTTGCTATTACTCGTTTCCAAGAAAACCTATTTTGCGACAGGGTGCATTTCAAGCAACTTTCAAGCAACTTTTGTGCTTTGTTTTTGCATTTGTGATACCTCAAATATTTAAACAATGCTTTTCATAAACACAAGGGCACTTTGCTTGCAAAAAATATTATATATACAAATTAGTGCTACCTTTCCCAGTAACTTAAAAAAAAACGGAAGAAGATGTCATCAGGTGGTGTCCAACTGTCACTGGACGTTTCGACCTTGAACCACAATGCCCTCAAGTTGGTGTCCCGGCAGTGATGGCTAATCACAGCCCATCTTCTCCTAAAAAAAAAACCTTTCATTGCAAGAACACTGAACTTATCCATGAACTGTGCTCGAACTTTTCAGTGGCGGATCTTTCCGGTGAAGTGATCACATGATTCTGGTCACTCGGGCATGCACGAAACGTAATTTCTCACCGACCAGAGGATGACGAATTGACTTTGTCATCTTTTTTTGGAAAGGAAAAATCTCTGTTGAAGCTATATTGCCTAACTTTCTATGACTTGCAAGTGTCACCACACTGCTCTAATATGTCTACTCACTGCGTTGTGCTGCCTATGCACACTCATTTGCTGGGAAAAGGAAGTAGGGGCTTCCTTGATGTGTGGGAAAAGATCTGATCAAAGCCACTCCTGCCATCCAATGGTGATGTATCACACTGAAATCATTTGCAGAGGCTTTATACTTCCCTACGAGCAGTGTCAAACCTTTATAATAGTTTTATTTGAATAAAACGAAGACAAAATATTTTTACATTTAGGCATTCAGGGCAATCCTTCTGAAAACTTAATTTATACGTTATGACACTGTATGAATCGTTTCAATAGTCTGTGACAAGTTGCTTATAACATAGTAGCGATTGTAATCCTCACCACAAATGAGTTGTACATCACAAGTGGGCCCATAGTGAACTCATCTATCGTAGTTGCTGCGGCCATGACTTACGTTCCCAATTAACTGGTCTCTGGTCTAAAATGTGCCCTTTTTTCACAGTGCTCACACACATGCTCTTCCCTCAAGCTGTACACTTGTGTCCTATCGCATCTCTTCCTTCTCTAAACAGTGTCAGCATTTTAGTAAGAGTGCCCATCGATAAATTCCACACATCATGTTTTCGATTTCGTTCCCCTGTCGACACCTATATTTAATTGATGCCATTGTGTTTTAGTGTGTCATCTCTACAACATGTTTATTTTCACTGTCCCTTACTTGTAATGTGCCAAAAGTTTCTAACAGGAGTCAAATATTTTGTTTGTTTGTTGTACATGATTCAATTGTTTGTTTGTTTGTACATGATTCAGATTGAATCGTTTCTTGTACATGATTCAATTGTTTGTTTGTTTGTACATGATTCAAATTGAATCGTTTCTCCGGCGCCGTCACGAATGGCAGCCACTCCAGCAGCTCCCGTGTTATTTTCGATTGTTATCAGTTATTTTCGATTGTTCTCAGCTTAGGGATGCTGCTGGAAAAGTGAATTTCCCTTCGGGGATGAATAAAGTATCTATCTATCTATCTATCTATCTATCTATCTAAATTTATTGTGAGCCACCAGAGCTTGGGTCTTGGGTAAGGTTGCTGTACAATACAAGCTTTAGAATTTGAATTAACTATGGTGAATTAAATAAAACAAAATCATTCGGCAATATATATAAAACAATACAGTAAATAAGACACCTATAAGGAACAGTGTTAATTATTTGACCACTAAATGTCACAGTGTTGTGGAGTGCAAGGGCCACCACCCTTTTTGATGCTGAGAGCAACTTTTCAAACCTAAAAAGCAGCAATGTAACATATATACAAATACTGTAAAAACAACTGAAACACCTTACATTGCCCAATATTTAGAAAATAAAGTAGAAATACAATTGTGTTTGTTGTCATTGATTACAACATAGTGAATTCTGTTTAAAAAATTATTTGATTAACACGTCAAAAGACTTAAAAAAAACATTGAAAGAAATTACGGGATGAAAAAGCAAAAATATTTCTAAAGGCAGTGCTTGAAAACTAGCCCAAGTTTGAAGTTTTTTGTACTATTGGCACAGAGAATCAGCACTTTAAAGAAATTGGCAGAGAAACAAAGTGTGATTTCCAGGACAAAGTTATCGATAGTCGACGCCAAACTGCTCACGCGGTAGGCACAAAGTGTGCGCCAGGCTTAATCGATGGATTTTTCCTTTTAAGCTAAATTTCTCCTTAGTTTAAAGGGAATGTTGCAGTGTATTACCCATCCATTATGAATTATAAGTAAAAGTCCCAAATAAAACATGAAAAGTTATAGGCTTGGTGAGGGGCGGATTTGTGGCCCGGCGCCGCGATTGCTCGTGCCATCTCGTGCCCATCAGCCACTTGCTAACGTCTGCCATTGTTTGAAACGGCAAGATAAAGGCGGCAAAGCTGGCACTCTTTAAAATGCATGAGAGTAAGTCCTGAGGGCAAATGCAACAAAGCGTGAAGGAGGGAAAGAGAGAGACAATGTGATGGAAGGATGGAAAGGAAGGAGAGGCTAATGGAAAGAAAGTAAAAGGGGAAAGCTAATGGCTTGACAGTGATAATCAGGCGTGCTGAAACCCATGTCAATTTCACACAGAGTTGACTTGATGCTGGGAAATTGAACACAGCAGCTTTTCATTGCTTTTTAGTAGCCGGTGTAGATGAGTGTTTTGACGCTAGCACATTGCTATACACTCAATATACTGTGAGTAGTGTAAACGAGAAAGAGCTTAAAAGCTGACTAAATGTGACCATTTAATACAACTTTGATATTATACTTCAATGCTAACAGGTAGGGCACAGCCTCATTTGCCTTCAATGACTGCACTTCACTCATATAGCTTTATTTTATGTGTGACCCCTTGGCAGAAACATTTGGCTGGTAGGAAAAGCACAAAGTTATACAATATTCTCTTGTCTTAATTTAGCATGATTATACGTGTCAGTCCTTGTACATGGAAAAAGGATTGATTTTAAAAAAAGTAGTAAATATTGGGGTTGAATTCAATTATTTGAATGGTCATAAACCAAGTTATTTAGAAACTTCATAACGAGGCCATTTGAGCCTGGGATGACATTTACAGTAACTGCATTACTCAAAGACCCAATTTGCACCAATTTACACCTCTTGGTCTGCAAAGTTGAGATTTAAAACAGGTTTGGCTTGAAGCATGGTTTTAATGTCATCAGGCAATAAGGAGTTTAAGGTTAGGTTGGAAAAGCAGTTCAGCATAAGGTAATGCTTCTTGAACAACCCCTGACGGCCCTTGGATTGCAGCTGAAACTCCTGAGGTCCGCTGGTTTGCTGCAGTACGAGATTCAGTGTGCTTAGGGTCTTAGGCCGCAACCTGAAGGTATCCTGACTTGGCTTTAAAACATTGCACCTTAGTGGGAGCATTTTTTGTGCTCGAGCTGTCGCAACAGCGATAGTGGCATGTGGGGGAGCATGAAAAGCATGCTCTTTTTAATGATATAAGCAAAAAGATGAGAACCTCATAGAAGTTTGACCAGCTATGACAAAATACAAAAGCAGACAAGAAGTTTGGTTATAACAATGCTTTCTCACCTCTGGGTGGGACTCCCTATTATTTTGCTCATACAAAGATGAGGGGCGGCCAATATAAATCCGTTGGCTAATCCTTATTCGACAAAAATGTTAATCTCCTATAGAAAATGACCATCAAAGATTTTTCATTGTCAATCAATGACGCCTAACTGAGCTTTAACATTTGAAAAAGTTTAGAATTTCAGTCACTTGGCTACATTTCCAAAAACAAAAATTTGTCATGTCATCCCCGGTGCAAAGAATGAAACACTTCGGGAAAATTCATAATTTCGACACATTAATTAGACAAGACATGTTGTAACATTTCATAATTCATTTTTGTTTTGTAGAATGAAGAAAACAGAGGCTTTTTGGTCTCATCTTTTGTACCAATATAAGTGGCATCCCTGGAGCACCCTCACCCTACTGGGAAGTCAGGAGGGGGATAGTTCAGCAGTGATATGCCCGATTCTATTGATAGTAGACCAGGAAAATGTTGTGGTTGTCTATCTATTGCAGGCATTTTTAAAGATTGGAGCTACTTTTTGTTTAATTGGCACAAAGGGCCACCATTTTGATAAACATTCCTAAAATAACAACTCATGTTATCGCTGTGTTGATCACATGCTACCCTGTGCCCGCGAGCACCATATTCTCCTGATTTATAGTATTATAGTCCCACTCGTAAATAATAATAATGATAATGATAATACCACTACTACTACTACTACTACTACTACTACTACTACTAATAATAATAATAATAATAATAATAACAATAATAATAATAATAATGTTGAAATTACATTTCCTTCGTGTCATTTGATTCCATAGTCAGTAAAAGTAAACTGTGTAAATAGTGTAATGTTTGTGTGATGGTCGAGTACTAATACTGTCACCAGTCCTATTTGAAAGGTGTGGTACGGAATTTGAAACTTTTCAACTCTCTGACGCTGTCGTCGGGCTTGTGTCTTAGTTACAGCCTCTGTCATGCTCCTTATGTTGCGTGTGCAAATACATGGTTGTCTTTGATACACTTGATTAAACCTTTCTTTTTCCATCCATTTGGGGGTTTCTAATGGTGTTTGGAATTTACTTGAAAAAGGCCTTTTCTTACTTTCATCATTTTCATGCTACACTAACAAAAAATTGCAGTGACAAGCATAAAGTCACTCCCCAACCCTTTGAAGTCAGTTGGGCATTAACACATACTTATAATATAAAATATTCTACTTATAACTTTATATGGAAACTCTGAACGTAAGGCCCCACCTTTACATAAGATATCAACCCAAAGTTTTCCAAACAATAATAACGTACCCTAACTAGCAGATACACTCCTTTGCGATGAATATCTTTTATTTTGTGGAATATGAGATCGGAAGCACCCCTCTTGGGGTAAATCAAACCCAATATAACCCCATCACCTCCCCTCCTTGCTCTCCCAAAACATTTGTATTTATGATTTGTCATTTGCTTCAAAAAGAAAGTCAGGCTCTTCACCTGACCTTATTTTTAGCACCTTAAATTTTAGCATTAAAATTGCTACAACTTTTAGTAATTATTATCAGTGCCAACTCAAAGAGAGGATGTCTGATTTGACTTCAAATGTCGTATTTTTCATCCCCACTCCTTTTGTGAAATGTTGACTTTTATAACTCCCTAAATAACCATGTTCTCTGTTCATATTTATGCTTTGTCAACTTGTGCTCCAACTTCAGCACACAGATGTGCTGTTAAAACACAAGACGGCTGCTTTGTCTTTTTGGTCTTGCCTTGGAAATATTGGATTAAATCCATCCTTTGATTTCTTACACCACTTGTACTCATCGTGGCCACAAGCACTTGGCAGGATGCAACCGCAGGCCATTTAAACTCACAATCACATTTAAATCCTTGATTTCATATAAAGCCACTCAATCACGTTGTTTTGTGTCCTTGGGCAAGACATTTTTTAAACTTCGCTCTTATTAACGGGTGTATAAATGCGGATGTTAAGCGGTGGCCAAATGTAGCTACATACCTCATTCATCGCCATTAATAAAGGCAAAGAATATTTTGAGTGTTTAAATACATTTTCGCTATCCTTTGAAAAAAAATATTTTCATGATTTTTTTCTCTACTAGATGATGAAATAAATTTTCGATGTTTTGTTTGACAGAAAAGTAATGACACATTTATTATTGATGGATTTAGAAAAAAAAGAAAACCTTTAAACAAATCTTTAATAAAAGCATTAAGATAAGTTTAAGATCAGGGGTGTCAAAATGATCTTTGCGCAGGGGCTGACAAGTTTACGGATCCCTGAACTGCATGGGTCTTCGGGGCACCAATGAGGATGTAACTCTGGACAGCCTTCTCCACTGTTGACAGTCCCTTCCTGTTCTTGCATTGTGGCAAAGTTGGCACTAGTCCATTCATTAATGAAGTCGGCCCAGTTCTTTTTGGGTGTTCATCTCCTCCTGCCCCCTTAGACTGAGCCCTGGAGAATTATCTCGGTCAGCTCTGATGATCTTGTGACATGACCATACAACTGCAGTTTTCGTCCGCGCACAATTATCAACAGTTCTTCGCAGGGTCCTTGGTACCCTCTTATGGTGTCGTGCACCGTTTTGTTTGTCCCATGGGCTAAATGGCTGATGCCTAGGTTTCCTGTAGCATCGCATCTCCATGGCCTAGATTTTCTTTTCCAGTTTTGCTGTGAGAGTTCGTGTCTCTCAAGCATAGAGGAATATGGAAGCAACCAGCGCTTGCATGAATCCGACCTTTGATTTCACTGCTATGTTCTTATGTCTCCAGATCGGTTTAAGTCTGGAAAGTGTGGCTGTGGTTTTGAGCTGTCCTGGCCATGATTTCAGGTTCTGACCCCTCTTCTGATATGACAGCACCAAGATATTTAAATTTGGTGACAGGTTCTAGCTCTCTGTGGCTGATGTTTGTGGTGATTACCTTGGGGATGGTTGTTCATTACTTTTTGTTTTTTTCTGTGCTGATTTCCATTGCATACTGGCAATTGACCAGATCTCTGAGTTCCTGTTTGTCTGCTGCTAATACAGCAATATCATCAGAAAAACGGAGGTAAGGGATGTTGTGTCCCCCAATACTAACTTTGCATTGATGTTGCTCCAAAGCTAAAGGGTGTGAAAAAAAAGCAAGAAATTGTTTGCCTGATAATGACAATGACGCAAACACTTCATAATAGTCAAAATAACAAAAAAACAGTGTGCTATAGTAGTCAAAATAACAAACTGGTATCCTTTGCAATCTTCTTTGCAGTTTTCCAAAACTAAAAACAGAATAAACTTGTCAAGTAGAAAAAAAAAGTATAAAAAAAATACAAAAAACACAGAAAATGTATGAAAAATTATGAAAGTGCGGTAAAGTATTTACAATGACTTAAAAGTACTGAACAATTAAATGTAAAAACTTGAGAAACATACTGAAAAGGATAAAGGGGTCCTAAAAGTATTACCGTATTTAAAAGCACCGAAAAATATGGAAAAATATTTAATGAAAAAAGTAAAATAAAAAAGTACTGAAAAGTAAATGTTTTGTCTGTATACAAGTGTACCAGAATTACACGCGTCCGTCTCTCTGTCCATCTGTCCACCTTATCATCTACCTCTCCATCTATCTACCCAATTACCTACATATCTACCTATCTACGTGTTCATCTATCAACTTTTTGTTCTGTATACATGTAAGACAGAAAATCACTAAAGTATTTCTATCTTCCCAGTTACCCATTTGCTGCCAATGTATATATCGGTCCATTTAACCGTCCATATTTATCAATGTATTCATCCACATTTGTCCGCATCTGTCTGTCTGTCTGTCTGCCTAAGTCCATCAAACTAAAATATGAGTTTTTATTTTATTTATGGGGGGGTCGCGAGCTAAAGAGATGCAGTTTCAAAACACAGTAATTATTAAGTGCCTATAACATCACACTAAATACGCAAATACATTTTTGAAAAAGCCATGTGACAACACACACACAAATTGTGTTAACCAATCTCTGAAATACAGCGTCTGCATTAGTATAAGCCTCCTACTCATGGGGCTACACATTGTTCAGGCAAGAAAAGCCTTTCCAGACAGAAATTGCTCCCTTATATCATAACGCACAGTTGGGCCTTCGGTTGCAAAGCCTTTGCCCTGGAGTCAATGGTAGCGAATTACAAACGGCTGCTTGGATAAATTCCTCCATTCCCCTACTCAGGCTGGATGGGAGTGCTTGCTGCAGCCCACTAACAGCAATGTGTGTGTCCTAGAAGTGCATGGGCGGTTAAGTAGCAGGTCAGTTGCTCTCATGGGTTGTGGCTTTTGTTCACGGACCCACTTTCTGCTTAGTCCTCCCATCACGTCGGCATGAGCCGTTGTGCAAAATCAAAACCATTTTCTCGATGGAGTTTTCTTCCTAAATCGAATGCAAGCATGTGAGAGGAAAATTCATCGTGCAGTAATTGCCACAAACGATAAGTTGTTTCCATTAGACCTACAATGGAGGTAGTCCAGCATTTTAAAACCCAAGAGACTCTTCAATTCTCCAGGCCTTTACTGCATCCCTCACTGCCTCTGCGGAGAACCTGGCAGATGTAAACTTTTATTAAATCCAACAAATGGGGGCAATTCTCTTCCTTGTTACTCAATAAGCTCAGCTGGTAGGAAAGATGCTAATGCATCGCTTATTCTACAGCAGCATGCTTGGCCTTTGCATCAGAGAACCAGTGTTGGGTGCCTTCCTGAAAAACAAATTAGTTACAGTTCCAAGTTATCACAAAAGTTACCCCCAAGATTGCCGACTACCAAAAATAGCATGTTACTATGACAGTACAGCAACTATCAAGTTACAAAATACCGTACTTATGCACCTAAAAGCCGACCCCCTAAAACTGGTTTAAAATAGACACATAATAAAAGGAATAGCCCTGTGGAACAGTTAGTCACGTCAAGTCAAGTCAAGTCATGTATATTTGTATAGCCCTTAATAACAAGGAGTCTCAAAGGGCTGTACAAAAAACAGATTATTGCTAACTACAGACTATTATTACACCATCCCCTAACCTAAAACCTACACGAGGGGCAAGGAAAAACTCAAAAACCTCAACATGAGGAAAATGAAGAAACCTTGAAAAGGGACCGCAGATTCGATAACCCCCCTTCCAGGATGACCGGGCTGCAATCAATGTTGTAATAACTATTAATACACAGACATCATCAACAGGAAATATAGGTCATTCATAAGCTACAGAATAGAAGTGCTTCTGAAGCCTAGATATAAACAGTTCCACTGAGGTTGCAGATCGGATCTCATGGGACAAAGCATTCCACAACGCAGGGGCCTGAATGGAGAACGTTCTCGAACCTGCGGTTCTTTTCTTGGCTCTTTGGTTAACTGGTAGACCAGCATTTTCAGAGCGAATGCTCCGGACCGGAACATAGGGTGAAATTAGGTCTAAAAGATATTAGGGAGCAAGTCCATGGATGATTTTGTATAATAACAACAGAACCTTAACATACCATCTTAAGATAACAGGGGGCCAATGCATGTTAGCTAAAATCGGGGTAATGTGATGAAACGTTTAAAGCCTCGCTGCAGCATTCTCTACCAGCTGCAGGCTCTTGATTTTGGACTTTGGGAGACCAGAGAGTAGTAAATCACAGTAATCAAGACGGGAGGTAACAAACACATGAATTATAATAGAGCAAACTCTACCAATTTGCCCACATCTTTCTTGGCTTGTGCAGTCTTGAAAGCTTGCAAACTAGAGACACTCAATATCCATTTTGTCTCTGGACTTTAAACCGCTCAAAGATCACGCTCTCCCTTTTTGCGTACAGTCCACGACGTTTTCTTTTTTCTCCTGGCATGGTGCAAAAAATTACTTTACAAATAAAAAGACCAAAATTGAACTCACTTTTGGGCTAAATTCCATGCTCACATTTTCCCCATTGATGCAGTTTTTCCCGTATAAGCCACGTCCCCTTCCCAAATGCTTTCTACCATTGAATACTAATGTCGCTCAACCAAACATGCAGGTATTAACTGACCCCTTGATTTCAGTATGTTATTTTGTAGTTGTAAATAAGTCTTGGATGTGTGTATATACGTAGAGAGAATATCCCCATGACTAAAATTTTAGCGTCATTAAACATCACCACCTCATTTGTCTTCAGTTGTACAACAACTAACCTTCTTAGCTTTTGCTGGAAAATAGAGCCTAGTGAGTAACAATGTGAGAGAAATGACAACAATCAAAAGTTCTGTTCTAAATTGATTTTCCATTGTTTTTTATTGGTTCCTGCATGAGCCACGCCCCTCCTCACAAACTGCTATCCATTCGCTACTAGTGACACACAACCAGATATCTGCATGTAGACTGACCCCCGGATTTCAGTATTTTATTTAATTGTCGGAAATCGTCTTGGACGCAAGTATGTATAGGAGGGAGAATCTCCATGAAGAGAAATCCAGCATCCTTTAACAGACGTCACACCCATTACTGTATCCAGGTGTACTTTATAGGTGCGTATTAAGACGCAGACCCATCTACATTGTTGGAAGATTGTGGCTTGTATGTGACATTGTAAACGAAGCATTAGCGTTCAGTAATCAGAGGACATTGTATTTTATAACCTAAGTAGCCGGGTTACGCACCGTGTTGCCACAGCAGTTCAATTACAACATTTTATTAATAGGCACAACAATACTCGTTACTAAGAGAAGTAATTGTGTTCCAGGAACGCGTTCCTTTGCACTAACACTGCAGAGAACACATGAGGACCCTAGGTGCGAAGAGACTGTCTCAACAGTCTTTTTTCTCTTACTGCATCTGACCTGGCAGCATGTGCCCTCATGCGGAATAATAGGAGCTAAGGCCAGTCTCTTTTTTTTCCAAGCCATCGGCCGGTCGTAGAAGAGGAAGTGATTTCCATGTTAATAGGAGCTTTCGCCTTTCCTTCCCTTCATCAGTCTATCTTCACTTCCTGCCTGTTAAATACACACACGAAGGCACTCAAACTCACACAACTCCACTTGTTCAGCGGTCCTTGAACAGTCACTTCTTCTGCTCGGTGTGCTGCAAAGTTACCTTCCATCCCCTCCTTATTTACTCCTTTTCTTCCAACCCCTGCCTTGCTATCTCTTCCCTCTGCCGAGCTTGATGAATGAACTTGCTGGACTGAGAGCGGCACATCCCAACAGGGTATTGTGGCCCACTGCAATTCGCTCAATGTCGGTGTGTTTGGAGGACTTTTCCTTCTTTTGTATTTGTTTACAGCTATACTATACGGAACTGGCTGGAGTTGAGCCATTACTCCATGCAATGTTGTAACCGTAGGCTGCCAGCATCAAGGTGGATTCAATTATTTGCTCCTGTATTCTTGTATGCAAGTCCTGTATTGAACCTGGCAAAAAGGTAAAAAATGAACCCCAAATGATTACATTTTTAGACATATCATGCGTACCTGTGGCATTTTTTACTTGAGTTAATATAGCCTACAGAGTGTTTCTCAACCAGCAGACTAGCCGTGAGACTTTGTCTGTAGTTCTGCAAGAAATTGTCCAATTTCATCGAATTGTCTACAACATGTATAATAATTCATATACAGCTTGCCATTGCCGAGTATCTCTGCTGTCCTTCAGTGATCTGCAGGGATAAATTTGAATATTCTTCCATATCAGTCGGTTGGTGACAGTGGATTGCAATTTTGATAATAACCATAAATTCTGGACTACAAATCGCTATTTTTTCCCTGCAGTTTAAACACTAAGGCTTAAAATACAGCGTGGCTTGTTCTTTTTTCTTTTCTTTTTTCTTTTTTGCGAGGAAGACGGTCGCAGGGCACTGAGCAGCTGGCTTGAAATTGGTGCAGACCAGGGAATCCAACATTAATTAAAAGCATTGCAATTTCTGTCAAGTGCTCCGAATGTCAAAGGTAAATGGAACGACTAAGTATTACTCCCTTCATAAGCAAAATGCCTCGTCATCTAATTAGATCATAAATGGATGAACGAGATTCCCGCTATCTCTATGGAGTAAAATCGTGGCAGAATCAGCAGGGAAATGTCTCAGAAAACTAACGCATTGCGCCACTTTACTTTCTCAGTCAGCAGCTGTCTAGTTAATCTCAATTAACTAGCGCAGCTGTCAATATTAGTTAAATTGGGCTTAACTTATACGCAGGAGCGCGCCAAAAATCGTTATACATGAATACTTGTAATCTATGTAGCAAGTATTTCCTGCTGATCGAATATTGTAGTGTGGTAGCAAGTGACTGATTAATGTGTATATTTTTCCTGATCTTACGTCAACATTTGTGACCCTCCACTATTCAGGTACCACTAGCCAATAGTTTTCATAATTCAATTAACTTCTAATAAAAAAAACTTATTATATCCTCTGGTCATATTGAAGTTTTTTTTGAATTAGTATTCATTACAGTGCAAGATCTATGAACTGAAAACCACTTTCTTCAAGGAGAAGTTTTTCCTGGGGTGTGATACAACAATGAATTAAGATCATCTTAGGGTCCTTTGAAAGCCTTTGGAATATGTGTCCTAAACCCACCATATTATTTTACTATTGACTAGAATGTTGTAAATTATGTGTACCCCTCTAGCTCAGAGAGGGTTTTCCAATGGACCTTTTCTCGGCCCTCCTACTAACTGAAAAGCATGTATCATCCCTTGTGGTATGCTAAGTGGCTCCATCCATTACAAGGTCTCTGTCAAAAAAAATAGCAAAGGGTAAACTGCTCAGCTCCAGGGTTGTGAAACGGAACCATCTCAGTGACTGTCTCCTCATCCTTTAAACATAAAAGCTGGGATGTCTACAGTAAATATGTGTTGGCTCCTCTTTCATAAATCATCAATCCATCTCGACTGTAAACATGTGATTATTCAACGCTTGCAGGGGGTTGTCGGATTGGGCGGCAGGCTGAGGCATTGCAGAAGTCACTGGCTTCTAGCTTTTTACTCTGACAAAGGGGTGACTCCTTTGTACTTTTCTGTTTACGAATTGGTATTTCAAGCAGAAAAACGGAACATGGCCTTGTCTTGTCAGAGTACATGAACCCCTGAATTATTCTGAAAGGATTCTGTATTCAACGATGAGAAGGTGAGGGTGAAGATAATGTCAGGTATTTATTTAAATGCACCTACCGTATTTCTTCTCATGTTAACGTGCAGTCCTGTTTTTTGATTAAAATTGGGAGAACATTTTGTTTCACTTTGTCTTAGCTTAAACTCAGTGGCTGCAACGGGAGTCACAAACAATGCTCGCAGTAGTGACAGCACAGAATCCTAACCTCTGGACCACCAGCTTTATAGACGAGTTGTCGCGACCAGGTATCGGTCTGTGGGTCTAGTACCGGGCTGCACAGAAAGAAATAAAAGTTTCAGAAAATGAAAGAAACTGAAAAAATAAAAGCTACCTTATATTTTGCTTGAACTGAATATTTTCACACTTATCAGGACTTATTCATACTTTATAGTAAAATATTCACTTTTGCATGTCATTTTTTTATGCTTGTCCATAATTCAGAAAATGTTGTGCTATTAAGTATTTTTCATACGATTTTGTACTTTTCTTTTTTTTCTTTTTTTTTCAACTCATCAGTACTTTTTACTTTTTACGTTTTAATATTTTTAGAAATCTTTTATATGTACTTTTCTCTACATTTTTTACTCTTTTACATTTAACATTTTTAGAACCTTTCAACACTCCTGATACTTTTTATTATTTTTCAGTACTTTTTCATAATGTATAGTATATTTCTTTTCTTTTTCATACCTTTGAGTAATCATAAATTCGTTTGATTATTTTTTAACTTTTTCACACTTTGACTGATGACTTATTACATTCAGCTGTGCCCGCTCGTTTGGCGCCAGCTGCTGCTGGCTACCTGATTGGTTCCCCGTCCTACTTAACCTCAGTCCCTTCACTCGCCGGTGGTCAGTCCGCCAGCGAACCTCAGTTTTCACAAGGCAAGCATTTTTGACTCTGACTCCCGTCGGTCCCGTTTGTTTACCTGTTTTTTCACCTGTCTGTTCCTGATTCCCCCATTTGTCTCCGGCTATGACCCGTTTTTTGACCCCGACCACGTTTTGATCTCCCGTCCCGGCTAACGATCTGTTTTTCCGTATAGTACACTACGATCTCCCGCTCCAAAAGATCCACTTGCACATTCGGAACACATTCCGATTCCGTGAGCGGCTTGCTTCCCGCGTCCAGCGAGCACCGGATCGCGGGCACTGTCTTTCCTCTATATCTCAATAAACTTGTGATTAATGTTGCGCATCTGGGTCTTACTTTCGTTCTGGTCGTGACATTCACTTTTTAACACTTCAGTATCTTTTTATACGTTTTCATACTTCTCGGTAATGTTTGTACTTTCTCTATACTTTCCAATACTTTTTGGTACTTCACAGTGACTTTTTTGAGTTTTTGTAATTTATTTTCTGACTTTGATATGCTTTTTCATATTTATTTTACTGAGAGTTTTTTTTACCATGTGGCCCCTGAGGAAAAATGTGTTTGACAACCCTGGTCTAAATAGATTTTAAAATTGGGAAGGTATAATTCTCTAATAGCATATCAAACAATATTTGATCGCATACTTTGTTATTCCTAATAGAACTAAACCATCAAATGCATTGATTTTAGCTAAAAATGCAGTAATTGCATTCGCATAACAAGATCTGTCCGTCATCATAAAAAAAAAATCACAATTTAGATTATCTTATATTAATCCTACAACACGCTAATTTGATTTTTTTGCCTTGAGACAACAACATTGCCATTGGGAGAACATTAGTTAACAATTGTATTTATTATTTGCCTGCTCAACTAATTTGTTCAAATCATGTGTAGTCCATCGGCCTTCAGGGAAAATGCCACCTAGTGTTAATTAAACCATGGGGAAAAATCAAATTGCTGTGCTCTTTACAAAGATTTTATGAACTCTGTCGCCAGGCAGCATTTTTTTGAAAATTACGTTGATAGCAAAAAACATTAGATAATAAGCAAACAATAATTTCCTACAATGATAGTTAAATGTCTGACCTTTGAAACTAAACGAGAGATTCAGCAAATGACAAAATAGAAACTAATATACTTCCCACACCAACTTATAAAGTGCACCTCTGTACGATTAGGAGCATAGGTTTGAAAATACAGAAATAGTTATTGCAGTTATTCATTTATAACCGTGGCACATTTTACATACCATATTTCCCGGACTATCTGGAGAATAAGTCACACCAGCCAAGAAAATGCATAATTAATAAGGAAAAACATGAATAAGTCACATTGGACTATCAGTCACATTTTGGGGGGAAAAACCCCAACATCAAAGCATACATGTCTTCTAGAAAGGCAATTTAAAAGAGAGTAATGGGATGAATAAGTTCGTACGGAATACGAATGTAACATAATTGACACATCTGTTGATTGCGTATTTCATTAAGCGTTAACGCTGGCATAAATAACATGCAAACCAAACTACGATTTGTACTCCAAATGACTAAATCCAATGAAATTTTCATCTTCTTTGTCACTGTCACAGTAAACATTCCGCCACTTCTGTCTTTCGGTTCTACGTTTTTTACATCATACTCATCGTCACCCACGCTCTCTGATTCTAACAATTTTCAGTTTGTAGTCTGCAGATTAAAAATGTTTTCCCGTTGTCATTTTTGTTCAGTTGTTCTTATAAACAAGAAATCCCTTTTGAGCAAAATAGAAACATTTACTTTGGCGAGATTCCGCTCTTATCTTATAAACATTCATGTCCTGATTACCGGTAGTAAGGAAAGGTGGATTGATTTTGCCAAAGTAACTATTTTCAACGTGCTCAAAATTGATTTTTGTACATGGTGTACTTTGTGCTTAACTGATCAAATACGTTTCCCCCAAAAGTAAGATACAAAGTCATTTTATTGACATTTGTGTGAATTACGTACGCTAGGGTGGAGTGGGGGGCTTCATTTCTCTTCGCAACAGTGCAAGGTTGAGATTATCAACACAGGCTTATATGTCCAGACCAGAACGGAAACGACACGCAATTGCGTTACTTTACAAACAAGTTAAAGGAAAGCGGAAGGGCTGCGCCCACGAACCGAAGCTTGCTAGGCGCGAGAAGCAAATCGCTCTCATACTCAGATTGTGATCTGAACACGGAAGTGGATCTTCCGTAGCGAACAACGGCGGTGTCAAAGACGGAAAAACAGGTCAGTAGCCGGGACAGGAGAGCAAAAACATGGTCGGGGTCGGAAGCGAGTCGTAAGCCAGGAAAGGAGAGTAGGCGTGGTCGTGGACAAAAGCGGTCTAAAGCCAGGACGGGAGAGTAGACGTGTTCAGGATCAAAAACGGGTCGAAGCCGGGGGACAGACCGGAGCAAAAAACAGGTGGGTCGAAAAAGGCTTGCCTAGTGTTAATTGAGGTTCGCAGACAGACTGACACAAGGGGACAGACAGGAGTGGGTTTAAATAGGGACAGGGAGCCAATCAAAGTCCGAGGCAGTTGGCGCCAAAGGAGCGGGAACAGGTGCTTCACATCAGTGATCATGACACTAGCCCTCTTGTGGTCTGCCCTCTTGTGCTTTAGTGTCTAAACGTGAAACTATGTAGCCGGTAATAATGAGTCGATAGTTTCTCAGATAAGTCCCACCAAAGTACAAGTCACACCCCCTGGCCAAACTATGAAAAAACTGCGACTTGTACTCCGGATAATACAGTGCTTACGGTATATATTAAGGTAATGATTGAGCTGTTATCGCTGACCGAAGTCACAAATCATTGCATGCAACTGGAATCAAAACCAAGTTACAATGGGGAAAGTGCCAAAACCTAACCTCTTAATCAGGGATCTCCAAGGTGGTGCCCCTTAAGGACAGCTGAGTTGCCCTCTGACCTGTTCTGAAAAAAAGCCCACTAGTGCTGGGCCATTGTGATTTTCTAGTAAAATAATTCGGGTTATTTTTTAGTGGTTGACTGAGTCTATTTCATCCTGCTTCCAATAAATAACCTAGTCATAACATAGTAACAACAAACTAATTACATGATAAGTTATTTTTGTTAGAAATGCATATCAAACTAGGTGCACTTTGCGTTAATTAGTGATAAAAAAGTAGCTCTCAAAAAAGGATCACTGCTACAGACCAGATACAGATGTCACAATACAAGGAATGCAATCTTTTCTCATGATCACATTATTCTAAGTCACTGTGCCAGAATTGAATGTTAGAAAATAGAGAAACCAAAGTTCTGAAAGATATTAATGCAAAAAGCATGACGAAAAAAAAACTCTATTGTGTATATGATGATGAACCTACTTTGCTTTTATTTATATCTTTTAGGACAACATTCAGTTTTCTCCATTCTCTAACATTCAATTCAGCTCCCATGAGTAAATAATGTAATAGTAACATAAGATCTGATAATCTTTTTGGATGGTCTGGTGCTTAAGTTTTGGCGCTCTACCGCCTTGACCCCTTGTTCAAGCGCTTTGGGAAGTCTTGACTTGAAAAGCGCTATATAAATGCAGATCATTTCATTTCATTTCAATTCCTGTTGCAAAAAATGTTTTGCGATATTCAGCAATGTTTTTTGACTCATAAATTATTGCAGGAATACATTGGTACACCGTAAAACCTCGTGTACTATCACATACAATTAAATACAGGTCCAAATTCTTGTTAGTTTGAGGGTTTTTAGGTAAGCCTTATATTTTGGAAAATACGGTAATCAAAGCGAGCGTGCTTGTAGGAGACTTCTTTACATCTTTGAATTTCATCTATACATTTAATTTCTTCTGTCCACTCAGTTTGAATATAAAAAGCTGTGGTTGATTATACAGCAGGATTTTCTGTCTAAGTTACATCCCAGTTCTTCCTTTTTTCCCCTTTCAGCTCTCGCTGTGCGTCTCTATTGCGCACTCCTCCTCTGGCTTTTCTCAGATGGAGGCAGTACGTCTTATAGGTTTAAGCCTGTCAAAGACGCTTCAGTCTCCTTTCTTGGTCACATCAGTCACTTGTTCAGTCAGCGATCCTGCAACTTTGTCATTTAGCATCAAGGCCCTCCTGCGCCACTCAGCTTTTTTTGAAAGCTTTTTAGCTATCCATCCAGCCGTTCATCTAGCCATCCATTCATCAACGCTTGGGAAGATTCAGACATATAAACTGATTTCACATTCGTCGTTTTCTAACCTGAGGTTGGTCCTCTGTTGACATAAGAACGTCATAGCAACAACCAATAGCCGAGGTTGGGAACGTTTTGGACTCAAAGAGCCATCAAAGCAAAATATATTAATTTTATTTTGGGAAAGAGCCACACCATATATTATGAGACAAATTTACTAAATTGCTAAACCCACGCCCCAGACAAAAGCTTAGTCTTCAGTACATTTATTTTCGATGATTTGATAAAAATTATGAAAAGAGAATATTGCCAGAGCCCGTGTCCGTAAAGCAACAAACATACCACTTTAAACTTGTCTCTTTCTTACAATTACTCAAGATCGGTAAAACTCATTTTGACCCTTTTTTTCATACATATTGGTTTCAAATTCAGATGCAAGCAGTTATTTTGTAAAAACGTCACAACATTCTGCAAACAGGGAGCCTGATGTGCTTACCTTTGGCGCAGACGGCGTAGGGCGAGAGATTTGAGGGAGCGCTTGCACTTTTTTGCATAGCTCCACCCATCCCTCCCACTCACCCAATCAAATAACTTTAAGTTCTCTTCCGGTGTTTTGGCGTATTTACATTTTGTTCTGTGAATTTCATCATTAGGTATCTGAAAACTGAACACAGATTATATAGTGAGCTTTTATATAAAGGATTCTTTAGCATTGTACAGCCAAAACAAGTTTTTGTTTTTTTTGTTTTTTTTTGGGGTGTGACACCTTGACTGTAAATTGTAGTGAAAAACGTGCCTTATATATTCTGCAAAGTACTGCTCTGTAATTCAGCTTTGGTTTGGCTTTGCGTGTATCTGAACAGGATTAATTGCTCAAGTTTTAAACGAGATGGAGAAAATGTGCATGCAATCAAATTTGTCTCTGAGCCACAGGTACTCATAGAAAGAGCCATATATGGCCCTGCGAGCCATAGGTTCCCGACCCCTGACCTATAGTACGAGGCCAGGGTCCTGTGGCTCGCGAGCCATATATGGCTCTTTCAATGAGTACATATGGCTCGGAGATAAAATAGAATTTGCGCAATTATTCAATGAACTGGAACACGCTGAGCCGATTGTAGCACGTGCAATACTGGCTGATGTTAAGGTTCCGGTGGAGTATATATTGGACACCATTTTAACTACATTCTACAGTCAAGGTGTTGACACTTTTCACACTAGTACATTCAAGAAACTAAAAGATAAAAGACACAAACCTCACCACACATCACTGGTTACAACATTTAGCGTGCTTTACTGACATTACCAGTTTTTGCAATGCACTCAGTATTGTTCTCCATAAGTGGTAAGTGTTTGTCTCAGTGACATCGCACTTTGTGTACATAGTTAAATAGCACCCACTGCATCCATCATATCACAAAATATTCCTAATTTATTTTCTTATTAGCCAAAGGCGTGCTTCTTCTGTTTTCCTTTTTCCCAGCCGTCTGATGCTGTGTCAGTTCCAGATGGTAAGCGTTGCGATCATAGCGCATAAAAGGGCATTTAGCACTGATTCAGCGGCGCTGACTGTCCTTTCTGTCAAGCACACCGCATACAAAAACATTCATTTCGATAAAGGCTCCGTGATGCTTAACACTTTCTCGCACAAAACAAAAGGAGTGGAGCGATATTATACCAGCTACATAACAGCGTGCAAGGACATTCATATCCTGCCATAGGAAATCAGCTCCATCTGCTCAAAAAATAAATTATAGCCATTGGTTTGTTTTCAAACACTCAACCTGTTTAGAGACACAGAAATAAAGTATATTTTTATAGTTAAGCACAAAACACACAACGTCAAGTAAAACATTACTTCACAGTTCTTACACCTGCCAAATCATAAATGAAGGAAATAAAACGTTTGATAATGTCTGCAGAAATTATTAGTTTTTAGCTACTGACCATTCTTCATTTCTGGCACACTAGACAAGGTCTAATGGCACACAAGTGTGCCCTAGGATACCAGCAGAAAAATAGTGACCTAAAGCCTGCGCTCGTGGAAAATATGCTGACGTACTTAGGAACCCCCTTTTATTCAATGTTACTATTGCATATGCGTATTTCTACGCTAAAAGTACTTACAGGGAACCTTAAAAAAAATATATACTGTATCTTCCAAACTATAAGCCACACTTCATATACCGCAGAATGCGGTGGATACATTTGGAAATGCCCACAGTATTTATATGTGTAACGCACACAAGGTTTTACGGTATATAGTACTGTAGTACCGTATTCCTGCAAAGATTGATCAAAAGATAATCATCACTGACATGACACTGTAAGCAACGAGACTCTAACCCAGGACGCAGTGGTGGGAGTGCCAATACTTAAACACCGGACCATATATAAGTGATATATAAAACGGCATTAGAATTGATCTCATTATCACACAGTGTTTACTCAAGTAGCGAATGTCAGAGAAAGGAGAAAGATATCAATAGAACAAACTCAGATTAATCATCAGATACACCAAAGAGTTTTTTTCTTTGCAGTGTTTCTTTGTGCCTTGGTTTCAGCTGATATCAGTCAATGGTATTGATACTCACAATCTCCATTGTCAACCAGTAACACTAGGTGTTAATATCTCATGAATAAATATGATTTCAATTTAAAGCATTAATTATCTAGTGCTACCATAAAAAATCATGGAAGTGGTATTAAGCATATTGAAAATGTGCATGTTTTTAGTGGATATGTTCAGCGAAAGGTAGTCACGTGAACCTAAATAATTTAAAAGTAAGATAAAAAATGAGATTTAGTCTACTGCATTATAGATTACTGGGCATTTCATGGCCCTTTTGTAGAACGAGGCAGCGAAACAGGAACGTCACATTTGATGCTTTGAACGTTGAGGAACTTGATACTCCGGGAACTAACTAAGAAAAAAAAGCATGCCCATTTAAATACTGCCGATGATGTTGTGATTTTTGGAGGGTGTTTGAATGTCATCTATACAGAGAGAATCCTTTGGCTCAAACCTAACAGCTTGTTAGCAACACGCACCAAACGAAAACATGTCAAGTTTAAATTGGATTTGTATTGAGATTTCCTCTCCCACCAATCAAGCGGCAATTACATTTATCCAACCCCATAAAGACATTTTGATCCTTAAATCGATGATTTATTTACTGGGATAAATAGAATCAGATTTTGCGTTTTTTCCCATTTCAGATATGAGAGGCAACATTTCCTTTTTCTGCTTCAATCGATCCGATGCACCATTAAATTCTCATTTGACATATGAGGTTCCTCTTTCTTGTGCTGACTTTTTATTTGGATTTTCCGAGAGAAAAACATCCTCACTGTTTTGGTACAGACGATAATGTCAACACTGCATCTTTCTCAAATGGAGTTCTGCTTATGCTCAGCAGGTTAAGCTTTCTTTGGGGGGGTTGTGTGTTTGCCAAACGAATACAGAGTCTCATAAAACTTGATAAAAGGAGCCAAGCATTAATCATAAACATCAAGAGATAGATTGAGGACGTTTCTTCTACTTGCGCGTTCTCTTTTTAATAATAGATGGCATTAATAAATACACATTATGGAATATCCTGCTTTACTCCATGCCATGTTTTCAACAGCTAAGTTAAACGTATATTTGCGTCAACGGTAATCCCTCGCTGTATTGCGATTTACTTTTGGCGGTTTTGATTTTCATTGTGCAGTGTTCTTCGCCAAACTACATGCAACAAATGTTATAACCTAGGCAGTTCATGGAGGGCTTTTTGTGAGTGTGTTGGGTGGGCTTGACTGTCTGTGTGCACGACTGTGAGAGTCTGGTGTATGCTGTGAGTCAAACTGAGGGCGGGCACACAAGTTACATTCAAAGAAAGTTATATTAAAGAGAAAATCATCAATTCTATCGGGAATGTCCGAAAAGTACAAAGAAATGCTGATCACCACTGGGTGCTACGTAGATCGCTATTCAGACACTGAGGCTCCTCGACATTATGCTATTTGTTACCATAGCGACCAGTGTGTTGTAGTGAGTTGGTCCAGAGCTGCTCATGTCATGTGATTTAGGTAAAATGTTACGAGGACACCTGAATAATGCAGACAATCAGAATAGAATAAAAAAGTCCTTAGTTTCTGTCAGGACCAGAACAGAGACAGGACCCACTTGCATTACGTTTCTCTCAGTTTTATTGGAATAAAGGAAAGGGTTGCACCCACGATCCGGTGATCGCTGGGCGCGGGAAGCAGGTCGCTCTGAATGCGGAAGTGGGACTTCCGTGGCGAGCGATGGCGGTGTCGGGAACGGAAAAATGGGTCAGTAGCCGGGACAGGATAGCAAAAATGTGGTCGGTGTCGAAAACGAGTCGTAAGCTAGGAGAGGAGAGTAGACGTGGTCAGGATCAAAAAATGGGTCGAAGCCGGGGAGCAGACAGTAGCAAAAAACAGGTGGGAGTCAGAGTCGAAAAAGGCTTGCCTAGTGTAAACTGAGGTTCGCAGACGGACTGTCAACAGGTGACAGAAAAGAGTGGGTTTGAATAGGAACAGGGAGCCAATCAGAGTCCGAGGAAGTTGGCGACAAAGGAGCGGGCACAGATGCATCACATCAGTAATCATGACAGTTTCATTGTTGAAACATTGTATGTAACGAGATTAAACATGGCACCCAAAGGTAAAAGTGTAAAAATATAAACAACTGTCAGAATGAAAAGACAAAAAATATTTACATTGTATTGCTTTGAGACTGACCGAAGTTAAATCCATAGTGCCATGAAAAGTAGTGATATAACATTAGCAGCAACAACATATGTAGTGCAGCAGTAATGCACCGGAATGATGGTGCCAACTGCCTTTAAACTTGAAGAACGATGTATATATAAATATATATATATATATATATATATATATATATATATATATATATATATATATATATATATATATATATATATATATATATATATATATATATATATATATATATATATATATATATATTCCCAGTTTTTTTGTTTTTGTTTAAGATGGTGATGGCCCTGGAGAAGAAACTGTCTTTAAGTCTGTTATTCCTTATTTTAAGGGGCGTTTACCAGAGGGCAACAGGTCAAAGAGGTGGTGGCCAGGGTTAGAAGAGTCCCTCTTACATTTTGACGGCTCTGCTGCGTTATCACAAACCAGCATTGTACTCGAGATTGGGCAGAAAGCAGTCAATGATATTCTGTTGATTATTTATGTTTTGCACTGTGATTTAGTACTTATTATTGATGTTAATTATTGTTCTTACCAATGCAATCATTATTATTTCTATTATTAATTTATAGAAAGTGCAAAAGTGTTTAAAGGTGACCTCGGGACATGCAGTTTAAACATATACATATATAAACATATAAGAAAAAGGTTGAGGACCGCTGCACTTACTTAAGTTACTATGAGTGTTACACAATACTTCTCAAGTTAGTTTGGAAAGACACTTGTCTGATGGAATGTGCTGGTAAATTTTCATGCTCCCAAATGTCATTACACTATGTTATATTGCACTATTGTAGTGATGCATTGTTTTTCATTGCAGTATTATTACAACTTGACCCAGTCTCCAAGCACTACCTTGTGCTAATTGAAAATCCTTGTAAATATGTTTCGCTTATCCTGACATTCCTTTATCTTATTTCTCTTTTAAGTATTGATTGCATGTTTACCCCAGGGTGTCATGTCAAATCACTTGGCAAATAATATTTACTCTGTTGTTAGCAATGACAAACTCAATTCAATTAGTAACTGACTGGGAGAAAATCTTTGAAATATCCATCACGTCAAAAAGAAATGAAGGAAAAACAAGTGTAACGTTGGCAACGCTGGTTTGATATCTAAAGTGAAATCCTGATCCTCAAAAGGAAGCCTGTATCTCGGTGGGTAGTCAGATTTACACACTTTGTCAGACTGTTGGCCCCGATTGTGGTCTCGCTCAAGTGGTGGCTATCGTTCATTCTGTCAGCTCAGAATGTTTGTGAGACGGCTGTTTTGTCCCACATGTATTCTCACATTTACTCCATTTGATTTTCTCGGTTTGAAATTTAATAAATAACAACTCTTTTTGAATGATTGTGGTGGATAAACTGTTTTGGGTTCGTAGTGGGTTAATATGCTTTACATTGATTGCTAAAAATCTTAGTAGTAATGCCTATATTTAGTCTTTATGTTATTTTTACAAATATTTTCCACGAGCGCAAGCTTTAGGTCACTATTTTTCTGCTGGTATCCTAGGGCACACTTGTGTGCCATTAGACCTTGTCTAGTGTGCCAAAGGAAGTTTCCCAATATTATGTTTTGCGTAAAAGCATGCCACTATTAAGTATGATTCCTCCAGTGTTCATCTGAGTGACTGTAACATTCATCCATATCAGCAGGTGGCAGCAGATTACTATTTTTTTGTAAGTCTTTCATACTAATTATCTACTCAATAAAGTAATACAGGTAAACATATTCAACAGCTTGTTTTGTTTCTTAGAAAAAAATTTTAAATCAAATTAAGTAAAATTTTCTTTTCAAGGAAAACGTGAAAAGAATGTTGTAAAGTTTTGAAAAGAATCTAGCACTGCACTTTAAGAGAGAGAGGCAGAGAGACAAAAAAGACAATGACAAGTAAAACATGTTTTTCATTAAAAGTCAGTGAGAGAGAGGCCTGGCCCCACACAAATATAATGATTGACATTTTAGGCCTGACCTATTCCGAAACGTGGCTTAAGATCTTACCTCTGCTCTCAGATGTGTAAACACAAATGCCACATTATGATGTTCGTGTAAATCTTCGCTTCCGGTACGCTTCAAGCATCTTCGTGAAACTTGCCTAAAGAAATATTAGTTGTTTAAGTCCCAACTGTGGCGCTACCTAGAAGAGACATACTTGAATAAGTGCATTTATCCCACTTATGCCTCAGGTATGTGGTCCTTCTCGGTGTCGGAGCTGGCCATTCCAGGCGCTGAAATTGGTCGCATCTCAGCCACCGATGCTGACCTTGGTGAGAACGCCAGGTTGGAGTTCACCATTTTGGAGGGCGAGACCGGAGACACGTTTAACATCACAGGGATAAACCAAGAGGCGATCATCCTACTAAACAAGGTCAGTCAATTTTGACAAAATATTAAAACACGTGTGTGCTAGATTAGGTCTCTCAGATATTAGATAGAAGACTTGAGCCGACCTGCTAGGTTGCTGTGACTTGTCCTTGCTTTGGCGTTTCTACAATGTAAAAGCATTCTTGAACACATCATCCATTTAGAAGCAGTTAAGACCGTTAGGTTTCACACATTGGTAAGGCAGAGTATCCCCCTGCCCTGCCTGCATGGGTGGGCGGCCAAGACGGCATAATGGTAAGGACTATTCTAAATAAGAGAGTACATAAATACAATTAAATTGTCTATGCCTCTTGTAGTTTTTTAAGAATCAAAATAAATAAAGCTCAAGTGCAGGAAAGTGGCCACTATTTCTTAAGAGTCATAACATGTTGACAACATTCATCCAAAATGAGTAGAAATCTGTCACAATTTACAGCTACCTTTCAGCCAGCATTTCCATTTAAAACATTTGCATTCCCACTTGTTTAATTCTTGGTTCAGCTGGCTAATGGTTCTCAAAGTGCAATGCTAGATTGTGACAAATTTGTACAATCTTCAACCTTAAAAATGTCATCCTGGTGAAGATGTGGAGACTTGTGTTATGAGTGTAGTCACCTGCTCCTTAACATTCATCTTTAGTCAAATACATACTGTACAAGTGTCTTTGATTGCATAAGGAGGCCATAATCATACATAACATGAATTGAATGTTCAGAGGGTGCAGGACGTTGAGCATCTGTTTCAACTGAAACTTTAAAATATAGCAGCTGTAACTTGTCGTGACTGATTTCTATGCAATCTGGATGTTGTTAAAATGATATGACTCTTTGTTACGATTGAACTGGAGGGACCAGCAGTACTAAGAAATAGTGGCCTGTTTGCTGCACTTTTTTAAATTTGTTTCTTATGATACTGTAAGAACTGAAGACAGTCTACCTGCATTTGTGTCAAAAAGCATATAGTTTATGTATGAGTTTTTAATTGCATTTTTTGATACAGCATTTTGCTTATGACGGGTTCCCAAATCACACAACCTGTATGTTGTTGTTTTTAAGTGATCAGGGTTTTAAAGGGACATTGCATTTTTTTTTTATCTGTAAAGAAACTTAGTTCAATAAAGAACAATAATTATATAAACGTGCACTTTTAATAAAATACTCGTAAGTCAAGAACATGGCTCACCTAGAGAGAGCTGGTATGATTGTCCGCCATCTTGCTTCTACAGGTACCACCAAAGAAAGATGTGGAGATTGTCTTTTGATGAGTGTAGTTACCTGCTCATTAACATTTTGATTTATTCAAATACACACTGAACAATTGTCTCTGATTGGATAAGGACGCCTTCATCATACACGAAGCACATATATTGAATGTTTAGAGGGTGCAGGACGATAAGCATCTACTCTAACTGAAACTTAAAAATGTCTGAGTCATGCCGTCCACGTATGCAATCACAATGACAAGTCGTATGCATAGGAAAGGTAATCTCAAGCAGCAATCTTGCAGAAGGGGCTGCCAGATACAGTGTATATATTATATGCCTACGTTGCTGTCATGCATACATGAAACATTGGAATATGTTCCATTATTACTGTGAAATCAGATCCCCTGTCTTATTTGATTTTTTTCTCATGTACCAGACAGACATCTACAAATTGGTCCCTCGAAGCCACTTTTAGGAATATATTGTAAATGTCAAAGGGGTGGAGCTTTGCTTATCAATCCATGCATTAATGGTATTGATATGTGAGTATCTTTATTGTATTGATAATAACAGTATTATTCTTTCACATTTATTTGAAGATTGTGTCTGTTTTATACAGACACGTTAACTATAGTGGCATTAAAAAAGAAACTAAATTTTATACTCATTAATTTTAAACTTGAGTCAGAATAAGGAGAGAAGATATCAATGGATTTTGAACTTTAAACAAGGAGGCCAGGTGAGGCACCTTCAGATAAGCGAATTCTATTCCATCCTAAAGCCCTCCCTTGAACTCCTTTTTTTAATGAAATCTTCAAAGTTACAAAAAAGCCCTATCAAAGAACATGAATGGCCAATCGCGACACTTGTATAATAGTCAAAACAACGGACAACATTGCACCAAAAAAATTCAAATTAAGGAACTGCCATCCTATGAACTCTCCTTTGCTTTTGTCCAATATTAAAAACAGAATAAACGCATCAATACAAAATGAATTTTGTATTATGAAATGCTTTTATGAAATGCTTTTATATTACTAGTTGAGTAATCTATTGTTGTAGTATAAAACAGAATTCAAATGTCCAAAAAAATGTCCTTTTTGGATAATATTCTTTACATCGTATGTGTAAATTTGCTTAATCAGTCGTTAATAAGGTCAAATAGTACTAAAATAAAAATTTGTCAAATATTGTAATCATCTTCTGTATTAATTCATGTGCACAAGTGGGTCGAATAGCCTTATATAATACATTTGATAAACGCAACACATGCTGTATGTATCTGTATTAGCCTACTTTCAAAATGACTATGTTTAAAGTAGCACATCCTGATAATAACGCCTTGAGTTTAACTTTGTTCCTGTATTAATCAATTATAGTTTTTAAATATTTTGATAGAATTGAAATCATGCAATTTAGTAAACCAGTTTTTGATTTCATTTTGATTTTGAGGATCGGAAAAAACAAGGGTGAACAAAAAGCAATAAAACGCAGTAGGAATTTACTTGAGTGACAAGGGAAGAAAGACAAGGGAAGAAAGAAAACAAGCGAAACAGAAATTTGGATATTTACGTGGAGGGATTTAAGTTACGGGTTCAATCTACCCTAATGTAGCGGTGTAAGAGTATTGTTTCTTCTCCACAAATCTACTCAACAGTAGAGTGATTAGAAATACTCCCAGAAGTACAAAATGTCCCAAAACGTACTCAAGTAAATGTAACGGAGTATATGTAACCCGTTACTACCCACCTCTGTTCATGTGTCAAATTTTGCAGACGATGGGGATGCGTCTATGTAAATAGTATCGATTAAATTATTCAATCAAAGAAAACAACTATTATAGCAATAATTAGGGGCAGATATAGAGAATCCGCTTACCAATTTTTGATGGATCGGGTATTTTAAGATGTATGAAGATTGTACATTCTAAAACTTGATTTAGTAAAAAACCCTCGATCTAATTCATTTCTGAGTTTGTTTTTATTATTTAGGAATACAAATAGAATTAAATAGGTTTATTTTGATGTGAAACATATATGGTAATATTAACAAACTTCTATTCAACTAAGAACTATCATAACAATAATTACTGTATGGTGACGTCACACGTTCGCGAACATTCGAAAAACTGTACCTGATAAGCGACCACGGAAATCGCACGATATGTTATGAGTTTAAATCTCGGAGTGTGTTTGGCGCAGCGATTTGGGGCATGCAATTATTTAAGCCTCGCGGGAAGGGCAGATATAGAGAATCCACTAACCAATTTTTGTAGGATCTGGCATTTTAAAATGTATGAAGATTGTACATTCTAAAACTAGAGATACTATTTGATTTAATAAATAACACTCTATCCAATTCATTTCTGAGTTTGTTTTTACTTATTAAGGAATAAAAATATAATTTAAAAGGTTTATTTTGATATGAAACATATAAGGTAATATTAACAAACTTGTAATGGCACTAAAAGAAAAAAATAATTTTCTTCCCCATGTGGAAAATAAGTATTTTTGAGATTTCAAGAAGATACACGCTATTCCTCGCCGCAAAACAACATGTTTTCAGTTATTTGAATGTGAATAGAAAGTGCATACATTTTAATAAGTTCTTGCAACATTCCTTTGATATGTCTGAGCTCAGTTGAGTTGGATCCACGAGAAACAATCCAAACACAGAGGTGAGTTTGCAGAACAGGATTGTTTTCTACAAATCCCCTTTGAAGTGCAGGAGAGAGTTGGGGAGAAGGCGGATACGGTAATGTACGCTACAAGAAAGAAATGGAAAGTTAGGCCCATGGATCGATGAGAAAGTAAAAGGATCAATACATGTCTGGGAAGATGAGAGGACTGAGGGAAGCAAATCTAAAATGAAGCCTGTGAAACAGCGACAGAACGGACTGTCGTACCAAGGAGGTATGAGTTAGATAAGACTACAAAGAGATTTGTTAAGACAGAAGGCAATGGGTGCCGAGTAGCACAGACAAATGACTCACAATGAAATTAAATTACACGGGCTGCTAGAAATATTCTCTCCATCAAAAACACGCTAGGAATTCACTGGGGAGCCAAGGGGCCTGCAAAACTTTGGAAACCATTGCTCTAGCTAAAATCCGGTAAGGTTGGGCTTAAAATGTTAACAATTACATTCAGGCCGGGCCGAGATTCCCTCTTGCTAAACTAATTTATTTAATATTATCGACCCGCCATTGTTATTTGTCTCTCTCCCTCTCTCTGTCTGCGCCCCCATCTTAAGGACGTACTGCTGCTGTGGCTTATGGTCCAATACTCCAACTTTCAAAATAATAGACAGCCTTAACATTTTCGTGTCATCTCCTAAAAAATCCATCAGTGATGACAGTTAATATAACCTCTGCAGACACAGAAATAAAAAAGATGTAAATGTTTCGGAAATCTCATTTAACTTAGATTTGGTTATGAAAGACAGGCTTTACATTACATTACACCAAATTCACATTTGTCATTTTTTTTCAAACCGCCTATCCAACGAGGGTCATGGGGGTGCTGGAATATGGGAGTAAACCGAAGTGGCAGAGGGCACGGAAAGAACATGCAAACTTCACAAAAGGAGGCCGGTTGCTGGAATTGAACCCGGGACCTCTGAACTGTGAGGCAGACAAGCTGATAGCAACAGACTTTGTCTGCTATCTTAACAGTTAACGCAATACCCAATGTGGATCCACGTGCGAATTTATTACAAATACAAATTTACCAAATGACATAACACTGCGAGAAGCGAGTTGGTGTTATGCAGTCTCTGTATCTTGTTCTCGACTTAGGGATCCATCTCTCCTCTAACTCAGTTGCCAAAGGTTTCTTCATAGCAGAAAGTTGGTTTTACAAATTTTCTTAAGTTTTCATAGTTGACCATTTTTTTTAGCTATAAGCGAAAAAGTTTGGTTTGCTTTATCCTTCACTGTTTCTTTGGTGGGCAGGAATCCTTGTTTCTGACGTAACAGCCTGACAGTGTAAACCATTCTGATTTTAATTCAAACGTACCACCTCTAAGCCCTGGTTCAAGTTCAGTAGCAGTAAAACGACAAAAGGTAAAAAATAATAACTCATTTTTCATTCTCTGCCACCCAGTACCGGTCCACAGCTGGGTGGTGGCCGACCACTGCTCTAAATGACCTTTAGCCTGCACCCAGAAGCCTTTGACCTCCAAGATAGCCCTATAAATTTAATGTGATTTTATCTGACAACAGATAATAGATTTGCATGTAAATTGGGTTTGTAAGCAAACTAACCCCCCACACACAAACCGTACACAATCCGTGTTTATTTAAAGTAAGACAATAAGCCCCTGCTTTTTGGGCTGCGGAGAGACTGATGAGCAAAGCGGATCTTAACCGACAGAATGAGATGATCCTTGTACCCTCAACCCCCCAGTGTGGGAGGTACTTTCAAGCAGAACAATTTGTGTTGCCACCAGGTTGGCCTTGACCCCTGCTCGTCACCTCGCCGCAGTGGCCTCACTCGCGTTAACAGCCAATCTAAGATTGCACACACATGAAATCTGGACACACATAGTGGCAGTCCACAAATACACAAACTGCGGGGAAAGAAACACACGCACAGACACCAGATATGACACACTTGACCTTGCCGCTCTCTCTTTAAACTGTGAAGAGGGATGATTTGAGGTGAGGCTTGAGGATGGAAGGGAAGCATCTGTGTGGTACTTCTCGTCTACATCAGGAGGATGATGCTGCATGGCAGCCACGTAAGACACCCGGATTGGATGTTGAAGCAGATTTACACAGAAGCAGCTGATGGAAAGAGTTAAAATGAGGTCGTGGGAGGCAAGCAAGGCCTCAGGCAGATAAAGATGGGGGAGCCATGCAGCTGGGGCAGGACAACACGGGAAATGTGAAAAACGTCGGAATGGAGGCTGGCCCAAGCTGACCACTGCTTATCAATGCTTATTTACCGTATTCCCCGGACTATAAGGCGTCTCTAAAAAACAATTTGGTATATTTGGTAATGAGGTACCATGTATTTTCCGACTTCTGTTTTTCTCTCTTATCTGCGAGCATGACTGCAGCCCGTTCATTAAAAATACTCCACATATCACACCTAATTGAGTCTTGTTAAAGCATATGAAAAAGGCCAAAGTATAAGTGGAAAGTAATTGGAGAATTAGCATATCCTTTTGTCATGCAATCACTTCTTGACTTCAGTGGTGCTTTCTAATGGGTCAAGGAAAACATGCACTGGGCGGATTCCTTGCTAGTTGTTGCTTTACTAATTGAAGTCCTCTTAAAAAAATAAAAATACAAAAAGGAAATTGTGTGAAGAGAGCACAATCACGTTTATTTCAGAATTGACCCCTGTAACCTGAAACATCCGCATCATATCAACGATCCCACTGTGGAACAATTAAATTTCCTTTTGTGAAAATGGTGCTGTAGTAAATAAATCCACATTAAGTGCCCTTTAAGTGCCCCTTTTCCATATCGTTGTCACCCATAGTCGGACTGACATATAAAACAATGAATTTAGCTTATTAATGAGCACAATGATCAAACTGAGAACCCTCATTATTACAATCTATGTTTCTTCCAACAGGCTTAACTTCAGCTGAGCCAAAGCACTTGTCTTAGATAATAAAAAAAATATTTAACAAATTGTCTGCACTACAAGGGGCAACTTAAAACCCTAATTAGGCTAGAACTTTTAAAGTGCGCCTTATAACCTAGTCTACCTTCTGCAGAATTCACTGGATAATATATGAAATGGATACAGTTATTATTGGATACTGGCTGTTCCAGGCTGTACTTGCCCAAGACACACCACAGGAAATGGTGCCCCTACGACCCA
Organism: Urocampus carinirostris; assembly: GCF_059441175.1. Classification (NCBI taxonomy): domain Eukaryota; kingdom Metazoa; phylum Chordata; class Actinopteri; order Syngnathiformes; family Syngnathidae; genus Urocampus; species Urocampus carinirostris. The sequence continues at coordinate 6,390,290 of NC_142349.1, read as the reverse complement.
AGTGGTTAAACGAATTATAGATATGCGTTACGATATGTTTTACTACAGTATTTGTGAATCAATCGATAAACATCGGTAACCAAAATCGCAGAGCATTATATGTCACGGGAATCAACCCCAAACAGTAGTGAAGAGAGTGCCGAAACTTCACCACTAGACCAAAAGTGGTACAGATGTCAATCGATGCGGAATCGTTTTTTAATCAAGTTGTCAGAAACACTGGTTTGCATGAGGCATTTCTCCAACTCCTCAACAACAAATTGAGAAAACAGAAAGTCTTTCAACAAAATAATATACAAGATCTTTTATATATGTATACATATCAAACACCAACGTTAAAGACGCATAAGTGAAGAATCTGAGAGACAGTTTAACCTATCAGAATGCAGAAACAAAATGCACTATGCAAGTAAAAATGTAAATCAATGTCGAAATGAAGAATGAAATAAAAGAAAGGTGAGCTGAGTATTCAGGCTATGTATTGCAGCCAGCAATAGGGTATTTTTTGGGGGGAAGCTCAACAGGTAGACACAAAAGTTGAATCTATTCTGTGCAACTGGAAGATCATTGAATTGGTCTACCTTTGTCACTGGCATAGACAAAAAAGTTACAATTCTGCATAATTCATAATTGTTGAACCCAATTTTATTCAATTACATTTGAACATTAGGCGTGTTAGAGAAAACTGACTTTAAGTTAGAGAGGCACAGACTAGGAGCCAGTTTAGATCAGAAATTAACAAATGAAGTAATGAATTGAAGCACAATAAATACTCCTTTAAGCCCCAGTGTGTAATATTTGACCATTAGGTGGCACTGTGTTGTCTGGTGCGAGAGAGGGCCAGTGCCGCAGAGCACAGCGTGGCGGCATCCAGCAGGTACCTAAGTGGGGATTCTACTATGTAAGAAATATACATTTCTCGACCTAAGATTTTTTTTTTATAAAAAAAGGACTATGGTGCGATAGGTCAGTTATTTTTGCCTAGTATTAAAATCAATATTTTTTTTTAATGAATTGCAGTTTTTGTCAGGAACCAGAAATGGAGACGGGAACCCAATTGCGTTAGTTTCTTAGTTTTATCTGAAAAAAGACGTGAGCTGGCACCCACGATCCAGTGATCGTTGACTATGGGGAGCAGGTCGCTCGTGACGCAGAAGTGGCACTTCTCTGGCGAGCGATAGCGGAGTCGAAGAGGGAAAAGCAGCTCGGGTGGCCAGGGCGCAGGAGCAGAGACGTGATCAAACAGAAACAGGTCGAAGCCAGGAAACGTACGGGAGTCAAAAACAGGGAATCGGGTTCGGAAGGCTTGCATCAGCGGGAGCTGAAGGTTTGCAACGATCGGACGCCTGTAACAGGGAGTCGGGGGGTTTAAAAGGTGGCAAGGAGCCAATCAGCGACTAGGGCTGTTGGCGCCACCGGGGCAGCCGCAGGTGCCCCGAATCAGCAATCATGACAGTTTTTATTGTATCACTAGGAGGAGCAAAATATTACACTCTGTCCCTTTAGGGGCAGAATTTACTACATAAGCACCACTTTTATGCAAATAAAAGTGAAACAAGAATTGCTCAGTCAGTACAACTGTAAATACTGTAAAGGTGTGTTGAAGCAATGATGTTGTGATAAGGAACTTAATTGTTAGAGCATCAAATCCTGGCTACCAAATCACCAGGGACTCTCCAGCACCCCGCGACCCTACTGAAGCGGTGCAGCTAATGAGATGAGATGAAAATGCAACATTGTGCTTGAATTTTACTGTATTCCCAATTCAGAAGCACCAGGAATATATAGCAAGCATTTTTAGTTGCAGGAAATCCTTCTCTTTAAAATTTAGCACCGAGAAACACCACCTTAATTTTTTGCATGGCCCATAAAAAACATACAATATTGGTTCATAATCCTTGCACTAATACACATTTCATAGTGCCCTGTTTAGGCATAGCATGCAGCTGTCCCGTAGGGGAGCGATACATAGTGGGCGATGACGCTTCACACACATATATATATGCTAATAAAAGTGAAAAAAGAATTGCTCAGCCAGTACAACTGTAAATACTGTAAAGGTGTGTTGTAGCACATGAAAAGTATTATTAATAGGACACAGAAAGCTTAGTCTGTCGAAATTAATGGAACCGAGCAGTAGTGCCTTCGACGCAAATTGTGATTACCGTATTTTCAGGCCAAAAGGCCTACCGTGTTACAAGGCGCACCCCTCAAAACTAGTTTTTTTCTTATATTTTCCATACCTAAGGCGCACCAGACTATAAGGTGCTACGGTGGGAACGTCAAAAAAACAGTCAGATAGTTCAGTCAAACTTATTAAACACTGAACATTCCGACGGCTCGCAAAGAAGCAAACACGCACCTGATGGCTCAATCATACCTCCCATTGCTCAATATTTTGTAAAGAAAGTCAGTAATGCAAATGAAGCATCAATCATTGATTGCTCAATAATGACATTTCCAGGCTAAAGTATTGCTCTCAATCTATAATAGCATGTATTTACTGGGACAAGATTGATACCAAAATTCTTAGTATCGCCCATCGCTACACACACTGCTCAACAACTACACTTACAGTGTTACATCATGCTGGAGCCTCAGTTAAAACTGCTTGAGTTCTGAGGAATATTAGAAACATCCTGCCATGTGAACACAGGCGTGTATACTTTTCATATCTACTCCATGTATTGTAGCTCAATAGCGAATAATTACACATCAACATCGTCCTTTGGGCATCTTTCAGCGAACTAAGCCGGCAATTTATAAACCGACAGATTCTCGTCGTATACCTGAGGGACAAGCAAGCGAGTTTTTGCATATGTCGTACGCTCGCTCTTAAAACGACTGGCTAATCCTCGGTCACACGCCAGCAGCTAGCCCAGGATTATCTGTGTTTGTTTTCTCGTGAGGAGAGATTGTGTTAATATCCGCAGAGGAAGAAAGTGATGGTGGGGAGACGAAAGCCTTGGTCAGAAGTTGAAAATGCCAGGTTTGCTGCATTTGAGAGGGAAATAACTAAGCGTGGCAAGAACCCATCAGAGAGAAGACAGCAGAGGGAGAACAAAGTCAAAAGGGAGATTAAGAGGAGCTTTGTTCTCTCGACTCTGGTTGGCAGAAATGTCCAAAGCGCTAGTCATCAGACAAGTGTGATGTAGTATTTTGATTTCAGTGTAGAGGAAAATCCAAGGACAGCGCGACACACGGACAAGAAGCGAAGCCTTCTCCCTGTGGTCAGCACATGTTCTCCTGGCGTTCAAACAATGATTGAGTCTTTAGTCATCATCAATTACCGTACAGCAAGCGAGACTGGAGAAGGATGTTAGCGAACATAAAGCGACTATATGTGAGCCAGATATACACTCGCTGAAGACTGAGCATGCATGCCTTTAAGTCAGCTTCTTTAGGGAGGCGTGCATCATGTTTCATTATGCCGGTAAGTAGGTTAGCTAATTAATTTCTCCTAATTATGAGAAGCATTAAAAATGGATTTTCTTACACTCTGCGATCATTCCAGATAATTCCGAATGCAAATTGTTAGGGGAAATTATCCATTCTTATTAAGTCATTCAATGCTCGATGTTTCGCTCAAAAGGGAAGTGACGGTTCCAGTCAATTTTTTCCATTTTTACTTATTTCTGAAGGTCTACACAAAATGCAATTCTGTAGCTGATATGACACATATCAAAATAAAGCGTGAACTTGTTTTTTTTTTTTAATTGGAAGAAAAGGTATGAATCTAGCTTTTACAATTGTTTACTAAACAACAGTTGAATACTGCTAGGTTTTTTAACGTACCTGTTTCCAAGAAAACAGCTTTTTGTAAAAGGATGCCTTTCAAGCGTAACTATGAATGTATTTAGAACCATTCATGTAGTCGGGTCGGATCAATACCAAAATTCCCCGTATCGCAAAATCCCCACGGTAAACCTTCAAAGAACTGACATCCTGTCATAGCAGCAATATCAAAATCAGCGGTAGTGATGTTTAATATTTTAATTTACCAACTCACTAATATTAGTATAAAATTTAATGATATGCCAAACTCATTAGTGATTTGATGTTTTTACTTGCCGAAATGATACCTTAAAACAGTGCAGTATCGGCATCAGAACAACTCTAGTTATTTTTAGTGTAATTCAATAGTATTTAATTTTTCGCATTAAACTCCTGTCTTATTTTCCATGCTTTTTAGGTGGGACTTGTTTGCTGCAAAATCGCTTTTATTACTAGTCTATTTATGATTTAATAGTTCACAAAGGCACACATTTATCAAAGATCTAGTATAGCTTCTTGATGTTGGTCTGAAAATGCACCTGATCAATGCGTTTGAATCAAAATGTACAAAATTTACTTCCGGGAGAGCATGTCCCCAGACCCCTGAGAATATCCACGCACCAGGGTCTCACAAAACTTTATGTAAAACACTTATTTGAGTTTTTGCCATAATAACCAATGATTAAACAATCAAAGTCATGCAATATTACAGTTGGTTTTAATGATCCAGAAAGTAAAACATGTTTTTTTAATTACAGAAAATTAAAAACTTTATCACAATATTCATATTTTCTAAAACACTCCTGTGCATGTTATATTTGGCCTTTGTGAGGATGAACTTCAAAATATTCCATGAGAGATTTGTAGTTCATAGAACATCAAATGTCTCGGTTGTTGACACAAGGCTGTTGGAATCCACAATTTATCTTTAGATTTTTCTTTCTTTGTGGAAAAGCACCACTTGACTCAAATGGTACAGATTACTCCTGCGTTGTGCAGGTTTCGGGAGCTTAACCGGCAGGTGCAGTTCTTAGTATGTAGAGAGGACGCAACCCAGAGGTCCGCAAGAATGTAAAATGTACAGGAACAGATTGTGGGCCAGTTTATGCAGACCAGCAGTGGAGAAGCCTTAAGCCGGGGAGCTGACTCCCTAAAAGGTTGGAAAGATAAAATCAACCTACTAACAAGGATAGTGGAACACCTTGAGATCTCTTTTTTAAGGCTATTGTTTACAAAATTAATGAGTTAATTTTAATCAAACTACCCAATTCCAAAAAAAAGAAAAATCTGTGATGTAGGAGCATAACAGGCATCGCACATGGCCTATGGAAGGTAAGACTTTACGTGAGTGCGATCATAGATATAGACAATTGTTCTCTCTTTGTAAGGCCTCTAAAAGAAAAAAAAACCCGTTATGGATTCATGTTCTTTTTCGAAGCCTTTCCACACTTGTATTTCCTTGACTTATTTAAAAGCCAACACGTAACAGAGTAGAGAAGGTCGGCTAGGGCATAATTATCCACCTCCAAGGGACTCGTCCGCTTCAGTTTTGTAGGCATCTTGGGTCCATTGAAGGGCGACTGATCTTAGGGTGCTATTTATACTGAAATAAATATATACTTTGACCTTCTAAATTAGGGTTCTCAAACTCAGTTTGGCCCGGGGGCTGTATCCGTACTTAATGGTGTCAGGTGGGCTAGATCAGTAAAAAAATGTCAACGCCAAATACTTCACTTTTTTTTTGGAGTACTATGCTTTATCATTCAACTTACATTTGTAGCCAACCCTAAAAATCCACGAATAAATAGGGATCTTTCCTAAGCACAACACATATATTCACAATCAAATGATTGTCATGTTTGGCATTGAATGTGTAAACAAATTTTTTATTTCAACAGTTCAATAAATGCAGCTTTACATCTAAACCAACTCACCGCAATAAACAAACTCAAGTAGAAGCTCTAAATAAAAATATGCTTTTCTCAATTGTCGTACTACTAAAAATGATAGATTTAGCAGTGAATGGGCAATAACATGCGATACATCTACCAGGATGGGCATACTGAAGCTGATGAAATACTCCACAATATTGTCTTCAACGGGAAACCAGTTCAAACTTATATTTAATGATCTGTGCAAACAAAATTTGTGCCATCACAATTTTTCTACTCTCTCACTGCACTCCTGCCTTTTGATTTTACAATTGCATCAATAACCGGTGTTGAATCCTGAAAAGCAGCATTTAAAAATATGGTTCAAGTGTTTGTACTTCAACCTTGAGCGCTATTTTGTTTTCTTATTGTTCATCAAAGAGAACACCAGTTAACAACATAGCCCAGCACATGAATAGAACCTTTGCTGGACGTCAGCTCTTTTATGCCTTACTTGGCTTCTAGCTGCGAGAAGGAGGATTTGGTTTGTAATTACAGAAAAAAAGAGAACCTCACCATTTTTGATAGAAACAGGCTAGAGACTTGCTTCTTTTTTGACATTCTCATAAATGTATGATAGGCCCTATAAAATCATCAAACGGGCCGTATGTTGTGGAACATTGTCAATAAAAATGTCACCTCTTTGGACTTGACGAGACAACCCTTGCCAAATTTACACCTATATAACAAAACATGCCCCCAGATATTACGTGACTGCTCTTACTAATTTCTGTCATCATAAGATGACATATTTGAATGTTATATATGCATGGAGTGGGGGATCAGAGGTGAGCGAGGGTTGGAGTAGCTCACGTTAGGGTTAAACGGTTCCCATCACTTCACTCATTGTTTTTGTTTAGCTTAACAGAGTAAATTATCATTGGATTTTTTTTATTTATCTTCTTTCACATATATCAAACACTGAGGCCAAGGTGAAGTTTGGTGGCTGGCTTCAAGCAAGGGCCCAACTACACTGTGCAGTTAGCCAGTGAGTTCCAAATACCCATTCTTTTCTTTGTGGCTAATTTGATAGAATACATTTTTCTCCATTATAGGGAATCCTTTCTTTCAACACCCACTCGTAAGAATTACAGTAATGACCGTAAAATGTGTGCACAATAGAGGGAAGGGAATTATATGTGTGATATTCTTTGAAAATCTATGAAAAAAACGATCGTTTGCCTTATTTTCCTTTGTATCGACATTTCGTTCTGTATACACGTGTACTAGAATGACAATAAAGTAGATCTGAATCTGAATCTGAATCTGAATAAAATTAGGTACTGTTAAAAAAGGCAAGCCTTTTCTGCATCATGCTGCTGTAGTGGTTTCTATTATCTCACTGGCATCCAGTAATGCCTATAACACCACACTTTTTTGTTTTGTATCATTGGAAATGATAAGTTTATTCTGTTTTTAACAATCAAATGCATGTAATGTATTTTCTGAGTATAATACCCAAATACAACGGTACTACTTCTTACAGGCTTAATTCGTTACAGGATCGTGCTCGTAGCTCAAATTGCTCGTGTTACGAGCAAATTTTCCCCAAATTTTGGTACGCTCTCTTTCTCCCAAAAGCATACAAGTGAGCCTTTACTAGCAATAAAACACATATTCTTGATCGCTAGAAACACATTCAAATAGTAATAAAACATAAAAATACTAAAATAAGATATATAATATGATATTATCTTAATAAATTCAAGCTTTATGAGCGCTGTAACAGAAATATGGAAGGAGGATTCACAAAGCTCGCATACCTCTCAACTTCTACGTTCTCCCTATTTTATATAGATTTGTGATAATTTCATATTGTTTGTGCCGTGTAACAATTTTTATTCAAGAAAGATAAACTGAAAAAAGACCAATTTTTTCTTGCCCTATTCCTGATCGTCTCTGTGACAACAATGTCATCATAGATTGCTAATATTGTCGGTGTATTTTACATAGTCAGTCCTGCTGTGGGTAAATTGGTTCTGCATTACATTTGTAACGTTGAGTTTTGCTTGGAAGGATTATTTGCAATCATTAAGAAGGGGACCGATAGGCGGAGGTTGACAGGTATGGGATCGAGAGACTGTTGACGATACATAAGCACTTAATGCTCACTTAAAATGTATGTGATTGTAACTTTAAATGAACGTAGACAATAGTAGTTTGCATGCGCAAACTGGAGGAGATGATGCTGGCAGTAAGCAGTCACAAGTTGTGAGCAGTCTTAAGCGGTCCCTTGTGGTAGCCTTTCGGACTGCTTGTATAGCGAGCTAGTTTTTTGTTTAAAAAAAGAAACTCAAAAAAAGAAACTCAAAAAAAGAAAATCAAAAAAAGAAAAGAAAAAAATGAATGCCTCCCGTTTAGAAGTGCTCGTATAACTGCACAATTTTTTATGTAGCCAAAATGGGAACTGCGGCATGCAGCCAGATATACTGGTTGACACATGGTAGATATATATTAAAAAGAAACAAGCAGACACTTGACACCAGGGACGGACTGCCCATCACTTCGCTTGATAAATATTAATCAGCCCGGGTTTCCTGTTACCATGGTCACCATCTTCATTATGAATAGTAACTGCTGGACCTTGGTAAATGTTCCCACCCCATGACTGACCAAAGAATCCTTATGCTGGTAGTCTGATTTTAAACAAAAGAAAACATGTTTCACCAGGACTTCACGTGTCTGCCAAGAAATTGTCTGAAGATACTTAGTTTAAGAAGTATTTAACTCATTTTTATCAATTCCATTTGATAGCATGAGAGGCCACATAAGTGAAAAAACATTAAATCCACAGGCTTGAAAAGGCTACTAAATGGCTGAAAGTGACTAATCATTTTATTGATTACCGTTCCCAGCCTGGTGCACTGCATTAGACTCACATCTGGTCAGTTAACAACCTTCTAAGAATTTGACTCTACACAGGTTTCTATATTTTTGTAATTTTGATAGAGTGTATTCAGATCTACCAAATACTACAAATTCCCCATAGTTTACTATGTCAATTTAGAACAAACTACAAAATATGCATCCTAAGGAAAACGAGAAAAAAGGTCAAAAAGAAAAACAAAAATCGAGCTATTTTCATTTTTACTAGATAGTGCTCTTGATTTATACATTACAGTGTTTCCCGTAGAATCTTCTGAGACCCTAGTGGATGGACAGTCTAGGGAGTCTAAGGAAATTTTGTACATTTTAAATTCAAATGCATCAATTTGGTGCATTTTAAAGTAAAATCAAGGAGTCAGATGTATAATGAATGTGTTCCCTTTTAAACTGTTGATTCATAAATGCACTAGTTATTAGGGCACGGCAAACAAGTCAGACGAACTAAGCATAGTAACAAGTAATTTATTTACGTCATCTCATTAGACCTAAATCACTAGTTTGATTTCAATGCAGATGATTTACTATTTTAAGGTATAATTTCAGTGCGTAAAAAGACCAAATTAAAGAGTTTTAAGAGTTTTAGATAAATATGAACTGGTAAACAACAGGATGAAATATCAGTTTCGCTTCTTTTGTGGTTGCTGCTTTGATAGGATGCCGGTTCCTCTTCGATGGTTTACAGGAAGTTATTGTAACACGCAATCTTAAGCGCTAGAGTTCTGGCTTGTGTCCCCCATAGCGTTGAAAAATGTTCAACTTGGGTAAAACGTGAGTAACGCGCATCAATGTCACACCTTACATAGCTGTCTAATTACAGTGGCTTGCGAAACTATTTGGCCCCCTTGAACTTTGTGACCTTATGCCACATTTCAGACTGCAAACATAAAGATATGAAACTGTAAATTCTTGTTAAGAATCAACAATAAGTGGGACACGGTCATGAAGAGGAACACACTTTATTGGATATTTTAAACTTTTTTAACATATAAAAAACGAAAAAGTCGGTGTGCAAAATTATTCAGCTCCATTGAGTTAATACTTTGTAGCGCCACCTTTTGCTGCAATTACAGCTGCAAGTCGCTTGGGGTATGTCTCTATCAGTTTTGCACATCGAGAAACTGGTATTTTTATTCATCCTAGCAAAACAGCTCAAGATAAGTGAGGTTGGATCGAAAGCGTTGGTGAACAGCAGTTTTCAGTTCTTTCCACAGATTCCTCAATTGGATTGAGGTCTAGACTTTGACTTGGCCATTCTAACACCTTGATATTTTTTGGGGGTGAACCATTCCATTGCAGCTTTTGCTTTATGTTTTGGATTATTGTCTTGTTGGAAGACAAATCTCCGTCCCAGTCTCAGGTCTTTTGCCGACTCCATCAGGTTTTCTTCCAGAATGGTCCTGTATTTGGCTCCATCCATCTTCCCATCAAATTTAACCATTTTCCCTGTCCCTGCTGAAGAAAATCACGCCCAAAACATGATACTGCCATCACCATGTTTGGCTGTGGGGATGGTGTGTTGAGGGTGATGAGCTGTGCTGCTTTTACGCCAAACATAATGTCTTGCATTGTTGCCAAAAAGTTTGATTTTGGTCTCTTCTGACCAGAGCACCTTCTTCCACATGTTTGGTGCGTCTTCCAGGTGGCTTGTGGCAAACTTTAAACAACACTTTTTATGGATATCTTTAAGATTTTTTTTCTTTCTTCCCACTCTTCCATAAAGGCCAGATTTGTGCAGTATACGACTGATTGTTGTCCTATGGACAGATTCTCCCACCTCAGCTGTAGACCTCTGCAGTTCATCCAGAATGATCATGGGCCTCTTGGCTGCATCTCTGATCAGTTTTCTCCTTGTATGAGATGAAAGTGTAGGGGAACGGCCCGATCTTGGTAGATTTGCAGTGGTCTGATACTCCTTCCATTTCAATATTATTGCTTGCACAGTACTCCTTGGGATGTTTAAAGCTTGGGAAATCTTTTTGTATCCAAATCCAGTTTTAAACTTCTCCACAACAGTATCTCGGACCTGCCTGGTGTGTTCCTTGTTCTTCATGATGCTCTCTGTGCCTCTAAGACTATCACAGTGCAGGTGCATTTATACAGAGACTTGATTACACACAGGTGGATTCCATTTATCATCGTTAGTCATTTAGATGAACATTGAATCATTCAGAGATCCTCACTGAACTTCTGGACAGAGTCTGCTGCACTGAAAGTAAAGGGGCTGAATAATTTTGCGTAATTGAATGGTGTGTAAAAAAGTCACTTCTTTTAAATTAAAATAACTCCTAATTTATCACTTAATAAAGTTACAAACATTATGGCCGTACAGAGGCGTTGAACCGTCACCTTGCAGGTATTGTATTCACATGGCATTTTGGGAAATGTATCTTTTGGGTCAAAACACTCGTCAAACACGATGACAAACATAATTTGGCTCTGGGGCCATTATAAGACTTTCTGTTTTGGGACAAGGCCGGATCATTAATAGAAGGTCAATTTCAAATTTTTAGCTTCTTTTTTCAGTAGAATATTGTGTTTTATCATTCAGCCTATATTTGCAACCTACCCTACATGTTTTAATTACAGATGCGAGGTATTTATTTCTAAACACAACATATTTATTCACAAACAATGGGGGCAAATTATTGTCCTTCTTGGCAATGAATGTGTTAACGGGTTCATTTTTACAATTGGAGTTTTTTTTTACACCTGAAACAACTCACCACGCTTTAGAAATTGGAGCTCTTAAATTGTACTCCGATTTTTTTATCTGATTCTATTTATTTTTTCTAAATCTGAAATTCCTCTTCATCCATCAGTAATACAATTTTCAATATTTGGAAGCTCTGGTGTTAGGTTGTCATTCTGATTGTATATCCCAATTCAATTCACATTAATCAAAGGGACAATGTGTGTAATTTGATCAGTAGATGTTGCTTTATTTGAGTCTTGCAACCAATAAAACGAGAACTAAAAAGCAAGCCATGAATTTGACACATGCACTTTAATACAACTTAAGTAAAATTAATGTTAAAAAAACAATATTGATCAACTCTAATCATGTGGAACTGTTGGCAAAAGTGAAAAAAGGAGAAGAACAGGGATGTGTTAGTGCATGGAAACATTGATGGATGAAAGTCAAATCTTTCTTATACTGAATACACTGTACACTCACTTGAGCTTGCGAGTGATAAGTGTTTCCTGTTAGAAGGAATGAGGGCGAAGCTTTTGGAGTGTGTGATGAGGTTTGCTCACGCTAGCCCTTCTGTCACAGACGCATTAGGAAAAAAGATGGGTGGGCATTTGTGGGCGGCTGATGGAGGGTGTCACAAAGATATCGGGGAGGCGGAATGGCACTACAAAAAAATGATGGTGGTCGTGATGAGTGCATACTCACAGTGCAAGTGACACGTCTCCTCCTCCGTCTGATAATGTTTTTGTGTGTTCATTTGTTCCCATAAAAGGAACAGTTTTGGGTGCATAACTGAAAAGAGTAATTAGTTACAGTGACTAGTTACTTAATTTAAAAAGTGGACTTCTTTCTGCCCACCTACCACGCTCCGATCTCATGGGTTTCTTGCTTCTCTTGCCCAGCGATCGCTGAATCGCTGGCGTTTGTTTTCCCGCACCTGAGTTCTCCGCTTCCGCAATAAAGCTTGGTGTGAAACGTTACGCGTTTGGGTCTACCGTCTGTTCTGGATCTGACATTTGTTCCCGCACGGCCCCTCCTCATGCACTGTCTACCATTCGCTACGGGCGACAAGCAACCAAACATGCGCATATAAACGATTTCAGTGTTCAGTATTTTCTATTTGTAAATATGGCTTAAGCCCCACGCACACCTTGCCCAAACCAAATAAGATGCCACTGGTGATCGGCATTTTGCTTCTGATGTTAGGTGTGTGCAGGCACTTTGTGGACGAAAACGGCACAACACCAACAGCGTCGAGTATCAAACATGTTTGATCATTTTGGTGGCAAATTCTTCAAGTTTGCGGAGCAAAGAGGAAAACTGCAACTTGACGCATTTGCTCGAAACGCAAAACACCATGGTGACTTAATCAACCAGAGTTTCTTTTAATTCTCGAAGAAAGGGTTCCTTTGCATCACATTACTCCAAAAATGAAAGAGGAACCATGTTAGATTGTTTTAAACTCCATCCTTACATACACATACATGCCCACTGCTTCCTGCTTGTCCCTCTCTCACCAAACTTTCATCCGACGCCCATCGTTTTTTGTCCGGGGGTATTCCTTTCCTTCCTCTCTTCCAATGTAACGTTTATATTTTCTCACTAAAACAGTGGACTTTCTGTCAAGCACTTTGTCAGGATTTACAGCTCTCAGCAAAGGCGATGTAGTGGAATAGAAAATGAGATATCAGATATAAAGAGAAGAGGAAGTAGGATATCAATACTCCCACTGATGCCTGTTTCCTTTCAATGATTCTTTTCCCCTACTAAAATCTGGCGGCAAATATTCCGCAAAGCAAGAGATCCTTTTTATGCACTATTCACTTTGTTTTTTTTTTCCTGTGCTACACATGAAGACATACAACATGCTATAAAACAAGTATTGTGACAGAAGATTAAAGCCATGTGCACTTAAAGGACGACTCAGCGGCACACAAACGCAGCCACTCTCATTAATATTTTATGCTCACCCACGTACAAAAAACCCCACTTGTGTTTAATAGTCCACTCTGTAACAAGCGTCTCAAGCAATGATGATCAAAGCATGGAGGTTGTTGCTTTGCATGTTTACACTCAGCACATTCAAGTTATTTTTCAATAAAGCGGATATCAACCCAAAGCATATTCCAACATATGTGATGTGTTCCCCTACAACTTCAAAGACAATATCTTATTGAAATTTTTATTTGTAGAATGTGAGTAAGGAAGCAATATCGATCTGTGTTTTTCCATATAAGGGGGCAACAATTTCGCTACATGTTGACCGGTGAATATGACCTCAAGTTTGCCCAGGACTGTGGTATAAACTAATCAAGCTTCATCTGCTGTCTCAGTCAGGATTAGTCATTACCTGAGGCCAGTTATGTGAAGTGGGGTCAGATTTATAAATGAACATCCTTATTCATCATCTGATTGGGAGAGCAAAAAGCAATGTATAAACTGTAGCGTAGTAAAGGGTGCTTCTAAATTATGTTCTGTCATGCTCCCTCTAGAAGAAGAAAACCTCTCGCGCAAATCCCCCCTCCCACAAGCCCTCGCCCTCTGTCCACTGCCAATATTTTTAAACATAGCATGCACACTGGTCTTTCCTCATCTTATCCTTCATGGTTGCCCTGAAGCCATGCTCTGTCAAACTTCCTCGTTTTAACTTTTAGGAAACTTTTGTTTCCCTCTTTATCCATGTCCCCCTTCACTTATTTCCAATAAAAAATTTTGTCATGGGGTAACTTGATTGTCTGCCACACTTTGTGTTTACCCCTTGACAACCTCACGCCTTCTCTATGGGGCCCGCATCACTGTTTGAGAATCACTGCCTCCATTCATGAATGAAGTAAAGGTGCTATTCATTTTTAATAAAATCACCAAAAAAAACGGTAATCCTCCAAAAAGAAAGAAAAAGTCCACACAATGGGAAAAGAATTACTTAATGGCTTAATGTGCTATTAGCTTGCTAGTACTCTCACCATTTTTATTGTTTGGGGCTGACGTGTGCGTCAAATCAGAATTATTGGTCTCTCTGCCATGAAGCCAGAGGACTGCGTGCCTCACTGTGTATCACCAGACGGCTTTAGAAAAACGCGATTTTAAAATTGAGACGTCAAATGAGAGAGAACTTTAACACTGAAAGTCTACAACTGCCTGATATATTGTGAATTTGATATTTTCCATGATGACAGGTGAGGTACTGCCTTCTCTAACTGCACATCACAGCCTGAGGCCTAAGTAACTCCGATGGGGTTTTCAGTCGACTACAGGTGTCAAAATTGCCGCCTCCTAAGACTTAGTGTAGATAACGTTTGATCTATAATCTTTAATTGAATTTCGCAGCGAAGCCTTCAGTAGTGCTAAATCGTAATCAAATAAACTCATATTGAGAATCATCAATGATAACCTCAAATTATTTGGAAATCTAGCCACTTCTTACCCACAAAAATCCTTTTTATTGGTGTGTGAGTGTGTGTGTGAATGGGTAAGTGTGAAGCATATTGTAAAGCGCTTTGAGAGGTCTTCATTGACTTGAAAAGCGCTTATATAAATGCAGACCATTTACCATTTTATTTGTTCACAAATTCCATTCTCCTTTCTTTCCTCAAGATTTCAATTACTCCGTCGTACAGGTTATTGGTGCGTTTCAGTTCCATCAAAAAGTTTGCTATCGCTGTTGATGCTAATGCTGAAAGGCAAGCTGTCCTGTCGTATTTCTGCTATACGTATTTAGGGCTGAAAAAGTCTGTTCAACAGAAGAAGTGGACACGGGAATTTTTTTGCTCACTTTCTCGTTGTGATAGTTATGTAACTGCCCCTAACCCCTTATGGTTTGTGGAACCGCTAACATTTTTACACCAAGCGGAAAATGTGTGAGGGCCGACTGTTCAGCCTGACATTCTTTGAAGGGTCTTAAAGAAATTCCCCCTTCGTGAAAGGTTTCGGGTGCTTGGCGATCAGCATTGTGACCTCATTGCCCGCCTTTGTATCATTTTCATTTTACTCACCGGGTCTTGTGAAATAGCGCTGCTGTGCGTTAACAGCTTCTAGTTGCTTCACCTTTTTACAGCGTTCTTTCCAGCTGGCATGTCTTAGTCGGCATGTTTTGTCTGGCAGTGTCTCCTGAAATTATATTATATATACTATATTCAAAACAGCCTTAGTCTCTTGGAAAAAAGGCACATGCAGATTCCGGTGAAAAAATATTCAAAATATAACTTGTCCTGGAAGCAGCGGCCCTCGCAAACTTTTCTTTTTTTATTTACAATCGCCCTGTCGGAAATGGGGATGGGCTAAAATTCTAGCAGAGAGGTCAACTATACTGGCGGGCCACATATTATTAACTTTGTGACAGCTGTAATTGGCTCTGGGGCCGGACTTTAGACATGCCTGCTTAACACCTTCTAGAAAGCCCTCCTCCACCAATATGAAACCTGATTTCCTGAACTAACAGCTTTATTGACACTGATGTTGTGCCTCAACAACAGGCTATAAAGGCCTCTTGGCAGATATCTGACCGTGACGACAAGTAATGGCTGAAATGTGATTGAATAAATGCTTAAATATGAAATCAACCATCTGGAAGCAGCACAACCTTGGGAAAATAAAAGGAATCTGACAGACAATTTTAAATTATTTGATAAGCATTCATGTTCAAAATATAATTAAAATCGCATGACTCAGATATTTTTAGGCCATTAGAGAAGGCCTTGCAGGCCCTGATTGGCCGCCACTGCGCAAATGCAATGATTATATGATTCTTGCATGTTAACTAGCTGGCATGCACTGAAAATAAATGAACTATTCGATTGTATTGTATTTTAAGAGTGGATTCTGCTGTTGGCTATTACAGTTAAAATAAAATCCTGCCACAACCCAACTCTATAAATCCTTTAAATAAAATAGATGTAAGCACACCTGTGTATCAGAGCTGTCACTCCTAGCACACTATATGAAAATAAGGGCCTCAAAGTTAGCGCCAGCCGAGTTTTATGAATGTAACCAAATCTACATTATTATGATGATAGACTAGTGATCATGATAGCTAGGTTTTACATGTTTTAAATAAGAGAGAGGAAACTCAATACCCAGTATCTAAATTCCATCCCCACATTTTTACTATCGTGATCACCATAAATTGCCTGTAGTTATGCAGTAACTCATAAATGTCATTATGTTTGTCAACCAATCATACAATGCGAGTTTATAACAATAAACTGAATAAAAGTGTTATTTTTGTCAGACTTTCAAAATGATCACATAATAATCCCTATTTTGCATTTTTTTTCTCCTTTTGATATGCAAACTGAAATAACATTTGGAGCCCGAAAATAGTTTGTAAAAAAAAAAAAGCTAGGCATTTGCATATTGCTGCTATTCCAAGCACTTTCACGACTAGGAAAAAAATCTACTTGGACTTTCAGCTAACCACGAATTGAACTCCCAATCTTCTGATTTCAAGTCAAGTACCTTGGTAACAAAACTCTTAATCAAGGGCAGACGCGTTACAACACAAAGATTAGTTCGATCCCGGGCAAGCTACTGAGCATGAGTTTCTCCTTAAAGTGCTGAGCAAGGTGTGTGGGGGGAATTATTCCAAAGAATAATATTATTGATAT
Organism: Urocampus carinirostris; assembly: GCF_059441175.1. Lineage (NCBI taxonomy): Eukaryota > Metazoa > Chordata > Actinopteri > Syngnathiformes > Syngnathidae > Urocampus > Urocampus carinirostris. Next base: position 6,373,404 of record NC_142349.1, on the reverse strand, counting down.
AAAGCAAATACTTGTATCGGATCGATACTATTGTCCTGTGATACCGCACTACTCCATCAATTTTCCTAAAGTGCCACTCCTCTGCTTGGATAGCAAAGCCCTTCCCTCCTGTCACCAGCGCCGTGGCCACTCCAGCAGTTGAAATGAAATTAAATGATCTGCATTTATATAGCGCTTTTCAAGTCAAGACTTCCCAAAGCGCTTTACAGTGTGCTTCATATTTCCCAATAGCGGCCGTGCAGCCATGTAAGGCGCTAACCTGCTTATTGGGGGTATTAGGGGTTCAATTACCCAAGGACACTATGACATGTAACACGGAGGAGCCGGGATTCGAACTGCGATCTCTTGATCCCAAGACGAGCACTCTACCTCTTCAGCCACTGCCCCTAAGTTTGAGTTGTGACTGACAGACACACTTTACCTGTTCCGCCGCTGCATCTTGCCTGCCAGACATAGATGGACAAACCTAGGCTGACAGGATGTGCAGTGGTATATGCCATGGCAGAAAAGGACAATGCCAGATGTAATTCTTGTGGTAAAATGGCCAGCTGTGGCAACACTACACATTTACATAAACCCACCCTGCAGAGAAAAGCAAGCTGCAACCAACAATGTAAACATGTTGCTGTTCATGAAAAAAAAAATGTAAATCCGCTGTCACTGTGGCAACAGAGGCCAGTAAGAGACAGTTAATACTGCATTTGCATTACTGACTTTATTTTCTAAATACTGTGCAACTGAAAGTTATTTTATTCCTTTATTTGACATCGTTATACAGTATTTGTATATTCGATAAATTGCTGCTTTGACTTTCATGGCTTTTGTTCTGAAACAATTGTAAGATAAAAAAAATATGTATTTATTCATGTATTTATTTTATATTCTTAAAGTTATCAATGATATTTATTATAAAAAACATTTTTAGTCCCAAAACATGTGTGCTGTGTTTATTATAACTATAAACTAACTCAAAGGGGAGAAAGGGCCAATTATTCAATGATCATGGCATTCACAAGCAAAATATAATGTTTTTGGAGCAGTATCGATTGATACTATGATGCATAAAATTGGGTCAATTCAATACCAAGATTCCCAGTATCGGCCATTCCTACTGCAAGGAGAAAACATGTACAATATATTGGTCAAGTTCCATGGACAATGCATAGAACAAAATGCAAAGAACAAAGCAGTTCTTCTCAACATGATGCCTAACACGTTGTGTTAATACAACTCGCCTCGACCGGTCCTCTGTCCAGGCCGTAGACTACGAAAGCCGCAGTTCCTACTCTTTTTCTGTGGAGGTTCTCAATCCCACCGTGGACCCTCGCTTTCTGCGTCGAGGATCCATCAAAGACCGGGCTTCCATCAGAGTTGCAGTGCTGGATGCAGACGAACCTCCGAGGTTCTCAAGGGCACAATACCACATGGATGTTTCGGAAAACTGCCCTCCAGCCTGCACAGTGGGCAGAGTCAGCGCTGTAGATCCTGATACCGGTTTGACGAATAACATCAGGTACAGTAAACTCTTGCCGTATTCCGGTTTACTCATCGCAGTTTTGCCACTCCGCAAAGTTTCATCATACAGTGTGTTCTGCATTCGGATGGGCGAAATAGTTGCCTCACCCCTTTTCTGACTGTGTCTGCCTGTGCGTCAATAACACTATGGTCTGAGTTGTCCACATATGTAAAATAGCTTGAAGAACCAACATTAGGTAGGCGAAAGTATCTTATCTAATTTCAAGTGCTTTTTTTGTAACCAACACGCTATCAAAACACTCTGGACTGACAAAAACACCAAAAAGCAGGAAGGTGCTTTCTACCGCCAACAAAAGTGGACTTCTTGACCTGCTAAACTTCAAGCAAACTTAATTTGTTTTTGTCCATATAAGGACTTTTTTTGGTGGCTTTAGACATGTCTTTCATAAATGCATAGTTCTGCTTTGCGGGTTTCAACTATCCCGGAACCTTTTGAGAGTCAAACCCCTACAAAAAACAAAGAAGTAACGTATTTGCATATTCTCTATGCTTCTCAGAAAACTACGCAGACGCCTTTGTAAATCTGGGATATTCTGCTACTTGGATTAAAGCTTAGAATCGGTTACTGCTAAACAAATTATTTAAGATAACCAGAAACCCCTTAAGTTGGCCTTAAGGCAACCACAAGCTTGCACACATTCTAAGCTTCTTTGCTTCCAAATGTTTTTTTCCAATGGTTTTGTGTCCGTAATTTCTCAGCAAAGAAACTGAATTGTGTCCTAATTAGCATTGGCAAAGTGTTTATAGTTAAGTGTATGGAGAGGAAAGATAGTTGATGTTTTAAAAGAGATATTCAAATTATCCTTCAGACTTCAAAAGAGTCCCTATCAATTTTGATAATCTCCTTATATTAATACTTTGGCCATCTGAATGCAGACTTTATCTTATCGCTAGTTCGCACACTGCTGCCCTGCTTTCTTCTTCCACTAACGCAGCGCTTTTTCCGCTCTCCCCTTCAGCATCACTGTTTTATCATAACTTTACCTTTGTTTGCCCCCTTTTACTCGTACCTTACTTTACTTCTCGCTATTTTTTCTCCTTTTGCTTTCCCTTAGGTTCTCCATTGATCCACAGTCAGACCCCGAGGCTCTGTTTCGCATCACGCCAGATTCCGGCCTCATCACGACAGCTTTGGAACTAGACCGGGAACGTGAGCACTGGCACAACATTACTGTCATTGCCACCCAGCGAGGTTAGAAGGCATTCCTTGGCGGTCACTTAAGACATCACTGATACTTTTTTTCATACCCTAACATAATCGATGTATTGCTTTATCAGTGTTTACCTCTGCATACAATCATTAGTGTATTTGGGTTAGGGCAGGTTTCTGCAACCCAAAATAATGAAAGAGCCACATTTAAGCTTTATCATGGCCAAACAAAAGCACTTTTAAAGGAGTTAAAGACAATTTTTCAATTTATCTAGTACCATTAAAATAATTCTTGTACTTTGCAGATCCACTAAAAAGTGATTTACATATGCAATTTTTAATCTTGTGGGTGCATGTATCAAGACATGATTTAGAGGAGACCTTACCAAGATGAGAACACCACAGGGTTGAATTCTAGCTACCGCAGCCTCCCCAAATGGCATGTTCCGCCCGCCCTTGCGTCGGTTTTCTCTGGGCACTCCGGTTTCCCCCTATATTCCAAAAACATGCATTTTAGGTTAATTGGCTTGTCCAAATTGTCCCTGTGAATGAGCAAGTGAGTTGTCTGTCTCTCTGTGCCCTGCAACTGGCTGGCAACCAGTTAAGGATGTCCCTTGCCCACTGTCCAAATTCGGCTGGGATGGGCTTCAGCACCCTCACGGCCCTCGTAAGGATAAGCGGCACATAATGGATTGATTTATAGGAGACTATGGCGCTTCATAGGACAATGCCGTACAAAATACTGCCAGCTGCCGTTAAAAACAAGGGAAGACATGTAATGGCAAAGCAAAGCCACCAGAGAGCAATGTCTCTGTCAGACTTTTTGTGAAGCATGGCAATATCTTCAAGAATTTACAAGCACTTCGCCAAAAATCAAAAATTTTCCCTCCTTGAAAACACTACATTAAAATAAAAGCATTTTTAAGCATTTCAAGCACCCAAACAAGCATATCAGGCACAGAAAAACAAAAAACAAATTTGTCTGGAGCCACAAAAGTTTAACAATCAGAATTACTTAGTTGGATGCAAAGCATCCTATGGAGAATAATGCACCTTCTCCAGTTTAACTTCATTACAATATTAATGGACTACAGAATGTTTCATTGCTTTGATAAAACACTGAACGTATGCATGAAAGATGCATGAACTTCTCAAGAACCATCCAGTCTCTGATATTTGCGGTGACATTATCCCACAAGCTTGGTCAATTGGGGGCCGCCCATACACCCTTATTGGATACAAAAAGCAACATTAGGAAGTGGGGGGCTTTTTTGACGTGTGGACAAACATCTCATCAAACCTACTCCTGCCATCAAATGTTGATTTATCATACTGAAATAATTTCCAAGGGCTTGATTCTTCCTAATGACCAGCGCCAAAACCTTTATAATGGTTTTATTTTTTAAGCAAACAAACAAAACCACATTTCTACGTTTTGGTGTCAAGGGACAATTCTTCTGAAAGGTATTAATATGCCATGGCTCTGAACAAGTTATGGAATATGTTCTTTTGCTGCCTTGCTACTCTGATCCCCCTAAAACCATAAACCATAAGAAATACTGGGGGAATAAAATGTCCCAAAAAAGTTGAGGTTTAGTCATTTTCAGTCTCTGTAGTTTTTATTCTCCATTGTGCTATTAATCACTTGTTTTTGGGTGCACTACACACACAGCAACATCTAGTGGTCAAATAATACACACTGTCCCTTTAATATGCATTAAATGAAAGACACTCATCTGCAGCCTTGATTTTGACCCAAAAAATGTTTAAGAATTGGCAATAACCTTATGCTGTCACAAATCAGAATGCATTACGTTTCATTTTTACTTGCATTATTAGCTTGACTGTAACAACATGATTTTCTTAAATTCAAAGCTATTTCTGCACTACCACACCCCAAAAATGACATAATGAGCCACAGGGGTACGATGTGAGCTAAAGCGCTCAAGGGGACCTCATTTATACAAATAGGAATGACAACCAATGGCCGCAGATAAAAACATCATCCTCAAGGCTTGCAGCCCACGGTGGCCCCCACCGAATTAAGATCCCTAAAGAAAGCTCCAGGAATCTCCCATCTAATTTGCTCTCTCCCTCTGCTCCACACCAGCACACGTTTAACTGAGCTCTGGAGTAATTGTAAGTTTGAAATTGTCCCTTTTAGCAAGCCCAGAGAGAAACGCATTACAATAATCAAAATAACAGGAAATTGAAGCATGCATCAGCAGTTTCAAATGACTGAGAGGGAAATGATCAAATTTATGTGCAAGCATTCAGACATGTTTAGGATTTAAGATATCATAGCTTGGGTCGAATGTGAATATAGCCGGAAGTGTATCATCTCACTGACAAAGCTATTTTCACCAGTTAAAAGGCAAACGAATACTGTAATGCTTTTAAAGCTATTTTCCATAACAAAAAAGTAACTTTTCAATTTATTTTTTTGAGCTCATATTGTCATTTGTATTGTTGTTCCTTGATGGTTTTGCTTTTTCTTGTTCTTCCGTGTCATTATTGTGGCATTTTGAATTGTTTGCAGTAGAATTTTCGTCATCTGGAGGATCAGATGGCCCCTTAGCAGTTTTTTGGGATGGATTTCAATTGTAAACCTCTCTATCTCTGTAAACCACATACACACACTAGCTACTTGTTTTGGTTTTATATATTTTGTGTACATTATTCCCTCGTGTTTTGCAGGGGTTGCTTCCCAAAAAAGTATTGCGATAGTCGAAACCGCGAAGTACAAATATGTATTCATGTATTTATTTATTTATTAGATTAGTGACTTATACGATGTACCACTGTAACAAAATAACAACTATAGATCTACAAATCGAAACACAAAACACAGAACTGCAGCTTAATGAATTGTCTGCATTGTCATTATACAATAGTACAATGAAAACTGGAGGGCTTCTCCTTTCAATGTAATAGAGCAATGTAAAGAGCATCCGGCTAGCTGCGCGCTACCATCAGGGATCCTCAGATTCGGCCAGGTCTTCTTGATGATTGAAATACAAGAGTCACGAATGTAGTGGTTTACCACAAGTTGTAGCTCCGGATGATCCGTTTCATGGGTAATGGATCTAGCATTGGTGAGATTATTGCTTACTCTCCAGACTCAGTCTCTTCCTGGACCCAAAAACAATCCATGGGGCGCCCGGTGGTGATCAGCATTTATTTGCGCCCTTCTTAATTTCGATAGAGTGTAATTTAAATCATCAATATCTATTAATGTAATGAGCCTCTAAAATTGTAGGATTTGCCTTTCTTTGCAGTGTTTTTTAGGCAGACCCATTGACTTGTGCGCCAGCCCTGCTCTTTGACTGGCAGGATACACCAGCCTACCAAAGTTGCGTGCGCACGCGCACACACACGCACACACACGCACACACACATGCACACGCAGATGCGCACACACACGCACACACACATGCACACGCAGACGCGCACACACACACACAGCTACCTTGCCCAGGATAGCATTTGCTGAGTGTCGTCTTCTGCAGAATACAATGCACCTGCGCATTGCACGATAAGAATCCACGTAGTATCAATATCGCGAAAAGTAAACCCCAATACAGTGAGGGATTACTGTATTACAATGAATGTATTTCTAACAGTGTGGATGGCTGGATGGATGAATGGGTGGGTGGATGGATGGATGGATGGATGGATGGATGGATGGATGGATGGATGGATGGATGGATGGATGGATGGAATTCGTCATCATGTGCTCATACAAAATGATTTTAACATCTCCGTTTAGTGCAAGAAAATTCAACGATTAAATGATAGATTATTTGATACTAAATAATCCAAACTATCTGATGCATACACATGTAGATTGAAGTTCATGAAATAATAGATACGCATAGAGCTCTAATATCATTTCCACTGACAAAAGTATGGACACTAACAAATGATAATCTGTGAGAGTGTTTTTTTTTTTATATAAATTTTTCCTTCAAGAAAGCTAACAGAATGCCGCAAAGAGAAGATGTGCAATTTTTATATTAATGTTGGCAGAACTAATGGCTGCAAAATGTGTTCCTTCTACAACTGTTCTACCACTGTCTCTCTTTGGATAAAAATATGATTCCCCCTAAATGTACTCACGGCTTGTTGGGGCTGCAACTGCATTGTTGTTGGCAGGGGGCGCACAGCAAGTGTCCGTCTTCAATAATGAGCCCCATCAAATAAACAAACTGTCAGAGGCAGTGTTGACATTGCACGCAGCGGGTCCCATGATGGCCACGGGCACACAGTTCACTTCGTTGGCATTGCAATACAGAAAGAATCGTTTTCAGGAATGGCAGTTGCTGACAATGACTGGGCATACATTCAGACATGTTCCACTGCGTTTGTGCTGGTTAGCAGTAGTAGGGCGCATTACTTGGAAAAAAGTAATTAGTTACTATAGCGAGTTACTTCATTAAATAAGTAATTCCGTTAGTCCCCTGATCACTGACACACAAAAGGAGCGCGTTACTCTGGAAGTACCTATATTGTTACAAATTACCGTATATAGAGAGACAACTCACTACTTTGTACTTCCGTTATCGCTGGTTCACTCTTTCGCGGATTTTGAACTGAATTTATTTTGTCTTTATGGTCATTTGATATCATTATATCGAGCATTCTGTTCTGTTACACAACACACCGCATGGACAGATTAGGGAGGAAGCTCTTTGTTGGGTTGGGTGTTTTGCGACTCTGATAGGTTGGTGTAAATTGTCAAACAGCGTGCAGGTTCTCCCTCCTATAACAAACTAGGAAGCATAGCGACCTTTAGTGACTTTTAGCGGCTCATTACATTGAAAATGAATTAATAAATAAAATCGGAATTTAAGTAAAGTCAGAAGAGCGCAATGAAATTGTGATCACCAGCTACTCGGGCGGAGTCTGGGAGAAGGTCAGAGCTGTGCTGCTGGTCCGTCCGACTACTAAAAGTTAGCTAACAGTTCTGTCCGCACGTTGTATCTTGCCAACGCCAGGCCCATTAGCCATTAAATGAATGTTTTGGAACAACAACTTGTGGGAAACCGATGAATTTGAATGTTTTTTTTTTTTAATCACCGTGGACATATGTCTCCATTAGAGGACAACTGATGCTAGCGTGCAACTAACCGGCCATTCTCTAAATTGCTTTCTGACACTGAAAGGAAAATCCCTCCAATTTGCTTTTACTTTTGTATGTTTGACTATAAAACTAATCAATTAACTGCAATGTTGTGTTCAGTGTTATTATTTGTAGATCTATAATTTGTGACAATCATTAACTCTTGGTCAATAATGGTGTCATCTCGGGGTAAGTTTAACCCTTTTGGGGCTTTTGTGAGGATGCAACGCTACTTTGTGGATTTTTACTCTTTGCTGGTGGTTCTGGTCCCCATTAACCAAAGTATCTCCTTACTCGCTGAATTTGCTTTACAATAGCCACATAATAGAATAGATCAAATAAAATGTGTACAGCAACCTGTGAAAGCAGTGAACTATGCATTTATTGGCAGGCTTGTGCAACTTGGCAGCTTGTGATAAGTTCTTCTGTTTTTGATATTGGAAAACTACAGAAGATATTTTATAGGATGCCAATACCTTTTTGGGACTTATTGCACACTGCTATTTGTTGTCTTGACTATTGCATTATTGTCGCTTTTAACCAAATCATGTTGCTGTTCTTTGAATCCCATACCCTTTAGGCTGATATGCTTTTTGTAACATTAAACGATAAACAAAAAAAAGGAAGCTCAAGGGCGGGATTTAGAACAGGGATGGAAATTCCTTTACCTTAAGTTTCTCTCCCCTACCTCTTGCAAGTTCAAAGTCCATTAACCCCTTCTCTCCTTATTCTGAGTGTCGACTAGGGTTTCAACTTAACAGCTTGCTGAGACACTCCATATCATTTTGTCTCTGGGCCTCAAACCACTTGAAAAGGTCCTTCTCTGCTCCTAGGTAGTGTCCAGGACATTATCTTTTTTTTCTCCAGGCATGATGTATGGCAAAAATGTTTTTACAAAGTAAAAGACACAAACTCAGAACACTTTTACCGTAAATTATGTTGATTTCATTGTTGCTGTATAAGCCTCATTTCCTACCATTTGCTACCGGTGAAACACATCCAAATGTGTGCATATCAATTGATCCCTGATTTCAGTATTTTATTTTATAGCTGTAAATACGACTTGGATGCCAGTATATACAGTAGAGAGAATCCCCATGAGAAAAAAATCATCATTCTCATACTCTGTGCTTGAGACAGTGTCACCACAACCACATTTATTTGTACTGCACTTACCCTTATTAACCACTGCTGGCAAATAGAGTCTAGTAGGTTACAACGATAGAGGAATGACATCAGTCAGCCATCATTGGACATTGTTATTCATGGTCTGCTTCTAATAAGTAGTGGAATAATACACCATGTTGTAACGACAGTTAAGTTACCGGTACACAATTTTATTAAGAACACGTTACTGTACTCATTACTGAGGAACACAATTGCATTTTTGGAATGCGTTTCTTGAAACTCGTTAGTCCCAACACTGCTGGTGAACTAAAATGTTGTCAGAATCCTCATGTGTGACCGTTCGCTCAGAAAGGGAGCCCGGCTTTTTAAACATGGCTCTAAGAGTGCGTTAGACTGATTCAATCCAAGTGAATGAGCTATGGAATCCCCGTGCTAATCCATTTGAACTGCACTCTAGTGTAACTCCATGCAGATTGACATTTTTTCTGCATTGTTGTTCTCAGACCCGCGCACTGCCATGCTTCTAAATGAATCGTTTTATGTGTGTCTTGCGCTTGCAATGTTTTCCAGCTGAGGACTCTGAGAGCTGCAGCACCAGCCAAATACGACTTTATATTCCGCAAACCCACTAATGGGATCTGAGTGCTAAAGTTTGGCTTAACACCAAAATGGTTGAGTTTACCCACAAGTGCAATTGAGCCGCTTTAATGGAGCACGCATTGCACCTTTGTGCACGTTCTCAGGGCTGTTTATTGCTGCTGGGAATTTTGTTCATAGAAGTTTATATTCTGAGATATTTGTCTGGACTTTGTGTTGTAAACAGCCTGTCTACTAATTGCTTTTTCAGACAACCCCAGCCAGGTGTCTCGTGTTCTAGTTGCAATTGAGACGTTAGACCTGAATGACAACGCCCCAGAGTTGGACAGACAATACACAACAGCCATGTGTGACTCTGCAAGCATTGGAAAGGTATGTCTCTTTAATTTAAAAAATATATGTGTCGAATATACAGGGTGTTCCAAAAGTATTGGCCACATTATGAAAATGAATATCTCAAAAACTACATAAGAACACATATGGTATATTTTTAAAAAGCTTACAATCTCAAATTGTACATGGAATTGTCAAAGATGTTGAATGTGAGCACAATAGGTCACACGACACACATTAACCCATAAGATTTCCTAACTATGACTTTCGGGACACATTTTATATTTTATCACATTGTTTTATTTTAATATTTATCATCACTATAGTCACGGGTTTGCTGGAGCAAATCCCAGCTGATATTAGGCAGTTGGCAGGCGACAACCAGGACCGGATGCCAGCCAATCGCAGGGCACACGGATACAGACAACCATTTACTCGCTCACTCATAGTTAGGAACAATTTTGACCTGCCAATGAACCTGCCATAGAGTACCCGGAGAAAACCCACTCAGGCACGGGGAGAACATGCAAACCCTGCATAGGTAGGCCAGTAGCTAGAATTTAAGACGGGAATTCTAAACTGTGTTGCAGATGTACTTACCGGTCAGCCACCATGCAGCACATTATGTGTAGGTGGGGTGCATCATTTGATGTGATATTAAAAAAGTTGAAAGTTAAATATTTCCTCTAATAATGATGTTAACCATGCCCACCGAGTTCAAAGAGCCCTTATTGTTATCACGAATCCGTTCGCCAAAGGGAGCCAACGGACAATGGCACTGGAGAATAATCCACATGTGACTCTCATTAAGGTCCCAGTATAGAATGACTGCACCAACAGCTTCCATTGTCTAGTCATTCTATTATGGTTTTGGGAGGACCCAAATTCAGGGAAGCAAAACAGAGGCTTGGGTGCTCAAAACATTTTTTGTTTGATCATAAAACACGGAAGGAAATGAACAAACAATAAAATTGTGCAAACTCGAAACAAAAACCAAACCTCAAAAACATTGATGGAACTGAAAAATTGGTGATTTTTAATGTGATAATTTAGGAGCCAACAAAGGAATCTCTCCGTGCAGTCATTTTAATCTGGGTCCTTAATGAGTGTGGATGATTGGAAGCAGGTCTGGTGATTCTCCAGTCCAATTGTCCGTTGGTACCCTCTAGCAATGGGCCGCATGCATTTTATTCTACCACGCCTATCTGCTTTATCTTACTTTGAGCAAAGCAGTTCAGGGTGGAACACATTAGGTAGGAGGAATGGGGCGACAGTGGGTGAAGGGGAGCAATGTCATGCTCGTCCCGGCGTCTTTGTTTTTTAGAGTATTAAAATACTGAGCGTAAGTAGCCTGCTACAAGTATAATCGAGAAGCCAACCCAAACCCCAAGACAGATGTAAAAAGAAGTACCTCTTCCCAGAGGCTAGCAGAGTGAACAGTCCATGATGGGGGTGAGAGGGGTCCCTAATGATGTTCTTGGCTCCGGATAGGCAGCGCTTCCGGCCAATGTCCTGAATGGAGGGGAGAGAAGTCCCGATGATTTTCTCTGCTGGAAGAAAAAACCTTGCTCCAATGGGCTCTATCATTTAATTGTCCATGCCATTTCAAAATTAATGCAACTTGTCAGTCATTCACTCTTATTCCTAATTGTAGCACCTACTGTATGCTGTTAGGCAGAGGGAAATAAAATAAATTATTTCCGGAAACACCCACACCCAAAATTAATTTGAACAAAAGCTGGCAATTTGATGAACAAGACAATAGACAACATTTAACATAAATTATAGTGAAATAATTCTATGTTTTACTAACCCTGTTTTATTCATATTTTGGTTTAGTAACCAGTCGTCTACTCTGAAGTTGGTTGATGACCTATCATTCCTAAGACTTAAAAAGTGGTCGGCGGCGCCCTCTGTTGGCTGCGGCTGCATCGGCTCGCTACAACGGGTCAGGTGCAATCGACATTTCGTTCTGTGTACATTGTTACACAGAATGACAATACAAGGAAATTATTATTATTATTATATTATTATTAGTCATAAAATTTAAATTTATGCTCACCGATAGGATTTTAAAGTCAAGCTAAATCTGTTTTTTGTGTCAGAATTTAAAGTCACACATTCACACACTTGAAATTTCAATAACAGTTCAAATGAATGACAAGAAGTTTCATCAAATAAGCAAAACGCATTTCAGATTTTTTTCCACTACAGGGAATCCCAAACCCTTGGGTTTATAAAAGTTCAGTAGTCCTCAGGCATGAGCAAACGTATAATCCAGTTCCTACTGAGACCTTGGTGTGAAGCTCTTTGATGAATCAGATCCTTGTTGGATTATTAAGATGGCGGCGCCCTGATGGCTGCGGCTGCATCGACTTGCAACGTTTTTTTTACGCGTCGGCCAAAAGATCCAGTCTTCGACTCAGTTTTGATGGCGCACAAAGTCGGCTCGAACTGCAGATTAAGTTACGATCGCAGTTTTTTTTTGCTGGATATGCGATCATCCAGACATCAAGCGCTCGATGTTTATTAGCCACGGACTGCTATGTCGACAAGACCCAGCGGCCTACAAGGCAGCGAAGCAGAGTGGCAAGACAGCGGCATGACCGCCGAACGAGGACATCAAGCGCTCGGTGCTACGACCACTCGACATCAAGCGCTCGGTGCTACGACCACTCGGGAGTGTTTATTAGCCACGGACTGCTATGTCAACAAGACCTACAAGACCAGCGGCCTACAAAGCAGCGAAGCAGAGTGGCAAGACAGCGGCGTGACGAAGAAGCGGGCCGGGCTAACAGCTAGGCTAAAGGCTAACTCCTCGACGAAGCGGGCCGGGCTAACAGCTAGGCTAAAGGCTAACCCCTCTAACATTCGCTCTCTGGACAATAAACTGGACCATTTAACAACTGGAAGAGGCATCGAACCGCAAGATGACGAACTGCTGCGCCAAAATTCTGACGAAGACATGGTTAATCTTATCTATCCCGGCTGACGCTCAAAGAAACTGTGCGGGTCAGATGTATCGACATTTCGTTCTGTATACACGTGTACACGAATGACAATAAAGTAAATCTGAATCTGAATCTGAATCTGGTCTGGGTAGCTTGCCACTCAGATCACAGATATTTCCAATCATGGTATCGAGGAATTTGGACAGAGAAACCTGGCTTTGAAAAAAGCCAACAAAAGAAATAAATTCAGGTTTTTCTTAGAGATAAACGTTGACATTGTCGAGCCATCTGTTACTATATGTCAAGAAATAGAAAGGGGCAACTACTCGTAGCCTGAGCTAATTACAATAAATAATTTAAGTCAAGTAACAATCTAAAAATACAATCGAAAGAGACATCAAATATTGAAAGGAGATCTCAAATTTTATTTACATGTCATAATCCTTTACATTTATTGAGCAATGTTTTCTTTCTTCAAGGCAACCTTTTAAAACGACATAAAGCAGGGGTGTCAAACTCATTTTAACTCGAGGGCCACACGATAGAACCGACATTCTGTCGGGGCCGGACTAGTAGATTAAAAGAGAAAGAGAAAGAGAGATAAAGAAATAAGACAAAGAGGGAGGGAAAAGGAGAGGGCGGGACAAAGAAAGAGAGAGGAAGAGAGCGTGAGAAACAAGACATAAAAAGAGAAGTCGTAAGAGAGGGGGAAAGAAAGAAATCTAAAGAGAAAAAAAAAGACAGAAGGAGAGAAAAGAAAGCGCCATGGGTAGGAAGAGAGAAAAAGAAAAGAGAGAAAGGGGAAAAAGGAAGTTAGAGCTAAAGAACTTAAAATGACACAAAGAGACAAAGAGCAACAAAGGAAGAGAAAAAGAGACACAGAGAGTGAAAGAGACAGAGAGTGGGAGAAAAGGGGTAAGAGAGAGAGAGAGAGAGAGAGAGAGAAAGAGAGAGAGAGAGAGAGAGAGAGAGAGAGAGAGAGAGAGAGAGAGAGAGAGAGAGAGAGAAAGAAATACAAGTACAGTGTCTTTGTTCATGGCACCTTTCTTTGGCAACAAGTTGACATATTTCAACCTGCAGCTTGTTTTTCTCTTGCGCTTCTCTAAGTGTTGTCTCGCGGGCCGGATTCAATCCCTTAGCGGGCCTGATCTGGTCCGCGGGCCGCCTCTTTGACACCAGTGACATAAAGAATCGGAAACAAATTCACCATGACTCGACTAGTTCAAGTTTTTGTCTATGTTGAATTACACTGTTTACGGGTGGTGTCCAAAGGAAGAAAAGGAGATATTTGGTTTTCAAAGCAATGTCTTGCAAACAAAGGCGATTGATAATCGCAGGCCCCGTCTATCTGTTCTCCCTCGCCGGGGCAATGACAAAAGACGTGATATCGTTTATTGCTATGTTTTCTATAATGTCTTTTTTTTACATAAATTCAATTAAACAGGGAATATTAAATCATTGTTCACTATAATGTATTTCATTTGAGAATTCAGTTTTCTAAGTTTACTACAATGTGTTTCTGATCTAATTTTAAAATGTCATTAAAATTTTGAATCGTCCTTTTATTTATTTTGCAACAAGGGTTATATAATGCCTGATAATGTTGCAAGTTTGACAGGACATGTTAAAAGCCTAATTGTCCGACCTGATGTACCACACATTTTTTGTTGCCCCATCGTTGTTGTCTCTTTCATTGCAATCAATGTAATTTTTATTTTTTGTCAAGAGTCTCACTAAACGCAACAACATTTTTTAATATGCCTGTAATGTTCATTGTTCATGCAGTTATGTGACTGAGCTCTGAGGAACTAGGAATGGGCCGATCAATGCAAATATCGATATTATTTATACTATTAATAAGTTAATGGATCGGATCGATACTATTATCCTTGATACTTCACTCCTTTACCAATTTCCTCAAAGTGCTGCTTCTATAGATAGCACAGCCCTTATCTGTTTCACAAAGCACTCTCAGCAACAGAGTTTATTCTTGGGTGTGTGACTGACAGACACACTTTTACCAACCCTCCCTACCTGGCCTGGTGCGTATCTTGCTTGCCAGGCAAAAGAGAGGACTAAATCTATGGACCATAGGGTAAAACTGACAGAGGCAAACAGGAAGTATAACCCAGTGTTGCCAAACAAAAGTAAGGCACAATAGCTGTGAAGAAGTGGTACGCTACTGTGGCAAAAAAAAAAGAAAAAAGAAGAAAACACATGAAAAAAAGTTCACCCTACAGAGAGCAATGAGCTACAACCAAAAATGTAAACATGTTACCGTTCCTGAGCAAATAACTTTCAATCTGTTCTCATATTGGCAACAGAGCCGAAAGGGCTTAGTTTTGTTACACTGCAAGTTTTTTGGTTTAAATCTCTTGAATTTTCCTTTATAACGTTGTTGAAAGTGTTTTATTTTTATATACTATTTAAGTTTTTTGGATTGTGTTGTTTTCACTAGTGGTACATTCTGACTTTATTTTCAAAATATTGGTCTAAAAAAGTCTAATAGAAATATGTCTCCTAATTTTTTGTACTGTTTAAGTTGGAAATGTTGTTACTTAAAAAAAAGAAACATTTTAGGGTGGCAACACCATTATTTTGTATAAAACGAATTAAGAAATCACCATACAAAGAGCAACAAGCTGAGAACCACAATGTTAACATGTTGCTGTTCCTGAACAAAAACCTGTAAATATGTTTTCACTGTGGCAACAAGAGACACTTGACACTTTATTTGCATTACTGACTTTATTCTCAAAATATTGAGCAAAGGAAGGTATTTAAGTTCTTTAGTTAGTGACATTGTCATGAAGTATTTGTATTTGTGTTATATTGCTGCTCTTTTGGTTTGACTCTCTTGGCTTTTGGCTTGTATTATAATATTTAGATTTTTTTATACCATTCAATTTTGCAGTGTAGTCATTAAAAAAAAACAATTAAACAATTTTAGCGCTTAAAATCTTTGTGCTGTGTTTATCGTAATTATAAACTGCAAGGTTTCAATTATTCAACTATCATGACATATCCTAGCAAAAAGTATTGCTATCTGTACGTTATCGATCGAAACTATCATGTGTTTACTTGGATCAGATTGACACCAAAATTCCCAGTATCACCCACCCCTGCTGAGAACAAACGAAACACGCAAATGATATCCTCAAACAGGTGGAACGTGGACACGTCTCAAAGCAACAAGTCATTAGTCACAAGGCAATCTAATATGCTCGCACAGCAACTGATACCATCATGCGCCCAGGCTTACTCACGCCGCCTCGGGTAGACTACCGAGCTCACAAGGCACGCAAGCCTCTTCATGCACTCGAATAATCTTTAAAAGGAACGTCTTGCATGCTAATGACTGAACTTTTTCATTAAAAAGAAATTACCCATCAGTTTCGGCTGATGTAAGACATCCTTTCCGATTCATTTTGTTACCATTGCCGCTATCGACTTGCGAAAATGCTCTTACCAAATTGAAAGCCATATAGCATCGTATTTGTGCAAGGCCATTGATGTCAGACAGTTATTTATTTGGTGTGTATTACACTTGCTTCGCATGCGTCGCAATGCTAATTGTTTGGCTTGTTTTTGATTCCTGCTGATGCAGGCTAATGGCTTATTGCTTGCTAAAAGCAACGTGTGTGTATGGGTGTGTGTGTTTTTCATTACTCTTTGTTTCTCATCTTGTTATTTTCTCAACCTTCCCCATACACACACACGCACTCAAACCCTAACATTTACGCTACTCCTCTTTATCTCTGGGTTTCAGGTGGTGCAGGTGTTACGAGCGATTGATAGAGATGAGGGCGGGAATGACAGCACTGTGTATTTCAGCATCCCTCCAGAGTCCAGCGTTGCCCTCAACTTCAGTGTCAGGGACAGTGGGGGTAAGCACTCAATCATTCTAACTCACTCATTTTGTTTTAATTCCTGCATGTTCTCTTCAGCCTCGAGAGGTGTCGTTTTCCACATTTTGAAGCTTTTAATCCCACATTTTTCTTTCTGTCCGACATCGTATTACTTTCTTGTGTCCTCTTTTTCACACCAACTGCTTATTTTCTTTTTTAGTTTCATTCTTTTCTCTTAACCCACACGTTTGACTACTCCCTCTTCCTACACCTGTCCTTTGGATGCATTTTTACACTGTGGGCGCACTTGAAGTTTTGTTTACATGTTTTCTTTGTACAAACAAATAAATTTGAGCATAACAGAGAAACATATAAAGAAAAAAAAAATTGCGAACAGAACAGAGACCATGCAATGGCATACATTGGTTTCTCTAGGTTGTTATAAATAATATTCTGTCTTACATTAATTTAATTTTCTATACCACTTATACTTGTGCATTGTTGCATGAAAGGAAACAAATAGTCACACCCACACATGTCTCCAAAAGAGGCACACTAGTGACTATTGTCCACAAAAGTACTGCTATGTAAATCTAATGTCTAAAACAGACGGAAAAAGACCGGCCGAAAGAGACTAAAATAAAGCTATCTATCGATCTACCCTGGTCATACATATTGCCGGGGGTGACTGACAGCTAGACAAACACACATACAGTCCCCTCTTAACATCCATACTCATACTCTTGTTGCTCATCACTCTCCTCAGAGCACCCAAAACCTTGCTTCCTTGATTTATTCTGTCCAATACCTCGCACCCCATTCCACCAACTGCAGCCACATCACAACCCAAGTACCTAAAGCTTTCAACTTCTTCCTGCACCTGTCCATGCAACCTTATTTCTAACGCCATGCCCACTCCATCACGTGAACACTTCATCACCTTACTCTTCCCAACATTCACACATAACTTACGCCTATCACACACTTTCCAAACTCCATTACCAACTTTCTCAATGTTTCCTCAGAATCAGCCACAAGCCCTGTGTCATCTGCAAACAACAAGTGGCTTACCTGCCACACCGTTCCCCTGTTATCCATCATCTCTACACCTCTCCCAAATACTCTTGCATTCACCTCTCTCACCACACCAATCATGGACACATTAAACAGCCATGGTGACATCACACACCCCTGTCTCACACCAGTCAACACAGGGAACCACTCACTTGTCTCACTCCCTACTCTTACACATGCTCTGCTGTTCACATAAAAACTCTTCAATGCTTCCAACAACTTTCCACCCACTCCATACATTACCATCACCTGCCACAACGCCTCTCTATCAACTATGTCATGCGCCTATTCCTTCATTTATTTTATTGGGAAATAAAAGAAAGCAACAGAGCAAAAGAAAACAAGACAGAGATTATCAGAATAAAGCAAAAGGCAGACTAATAGACAAACAGATGCAGACAAGCAGGAAAGGAAAACAATAAAGAGATAAAGAGAGAGAAACATGAATACAACATGAGAGAGGGACATAAATACAATGAGAGAGAGGCGAGGACATTACAGACCGACACAGACAAAGATGAAAAGATCTTCAAAGACAAAGAGAGAGAGACAGTGAGGCAAAAGTATTCCAAAAAAGGGAAAAATTGGGAGAAACAATGAGAGTGAAAAAAACAGAGAAAGACAAGGAGACAGAGAAATTGACAGAGAAAGCATTGGACAGGCATGGACACAGGTGAGAGACAGAGAAAGAGAGGCGGAGACAGACTGAGAAATCAAAACACAATTAGACAGAGAGAGAGAGAGAGCTAGAGAGAAAGAGAGCGAGAGAGAGCGAGAGAGAGAGAGCGAGAGAGAGAGAGAGAGAGAGAGAGAGAGAGAAAGAGTCAGAAAGACCAAAAGAGAGAGAGAGAGAGAGGGAGACAGAGAAAGACAAAGGGGGACACTAAGACATAAGGAAAGATAGGGAGATATAGTGAGAGAAACAGACAGAGACAGCGGTAGATAGAGAAAGAGTCAGACAAGCATGGACACAGAAAGAGCTCTACGAATGAAAAGAGAAGGAAAATGAGAGAGGGGGGGTGAGGGAAATATGAAAAAATAGTGTAACAGAGAAAGAGAGAGGGGTGCAGAAAGAAACAGATGCACAAAGGAAGAAACAAAAACAAAGAGAAAGTGACCAACCGAGAGAGAGAGAGAGAGAGAGAGAGAGAGAGAGTGGGAGAGAGAGCGAGATACAAAAGAGTGACAGTAACGCAGAGGGTCATTTTTGCTCAAGAAAAACTCAAGCGTCCTATTAGGATGTTTAAGTTGTAATGCCTTTAAGTGACAGCTTAATTAATTTGGCTTTGCCTGTCCGTTGCCACCCTTTTTATATAACAAGAACACTGGTCTTTGCTCGTATCCGTCCATTGTCGCAGTGAGGTGCTATGGGAGGAGATTTTTGTTTGTCTCTTTACCTTGTCTCTCTGCGCCTGTCTTTCCATCCACATTAAATTTTATTTTCATCGGGTGACTTGAGGGCCTGCAACACTTCATGTCTACAATTCCTACTGAATGCTTAAATGATTTGCTTAATGCACTGTGTGTAGGGTAAAAGTAAACAAAACACTCAGCCATTGAGAAGACCACTGCCCCCTAGTATAGTGGAGGTGCTATTGCAATTTATCCTGGAAAAGTTAAATACAAAAGTTCCACTTGAAGGAGCCTCGCAGTCACCCAAGGGGGCCCTGCGAGTATTTGAGAAGCATTAATTTAAGTGGATTCCTTTCCCGGACTATTGTCCCGAGTTTTGTAGGCTTTTAATCTTTGTAATTTTTTTCGATTCATGTATAAAATATTTATTTTGAAATATTTTTGTTCATTGCCGGACTAGCAACTGGAAAGCAGGATGGAAGGAATTGATTATATGTCGTAAACATATGTGAATAAATTACTAGTATTGTAAGTATTGGAATTAAGTCCCAAAAATTACTTTATCACTATCATTAAAATCAAGACATGCAGTCAGTGACATTTGTCAATGCCATATGTTTTGATCCCAACTGTGAAGTAGACACACTAACATAACATATTACCAAAATACCTCAGAATCCTGTTGAAAAATGACAAAAAAATACAACATTTAAACAATTTTTGCCTTCATAATTTCTTTTCAGGTCCCACAGCAAGCTTGGTCCTGGTGTCTCAACTGCAGCCGCTATCCCGTTCCGCATCTTCCAGCCTAACACTTCATGTGCCCGTGCTCCTGCGAGACGGGACATCTGGTCTTACGAGCACTGGCACTGTCACGGTGTCAGTTTGCCCCTGCCTGAGAGGAGGGGCCAAGACTGGCGAGAGGGAGAAGGGCAAACAGGCAGCGGGTGAATGGGACTGGGAAAGAGAAAGGGAAGCCGTGTGTCTCCCACAGCATTCTACCTTGCCCTCACCTGGCCTCAGTACTGCCGCTCTGCTTGCCATCTTGGCATGCGTGGCGACACTACTCGGTAAGTTCTATTGATGTAAGAGGTTATTTATACAGTTACACCAGGGGTGGGCAAACTTTTTGGGTCACATTTGCACAGGGACCTGGCTGGAAGACAAAATGGACGATTGTAGTATTCAGTTTTTTGTACATGCCTATAGTCATAAATCCGATACCTTTGTCATTCATGGAGAAATGAGATAACATCAGCTAATCAATTTTTTAATGTTTGTATTTATCTGTACAAGTTATGTTTGATTGTCTGTTTATAATAACCAGGCCATTTCATCCAATTGGTTTTGAAACAAACAAATATATTAATTTACAAATAGAAAATTTAATTAAAAGTAATAACAAATAATATATCCCTGTTTTAAGCACTAATTGTGATCATTCTGGAACAAAACATTTAAAGCAATAGGGCTACTTCATATTGTTTTACTGCATTAAATCTTACATTTTAATGAATAAAATTAAATCAAAAAAATACTGCTCAGAAAAATACTTATTTTTCTTTTGTGCTTCCCTCAGTTTTGTCTCGCGAGACGGGTTAAAACCGTCGGTGGGCCTGATCTGGCCCGAGTTCCTTAGTTTGTCGACCCCTGAAGTATACAAATAGGATTTTTTTCTTTTTACATCTTTCCACTTGCCTTGCTCTAGTGTTTTGCCTGTTTTGCGCTCTACCCTGGTCCAAGCAACCTCCTTGTTAGGAAATATCAAGTTAAGATATGAGTGTCTCCATACTTGCTTTTATTTGTATGTTTAAGCACCGAGTAATTGTTTTGTTTTGTGAACTGTACACCTTATGGCTTATATATACATAACACAATAAAACAGGATTGTTGTGTAACACAAAATGTTTCCTGGACAGATGAGGACTATGCACATCAAATGTTACACAATTCACCAAAATATATCAGTGTCTTTAAATCCTTCTGATAGTTTTCCCCTGGCCTTCTTACATCACTAACCTGAAATTATGGCTTTCAGTTTTGGTGTGCCATCCCAAAATGAAAGAGATCTGGAGGCGCCACTGATCATAGGTCTCAAATGCGCCAAAAATTGTAACTATGGGATTAAACCCGGGCAGCACGGCAGCGCAGTGGTTAGTGCGTGTGCGGCACAGTCTGAGGTCATGAGATCGAACTTCCTGTGTGGAGTTTGCATGTTCTCCCCTTGCTTGCGTGGGTTTCCTCCGGGCACTTCGATTTCCTCCCACATTCCAAAAACATGCATGTTAGGTTAATTGGCCGGTCCAAATTGTCCCTAGGTGTGATTGAGCGAGTGAGTTGTCTGTCTCTGTGTGCCCTGCGACTGGCTGGCAACCAGTTTAGGGTGTCCCCTGCCCACTGCCAGGTGATTGCTCGGATGGGCTCCAGCACCCCTCGACCCTACTGAGGATAAGCCGTCCAGATAATGGATGGATGGATGGACGGTGAACCCGGATTGTGGCAGTGAAAGTGCCGAATTTTAACTACCAAACCACTAGGGTCATGAGTGACAAAAGAATAGGCGTTAGATTTGATCTCATAAATCACAAAAATATTAACATTTGTCTCTGGTATTGTGACTTAAAATAGTGTTAAAATGAGATAAAACATAATGCCTTTTCAAAAGTCACTAGTAGTCCAGTGGTTAAAGTTATGCACACTCACTGTCGCGAGATCTAGGTTAGAATCCTGTTACAAACAAAAACGCACAACTAGACTTTACCATAATTTTTTTAGGTAGTCAAGTCAAGTCATGTTTATTTGTACAGCCATAATCACAAAGAGTCTCAAAGGGCTGTATAGACCACAGATTATTGCAAACCACAGACTAACATTACACCACGTCCTGATCTAAAACCTAGATGAGGACAAGGAAAACTCAAAAACCTCAACATGAGTAAAATGAAAAAACCTTACATGAGGTAATCCCCTCTCAAGGATGACCAGGCAACAGATGTTGCATTAACAAATAATGCAAAGATATTGTCAACATAAAATATTGGTTATTAATATGCTATAGAATAGAAGTGTGTTTTAAGCCTAGATTTAAACAGTTCTACTGAGGTTGCAGATCGAATCTCAGGGGGAAGAGCATTCCACAGCACCAGGGCCTGAATGGAGAACACTCTCGAGCCTTCGGATCTTTTCTTGGTTCTTGGGATCACTAGTAGACCAGCATTTTCAGAGCGAAGGCTCCAGACCGGAACATAAGGGGAAATTAAATCTAAAAGATATGAGGGAGCAAGTCCATGCATGATTTTGTATAATGTAAACAGAACCTTGAAATCACACATTAAGCTAACAGGGAGCCAATGCAGGTTAGCTAAAATCGGGGTAATGTGATCAAACTTTCTTATCTTAGTTAAAAGCCTCGCTGCAGCATTTTGTACAAGCTGAAGGCTGGTATATATTTTATGTTGACAATATCTGTGTATTTTTTGTTATTGCAACATCCATTGCAGCCTGGTCATCCTGGAAGAGGGATTACCTTATGTGCAGTTCCTTCTCAAGGTTTCTTCATTTTCCTCATGTTGAGGTTTTTTAGTTTTTCCTTGCCCTCATGTAGGTTTTAGATCAGGGGATGGTTTAATGTGGTTTGCTGTCAGTCAACTCTAGAGGGATATGGCCAGGGTAGATACTGTGGATAGATAGACAGAAGTACTGCATAGTTATTTTCCCCAGTGTAGCATATTCCAGCATTATTCATTGTTGCAACTCTTTGTTTGAATAAATCGGGAAAAAACTGGTAAAAATGGTCATAAAAAAATCAAAATAAAAAGCATAAGACTTTCTAATCGTGAAATCTATCATGGTGTTTGTGTGCTATTTTTGTCACTTTCCAATCTGTATTAGTTACCCCGAGTTAATAAACAGTAATGGAAATGAATTATTTTTTTCTTGTTGTTTTTTTAAACACACAGTTAATCATAACACTACGAGAGAGTAAATCTTAGTGAAACAAAAAATTTAATTGTGATCCTCTGAAAAGACCCATAGCCCTCCAGCTAAGGCACACTTTCTATGCCATGAAATTACTAGTACGACCCCTGTAAGAATGTTTACTCTACCATGTAGCTCCTGAACTAAAAAGGTTTGACACCCCTCCCCAAAAGGAAAATACACTAACATTTACAGTTGAATCTCGTAAAAATGTTGGACACCCAATGAGCTGTAGTCGATTTTATTTTCCAGTCAATTGCGAAAACGTGTTTTGAAACATGAAGAGTCATGAGAACATGAAGCTTCGATTTGCCTGGCTGGAGCTCAAAGTCAATTACATGGTTGAGGCTTGCAGGCTGCAGATATGATGCACCTGCCCTCTAACCCAAGGCCTCCTCTGAATTTGTTTTGTCTCACCTCTTTGTCTACCTTAATGTTCCTCTGTCTCCCACGCCCTCTTCCTCTCGCTCCTTTTTATTTCCCCCGTGATCCCCTTTGACCCTTTTCATCATTCTTTTTTCAATTTCCTTCCTCAATTTTCTCTCCCGCTCTGCCCATCACAACTGTAGCAGTGAGCGCCCTGTCGTTGTCGTTGAGGCGTCAGAAGCGAGACTCGCTGTCTCCTTTGGAGGACGACGATGTCCGCGAGAACATCATCACGTACGACGACGAAGGTGGCGGCGAGGCCGACACGGCTGCCTTCGATATCGCCGCGCTCCAGAGCGCCCCCCACACTTCGCGCTCTCGAGGATATCGCACCCTGGACAGCAGGAACATGTAAGTTGTTACATGATGTCATCATAGGGACAATACATTGTACCTATTTATACAAAAACTCCTAAATATTGCTTGCTAAGGAAGAACAATCCCAGAGGCTACCACTAGTGCCCATTTGATACCTCTCACGTCTCGCGATCCACCATGAGCAGGGTT
Source organism: Urocampus carinirostris (assembly GCF_059441175.1). NCBI lineage: Eukaryota > Metazoa > Chordata > Actinopteri > Syngnathiformes > Syngnathidae > Urocampus > Urocampus carinirostris. The sequence goes on along the minus strand of NC_142349.1, from coordinate 6,349,401 downwards.
GGGGATAGAGGGAATACAGAAATCTCTTGGTTATTGCGGTTAATGGAAACCAGATCCTCCCATACAAATTGTAAATCCCGAATAGTGTCACACCTTCATAAGAGTCCCAAGGGTCAAACTTTCCTCAAGGTTAGCAACTGAGATTATGCAACTCTAACAAAATAACAACTATAGATCTACAAATAAATACACACAACACATAATTGCAATGAGGACCAACGTTTTAGCACTGTTCATACAGATACTGAACAGCCCTGATCAGACTGTCTGGTACCCCATACGTCCGAAGCAGTGTCCAGATGGCCACCCAAAGAACACAGTCGAATTTCCACAAAACACATGTAAACTGGATGGATAAACTCTCATGCACCCTCAAGTACCCTGCAGAGGTCGTGGAGCTGGTCCAATACTCTATGGTCAGGACAAAGACCACATTGCTCCTCCTCTATTCAAGAATTAACTTCCTGACAGTCCCGCCTCTCCAGTACACCCAAATAGACCATACCAGGGAGGCTGAGAAGTGTGATTCCCCTCACAAAATCCAGATTCTGTTGCCGGGGAAAATTCCACCGAAGGTACTGGTTGCGGTGGAACCAAAATTGTAAAAAAAATGTATTTTCCTCAATTCGAGAAATCCTCTTTTAGCAATTTGAAAAGCGTTAAAACTGATTACTTGGGGGATACTTCCATTTTATTATATAATTCTGAAGGGAATTATGTGTCAAACTCAATTCTATGACACGCTCTCAATGTTCATGTTTGAAAGCTATTGAAAACACCATTGTAGCCACAGCCGGTCACATACGGGTTCATTTAATTGCAACAATATACTTGAGTGCCAGCTTTTCATGCTCAAAAAGCACAGTTAAAAAAGGAAGCATTTACTGCTTCAGAGTGGAATCTTTAATTTCTGCCAGCACAATAACTGATCCACTTTTGGAAGCGATCAAGCCATAACTCCCGGGTCATAATCAAACACCATCAAACTGCTGATGTGGCGCGCTTTCCCGCCAAGCGGTCCTGGTGGACCCCAATGTTCCTGTGTTGTCAAAGCTTGTTTATGCTTTGCAACATCAATGACTCTTTTGTGATACTTTGATGTTCCGTGAGAAAATTAATCGCCTTTGGTCTAATAATTAACGCTGAATTTATACCACTTTTATAGAGAGGACATTAAAAAGAAGGGACGATGCCATTAGTTAAACAAACTTGGATTTGTGCTTTTGTACACAAAATGGCCAGTCAAATATAATGCAATCCCCTGCAATACGTTACACTGCTGTATTTATTTATTTTGTTGTTAATTGGTCAGTCAAACTAGCATTAACATTGTTGAAAACATGTGATAACGTTATGAAACAGTAAGTGACGATTTTTTTTAGTTTATTCTTTTCATGTTGAGTTGACATTAAAAAGCAGTAGATTTTATCTCCCCCGCGACCCTACTGAGGATAAGCGGTGTAGCTAATGAGATGAGATGAGATGAGATTTTATCTCACTCTCTTTTTTTACGTGTGAGACACAATCAGCTTCAAGGATATAGAAAGAAAACATGTGCTTGTTTCAAACCGGTAGTGACAAAATTTTACCAAAACAGAAATGTTATACGTTTGTTAGAGCAGTTTATTCGAGAACAGACTTAGTCTCGCTTTAAGAAAAAAAAATTGATTCAAGATTTGGTTTTGCTGTTTGAATTTGAAAAAGAAGTATGGAGGGTTTGCTCAAATAGCAATGTGTATTGATGTGAATGTGAACAAAACAGGCCTATTTTAAATTTCAGAACGAAAGATTTTTTCCCCAATGATTTCGGTTCTAATATTAATATTGTCACGTACACACTGCTGCCTCTCAATGCCTACGTTGGCTCAACGGGATGACACCAAAGTATAACACCAACCAGATGATGAAGGTGCTGTTTCTGAATCAGATCAGGAGGCTTCTCCTGCTACTACGCTTGGAAACCAGTACTATCTTAAAGTGATTGAGCAAACCCCTATCCCAAAAAAAACGGTTTGGAAAGGGATGGTCACGGCCAGGGTGTACTTGCCCAAGACACACCACAGGAAGAGGTGCCCCAAAGACCCTGGTGGTTAAGGGATTCATGAACTGTGAGGCTTTTTTCAGAGGAGAAAAGTCTAACACGTAAAAAGGTAGTGTTATAGGAATATTATTGGACTTTTATTTAGAGACAATAAAAAGGTTTTAAACAGCCAGATTTTTTTTTTTACAGGAGCGAGGGTGTAAATTCACAAATTGATGTCTGGCCTGAGAGTTTATTATTTTCATCAACTTCCTTGTTAAGTTGGGTGGCCATGACACACACAGTGCATAAAAACTCGTCTGTGTGGAGTTCGCAATGATAAAGCAGTAAATTTTGAAAATTTGAAGTGTGTGCATGCTGTTGTACTCTGCTTTAAAAAGATAAACGCGAAACCAAGTAATCGAAATCTGTCATCTATTCCACCAATTATGTTGCCCATGGTTTTTAAGTTCAATAAACATAAACAGCTTTTGTTTTGCAATGGTTGTTTTTGCACAGTGATCCCAGTGAAAATGATGGATAGTTTTTGAGCTAAGCCTAAATTAAAGTCACACAGTAATACGCTGAATTTTAAATTGAGCAAAGAAAACACAATTTTGATATTGTAGAATTCATGGAAACCTAAATCCGTTGGTCTGTGCTAAGAGCTTGCGTTGATTCTTAAAGTTCAGCAGTTACAGTCAAGACCAAAGGATTAATCCAATTTAATCCAATTCCTACCACGACCTTGATGTGAAGTTTTAGAATCAGTTAGATCATTGTTGGATTATATGTTTCTGTAGCCCGCCACGAAGATTTCCAATAGTCTAAGGAATTGAGGAATTTTCCCTGGAAGGGAAAAAACTGGCCAGAAGTGTAGTTGGGTTTTTGGTCCAATCTGAATCACACCGTCACTAGGTAGAGTGAAAAGGGGAGATTTAGTTTCCAAACAATGTCTTGTTAACAATTGCTATTGCTAATATCAGGTCCAGTCTGTCGTTTGCGCTGGCGTGTGTTTTCTGCCTGCAGCATGCAATGACAAAATACTTGTTATCGGCTCTTACTAGGATGTATTCTTTACAAACCTAATTCAAACAGGGAATGACAAATCGTTGCTCACTAATTCAAATAATTTATTCCATCTATCCGTCATCTGCACCGCTTACCCTCAACAGGGTCATGGAAAAAATTATTCCATTTGAAAATTCAATAGTGTGTCAAATATTTACTGCAATGTGTTTCCTATCAAATAATAATATGTTATTGAAACGTTGAACTATCCTTTCATTTGTTTATTTCTAGCTCGCTTTTTAACAGGTTTTACAAATGATTTAAGAGCAGCTGATTAGCAAGCAAGGATTTCAAGTTGCTGGTGTTAACTGGGAGTCTAAAATTAGCTCTCAATCAGTGTCCATCAAACGGTTTGAATCAGGAAAAAAAATGTCAGCAATTTTATTTTACCAATTTGATGGTTTCTCAAGTGCCCCATAAAATGAATATATGTTTTTTTTTTGGTCTGACTCTTTTGACTTTTGTTCTGAAACAACTGTTTTAATTTTTTCATAGTGTTTAATTTTGCAATGAGGAATTCAATTATTTAATGGTCATGAGATTTCCAAGCAGAACGTATCGGTATTGCATTAATATCGGCTGATACTAGCCTGTGTTTACTTGGTGTCGGATCGATACCAAAATTCCCAGCATTTCCCATTTATGATAGGTGGGAGCTCAGCATCCTTAAACCTCAGAGTAACAACCAGCATTCCAATAAGCTACTCTAAGTGACCATTTTCAAGTGAGGCAGAAACCATTAGAAATATATTTTTTAACAAAGGGTACTGCTTTTGGGTTACACTTGTTGGAAAGTCAATTAAAAAAAATGTGATTTTGCCTTTGTGCTTCCAGACGATACACTCAACGTGCCCAGGATAAAAGCCGCACCTGCAACTGGGCTCAAAATCCAGTTGTTGATCACAACTTCTCTGGCCCCGGAGGACCCTTTTATGGTCGCCTTTGCTACAGCAGCCACACGTTACCAGTTTTACGCCACGCACCAGGAGACACATTTGATCCCGGCCTGGCAGAGCTCGGATACCGCTTTCCTGGAGGCCAACCTGACCATTCATTGGTCATCCAAAACCAAGGTGCCATCGTTGGCCCTATGGAGTCAGGGGCTGTTTACATAACCCCCACAGATCTGAGTACAGGGAGCCGAACAGGAAGTCATGCGGGAAGCCGCGACGGAACTGCGACCCAAAGCGCCTTGAGCACGTCGGATGAAGGGACACCGCGGACTAGCGACAGCCAGGAGAAACGACGAGGGATGGGAACGTCCAGCAACTGTACTGAGGAGAGCACTGAAGACAAAGGGAACCATGGTCATGACTTGGACTGGGTAAGCAAGCCAACAGTCCTTTCATTTTGATTTTTTAAAAATAAAATCATTATTTTTCACCTCTCGGCCCTTTTGCTAACTTTTTTAACCCAATGAAGCCTGCCAGTCAAAAAGTTTGCCCATCCTTGTTCTAGTGTCCTATAATATCGGTTAATGAGTACACACATGACCGTTTAAGGAAGTAAAATAAATAATAATTTGGTTTGGGATGAGCAATTTATTTAACTGATCCCAGCGCCGTAAATAGGTTTTATCTCATGCAAGATATTCAAGAGGTTTAAGACAAAATTCATATATATTAATTTTATTTTGGGAAAGAGCCACACCATATATTATGAGACAAATTTACTAAATAGCTAAACCCGCGCCCCAGACAAAAGCTTAGTCTTCTGCACATTTATTTTTGATGATTTGATAAAAATTATGAAAAGAGAATAATGCCAGAGCCCGTGTCCCAAAATCAACAAACATACCACTTTAAACTTTTCTCTTTCTTGCATTTATTTAAGATCGGTTAAACTCATTTTGACCCTTTTTTCATACATATTAATTTTAAAACCAGATGCAAGCAGTTATTTTGTAAAAACGTCACAACATTCTGCAAACAGGGAGCCTAATGTGCTTACCTTAGGCGCAGACGGAGTAGGGCGAGAGAGGGGAGGGATTGCTTGCACTTTTTGCATAGCTCCACCCATCCCTCCCATTCACCCAGTCAAATAACCTTAAGTTCTCTCCAGTGTTTTGGCATATTTACAGTTTGTTCTGTGGATTTCGTCACAAGGTATCTGAACACCGAACACCGATCATATAGTGAGCTTTTATATAAAGGATTCTTTAGCATTGAACAGCCAAAACAAGTTTTTTTTTTTTTTTTTTTTGGTGTGACACCTTGACTGTAAATTGTAGTGAAATACGTGCCCTATATATTCTGCGAAGTACTGCTTTGTGATTCAGCTTTGGTTTAGCTTTGCATGTATCTGAACAGGATTAATGGCTCAAGTTTCGAACGAAATGGAGAAAATTTGCATGCAATCAAATTTGGCTCTGAGCCACAGGTACTCATAGAAAGAGCCATATATGGCTCGCGAGCCATAGGTTCCCGACCCCTGCACTAGACCAACAGAATATAGATAATGTTTGAAGAGGCATACAATTTCCTTTTATGACCCCACTATTCTTATGGTACCAGAAATAAATGTGGAGGAATTGAGGAAACAGTAAGTCGTCCTGAAAGATATAAATAAACGCAAAGTCTGATTCATAATCAAATACACCAAAGAGTTGTTTCCTTTGTTATTAAAGGTAAGCTCTTAAGCCCGACTAAAATTGGCTAAAATCACCCCTCCTACTCCCAAGTCCTCACAATACACAGTGTCTTGGGGCCCAATCCCTTAAATAAATTTCATTAGTCGGGTTCAGGCTGGGTCTGTTTTTAATAGCTGCGGGCCTAGGTTGGGTAGGTCTGGAATCTTCTAGGACCGATCTTGTTGTGCCTTTTTGCATTTATTTTTGTCTTGCAAGACGCATTTCTGTTTCCTTATGCTCTCACATTAATTTCTGGCAGTTAAACTAGTGTGATAATGAGATAAAATCCAATGCCATGTAGTACAGTGGAACCTCGGTTCTCGACCATAATCCGTTCCAGAACCTTGTTCGAAAACCGATTTGTTCAATCACCGAAATCATTTTTTCCCATTAAAAGTAATGTAAAATCGTTTTAATCCGTTCCAACACCCTGAATGTTTACCATGAACGTAAACATCAAGCTAAACCAGGCTAATCGTACGTTCGTGTTAGCGTAATCTTCCGTACGAAAAATTACGCTAACATGAACTTGTTAAAATAAAAAAAAGGATTATGAATAGAATTTCTTACCTTTGTGGTGGACGGTGGGGAGAGAAAAATCATCAAAAGTTTTTCAACCTGTTCTAAAACTTGCGGCAGTTGCTTGCTTATAGCGCTAACTTCCTTAGCCGCATCACTCGATTTCACAGCCTCCTTATTCTTTACTATCGTACTGATAGTAGATTTAGCCATGCTGTATTCACTAGCAAGATCCGAAATTCGTACACCTCTTTCATATTTAGCTATTATGTCTTTCTTAAAGGCAATAGTAGAACGAACAACTTGTTTTTTTTTCAACTGTCCTGCTTGCAGCGACCTTCTTCGGAGGCATAATTAGGGGCTAAAACACCCGTACGCCGCTCAGCATCGCACCCTAGCGTACCGGCGTTCGAACTCCGATTTTTTGACCGAACAGGGAAACAAGAATTTCTCAAAATTTTTTGTCGATCACCGATTTGTCCGAACTGAGAGCCGTTCGAAAACCGAGGTTCCACTGTATATTATATGTAGAACTAGTGAGGTTTTGGTGCCACAATCCAGGTTCAATTCCCGTTGTATAAAATCTCAGTGTGCGACAACTGTCTTATCATTCCACTAATGTGTATACCGTAAGTTTATAGAATGTGCAATGGTTACACATGAAAAATTACAGTAGCTCTTATTGTAGTTTTAAATCCATGGACCTTAAATTCCACTGTGCTATATATATGAAAAATGTATGACAAAAGACTATTTTGGGTTGGTGGGCCAAATATATATATGTATCTTTTAAGTCCGCGATGTTCCCCTTAGTGCGGAAAATACGTCAATTTCATAATGTTTCACCTTACCACGATATTATAACAAAACCTTTGTGCTCACCTTTATCCCATCCAGGTGCAGCCAGAGACACTACCGAGGGAGCATAACCTCGTCCTAACACGATCTGGCTCAATGGTTGGCCAGGGTCATGGCGTAGTGGGTTGGGTGTGCGATTCTGCTACCCTGCCAAGTGCAGGGCGCAAAGCCTCCCGCGCAGGCCTGTCCTTGAAGGGTACCGAGTCTGATTGCGGCAGAGGAGGGGGAAGCGGAAATGGAAACTCCAATGAAAGACAACAGAAAGCTACCAATGGCCGTAACTATGCCACATTGTACCAGGAGGAGGCACGCAGACCGAAGGAATCCCCTGGTAGTCTGGAGAGGGGAGGACTCGAGATGGGGAGCAACTTTGTACTTGCAAGGGCCGAGAAGGAAGGTGTTGGGATACCATTGACTGGTAGTCCATCTGTCTACCCTGAATCCCCTGGTTTGATTGGAGATTGGCGAGAACGGGTGGCTTTGGGTGGCTATGTGTTAGCAAGAATGGACATGACACCCCAGCTTTTGCCCTTCCCTGGTCAGCCTCGAGGAGCTTATGGGGGAGTGCTGGGTGTTAGTCCTGGTTGGGTTCCAGGTGTTGAGGCCTCCAGACCAGCACCAGGGACAGGAGGTCCACCTTTGGCTCTGAGGGTGGGTGAATTCCTACGCCTGCGTCTTGCCCAAGTCACATTTGACCTATCGCAGCCGCCGTATGACTCAGTGCAAATATATGGCCTGGAAGGTACCGGATCCCGGGCTGGATCTCTGAGCTCACTTGAGAGTGAAGGAGAGAAGGATGACAAAGACGGCTGGGGTGCAGGATTGGAGGAGTGGGGTCCCCGGTTTAATAAGTTAGCTCAACTCTTCCGTGACAGAGAGAAAGAGAAAGAAGAAAAGGAAAATGTTGAAGATGGTGCCAAAGAGGAGAAAGACGAATCAGATAAAAGTGGGGGGAAAAGAAAGGAGAGAGGAATCAATGTAAAGGGAAAAACAGAGGAAGGATAAAATACGTAAATCGGGTAAATGGGAGGAGGAAGGGAGGAATTAGAATGATGAAAAGACTACCAGAACTGAACTAATGCAAAGAGAAGTTAAAGGAGAGCAAGATGAAGAGGCAAAGTAATAAAAACAGACAGAGAAAAATGAGTCCAGAGAAAGTGGGGAAAGACAGGGAAAGGGGCGGGAGTGATTGATGTAATTTAAAGCAATAAGTGTTGAAGCGCTGATATGGGTGAGCACAGATACTGAGACAATGCAGAGGACGCTTCCGCTGGCGGCATCCACTATTTGTTTAAACTTGGGACAAATAAAAACAACCCGGATAAACAAGACACGTCAACACAGCTCGCCAGTTTGGAAGGAAAGCAAAAACGTAGGAATAAAAAAAAATGTGATTGTCTTTTTCAAACACACGTTTATCTAAAAACACAAAAGACAAGCCGAACGATGCTCGATGCTGAGCATAAGATTTATTTTAAATATAACTACAAAATGGCTAGAAAAAAAATATGTACAGTGGAACCTTAACTTGAGATGTTATGTATTGTCAGCACGTAACTGGAATCATTCATGTCAACACTTCTTTCCCTATTAAAATGTACCGAAATGCCAATCTCTACCAACACCCTAAACAGTTAAGTCACATTTGTTTGTATAACCCTTAATCACAAAGTGTCTGCACAATGTCATCATCCCCGGTTCTGAAACTATGAGGCGGGCAAGGAAAACTCCGAAACCCCAGCATGAGGACAATAACAAACTTTGAGAAGGGTCCACACAAGTGATAATCCCCCTTCCAGGATAACTAGGCTGCAATAGATGTTGCATTAGGTAACAATACACAAAACATAAAAAATAAACAAGGGTAATTGTTCTAATACACATTTTTCCATCAAAGAAATGTGGAATAAGCTGGTCAATGCATATGATATATCGACCTATATGTAGAGGGAGCAGAGTGTTGCTTGATAGGCAGCTTTCTGACAAGGTTCGTATGGGTGCTTGAAATCCCTAAAAATGTAGGAAATTTATGTTTTAAATGTCTTTACCAGGTCTATTAAGAGCTTGAATTTGAGTGAAGTGCTTGTAAATTCTTGGAATTTACCCACCAAAACTTATCGGACCATCCCCCAGGTTAGTTTACAACTACCTAGGTCATACAACATTACATAGACCGTTGTGTTTTTCGGCATGGGTAAATTATATAGTCATTCCTGTTGTTATGGGTTTTACTGCTGAAATGTTTGATGGGATAGGAAATAAAGATTTTGTGTTTGTGTTGATGTTTGCATTAGCTAAAACAAATTTATATTGCAAATAAATGATGCTTTGTTTAATCAGCCACAAAAAAAAAACATCTGTAATTCTGTATTTCATTTTTGGTTTTACAGTAAACTTGCATCAAGGATTGGGAACCTTTTTGACTCAAAGGTCAGTGAGAGACTCATTATATATTTGAAGAGAAAATTCAACTGTCAGCTGTCTTTCCTGATCTTATTATAAAATATGAAACAATAATTCCATAGCCATGCATTTCAGGTGGATTGGCCAGTCCAAATTGTCCCTAGGTGTGAAGCGAGCGAGTTGTCTGTCCCTGTGTGCCCTGCGATTGGCTGGCAACCAGTTCAGGGTGTCCCCTGCCTACTGGCCGATGATTGCTGGGATGGGCTCCAGCACCCCCGCGACCCTACTGAGGATAAGCGGTGCAGCTAATGAAATGAGATGAATTCCATAGCCTGTGTCCCATATCAGCAAATATCCCACTTAAAATATGTTTCCCTCCCACAGTTAAATTGTTGAGGTTAACATCGTTTTTGTCATGGATAAGCAGTCTGCAAAATACTGCTACTGAGAAGGATACGGAAGTATTTGAAGTTATGTACAGTATGTGAAGTGTTCACAGCTGTTATCTTGGGGATCAAGTAGTTATTATTTATCCTCTATTTTTTTTTTATAATGCAAATGTTCAACATATTTGAAATCTTGTTCGAAAAGTATTTGTTGGTCATTCATTGTTTTTTTTTTCATAACTCTGTTAAACTCTACACTTGAAAGAATACTAATAAAAGGGTAGAAGGCAGACATTATACTTGCATGCGTAATCTGATGCATCTCATTGTCTAAGAGACAGGGAAAACTTTGCAAAGAGGTTTTTTTTTCGTAACATTCTTAAAAGTAAAAAAAGCACTTAAGCCACCAGGATTCGTAAAAATACTTAAAATCATTTGAAACGCTTGTAATTTAATGTTGTCTTTTCAAGGATTTAAAAGTACTTGAATTTTGGGTGAAGTGATTGTAAATGCTTAAAATATTTGACCTCTCTCAACAAGTCTGCATAAAAATGACACCAACATTGCTCTTTGGTAGCTTCGCTTCTCTTAAGGGTTCTGGTAAATTTGGAAAATTGGCTTTGAAAGTCCTTAGAAAGTGGTTGAATTTGGCCAAAAAATGTGTATGAACCCTGAATAATGTCTCCTCAAGGAAAACACATTGTGACATTTTAAATGGTTTCAGAATGTGATTCACCCACAGCCTCCCCACCAATACCCCCTCTGGTTTTCACCTTTAGTAGTCAAGTGTTACTATGTTTACAAAGTCACACACATGGGCACAAATGGAAATAATTTTCACTCCAAAGCTTTGCTTGTACTACAGTCAATTCGAAACGCAACTACATCAACTGTATGGAGTAATAATAATAATTAAATTACTTATATTGTCAATGTTTTATACATGAACTGTTTTTTTGTATTCCAAACAGCGCTATTGTTTCACTTAGAGTCTTGAAGACAATGAATGCATGAATTTTGATAAAAAGGTTTAAAATACAAACTTAAGTCAAACACTTTGTCAAAATTCTACTTTAGAACCCATACTTACAAAATGTTTCTCAATGATCGCATTTGATTTCACTTTATGTAAAAAGTCAGGCCACTTCTGTTTTTTTAAACAAGCACATATTTTGTTTTGTGTTTTTTTTGTTTTTTTTTTCTTCTCAATATTCTAGAGACGGATTGTGTTCCGCGGGTCCAAAAAAAATTGATAAAAACAAAGTATTTTCAATGTCAAAAGGTCGGCATGTATGAATTAGTATTTAAAAAGGAAAAAGCCATCTACTGCCACCTACTGACAATGATAGTGGTTACAGTTATTTGGCTGATTAATGTAAGAGAGCAAAGATACTATATACTATAGATTCTTTTTTGCAAGATAAAATTTCCTGTGACACACAAGGTCTCATGGCAGACTAGTGTTCCTCGGTTCACTGGTTCAAAAACACTGGTTTAAACAACACCAGTACGACTTTGTAGAATCCAAAAAATGTTTCATCTTGTAGGAACCTCCATACTGTGCTATAGACAATAAATTATGTTCAAGGTGATAGTTGTCTTTATAAGATGTGGATCAAAGAGATGTTTAAATGTGTGTGAAAAAAATCTTAAATAGCTGTGGCTATTGTTGTAGAAAGAGAGAATGACAAAATAGTTTTGCTTATCCTTATCAGAATTTACTGTCCAGGTCCACGGTAAATTACAGAACTTGACTAAACAGCAGCATGGACTGAACACTTACCAGTATTTGTGCAACATTAAAAAAAAGACTGGATTTTGTTTAGTGGCGACTCGGAGCGATGAGACGTGCGACCATGAAGTTTATTGTTCAAAATATGAGTCACTGGATGCTTTGCACAGTTTGGTCCCACTGAAAACAACTTTTGATGAAAAGTCAGTGAAGTGGAGAGAAGCGCTATCAAAATGCTAAAATAGAAAGCCTACTTGTACAGTTTTCCCAAAATTGTAGAATAGCAGTCTGATATGGAATTAATAATTGGATCCTTGGGCAAAACCATCAGTGTGGTATTGCCTTGTGTGAGGTACGGATATATTTTGCATTAACTCATTCAGTGCCATAAATTACAAATATGTCCTCAGAAGCATTGTCAATGAGTGCCAAGACGTAATACATTTTTTTTAAACTGTAATAAAAAATCCGTGCAGCTCATCAGTAAGTATCAAGCCTCTGGAAATGATTTTAGTATTAAAAATCACAGTTAGAGGGCAGGAGTGGCTTTGATCAGATCTTTGTCCACACATCAACGAAACCACCTCTTCCTAGTTTTTCTTCCTGTATCCAACAATTAAGAATAACTATGCGGTCACTGAGTAGGCCCAGTGAAGCAGTGCAGCAAGAAAAGCGTATATTGCGATAAGGACAGACGGACGCTTCAACAAAATTAGGACAAAGTACTTTCATCATCATAGGGGCAGTGAAGGATGACGGTTTGTGAATGTCCGCAGGAACCTGATCGCCATGGTGACCGAGATTGTGTGTTCACGTCACTGGAAACACCAGGCGCTGAAAAGTTCTCGCAAAGTTCATCCATTGTAGATGCGTAAATTCGGTGCTCTTGCAATATAATGTCATTTTGCAAGCAAAGTGCCCCTGTGCCCTTGTGTAAAGCATTGCTCAGATATTGGAGGTATCACAAATGCAAAAAAGAAAGCACCGGATTGAAAATTCTGCTTGATATGCCTCCTTTTTACGTTAAGCAGATTTCCTAAGTTTTATAGAAACCAAATATTTTCAAGAACTAGCAATGTTCAACTGCTGTCTACTAAACAACTTTAAAAGCTAGAAACATGACTTTGTTTTCGGATGAAAGATAAGAGTTTAAAGTTTCTTTTGATGCCTGTAAAGCGACAGTGTTACATTTTTGTAGACCTTCAACAATGAGTCAAAATGGCAAACATTAACTGCCATCCGCTCTTCCAATATGAGAGAAACATCTGGCATTGGATGACTTAAATACAATAAAGACTGATAACTTGAATGATTGACACAAGTCTCACTTGACAATGGCCTGTATGTGACTTTCACATTGTTTCCTCGGACAGAAATGTTCCACAACAATCTTTTCGGAGGAGGCTCTGTAAATATAAACACTTCTTCGTGATTCTACCAAGCAATCTAAATTTGGACGTCTGTAGTTTCTCGTTGTCATTGTTGACAAACGTGTGCAACCTTTCGAGTTCTTTGGCAGTATTAAATGAATTTTTGTGTGTTCTTTGCTTTTGTAGTTTTTACTTGCAAAAAGCAGAGGTGAAACCGGGCCTAAAAAATTCAGCCTGACCCAGGTCTACAGCCGTTAAAGCCCGACCCAGCCCTTACCCAACCGATTAACTGACTGAGCCCGAAAGAAACCAGAAAATATATATTTTCTTTGTGAGGATTCAAGAGGAGAGCTAATTGTGATATCAAATTAAAGATTGTCTTTTGTATCCACATCTAATTTTAGTATACATTTTTATAAATATATATATATATTTTTTAAGTCCGCGAGAGAAGCCCGGCCTATCATGATGATTGACATTTTATGCCTGACCCCAAGGTAGGGCTCGGGCTTAAGACCTTACTTTTGACAAGAAACTGGGAGATAGAACACCAATTCATAAACAATGAGAAATACATATTTTTAAGGTCAAGCTATGTGTTGAGATTACATGAGTTTTGTTTCACTTCAATTTTCTTTATTATTTTTTTAAATTTTCCCAGAATAAAGTGCCATTACACCTCCACTACACTAGGGCGCAGTGGCCTTCTCATTGGCACAGTGTTTTGTTTACATGTTAACAAGTTTAGACACAAAATGGAGCAGACCCTCAAGTGACTCTATGAAAAAAATACACACACGCGGAGACAGGTGAAGAGATACGGGGTAAAAAGACAGACAAAGGTCTCCTCCTGAAAGCTAAGACAAGTGAGCTTGATAAAGCATACGTAGCACTTCACTGCGACCACGGAGAGACTCGAGCGAAAAAAAACGTTGGCTTTGGACAGCAAGGAGCCAAATAAATTAAAACATTACAGTAAAATCACGCTGATAAGACGCTAAGCTATATACAGCAAGAATATGCCAAAAGGCAGAGATTAGGCATGCACGGAGGTGAAGTGTTACCACCAATATCGAGCAATCGATGTTTTGTCCCCACAAATATTGTGTGATTACTCAAGGAAAAAAGAAACAATCTTGGAAAGGGCGCGAGAGGATTTCTTATTTTGAGGGCAGAGCGTGACGGAAAATAATTGAGAAGCACTGCTTTAAACCTTTTGTGTGCACATTGAACATTTTAGTGAAAAGAAAATGATTCGTGGGTTTCCTTCCCGTTTCAAATGTAAAACTACCCGTCTGTGTCTTTATATAATTTCTTACTCATACATAAGTCAAAATACCACAAGAATCCAGAAATCATCCTATAGGGTATAAATAATTCCATAACCATACTTACCTTGATGATTTTAGGCTCATTTAAAGGCAGGATTACCTCATGCAGTGCACCATCCCCCATCTCGCCCTCAAACTTCTGGTTCAATGCCAAGCTTCGCTTTGATCGGATTGACAAGCCGAGGGCTGGATCATGCTAGCGTATTCCTCTTGGCGCTTGGCCGTTTCCTCTTTCTGAAAAACAATGACAGCACATCTGTGATGCGTGAACACGCAACCAAACACAAACATCCCTACCTCGACAAAAATGTCACGTATCAGTCATTTATTAGATGCATATGAGATAAGTTAGAAGATGTGACTCTAGTTTTCCGTGCAAAGCTGCTGCAAATCAATTTACCGATTCCCTAACACCTAACAAAAGTGTAGAAGGAAAACTTGTATTATAAACAAGCTAAAAAATTACACTTAAGTGTAAGGATATGTTTGACACAAACAAAATATACTTCCCTCAGCCTTTTTGGCAAAGGCTTGTCAGCAGTTGGAATTGTTTGGCTAAAGCTAGCAGTGGGCAAAACGAATTTTCAAACTTGGATGCCAAACCTTAGGATATAGTTATGATATAGGTTAGTGCATGCATTTAAAACCTATGCCCACAGACCGGATCCAGCGTAAATATCTGGGTGTATTAAAAAAAAAGCAATTTGAATAAATGCTAATCTAATGCTCCTTCCCACCGCTAGAGGGCAGTAAAGGTGTGAAGCTGACACTAGTCTGGTTTCCTGTTTAAGACAATAGTATGCAGTATTTTTTCAGCTTCAGTGGGGTTAGCCTGGTAGTTTGGTTTAATGTTATAGCCTGTTCACTGCGAAAATTCTAGTATCGTATTTATTTTTTATTCATTTTAAAGCAGTATGAAAATTGAGGCAAGCATTTATTTTCATAGCTCCCACTTGATTTTCTTACACGTTACATTTGTGGTGTTTGTGGTGAGTTGGTTCAGATGTAAAGCTGACTTTACCCTGTTAACCAAATTTGTTAACACATTCAATGCCAAACAAGAACATTATTCATTTATATGGTTTGTGAATAACTGTGTTGTTCTTTAAAAAAGTTACATTATCATCCATGATCAGAATCAAGGCTGAATGGATCGGGTCCAAAAGCCAAGCTAGGTTTTACATGCTTGTGTTAGTGCTTGCTAGGTTCATGAAAAAAATAGGAACCAAATGAAAAAAAAATGGTAGTTAACTATAAGTGGGCCGTGTGTACCATGGCATTTTAAATTAGATGTGTAAGGTGCCTACCTAAACTATTTTGTTCACATTGGGGTTTTCCTTTTATCCAAGAATACTTTTTTACTCCAATGACTTACTTTTTTCTACAGACGTATATTGAGTAAACTTAATAAATTATTTTGGTAAAATCCTTTTGTTGGAAGCAAAGGTCAACCTAAAGGATTTTACACAATAATAGATTGTATTGTCCTCTTATTGTCAAAACATGACTTTTCGGATAATGTGTTTGTAGAATATGAGTTAACAGTGACATACATGGAATTATACATCGATATATTCATTCAAAGTTTTTTCTCATTTTACCTCACAATATTTGGATCTTCTATTTCAAAATTGCAGAATGTTCATGTTAATTTTAATCGTCAATTTTATCCATACAATTAAAATGTAACATAATATGGTGCCAAACATCTGCAGATGCAGAGTGAGGCACACAATTTTTGTGGCTCATGGCAGAGGGCAATAGTAAGATTAAGGATTCTGATTGAGCGAACACCTCAGCCTCAGAGTATGGAATTAGTGACTTGTCTTATTTTTAATGGAGGATAAGCTCTCTATTTTGCTTTTATTATAAAGGAGTATCGCATAAAACAGTTAAGGTAAGACAATGAAATGTTATTTTACTATCATCCAACGTGTATATAGCTTTCTGGCTCTTCAAATCAAATGTTGAATAAGATGTAGATTATTTTATAAAGAATGTGCCTCACCAGAATAAATCTCACCACATGTTACTGGCAGCAGTAGCTCAGGAGGTAGAGCGATCGTTTTAGGATTAAGGGATTCCTGTTCGAATCCCGGCTTGTCCATGTTACATGCCGAAGTGTCTTTGGGTAAGACACTGAACCCCCAATACCCGCAATAAGCAGGTTAGCGCCTTACGTGGCTGCACAGATCACGGCCGCTATTGGGAAATGTGAAGCACAATGTAAAGCGCTTTGGGAAGTCATTGACTTGAAAAGCGCTATATAAATGCAGATCATTTTCATTAAGAAGTAACCTGTTTTTTAGCATCTAAGGGGGGCTGCAATTTGGCTATTTGCTGCTGAAAACTACATCAAAGTTGCTTTTTTTCAGAAATCAAGTGAAGTTTGATGTTACATTCAACAAATGGTCACAACCTTGAAATGGGAAAAATATTTTGATTTTTCTTGCTTAATTCATACTTCACAAACTCAATAATAATCACATTACTGCATGTATACTAGTATATACCAGGCTGTACTTGCCCAAGAAACACCACAGGAAATTGTGCCCCTACGACCCGGTTACTTAAGGGATCCAACGAACCAACCATACTTGTGTAAAGGCATCTAACGTGTTGATGTAAAAAGCATTTGTTTGGGTTGGCATCCCCTTCAATTTTGGCTTTGAAATGACGCCACACTAAAGCTGATACAACATAGATTCTTACATTATTCAGCCTGAGCATTTTTGGAAGTTCAATGGAGATGCTCATAAATATGTTTAAGAATCAGCTAAACGTCCCAAACTTAATTGTTTGATTTCAAACTTAAAATATGAGCAACCATCAACTATTTTTTTTACCTACATTAATCAGTTTCTTATCATACATCCCGATCTTCTTTTCATTGTCTTCTGGGGATAACAGAACTTTTTTTTTCTTTTTTTATAAAAAATTCTCAAATTCGTTGACCTCAAGGTGAAATGTTTATTCAATTAATTTCCGTATTTATTCATGAATAACATTCATTTTTGTGCCCGTAAAAGAACTCATTATTTGGTCCCGCATTATATGTGAAGTTTTGCCGTATTGGTGCAAAAGATTCATCGATTGAAACATCTTACTGACCACAACAGCAGAAAATCGGTTTCAACGGAAATCAAACCCTAATCGTGGCGGTGAGGGGGGTTTTTAAGGGTTATTGATCTATCTTCGTTATTCATTATCCATTATCCGTTATCGGTCAGTTCATTATTCGCTACAAAGCCTAGGAGCCGGGACACTTACTCTCAGCCAAAAGGCTAAGCTAAGGTCCTAGCCCTATAGCCTTGTTGCGATCATTGCGAATGCACCGTTCCCGGAGGTACTGCAATACCGGGCCGATGCGTGGAGTGGACAGAGCAAGCTCTTACATATCAGCAGAGAGCAAAACTCACAATCGGCATAAAGTCCTACCACTGGACCAGTAGTGACGCGAATGACATGCGAAAAGGTATTGGACTATAACTTATGATCACACTATTTTGACTCATGGTGCCATTAGTTTCTGGTACCTTAAGTAAAAATGGTGTGATAACCAGATAAAATCTTTCATTTGTCATGTACATAACGGGTTTTCCAGTGGTTACGATTTAGGGAGTTCCTTCGCTGCATTGTGGGTTCGATACCCATTGCATTCAACCAAAAGGTTTGACCAAAAAATGAAACAAATGTAAGCTAATTCTTATTAAAAGATTG
The DNA here is from genome assembly GCF_059441175.1 of Urocampus carinirostris. Classification (NCBI taxonomy): domain Eukaryota; kingdom Metazoa; phylum Chordata; class Actinopteri; order Syngnathiformes; family Syngnathidae; genus Urocampus; species Urocampus carinirostris. The sequence continues at coordinate 6,331,362 of NC_142349.1, read as the reverse complement.
TGGGTGCGTATTATACACGAAAGCACGTTATACACAAATTAATACGGTACATAAACATTTTTCATTAACTTTTTCCTTACGTTATCACACATAAGGACAATCCACAACACCTTATAATTGTTTTTTTTCCTATTGTTTTGTATCTCCTAATGCCTACTATTTTGCCATACAAATTACATTTATTTAGTGAAAAAACAAATATGATTGTGTATATCGTACCAAGTTCAAGTTTTTGTGAACACGTTTCATGATCGAAAGATGTCAGTACATTTTATATATTTTTCGTTGTGCCATTCAAAACAAAAGAAAACATTCCTCACTGCCTTGTTGTAAAATGTTCCACAGCGACTGCCAGTTTTCCGATGTTGGTTAAATTTACTATACTGTGCTTTTCTTACCGCTATTGCCCAGCCAAGATGACTAATTCAACCTCATAAACTTTACACCTGTGTAATCCTTATCCGAGCTGCAGAAATAATCAATGTAAAAAGTAGATAGTGACTATGAAGTTGGGAAATAGTGGGGGGTGCAGAACCTCACTGGATCTGCATTATATTAAGTTACAATTGACCAAAATGATCAATGCACTGTTCATGTTTAATGGATTATTCAACATCATTTTCTTCAAATGAGGTTATGTCTCCAAACCCGTGTAAATGAAATCTAAAAACATTTTTTTTTTACAAATTGGGTCGCGTAATAGGAGCAACCAAACAAAATAATTGGCTCAATATAACAATTAATGCCTTTCATTTATGTTCCTATAATCACATGCACAATTATCCCTCCCATAAGTGTTTTTCAGTTTAATATGAAGCACTGTCTGATTGGTCCAAATCAAAGTAACGAGTCTCTGAAGTAAAATAACACTATCAACAAAACCTGATTGACAGAAATGCATATTAAACCTCGAGATCAAATGATTACACCAAACGTGTGTTGTAAATAAATGAAATATTTTTAATTGAATTGAATCAAAGAAGGCGGCACGGCGGCACAGTGGTTAGTGAGTCCGTTGCACACTTCTGAGGTCATGGGATCGAATCCTCCTGTGCAGAGTTTGCATGTTCTCCCCGTGCTTACGTGGGTTTCCTACCGGCACTTCGTTTTCCTCCCACATTCCAAAAACATGCATGTCAGGTTAATTGGCCGGTCCAAATTGTCCCTTAGTGTCAATGAGCGAGCGAGTTGTCTGTCACTGTGTGCCCTGCGACTTGCTGGCAACTAGTTCAGGGTGTCCCCTGCCCACTGCCCAATGACAGCACCCCCGCGACCCTTCTGAGGATAAGCAGTGCAGATAATGGATGAATAAAATAATGCACAAAAACTGTAGCTCCCCACAGATTTGTCACTTTAAAATAGATTAAAAAAAAAATGGTGCAGTAATTGATAATTACAGGACAAAGACTGGATTCTTGCATTTAAAACTGGAGATTTTATTATTATGATTATTATAATTATTATTTTATAATAAAGATATCCAATTGGTTTGGCACCCCCGCCTATTGTCATGACTCCTGCTTGATGTTTTGTACAAAGTGTATTTATTTCAGTTGTATTTTTTGTTTTTGTAAATTTGAATAAAAAATGAGCTATTTCAAAGAGATGAATCAGGCTCACGGCGTTCTTGTGCTGTCTCCCAAATTTCTGAATAATCACAATTCTGCTGCTTAAATTTTCCTGTTGAGTGTGCAGTGCAATTGCTGCGTTGTGTGTGTGTGTGTGTTGTGTGTGGTATGGATAGATAAATAGAAAGAGCACAACGGGGAGCCATGGAGTGCATGCAAATGTGTGCTCAGAAGCCACTTAAAATTTCCAAACCATGGATTGCGTGAATGTGTGTAAGAGTGTTTGTGTTTTTTGCAGGTTGAGGAAACACTTTGGTTATGATCCATCCAGATAAAGGGGGTGGTGACAGAGAGCCTTGTTAATACATATCATTGACATTATTAGAATATAGTTGATTCAGTAGGGTTGGGTGGTACTGGGAATGTTAGTATTGATTCAAATACATAGTAGTAACGATCAATTGAATAATTGAACTCCCCCTTGAGTGAGTTTACATTTTATAAATAACTACATAGCAGTATAAAATATTCATATTACAACTGTTCCAGAACACATGCCAAGAAAGTCAAACCAAAATGGAGCACTGTAACATAAATACAAATGCAGTACTGTATAACAATGTAATCTAGAGAACTGAAGCACCTTCCATTGCACATTATTTTGAAAATTGTGTCAGGAATGCAAACGAATGGTCAATGGTCTCTCATTGGGTCCGTTGCCATAGTTACATGCTCATGTTTACATTTTGGTTGCAGGGTTAGCTTTTTTCATGTGCTTGTGTAAATTTGTGTTTTTTCCACGGTAGCCAACTTAACCATACAAATTACACCTGGCATTGTCCATTTCTGTAGTTGAAAAGAAAGTTAACGGTTTGCCTCTGTCATTCTTACCTTTTGGTAGGGTGCAGAGATTTGGCCTTCTCTTCTGCCTGTCAAGCAGGATGCAGCAGCAGAGAGGTGCTAAATGTGTGCCTGTCAGTTACACATTCAAGTATAAACTAATACTCACCAAAGGTGCTCTGATTCAATTGGTGAAGAAGCGAAGTATTGGTCCTAGGACAATGTTATGGATCCGATCAGAGTACTTGCTTAGTGGCGCAATGAAAAACTTGGTGAAAAAAGTTTGATGGAACTCTGTTGGTCTCATTGAGCAGTGTTCAGTACAAATGTCTTGAGGAAATTTGACTGAAAACGATTTGTTGAAATAATCACATTTGAAGCAGGGGATTATTTCTACATGATGGCTTTGAAAATGATCGTGTTATTCGGCTCTTTACCTGATCACAATGATAATACCTACCTCAGTAACAAGAGGCAGTAACAAGACGCAGGCACGGTGAAGATTATTATGACAGAATATACTCCGCTTGATATTGGTTTTACACAAGAAAATTGAAATTAATTAACCAAGCACTTTGCAAAGTCAAAAGGATGAATCATACATCAGCCTAGCCTAGATTCAAGTATAGCTTTTTCATCTTTTCACATAATCATTTTCTGCAGCATGTTCCCACTATTGGTTTTAAAACGCCAACGTGTTGCAATAATCATCCATGTGTATTTTAGTCATTTAGGCTTCAGGTGGTTTAATTAATTAACATAGCTTTGCTATTGGTAATTGTCATTCCTTTATAAACAGAACTGGCATCTTGAAAACGTAACTCATTTAAGTAATAAAGTACAGAGAGTTCTGGAATTAAATGACTTAGGTTTCAGGTGCTGCAATGCAAATTTCCACATTGATTTCACCATTAAAGACGAAATTTACATTAGAATACTTTGTATAAAAGACATACAAGGTACAGCTGCAAGGAAAGAAATACCAAGGTCACATTGGAGTAAAGGTTGTTATAGGTTAGCCAAAGAAGTGGGGGTGGATGATAGGATTTTTTTGTATCCAAGTAAATACAGGGTATGGATTGAAACTAATCCGTTACTAATACTTTTTTTTGCATCTTTTGATAATTTAATAATTTAACACCCCCCCTTGAGATAGTTTATAAATGTGATTAAAAACAGCCTAAATGTGTCTACTTTTTTTATCAAATAACCACAATGCAAACTTTGTTCAACAGTACAAAAACTAAATACTAATATTTCTATTACTGTTTCGGAACATAAGTCATTGGAGTCAAACGGAAAACGCACAAATGTAACAAAAATACAAATACCGTAAATTCCGGACTATAGAGCGCACCTGATTATAAGCCACACCCACCACATTTTAAGAAGAAAGCCGATTTTGTACCTACACAAGCCGAACCTCTATATAAGCCGCATGCGCCCACATTAAAACATGTAACACAATCACAAAATTAGTCCAAAACCGGCTTCGAGTCCCGCAATTGTAACTGAATATAAAGTACACAGTGCAAAAACCACAGCCGGCAAAATGACAGAAAATGACAACAGTACTTAACGTTTGATGCAGACCTGCAGAGTCCGGGTACCCGTTGAAACTAATCCAAGGAAAAAAAATTATATTTCCAAAGGTAAGGGTGGGAAAATATATATATCCACTATTGTCCGCTGCGTCCACAAACACGTCTCACCTTTACTCCACTTCCCGTCAGCCCCCTTTTTTTTGATTCGCCCGTGGAAAACATATCAGAATAAGTGTCTCAAATAAATACATTACAAAAATATACAGGTGCAAACACATATTATACATCAGTTACACATATTTACAAAGAAAGACGGTACACCGAGAGAGTTTTCAAAGCTTTAATTATAATATTGTAACTTTCATCCCAAACCGTGCCTCTGAAGGGTAGCAAAACGCTACTAGAAACACGCTCGCTACACAGCAAACGGGTCTGTTAATAAAAAAACATACCGTACTTGTAGAAACCACGGTAAACCGTCCTCATCTTCCTCCTTATAACTGACGTCATCAAAGTCGTCTTCCCTAGTATGGTAAAGAGACCATGTCATATAGAAGTCGTCCCACGCTCCCTTATTCAAAAACACGCTAGCAACACGCTCGCAAAGTGAAGTTTACGTGCAGTAGCTCTGTTTCCTTCTTTATCGGACTGCTCGTTTGCTTTTAGCTTGAAAGCAACGTCATGTGCCTTTCTTTTTGCAATTTGCATGATGAGGATATGTCTACGCTAATTTAATTTGTGCACAAGCTAAGAAGTTGCAGTCTTCCTCGGCGCATATATTCCACCGGTCTAAATCTTACCTTTTGTACTCGAGCTTCCCTGGCAGCTGTTAGAAAAATTACATAAATTGGCCGCATCACTGAATAAGCCGCAGGGTTGAAGGTATGGGGGAAAAGTAGCCGCTTATAGTCCGGAATTTACGGTACTGTAGACCAATGTCGACAAGACCACACAAATACGGTATTTTCCACATGATAAGGCACACCTAAAACATTCAAATTTGCAGTATCAGAAATGCAGTAGATACATTCGAATCTAAATTACAACATAACTTTTTGCACAACTCTGAACTTTTTGTTTACAAGGTACCACTGTGCACTTTATGACTTATGTGTGCACTGTCTATTCATCTGTCGTACTGTCTACATGTGTAGTGTCCCCTAGCATAGTGATTTTGTGTTTTTTATTTTCTAGACACCGAGGGCTGAGAGAAACGCAATTTCAATTCTCTGTTTTGCTGCAGAATTGACAATAAAGCTGACGCTGACTTTGACTTTCACAATGCTTCTACATATGGTAACCATTTTATAAATGAATTGATTCCTTTTACTTGTGAAACCAGATTCATTCATTTTTATGGTCTATGAATATGTTTTTTTCATCTTCTGTTTTAATGTCATGCACCTTATAGTTAGATGCACCTTATATATAGAAAAAATATTTCACAAGCGGCTTTTTGAGAAGGTGTGTCTTATGATGAGGTACAAGTTATAATTTTGAAAATATCGGAACTACACTGCCACAAATATCCAACCAGTGACTGCCAAAACCTCAAAAGACCCACAATTCATTCACAGGACCAGACTCTCCACCTGTATAATAAAGATTTTAAACCCCAAAATGTGTATATGCAATCAAAAGATTAGTGATGGCCGACCTAGGCTATCCCAGAGCCACAAGGCTTGGAAAACCTGTGGTGCCCTGTCATCTGGATGAGGACAGCCTCAAGATCAACTGCCAAAGGGGATGAGAACCTGGTTTTCGTCAGCTTCCTGTGAAGCCATGTCGTGCCTTACACACACCCCTCCTCCGAGGGGTCCTTTTTGTTCACAGATGTACGCAAAAAAAGATGATGCAACAACCGGTCTTTAGTGTTATTGAAAGCAGAACAATGTTCTATTTAACTGTGAGGCCTTTTTAATGTTTAATGTCTGAATAATGTCATACTAATCATATTTTGTCTATCAATACCAAATTGTCTGTCTGCCGCTTATTTTCATTGCTTTTCCCCAGGTTGTGCTGATTACAGATGTGTGCTTTCATGTTTAAGCCTTCAACCAATTATATTTCAGCCATTACTCGTTGCCATCTCAGAAATCTTCCTGAAGGCCGTCAAAAAACTTCTTAAGGTCTGGCAGCATAACATTAGTAATCAATAAAGCTGTTCAGCCAATCAGATTCGGAGTTGGAGTGTCACCGCCAGCTCCCGGGCCTTAAAAAAAGGTCAGACGTTTCACAAACTATGATTGGACAGGGAGCGGTAACGAAAGTATCACAACTAAAACATTCTGTTTAACAAACATTTTCAGCCCTAAATCATATTTAAAAAACGTATGTCAGAAACACGACAGGATAGGCTCTAATTTCAGCATTAGCTTTTGGACAAAAAAAGAACTTCTTGATGGAACTGAAATACACAGAAAATCTGTAGGACAAGGTTATAGAAATCTTTTCACGACCCAGAATGGAATCTCGGACCCAATTGCGTTCATTTTAAAGGAATCTTTATTGGATTGAGCTGACAGAGCTTGCTTTGGAAGCCGATTGTTGTCAGTCGCTAGCAGCGTTGGACGGAATGGCAGTTCCGTGACAGGTAGGCAGAATTAATACGGCTTAGCAGGCAGGTCGATGGCCAGGGCAGGATAGCAGGTCGTAAATGTGGGAAAGAAACAGGTCGAAACCGAAGGCAGGCAGGAATCAAACAGGAGAGGTCTTTGGTACTGGAATCTGGAAAAACACACAGAGAGACACAAGTACGGTCTGACACTCTCCTCTGGGCGCTGACAGCTTAAGAGGAGAGTGCCAGCCAGATAGCGCGCTCCTGCGCGCCTAACGATTGCTCCAGGTGCCTTCATTTTCTTCTAATGGGAAAAAAGGAGAATGGATTTTCTGCGCGAATGGAAAAATAATTTCAGTCAGTAAAATGTGTAATGTGTCAAATGTGTAAATGGCTATATTTCTAAATTATAGTAGAATTTTATGAGGGTATTATTGATGCTTTTTATATTTGTTGCTGCTGTAAATGTTTTAGTTATAAAATAGTTGTCGAGGGTTGTATTGATTCAGACGTATTACTATTTGGGGCATAGGTGTGAAATGCACAGCCCGCTCCTGACTTCTTAAAATCACATGTGAACGGGGGCATTCTTATACATGATGTTTGTAAAATAATAGCTGTGTCTGTGCCTGATTACGATGATAAAGCCAGCATCAAATCAGGAAAAACAGGCAGACGCGGTTGATAAGCAAGAATATTACATCGCATTAATTGGGTTTAAAATGGTACTTTGTTTTGCCAAGCATCCATTGTTATACTGTGACAGAGAGAGAGGGAGAGAGAAGAGGGGTTGAGCAAAATCTCTTAAATTTGACATTCATAAATTCATGAATTGGGTGGAGACCGCTTGTCAAAAAAGGATGGAAAGTAATTTGGAGGCAAAACAGCGCTTTGACTTCTCTGACCGACTATCTGGTACCCGCACGTACTCACGCACCGCTGCCAAACTGATAAAACACATTCAGCGGGAACCAAACAGCATTCTTATCGATTTACAACTCTTATAGGTATATTTATCAGTCTCCCTCAAGCGTCAACATCGCAATGCTGTTCACTAGGTGAGATATGCTGTCATCCAACAGTCAATAATTACTGCATGCATAAGTGATGAATACCTAAAGGGAGCGGGAGACAAAATGCACTGTGTACAGCTGGAAATGACACTGTAGGTTTGCCTCAAATTGTCCCACACACTGCTTGATTGCATCACGTGAATTTCAGCGTTGCTGGGTTGTTGGTATGCACCAAATTCAACTGCATAGATTTTTCATTCTGTTTGAAGCTTACTTTGAATCCCTCTGGCAAATGTGCACTGTTGAAACGTGGGTCTTTGAGTGTGTGCATGTGCCCATCCTTTCACTTGCATCCATTCATTCTTTCCATAGGTGAAAGCGCTGAGGTTTGCTTTTAAGCCAAAAACAGACTTTACAAACATTAAGCGAACTGACTTACAATATAAAAAATTCTTTGAGAAATGTCAGGCATTATGTTGAATATGGTTTTATACACAAAAAAATAGTAGGAGCCTAGCCAACTTAAAGAGAACACTGTTACAGGTGGGGTGTGTCTTTTTACGAGTCCTTGACTTATTCAATGCCATTACCTTTGAATACGCTTTTAGAAATCTTGTTCCGGAATGCCAAGGGTAAAAATACGTTTTTTGGGTGTTTTTTTTTTTTTTGTTTTTCTTATTTGTTTTGAATATGATAAGGGCTTTGGTGCTGCTGATCGGTAAGTATGGGAAAGATTTCAGTACAATAAATCACCACTAGATGGTAGGAATGGCATTGATCAGATCTTGGTCCTCACAATGGGGAGCCAACACTTCTCTGTGTTGATTATCTTCCTCTATCCAGTGATTTAGAGTGTTTGCCGTCCCCCGAGTGACTGAAATTACGTGATCACGTCATCAGAAACATCGGGCGCTGAAAGGCTCTTGCAAAATTCACGCATTGTTCATGATCAGTGTTCTTGCAATAAAATGTTATTTCGCAATCATAGCGCTCTTGTTTAGATTTTGCAGGCATCACGAATGCAAAAAAAAAAGAACCAAAAATAATTCCCTGTGGCACCTGTAATTCCTTAAAAAGTTTGCTTGTAATAATTCCCTAATATTTGTCAACTCCTCATCCCCGGATGCTCTATCCTCACCTCCAATTACTCCTGCTCACTCATACTCTCTCGTCCAAACGTTTAGCCCTTTAGAGTCCATCGTCTCATTAGAAGTGGAAAATTAAATCTTCATTAACAGTCTTAATTACAGTTCGATCTCTGCATAGGAAGCCTGCAGGGAATCCATGGTTCAATGGGGAAAAAACAGCATTGGGAGCTGCATTCAGCTTGGTGGGTAAGATTAGAGGGGTAATTAGCGAACAAGAACTTCAGGGAAAAACTTACTCGAGGTATTTACACCTTAGAAGTATGGTGAATGGATTAAGGCAGTGAATAATAGAAGTGCCCCCAGTTGATAATATGTTGGAAGCATGTAATTTTCATTTTTAGCCATTGAGATTAATTGGCAATCAGTTGGAAAAAGGCTGAAAGTGACTTAATTTTTAACAACTTTCTAGATATATGATATTAGACAAAGTTCTTTTTTCCTATCATAAAGTATACAGTAGTGACGTAATACTAGCGTTAGCTTTCAACCACCGTGTTGCCTTATGTCCCTTCTTTTATCAAATGTATTTTGACTTAGGTTAGAAAGCTCAAGTTCAAGAAGTCTGCAACTTACTGGACAGAATTACAGTATATCTGGCATAAATTAGAACTAATTAACACTAACCAATTTATATATATATATATATATATATGTATCTCTCTCTCTCTCTCTCTCTCTCTCTCTCTCTCTCTCTCTCTATATATATATATATATATATATATATATATATATATATATATATATATATATATATATATATATATATATGTATATATATATATATATATATATATATATATATATATATATATATATATATATATATATATATGTATATATATATATATATATATATATATATATATATATATATATATATATATATATATGTATATATATATATATATATATATATATATATATATATATATATATATATATGGAAGCACGGCGGTGCAGCGGTTAGCGCGTGTGCGGCACAGTTCTAAGGTCTTGGGAACCTCCTGTGTGGGTTCAAATCCAGCTACCGGACTTACTGTGCGGAGTTTGTATGTTCTCCCCGTGTTTGCGGGGGTTTCCTCCGGGCACTCCCGTTTCCTCCCACGTTCCAAAAACATGCATTTCAGGTGAATTGGCCGGTCCAAATTGTCCCTAGGTGTGAATGAGCGAATGAGTTGTCTGTCCCTGTGTGCCCTGCGATTGGCTGGCAACCAGTTCAGGGTGTCCCCTGCCCACTGCCCGGAGATGGCTGGGATAGGCTCCAGCCCCCCCGCGACCCTAATGAGTGATCATATCTGAAGAGGATTATATAAGTGCAATAATGATAAATGATACCATTGGAGCATGGTGTGAGACAAGGCTGCATTCTCTCTCCAACTTTATTCAACATCTTTCTGAAGAGGATTACAACCATAGCTCTAGAGCAACATGAAGGTACAGTCAGTTTTGGGGGACATAACATCACAAACCTCCATTTTGCTGGTTATGTTGCCGGACGGGCAGGAGAAGATCCGGAACTCAGAGATCTGGTTAATTGCCTGGACAAGGCATCAAGCCAGTAGGGGATATATATATCAGCACAAAATAAAGAAAAGTAATTACCAACAATCCCTAAGGTATCACCACAAACATCACCATCAACCACAAAGAACTAGAACCGGTCGACAAATTAAAATATCTCTGTCATTTCAAAAGAGGGGTCAGAACCAGAAATCATGGCTTGGGTAGCTCAAACCACAACCGCACTTGCCAGACTTAAACCCATCTGGAGGGATAATAACGTAATAGTGAAATCAAAGATCAGACTCATGCAAGTGCTGGTTACTTCCATCTTCCTCTACGCTTGTGAGACATGGACCTTTACTGCAAAGCTGTAAAAGAAAATCCAGACTATGGAGATGCGATGCGACAGGAAACTTCTAGGCTCCAGCTACTTAGCCCATGTGACAAACCTAATCGTGCGCACCACCACCAGAGGGCACATCTGACCCTGGGAAAAAATGTTGTCAACTGTGCATAGATAGAAACTTCATAGGTATAGTCACGTCACAAGATCATCAGGACTGATCAAGATAATTTTCCAGGGCACAGTCCAAGGCGGCAGGAGGAGAGGAAGACCGAAAAAGAAAAAACATTAAGGAATTAACTCTGCCATGACAAAGAACAGGCCAGGGACTGTCAACAGTGGAGGAGGCTGTCCAGAGTTGCTTCCTCATTGGTGCCCCGAAGTTCTATGTTGTCAAGGGATTCGTGAACCGTGATGTGATTATATACAGTATGTGTGTGTCTGCCAACTCGAAATCTGATTGGATGAACCAATAGCTTTATCTACACTAATGGTATCCATCAGGCTCGGCAGAATGAATTGTGAAGACGTTCAGGTAGTTTTGTGATCCTGGCAATATCGTATGATTCCAATTTTTTTTAGGCCAGCATAGAAAGCCCTGACGGCCTACCACTGCAAATCAAATATGTGAAGGTGAATTCTAAGTTATGATACTCATATTGAGGTAAAATGAAAGCATCTGTATTTCATGTCATATGTTTTGCCATTCCCGGCAGTAGTTTGCACGGCATTGGAATTTTTATGTGAAAAGCTCCAAATTGCATCGGCTTCATATCAGGAGCATTGAGATCAAGAGCCTAGTTCACAAAACCAAACCAGCAGTATATCTACCCGCCACCCACACTGATTCACAGAGAACATTATTTGTTTATCTGTCCACCTGCTGATTTCTTCGCAGAAAAAAAGTAAAGATACATAACGGCCAAGGGGCGAGGGCAGAAGATAATGTCTGGACCTCGGTCTTATTTATCTGCTCTGCGTGGCTTCCAGGGAGCCAAGCAGCGCCATTACTACTAGCAGGATGATCATATCTGAAGTAATGTTGTTGTGGCAGCTGAAGACTTAGCAGGGAATTTTGTGTGTAACTGCGCGTGCATGTGCACATCTGGGTTCCTAGTTCTGTGGGTCTACACAACGCAAAAACAACAATAGTTTTGTAGAAAATGAGATATGTAAAAAAACAAGGAGCAAATTGGTTTGCTAGCCTGTCACATCGTATTATTTAATGTTCTAGTAAAGGGATTAGAAAAATACGTAGAGATATGGTTATGCCTTTGGTGGATATCCGCCAAAATTACTTTTCTTTCTCCGCTTGTTGGAGGTGGGCGAGCCTGTAAATTTTGGTATCGATCGAATGCAAGTAAATACAAGGAAGTATCGAATGATACCGATCCTATACCGATATTTTGTGCTTTAAAATTCTATGATAAATAAACCACCTCAGTGGCCTTGGGGGTAGGGCGCCCGCTCCGAGACTGGGAGGTCAAACCTAAGACATTGGTACTATATATATATATATATATATATATATATATATATATATATATATATATATATATATATATATATATATATATAAGAGGCGCTTTAAGCAATGTGTTAAGGAGGGTAGTATCGATCCAATCCAAGTACTTGCTTAGTATCGATAAATTTTAATTTCATATCGGTTCACCCACCCCATTTGCATGTTCATTTTACATCAGGCTTAAGACAAATAAAACCAGGGCTGGAGCTGAGCATTTCGAACGGGGTTTTTATAACAGGAACAAAATATTCCGTGAATATAATGTGGGGTACAGAACAAGGTATACTTTTAAAATGGATTATTAAATAGCTGGAAATCACTTTTATACTAGAAAGGCAGACGAGGGCTGTTCTGCTCCCAAAATGTCATTTAAACATTTAGTGGAATGATCATGAAATGTATTGATTTGATTGAAGTGAACGATATAAAATGACTCAAATAATAAAAAATTGAATGGTTATAAATGAAGAAGTCATGCAATCATGATTACCATAAATTCTCGACTACTGAGTGCACCTGGTTAAAAGCTGCATGAGCAAACTTCAGGTAGAAACGGAACTTTGTTTTCGTACAAGTTGCACCAGATTTTAATCTGCTTAAACAGCCATAAAAATCAACTCATTCACATCCATTTATAAAGAATAAATACAATTTGTCAAAAATACCACGTTGCCGTGATTGAGGCAATTTGTCTGCAACTGTCAATCACAATCCAATAGCGATGCAGTCAATACTAATATATGTTTCCTATTGGGACAAAAACTGTGACGTCATAATTCATTACTTCCTGCAATACTAAAATAGTCAATCAGCTGACACTACTTATTAGGAAGATTGCAAGCATTTATGTATCATGATTCATATGTTAATGCCGATTTAATTAACATTTACCGCTGCGCGAGCTGATTGATATCGAGAGCTCCCGACAGAATCTGCAAAAAAGTCTTAATCGCGCCACAATGTGTTACTTTTACTCAACATTTCTCCACTGATTCTGCAGCGAGTGCAATCTTACTCCATAGAGTCAATGGGAATCTTGTTTTCCATTCATGTGTGTCACTGAATAGATGAATAGACATTTGGCTACCGGAAGGAATCATAGTTACTTGCGCTGTTTACATGTGCTTCATTTAAATTCTTCACTTTGACTTTCAGAGCGCTTGGCAGAAATCGGGATACTTTGCTTTAATACAGTCGGATTCCCCTGGTCCGCACCAAATTTAAAAAATGTGAGTGACAAGCATGTGGAAAAGGAGGAAAATATTCTTATGAGCACCTCCAGTAATCAAGCGTGGGTTTTTGCACTCGGCCAACAATGTGGATGTTTATCAATGTGTTATCAGAGTTCAGAAGCCTCCAACCTCTTCCCAGTGAGGATACATGCAAGAAAATTATCAGATAGCAGGCGCACTGAGATATTCTTGACATTGTTTTTGTTTTGTTTTTTTACACACAGAAAAATCTATTGGAGTTCCGTATAAACTCAACAATTATGTAGGTAGAGCTACAAGAAAAACTGCCCACTCTCTCCACCTACTTTTACAGGTGAGTAGTCAATAATTGCAGCGCTGGCCACTTGCCCTAGAGTTCACTTTACCATTCTTGCACAAAAGAGTCACTTGATCTCCTTTAAATGATGGTACTTGTGTTGCCATATCATCATATCATCGAAACTAACTACTACAATGCTCAATGTTCATTGTTCAAGTATTGATTTTTATTGTTAGAAAAGGTGAAGTCCAATTCAAACACAGCTGAAAGGTCACTTTGGCAAACAAAAGACTGGATGATTTTAAACATCCAATATAATATAACAATACACAAGGGGGGATATCATTCTGTATTCTGAGTCTCTATTTACCAGTGGCGGGCGTTGCATTTCAACATTTCCCCCCGTGTGAAATGCCCCTAGCCTACGTCACTCATGCACACGTCACTTAAATTACTTTGTATCTTACTTTTTGGTAATTGTAGAGCATTAAAGCACAGATAATTTGCACCTTGTATAGATATCACTTTTGAGCATATTCAGAGATGGGAGTAAGCTCACACCTTGTAGCATGTATGACGGACTACCTGACAGGCAGACTCCAGTATGTGAAACAGGAGGGCCGTACATCGGACACAGTGGTTAGCAGCACAGGATCGCCGCAGGGGACTGTTCTCTCTCCGTTCCTATTTACCCTGTATACGTCGGACTTTCAGTACAACTCTGAGTCCTGCCATGTGCAGAAGTTTGCTGATGACACTGCTATCGTGGGATGTATCAGAAGTGGGCAGGAGGAGGAACGCTCGTCTTGGGATCAAGAGATAGCAGGTTCAATTCCCAGCTCCTCCGTGTCGAAGTGTCCTTGGGCAATGCCCCCGATAAGCAGGTCGGTGCCTTGCATTGCTGCATGGCCGCTATTGGTGTGTGAGTGTGTGTGTGAATGGGTAAGTGTGAAGCACATTGTAAAGCGCTTTGGGAGGTCTTCATTGACTTGAAAAGCGCTACATAAATGAAGACCATTTACCACAATGGAGCGACGCTAACCACCTGCACCTGAACACCACCAAGACCAGGGAGATGGTGGTGGACTTCAGGAGAACTAGAACTCACCCGGTTCCTGTAACTATCAAAGAAGAATGTGTAGAATTTGTCCAGACCTAAAAATACCTGGGTGTGCAGCTGAACAATAAACTGGACTGGGCTGCCAACACAGAAGCTCTATGCAGGAAAGGTCAAAGCCGACTGTACTTCCTCAGAAGGCTGGCGTCCTTCAATATCTGCAAAAAGCTCCTACAAATGTTCTATGAGACTGTTGTGGCAAGCAACCTCTTGCGGCAGCGTGTTGGGGAAGAAGAAGGAGGATGCCTCTCGTCTTAATAAACTGGTGAGGAAAGCGAGCTCTGTTGTGGGCACAGAGCTGGACAGCCTGACAACAGAAGTTGAGACGGGCAATGAAAAAGCTGCAGTCAATCATGGACAATTCATCATATCCACTACATAGCCTCATCTCCAAACTGAATAACAGCTGTCACAGTCTTGTTCCACGGACAGACTGAGGAGATCATTTCTTCCTCATGCCATGAGGCTCTTTAACTCCACTCGAGGGAGTAAAAGCCCACATTAAACCACACAACCACATTGCATATTACCCTATTTTTATGACAGTGTATATTTTATGTAGCACTATTTAAATACTCTACATCAACACGTTACATTGGGTATTTATGTTTTATATTCCTTTTACTTTATTATTGTTTTATTTTCAACACAAGGATACTGCTGGAAGTGTGAATTTCCCTTTGGGGATGAATAAGGTATCTATCTATCTATCTATCCATCTATCTATCCATCTATCTATCTATATTCAAAATCTTTACTTTGGCCAAATGACGTATGCGCGCACCAGCTAAGGGGGACATTTCACGCAGGGGGATACCTTTCGGCTCGACATCGGTAATTTATAATGACAACTGAACAAAAATGGCACTAAAAAAAAAATCTTATCCTGCAGATTACAAGCTGCAGACAGTCAAATATGGAGGCAGAAAGGTAAAAAGCGGAGGTGACGGGTCGTCTGACATAAGCAGTGTAGAAGCGGAAGGCGAAAGCATTCGAATTATTTACCATGGCAGTGACAACGAGGATGGACATTTCATTGGATTTAGTGATTTGGAGTGAAAATGATAGTTGGGTAAGCATTTTATTATGCTAGAGCTATCTGAATAACTCTTATTACTCTATGTTACGTCATTACTGAAATTAACAGGCATGTCAATAATTTAATGTTGGTACACTATACGATCTTATTCAGCCAGTTTTTCTCTTTTTAAGTTGCCTTTCAAAAGGTCATTTAATGTTTTTGTGTTTGGATTTTGTAAAATACATTTCCCCAAAAAAGTGACTTATACTCTGTTGCGAATTACATTTTTTTCCTTCTTAATTATGCATTTTTTGGCTGGTGCCACCTGTACCCCGGAGCAAAAAAAAGTCAAAGCAACTTAAAGTCCAAAAAATACGGTACTCGGTTGCACAGGTTCTCTGTGCGTTTCAGTTCAATCAAGAAGTTGCCATTGAAGCTAATGCTGAAAGTCAAGACTGTCTTGTCGTATTTTTAGCATTCATTTTTAGTCGATTTAGGGCTGAAAAAGTCTGTTTGATTTTTTTCTACACTTTATCATTGTGAAACCTCCGTTACTGCCTCCTAGCCAGTCATAGTTAGGGAAAACGCTGACATTTCGTCACACCTTCTAGAAGGCCAAGGTGTCGCCAACTCGGAATCTGATTGGCTAAACCAATCGCGTTATAGAGACTTATTCCTCAGGACTTGCAGAAATGATTGCAAAGACCTCAAGGTAAATATCTGATCCCGCAATGAATGATGGCTGAAATGCGTTTAAAAAGAAAGCAGTGCAACCAACAGAAAAGCAATGGAAGGAATCTGACTATTTGTGATTATTTAACAAGTGTTCACGGACAAAATGTAATTACCATCACGAGTCAGCTATTTTTAGGCCAGAAAAGAAGGCCTTGAAGGCCTGAAGAACCATCTCTACAGAACACGAGGGGGGAATCAGTCACTACAATTTGATGTATTACCAATACGTTGTGTACCTTTTTACGTTTCACTTAAGTGGGCCCCGCATACCACCATGAAGCTAAATCGAGGTATCATCATAAGCACATCTTTCACGTTGAAAAACCCAACGAGATTTTCCTTTCAACTTTGTTCCTAACTTAAAAGATAGACAAGTAATGTCTTTGTCAATGATATTGACTCAAATGTTGCAGAGATCAAAGACATGAGTGGGAAGATGGACCCTTTATTTTGCCAGGCAATTAACCTTCCGATAGTGGTAGTTATGACCCGGAAGTAACGGGCGAAAGAAAGTGATCGCCTTGGAGGACATCCACAAGGCTTTTTGGTTTCACTAAAGCTGCTTAGTGTTAAGGCTGCTTGTGTAACCAGCCACACGGCTCAATTCCGGCAAGTGGAACAGTTTGTTTAATTTGCCACTGTGGGCTTTGCATTGATTACCCTTAATAATGCTAGCTAGAGGGTTGATTTGGCAGCGGGTTGGCAAAAAATGGTAGCTTAAATCACACTTCAATGTTCAAATTACACAATTAACTTGTTTAATTCTCCCTGAAGAACAATTAAATGGGTAATCAATTCCTGACTGTGGTACAGGTTGTAATCTTAAAGGCTACCTGTGTTGATCTAATAAGCAGAAGCGACATTAAAGCGACATTAACACTAGTTGGGCTACTTCATGAATTTGAATGATGGAAGTGCAATAATATGTTTATTTTTTTACTTACAGTTGACCCTTGGGGTACGACATCCATACCTGACGATGTTTTCATCTTATGTTGATAAAAAGGTTTTTGTTACGGCATTTTATTCACCATACAACCTCAATAACAGATTACTTTGCATGCCCAAAACTTTGCAGTTAGGGAATATGACAATTTAAATCACAAATCAAGAATGCCAGTGTGCTTTTGGTCAACTTCATGTAAGATTCTGGTCTACCATTGGTTTGCATCAAGACATCATGAAAAGTCTGATATACTATTGGCTGAACTCCCTCCCAATGTGTTAACTTTATCTGTTTTAGCCATGATAACCATGGAATTGAATCTTTAAGTAAAAAAAATATGAAGATGTCACACTCATTATTACTCTCGCAAAATACTATAGCCGTAATCAATCGAAGATCAGGATAATTAATAATAAGGAGGCTATTGTAATAAAAGTCATCTAAGGCCCTGATAATTCTTGTAAATGGACGTTTTGATATCAGTTTTATTTTTTTCCACAGTCTCCAACCCAACCCTAAGCATTCACCCACTTACTCCATTGCACCGGCACAGGTCACGTCACACAATGGATACTTTTTTACAATTATACTTAATCATACGTATAGATAGTACATATGAATTATTATTACACTCATAATTTATTATTTTGTTAATGTTTTCATCTTGGACGCAGTAGCTAATTATCATAGGATTCTACCTACGCCATGCAGCAAATTCCTTTCCAATTCCCACCTTACAACGGATTAATGTCATATCAAGGGGCTAACTGTATGGGTGAACATAGCTGATTGCTTACCTCTTCTGCTAGTTTTTGACATTAGCCACTTATTTTAGACTCTCCAGTTTATTCTGGTATCTGGTATCTAGCTGACCGGATTACTTATTTCATTTCTCATTTCTAAAAGTTATTGGTTTTGGTGGATTCGGTAGTGTGCATACCAAAAAGCTTTCCCCAAGCTTTCATTTTTTACTGGATTCCTCAAGTGGATAATCATTAAATTGAATAAATTACAAATCCCGGACAAGAAGTCGGGCAGCGAGGTAAATCGCTCAAATTTAAAAAGAAATGATGGATTTGGGATTTGTCTGACATTTTAAAGATACACTGTTGTGTTATTTGCAATATCCTTAGCATCAAGAGGCCTGTCAATCATGTCTACTCCCTCTAGGTGAGCCTCATGTTATGCAAAATAAAAACAAATTCATTGATCAATGAATATTGGAAAAAAATGCTCGTTTGTATGATAGTATGTTTATTTTTGCTTATTGCTCAAAGAAATATTACAATTTTTTCAAGGAATGAGAGTTTTTTATTTTTACCTCTAGGAGGCGCTTGATAATGCACAATGTCCCTTTTAAAAAAAGGGGGATATTCATGATATTGAAACTTTGAAAAATAAGAGTTTTAGTTCAAAAAATAATGTTAACGGCTTCTTTTCTATTTGGAAAACATCTGCAAGATGTTTTTCAAGGTTCTGAGTCTGGGGCCACTATTAGCAAAAATACCAATACATGTTATTGACATTACCATATTTTACGGACAATAAGGTGCACCCAAAAAACCCAAATTGACCAGAAACTTGAACATGCACCTTAATAACCGGTGTGGCTTATAATCAGACAAAGAGTTAAAGAGAAGAAATGGTAGAAGGAAAGAGGAAAGAGAAAGAGTGGAAGAAAGAAAAAGAAGAAAATAGAGAAAGAAGAAGAAAGATAAGAAGAAAGATATGTAGGAGGTAGGATTAATTTAACTAAATCAACCACATTAAAAAATGTTCCTACTAGAAAATCACAATGGGCACCGGGTTGGAGACCCTAGACTAGAGAGAATGTTGTTTCAAATTTTCTCCACTCAAACTAAACATTCGTTTGTTTATATTTTTTCAGGACAACCAAACTACTTCCCACATTGCCATTCTCTTTATTCAGTTCAGAACAACTGAATTACTTGCCCACATCGTCATAAAGTTCAGAATCTAATGCGTTACGTAAAAAAATTGCAAATCAACCTGTTACTCGTGGCCTAGTCCATTGATAACATCAACAATTTGGCACTGTGACTGAAAACAGTGTGATGATGAAATAAGGCCAAAAAAAATGAATGTATCATCGTCATCCCTAGGGGGTCCAGTAAACGGGATCTGGCGCACTCGAGGCCATGATCCAGGTTAGGTTTTATTCCTGTTGCATTTAAAAATCAGTGATCAGTGATATATTGTGGCTGATGAATCCATGTATATATATATATATATATATATATATATATATATATATATATATATATATATATATATATATATATATATATATATATATGTATATATATATATATATGTATAGTGCGGAAAATATTACAGCAGTCTTTGTTGAAATCTGGCTTAAGTTGGAGCCAGAAAATGAAAACATGATGTCACTTTAACCTACTGGTATTGTATTCTTATTAATAGAGATTGCCATACACATGAGTCAAATGCAACTAAATTTATGTAAATTGGAGTTTGTTTGGATTTCATATATTCATCACACAGCGTCCGTTACGTAGTTGGTGTGAATGAGGTCTAATACATTGTAGTGTTTGTTTTCTCTCAGGTTATCACAAAAACATACAAAATAGTTACATGTGTTATCGAGTCATTTTCTGAATCCTTGTCAAAATTAATACTTGAAATGCATTGTTGGGATGGACTTGCAAACTATAATAGACACACGAGGTCTGCTGACATATTCAAGTTGCCCCGGTGATAACCAACTCACTCCTGATCTAATGAGGGTAAGTCCTGACTTCTGTCACCACACCAACCATCGATCGCAGCTCCAATGCTAAATGTTTTTTCTGCTCATGGGTGTCACAGTGCAATGCCGTTATTGTGTTGTATTTATAAAGAATAAAGGGCTCAGCTTTAATGGGCAGTGAATAAATCCGGGTATCTCTGCAAACAAAGGGGGACTTTTTTTTAGACGTTTGTGACGTTTGGGGGGTTCAGCAACCATGCTGGAAAGGATGTGGAACGGTCGACATTGGCCACACCCATATATTTTGGCTTTGTCAAATAATACGGGACTACTGGGAGGAATTATGGTATGTTTTTAAAGAAAGTTGTGAGGTACCAAAAACATTCACGGAGTTCTATTTGAAGAATCTGACATGAAAAATACAGAGAAAATGGATTAGTAACTGGTAAAGGTTCTTCTGACAAGCTAATAAAGTAAAAACAAGTATAAACAAAAGTTCTTTTCTTTAGAACAACATTTTAAATAAAAATAAAGGAGACCTAATTCAAGGACAAATAGGGAAAATGGATGGAAAAGTCGTCGCTCTAAAAATGCTGGTCTACTGGTGATCCCAAGAAGAAATCCGCAGGTGTCAGAGCATTCTCCATTCGGGCCCCGGTGCTATGGAATGCTATGCCCTCTAAGATTTGATTAGCACCCTCAGTGGAACTGTTAAAAACCAGGTTTAAAACACACTTGTATTCAATAGCTTATGAATGACCTATGTTTCATGTTGACAATGTCTGTGTATTGTTTTTAATGCAACCTGGTCAACCTTGAAGGAGGATTACCTCATGTGCGGTCCCTTTTCAAGGTTTCTTCATCTTCCCCAAGTTGAGGTTTTGAGTTTTTCCTTGCCCTCGTGTAGGTTTTAGTTCAGGGGGTTGAGTAATAATAGGGCCCGGTCACACAGCCGTTTGCGGCTGAATCACGGCCAGAAATTTCTGCCTGTGATGCGGACGATATTGGACGCTTTGAGATCGCCATACGGACGAGATACAGCAGTGCTTAACACGCGGTCGGAAATTCGCGCGCGGGTGGCAGCGCGAAAAAGTTTTGCGCTGCTCAATTCTTTAGAGCGCGGGTACACAGCCTTTCACGGGCATACCGAGGCTGAACCACGGCCAGAAATTTCTGGCCGTGAAGCAGACGCTGTTGGGCGCTGTTGAACGCTTTGAGACCGCCATATAGACGAGATACAGCAGTGCTTTACTCGCGGTCGGAAATTCACACGCGGTTGGCCGCGCGAAAAAGTTTTGAGCTGCTCAAAACTTTGAGCACGTGTTAACCGCGGGCGGCACACGAGGTAATGACGCGGAAATGACGCGAAACGACGTGCTCTGACCGCGGCCAGGGCGTGGTTACACATGGGTATGACAGGAAATTTCAGCGGGTAATCGTGGGTGGAGCATGGTAATAGCATGTTCTGCGCCTGTATCGCGGTGTATTACGTGAAATTAGCGTGTTATGCGTGTGACGGTCAAACGCCTTTCTCCGCGTATATACAGCGCGATTTGCCGAGCACACGTCAGTTGTGCTCAAGACGTCAAGGGGTGAACATGGATCCCCGTCACTGTAGTGACCTCGTCTTAATCCATTTTTATTTCTTGACATTTATTTTGACTTGCATAGGAGTCGGATTTGGGCACAACACCGCCTCGGGAGCTTTTATACCCGTGGTCCACACGAGAAAATGACGCGGAAATGACGCGATGAGGAAGCGGAACAGTCGCCGGCGTCTGTTTTGCGGGCATACCACCGATGAACAGCGGGTTGGCCAATTTTGCGCATTTTTCATCGCGGGCAACCACGGGCAAAAAAAAAAACGCAAAATTTTAGCCGTGATTCAGCCGCAAACGGCTGTGTGACCGGCCCCATAGTCTGTAGTTTTCAATCATATTTGGTCTCTGCAGCCCTTTGAGACTCCTTGTGATTAAGGTCTATACAAATAAACATGACTTGACTATAGAAAAACAAAGGACACCACTTCTGAACAATGAACACTCGACTTTGAAAATTACTTGGTCATGCTATTTTGTCAAATGTATTTTTGGGAGTGGCGCCCATTTTGTTTGATGTGTGATCCAAAAAAAGCACAATGAAAATTAAGTTCCAAAAAGTTTTTAAGTTGTAGAGATCACAGTCTTTTCGGCTGTGTGCTCTTCAGTATACCCTTACCTCTGTTGAAACGCACCTGGATAAAGTGACATTATTTGGGGAAAATTCCCCCAAGTTTACAAGTTAAAGTAACCCTACCCAACCCTGACCGTTAGCATTACTTTAATATCTCGCTACTTTGTGCGTTGTACTCCGCAGGCCTCAGTGCATCATAAATTGAAAAATATGTGTTCGATAAGGCCTCTCAGATATTAATTAAAGACTTGAGCTGACCCGCTAGATGGCTGTGAGTCCTTGTTTTGCATCTTACTCTAACAAAGCACTCTTGCACCTATTGTCCAGTTTGAACCAGTTGAGACTGTTCGGTCCGATCTTGGCACATTAGTAAGTTTGTGTCACTGTGTTAAACCCCGCCCTTCATGGCTGGGGGCTAGGAAACTATATGGCTACGTTCCCAACAGTGAGCTTAGTGCTCAATTCTGATTTTTGGGGTGAAATCTGATGTTTTTGTGAGATTGTTTGCATCTCAAACTAAATGGGACTTGTATGAGATCTCCTGTGTGTAAGATTCTATTGTCCTGCATGCGCAGAGGAGGACACGTGACATCACAAGCAACATGCTCAGTGTTTGCAGAAGTACTCATGGATTCTAACGGCGTTGCTTACTTAGCAATTTGAATGTTATTGTGCTCCCGGAGGCTAAGTAGAGTTGTCCCCCTAAATATTATTTCAAGCTAAAACTTCATTTTTGCTCCCCGTGTTTTCGTCCGCTTCCTTCCACCTTGTTGAACGCAGAATAGTGATGTCTGTCGCCTAACGACGAGGTGCATGTTGCGTGAATGCGTTTCGACCGTTCACCCAACAGTCACATACCAAAAAATCAGATATGTATTGGGGCGGGAGGAGGTAAAGCGCTCGTCTTGGGATCAACAGGTCATAGGTTTGATTCCCGGCTCCTCTGAGTTATATGTCGAAGTGATTTTGGGCAAGACATTGAATCCCTAATGCCCCCGATAGCAGGTAGTTGCCTTGCATGGCTGACACTGCTATCGGTTAGTTAGTGTGTAAAAGGGAAACGTGTGAAGCACATTGTAAAGGGCTTTGGGAGATCTTCATTGACTTGAAAAGCGCTATATAAATGCATTTACATTCATTTACTTATATGTATTGGATTTTGGACCACATATGAAAGTGGCCTGGATCTGGTGTGAAAACATCGGATACGTGCCATTCAAACAGACTTTAACAGATTGGACACAGGTCGCATCTGTGCAAAGATCACAAAAATATCGGATTTTACCAAAGACTCAGAATTGAGCATCAAGCTCTGTAGTGTGAACTTAGCCTTGGATAGGACAAACTTCTACCATGCCATGCTGAAAAAAGCTGTGTATTCAAACTCTTCGGCTTCCAGTAAATAGTTAAACGAGAATATGCAAGTATCCTGGTTCTTATTCCCAGTATGGCGAGCATAAAGCGATAAACGAGGGACTACAGTATTTTAAAACTGGATGTAAGCTTTTAGTCACTAAAGCCAAAATACATTATTTTTCTGTAAACTATTAAACCAAGAGATGGACATGTTTTGCACCTATGAGTTAATATGTAGAGGTGTGAAGGAAATAGGCATACCAAGTCCTTTCAATATTCAGATAGATTGCTCAGGTTTCATTGCAGTAGTTTTTGTTTCATCCATTGGTAAAAACTGTCATTTTTCAATCTGGGACAATCAGCAATGGAGTGACACTGTTCTGCTCTGTTTCTTTTCATTCACTAATAATAAATCATTTTTGAGCCTCCAATGATGTTGTGCAGTATTCTCCAGTTAGTTTCAACATAACATGCATCGTCCTCTACACTGTAAATTAATTCACTGGCTGAACCAGTAAATGGTCATTGGAATTTCTCTTGAGAAAATGTTCAGAAACAAGGGTAACATATTTTATTCTACTGTTTGAAAAAGGAGAGCATTCTCTCTTCTCTCATCTCATCTCATCACATTCTGAAAGGTCATCGTCGTTTTGTTTAATCTGACAAAGAATCGTTTTTTCCTGAAGCCAAATTGATTACTTCAATGAGTAATTAGTAAGAGTATAGTTGTTTTTTTGTTATATTATAATGGAAATGAGCATCCGCCCGAATAATGTGGGTTTTAGTGGTTATCTGCTGCCATCTGCTGAAAAAAAACTGAAATGCCTACCTACGTCTATAATCAAAACTGATGAGTTTGAAAAGATTGAAGGGTAAACCCTGTAGGCGGCGAATGATTAAATAGTATTTCAAATATTTAAATTATGCATAGATTTAATCACTTTATTTAAAATATTACAGTAATAAAACCTGTAGTCGTGACATTTTGTTGACATTTTATTTGTCAAACTTACCTTTTTTAAATGCATGAATTTGGACATTTACAAAATAAATGTACCAAACAAATGTCCCTCGTTGTGCGCCTCTTCAAAAAATAGCATTGTTAGTTTAAGTTAATTGATCAAACTGCAACTTTAGTGTATATATTCAATTGTAAGATCGCAATTGGTATTTTTGCTTTAACATTTGAATGTATTCCCCCACCCAAATTACAAAGAATAAAATACTATTTCTTTCTTGTATTTCTTTATATTTAAGATGAATGTTTCACTGTAACCTTGTAAGATTTTAACACATAACGTTTTGCGACGAAATACAATTCAGAATAAGAGGGAAATGCAGTTTTAGAATAATAATTTAACTAGATGGGACCTTTAATGTTCATAAAGGTTTAATAAACACAAATACACACACATAATATATATATATATATATACATACATATATACACACACATAATATATATATATATATATATACATACATATATACATATACATATATATATATATATATATATATATATACATATACATATATATATATACATATACATATACATATATATATATATATATACATATACATATACATATATATATACATATATATATATATATATATATACATATACATATACATATATATATACATATATATATATATACATATACATATACATATACATATACATATACATATACATATACATATATATATATATATATATATATATATATATACATATACATATACATATACATATATATATATATATATATATATATATATATATATATATATATATATATACATATATATCAGTCAGTGTGCCCTATCTCTAACGCAGAGCAGGGGACAGAGACCAGCTCGGTGGTCTTAGAGTTAGGCACCTATTACAGAGAATTCAGGACGACTTCTATGCCTCTCCTGTCACACCTTAACCCATTTGTGTTTCTGACCAGTGACAGTTTCTTGTCAAAAACAATTCCAATGTTGCTGTTATATGATGAATGAAATAGAATAAAAGGGAAAAAGGAAGAAATAATTTTCGCATCTTACAAAACAATAAACACATTTTGAAATGATGAAGTTGTATGGAAGAGGTAAGTTCTTAATTCCTCGAGGAATCGATCACTTGCTTGCGCCAAAGGTGTGGATGGGGGAAGAAACAGATCAACAAAATGTAGTTGGTAGGTAAAAGAAAGTAATGGATTAGGGCCTATATTTCACAACTCTGCTACTGACCGAGACGCTCTTTTTTTAAAAAATAATGTAATATCTAGTTTATCCGTTTTCCAAACACTTTTTTCTACTAGATGACTTTGAGCCGGAGAGAGCCTGGTCAGTTGCCAGGCAGTCACAGAGGAAACAAAAACATTCAACCATTCACTGATTTAGACAACTTTATCTTGCCAATGGAATGGAATGCCTATTTTTAACATGTGGGAAAAAAAAACCTCTCAGACACACGGAGAACATGCAAGCTCCAAATAGGAACTGAATCCAGAGTGTTTTAACTGTGGAGGATCTGTGCTACCGAGTCACCACTGTGGCTGGCTTTATGTAGTATTACTTTAACCCTTATCAATCTTGAATACTTCAACTTATATGTAATCAATACATGATGAATATTTAAAACTTTAAAGGTGGCGTGCGGTATTTAGAATAGAACAGAACTTACTTTCTATTTTTGTTCTTTGTAACCATGCACACAGAACAAAATGTCGATACACCTAGCCCGTACAGTTAAACTGTACGGGTCGATGCAGCCGCAGCCAAACAAGGCTCAAGTTATTAGGTGACCAAACCCCTTCAATTCCAACCCTTAAATGAGTACCAATGGTGTAAGTCTTAGATATGACTCAGCCGAGGCTTGAACCAGCGACCTCCCAGTCTCGGAGCGGGCGCTCTACCATCTAGGCTACCGAGCTGGTTGAAAAGCTTGTTTCTTTCGCAGCCATCTCCTGGCCCCAAGTCATAATAAGCCATTTCTTAGACACGCTCAGATAAACACATTTTTGGGTTTCGGTTGGTGTTTGGACTTTACTAGAAACAGGTCTTTTCTTACCTTTACCATTGTTATGCTCCACTGACGAAAAGAAATTATTAAAAAAAAAAAAAAAAAAAAAAAACGGGTCAAGCATCACGTCTTTCTGCATCGCTGATAAAGATAAGACAAAAGCAGACAGGCACAATAGAAAACAAACCATAAAGGCTCGTTGAACTTAGTTGGAAATTGTTAACACATACTTTACAGAGAAAATATTTAAGTTTTAACACCTCAATCGACGCACCCAGCATTTAAACTTCATATCAAATCTTTCTCCAATAATACTTTTAAAACAATAATTGTTGTAATGATTCCTTCACCATTACAGTCATGAAATATATTGAAAACAGCTTCCTCTTTAACAGCTACTGTTGAACATGAGTAAAGTAAGGTGTCAATCAGATCAAATGTAGGGACAGTCAAATGTAAACAAAGTCCATATAGAATGGGATGCATCAACAGGAAGGATTTAGCACTCAGTGCAATTTGTTGATAACTTGATACACATCATTCTTTTGATAAGCATGCTAAACATGTCAAGATAAAACCATGGCAAACAATCCTGTGGCAGATGCTTCCCCTGTCTGTCGCACTTATGCAAACCCACAAAATCATTTTAAGGGATTAAGTGGAATATGTTTTGTACGTGCACACATACAAAATCCCTGCGGTTTTGTGATCTAGTTTTTACACAGGTTGAGAGGGCGAGAGAGACAAAGACCGTGAGACAGAGAGAGAGGGAGAAAAGGATGAGTGAGAGAAAGAGCGAGAGGAAAGAGGATGAGATAAAGAGTGTACAAGGGAATGAAAAAAGAGAGCTCGACATATAAAAAGAGGGGTGGAGAGAGATAAATAGAGGTAGGATACAGCATTTCTCTACCTCAAAGTACACTTTGATATGATCACAGGATTTCAACAGAAAACCTCAAAAACACTGTACTACCATTAATTCTTACCAAATACCCGGTGTCAACCCTTCCACGGCTGTGTCAGTCCATCCGCCCAATACACATTATTAAGAGAATTCCTAGAAAACTTATCTGGCATCTTCATAAATCATGTCCAGCAGCAGAAGACATATCTCATCCCAAATACAAAGTTTATCGCTAACTTCTCAGAAACTAATAAGACAACAATAAAACACATTGCAACCGAGAATTTCTGTGATGCCTCAGGACCTAGAATTGTTCCTTTGGGTGACACCAGATAATTTGTCACTTTATACCAGAGTAAAGGCTTTTTTTCACCTATGTGTAGGATATACATACAGTCGTATGCAAAAGTTTGGGCACCCCTGATCATTTTCAAGATTTTCCTATATAAATCATTGGTTGTTCGGATCAGCAATTTTGGTTAAATATATCAAATAGCAGACAAACACACTTATATCTGAGAAGTGAAATGAAGTTTATAGGACTTACAGAAAATGTGCAATAATTGCTTAAACAAAAGTAGGCAGGATGTCTGCTACTCCTCTTCTACATTTGCATCAGCGGGTTGCTGCTTGAGACATACTGTCAGCAGGTCACCTTTAGAGGCCATTTTTCAAAATGTAAAATAAGGATTTTTATGGCAAAGCGTAAAAGCAGCGATCGTTTCTAATATGTAGCTGTTTGGTAGGCGAAGCCTTCAATTGCATACGAAGCACTAATATTGTTAATGCTTTCCATAAAACCTTAATGAAACCAGCATACGTTTACAAAGTCCTTTCCAGTCCTTGACAACCTCAACAGTGAATAAAATATATGACAACTCCCACTTAGATGATATGTGGGCTGTGATGGGCTTTGCTGTCATTCTGAGGATACGCAGCCCTGCCAGGAGGAATTAAAGGCCAACCTGAGGGCAGATCAGGGCAGGAGTCTGCAGCAAACATGCTATTGGACAAAATAACGTAACCTTTAAAAATTTCAACATTCTTGGGGCAATGGTTTGTGTGGTTGTGATAAAAAGGAGACATGTCCTGCGTTGTTATTTTGCCAAAGTACTAGGATTTTGTAGCAGCCGTGCCATTTGTTAGATTTGTTCCTGTTTGAATATCAATTGGTTCATATTCATGAAAATCCTTTATGAAGCGGGTACAAATTAAATTTGAGTTTGGCAATGAAAACCGCTTTTCTTTTGAAGATGGTAAGATCTTAAGCCCGACCCAAACCGAATGCAGGCCCAAAATTTCAATCATTGCATTTGGGTTGGGCTTCTCTCTCAAAATAAAAAAAATGTTTATAAAAATGTATAGGGCAGCACGGCAGCGCAGTGGTCAACGGTTCTAAATTCAAGAGATCGAACCTCCTGTGTGGAGTTTGCATGTTCTCCCCGTGCTTGCGTGGGTTTCCTCCGGGCACTCCGGTGTCCTCCCACATTCCAAAAACATGCATGTCAGGTTAATCGGCCGGTCCAAATTGTCCCTAGGTGTGAATGAGCGAGCGAATTGTCTGTCCCTGTGTGCCCTGCGACTGGCTGGCAACCAGTTCAGGGTGTCCCCTGCCCACTGCCTCTGCAGTTTTAGAGAATTGGAGGACGGACGCAGCACCCCCGCGACCCTACTGAGGATAAGCGGTGCAGACAATGGATGGATGGAAAAATGTATAGGTTATGTTGCTACTCTAACATGACTGTGAGCTAAGGCATTTCAAGGCCATGAGTAGTTTTGGCTTTGAGAGACCGATGTTCGCAAAAAAAAAAAAAAAAAAAAAAAAAAGGAGCCTCATCACAACACCTACTGGACTAAACTCTTGCAACGTCAATTTAAGCAACTCCTTTCTGTTTGTCTATAATAATGATAATAATGATAATAATGATAATAATGATAATAATGATAATAATGATAATAATGATAATAATGATAATAATGATAATAATGATAATAATGATAATATTAATATTAATAATGGTGGCACGGCAGATGAGTGGTTAGCATTTCTGCAGCACGGTAACTGCCGGGATGGGCTCCAGCACCCCTGCGACCCCCTACTGAGGATAAGCGGTGCAGGTAATGGATGGATAATAATAATAAATAGCTCTGGTTATTTTTGAACGTGTCAGAGAAATTGTATGACACCCTGACAATGTATATATTTCTCAATGATTACTGTATGCTGAGGGCAAGCATGTTCAAGTAACGCCGTTAATAGGAAAAGGGGTCAAAGATTTTGAGATTTCTCAATAATTTTCAAACAGCCCAAAACATTTAATTAAAAACCTCATCAAATTGACGAAAAATAAATAAATTGCTAATCGGAATTAAAAGGTTGCACTATGTCCTTTTTTTGTCAAATAAATTAAGAAAAGTGTTCTAAATATAGGTGAAATTATCTGTTCTATAAGAGGGTAGATCATTTTATTTCTGTAAAAAAAATAAGATTAAAAAGCACCTACAATTATCAAAATTATCTACCATTTGGTAGATAAGAGTATATTTCTTTTTTAAATATGTATTCCCATATTGTAATAGAAAAATAATAAAAATGTCTAAACATTTGAAAAATGAGTTTGAAAATGTCCTGTACATGAAAATATTCGGTTTGAACTTAATTATTTTTGTTCTTTATAACTTATTGTATTTTATTTATCTATTCAATTTAAAATCACCAAAATGCTTTTCAGTTTTACGTTTAAAGTTTTAATATTTCAAATAAATAACTGGTCCCCTATGTAACATCACATTAATCACGCCTGCTTTTCTACCGAAAGAGGGCAGTGTCTCTCAACTTTTTTTGAGCGTAGGGAACCATTTATTATCAGTCATTAAGGTCCTATTTGTAAAAGATGGAGGGAGTCATCTTTAAACTCAACATGAGCTTTGTTTATTTACAGAACACGATATAGCGTCTTCGCTAGGCTACAAACATCTCCCAGATACCACGCGGTCCCCTTTTACCGTAATAACGCGTCTGCTGCGCAGGCACAATCAATTGCCGTACATGACACTATTCATCTACAACTCTTGGTAAATAACTTCTTGATATTTAAAAACGTTTAAAATTTTCCTTCAATACGAAATTTTAATTTGTAAAAAGTATAATTTGACGTTGAGTATCCAGTGGGAGGTCACAAACACTTGTCAGGTTGCCAGGCGTTACCAGCAAAAGTCATAAAACTAACTGGTGGTTATTGTGCCTGAAAATATAAAAGGCCATGAAGGTTGCCAGTTTTTCACATAGAATTAGATCATCTTTGAGGGAGAGATATACTCAAGGCATGCCATTAGGTGATAAATCAAATCACATTTGTTGTTTGAAATTCTTATTCAAGCAGCTTGGTAGGAGACCAGTATCTCGTTAAGCCTCCGTGTAAACGAATAGACCAACAGTTAATGAAGAATAGAGAGTAACAATTCTTCTTCACTGACCAACGCGGACAATTTAACATCGGACATATCGAAATTTGAAAACGATTGATACATTTGAATTTAGTGTGCGACGTATGAGGTGTCCTTAAAGTTAAATGTTAAGTATTTTCTCTATTAAGTATGTATTAAAATTGCCCAATCGAGTTCAAATAGCCTATCTGCTTCTTTACTACCTACTGCAAAGCTGTTTGGGCGGAACACATTAGGTATGAGGAATGGGGGATTAGAGAGGCAGGAGACTGACTTCAAGATTGTTCCAGCTTTTTTGTTTTTTGTTTCTATTTGTTAGTGTAGCATGAAAATTGTGAAAGTTATAAAAGCCCTGTTTCTCTCAGAGTCCAAAACACAGACCCAAATCCCCAAAAATATGAAAAACGAAGAGTTTATTCAATGCACGTACTAGCACATGCCTTATAAGGAATTTGAGAGAGGCTGCAATGATAGCACAAGACAGGAGATGGCAGCCGCGAGTAAAAAAAGTTCAGAATTACCTACAGCTCCTAGCTAACATTTATATAGCAACTAACAAGAAAAAAACAACTAAAAAATAAAGTAAAACGAGAAAACTAATACTTCAATCAAGCAAAGGGTCCTCCTTATCTGAATATTTTAGGATTAGAGTGAACCAACCTTTATTGTGGGGGTTAGGTTCCAAGGTGAACCCATTGTAGTTGAAATCCGTGAAGCAGAAACGTTTGCTTATTCATAATTACAGTGGTACCTCCCGTAATAAATGTTTCTACGTGCAAAGGTTTCAGGTTACAAAATACCTGAAAAAGAAATGTTGACTCTATTTATAAAGGCGTTTTAGGATACAAAGTCCAAAATACAGTACAGTGTGCGCTGCAATTTGCTGCTCCCAGTGCCTATGCGTGAATCCCGGCATGCTCTTCATGTCTTATTCCTGCTCTGTAAACAGTCTACTATATGGAACCCACAAAAGACATGCAGAAAAGTGGACAGGGAGAAAAGAAGAGGAAGAGACTTTTTCTGGCAATCGAAACAAGGCAAGATATAATAGAAAAGTATGAAAATACACACTGCCTTGCAGGAAAGGAAACACCCAGAAAAAGTATTGAGAGGTCGGGCTCTCGCTCATCATGATGAAGTTTGCCTCGCGCATTTGTGATGGATTGTCAAAATCCCCCAAAAGCAGACGCCTTTGGATCATTTTTCAATAAACGCCAGGCAAAAAACACTGCCGAGGACTAGTAAACAAAGAGGCCAGTTAAAAGGTAAATTAATATTTTTACTGTCTCTTTTATTTCTTGTTTTTTACATTATGGGCCTCTCGTTTTATGTTTATTGTGCGGTTATCTAATTTTAATATGTTCATTATTCCTGTTCTGATGCTCTTTTATGATTTCTTAAAAAAAAATCATACTTTTGGGCGGGCTTGGAACAGATTAGCGCTTTTACATTCAAAAGGTGTCTCTACTTACAAATGTTGCAGTTTACAAAACTACTCCCAGAACAAATTAAGTTCACAAGGGCCAAACAAACGACAGCTGGGCAGGAGAAGCAGGAGGCTCTCGAGATCGGCGCGTGGTCAAAGAAGGGAAAAAGCCGAGTAGCCGGGACGGGAGATCGGAGCGTGGTCGGAGGGCGCAAACAAGTCGGGCAGCCGGGACGGGAGATCGAAGCGTGGTCGGAGGACGGAATCAAGTCAGGTAACCGGAGACAATCGGGAAGCCAGGGGCGGACGAGCAGCAAACAGGACAGGACGGAACAGACGGGAGCCAGAGTAAAAAAGTGTTTGCCTTGCATGTGCGGAAGTTCACTGACGAACTGACAAGGAGTGACGTGTTTAAATAGAAGGGGAACCAATCAGGAAACGAGCAGCAGCTGGGGCTAATCGGGTGGGCACAGGTGAGGGCAATGGGCATATCATGACCGTAGCAATATGACTGTATAATACAGTTAAATAGTTTATTAAACACTGAAATAAAAAAGCAAAACCTTTTTAGATGCTCTGGTATTTTTTAACAAATGAAGTACAGTACTGTATAAGTCAAGTCTAGTCGTGTTTATATGTATAGTCTCTAATCAAAAAGGGTCTCACAAAGGGCTGCACAGACTACCATTATAGCATCCCCTTATCTGAAACCCACATGTAAAATGTTGAAAACCCCAACTGAGGAATTTTTCAGATTAAGGTAAGGCCAAACTGCCCCCATATCTGTTTGAGCATGTCATTTGGAAACGCATGGGGTTTTGTTCTTGTCCATGCCGTGGTTGACTTACACCACATTTTGCATAATTTATAACAATAACAGTTTCGTATGAAAACTCCGTTGTGGCATGTAACCACAGCCACAGGGTAATGTTACGCAGATGTGACGCCACGACCGTAAAGTGTGCAGTTGCCAAGAAGTATTGAGATAAGAAATGGCTACTGTATATAAACGACAATGAGCCATTTTCTAAGTGTTTTATTGTACATAATATTGGCGACAGGGGTGGAGCTTCCACTCTTGCCTATTCCACCATTCCTCGCCCTGCCTGGGGAGCCGCCAGTCCAGTAGCCCCTCTGGTTACAATCCTTCAATGGTTTTATAGAAGCATGGGGCTAGTCGATGCTAGTAATGCGCTCAGGTGGGCAATGCTAATCCGTAGCCTGGGCAGTGAGGGCCCAAAAAGTTGCATACTGTATTGCATTGCTTTCAGGACCCTTTGCTGCTCCACAGAGACTCAAGGGATATTATCTTCCAGCATTGTAAACAGCGGTACGGTGAGTCGGTCCACCATTACGTCGCTGCCCTCGTAGTTCTAGCCAGCCTCTGCAGTTTTAGAGAATTGGAGGACGAGAGGATTAAAGACCAGCTAACTGAGCACATGATGGAGCTTGAGTAGCAGGAGAAGCTGATTTTTATCATCAGATTACCAGTCGCTCTGTAGAGCGGTGGAAATGACCTTCAAATATAGTCAGCCCTGTTAGCAACACTGGCTAGCCGCCTCAGACCCAGGTCCAGCCTTTCCTACTAAATCTTACTCCTTCATCTCAGACTCTCATGGCCCTGCTCCACAACACCACTGCCTCTCCCGATGACATTGAGGTGAACATCGTAGGACTTCTGGGCACCACGATAAGGGGACAATGTGGAAACTGCGGCTTCTCATCAACCAGGGTTACCAACAGGTTCTGCTGCACCCAGGTAGCCGCAACTTCATTGATTTTGTCTTGTACATCGACGTTTTAAGGTACACCCGCATACCTTTTGGACTTTCCTCCGCCCCCAGCTGCTTCCAAAAAATCATGACCAACATCTTCGCTGGCATTTCTTGCATAGTCATGTACCTGGATGCCAAAATGGTGGACGTTGCTACACCGGCCTGACACAATGACTGCCCCTGCTGGGTGCTTAAGATGCTCACCGTCATAACCACAGGCTGAATGGCAAGAAATTCATTTTCTTTTTGCCAGTCATTAAGTTTATAAGGCTTTGCTTGAACATAGACCACATCAGCTTGCTCCGCTGACGTTACCACAGACAACGGACCCCAGTTCATCTCGGCTAATCCTCCATCTTTACGGGGAGAGAGAAATTAAACAAATCAGGAGGGCCCTGTGCCACCCATAGGCCACAAGGGGTGGACAGATTCAATCAGATCCTCAAGAATACATCCAACTGACGGTCTCCTATCTGCACAATGCTGCTAGACACTGGACTATACTACAGTGTTACGCCACATGCCTCAATGAGTAGATCCCCAGCCCTCCTGATGCCGGGACGGGAACTCTAACCTCCACTGGATCGACTGCGGCCTCCCAGGGGATATCCTCCAGGCCCTCCAGTAGCAAGACTCTGTGTAGATGACACTGTGGCAGAGACGCAACGCCGGATGAAGCACCACTACGACAGGATACACGCTTAAAGTGTCGGACTGGGTCAGTATCCACCGGCCCCATCGGTACTCAAAGGTGCTGTCCGTCAACCATATTTTCCTTAAATTAAAACAACGAAAAATCATGACTTAAGGCTTGTATTTTAGTTTAAGCCACTGTATCATCAAGCAAAACTAAGACTTGCGTGAATAAAACGCTCCAACGATCGTGTTAGACTTCTGTTTTGGTAAGTTTGCCATTCCGGTTTTAAACAAGCAAATTTTGTAGTTTTTAATATTCTGGTTACGGATTGTGTTTCATACGTAAAAATAGAGTGCATATGGTTGGCATGAATGATACCTTAAAATCAAACTCTTCTGGGCAAATTATCTTTTAAAATGCTACATACCAGGCGGCACAGTGGGTAGGTGGTTAGCACGCAGCCCCACAGTGCGGAGGTCCAATGTTTCATTCCAACTACCGCAGCCTCCCTATATGGAGTTTTCAAATTCCTCCATGCCTGTGTGAGTTTCTCCCATACTCCAAAACATGCTTGTCAGGTTGATTCGCCAGTCCAAATTGTCCCTATGTGTGTCTCTGTGTGCCCTGCGATTGACTGGCAACCAGTTCAGGGTGTCCTCTGCCCACTTACTGAAGATGCCTGGGATGGGCTCCAGCACCCCTGCTTCTTTAGTGAGGATAAATGCACATTAAATGGATGGATGGAATGCTACATACACCCAAATGCATAGTCTTAGGTTTCTGTTTATTTTAGTGTCCTTAAATGTAAATTTCTTTGGAAAATACTTTTCCTATTTTGGTGGAGGTTTTGGTTTATGTTGTGCTATTTTAGCAATGTGATTGAAGATGCACACACATCAGACAGCATTGGTTGATTGAGGTATGGAAACACGATCCTGTCTTTAATTCTTTTTTATAAAGAGTGAGAGATTGAGTATTTAAGTATTTTTGCATTTAAAATTTTTTCATTCATACACAGTACACAGACAGACATGTAATTGAGGGCCTATTGAGTATCACAGTTACCATCTGTGAAATGCTGCACTGATGAATAAGTAATGATTAATCCTTTCAAGTGCATCTTTGAACACTGCTGAAGTTTTTAACTCCTTGAAACCCGGAGATGGCTTCGGTTGCCCGTAATACGAGTCCCTTATTCTAGTCTTGTTTGCCCTCTCTCCATTGTTACCCCCAAACCCTGCTTTCGCCTGCAGAATGCCCCCACCCCCAACTGTGTTTTGTTTTACCCGGCTAAAGGATCAGTGAGACACTGACACAAAAGTGTTTGACACATATCGAATCCTGTAGGCACGCTCATGGCACACATTGCAAGCATCGCTTCCTCTGGGACCCCTCGTAGGACAAACTTGGAAGTGATACCATTACACAGCTGGGCCTTCACAAATAGGGCACACAGGCAGTCTATTCAGATGCATTTTCGAGATCACAGTTCCCACAGAATGAAGCGATTCCGCGATTTTGCCTGGTTTAAAACATCGCTTCATTGAAACCTCGATATAAAAACAGTTGAGCAATATTGTATGCGCCGGAGCACAGACGAATAGCAGCTGTTCAAGTGAGTCATAATCAGATTTAACCAGTGCCATAAAATACTGCATCCATCCCCAAATGGATATTAGTTATTCGTTCTGAACATCCTGCAAATAGGCACTAAATAAATGTATTCAAAACTTTGCTGAACTCCAGGGCTACTTCATGCTTAAGGAAAAGCCTCATCAAAACATATCTGAATACATTTATTATGAATTGTTGCTCATACAAAGCTGCTCCTGAAGCACACATGAACAACCAAACACATGGAAAGACAAATAGGTCGTCATTTAGGGGGATATAAATAGCATACATATAGCATAATTTAAGATTTAAAAAATAATAATTTTAAAAGAACTACAGGGAATATTCTGAGATGTAAAAAAATATGTAACATACTGTGTCATCGTATAATGGTAGAATTAAAACTACACGAAGAAAGAAATTACAGTACAAGCAAAATGAGCAACGTAATCACTACCTCCCGTCTCGATTACTGTAATGCACTACTTTCCGGTCTTCCGATGACCAGACTCAAGAGTCTTCAGCTGGTACAAAATGCTGCAGCGAGGCTTTTAACTAGGACAAAAAAGTACGATCACATCACCCCAATTTTGGCTTACCTGCATTGGCTCCCTGTTAGCCTAAGATGCGATTTTAAGGTTCTCCTATTACTATACAAAATCATACATGGACTTTCCCCCTCATATTTTTCAGATCTGATTTCCCCCTATGTCCCGGCACGAAGCCTTCGTTCCGAGAGCGCCGGTCTCCTGTTGATCCCAAGAGCCAAGAAGTGTTCCGCTGGTTCGAGAGCGTTCTCCATCCGGGCACCGGTGTTGTGGAATGCTCTTCCCCTTGAGATCTGATCTGTAACCTCAGTGGAAATGTTTAAATCTAAGCTTAAAACTCACTTCTACTCTATAGCATACGAATAACCTAAACTTCTTATATGTAATAACCTGTGAAGCCCTTTGAGACTATTTGTGATTAAGGGCTATACAAATAAAAATGACAATGACTTAAAATGACTTGACTACATTTTGTAAAAGGTTTAAAATTTCATAGACACTCAAAATAAGACGGAGTACATCAAGGGATTTTGATTTTGCAAAAAGGACAGGAGAGAAAGTCCAAAGCTCAAATAAGAAATTACAACCTGCTCTAAAAGCTATCCCCTGAGTCCTTTTTATTGAATCTCCTTGGTTACAAAAGCAGATCTGCCCTAAGGCTAATCAAAGAACAGCAACATGATTGCCCAATCGTAACAATGATTTTAAAAATGCATATTAGTCAAAACAAGGAACAAAAATGCACAGTAGCAGGTAAAATAACGGACTGGCATCCTGTGCAATCTCTTTTAAAGGTATTGAATATTTAAAATTGCAATAATCATCTGTCGTCTGTGCAGCCCTTTGAGACTCTTTGTGATTAATAATAAACATGACTCGACTTGACTTGAAGCAATCGAATGTGCAGCAATCTAAACACTATATAACAAGTAAAGTCAAGTCATGTTTATTTGTATAGCCCTTAATCACAAGGAGTCTCAAAGGGCTGCACGGACAGCAGACTACAGACTATCATAACACCATGCCCTAATCTAAAACCTACATGAGGGCAAGTAAAAACTCAAGAACCTCAGCATGAGGAAAATGAGGAAACCTTGAGAAGGGACCACACATGAGGTAGTCCCCCTTCCAGGATCACCAGGCTGCAATGGATAAAAAATAAAAAATTAAATATAAAATATGAAATAATAAAGTATAATACATAATAAAAATAAAATAAAAAGGATGGCCACGTGGCAATGGATGTAGCAATAACTAACAATACACATATATTATCATCTTGAAATATAGGTCATTCATAAGCTTACAGAATATAAGTGTGTTTTAAGCCTAGATTTAAACAGTTCCACTTAGGTTGCAGATAACATTGAAATAAAAGATACAGTTTGGAAAGGGCACCCCAGGACAACTGAAGGAATTTACTCAAGGAGAAAAGATGAAACCAGTCGTTATCAGGTTAAACGAAAAGAGATGTAAGCTGGCACCCACGATCCAGTGATCGTTGATTGTGGGGAGCAGGTCGCTCGTGACGCGGAAGTGGCACTTCTCTTAGCGGGAGCTGAAGGTTCGCAGCAATCGGACAGACGGCAGTCCCGTGACAGGTAGGCAGAATCAATATGTCTTAGCAGGCAGGTCGATGGCCAGGGCAGAAGAGTAGCTCGTAAACGCGGGGTAGAAACAGGTCGGAACCGAAGGCAGGAATCAAAACAGGAGAGTAGTCTTTGGTACTTGCTATTCTGGCTGACCGCTTAAGAAGTTAACGTCAGCAAATCAGAGAGCGCGCTCCGGCGCGCCAAACAATTGCCACAGGTGTCTTCGCTTCGGCAATCATGACAGGATGTCACTCAATTTCTTGCGTCTTAACTCTAAAAAGACCGAAATGTTAGTTATTGGTCCATCTAAATGCCGTGACTTACTCTCAAAAACTGCTGTGAACATTAATAAATGTCACATCACACAGAGTGACTCATATATTTAGGTGTCATCTTTGACCACGATCTGTCCTTTCAAACACATGTGAAGAAAATTACTAGAACGGCTTTCTTCCATCTTTGCAACATTGCTAAAATTCGTCCTGTACTGTCTCTGTCGGATCCGGAGATTATAATTCACGCGTTTGTTACCTCCCGTCTCGATTACTGTAATGCACTACTCTCCGGTCTCCCGAAGTCCAGAATCAAGAGTCTTCAGCTGGTACAAAATGCTGCAGCAAGGCTATTAACTAGGACAAAAAAGTCCGACCACATCACGTCGATTTTGGCTAACCTGCATTGATCCCTGTTAGCCTAAGATGTGATTTCAAGGTTCTCTTAGAATTATACAAAATCATACATGGACTTGCTCCCTCATATCTTTCAGATCTGATTTCCCCCTATGTTCCGGTCCGAAGCCTTTGTTCTGAGAGCGCCGGTCTTCTGGTGATCCCAAGAGCCAAGAAGTGTTCCGCTGGTTCAAGAGCGTTCTCCATCCGGGCACCGGTGCTGTGGAATGCTCTTCCCCCTGAGATCCGTTCTGCAACCTCAGTGGAAATGTTTAAATCTAAGCTTAAAACACACTTCTACTCTATAGCATATGAATAACCTATACTTTTCTTGGACAATATATCTGTATTATTTGTGATTGCAACATCCTTTGCTGTCTGGTAATCCTGAAAGGGGGATGCCACATGTGCGGTCCCTTCTCAAGGTTTCTTCATTTTCCTCATGTTGAGGCTTTTTGAGTTTGTCCTTGCCCTCATGTTGGTTCCAGATCAGGGGATGGTGTAATAATAGTCTGAAAAAATAGTCCGTGTAATAACCTGTGAAGCCCTTTGAGACTCTTTGTGATTAAGGGCTATACAAATAAAAATGACTTGACTTGCTTTGACTTGACTGCAACACCAGATTTTGAGTAGTCGGTTTTATCTTTTAGTTTTCTGGGTTTTTTTGTTATTTCTTTTAAAGCCTTTCTATTATATTCTTTCTGTAAAGTCAATAACACGAAGTTCTGAATTATACTTTATTTAATATTGCTTAGCGGTCCTGCATTGAATTTCTGTAAATAGCTCTCAATTATAGTAATGCATTCCGATGTTTGCCAGGATTTAAGCTATTCTTGTTATTACGGCATGCATTTAATATAAATTAAGCAGAAAAATTTAGCTTTTTTATCCATGATAATTTTACCACTTGCTGTCCACTGAAAATTGCTCCGGGGAATCACCAAAGCAGGAGTTATTGCAAGTGGTATTTACCTGAACACTGAAAAACTTTGGAGTCAGTTTGTGAGGATAGGAAGATGTAAAATGGTCACTTCCAAAAATGAACAAAAAACAGGTGGCTAGTCATTCTTAACCTAAATTTTACTCAGGTCGATTGATCTGTTTGGTTGATTATATATTATTATTGTTATTATATTAAATTATTTCTGATTCGTCGATACATTGAATTAAAAAATTATAATTTCCTCCACTTATTCACATTAACTTTTTGGACTAATAGATAAACAGTGCACACCACAAACGAATAGTCTGTAATATAAACAAATCATACAAGTGTTTGTCAAATAGCTTAACATTAAATGCAAATGCATGCAAATGTATGCTATACACCTGCAAATGTGTAAGACACGTTTTAATAAATTGCGAAAAACAGAGGGGCAACGTCGGAAAATAATGCAAGGTCAGATCAAGAGGCTGTCGCGCAACGAAATGTGATATTGAGTCGCCCTCAGCTGGATTAAAGTGGTACTACAAGTATGCCCCTTCAACAGCCCAACTACACTACAAAGTCACAACAAAATTCAATTCACCCACAATTGCGAAACACTGATTGAATTCATTACAGACGCATTAAATAAGCAATTTCCATTGATATTATTAATTCGTTGTTGCAGCCCTAATGTTTTCTTTTTCAGGAAATCCTCTGGGTTGACCTCTGCTTCAAGAAAAACAAACTCTAGCACAGTGTTTCGAAAATGGTGGGTCGGGACTCAAAAGTGGGTCGCACACCTGTTTTTGGTGAGCGAAATAATGCTAAGAAATTGCGGTGGTGCCTCTATGTTCAGGGAGTAGCATTGTAAGTTGAACCATGTGTAAGTAGAGACGCCTTTTGAATATATATATGCTCCAATCTGTTCCAAGCCCCCCCCTCTTTTTTTCCTCTCTCTCTTTCTCTCTCTCTCTCTCTCCGACTCTTTTTTTTGCTCTTTCTCGCTTTAACTCTCTTCTTGTCTTTGTCTCTCTTTTGTTCATCTTCTCTTTCACATGCATTTTCTCTTTTGTACTATCTCTCTCTCTTTTTCTCAGTCCTTTGCTCTGTCTTCCTCTTTCTTTCACTTTCCTTCTATTCGTCTTACCTTTTTCTTTCTTTCTCTTTCACTTATATTTTCTCTCTTTCACTCACTTTCTCTCTTTTTTGCTCTCTCTCACTCGCCTTTTCCCTCTCTTTTACTGAATTAAATTTTTGTGCTATGTGTCTCTCTAGTTGGGTTTAGTTCTTTAACCCCTCTTTCTCTTCTTGTGTTTCTCTATCTTCAATGTTCTCTCTCCTTCACCCACATTTTCTCTTTTGCTGTCTCTCTCTACCTTTCTCTCTCTTTGCTCTGTCCTTTTCTATCCCTTTCTTTAATTCTGTCTTTCTCTTTTTTTTCTCTCTTTTACTCGCCTTTTCTCTTTACTCACTTTCTCTGTTTTTGGCTCTCTTTCACTCGCCTTTTCCCTCTCTTTCACTGGATTTCAATTTTTGCTCTCCCTCTCCCCCCTTCTATTCACTCACTTTCTCTCTTTCGCCCACCAGTGAACAGTGCGCCTTCGCTCTACTCTGCTTGGCTGCTCGCCCTCGCCGAGGCGCAGAGGGGACATCAGTGTGCACGATTGAAGGCGTCCCGGACATTTGCGGAGCGGCGGAGTAACCTACAAAGACACAGAAGCGCGCGCCATGGCCTCCAGAGACACAACGGCGTCGGCCTTTGCCACCGTAAGCAGCGAAATGACAGGTGAGAAAAAAATGCAACATTTCCCTGAGATGTTTAACCTTAAACGCTCTTCCGGAAGTGGAGGCTGACGCGTGCAATGGAGGACACGGTACTTTTCATTTTTCATTCAAGAGTTAAACTGTCGAGGACAAGTGCAGCAAATGTCCCTCGAATCTAGTTCGTTATGTTGTCCATTTTGTGTACTGCATATGTACATATAGTATCTAGCGAAAGTTTAGTGTACCGGTGAGCTGCTAAACAGTGATTGACAGCGCAGGCGAAATGCTGCAACATGTTGGATGGTCAGGTGTCAGTTAAGAACATTCCTATCCGAGTTAATTATCTTGACGATGGAGTTCGCTTGTTTAATCTTGCTGTTAACCAGCTCAGCCCGGTCAAGCACCTTCTGTCTGCTTCGTTAAGTCATACGCACTAACATAGCCAAACCAATAAGAAGCTCGCCGTCAAGATCAGAAGACCGTGGAAATGGCAAAAAGAAAGCGAAGAGACAGATGCTGTAATTTTAACTATTTTCTCAACAATTTATAGGCATCTAAATTCTCGTAACTTACCTTCAATGAGTGGTTGGAGAAGTCATGGAAACAAATATCCATCCATCCATTATCTGCACCGCTTGTCCTCAGTAGGGTAGCGGGAGTGAGCAAGCCCATTCCAGCCATCTTCGGGCAGGGGGCAGGGGACACCCTGAACTGGTTGCCAGCCAGTCGCAGGGCACAATTAACCTGACATGCATGTTTTTGGAATGTGGGAGGAAAACGGGAGTGTCCGGAGGAAACGCATGCAAGCATGGGCAGAACATGCAAACCCCGCACAGGATTGCTGATAGCTGTATTTGATCCCATGACCTCAGAACTGTGCCTCGGACGCGCTAACCATTCATCCGCTGTGCCGCCCTCTGATAACATATTAAATAATACAAATGTCTTGTGTCCCATATGATTCCCTCCTCCGTGTTATATGTTGTAGTGTCTTTGGGCAAGACACTGAATCCCTAATGCCCCCAATAAGCAGGTCGGCGCCTTGCATGGCTGCATGGCCGCTATCGGTGTGTAAGTGTGTGTGTGAATGGGCAAGTGTGAAGCACATTGTAAAGCGCTTTAGGAGGTCTTCATTGACTTAAAAAGCGCTATATAAAATGCAGACCATTTACCATATTAACAAATATCCCAGTTAGAATTTGTTTCCTTTCTTCAGTTAATTCAGATCATCGAGGTTCATTTTGACTGTCTTTTTTGATGCAAATATTGGTTTCATGAGCGGGGTTCTTTCAAAAAAAAAAAAATCGCAAAATACTGCAACAGAGAGGGATTCGGATGTACAGTATTTACTTTCAGATATGGGACCCGGTCACAGTCACATACCTGTCAACCCGTACAATTTTGCCGTACCAAGTACGGTTTTTATGCATTTTAAAACGAGTACGACGCACAAAAAAATCTGTACGGAAAAACGCAAATTTGTCAATCGCATGCGTCTGCCGCCTGGGGATTTCCCATCATGCATCATTCAGAAAAAAAAGATATAGTGTACGATTATTTTGTATTTTGTACGGTAAAATATGACAGTTTGTGCGGGCATGGAGCAGTGGAGGTTGACAGGTATGCAGTCATAACCTCGGGAATCTTCGACATCTTTGAAATCAACGAATATTCGTCAAAGACGTCCTTAAATTCATCGTTGATCATTTCACTTTATTCAAAACTTGGTGGAAGGCG
Source organism: Urocampus carinirostris (assembly GCF_059441175.1). NCBI lineage: Eukaryota > Metazoa > Chordata > Actinopteri > Syngnathiformes > Syngnathidae > Urocampus > Urocampus carinirostris. The sequence goes on along the minus strand of NC_142349.1, from coordinate 6,287,687 downwards.
AAAGTCAAACTTGCATTCATATTTTGATCGATCTTATTGGGTAAGAAATATGGAAAAAAAATTCTCAATGGCATTTCGTGTTACCAGTCTTGAAGGTAGAGAAGCTTGATAGTGCTCCTGTCACTTGTGGTAGAAATATCGTGTTGCACTCCCAGCCTAAATGCATTAAAAAAGTGAATCTCCAGACAAATATACTCATGAAAAAGCCACACCAGGCTCTTAAAATATATGTTGCGGACCCCTGGCTTATAACTTACCTTTGATGAAAGAGTCATGGCTTTTTTACAAAACCCACGGCTCTGCAAGGCAAAGTAACCACTCCAATTCTGTGTTGGACTTGCAGCGCATTCAAAGAACACACTCTCATTTGCAGCTCCTAAATATATTAAGGAAAGATTATGGCTTCCGAATATGCTTTTTTTCACATTTTCCAGATGATTTGCAACTCAGTTATTTTTTAAAAAGAGGGTTTTCAGCTTGATTAACACTATAGTATCATCTGTACGGTAAACATGACAAAGGAACTGAACTCGCAAGAAAGCATCGCACACTATTATTTGAGGAAGTGTACCCAGTTATTTTAGTGAGAAGGAATGGGGAGCAATTTGAAATGCAAGAATGTGATAAATCTCTGACAATTGATTTGAGGAGAGCACAACTTTGTGGTTTCTGGCTTTTTTTATTTGGGCTCAGCACAAAAGCAACATCAATAAGCATTACCATAAGAAACAACTAAATATTTGCACAAAGCTGTACAATACAATAACGATATATAATCATGAGGCTAGGAAGCACGGCGGCTGAGTGGTTAGCGCGTCCGCGGCACAGTTCTGAGGTCATGAGATCAAACCTTTCTGTGTGGAGTTTGCATGTTCTCCCCATTCCTGCGTGGGTTTCCTCTGGGCACTCCGGTTTCCTCCCACATACCCAAAACATGCATGTCAGATTAATTAACACCAAATTGCCCCTCGGTGTGAATGAGCGAGTGAGTTGTCTGTCTCTCTGTGCCCTGCAACTGGCTGGCAACCAGTTCAGGGTGTCCCCTGCCCACTACCCGAAGATGGCTGGGACGTCCTTCAGCACCCCCGCGACCCTAGTGAGGATAAGCAGTGCAGATAATGGATGGAATCATGAGGCGTGTTTTTAGTGAGGAATTAGCTTGTGAAATGGCTAACATGGAACTTTTCTAAGTGACCCCGCTTCTCATCCCTCCCTTCATATTTGGGAGATTGGCTCAGTTCATCAAATAACTTGCAAAATGTGTTTCAAAGGGTGTTATTGTTTGCTGTTTTTACGATATTAGCATTGATAATTTTTTGCAGAAGCCTTATCCACATGTCTACTCTATGTCGTGCTTCTTTCACAACTGTGAGGACGAAATTTGTATTTATTTGAGGAAAATTAGATTGAGCAATATGTTTCTCGAGAGTCTGCAGAAAATCACCTCCATGTGGCAGGCCACTCAACATTTCCATTAGACAGGCCACTTGAGTGTGCTTTACAGTCCAGCAGGTAACCCTTTGTTGAGTAAGATAGCGGATGGAGTACAGCCTTTCTGGTCCTTGAAGATCACAGCACTCTCCAGTTTTTATCAGCATGAGCCAGGTTGTTTCTATTCTTCCCTTGTGCTCAAAATAACCAGATACTGGAAAAGCGCTTGTTCAGAGGCTGTCTGTGTGTGTTAACTGTGTGTGTTGGCTAATTCCAATAGCCTAGTCTTTGAAGCGCTACTAATTTCTGTGGCTTAATCAACCTCACTTTGCAGCAGTAAGCCAACATTACTTTGTACCTTTATTGAATTAATGCATCATCATTACCATTAATGAGACACTTTCCTGTATCTTTAGTATGGTTCATTTATTGTGCAGGACAATCCAATCCTTTATAAATATTTTTACTTTTTGTTCAACTCTTTTAATGAAACCTTAGTGTCTTGAGACTTTCATTAGGTTTGAAAAAAGCCTCAACACTCTTTGGTGTTTATTATAAACTTAATCCAGATTTCATGCTTTACAAAACATTATTCGGTATAATGGTTTTATAAGTGCCATGAGTGTGATTAGATATAATTTGCTGAAACTTTTAAAAATTGTAGTTTTCTCCCTCTTTTAGGTGCCAGCACTTTTTGAGTAATAAGGCAACCGGCAAAGATTTATGATTTCAATCAATGATTTGACGTGGTATAAGCCTCCCAAATTCTTGACCTTGACCAAAGCAAACCAGAATCGCAGCTGCCGAAGTGAGCATCTAAAATTTTGAAATTCATCAGAATGATGTGGAAAATTGGATGCTTTAAATGTATTTTTTTAATTCAACAGTAGGTTGGGTGATTGTGGTTTAGTTATTCGGTCATGCTCATTTTAACAACATTATATTCAAAACTTATAGTTTGGGTCTCACTTCTTGCCATCCTTGTGAGCTTTTTTTATTCCTCCTTTTGTAATGTCAATGAAATATTTGTGTGTCACGTTCCTTTCTATTTACCCTATTGGCTTTCAAAATAACTAGAAAAATGTCCGCTTTTACATCTAAGAGTCATGAGATATGTCATCTTGCGTACAAAGTTGATAGAACGAGCCACCGTCACAGTCAGCTTCCTTAAGTTGTCAAAATTGAGTCAACAGTGCTAATGGTGTTGATTTGGTAGATATTTTTATATTTTACTGCATCATATTTATCAGTCTTTATTTCCTCCCAGAGAGCATCAGGAAGGTTCTGGACAAACAGCCCATCAAATTTGTGAGGGCAATCAAATTGGACTCCAGGAGCGGGAAATCAGAAGACAGAATTCTGGTAAGAATAAATCATCACATTTAGACCCCTGAATACTCTGCTTTCTTGACAAATCACCTGAATGAGGTATCGATTGCCGAAGTGAAGGCATATTTATGTGTGACTTGATAGATGAGGACTTAAACGTCACACATTGGTTTGAAGCCAAATGGAAATCAATCAAGCCTAATTGAGACAAATTGAAGTACCAATAAGAAGTTACAGATTAGGCATCCTGCCCCACTGAACAGACATAGTTGAAAATCAGGGCTTAAGGCAGATGCTGGCTGAGCAGAGTCAAGTGGACACAGTGTCATGGCCTACTGAATCCAACCAGAGAGTTTATTAGATGTGGCAGGATGGCCTTAATGCCACAGGCAAGAGTTTGGTGCGTGCATGTGTGAGCTTGACATTGTACTGTACACTACAAGTATTATTTATTTCTTTTAAGGAATCCTGTGTGTTGTGTGGCAGAACTTTCAAGTAGGGCTATGATGCATTTAAAGGTATAGGCAGATTATTAAACATACAAAATATGAGGAAATAGTACATGGTTTTTGAATAAAATCTCTATACTTTATATTTTGATAGATCCATTTTGAAGAAATCATGTTTTGTCTTTGTCATTCTGAGCTGCGACATCATCGCAGGGACACCAGCACCCTAGAAAGTCATTTCCCATATTGTTTTAAATGTGATTTTGTCAGCAAAGTTTTGGTAGTTTTTAGTGGGAATGTCTAGGCATTGTGTCGCAGGTGGGTGCAGTAATGGTACAACAAAGGACGAGCAGCCAAAAAGGGGATAAGTGTCAAAAAAATAGAACACACAGAGAGCTGCCAACAGGGAAGTAACCAGGACGGATCAACTAAAGGTGGCTGCAACCTCTGCAGAAAAACGCGAGGATGGCCGACCAAAAACACGTAGCGAGCAGCTGGGCTAACCAGCGACCAACAATGAAAAGAAGCAATTGTTACAAACGCGAAGCCAGCTGGAAATCAAACAAAGGACATGGCGAAACCAGCGCTAACCCCAGGCTAGATAGCTAAACAACACACGACGTGCAGTCAATGAGCACCAACTAGGAGGATACAAAACAGGAAACCTCTCGGCATCCGAAATGCTAACTGGGAGCTAGTCAGACAAAATTAGACCATCAGCGACACAGGCGGAAGAAAACACAAAGGAAAAGCCACAATTGTTTCCCTCCAAGTAGAAATAAGCGGTGTGCAATTGCTGGTTACTTCAATTGCTATCTATTTCTGAGCTGCTTTACATGTCGTGTTAACCGGATTTGCCAATGAAAGTGTTCCTTCAATGATGTCACAGCTCTAGAGGAAACAAACCAGATAGGTCAAGATAGTCCGTTGGCATATGGAATATTTTGCAAAATAATTGTGGGGAGGAACACGACCAGTCTGTGCTTGATTGGAAAAAATCTGTTTGAGAGCAGCTTTAAGGTGCTTTTTTGTCCAACACCAACTTTGTGTTCACAAATTAGTACTTCATCAGACACTTCAGCAATTGATCATATACCATATTTTTTTGGACTACAAGTCCGTTTTTTCATAGTTTAGCCGGGGGTGCGACTTATACTCTGGTGAGACTTTCGTGAAATCATTGACGCATTTTTACCAGTGATATCTTTTCACATTTTATTTTCGCAATAAACCGCAAGAGGGGGCTTTAGGCCAGTGTTGATCATTTTAACTTTACCGTGTTGTGCCAAGAGATTTATTTTCAATTGCCTTTCAATGACATGCGGTGCGACTTGTATGTTTTTTCCTTCTTAATTGTGATTTTTTTTGCTGGTGCGATTTATAATCTAGAGCGATTTATAGTCTGAAAAATCCAGTGATTGTGTTTGCAGGGCATTGATGCCACTAATGAGTGAGGCAAAACGAAATGACATTTATCATATGATTTACAACAATCGGTTTATTTTTTATTTTTTTGCCTTGTCTTTTGTTTCAGATCACGCCTGCTTGAACCCATACCGCCGCCCCCTAAAACTCCCTGTTTTGGCCACCATTATGCCCCCCCCGCCCCAATATTTCTGTCATGTCCTCTTTGTTTTCTCTTGACCTCTCCCTTTCACTGTCATTTCAATCACTTTCCTCCCCATCACTGCCCTCGATTGCTCTGCTCCCCCCCAGCATGCCACTTGCCTCTCACTCTCTGCTGCTTCTACCATGTTCCCTCCCCTCGATTTACATAATGCCTTCTTTAATACATGGACTGGAAAAAGTTTAGGGACAGTTTTTTTTATATACCAGGAAATTTAAACAGTTTCAAGATTGTTGTTGTTGTTATTTCTCTTTTTACTATTGGCCTTGGCCACCGCTCTAAATTCATTCAAGGAAGAAAGCAGATGTAGGCGTTCATTCTTTGATCAATTTCAAAGGTGGAATGCGAGCACATGAAGAAGATTGGAATGGTCTGCTTTCATTTCTCTGCGGTTTGAGCCCTAAATGCATCAGACTGAGTGCAAAAAGAACTTATTCATGTATATAGTGTAAAAATGGGGACCTGCTTGCTAAAAGGAGGCTACTTATTAGGGCTGCAACCAATGTTCCCTCTAATTTTCCACGGGTCTGAGCGTTCACACAAAGACAGTTAGCAACGCTTGAAACAACAGTGAGCAACCATAATCCCAAGTGTGGCAAGATAATTAATTATCAAACATGTCCAAAACTTGACATCAAGATAAATTTTGCTGAGTTTCCGGCAATGCAAAATTATTTTTCTCTTTTGAATGAATTGACTCATGTACTATTGCAAAGGTTGTACGGCCTACAAACGTCGTTTGTTCTTATAATTCTTTCACAAGATATCCATTTCTTTTTATTTCCTGATAACATTTTGGGGGGCTTATTTAGTCGGTTGTAAGATACAGAACTGTACTTAATCACATTTTTTAGTGGAAGTACAATGTTGGCAACAAGATTCACTTGATATAATTGGAAATTATTTGAATGCAACACAAACTTTTTCTTCTTTTTTCCCGTGTTTTTTTCTACTTTTTTGTTACTTTTTTCCTACATTTTTCTTTTCTTTTTTTCTGGCTTTTTTTCTAAAATGTTCCTTCTTTTTTTCTCTTCCTTTTGTTTTTTTTTTCTCAGCTTTTCACTACTTTTTCATTTTGGTATTTTTTTCTTTTTTGTTCTGTTCCCCCCATTCCTTTAAGTCATGTTGTGCATAATTTTACAGAATATTTGGTCATGTTGGGATTAAAGAAGCAAAAACAACCTGAAGAGCCGTTTAGGACCGGAAAGAGCCGGTTCCTTTTAGTGAGCCGAGCCGAAGAAGCCGGTTCTCTAATAACTTTACTCAACTTCGTTCTACTTCGACTCGACTTCAAAATACCGCATTTAGGACACAACGTCAGGGGAACCCGTGTATTTTTACCTTCATGCACTTTAACTTTGACTTAAGTCGCTCTTAATTAGTAATTTTGAGCCCTCATTTTTGTGCTCTGGTTAGATTTTCTTGTGCGCTGAGAATGTGCGAGCAGTGCGCCATTGCGCACGTGCGCAGCTTGTAGGGAACACTGGCTGCAACTAACGACTATTTTAATAGTTGGCTAGTCTCATACTAATAAAAAAATAATAATTTGAATAATCAGATGCCTGCTCATCTTGGGGCAGAGAGGTCGCAGGTTCCATTCCAGACTTCTCTGGATTAAAGTGTCCTTGGGCAAGACACTGAACCCCTAATGCCACCGAAAAGCAGCCTTTCATGTCTGACGCCACTATCAGTGTGTGTGTGTAAATGGGTAAGTGTGAAGCACATCATAAAGCGCTTTGGGAGGTCTTTAGTGACCTGAAAGTGCTGTATATACGAATGCAGACCATTTAAGTCAAGTCAAGTCATTTTTATTTGTATAGCCCTAAATCACGAAGAGTCTCAAAGGGCTTTACAGATTATTACACTATATTACACAGACTATTTTTCAGCCGACGAGAAGAGTAGGTTATTCATATGCTATGGAGTAGAAGTGAGTTTTAAGTTTAGATTTAAACATTTCCACTGAGGTTGCAGATCGGATCTCAGGGGGAAGAGCATTCCACAGCACCGGTGCCCGGATGGAGAACGCTCTCGAACCAGCAGAACACTTCTTTGCTCTTGGGATCACCAGAAGACCGGCACTCTCAGATCGTAGGGTTCGGACCGGGACATAGGGGCAAATCAGATCTGAAAGATAAGAGGGAGCAAGTCCATGTATGATTTTGTATAATACTAAGAGAACCTTGAAATCACATCTATGGCTAACTGGGAGCCAATGCAGGTTAGCCAAAATCGGTGTTATGTGATCATACTTTTTTGTCCTAGTTAAAAGCCTCGCTGCGGCATTTTGTACCAGCTGAAGAGACTTGATTCTAGACTTCGGGAGACCAGAGAGTAGTGCATTACAGTAATTGAGACGGGAGGTAACAAATGCATGAATTATAATTTTACCATTTTCTTAAATTTGGCATGAAGTTGATTTAGTTGTGGAAAATGATCAATTGGGCATGTTACTTTAAAAAAACAATTATTGTACTTACTCATTACAGACGTTCCCCTAATTACGACCATTTGACTTATGTAAAATGGTAGATACAAACATTTTTTTCGGGATGTCGAAAATGATCTGGACATTGCTGTAAGTTCGATTTTGTATCGTGTGCACCTTTTGCCAAGTACAGGACAGTACTGTAGTGCTTCTTCCCGCCCCTACCGGCTTGTGGTGTTGTTTGAGGTCACCCAGCATCCACCCGGAAGTGAAAAAATCCGCTTCCTCTTCCTAATACGTATATAAATATCTCTCTGTGATCTTAATCACAAAGAGTCTGCACAGACCTAAATACAGTAAATTAACATGACTTGACTTGACTGTATGAAAGTCACCATTTTGAATGGTGACATGATCCGATACTTGACGTTAACAATTCGATGCAGAGCGGAAAACTGCTCCACCAAAAACGGCGTTTAATATGCCAAGGGGGGCACGCTGTAGTATGTATGCCTTCTGTAGCCAAAGTAACCCTTTTGACCGTCAGTAACGGTAACGGTGTTGTATTGGCGGAAACAAATAATTATTTAGATTACCCTGTTACTGAAAAAGGTATTTATAAATTTGAATTTATAATAGCATAATTCCCAACACGGCAAATCAATTAAAAAGCACAAGGGAAAAATGAAAAATACATCTTTTATTGAACATACTGCCCATTTATACAAAAATGAAAATAGAAACCCCTTTATAAAACCAATTAGGCACAGTGCTTGGTCAGTTGAGACATAAATCCATAAATAAACCTCTTTTCATTTTTTTAGGGACTAGCAAATAAATTATTAATTTAAATCAATGTAAGTTTTTTTTATCCCTGTAAACCAAGAACAGGCTCATTAGTAACTGAACAGTATGAAACATGTGTATTTTATGAAGTCAAGTCATGTTTGTTTGTATAGCCCTTAATCACAATAAGTAGGGTTTTGACAAGTGGCATAATTTGTTTGTTTTTAACAACTGACGTTTGTTCTTGGGGCTGCAAAGATTTAATTCAAAATCTGCTTGTCAGCTACAGTTTGGCATAGCGTTCAAGCCCTCTTTTGTAGCCAAATATACGCATATAAACTGTACAATGCATTTTCATAAAAACCGCATTGAGCGTTACTTGATTCTATGAAAGGTGAGTCAGACTCCATTTCGTTCAACTTCCGACAAGATTTTTAAATTTCCGTGCTTTACTGAGCTACTGCCATTAAATGCAGGATAAGAATGTAGAGAACCTTTTTGTCATGGAACCATGTGTATTGGTGTCTGTGTATGCTAGAGGTAAGATCGGGCCTTAAAAATTTAGCCTGACCCGAACTGAGTCGTGGGTATATAAATCCAAACCCAAAGGATTAACTTGTTTTGATAAACGAGCTCGAAATAAACTCGAAGCTTTAATTTGCCGCCAAATTAAACACGAAGCTTTACTCCAGTCGTGCATACTTCAGTGCCAAATTGTGCATTTCGGCTGAACTACGCAGCTTGGGGTTTATTTTCGCGTGAGTCCCTCAAACCAAGTGCGCACTGCAAGTTCAGCGCCTAAATGAACAGTTTGGCCCCTAAGTGCACATGTCAGCGACGTGCAGCGGACGAAAGTGAAACTGAACAAACGGCACCGAGAAGAAAATCAAATTCTACAGATTACAAGCTGCAAATAGTGAAAGATTTAGCCAAAAAGCAGAAAGAGAGTTTGTAAGCTTGTAAGCTGTTGGTAAGAAGCAGAAATGACGTCTGACCTTTTACCCCAACTTTTTGGGGATTTAGTGATTTTAAATTAAACTGATATTTCGGTAAGCATTTTCTTTATCTAAATAATGAATTGAGTAAAAGTAAGTGCATGCTGTAGATCTTCCACGAAGTACAAAGAAAAAAACGTTGACAGAGAAGCCCGACCGGCCTGACATAATGATTGACATTTTAAGCCCGACCGAACCTGGCCCGAAATTCACGCCGGGTTCAGGTCAGCTTTGCCTTAAGTGGCTGTTAGTTGTGATGTAGTTTTATTTGCCGTGTAATGGCTAAAATGCTCCCAAACTCTAGAAGTTTTGTCATGCATACTTGATGCAGATGCCGTCATTTCTGTATATTTATGTTACTGCTCGAGACAGACGCATGAGCGACTCTCAACAGAAATTATAAACATGTAGAGATGGCTCTTTCTGTTGGAAAAACGTGTCCGGTGACAATAGTCGACAATCGGAATTATTGTTGACTTTTTCTATTACTAATCCTTGTAGCCCTACGTATGTGATAAAAATGCTTGGACAAACCTTAGCATATGTTTTGTATCTTATCATCTAATTTGCTATAGTCTGTTGTTCTCAGTTTTATTGTATGCCCTTAGAGATTGATGATATCCAGCTTTCTATGTGTGTTATTTGCACCAACCATCACAGTGTGACGCTTTTTTGCATGGTTATACCGCATCCATCTTAAATTTCCAGACATAGGCATCACAACTAACAGCCATTCAAGGCAATGCACACACAGACACCAATACACATGGTTCCATGCCATAAAAGTTTTCTACATTCACACCCTCATTAATAGAACACCCCATTTTGAGGATTAAAGACATCTTGGAAAACAAAGCACGTCTTCAAAGGCAGGAGGAAGGGGGGTGTTAGGGGGAAGGTTGCAAGGGTGGGGGGCATTATAGGAAAAAGCTGAAAATGGGAAAAGGGAGACAAGGAATGAAATCTCCCTGGCACGTTGTGATGCCCCAGTTGTTTTTGTTTCAGCTTTTCTGCCACTTATTTGTCCTGATTTATTTGTCTGTTTTATCCAGTACAGTTTCATTGCTCCTAAGCATAAACGGGCCCATTACAGCAAGAGATTTTCGTTGTTTGACAAGCCTAATCACAGTCCGGTGCATCAGCGACTTCTTTACGCTCTGTGATTCCATGGAAGTTCCTATAGTTAGACTCAAGAGGGTCTATGGTTAATTTGTGGCGTTGAATGTGTAGACAGTTTCTGCCTTTTTTTGTGGTCTTGACATATCATATATAGCTCACAAATTGATGGCGTGTGTGCGCTCTCTCCATTGTATTGTGGAGTCAGGGTGAGTGACATAGCTTCCCCAATAGTGTTCTCAGGACATCGTGGTGCAAAATACTAATTTTCCTTAAATTTTTCCTCTTAATGGTACTGAAGAAAAATTGGCTTTGCAAGTCCTTAAAAAGGCATACTAATCAAGAGACAAAAAAATGTGCAGGTGATTTAATCACTCCTCTGAATTTAAAAAAACAAAACAAAAAACACAACAAAATTGTGAATATATTTTAACGCAAACAAAATCTCTACACTGCTCTGATTTGCTTTACTTTAAAATTGGCCTTACATAAACAAAAGGAAGAAAAAACTCAACCCAGCAGTAGCATGTGCTCTTGTGCTTACTTATTTTTAATGCTATTATAAAACCTGGGTTCCTTTTTCCTTTCTTTGTTTTTGTGTATGTTTTTATCTTGCTGTCAGTCACCCTTTCTCGAGGGATCTGACCGGGGTAGATAGATAGATAAAATGTAACGAAAGGTCACCTTCCTTGTAAAGCAGTGTTGTTTATTGTTAATAAGGTTAATTTTTTTGTTTTTTAAAAAAAATCTATATTATATATTTAATAACCTTGGGAAAAGCACTATTGTGTCACTTTCATACAACTAGGAAATGTGCATATGCCGGAAAGTTGTTAAGTAAATAGTTAATCCTTTATTTTCTGGTGTTCTTGGTGTGCTGTTGTTGATAGAACGTCTCCGTAATAGCGCAACCCTGCAATTGTAGTTAAAATACATAGCTGTTACAAATAAATATTTGTTTCAATTTTCAAGGATGCAGCTTTGCGCCATGTTGAGCGACATCAATCGCTCTTGCTCGGGACAGCCGCCAGACTATCTTGAACGCAGAAAAAAACCCAGAATTGCACAGAGAGGCATCATTTTACAGGTAGAAGAAGTCTCTTCTCTAACATCCTAATAAAACAAATGCTTGGCCTAGATTTTGAAAAGCTTTTATATTGTCTTTTTTATGCTGTTGAGTTGTGGGTGGTACAAAACAAAGAGAAACAAAGAACATTACAAAATCCCATAAGCAAGTTTGCACCATTTTCTAAGAGCAAAATCAGTCATTTCTTTCTGTTTAAATTGTCAAGTAGTGGTGAAAAAGATCCCCAGCAATAAAATCGGACACAACTGATGTTGTCATGTCATGTTTGCTCTATTCCGTCAACACTGTTTTTTTCTGCGTAATCTGCTTGTGTAATGGTGTGCATTTCCACTGCTCTGTTAGTATTCACACTTTCTCGATGCAAGATGCTCTGCGTGGGGTTTCTCTGTGACAATCCATATTTACCATCTGACAGTGCGTGATATGAGCTCTCAGTGCCATAATTAGGGCTTGGGCTTTTCTTGATTAACATACCACATGTTGGTAGGCCGTGGCTGCGTGTGTATGAAGTGTGACTGCTGACCTTCTCTTAGCCCCCATGGGGAGACAAACATGTGCTGCCCTGCAGTTCGACCAAAATACACTGAGTATTCCATTTTCTGTCCCCTGGTCATTGTATTTTTCTTATGCTCTAGTTTTTCCTCCTCACTTATGTACTCGATCCTGCTGGCCTCTCCTAAAGTGATTGCTTATCTTTAGTCCTCATTATGAGACTGCATTTCTCATCCCACACACCATAACCCTGTCAATACTCGACATACAGTATTTACTCTCTCATAAAACTGCACTTGATCCTATAATGTTGCAACTAGGGCTGCAATTAACGACTACATTTACTGTCTACTATTGAAACGATTCGTTAAATAATCGAAAAATTGTTTATCTTAGATTAAGCATGAAGTCCATTTAAATATGTAACAACTTTTATTTGAAAACAATGGTTACAATGAAAAATGTATTTTATTGAAAATACTCCGGATTTGTAGAAAAATGAAATAAAAATGCTATGGGCAATTACTGTATACACTGTTTTCCGTCAATAAAGATATATATCCACACATAAACTTTTCTCAATTTTTTTGAGATAGGCAAAAAAAATTATGCATTCAAATAAAGTAAACATTTTTTTAGCCCTTTAAACCAAGAAGAAGCACATTATCTGCAGTAAAACAGTAAATTAAACAAATATGATGTATATTTTGTGAAGTACATTCAGTAGTCACCTGCAAATTCTGTATCAAAATAACTTGACGATTATCTACATTTTGAATTCAAACGATTTAACAACTGACAATTGTTCAATTTCAAATGACTTTGCCAGATGCTGTTTGGCATAACGGTCAGGCTTTCTATTATAGTGAAATCTATGCGTATGTAATGTACAATGCAGGTTATCAAAACCGTATTGGCTTGAACATTTCTTGGATCTTCGATCAAGGCGAGTCAGACTCCGTTTCCTTCAACTGTCCGACGTGCTCTTAAAATCATACCTGTCAACCTCCACGGGTCCATGCCCGTACAAACTGACATATTTTCCCGTACAAAATACAAGATAATCTTACACCATATTTTTTTTTTCGGAATGTTGCGTGATGGGAAATCCCCAGGCGGCAGACGCATGCACACAGTAGCATCAAACATCTCGCTTCGTTTGCAATGAAAAAAACGATACCGAGATAGAGGCTTCCGTGGCCAACTCGTTTGACTTGATTGATTTGCCATTTCGTGATAGTCGGTGTTTACCAGATGGTACCCATAATTGACAAATTTGCGTTTTTCCGTACAGATTTTCTTGTATGTCGTACACGTCTTAAAATAAACGTAGTTCGTACGGCAAAAACGTACAGGTTGACAAGTATGTAAAATGTTCACTGGTCTAACACCATGATATGTGAGGTCTGCTTTGCAAACTTTGCAAGTAGTCTATTTATCAGGCGTATACAGGCTAAAATGCTTAAACGGTAACACTGAAAATCACAGGAAACATAAATTAAAATAATAATAATCATTATATTAAAACAGCACAGAATCCCTGAAAAGAAATGCGTTTCGAGCCAATCACAACAGAAGATCACTTCTAAGATCCTGCTCGTAGAGCCGTTTTGTTCACGAATGACACAATTCTGTTGACAACCGCATTGTCAAAAATAGGGCTCACAATTTTTGCATTTTTTTCCATTGCCTTTTATTTTGGTGCATTAGGAAATACTGTCTTCGTAATTGCTATCTTACTAAATATATGTTAGTCGCTATTGTGAATGGTAACAAGATCTGAAAATATGTGACGTTAAACCATGAGGGGAGAAAAAAAACGCAGCTGAAAGCCGCATCAGGTGTGCACGGGTACGTCGTTGTTGGCATTTTGCAACCAAATTTATCTACGTCAAATTCCTTATGTGTTCGGCTCTAGATATACAGGGGGTTTAAACTTTTCTCCTCTTTGGATTCCTTACATTTTCATCAAACCACTCCAATTTTCATTTCTAACCCAGAACCAGGAGCATCTTCACTTTCAAAGGTCGATGTGATGCAGATTGACAGAACACAGTTATGTGTGGTATCAGGCTTTTTTTTGAGCAATGGCTATAAACTGTGTTAGCTAATAAGTGTGCATTTGTGAGCGAGAAAGCTAAGACAAGTAGCCATCCAGCTCATTGGCCATCATTATACATGGTCAAGAGTGACTTCTCGTTTGCTGAGCGAGCAAGTTGTACCAAAGCAAGTCCTTTGACAGATAGTTCTCCGTCTCGTGTCTACTGTGTGTGTTTTAAATGCCCTTGCGGTTGAGTAACAAATGCTACCAGTGACCAAATGTGGCTTTCATTTACAACATGTTGCCTCGAGGCTTTGTTGCAACGTACATGGCCTGCAGACTCATACTGTGAACATTATTTGAAGTACAATGATGGGATTCTGATTGATAGTACCACACTGAAACCACCACCCTTGCCCTTAACTGGCTGCAACACACACGAAAAGAACCACATGCTATGTAACAATGTTTTGACATTCCAAAATGGTTCCTGCTAGTTCTTTCAACCATTATAATCTCAGGAAGGGCATAATTGTAATTCCGTTCCTCCTTCATTGTCATTGTCCCTCTTATTTTCTGAAGTAATATTAGTCATGTAAAGTATTGCCGCTGAATTATCACTTTGAATGATAAACGCTAATAGCTAGATTTCTCCTGCCTTGATGCAATATTTAAGTATTGTTATGCAAGAAAAATGCCTTTATGTTCTTAAATAACGATTTATGCATTGCAATTCACTTACTGGACATAGGTTTATAGAACCTATTAAAGGCTAGACACTTAAGTTACACTTAACTCACAACTCTTCAGATTAGGGCTTGGACAATTATCTGCCCTTTTCTATGCCAGAATCCAGTTGTCCGAGTACACAGGTTTTTATTCTTGGTTGGATGATTTTGGTGTGGGAAAAATTCAAACAGCGATGGATTCTTTGCATGCATTGCTTTGACATTTTCGACTGGTGAGGATGCTAAATTCCAGTCATTGTGCTTCATCATTTTGATGGCCCTGAAACAGCAAAATATCCTTGCGATGTAAAAAAATAAAATATGTGAAGTTTGTGTGCTAGTTATTCAAAAGATTGCTAAGCCATTATAAGCCACAAAACACGATTTTGCTTTCATAAAAATGTATATATATATTGACATTGTTATTTTCATGACCTTTTTGAATACGAGTCAATTACTCATCGAACCGAGTTAACACTATTTGTACTGGCACACAGTATTGACTATTAGAGTAGCTATTGAACAGTTTTTGATTAAATCCAAACTATTGTGATTCCCTTTTAGAACGGGTCGTATTTTCATCCGTGCTTTGTAACGCTATAGAATCATAAAATATTTAATATTTTAGCTTACAGATCGCTAGGTACACTCCACCTCATTTCAAACTTTAGTAAAATGCTTACTCAATGTACTCTTTCGCCACATCGTTGGAGGCGATGATCAATTGGAAATGACTCTGCTTGTAACGATTTAAAATTGAGGTAGCTATGTGCTGGCATGTTGTAAGTATCATGTATCAAGTGTGACTGGCTTTGGAAAAAAAAGTGATTTTCTTAAATTTAATCTCACTAGTATTTACATTGAGGTAAATGAAAGATTGACTGCATTACAGTATAGCAATCTGAATGTTTTCCTGTCAGTTTTGAGAACAATGCAAAAATGAAATTTTCGACTAAAATATAGCACTTTTTATACTAGTGTTTATGTTTTACTGCCTAAATAATATTTATTAAAGCAATTTCCGCTAGATTGTTCCTTTTTACCCTACAAATGATCAAAAATTCGAGACAATTGAAGGCATGAATTATTGATGGCAGTATTAATATACTGAGATCAACCAGATTGTCTTTGAAATGACAAGATGCTCTGTCAGTCTCTGCATGTTCTGAGGCATGTGTTATTTGAGTTTTAAAGCAGTTCTGTGATTGGGCCAATGCTATGCAGTGCAAATGCTTTGCAGCACACTTTGTGGTGAAAATTTCTAATTGTTTCTAATTTCTTTGCATTGGCTTGCTGTTGATGTACTGTACATATAACAAAGAGGTGTCAGCTTCTCGTGTCCTCAGTATTAAAAGTTGAAGAGAACAAGGAGACAAAATTATCAGGATGCTAATCTTTCTCCCACCCTGTCTCATTTGCTCGCTTTGTACGTTTGGTTTTCTTTCTTCTCCCTACCACCCCTCAGCAGGGTGCCATTAACCATTCAACCCAGGGAGGCCTTGAGAAATTGAAAGCGACAGAGCAGAAAAAGAATAGAAATACTGACGCTCGAAAGGAGACGGGGGGCTGAGAGAATGAATGACTGTGGAACGGCAAGGGAAGGATGAGATTCAGAGAGGAGACTGTAGCACATTAGGAGATGGAGGGATTAGGGATTAGGGAATAGGGTGGCGCCAGTAAACACATTTCCATGGAGATGACGAGAGAAATCTGCGGAATGACAGGAGGCACTATGCAAGGGTTTTATGGTCAAGACATGGATAAAAATTGATACAAAAAGCTTTTAAAAAGTTGTGTTTTTTGTCTGTCTAGTAATGCTATGGTAATTCTTTTTTTGCATATACATTTTTAGGTCGCACTTCGAGAATGTATGTAAAAGACCCAACATCTTTCAATATTGTGTTTTGAAGGATTGAACAGTGCTTAGACTGCGTGAAGTGCTTGTAAATGCTTGAAATTGTTGCCTTGTTTCTCAACAAGTCTTTTAAAAATAATGATGTTGACACTGCTCTCTGGTTTTGCTTTGTCATTACATCTCTTCCATTTTGATTAATGTTGCACCTAAACAGGGCACTATGAAATGTGTATTAGTGAATGAATTATTGATCAATTATGGACATTTTTTATGGGCCATGTAAAAAAATGAAGGTAGCTTTTCCCAATGGGAAGAATTTCCTGCACCTGAAGTTGTAAGCTAAATATTACTGTCATGTTTACCCAACCCCTATTTGAGGAGAGATTTGTCTCAAAAACAAATTTTTTCGTGAGTCACTAAACATCTAAAAATCCTCTCATGAGAAATGCACATGCAAGATTAAAAATTGTATATGTAAATTGCAGATATAGGGGTGATTCTGCAAAATACAGTATATGATTAACACTTTCTTTAAATTCTACTGAAGAAATTGGAAAACGTACTTTAAAAGCCCTAAAAGTGCTTGAATTTGGTATGAAAAAGTTATATGAACTGTCTTTTTAGTAATGGTAACCTTTGCACCCCTTTCTTGTCCTTTTGTTCGTATTTTCTTACATTGAGTGAAGTTACTGCCTTAAAGCAATTCCACAATGAATCTTTTGGCAAAACGCATTACTTGCTATAATGTTTTACATAATATAACGACACAATTTAAATAAACCAATCTCTAAAGTGCTTCGCAAGATGTATAAACCATTTGATCAAACGTTATGCGTTGCTGTTAATACGAAACACTGTTTTTTTTTAATCTTTGATTTGCATTTCACATTTGCTGCTCTGTGACAGAGTAAATGACTGTGTTCTCCCATCAGGTCCTGGCAACATGGAGACTGTATCTCTTTGCTGTCAAAGTGCCTACAAAGGTAAACGAGAGCTTTTCGTTTCCTGGAATTTTTTGGCTTTTACTTTCCACCTTTATGCATTGAAATTTTAAGAGAGAAAAACACTTTTAATAGTTTCTTTTCAAAGCAGATATAATTTTAATTCCACTGACCACAGTATAACACATCAAATGACCACCGGTTAAACTAATTTTTTTTCCTCAGGCAGATTTTTGTGCTATAAACGCTTTAAATTTGTGTGCAAATAAATTCCATATGTTTTAGTTGGCTTTGACTTGTTCATGTGCCCTTAATATTTTTATTCTAGGTTTGATATTTTTTCCATGTATTACTAAACCAATTCTAGTCATTTTTGCTCACACAGCTTTTTTCTGTTTTAACATGAATTCAACAGTCATAGCTTCACTAGACACATACACAATATTCTCAGATTAAAATTTGGCATTTCAAAAGTAACATAATTTAAGAAAAAAATAGCATTTTACTAGTTAAAAGCAAATTAAAAATTACGCGCCGTCCAGCTCAGTTTTCAATGTTCTAAACTTTTGATTATTAAAATAACTAATTTACCTACATTTGACAAGAGATTTTATTTTTTTAAATAAGTAATTTGCAAAAGTGCTTTTTGCTCAATTTTATCACCAGTGACTTTTTGATCTAAATATTTTTTTGATTAATTGAATTTATTGACTGCATTTACCTGTATAACACAGATATTCTCAACACCGAACATAAATACATTAAAAAAAATCCAAGTTTACATTTTCCAGCATGCGTTCTGTTGTATTATAATTTATGAGGTGCTTGCAATTCTGTAAGATTAAGGGGATTGGAATCTTCTATCAGTTTTCGGAAGGTATTTACGAGCAGTTGCTTTCATGCTTTTCATGCGCATGATGATCTGTGCTGTTTAAGGTGGAGGTAACGTTCAACTTCTTGGAAATCCGTGCAATGAACACGTATCAAGAGCATCAGGTACCCAACTTGTCGACATTTCCAATTGCTTCCTTGACTGAATAGATATTGGGACAAACATATGTTCTATGTCCTGAAGGTTATAATTGATACAGACAAGATCACCTATTCGATGAGACTTGAGATGCAGGACCAGTTGGATCACATGGTCAGTCACATCAACTACGCCCTCTCCCGTGTCTTCAACAACTCCATTTATGCGTAAGACTCCCTTTTGCCTCAAGGAAAGTAGTCTTCCTGCTTTTGTGTTGGGTAAGCTGAATAGCAAAAGACCAGTTGGCCAACAGTAATCATGCACGTCAAAGCTCTGGGATGTTGGCAGCACCACTTTTGGTCGACTTTTCTATTTTAGCAGCCAACTCAATCCTTGCATTTCTGTAGTTTGCATCCAACCCATTTTGTGTCATGCTGCATTTCATCACCCAGCAACCATTAGGACTAATTTAGCAATCTGAAGACTATAAGACAAATCCTAAGCTTATTTTTATGAACTACTTTACGGGACTCTTTGCCTTACGTCAGCATACCAAGGAGAATATTCTCTGAATGAAAGATTGCCACTGTGGTTTTTATATCCCTTAATTCCTCATTCACTAATGTTTCCAGAGATGATAAAACAATCTGCGTTTATTCTAGGTCATGGAAGTTATAGTAAATCAGGAGTCGGAAGCCCATAATGTGAAAAAACATAACAGATTTCTCTGGAGCCCCAAAAAAATTAAAAGCCTTATAATAGCCTTAACCTACTAAATGACTTAATTAGATGCAGCGTATCCTGTGGAGAATGATGCACCACATGAGTATCGTAAATTCCGGACTATAGAGTGCACCTGATGATAAGCCGCACCCACCACATTTTAAGAGGAAAAACTATTTTGTACATACACAATCCGCACCGGTATATATGTCGCATGCGCCCACATTAAAAAAATGTAACACAAACACAAAATTAATCCAAACCCGACTTCAAATCCTGCGATTGAAACTAAATGTCCTTCATTGAAGTGCACAGTCGAAAAATCACAGCTGGGAAAATGATACCGGTACTTAAGGTTTGATGCAGACCTGCAGAGTCTGGGTACCCGTTGAAAGTAATCCAAGGAATAAAAGTGTATATTTCCAAAGGTAAGGGTGGGAAAAATATATATCCACTATTGTCCGCCGCAACAACAAACAGGTCTCACTTTTACCCCACTTCCCGTCACCCCCCCCCCCATTTGTTCCGCTCCTCTTTTTTAATTCGCCCGTGCAAAACATATCAGAATAAATGTCTCGAATAAATACAAATAAATACATTACAAAAATATACAGTTGCAAATCCATATTATACATGGGTTACACATATTTACAAAGAAAGACGGTACACCAAGAGAGTTTTCAAAGCTTTAATAATAATAATAATAATAATATAACTTTCATCCCAAACGGTGCCCGTGACAGGGCAGTTAATGGTAGCAACACGCTAGCAACACAGTAAACAGGTCTGGTAAAAAAAACATACCGTACTTGTAAAAATCACGGTAAACCGTCCTCATCTTCCTCCTTAGAACTGAAGCTATCAAAGTCATCTTCCTCCGTGTCAGAAAGAAACTTTGTCATATAGACGTCGTCCCACGCTCCCATCCACTCCTGATTCTGTGCCCTCCTCTCCGTCACGCAGCAGACCGGCTTTTCGGAACCCGTTGGTGATGGTGGATTTTTTTATGCTGCCCCACGCTGACAGGATCCACTGGCAGACTTGCGAAAAAGTTGCCTTTTGCATGCGGCCAGTTTTAGTGCAAGATTTCTCGCCGCTAGTCATCCAATTCTCCCATTCAACACGTAGCGCCACTTTAAATGCACGGTTCACACTAATATCAAGCGGCTGCAAATACTTCGTTGTGCCTTTCTTTTTGCATTTTGCATGATGAGGGTATGTGTACGCTAATTTAATTTATGCACAAGTCAAGAAGTTGCAGTCTTCCTCGGCGCATATATTCCACCGGTCTAAATCTTACCTTTTGTACTCGAGCGCCGCTGTTAGAAAAATTACATAAATTGGCCGCATCACTGAATAAGCCGCAGGGTTGAAAGTTTGGTGAAAAAGTAGCGGCTTATAGTCCTTAATTTACAGTATTCTGTTTTAGGATACTGCCTTAAGTTTAACTTCATAACATTAGTGAATTACAGTACGTTTCATTGCTTTTATTAAATTAATAAAAATCTATTTTTTGAAGTCATTTTCTTTTTGAGTATTTAAAAAAACAACATAATGGTACTTGCATAACGTGCCCTTTATCTGGGCAACAAAAAGGGAGCCAAAAAACATGTGTGTATTTATAAAAACAAAATAGCAGCATTTTGAAAAGTTAAAGTATAGTGTCGTGAAAAATTAAAACATTTTTAAAATAGTGGGCCGAAATTTCTCCACAGCGTTGTGAAAGACTCATTACCAATTATTGTAAACTGTTTGATATGTTATCGCGGCCAAAGGTGGCCAAACTCACTATTAGTTCCAGGGGGCAATCACTTTTTCACTTTGGTATGTTTTGATATGTTTGGATTTATTTTTGTGCCTTATAAATGGAATCAACATTTTCAAACTGCATTTTGTGTTTCTTTGGGTTGTCACTGTGTGAAATTAGAATTGGTTTGATGATCTGAAACCTTATTGAGTGGTAGATATGCAAAAAACACAGAAATCAAGATGGGTCAAACACTTTTTTTCAGCACTGAAAAAAACCCATATTAATGCATTTTAAGTTTGATTTCTGTGCAGTTCTTTCTTTTTACCTTTGGGGTTCATGGCCGATCAGCCACCTGGCTGGCCTTGTGATGCTGCCCCTTTAAAAGGGGCGGAGTTTGGGCTCGCACAGCTCTTCTAACAATGGACAGGGAATGAAAACAAACACGGGAGAGAAGCTCCAGATTTTTTTCATTGCTAAGTTCTCACGAACGAGTTTAAGCCTGAGACTTTGCTGTGTTTGAGGCGACAACCTGCATCCTGTGTTTTTCCAACAAGATACCCTGGAGATAGTGGCAGTCAAATCAGTCACTTCCCACAGTGAACTCTTATCTGCTGATCTTCCCATTCATCTCACTGTCACATTGTTACACCCCAGGTTAAAATGTAATATTTATTCTACACATTTTCACAGCATTAGAAAATGTTAAAAGTGTGTCATGTTTGTTCTCCTATGAATACCATATTAAAAAGAATATATTTCCTTCCCTCATCTCTTTAAATTTATAAATATTTTTGGAAAAGCGACAGGGAGCCACTCTGCAGTGCTAAATAGACGTATGTGGCTCCTGAGCCGCGTTTTGCCGACCCTGTACTAGATTATTTTTCTTTCCTTAAAGCAAGTATTGTTTTTTGGCAAGGTGCTTTGTTTGATATAACAGGGAGCTAACACTACCAACGTCAAAATCCTTGTACACTACCTTCTAATTCGGAAATGAACCCTGGTCCCCGAAACCCATAGTCTTGTTCGGGTTTTACATTTCTCTCTCCCTCAACACAGTAAATTTGATGAAAAGTGTCGTTTTGAGACGTCTACAAGACCTCTCTAATGAGCTGCAGCCATGTTTAAGGGGGGACGTGAAAAACAGGCAATCGACTGGGATTCAGTATTCGACTTTGAATTGATGAAAGTGAATAATTAAGGTCTCTGATGTGCGTGGAAGTTGTTGACAAATAGAATTAAGGATGGATCGTGATTGTCCACTTTCAGCATCAATATGTCGCCTGCTGTCAAAAATCAAGTGTTTTGTTTTATTATAAGTTCAATGTAGAGAAAATTAAAAAGTTAAAACAGTTGTCTTATGCTTCTTTAATTCCAATTTTTGATTTTCTGCGTCCTTTTCTGTTTTTTCTTCTTCCGCCAATTCTTTTTAGTCGAATTCTTCATCTTTATTCTTCTTTTGCTCTTTTCCTTGAGAATATTTAACAAAAAGTTGAGGAGCAATTGCACATAAGGTGTAACATTATGGTATGCACACATATTTGTGAATAAAGATGAAATTTCAGTCACAACCAATTTAACATATTTTTTTTTATCAATTACTCGCACTTCATGTACCGCTGAGATTATTTTTTTTCCACTAGGCCTTTTCACCAATTTTCCATTAGAATACTGTATGTAGAATACTGTAAGTACATATTGCAGTTGAAAGTCTCTTTTTTTTCAGTCCACCGATTTGTCGGGCAGAAGGAGAGACGACTGATGGAATCCACCAATATTCACCGATTTCAGAGTCATCGTTGGACCACCAGAAAACCTGTGGTAAACTTAATTTTGCTCACTAATCCGATGTTAAATGCTCATATTTTACTCGATACACATTATTACATTATTGGTTCAGTAACAAATTCCAAGACATCTGTAAGGAATTATATTGCATTTTGAAATGTGACATGATTTTAAATGGAGTCTGGCAAGTGTGTTTACACAACGATGTGTCTGACTGGTACCCAATTTAATTTTTTTTTCTTTTTTAATTTATTTATTCTTAAGCACTATATACTAAGTATACCAATTTCTAAACTGCGTTATGGCACGGGGCGTTGTGAAAATGCACTTAACTGAGGAGGACTGTATTCTCTCCAATCGGTAGACAACCGTGTGCTTGCACCTTATTGCTCACACCTTCAATCTTCACTTTTAATTTTTGCTGTTTTTATCTGTCTCATTTTGTTTTTTTCCCGTCTGTCATTGTGTAGGGGGGTTTTCAGAAACATATGCAGCACTCTGCGACTACAATGGAATTGGATGCAAAGAGGAAGTGCAGTGGGTAAGCAAAAAAAATATGTGCCCATTCTTTGTCTTTTGAAAAGCGAAAATTTCTTAAAATGCAGTGAGTAGTCATCATCCCAATATTATCTTTGATAATTTGTGAGTAAGACAAAAATATGTGTATAACCTGTTTCCAGATGGCTAGATAAAATGAAAAAGTGAGGGTTACGTTCCAAAATATTCAAGAACAAACTCAATTACAGGCTCAAGTATTTCTTTCACAACTTAAAATACTGTACCTTATTAACTTTTTTTTACAAATAACTTTTGTACTGTCAAATTATAATTTTAAAAATAGTAGCAGTTTTTTGCACAACTATATTGATTAAGGACATGATCCACTTTACTTTCCATGATACTTAGTCGCTATTGTTTGGACGTTATGGAAAACAGCATTTACCTCCTGGTCGGCATCCCAAAAGAAGCCATATTGGACAGCCGCTACAAAAAATAAACGTCTTAAAATTAAGAGCTGTATATAAGTCTTATAAACAAGGAAACGCATAATATATGTATTTATATTCTTTGGAACACATTAATAATGTTTTCCCTAAAGAAACCATATATTTTTCCATTATCGAACATTTTTGAAAAGCTTCCAGGGAGCAACTACCGAACGCCAAAGACTCGCAAGTTTAGCAGGTCGAGAAGTCGAACTTTGTTTGTGGTAAAAAGCATCATCCTCTGCCTTTTTGGCCTGACTTTTGTGAGGGTTTTGTGGACATGATGGAAAGTTGAAACTGAAAACGATTTCCGCATACATAATCTAGATTTGTCAAGCTGTTTTATGTGTCCAACTCAGACAGCAGACACAAGCAGAAAAGAGTCGAGGCAACTGTTCAGCCAATCAAAATTCAGAACACAATGCACAATTAAAATCCGCAATGCAGCGAAACCGTGATACAGCAAGGGATCCCTGTAGTTGAGTCTTAAATCATTTCTAAATTTCAATGAGATTGAAAGAAACAGTGAAAGTTAAGCTAAATGGATGAATGATTGAATTTGGTTAAGAAAAACAACTTAAATAGGTTGAACACAGGCCTCATGTTTTGCAACAGAAAAAAGAATCTCCAGCTTTAAGCAAGATTGTTAGCCTGATTCACAGTAGTACTGTAAAAAACAACTGTGTTCTCGTGTTCTTGCTCTTACTTGTGCTTCAGGATGTGGACACGATCTACCACTCTCAGGACAACAGGGAGTTAAACTTGCTGGATTTCAGTCATCTTGACAGCAGGTGAATCTTTATTTCTGAGTAAATAAATGGTAAATGGTCTGCATTTATATAGCGCTTTTCAAGTCAATGAAGACCTCCCAAAGCGCTTTACAATGTGCTTCACACATACCCATTCACACACACTCACACACCAATAGCGGCCATGCAAGGCGCCTACCTGCTTATTGGGGGCAATAGGGATTCAGGCATTAAGCTCTAACTGTGTGAACCTAACCTTTGTCTTGCTTTAAAATAAAGCAGACGTAGACTAAAATATTTCCTTAATGTTAAGATTCTTTATAGTTTTGATTTTAAATAAGCAGTAGTTTGATTTTGTTGATTTTTTAAAGCAGGAGGCGTTTTTAATGAGGTGAGAAGCGAAGTCCAACGCGTAAAGTGCTAGTGTTAGGCAGTTAAGAAAATGTGTTATGTTTGGTAAAGATCCCTTGTCTTCCAGGATTTTAATATGAAGGGTAGGTTACTAATGTAGGCTGATTGATAAAGCATATTACTAAAAAACAAGCTTAAAACTTTGGAATTGACATTATTTTTCTGATCTGGCCCACATAAGAACAAAAAGCCTGGATCCGGCCCTAGAACTAGACTGGGTTTGACATATGAAAATGCACTTAACTGAGGAGGACTATGTATTTTCTCTAATCGGTAGACAACCGTGTGCTTGCACCTTATTGCTCACACCTTATTTCTCACACCTTCAATCTTTTCTTTTCATTTTTGCTGTTTTTATATGTGTCATCTTGGTTCAAGGCGTTTATTTTTTCCCCCCATCTTTAATTGTGTAGGTGGGTGTTCAGAAACATATTCTGTATCATAACTTAACATCACAGTCAATAGAGAACATGTTTATTTGTGTGACTCACTGAAGGATTGAAATAACTATGTGATAAAATAAATAGCTGCATAATTATTCTGACTGGTCTCTGATACACTTTGCTAGGGTAAACTTAAAAATAAAGATTGGCGTGTATTTATTCCAATGTTGATACTATTTGCTAGTCAACAAGACGAGTACAAGAATCCTAAGAGTTGTCACTTCTCATCTTTCGCTTTCGTTGAGAGGTTATCTCAGAGGAATGTTCCAGTTTGATGTTAAGTGCATTAGTCTGTCACTATTCTCTCATTCAGCTCAATTAGGGTTATCTGCTTTTTTTTAAACGATTGCAACTAGTTGATGGTGAGTTGATTCATTAGAGATCAATTGACATGATTATTAGTGTCTGAACATTGAACAGGAAAACTGTCAAATGGCGTGTCCTCTATTTAAAACGGATTCATATTTCGTTTTTTATTCAATTATGCACTCCTAGTCTAAATCCAAAGAAAATCTTTTGCCCCAATGATTGCTTCTGAAAGCAAAATTTTGTCGTAAAGCATCTCTGGCCTATTCACATTTCAAAATAATTACAATATCTCCGCCCTGGTTTTTTCCTGGACGCTGGCTATTTCAGCTGAAAATGAAAATCTCCATTCTGATCCCTGCATTTACAATGGTTTGTGGGTGTAACTTGTTTTCTGTGTCATTATCTTTCATAACTTGATATGCACGTCCCCGGACTCAACCAGACTGTCCACCCACCGGGGTCTCTCAAAATTCTATAGGAAACACTGGCTTAGCCGTTGTCATTTTAGGGCTGACGGACATCCTATCCCATAAATGTTTCACTCACTAACACAGGGCCCCCTCTGGCTAAATCCCACTTTGACTCACTTTGATTCTCAGCCTTTTTTTGGGGGGGGAAACATCGTACCACTTCTAGTTTGCACAGCGATGCACAGTAAGTAGAACAAGACTCTAGACGTAGTTGGCCATTTTGGTGGGGCGTCATTCAAACGGGCACACACACACCATAGCATTCTAAAAATACCTACAGTTTTCCTATTTGTTGTATCCATGTTTGGGGGATTATTCTCCAAAACCTTGTTAGTATTCAATGTTTGGCTACCATTGAGTTTATTGTATAATTAGAAATCCTGCATCCGTTTCTTAATTTAGAACTGCACAATAACTTTTCAAATGGTTCGATCGACAGACAATTGAATACATAAAATATTGACATATTTTATACATGCATCAAACTGATTATCTTATCTTCAGCTTTACGCTGTATAATTTTGTCTATAACAATTCGACCTTCACCTAATCACTGCTCGTATGCTGTTTTACAAACCGGAATATTTTGCATATACCTTAACAGGATTTGGGGAAAAACACAGTACGACTTAATAAAACAATCCTCTGACTCGGATATTAATCAGTGTACTATATTTTCCTTATTTTCTCTTTTTCTCTCTTCTGGTCCTTTTTATGTTAGTATTAACTGTCATCCTTCAAAAGTGGCCCAGTCCACAGCGTTCTCCCTTTCTGGATGATAAACTGCTCACTGAGCCACAAAGAAGCTTAGCCACGATAATGTGACTGTTGGAATCCGTAGCTGATGTTTCCAGGAGATTGATTTAGCCTATTTATGATCTGATTTTTTTTTTGTGTGTTCTAGAGACCTGGCTGTTATTGTGGCTTCTATTGCATACAACACTTGGTTCACCAAGTTATACTGCAAAGACATGCGAATTGTAAGTTTCACTCGTACACATTTCTTCTTTGTCTTATTTCACATACTCACACAGCAATGATGAGTTGGCAAAGTAATAGGTGAATTTTATACTCTTTACAGGGGTCTGAAGTGGTCGACCAAGTTCTTCATACGGTTAGCAAGTCCAACAGCCTGGAAGAACTCAGTCTGGAAAATGCCGGACTGAAATCGTATGGTTTTTTTCTGCTGAACTCCCACCTGCCTAGTCACCTCTGCATTTAAGTGCCATTGTTTGGCATATTTTCCTTGAGTTTGCACCCTCAAATCTTCATTTCTTGTCCTACTCCCATTGTTCGCCATTCTGATTTGTTTTTTTCTACTTATCCGTGCTTCTTATATTTTCATATCTTCCTATTAATGAACTTTTACCTATACTTTTCTTCATTACTCTAACCAATCTCATCAACCCATTCCTTTATCCTACCTGCCTGACCTTTTTAGTTCTTGCATCTATTAGCATGTGTATCACATTTAGCAACACTTCTGATAATTTGCCTGTCTTGGGTTGCTTTTCATGATCTAAGAAAAAAGTAGAATGTTACACAATACATCTAAGGCTATCAATCACACAAAATACACTTAATTGAAAGGGATGGAAGTACGTTTTTGTTTTAAATGCGGCTTTATTCCACTCTGTATTATTATCTAACCTATGATTATTGATGTTAGCGATGTTTTATCACCAGTGAAATATAATGTACAGCGCTGCTTTAAACAACAGTGTCACAAGCATTTTTGTCTTCTAAAATAATTTTGAAATAACTGATTAATTAATACGACATAATCAATTATAATACAGTATCATCGTGCCAAACTGCAAGTAAAGAAACACGAATCGCGTTCTACTCAGACCTATGCTTGATATTAATCCTAGGGTTGAACAAATTACGAACAATTAACAAGAGTTGTATTTATAGGGTGAAAAGATTAGTAATCAATTATGTATGGAGTAAAATAAAATAAACTACTACCCGGAGACCATTGTTCCCTCAAGCTTCCACAGGTATGAGCAATCAAACAAAGTCGCTTGGAACCACAGTGAGCAACATCAATCCTGCATGTTGCAACCAAATTATTATCAAACATATACTAATCCTGAGATCAAATCAAATTACATTTTGCTGAGCCCACAGCAACAGTAGTTCGGTTTTCAAATTTTTATGAAATGATTAATGTAATAATGAAAAGATTGCATGGCCCAGACACACCAGTTGTTTTTATCACTCTACAACAACGAGGTTTTTAGTTTTTCCCTTGCCCTCATGTAGGTTTTAGATCAGGGGATAGTGTTATAATGGTGTGTATAGCCTAATTGCTATACAGATAAACATGACTTGACAACAGCTATTGAAACAACTTTTGTTACGTAATACTAAAATTTTTTTGGATTTATTTAGTTGTTTGGACAATACAGAATTGTACTTAATGTTTTTAGTGGAAGTACAATGTTGGCAAAAGGATTGACTTGATATATTTGCACATTATTTGAATGTTACACAAGAACGATCAAAGTGACCACCAAAAACGTGTCCTTTTCCTGTTTTTTTTACCCTTTATTTAAAATTTAAAAAAAAACAATCTTTACTTTTTTTCCTGTATTTTTCTTCTGTTCCCAAATTTCCTTTTTTGTATTATTTGTTACTTCATTTTCTCTTTTTTCCTAGGTTTTCCTTCTTTTTGTCCTTGTTTTTTTTCCTCGTTTTATTTTCTCATTATTGTCCTTTTTTCCTTTTTCCCCGTTTTCAAGCCATTTTATGCATAATGTTACATAATAATTGGTAATATGCGGATGTTTTTCCAATCTGAAAGAGCCAGCCTCTTTTTTTTAATGAAACTTGCGTTGCATCATTGACGTAATCACATAAGTAAGAAAGGTCACGTAGCTACGTAGTGTAACTGTGCAGGCTATAATTAAAGCAAACCACAATTCCCCCTTCTGCCCCTTCAGCCCCCCCACCCTCTCCTCTCTCTCTTGGCATAAGTACTTGAGCTCACATCCGAGCTTGCTTTCAGTTACTCAATCTCGTGCTGACGTTGATTTTAAAATACCGCGCTTAAAACACACAGTGAACTCGTGTTGTATTTGCCTGCATGCATTGTAATTCTGGCCGAATTTACATGTGAATTAATTTCAAAATTTCAAGCCTTGACATTTGTGCAAAGGAAAGATTAAGGTCTGGCCAGTACGCAATCAGACTGGGTTAGGATATTTTATAGTTGAGGCTTTAATATGATGCTTACCGTTAATGTTATTTTATTTTAGTATAAAAAGGAAAGACTGATACAAAAATTGTAATGTTAGTCATTTAGTTTATGGCCAGTTTTTCTGAGAAGCTGCATGCATCTTTTCAGGCATGTTTTATTCCTCCAGGGATTTTCCTCAGAAAATGGCAACAGCTCTGTCAGAGAACCCGGCCTCTATGATTCACTCTCTCAACTTGGCCCACAACACACTTGACAACCAAGGTATCTACTTGAGTTTTGTGCTCCTATTTCTCTGCATGCTCTTCCCGGCCTTCTGTGAATCATGGCTTCATCCTTGCTTTTGGATGATAAAAGAATTCCGTCTGTATCTGTTTTCAAAGAGCCGTCCTTTTTTTATTTTAACATATTTATTTTTGTTTAATGCACTGTACTGTTATGCTTATTTTATTATCTTAGACTCTTAATATGTGTTTATTGTTAATCCTCTCTTTTCAATAAAAGGTGCCACACATGCTAGGAGATACTGGTTTCATGGTCAGTTAGTGCATGCTATGTACTGTACATACTGGAAAAAGTTCTGAGAAAGCAGATTTTGACATGATATTTATTTAGCTTGTGTTGGTACTTTTACATTTTTCTAGATGCATATTTATATTGTCTTTCTATATGTTAGTATTCGATGGTGTGTAGGTTGGGGTAATTTATCTTGATAAGAAGCAGCAGAAATTTGTGTCGCCTGGTCTTTTTAAAATACGCTTCATTGGCATAGGTTGTAAACCATATTTTTAAAAAAGCACACATTCAATGAGAGATAGTTATTGTGCCTTGTCATGTAAACGGATTTGCACAGGAACTAAAATTGGTTGACATAGAACAATGTAGTATGGCACAATGGTGGGGATGAGGGGAAAATACTAATGATATATGGGGAATAGTTTCTTTGTAAAATTTCTGTTGTTAAAATGCTATAATTCCTGAAAGAGGGCTTCAGCTAAGATACTCATTTTGTGCTAACTTAATTGAATAAGTTCAACTACTTCTACATTTTAATTGTATTGCTAAAATGATTTTTGTCTTGCCATTCTACAGGAATTTCCAATTTGATACAACAAGTTTGCCGTCTAAACAAGGGCTTGCGTCTACTTAATCTCTCAAAGACCTCGCTTTCTTCCAAAGGTAAGAAGCAATTATGAAACACTGCACTTCCTTAAGCTTGGTGTGGTTGTTTTAAAAAGATGTTACAAATCAGTTCTAGGGAATTTCTGTATTGGTAGTGTTTGCAAATCTTTTTCTGATCCGTATATATGAAAAAGCATTGTTTGGTGCTAACCTGGTCTAAATACGTTGCCTCACCTACCTACAGTGCATAGTGTGACATGCTAATTTACAATACAGTACTTGGCTATTTTGTGCAATTAACATCCACATGTTATGAGCCGTGATAAAACTGCATGTATCCAAATGATAACCAAGTGAAATTCATATGTATAATTTAATTAAAATCCAACGTAGGCATTAAAATTTCGTTTCACCTAAATTGCTATTAAACTATTCAAATTATTGTTGATCTGATTTCAGCCACATCTAAGGTCAAATGTCAGTTTTAATGTGACGATGCCAACGCTAATGAGCTTAATGGGCTTCATTTTTAATAGGGGTGGGCCATTCTGGGAGTTTTAGTACCAATCGGATTCACGTAAACACAGTGTAGTATACTAACGCAATACCAATACTTTTCTCTTGGAAATGTCATGATCACTGGATAAACACGATAAACACAGCATAAATATTTTAGGAACAAAAAAAGGAAAATCTTTTTTTTTTTTTACTAATTTACTGTATTGCAAACTTTAGGAATATAAAAAATAAATTGAAATATTTATATTACAACTATTTTAGAACAAAAGCAAACAGTCAAGAAAGCAGCAATGTCATAAAAATACGTTGTTAATAAGACCACTGAAGTACCTTCCATTGCACAATATTTCTAAATCAAGGTCTATGCAAATAAATTATCAATTGTCTCTCATTAAATGGGTTGTCATAGTGACGAGAGCTTTTCTGTTTTTCAGGAAAGTAACATTTTAAGGTGCAGTCCGTTGCGCTTTATTTTCATATCTCAATGTCAATTCGTGGTGTTGCTACTGTAGCAGACCACTTAACCACAAAAATTACACCTGGTATTGTCATTTTATTTATTTGAAAAAAAGCCCACAAGAAAGTCCGCGCTACGCTGCCTACGCGCCTCTGTCATTTTAAGCTCTTGGGGCGGTAGGGCCCCATCTTATGATTTGGCCCTCCCTTCTGCCTGGCAGGCAGAAACAGGCCAGGTGGGGAGAGGTGCTAAAAGTGTCAGTCACACATTCCGGCATACACTAGACTAGACAGTAGCAAATGTCACTGGGCAAGAGAGGGAGAGAAGTCCCGCTAACTGCATAGAATAACAATGATTTGCGTAAATTGGTGAAGGAGTGAAGTATCAGTCTCTGGAAAGGAGTATCGATCTGATCCAAGTATGCGCTTGGTCATGATAATATTGATATTCTGATCAATCTGCCAACCTCTAATCTTTAAAATTTTCCTTTAAAATCAGGTGATCGGTTATCACTGCAGATAATTCAGCAAAAGTACACTATACAGTTTTGATAGCAAAATCTTTTGTGGACCAGCAAGTTTCAGGGGTTGAACTCCTAACTTTCATTATGTAAATGTCATGTTCTTTAGTGCTTCGGGTTAAAAGCTTCTAGCTTAACTAATTAAAATAAATTCATCAAGTCTCCCACCAAGAGTCCCAATAGCAGTAAGAATTTTAAGTTGTAATATTGAGTTTTTAAGTATTACATTGACTCTACATCACTATGTGTGTGCTGACACAATTAGATAATGATTTTGACAGCTGACCTCGACCAGACAATTTTTAAATGCCTTTTCATTCTAAATATATTTTCTTTGTGTAGCAATAAATCTTCAGAAACAATCACCTCTAAGACTATTCAGGTATTTTTAGACACAGGCACTGCTTTAAAAAGACACATTTTTCAACCTTCAATCCCTCATACCTTAACTCTCTTTGTACACACTCTGTCTTTACAAATGTCTTCTACCAGAGGAGAGTTTTAGGGTATAGTTTGTTCATGGATGAGCCACCCTTTACCCTTATTTTCCCTTTGAAAAGAAAACATGAAGGATAATCAAGTCAAGTCATGTTTATTTGTATAGCCCTTAAACACAAGGAGTCTCAAAGGACTGCACAGATTATTGCAAACTACAGACTATTATTACACCATCCCCTGATGTAAAACCTACATAAGGGCAAGGAAAAACTCAAAACCTCCACATGAGGTAAATGAAGAAACCTTGAGAAGGGACTGCACATGAGGTAATCCCCCTTCCAGGATGACCAGGCTGCAACTGAAGTTGGAATAACAAATAATACACAGATATTGTCAACACGAAATATAGGTCATTCATAAGCTATAGAATAGAAGTGTGTTTTAGGCCTAGATTTAAACAGTTCCACTGAGGTATCAGATTGAATCTCAGTGGGCAGATCATTCCACAGCACCAGAGCCCGAACGGAGAACGCTCTCGATCCTGCGGATCTCTTTTTGGCCCTGGTATAGTGTCCACTTGGATTTTATATACACTTTTATGAATGTTTTATTTTATTTTAATATGTGTACAGTACATGTCTAAAATACAGTCACTTGCTCCGTCATCAAATTTATAAAAGAAGTAAAGGTTGCCTTGCAACTTTTCTCATTGATGCCTCAAGTCTCTTTTTGAGTCTTTGAAATGTATTGTATTTGAAAAATTATCTTGCACTTATTTGTATTTTAAAGAAATGTGTGTAATGTGTATCTCTTACAGAGATACATACATACACGCCACATTCTTTCACTTTATGTTACTATAAAATGTCTGTTTTACCAAAGGGTAACTGTATTATTTACCTCTATTAGGTGTTTAAAATAATTTAATACCAGTAAAAACGCTACTCACCAAGTGTAACTGTGAGTTTCTGATGGAGAATGACAAGTGTATTTTGTTTTTATGATTGGACATCTGCAAAGGGGATTTCATAGATTCCAGTTTTTTATTTTACACACTGTTGGTCTTATTTTGACTTTTACATCATTGTCCCTATCAGCCAATCATATCTAAAAAGCAGGTCCTTGTAGAAGAGGTTCAGGATAGGACGAAATTCTCTTATCTGAAAGCTTTTTCCCTGACCCTGCAAGTTCAAAATCCATTTAAGTTTTCTCTCCTTATTTTGAGTGTCTACTAAACGTAACAGAGAATAATGTTTTATATCCTTTTTTGGCATGTCATATCTGCTATTTTTGCTTGTAGTTGTGTGAGTTATTCTTGCATTCAAGTAAATGAAACATTGGACTTTGAGCTAGGGTGCATTAACCATCTGCAAAAATAGACTGTAAGAGTCCACACACCATATTGATCAATAACCCTTGTTTTTTGCCTTGACTTTCATATTTTTGTACCATTACATTGGTAGTCCCCTGTGGTGTGCTGTTCCCTGCACTATCATGGCTGTATAACCATTTTAACGAGGTGTCTTATTGCTCCTATCTCTGTGAAAGTGAAGCAATCTCCATTGAGAGAATGTGTTCCTTTTCCAGCTTTGAATGCACTCTTTTGATGAGAGGGACTAGGAAATAGGTTGTGTCTCCCAAAGCCTGTTTAATATTAGCTTGCCGTAAAAACATAGTAATCCCTGGAGTAAATGGTGATGCCATGTTTTTACACACTCATTATTGTTTGACATTTGTCAATTGCTAACACGTTGCACACATGTTTTTTTATTTATTTTTATT
Organism: Urocampus carinirostris; assembly: GCF_059441175.1. NCBI lineage: Eukaryota > Metazoa > Chordata > Actinopteri > Syngnathiformes > Syngnathidae > Urocampus > Urocampus carinirostris. Next base: position 6,253,746 of record NC_142349.1, on the reverse strand, counting down.
CAGTGAAAACTGTTTTTTCTTTTTAACAGGGATGTGATTTTTCCGCTAATTCGCGGAATTCCGCTTTTTTTATCTCCAAAAATAAAATTTTTAAGATTTCCGATTTTTTAATTGGTAAAAAAAACGATTTCGTCTCTACAGCATTCCATTTTAGTGTTTCCGTAACTGAAATGAAACGTACTTGCGATTGGTTGAAGTCTCCGTGTTGACCAATAAACGCGCTTGTTATAAAGGCGTAGGAGTATGCCATTGTTCATTTCTCACACGTTTTTGCCGAGTGTTTAAAGAAAGATGTCCGAGATCGAACGCAAAGATGCTCCGCGAGGTAAAGAAATTAATAAGATCGTAAAAAACAAGTTTCGATCGGACTGGTTGGAGAAGGAATTATCTACAAATGTTGGAAAGAAGACTGTGACGAATTTGTTCAGTGACTTTATTCGGAAGATCGATCGTGCCGGGAAAGCGCTTTGCATTTGATGCCATGATACCATTGTCTATGGTGGGAGAGGTTTCAAAGCTCTTGAAAGTCACGCAAAGAGCAAAAAACACGTGAAAGAACTCCAGTCAAGAACAACAAATTATTCCATCGCTGGTAGTTTCGGTGCCCAAACGAAAACTCCAAAACTTTAAGGCCTCCATCCCTTATTGACACCACAAACGGAAGCGGTAATAGAGAGACGTGATCCACCCCAAAAACCTGTACCAGTTGCTGATAGAGTCGTGAATTTTGAGGTAGGTGGTAAACTTTTCAAATTTATTTGACAGTTTTCCCCTTTTTTCCGAAAATATTATAACGTAATAAAAATGGCCATAAATATTTAACAATTACAATGATAGATTTTCATGTGTACATTACACCAACACTTTACTGTAGGGTCTATACTTATTGTACTTTCATTTATAGATAACATCTTCTGCTATAACAAAGACATTTGTGGTATGTTCTAATATGAGTTACTTTTCATTTGGTCATGATACAATTATTTCTTCATGAAATTTGAACTCTTCAACATGATTTATGTGTTAACTTAGTAATCACATGAGTTAGATATGATGATATTCTCAGTGATAGTTTTTAAAAGCAAAGGCAGTCCAATGTTTTTTAATGTGACTGATTTTGAGTTGACTTAAACTGTAATTTTATATGGGATAGTTCAAAATACATTGAAAATTGATGCTGTTGTTTTGTCTATTTCTTTGTCATCTGAGTGCATTGAAAGTACTTAAAAAAACGTAAAACCCATGAGCTCCGGGGGGCTTCGCCCCACTTGTCCCCCCACCAGGGCACTGCCCTGGACCTAGCTGGGTGCCCGCGGCCCCCAGACCTCCGCCTAATTTTCAGATAATTTCACTTTGGTCAAATCAGATCCCTGTTTTAAACATGCTGTTATTTTATGAGAGGCCGTTTGAGAAGTAAGTCATAGCTCTCACATGTAGCAAGACTTTCAACATGCACAACTTTATTCTCATTAAGTCACAGTCATACCTATACACAAGCACTAATATAGTCTCTCATTTATACGACTGTACTCTCTTACACACACACGCTAATATAAACTCTCACATTTACCACTATACTCTCTCAGATAGGGCTGGACGATTTTGGAAAATAACCTAATTGCGATTTTACAGTCCAGAATTGCAATTTTGAAGCAATTTGCAATTTTTTATTTGTTTTTTTAAAAGTGAATTTTCTGAGATATTTTTTGTGAGGACTTAATGAGCCCCCCCTGTGGTTTGACAGTCTAGGGCAGGGGTCTATGTAGGACCCCACTGTAATAAGAAAAATAAAGGGAAAGTTATATCATTTATAATCTCCTAGTGGTAGAACAAATATTGGTTAAAAAGAACAATATTAATTAAAAAAAAATATCCAAAATAGATGAAATATTATATAAATGTGCATTTTTAAAAAAATACTCCTTGCTCAAGAAATTTGCATTTGTTTTACATAACAGTCAGCCATCTTCCTGCTAAGGCTGGGCAAGAAAATAGGAAGTAAAATAGTGCATTTTTAGTCGCCATAGTTTGTATTCTTCTTTGCACTCGTTTTCAGTTGCACAACACGAAACAGCAGCATGTAGTGGTCGAATAATACATGTGTGTGTGTGTGCGTGTGTGCGTGTGCACGCGTGTGCATTATGGTATTTGTAAGAGCAAGTATGATTTACTTCTCAAATGGCCTCTCATAAAATTTCCTTTCACTCCTATCCTACCGTAGGTGTTGTGTCGTTGTCCCAGGCATTGTGCTCAAGTGATGATTATTCCAATTCTCTGCTGCACCTGGACCTTAGTAAAAACCCTGGGGTTCTGTCTGGGGATGATGCCATGGTGAGACTAAAGTATACACAATACACAACACTGATAACCATCAGCAAAAGAGTATTTATTTGCTAATAATTGTCCTTGTTTTTGCAGAACCTTTACCTCTTCCTTGCCCAGCCCAACTGTCTAGTCCATTTGGATGTGTCAGGAACGGACTGCACAGTGGACTCGGTTTGTACCCTCACTTGGCTTATGCTTTTTTCTTCTCATTTTGATTCAGAATGGCATACAGAATACAAACCAGTCACTGACTAAAACAACCCTTAGAGGACCTGCTGTTTGTGTGATTATGTGTGCCGTCCCAGTTTGTATCCCCAAAAATATTAGTGTGAATGGAAGGGCATCTTTGGATTGTATGTACTATTTCAAAGTAGCAAGGCCTTCAACATGATATTCTGATCACAAAAATATGTCTTGTTACATTAGAACCAACTCTTAACAACTAAAGGAATGACAGCGCCAATTGAGTTCAGAGTGACTTTTGATACGGCTGCCTTTGCTGGCAAACATAAAGGCAAACTGAAAGGCTGAATGAACTGTACTCAGGCTGTTTTAGTGGCGATCTCAGTTTAGAGGATGGAAGCTATAGTGATAAGAGCTGAGTGGGCATAAGGCTGGATGTGTTGTTTATGGCTAGTCTGCAGCTTTTTCGTTTATTGCTGACATATCACACCAAATTAATGAAAGAGATTCACAAAATGGAATTTATCTTCATCACTGTGATTGCAGTGTCATGAATATTAAAAAGCTGAATTGAGTGGGTACTCTCGCTGGCCACAACATTAGTCTACAGTGCACACAATTCTAAGCCCTAAAAATTTCCCTTACACAAACATGATAAAAGAGGTTTTTTTTTTTTTACACTAATCACGTTGAGTTAATATAATTTTTATTTTCTGTAGTCAGTATCCATCCATCCATCCATTATCTTCCACTCATCCGAGGTCGGGTCGCGGGGGCAGCAGCCTTAAAAGGGAAGCCCAGGCGTCCCTATCCCCAGCCGCCTCCTCCAGCTCATTCGACAGGACCCCGAGGCGTTCCCAAGCCAGTCTCTCAGCGTGTCCTGGGTCGCCCTCGGGGCCTCCTGCCGGTGGGACATGCCCGGAACACCTTCCAAAGTTCATGACCATAGGTGAGGGTAGGAACGTAGATCGACCGGTAGATCGAGAGCTTTGCCTTTCGGCTCAGCTCCCTCTTCACCACGACGGACCGGTACAGGGTCCGAATGACGGCAGACGCTGCACCGACCAGTCTGTCGATCTCCCGTTCCATCCTACCCTCATTCGTGAGCAAGACCCCAAGATACTTGAACTCCTCCACTTGGGGCAAGATCTCATCCCCAACCCAGAGGGAGAAAGCCACCCTTTTCCGACTGAGTACCATGGTGTCGAATTTAGAGGTGCTGATCCTCATCTCGGCCGCTTCACACTCGGCTGCGAATCGCTCCTGCGAGAGCTGAAGATCACGGCCTGAGGAAGCCAACAGCACCACGTCATCTGCAAAAAGCAGTGACGCAATGCTCAGGCCCCCAGATTTTACTTTAGTCTACAATGCACACAATTCAAAGCCCTAAAAATGTCCCTTACACAAACATGATAAAACGGGTTGTTTTTTTTACACTAATCACGTTGATATAAATTTTATTTTCTGTAGTCAGTATATTTATTTTATTTATTGTTAAACTTTTTTTTATTCTTCCTATTTGATCTCAACCCAGCCAGTGGCCAAGTTGGGGAAGAGGGTAAAAATATGCCTCTGTCATTCACTCAGACATAGACTAGCAGTAGCAGAGAGTGCTGGGTGAGAAAGAGGGATGCGACACTTTGGCAAAATTGGTTGAGGAGAGAAGTGTCAATCCCAGGACAACTGAATCAAAATAATAGAAGTTCTTGCTAAGTATTAATAATTTTGATATTTGCATTGTTTCACTACTACAAATAGATGTAAAGTTTTATTTCATATTGATATTTGATGGAATTATTCATCAAAAAGGAAAAGGCATCACCAGATGCTGATTTGCAAGTGCATCCTGCTTAAAGTGTTTGTGTATTGATCAAAATATAAGGTATTAGTCACAATGCTGGCGCATTATCGTAAATCTGCAGGGCAAAGCATTTGCATAAATGGCTTACATAAACTAAGTGTCAGTGAAGATTCATATATTAGACCATAAAATGTGACATTAGAGGGTATTTAACTTTGGTCCTTGTGAAGAATCCAACAAATATGGCAACATCGTAATTTTGCAATATTGAAACTGCCAAAATGTCGTGAGCATATTGAAAGCAGCACTTTTGTTAAAAAATACGTTTTTAATCAGTGCAGCTCCATCATTTTTAGGTGGTAAGTTGTTTTGTGAATGAATGTCTTATACAAGGTCACACCTTAATATTTTTGTCTATTTTGGCATTTTATATTATGATTACGTAGTGAGATGTTTGTCCTAATCTTTATGGTTTAATATTTTCAACTATTTGTGATGACATCCAGAGCTTTTAATGCACTTTAAAATACCCCAATTTTTAACAATAGTATCCTAACCTAGAACAAAAGCACCCTGGGGAAACATTGTCAGCATTTTTTTCAATTATTTTTTTCATAGCGCAGTTTTAGGAGTGTAAAGTCATAAATCAATTAGCTCATCAACGAGACTCTCTTATTTCTAGTTACGATGTAACATAATAACAGGAATGCCAATCATGTAACGGTCGTATACAGTACAAACTTATTCAACCTGTTGTTCTTTCTTATTTTAACTTGCCATTTAAGATAATATTTATGTTTTTGGTGTTGGTTTATATCAAAAAAATGTTCCCCCAGAAATGTGACTTGTACTCATATTGATGTTTTTTTCCATCCTAATTATGCATTTTTTGGCTGGTGCGACTTCTACTCCGAGACTTATCGTCCGTAAAATACGGTGCTCATTTAATATCACACAGGCTTGTGTTATTAGCGATCTAGATCTGCTGCTGGACCTTAGAGCTGCCTTTGACACTGTGGACCATAATATCTTACCAGAACGGTTGGAAAAAAGGATTGGTCTCTCAGGAACCGTCCTTTTATGGTTCAGATCCTACCTCTCAGATAGGACGCACTCTGTTAAATATGGTGAAATGACATCTGAGCCCTTTAGTGTTACCTCTGGTGTTTCGCAGGGTTCAGTACTTGGACCCCTTCTTTTCAGCATTTACATGCTTCCATTAGGTGATATTATTCGCAAGTATAATATCAGTTTTCATTCCTACGCAGATGACCCTCAACTATATCTCCCGATGCAGGAATCTGCCACACTAAACTGTGGAAATTTGGAGACCTACCTCACTGAGATAAAAGAACGGATGTCACTCAACTTCTTGCGCCTTAACTCTGAAAAGCCAGAAATGCTAGTTATTGGTCCATCTAAATACCGTGACTTGTTCTCAAAAACGGCTCTGAACATTGACAAATGTAATATCCCCCAGAGTGACGCAGTCAAAAATTTAGGTGTCATATTTGTTCCCGATCTTTCCTTTCAAACACACGTTAAGAATATTACCAGAACAGCTTTTTTCCCTCTTTGCAACATTGCTAAAATTCGGCCTATGCTGTCTCAGTCGGATGCGGAGATTATGATTATAATTCATGGGTTTCTTACCTCCCGTATCTATTACTGTAATGCACTACTCTCCGGTCTCCCGAAGTCCAAAATTAAGAGCCTTCAGCTGGTAGAAAATGCTGCAGCGAGGCTTTTAACTAAGACAAAGGGGTTTGATCACATTACCCCGATTTTAGCTAACCTGCATTGGCTCCCTGTTAGCGTAAGATGTGATTTTAAGGTTCTGTTGGTAGTATACAAAATCATGCATGGACTTGCTCCCTCATATCTTTCAGATTTATTCCCCCCTATGTTCCGGTTTGAAACCTTCGCTCTGAAAATGCAGGTCTACTAGTGATCCCAAGAGCCAAGAAGAGATCCGCAGGTTCCAGAGCGTTCTCCGTTCGGGCCCCGGTGGTGTGGAATGCTCTTCCCCTGAGATTCAATCTGCAACCTCAGTGAAAATGTTTATATCTAAGCTTAAAACACACTTCTATTCTATAGCATATGAATAACCTACCGTAAATTCCGGACTATAGAGCGCACCCGATTATAAGCCGCACCCATCACATTTTAAGGGGAAACACGATTTTGTCCATACACAAGCCGCACCTGTATATAAGCCGCATGCACCCACATCAAAACAAACACAAGATTAATCTAAGCCAAACTTCAAGTCCCGCGATTAAAACTAAATATCCTTCATTGAAGCAAACAGTCCATTAATCACAGCCGTCATAATGAACGCAAAATGATATAGCTACTTAAAATTTGTTGCAGACCTGCAGATGCTGGGTGCCCGTTGATAGTAATCCAAGGAAAAAAAGTGTATATTTCCAAAGGTAAGGGTGGGAAAAATATATATCTATTATTGTCCGCCGTGTCCACAAAAACTTACCTTTACCGGTCCCCACTTTCCCATCAGCTCTTTTTTAATTTGTTCGTGCAGAATAAGTGTCTCAAATAGATACAAATAAATACATTACAAAAATATACAGTTGAAAATACATATTACACATATTTTCAAAGAAAGACGGTACATCGAGAGAGTTTTCAAAGCTTTAATAATAATAATATAACTTTCATCCTAAACCGTGCCTTTGGGAGGTAGCCTCACACTACTAAAAAGACGCTCGCATACCTGCAAATTAGTCTGTTAAGGAAATAAAAACCGTAATTGAAAGAATCACTGCCGACCACCCGCCTCTTCCTTTTTGGTAAAGACATATAATTAGTCTCTTTAATGTCAGAAATAAATTTTATCATGATGACGCCGTTCAACGCTCCCTTACTTCAATACACTCCAGTAACATGCCCGTTTGCTTTTGGCACAGTGGCTGCGTCATGAGCCTCATTTTGTGCAATTTGCACGATGAGGGTTTGTTTACGCTCATAAGTTGTGATCTTCCTCGGCACATATATTCCACCGGTCTAAATCTTACCTCTCATACTCTAGCGCCGCTGGCGACCCCCATTAAAAAATTACATAAATTGGCTGCACCTTTGAATAAGCCGCATGGTTGAAAGTTTGGGAAAAAAGTAGCGGCTTATAGTCCGGAATTTATGGTATATTTTATGTTGACAATATCTGTGTATTTGTTGTATTATTTGCCCTCATGTAGGTTTTAGATCAGGTGACGGTGTCATAATAGTCTGTGGTTTGCATTAATCTGTTCTGTGCAGCCCTTTGAGACTCTGTGATTCAGGGCTATACAAATAAACATGACTTGACTTGACTAGATTTTTGTTGCTAGAAAAACCACTCTATTAGGTGGACGTTTCATCGCCACGTTCCTACTGAGGATGCCAGAATGAAAGTCATCTTGTGTTGTTGAGTTTAGCAGCAGTTTAACGGCTAATCATGTTCCACATCTCTCCCATACATGCGATCGTTGGTGGCTTTGGCCGTTTCTCATCTTTGACTTCAATTTTACAAGCTATTACTAACCTTTTGTCTTGCTCGTCTACCCACTCTTGTCAACCAACTGGCTACGGATTATTATCTGCCGCTATCTTCTGTATTTATAGTTTCCTGCTCTGAGTCTTTTGTCGCCACTTCGACAACATGTAAGCGAATAGTGCCGAGCGCGTGATTCAGCCTCCCGGCGCTTCCTTTTTGCTTTTGCAAGCTTTACAGGATTTTTTTTCTCCTCAATAGCTTCTCCAGCTATCAACTAAAGTTATATTGTGGCCCACTTCAACTTTGACCAAGCCTATCTAGCCACTTGATTGATTGTATTTTCTTTGATGCTCACACCATACCCGAAATGTGTTTTTGATCACATAAAATTAAGGTATTGCATTGTATAGTGCAGGTTTTCCTTTGGATTCTGCAGTGAGACTTATTTAAATGCACATGCTTCAGCTACATTCTATGATACAGCAACCTTTAGTGGCGAGTCAACAAACACTCACTTTAAATAATTAAGTCTGACATATGGGAGCATATAGCCAAAAAAAGCTTTAAGGTGCTGTCCGGAATTAGAAACTTTGTAACTCTCTGCCGCCATCTTTTGGCTTAAGTCAACATCACAGCCTCAGTCTGCTCATTCATCAAGTGCATTCCATAGATGCACTCAAGTAAACATTTTATTTCATTTTTTGGGGGTTTGGGTTGGTGTTTTTACTTTAAATTCAAACAGGCCTTTTCTTTATTTTATCATTTTCACTCTAAACTAACTAAAACTGTGCTGACGATCATGCAGCCACTTTCCAAAATGCAAACTGTTATGGTCTACCATAAAGCTTATTATGCTGAAATAAGCTTTATGGTAAAGTGCATAACAGTTTCAATACGAGCGATTTGAGTAGAAAAAGGCAAAATACACATGTTACCTGCTCAAAAGTGATTTATATACAGAGTGCATTACCGTTCGATTACATTCACAACAAATAGCATGAAGGAATGGTTCAAATTTTATTACATTCCCAACAAATGCAAGACCAAGTGGTGTTGGTAATATGTTCGCCATTACATTCCCGAAAAGTGATATAAAAGTGAGATAAAACGAGGTAAAAGTGGTGATAGTAGCGAGAGGATGCAAATCTCGGCAGGGATGCATTTCTCGGCATAACACCGGACGCCCAGGGCATGCATCTTTTACGTCGGGCGTACAACTTACAAAACGTCTTTGCCTGGGTGGCTAACAACTTTTTCGAGAAAAAAATGAATACATCTCTCGGGTTTTTTTTTATTTTTTTATTTTTTTTTTTCAAATCAAACATTTGCTTTATTCTGATTTCAAAATATCCGTTCGGTTCGTTTGGCAATTTGCATACCCGGCAGCCAATTGGAAGCCTGTATCAAATAACTGTGCTTCCTGACTCTCCCGAGTGTTATAAGGTCGTTCATTTGCATATCATTTTCTAAAGTAGACGCACAGAGAGCACAAGAAAAATAGAGAAGTGGTTAGGAATCAAGCCAAAACCTCAGCCCCAGAAGAAATATTCAAAATAAGCTAACTAAATTTATGACGCTACAAAACGTAAACGTACATTTAAAGCATCGCGGAAAGAGGAGTTCACGTGGCTTGTAGCAGACGACGCAACGCAAACATTGCATGAATGAAGATGAGTAAATAAAGGCACATACTGATGGCAGATGGAAAACAGTGATGTCATATACATGCAATTTTTGCGATTAGTTGTCTTATTGCGTTTTAAGTTGGGGGGAAAATGAGGCAGGCAACTGTATGGCTGCGCAGGCAACTTTTCAGAGTCGTCTGCCCTGGTGTCCTGTAACTTTTCGTCATCAGTTTCAGACACTGCCTTATCCTACTATTTAATCAGTTGCGTGTCACGGAACAGCGTTGCCAAGAATGCAGATAGGCGTGGTGGAAAAAAAAAAATAAAAGCTCTCCGAACTTAGTACTGGACTGTTAACACATACTTAATGGAGAAAATATTGTGCTTTCAACATTCTAAGGACACAACGCACCCCACCTTTTTATCTGCATTGTGAAAGCAGCCTTTATTTCATTCCCACTATAGATTAAGCAATTTAATGTCATCAATGTATTACCAGCCTACTATCTCCCTTTTCCCATTTGTGTGTGAATTGACAGCTCAGATCAAAAGTGTACTATGTAAAAAAGGTACTAAATATGACTTCATCGCCATTACATCCTATGGAAGATATTTCTGTTTCTGAAATGGTAAAGAATTATGCAAATCATCCTCAACCCAATGCAAGAGGCTTTATTGTCCAAATAAGATGAAGAGGGTTATTGTCACTCCCCCCTGCAATTCTGTTAAATCATTATACAGTTTTCAGCCTACTTTGGGGAGGAGAAAAATAATTCAATCTGTATACACTGTGAAATAGTTATGTGATACATTATACCCTAAAATATTTTTTTATCACAAAGGCATACCATTGTGATAAAAAAAATATATATTGTGGTCATTTCAAAAATACCTTTAGGCCTTTATTTTAATTAGAAATACTTTAAATTAGTAAAACTACCAACCGCTGACGAAGCTTTTTTGTTTTTCAATGAGAGGTGATTTTTCAGTTTTTTCCTTCTTTTTTTTTTGCAGTGCAGCCCGTATAATCAAAAAGGTTTTGGTCTTGAATTTTGTCTGAGGTCAATTACAAACTAAAAGTACCTGAACCATTAGTGTGAACATTTCTCTGATGTTTCCTGTGTGTGTCTGACTTTGCAGTTGTTTGGAGCCTTGCTGAGAGGCTGCTGCGCCGACCTTTCCTACCTAAACCTATCTAAGAATTGCTTCACTAACAGGTGCGTGTCCTCTTAAACTCTGTTTAATCCACTCAACTTTTCCTCTACCTGGAAAACATTTTTGTTTGCCTACGAATCAGCAAAAAAGCGTTGTGCAGCCAGCACTTGCATGTCATTGCGCTGATTGTATAAAAGACCTTTTGGCTTGCATACACAAGGTTCCTACGGGCTTTTGAAATCCTTGAAAATCCTTGAATTTTGAAATTCTGTTTTCAAGGATTGAAAAGTACTTAAATTTTTGGTGAAGTGTTTGTCTCAAAAATATTTACAGACCTATTGTTCAGATCTGAAAATATATCCGCAATTTACTTAAGATCTAATAATTATGTCCTGATAAATGCACACTCAAGATTAGAAATCACAGATATATTTGTGGCTCTGCAAAATACATGATTCACACTGGATTACTTTTTTTTAATGGTAATGGGGTAGTCAGAATATTGGCCTTGAAAGTCATTTAAAAGTGGCTTGATTTGGCCATGTACGAACACTGTAATAGAGTTCACTCTCCATTCAGGGTTTATTTGTGTTAGGATATTATTTGGAATAGCAGTCTGAGCATAAAACATGTGTTAATCTCATTGCTGTTTGCGCTCCTGATTGACCGTACATGGAATTTTCATCAGCCTGCGTCTTTGTGAGTGGCCTAACGTTATCTTTATTTCAAAAGTCTGCACCCTATGGATGTCCGTTAAGGACTTTCCACAATTGCACAGGTTTATTCTGGTGTTTAAATTTTCTGACTTAGCAACCATAAATTCCATTTAGTCAAAATGTGAAATGCTGCTCCCCTCCATATGTCACGTGCATCCATTTGTTTTTTTGTGTGAGACTTAGTTTACTCACATTATTGATTTTCTTTTGCATTACAATGCGTGGGTTCCAAATTCATATTTACAGACTTGACTGCTTCTACTTGTGTGACTAAAAATAGAGGATTGTTACAAAAGTCTTGAGCACATTTTGACATTTAATATCTCTTAAACTATTAAGGATATAAACACACATCTGATACATTCAAAATGCTTGTAATCTGTTTTTACATTGAAGATTTAAAGAGGTTTAATGTGGGCACCATTGTTCACATACAGACATCAAGTAGATAGTCAAATTCATGCCAAATGCGTCCCAACGTTGCATCGTCAATGGTTGCAACAGCTTCTGTTATACGTGCTTTTAGCACATCAACGTCTCTTGGAACAGTGGGCACATAGACCAATCTTTTTACAAATCTCCACATAAAGAAATCGCATAGTGTGAGACCTGGAATTCTGGGTAGCAAGGACATGAGATCTTGATTATTCTGCCTGGGCTGTTCAATTTATCTCACCTTTGGAGAATCTCGCTGACACTCAAAAAGTTGATGTGGGTTTTGAGTACCCCATAAGTGACATATGCCTTTCAACTTTTCCATTTCCATTTACGTGGAAATTCGCCTCATCGCTAAAAACAAGCTTGTTGTCAAATCCATAATTTTTCATTTTCAGTCGCATTGCAATTCAAAAGTCATGACAAGCTGGATTATCAGTGTCCCTAAGCTGTTGGACTGGACTGTAGCTTGTACAGCGTCATGTGTAGTCATCTTCTTAAGACATGCCAAAGTTGTTGTTGGACACTGAAATTCTCTACTGACTCTTCTAACTTTTGAGGGCTCCAATGAAAAGCAGTTCTAACTTGTTTAATCACATCTTCTGTAGTTAAGGGGTTCCTTTAGCTGCCTATAAGCACCCATCCCTTATGAATTAATTATGTCATCCTATGCACCTTCCCGGTGGCTCCTTTTGAATTTTCTGTAAAATGCATGTTGGACAACAGTCCGTGATTCTGTTTTTGCAAATTCAAGCACACAAAAAGTGAGTGAACACCATTAATGGGCTGGTAAAGAAATTAAAAAATAATTATTCATCCATCCATTAGCTGCACCTCTTATCCTCAGTAGGGTCGCAGGTGCTGGAGCCCATCCCAGCTATCTTCGGGCAGTGGGCAGGGGAAACCCTGAACTGGTTGTCAGCCAATCGCAGGGCACACAGAGACAGACAACTCACTCGCTCATTCATACCTAGGGACAATTTGGACCAGCCAATGAACCTGATATGCATGTTTTTTGGAATGTGGGAGGAAACCAGAGTGCCAGGAGGAAACCCACGCAAGCCCGGGGAGAACATGCACACTCCGATCTCATGACCTCAGAACTGTGCCGCACACGCGCTAACCGCTAGGTCGCCGTTCTGCCTAAAAATAATTAGCCTTGCAAAAACCTTAATGTAATGTGGTTTTTTAAAAAAGGCATTCATAGTTAAAGAAAGTTGGTGACATCAAATGTACCTAAGACTTTTGAAAAGCTGGGGGCGGCAGTAGCTCAGGAGGTTGAGCGCTCGTCTTGAGATCAAGGGATCCCAGTTCGAATCCCGGCTCGTCTGAGTTACATGTCGAAGTGTCCTTGGGTAAGACACTGAACCCCCAATACCCCCAATATGCAGGTTAGCGCCTTACATGGCTGCACAGATCACGGCCGCTATTGGGAAATGTGAAGCACACTGTAAAGCGCTTTGGGAAGTCATTGACTTGAAAAGCGCTATATAAATGCAGATCATTTCATTTCATTTCATTTCAGCTGTAGAATAATTGCTGGATTTAAGTAGCTATGGTAATTTGTCAAATCTGTCGTATTCGCTGTTTTATCAACTAATCCTGGCAGTTCTTGAATTCAGTTAGAAATGCCGCCAATAATTTCCATTAAACCCTTTGTGCATATAATAGATTACCTTACTTTCCCTGTCTAGTGAATCCGCCTTCATGGTTTGTGGAGGTCTCATGAAAATGTATTGTCTATTTCTCTTTTTTGGGAGGTTCAAGCGCATCAGTTAACCCCAATCACTTACCCTGGTTCATTTAACTATTTTTGTCTCATGACTACAGACCTTTGCTGTTTTGATGTAAATCTAATATTTATTTTTTCATGAGATATCCCTGAACACGTTTTAATTTCAGCTGTCAATGTAATAGTTTTAAAGTTGTTTCAACAATTGAGTTAAAGCATTGAAGTTACTTCAACGATTTTAAGTTAAATAAGTGTCAAGTTTAAACATTAGCAAACACTGAAAATGGCCGGAGGTTTTAACTGATTTTGAACTCGCAAGAAGGACAGCAAGAGAAGCCTTTGGATAAGGAATGTCCATCCCTGCTCTGAGGCCCTACCTTGACCACTTTTTTAATAAACCTTCAAGGTTACAAAAAGCAGATCACCCATAAAGGGTGTGGTATTTCAAAGAACAGCTACACGATTAGCTGATAGCAACAATGATTTTATACTCAAAACAATGAACCAGTGTGCATTGATAGTCAAACTAAGAAACTGGCCTCCTATGAAATCTCCTTTTCAGTTGTTTAACATAAAAAAACAAAACAAAATGATCAAGCATGAAGAATTGACTCAGCGATAACGCTTTCACATTTTAATTTTTACAATACTGTATAACTTTTCACTACCGTTTTAGCCTCCCTCTAGTATCCTGCGCTAGCTCATTGGTGGTCTTATTGAAATATTCTGGTACGACAAAGACCCCTAGACTTGAAATGTGCAAATTATTGTCTTGAGTCATGAATAGGAAATTGGACACCTCTAATACCAATCTTATAAGCTGCAGCAGTGACACTTGTGAACAGCAATAAACTGTGACACAGGCTTGGTAATATGTTGCTGATGCAGCACGGTTCTTGGGCATGCATGAAAAATTGCATTGATGCTACATTTGCATAGATGGTATCTGCATAGGTTTCATAAGCTTAGTCCTAATTAACACAAATGGGTCAAAGATGAGAAGTTGTCCCTCAGTGCAGGCTTGTGTCAGCAGTAATGATGGGACTTTAATTAATGTAGCAGACTTATCTTTTCCCACTAAGCTCTTTAAACATTGTAATTATAACCAGCATTTGCTTCTCTATTTTGATCTTTTTGTTATTTCATTTTGATTTTATGAACCACGTGTTTGTCTAGTTACCAAAAATAATATTTAAAGCACTCGTATGCACTATTACAAGTACTCTGTGGCAAAAACATTTCACCAGGACATAAATAATGGAATTCCTAAAAGTGCAATAGGAATAACAATTTTACATCAAGTACTCGGACCAAAACTATAAAGCTTGGGAACATTTTAGCCTGGATACGGCGGATAAAAATAGTACTTGCTAAGTTTGTAAAGCAAACCTTTCATATCATGGCAGTTTATTGTTGTACGATAATTTAAAAAGCATGTTGAACAGTTAACGAAACCGTCTGACTCGCCTCGCTAAGATTCAGGCCAATATGGTTTTGATGACATGCATTGTACATTTTATACATATATATTTCACTATGAAAGAGATTTAGCAGTATATTGTATTCAAAATGAAACGCATACAGTCTGAAACACAAATGTTAAAACCGTTTTTTTTTTTGTAACAGACTTTGCAGTGGACAACCGAATATACTTCACAAAATGTGAATATTTGTTTTACTATTCTACTGCTGAAAATGAGTTTGTTCTTGGTTTACAGGGAACACAAATGTTTACTTGGTTTCAATTTTTTATTTATTTTACGTGCATTAAAAATGGACGGAGGTTTTTTTATGGAGTTATGTTTCTACTGACTGAGCACTGCTATTAAGATTCGATTTTTATCTACTTTTTTGTTCGAATCTGCAATGTTTTTCATTGCACCCATTTTCCTGTGTTTATTGCCATTTCCCAAAACATTGATAAACCTCATGCCAAATTTAAGGGGGAAAAGAAGGAATTGTCCAATTATTCGACTAATCGTTTGAATGTACATGTAAATGTACTTTATTTACACTGCCCTTTACAATCCTTAGGTGTACCGAATTGCTTTACAGTGATCAAAGAGAAATAATAAGTAAAAAACAAAAACAAAAAACTAGAAATGACAATAAAAACAGTAAATACAACAGTATCAAATAAGATAAAAATAAATGTGTCCTCGAACTAGAAAACGTGCGTTTTTAGCCTGGATTTAAACTGGTCCAGGTCAGAAATAAGACGCAATTCGACTGGGAGCTGATTCCAGAGCCCAGGGGCAGCAACAGAAAAGGCTTGGTCATCTTAGCGTTTAGATTTTACCTGGGCATACCCAGCACAAGTTGGTCCTTGGACCTCAAAACTCTGCAAGGATTGTGAATAGTTAAGAGCTCAGAAAATGAAGATGAGGGCAAAACCGTTTAGAACTTTAAAAACAAGTTTAAAATCAATTATAAAATGGACGGGAGACAATGAATGGATTTAAGAATAGGAGAGATGTGCACGTTTGCTGGTGTTGGTCAAAAGACAGGCAGTCGCGTTCTGCACAAGTTGAAGGCAAGTAATAGATGACTGGCATACGCCAACATAAAGTGCATTGCAATAATCTAACCTTGAGCTTATTAAGGCATGTAAAACTTTCTTTAGGTCAGGACAGCTTAAAAACAATTTAACATGTGCTCATATAAAAGAAATGACGTCTCTACCAAACACCCTCCTCTCCCTCTTTCTCTGTCTCTATCCTCCCCAAGGTCATAGAATCTTGTAATATTTATTCAACCTCACCAGCAACGGATTTATCCTACACTTGAAGTTCAACAGAAATAAACAGTAAGAAATATGATAAAATAACAATCAGCAGTAAACAATAAAATCTGAGTTTGATGAATTAAATCGAACGCTTACATCCTGAGACAAATGGTCAAGTAGACTACTTGAAGAGTTTTGTTCACAACGAAAGTTAATTGTAAAAAGATGGAAATTGAGTTTCACTATAAAAGGCATCATAATCTCTAGTTAGACAACTGCGAAAGAAGGCATATACTACTGTACTTCAAATATTTTCACACAACAAAAGGGAACATATGAACAATACAAAGTGTGTACAACACTGCAGTGTAAAATAAATACATCAAACTCACAATCTGAGACAACTGTTCAAGTACAAATAGGCAACGGCACTTTAAATATTTTGCTCTCAACAAATCAACAGTAAAAAATCTAAAGTGACTATCCAAACCCTCTCTACGTTTCTCCCTCCATCTCCCCTCCCGCTCTCTCTGTCTCTACCTCCCCACTCTTTCTGTCTATGGTAACTGACAAAAATTCTCGCTGAAAGCAGCAGTTTTGGAGAAATTTGTGTTTAACGACGCAGGAACCATTAAAGAATCGTACACTAGTTTCCCCCAAGTGAGATGTTAAGTATTGTGAATTTAATAGCGCTCTCACCATTGATACTATGGGTAGGACCTTCTCAATTGTGTGACGTCATCACACACATACGCATTGTTTTGTTATTTATTGCAGATGGCTGCCGTGTTAAATTGAATGAGAGCCGTGTTTATGTTGGTGATATATGCCAAAAGGCTGACCGAGGATGTCCTGCTTATCTTCCTTATGCACAAGAAGACCGCACACTCTGGCATAGCCTTCACATGGGACAACATGCGGATTTCTACTGTGCTAGACAAAGTAACGCATCACTTTTGACCTTCAGTAACTAACGGTGGAGATAAATAATTAGTCAAATTACCCTATTACTGAAAGAATTACACAGTCACGCAACAGAGTTATTCCCAACACTGATTAGGTCTGTGTTTTTCAACCTTTTTTGAGCCAGGGCATGTTTTTTTTGACATTGGAAAAATTTTGCGGCACAACACCTACCAAAAATGTTATAAAATGACACTGAACAGTATGTTTAATTACATTATAATTTATAATACCCCCAGTTTTTACACCAAAGACACTTGACAAAGTCATAATATTTGCAGAAAATGATCCATAAATGTTTTATAAAATTTTACATTTTAAAAAGTGACATTGGATAATCTCTCACGGCACACTAGTGTGTCGCAGCACAGTGGTTGAAAATCACTGGATTAGGTTATGTTCTTTTAGTCAACCTCATTAAATACTGTTTCAAACTTTCAGCCATCAACGTGCTTGTGTGTATTGCTCTCGTTATCCGCCTCATATCTCTCGTCTGTCAAGCTTTCAAGTGACTGATTAGAAAGTATCCATCATGCTCACTTTCGGGCACCCTCTTTCTTTCTATGCTGACTGTATAGATAACTTTTAGACATCCAAATTTCTCTGTTCTATCTTTCCAGAAAGGCCAGAGATTCTCTGCCAACTTTCCGGCAGTTTTTCAGTTCTGCATTCAACTTGACCCATGTGAGCCTGGCCTCCATGAAGGTTCCTGCTGATTGGCTGAGGTAAGAAGGCAGTCATGTTTTTTCTAAACGTGCACAAGTTGATAAGCTCATGGGAAATGGTCAAGTCAAGTCATGTTTATTTGTTTTGCGCTTAATCACAAAGATTCTTAAAGGGCTGCAAACTAAAGACTATTGTTACACCATCCGCTGATCTAAAACATTCATGAGGGCAAGGTAAAACTCAAAAACCGCAGCATAAGGAAAATAGAAAAAACTTTTAAGAAGGGACATCAGGTAATACCTCTTCCAGGAGGCCAGACGTGCCTTGGATGTTGCATTAACAAACAATAAAATTAAAAAATATATAATGAGGACAGGCAGCACGACAGCGCAGTGGTTAGCGCGTGTGCGGCACAGTTCTGAGGTCATGAGATCAAACCTTCCTGTGTGGAGTTAGCATGTTCTCCCAGTGCTTGCGTGGCTATCCTCCGGGCACTACGTTTTTTCCCGCATTCCAAAAACATGCATGTCAGGTGAATTGGCCACCTCCAGTATGTCCCTAGGTCTGAATGAGCGAGTGAGTAGTCCGTCTCGTCAAGCCAAGAGTGTCCCTTGCCCACTGCCCGAAAATAGCTGCGATGGGCTCCAGCACCCCCGCGACCCTACTGAGGATAAGCGGTGCAGATAATGGATGGATAATGAGGACATACTGGCAAGTAATCCTTTTAAAAGGCATTACTTAAAAACATTAACAAATACTCACAACTAATAAATGGTATAAAACCTTTTATATCAATTCATCAGCATGTATATTTTTGCCCTGCTTGCAGAATCAAAACACTAAGTGTGATTTCACGTAGCACGTTTGAAATGTCAATGAAATAAGTCATGAAATAAGTTTTTGATGACCTTTCGGTCATTCTGTGACTTCATATTGCTTTGAAAAAACTCAGTGGCACCTGTATCTTTGTTACTGTAGATTTAAGGAGTTAATTGTCTACAAAAAAAAACCTTCTTAATAAAGAAAAAAATAATTTAAATGAACTATTTGAGATTATT
Source organism: Urocampus carinirostris (assembly GCF_059441175.1). Taxonomy (NCBI): domain Eukaryota; kingdom Metazoa; phylum Chordata; class Actinopteri; order Syngnathiformes; family Syngnathidae; genus Urocampus; species Urocampus carinirostris. Next base: position 6,234,869 of record NC_142349.1, on the reverse strand, counting down.
CATAATAAATAAAAAAACACAAATTGGATAAGGCTTGAAATGAAATAGTTTGATTAATATTCAAAATTGCCGATGGACCACATAATACCTACAATCAACTGACTAAGAAACTTTTTGAAAGAAAGAAACGTTCATTTAACCCCATTAATAGCATTCCGGCCAAATTGGAATGGGTTCAAATCCAGCTACCAGACTTCCTGTGCGGAGTTTGTATGTCCTCCCCGTGCTTGCGTGGGTTTCCTCCGGGCACTCCGGTTTCCTCCCACATTCCAAAAACATGCATTTCAGGTGAATTGGCCGGTCTAAATTGTTTTGAGGTTTGAATGAGCGAGCGAATTGTCCGTCCCTATGTGCCCTGCGACTGGCTGACAACCAGTTCAGGGTTTCCCCTTCCCACTGCCCGAAGATAGCTGGGATGGGCTCCAGCACCCCCGCGACCCTACTGAGGATAAGCAGTGCAGATAATGGATGGATGGATCTATTCTGGCATACTCGGTTACAGTGCTGTACATTGGCACTTCTAAATAACTGTGCTCACTTCTAGTAATGATGTCGCAAACACACTTGCATACATGAATTATTTTTTTATTGCTAAGCCAGGGATGTCAAACTCCGTTTGGCTCCTAGGCATTTTCAGACTTTCTGTTCCAAAACGTAACGGATAGGTTAAAGAATGTCAACTCAGAATTTTTAACTTTGTTGTTCTGTATTATTCTTGATCATTCAGCCTACATTGACAACTTACCTTACATACAGTATTTTAATCACTGATGCGCTTTTCTAAATACATTCCTTCACAAACAATGAGAATAATTTGTTTTTAATGTTTGTCGTTGAATGTGTTAAATAGCTTATTTTAACAGTTGAGTAAATGCAATTTAACACCTGAACCAACTCACCACGCTTTACAAATTCAACACAGTCTTCCAGTGGCCGGTTTGCATTTATTTAATAAAATCAGAACTTTTGATACAAAATGACTCGAGTCTTTTTACACACTCAGAAATTTAAGGCTGGCTATATTAAATCCTTCAACGGGCCTGTTTGGCGCGCTGGCCGTATGTTTGACATGCCTAAGCTAAGCTCTAAAAGACTCAAATCACAAGGGATACAAGTTATGTTTGTCACTTTGGCCTCACATTTGATTTCAAAAGGAATGGCATTCATTTGAAAGGAGTGCCCTATACTGTTTAATATAGGTACACAAATTAATGTCAGTATGAAAGTCTGTTTGCTGACTTTTTGCAATGAAAAAGTCTGGAAAATAAGATCTGGAGCACCTGACTGCAGAATTGTACTTAAATAGTGCAGATGCTCAGTTTACGTGGTGAGCCTACTGTTATCACACAAAAGGAATAAGGAAACCAGATTAGCATTGCCAGTTGTGTATGCTTGCCAAACAGGCAAAACTGAGATGACATATGACGATCGGCAGCCAAAGCAGAATCAGCATGTCAAACCTTTTTCAATTCCCTCAGCCAGCTATATGAAATCCCCCTCAAGCTTTGATTGTTTTGCAGTTTGCTTTTGTCTGTGAGCTTCACACATAAATTAACACTGCCTTCTTGACAAATGTAACCACCTGGAGTTTAGAGAGCAAGTAGATAAAATCTTTGAGTTATGAGTAAATAAGTATTAAGTCGTAGCTAAAGCAATGTACTTACTGTGCTTATGGAATCTCCCAGGATCTTAAAAGAATAGTCAAATAGTTAAAGCAACTTAAATCAAAACTTTAGTCTTGAGTTAACTCTCAGTATACCTGATCCATCAATAAAATTGAATTGACTTTTGTCGGAGCCAAAATGTATGTGTGTCGTTGATGGTTATTTTTGGTTATATTCGTGGGGTGGCACAGGTTATTTTTTTAAGTGTATAAAGGTAGGCAACAGCTTTGTTGCCTGAAAAATATCCTACCCGGAAGGGCAAAGAATTTTGACAGCTAAACTAACGCAAGCTGGCTTATTTTTGATATCCCTTTGGCTCATTTGTGTCTATCGTAATCGGTGTATTTTAATGGATGCTGGGTGAAATAAATAGGATTATTTTGCTTAAGCGGTGAAATATTAAATGCATATTATGGTTAATGGATATTACCAAACCTTGCAAGTTTCGTACGAGGACGCACGTAAGTTGTGGTTTTCCGCCATTTTGTTTTTCCCTGGAATGGGACTAAAATAGTGAAAAATCGTGGTTGGATAAACTCTATTTAGAAATGGATATAAATGTAAAATCTTTAGATATTGTAACAGTCTGTTCATAAAACATCTTGTTTCCCTCCAGAGCGCTCTTCCTTGGTCTGTCTAATAACCCCCATATCACTGATATGCAGTTGGACATCAGCGCCTGCGAGGTATGCGCTCTGTCTTCCCGTGTTGCAAAGGCGAGATCCATTCATGTTCATATCAACTGATGATCCTGTTCATCCCATGGTGCTTTATAAAATTCTTTTTTCTTTCCTGTCAGTTAAGATCTGCAGGTGCTGGGGTTCTTCAGGAGCTGTTTCCAAGAGTTTCATGTGTTGGAACTTTAGACATCTCCGATAATGGTGAGACGCATCATTCAACCCAAAGCACTGCAATGCATACAGCTTGTGTTGGATCATTGTATGCGATCAATTTCACTCCATCGATTAGATATTATAGCTAAATTATTTTAATGATATTTAAATTCATTAAAATCTACCTGTGGTGAGGTTCAGGTCTGGTGAGGCACAGTCAGAGTTGCATATATATATGAACTTATATCTTCTTCATATTTTGATTGGTAGATAAAGAAAACATTACAGAGATCCCTCAGTTTCCGCGGTAATGGGGACCAGAACCACCAGTGAAATCGGAAAATCCGCCAAGTAGCGTCACTCTTTCATAAAAGCTCCCAAGAATCAAACTTACCTTGAGATGACATTACTGACTGAAGACATAATTCTGTAACAAAATAACAACTATAGATCAACAAATGAAAACACACAACACATAATTGTAGTTGAATGAATAGGTTTATTGTCATTACACAAAAGTAAAAATAGATTGGAGGGCTTCTCCTTTTAGTGTAAGAAATTTAGAGAGAGGCTGGCTAACTGGCACGAGCATTGAGTTTCCTCGAAATGAGCCAAGTCCCTGCGATGATTAAAATAAAAGTCACGAATATAGTAGTTTTTCATGAGTTTTAGGTCCACGTCATCTGTTTCATGAGTAATGGTTCTCGCATTAGTGAACAGCCAGGTTCGACATGGGTGGCTCAAGAGTTGTTGGCCTAGGCTTAGCAGTTGGCTGTACATGCAGCCTCGCTCTAGCATTCTCCCCCGACACCGCCTCAGTTCCCTCCCTAACTCGATAACAATCTGCTGGTGATCGCCATTTCTTTGCGCTCTTCTGACTCTTCTCAATAGAAGAACATTCACTTCAGTATTTTTCATTTTTTTACATTTGTGATACTTCCAAAATCTAAACAATGATTTCCAGAAATATAAGGGCACATTGCCTGCAAAATAACATTTTATTGTAAGAACACTGGACTTATGCACTAACGATTCATGAACATTACAAGAATTCCTAAGCGCCCGATGTTTTCGGTGACGTGATCACACGATTTCGCTCACTGATGGGCCGCCCACACAATCTCAATTGCTGGATAGAAAAAGCAGGCAACAAGAGGAAGTGGGGGCTCCTTGTGTGTTGACAAAGACCAGCCATCTAGTGGTGATTTACCATACTAAAACCAGAGGCTTGATACTTTCTGATCAGCAGCACCAGGGCTTTTGGAATAGTTTTATTTTTAATAAAACATAAAGTGTATGTTATGGCACTGAGTTAATGCTGAATAAAGGTGAAGTTTTAATGCATTTTTTATTTGAATTTCCCATGATCACAAGTGAGGCACAGCCTCACCATGCTTTTCCTGACTGCATGCCACATCTTTTTGTTTGTTCTCCCAACCAAATAAGTACAAAAAAACATTTATTGCAGGCTTGGATTCTGACTTGCTGGCTGTCATCCCAGCATTTTCAAAGCACCCTTCCCTTAAACATCTGATGCTGGGGAAAAACTTCAACATCAAAGGCCGGTACGGACCTCATCTGTTGAGCTGCGCGGATGGTGAAGATGATATCAGTGATTCATTTTTTCCCTCTTTTTCCACCTCCTCAGGGTGCTGGATGAAATACTGCAGAAACTGGTTCATTTGGTGCAGGAGGAAGAATGTGTGAGTTGTATTACGTAACATGGCACACCCACGTGCAAGAAAAATCTACAGTGGCTTCTCTGACGAGATGCACACCCGCATTCAGATTTGCTCATTCAGAAACTCAAATATTTTACCGCATGTTTAAATGGCCACAAGGCTGAATTGGTCACAGTTTGTACAGTTGTGTCCACATCAGTTCGGTGCAAAACATAATCCCTTTGCCACACATAAACAAAAGTCAATCACACATGACAGCTGTTTTGTCTTTAAGCCCAACAGATTTTTCTTTTTTTTTCTACATTTACCTCTCATTCCCGAAAGGCCTGCTTTGCTCCTGATTTCCCAAATGATAAGTATCTGGCTTCAAGATGTACTGCAGTCATGTTGAGCATGAACAAATCTGCTCACGTGCCTTTTTATATTTGACTTAATATCTGAACCGATTCGTAGAATTGCTTTTGAATTAAAAAAAGCATTTATGTAGCTTATCCCACTTGTCTGCGTTAGGTGTCTATTACAGCAAAACCTCTTATCTTGCAACTGGTCCTCCTGCATGTATGCAGGGCACTTCTATAAGAGTCTGTTTTAGACTTAAATCATACTTGCTCTAACATGACATCATACTCTCACTCATGCGCAACTGTGCTCTAATACTTCCATTCATCCCCTTGCACTACCAAACTCTCTCATACACACAGCTATACGCTCTAATCCTAGCTATGATACTCTTTCATGTACTATTATACACTAATACATACTATTATACTGTCATACACACTACTATACTCTCAAACACATATTACTATACTCCCATGCATATCCTACTTTACTTCCACACAAACACTACTATAGACTCTCACACACTCACTTCTATTCTTTCTCACATACCTTAAAAATTTGCTATTACTATAGGGTACTTTCACACCCGGTATATTGATTCCCTCAACTTTTGGGTTGTTTTATTTTGCGTACTTTTGGTAACAGAGGAGATGTACACTGATTTGTGTGTAAATGACGTACAGTTTGACGTCAAACTGGCGTTGCTCCCAGTATAGTAGTGTTTGTATGAGAGTATAGTGTTATGTGTGAGAGAGTAGTTTTGTGGTTATGAGAGTAGAGTAATATATGTGAGATAGTAGAGTAAAATGTATGGGAGAGTAGAGTGTGTGAGTATTGTAATCTGTATAAAAGTACAGTAGTGTCCATGAGAGAGAGTATGGTAGTGTGTGTATGGGTGTGACTCTGTATGATGGTATAGTTGTGCATGTGTGAAAGTATGATGTTATACCGTATGTGAAAATGTTTGATTTACATCTCAAACGGCCTCTTACACTCTTTCTTAATATCCTAAATACATTGTTTCCCCTACTTTGGTGTTTTTGATTTGTTGTTCATTAACCTGACCTTGTTTTCAATATCATCATGCAGGTCCTCCAATCTCTCTCCTTGGCTGACTCAAGACTACGCCAACGTGGCACAATGTTTGTCAATGCTCTGGGCTCTAACACATGCCTACGGAAGGTGGATCTTAGTGGCAACGCCCTTGAAGATTCGGGGGCGAAGATGCTTAGCAAAGCTTTGCAAATTAATACAACACTCAGGTGAGCGCTCATATGCGTACTCTGAAGGAATGGTAGGGGTATTCCTTTACAAATGAGAGTCCTTATAGGACAGAGGGAAGAGTGTTGTATAAGTTTTAGAGGGCGGAAGAAAGAATGGGGTCAAAGAGAACATTATTATGTTGGAAAGTGTTTGAGGAGATGAGCTGAAGGCCCTTAGTGGCAGAGCAGCGAAACAAAGAGCGAACAATGCTGGAGATAAGAAGTTGCAATTTGGCAGTTAGGCACCGCTCAGAGAGAGACCGAGAGAGCTTTGATGCATAGTTAGGATTCTGGTTGCCCTTGTCGTTTTCAGTCCTGTCCTATTCGGGTGCACCGCCATACAGTAAGGTAATGTTAGAATTCAGTCTGTTTCTCTCGATCAATTGTACTGGAAAACGGCAACAGAAGCTGGAAAGAGGACATAATAGAACTCTGTGAATAACACAACACTATAATGTTACATACACAATCAAAGGAACACCACCCAACCCACTCACAAAAGTGGTTGTTGATCAAATGAAAGGCGGCTTGCAAAACATGTAAGTAGGGAGACTAAGGCTCAATCTCGTTACTTTGTCTTTCATCTACCCAATTCATCTTCATCTTTCTCTTTGCCCTCCGACTTATTTCCCACTAATTTATTTGATGAGGGCAAGAGAACAATCTCTTTAAGATGAAAGAACTTACTTCCTGCTTACCACGTCATCACTTAAAAGGGCGCTTAATGTGATGCAACATATACATTATTTATTCCCTTTTTTTTTTACGCTTTTTTCATTTAATTTCACTCACATCAAAGCAGTAATGTAAAACTAATCACAATAAAAAACTGTAGTGTTTAACTTGCAAAACCAATCCGTATGCCACTGAATGAACACAGTAATCCCTTAGTTATTGCCGTTTACCCCCCACAAAATGTGAATATCCGCAAAATAGAAACATTTATTTATTTGTTTGGAACAAGCCCAATTTACAGGCTCGAGTATCTGTAGTACAAATGAAAGTAATGTACTTTATAAACTCTTTTTTTAACAAATAACTTCTCCACTCAGAATTTTAATTTTAAAATAATTTTGCTGTTTTATTGCAGAACATGATTCTTTGCTACCAACATGTGGCCAATATGGAAGAAAACTGAACTTCTCTTTCGGTTCGGTATAACACAAATCAAAAAAAATTGAAAAGCACCACGGAGCCACTAGGGAGCGTCAAATACCTGCATGTGGATTCTTACCAGGTTTAGCGGGTAGAGCGGTCCATCTTCCACTTTTTAGCCAATCAGAATGCAGAACATGATAAAAATCTTTGAAGTAGTGAACCAGCAATAACTAAAGGATTAAATAGCGAGGTGTCTCTGTACTGCTTCAGTCTTGTTTATTCTTCGTCATCTTCCTGCAACCACCTCTCCTGCGCCTCTGTGCTTTTCGATTTCTTCAAGCACCCTCTCTATGCATTTAAGTTCTGTATTAAAAACAAGATAAACACAGAATTGGTTTGTTCCCTCCCACAATTGCTTACAACCTGTCAGCAATATCAAGGGAGTATGGCTTGGGAGAGGCTAGGGTGCTCCTGACCTGACTTGGTAAAGAGTGTTTTATACTTCACTTCAAGATTTGCAAGGGTTGCAACATTCTTATCCTCATCTTAAACTCACTTAGCAAGAATAAGGAGTAAAATTCAGAAGAAGGAATAATGTGATCGTGGGTAGACCCTGCGTATATTTTCAATTACGAAAATGACTGGTTTATTAAAAATATTGAAAATGCAATGAGAGATGTCTATCTTATGCTGTAATTTGAATATGCTAGATTATGAATCAGGCAAATATAACTTATGTATTTCATGTAGATCATTTTGTATTGTACTGTTGTAGAAAAACCTGCCCGACACTAAACACTCCTGCGGTCCATAACCTTAACAGTCCTCATTCTCTCTGTATTTGTATATTGGTTACCCGTCGCAGAAGTGTAACATGGGATCGCAACAACACCACAGTTACTGGCTTTCAAGATGTGGCCAGAGCGATGGACAAGTAAGTTGAACACTGTCATATACACACTTTAATTGGATACAGAATGCATCCATAAACACAATAGTCACTAATTTTCTGTTTACTCTTATGGAATATTTGATTAGTTCAGGGTTTGAAAACATAGGTTTAGGCTTGTTTTTTTTTGTTTTGTTTTTTTATTTAAAAAAAAACGTGATACGGTATTTGTAGAATTGTCACGTGCACAATATTTTTACACCCAAAAACAAGCTGCAAGATGTTTGGAAATATCATTATTAACCTAATTAAATGCCAGAGGCTGCAATATATCTGCTGTTCTTGCTCTTCTGCTGTTGCTTTTTTTATTTACACAAAACGTGTATCAATCTAAACCTGGACTCAGAAATTAGCTAAAGAAAGTTCACACATTGTGATTGTCTAATAGATTTAATTTCCAACAAGCATGAGCATTATCATTACTATTATTATAATTGTGTAATTCATTTTCAAATTCAACCTAAATATCAAAATTCTACGTTCAGATTTTTTGAGTATGGAGTTTATGTATAAAATGTGTGTATCTGTGAAAAGTGTAAACAGTGGGTGTACAAGGATATATCAGCATTGTGAAGTACACTACTTTTTAGTAAGCCTTAAAGACAAGTCTGCTTGTCAAGCTCTTTCACCCTCTTTATTCATTCCATTTTAACTATTTACACTTTTACAGCCCTTTGATTCTCTTTGTGATTAAGGGCTATACAAATAAACATGACTTGACTGAACACTTTTGAGGGAATAAAGTAGCCTGAGAACAGCATTTCCCATAGATAACAAAGAAGTAGAAAAGGATCACATCTTAAAAGCAGAAAATACTCCAACTCTGACAAGTACTTGTACTCCAAATGTCATTTTGGTTTCGTACTTCTAAAATTCTTTTGGAAGAAACACATACTTGATAGTCTTCAACACTATCAATAGGCATTATTTTTTCCCAACAAAGGACTTTAATCCAGGATATTCTGAGGCTGATGTTATGTTAATGTCTATCTACTGTATAGCTGTGGTCAGCAACCTTTTATGTACCACAGACCTGTTTAATGTCTGACTTCTTGTATATTCTTGCGGCCAGGCCCAATAATATTAGTAAAAATAACAGGCAATATCAATAATAATATTAATAATAAGCCCAAATCCCCTATGTAATCATCAGACTACTAGTGATCTAGATGACATAAAAATAGGAATTACGTTTTATCTCATCACCACACTATCACCACGACCGTACAGCATTGTACAACGTTGTTTTGGCTGAACTCTTTCCCATAATCCTCCATTTCTATGTTGTACAAGGTAGCACCGTAAAAATTCTCTGATAACCAAGAGATAAAACATAATGTTTTTCTTTTTAATCTACAATCTCAGTAGCGTGGTGTTTAGGATTTGGTGCTCTCACCACCCAGATCCTGGTTTGATTCCCGTTGTATTCAGTGCTGAGCAAAAAAAGTTCAGCGTTATTTGTTGAAATCATTTATTGCTCAATTATGGTAATCTACATCAGTAAAACCTCAGTAAACTGCATGCCCAAACTTTGAGTTTTTTGGGGGCTGAAAAAATGTGTATCAATAAATGATCAAATTGGATATAATAAAAAAAATAAGGCCTTTTTTTTTTAATGTTCATCCCGGTACGAAACGACTCATGGTTCTGTACCGGTCTGTTGTCCAGTTGTTGCTGACCACTGATCCATCGTCCTGTTGGTAAAACGTAAAGCAGCAAGTGAACATGTTTGCATGTGAATCTTGCTTGGAGTGATGGGACTATAAATATGTTACATTATACGACATGTATAATCTTTTGTTTATGGAAATAAAAGTCTGAACAACAAAAAATAATGTACTTGGGCTCAATTTTAAGATACTAGTGCATTTTACAGACATACTGTGTTATTCATGGTTTTTGTTATGCTTGTTTTTGTTTAATTGTATCGTTTTTTTTTTTTAATATTTTTATTCTAATGTTGAAATGTATTGAAACATCTTTACCTTAAGTCTTTTTTGTTTGTTTTAGCAATTTTACATTGCAGTACATGCCCTTGCCTCTCTGTGATGCCACACAGACCTACCGCAGTAACCCAGAAAAGACAGACCAAGCACTGACAAAAGTAAGAAAATAAATGTTTGAAATGAGAGTGATGAATAACAAAGTTTTGTTTTGATCGCGGGTTAGAAATGGGTTCACTCTTTTCGGCTTTTCGGCAGGGTTCGTACTGGTCAAATCCTTGAAAATGCTTGAATTTAAATGTTTTGTTTTCAAGAATTTTAAAGGGCTTGAATTTTAGTATACGTGCGTGTAACTACAAGAAATTGTTGCCATGCTTCTCAACAAGTCTGCTTAGAAATGACACGGCTTTTTTGGCTTCGCTATTGCATTTTTACCCTCATGATTAACTACAGCTGGCATTAATTTGTGTGGCATTGTCCTATGAAGCGTCATTGCCCCCTACGGGTCACGCCTAAAAAGACAAGTGCATGCTACACCTGAACAGGGCACTATAAAATGCGTATTAATGCAATGATTACTATACAATCATACAATACATTTTTTATGGGCCATGCAAAAATTAATGTACCGTTTCCCTGTGGTAAATGGTAATGGGAAGAACTTTCTGCAAATGTAAGCTACGTTTTACCGTCATTTTACCCCACATTTATATGGGTAGAGATTTTTGGAGCCTATTATTTTCTTGTAAGAATAAACGTATGCCTATCATGTTCCTGTTAATTTTGCTAGTCTAAATTTTTTTTTTTTATTGTGTTGCGTGATTTGGCTGATGTTGCCAAATCTGATAAAACTTTGTTGACCATTTGCAATTACATAATTTCATTAAACAACAAGAAAAGTCATCTGGGTAATGACATCCATCTCATTTGCAGAGATTAAAGTTATCCTCAGTCTCCTCATTAACATGCAAATTGGCTTTTTTCAGGCACAAACTATGAGCTGTAAACAGCTGCTGTCCTCTGTGTATGGGTGTGTGTATATGTGTATTTTATAACAGATCCAGCGAGCCCTGCTTAGAAACAACCAGACACAACGCTTTTCTCAAAAGCAAGCGTTAAGGCTGAACCAAGGCCTCGTCACCAGTACAGCTGAACAGGTCTCTTTTGTGTATAGTGTCAAAACGCAATTACAGTGGTACCTCTACATACGAGCTTAATTCGTTGCAGGATTCCGCTTGCAGCTCAAATTGCTTGTGTAACAGGCGAAATTTCCCGATATGAAATAATTAAACATAATTGTTCCCAACCTCCCAAAAAGATCTAAGTGAAACATGAGTACCTATACAACACATCCAAATAGTAATAAACATTAAGAAATATAGTAATAAGATGCAAAATAAAATGTGGGTTTATTATGAGTCGCCGTAACCAAGGTGTGCGCATGCTGCAGAGGTGTGAGAGGGGGATCGGGTGCGTGCAGAGTGGTGGCGCATAACTTTTGGTGATGCGTATACATTATTATACATCTAAAATTGAAGTTACTGTAACTTTAAAAAAGTACTTCTCAATTAAAATGTGAAATACAGGTACTCTACAGGTATAACCTAAGGCGATGAATTAGATGTCTGACAGCGGGAGGCGCATGCGCAAACTGAACCGAGCTGATGGCAGTAAGCGGTCACACGTGTTGAACCGTCTCTAGTGGTAGCCTCTGGGACTGCTCATGAACTTAATTTCCCTTCGTAAAGCGAGGTAGTTTTTTGTTAAAAAACTTGTGATTGAAGCTCTCGTGTGTAGATGTTGCGTATTGAAGCTCTCGTGTGTAGAGGTGCTAGTATAAATAGGTACCTCTGTACAAGGGAATGGACTAATAAATCCATACCTATGCATGTCACATTTGTGTTTAGGTGATGGAACGCTTGTGCATGCGGGTGCAACAACAAGTTGGTGTCCTCAAAGGCTGTGAGGAAGAAGAAGAGGTCCAAACAGCTCGGCAGATCCTGAAAGAAGCTAAAAATTCCAGAGCTGTGGGTGGCAAAATGTTTCATTTGCAGTCCTTTTCCCTTTGGTCCACCCCTATTAAACGTGTTTGATAGCCCAGGGATGCACTCACGCTAGGCAATCCGTAATATGCTCGGGCGGTGCGACTCCTAATACCTTCAGAGCATTGCACTAGATTGAGCACTCCAATACCTGCTTAAAGTGTGATAAATGTCCTTTAGCCCAACAAGGTTTAAAAGAGTTGAGCCTTGTTTGGCCATGATTGCTTATTTGTCACATGAGCTAACAAGAGGTGTCTTCTAATCGTTTACATTATCTTTCCCTCAAATTATTGATCACACCAACCTTAGAAAACAAAATATAAAAGACTGTCCTGAAAGGACAGACTTCGATAATATTCAAAACACAGTAATTTTATTTAGCTAAAACAGGGACTTCAAACTGCGTTTCTGGCACCGTGAGTGGAGATAGTGTGATGATGAGATAAGCTGTAATGCTGTCGTACATCAACTGTAGCACTGGTGTTCCAGTGGTAAAATGACCTGGGTTTTGAATCCCATTTCACTATGGCCAGTGAAGTTTATCAATTAATTAATCAATTATTGCTTAAATAAATAAGGATACTGTAAAACCTTGCTCAGTAATGCAAACTTATAAATACTGTATGTAATTCTAATTTTATACACCATATACTGCGGCATAAAAGGCAGCCCGGGTAATAAGGTGCACTCTCATATTCCTGGGCAATTTGGGGTTTTTAGGTGTGCCTTTTGGCCTGGAAAATACGGTAATTTAAAAATCTACAACTCAAATGTATTGGATTTTAAATCGTTCAACCACCTTTGTTCTTTCTCGTGTATTTTAGTTGTATCCTTCCCTGTGTGAGCTGGCCCATGTGTTGTCAGTGGATGGCCCAGTCAAACAACGATTGGATACGCTAGCTGGAGAACTAGCAAGGGCTGCTGACAAAGAGCTGCAGGTAAACTGCTTGCATAAAAGACCACCATTGTAAAGCATACATGTTATAATCAAGGTATGTTCACAGGTGGTAGTGGACTCCATGGTGACTTTGTGCCGTGAGTTGTGCCCCATCTCTTGCTCAGCTGCAGAAAGACTCAGTCCACCTCTTTCGTCCATCTCTGAGCAGGTTTCCATCCCTCGCTCTTCCATCCGCAACGCCCTTATGGGGAGAGCGTCTGAGGATATAAACAGAGCTCTTGAGTATGGATACGTCCTAGTAAAAATAATTGTGACACAAAGAATCTGATTTTGCAACATCATTTCACTCATGTCTTTTTCAGGGAGGTAAAGTTGTCCGTAGTATCCTATTTAACCAATTCCATTGTGGACCAGATCCTACAAGAATTATACTCCACCCATAAAACACTGGTACTGGTAATATCTCTTTTCTGCATGACTTCTTTGTAGAAATTTAGCAACATCTGGTGAATATCTTACAATAACACTGATCATTCTCTTAAAACAGGCTTGTACAGTTGCTTGAACTCCTTGAAAATGCTTGAATTTTAATGATGTGTTTTCAAGACTTAAAAAGTGCTTGAATTTTGGGTGAAGTGCTCGTAAATGCATTGAAAGTGTTGCCGTTTCACAACAAGTCTGCTTAAAAAATGTGCAAACACTTTTTTCTGTTGGCTTCACTTTGCCATTGCATTTCTTGCCTGGTGATTAATGGCAGCTGGCAGTAGTGCAGGGGTCTCCAAAATTTTTCAAGCAGAGCGCATCTTTTTGTTACTAATTAGCACAAAAGGAACACAGTTTGATATGCATTTCTAAAATAACATTATCATGTTACTTCTATGTTTTTAATCTGTTATTACTATGTTATGACCAGGCTAGTTATTGGAAGTAGGGTTAAATAGACTCGGTCAGCCACTAAAAATCATTTTAGTAAAAAAATCACAATGACCCAGCTTTGGCGAGCTATTTTTAGGACAGGTCTGCGGCACCTTAACTGTTCTTAGGAGGCACCATTTTGGAGACCCCTGCATTAATGTGTATGTCATCGCCCCCTACGTGTCCCATCCAAAAGGCAAGGTTACATGCTGCACCTAAACAGGGCACTACGAAATGTGAATTAGTGCAAAGAGTACGTATCAATTATTGATATTTATTATGTGCATTGCAATAATAATGATGTAGTGTTTACCAGTAGTAAATTATAATTGGAAGAATATCATGCAACTAGAAATATAAGCTACATATTTCCGTCATTTTACCCAACATTTTTTATGCTTTGAGTCTCTGTAGTTTGTATTCTTTCTTGAGGTTTTTAGCACTTGTTTTTTGTTGCATGACCAACCGAAACATGTAGTGGTCAAATTCCACACACTGTCCCCTGAACATTCATGTTAAGCCTCAATCTGTCATCCTGAAGGCTGCAATTGGCCCCCGGCCCTGAGTTTAAGACTCCTGGTTCAAATGGTTCGTAGCTGTGTAGTTGAATAGGGGTGGGGAGTCATAATAGCTGTACAAAATTGTAAATGAGCAACATAAAAAAGCATATTTATGCTATTTTTGGGGGTAAAATAAAACATTTAGACATACAAATATTGAAATTAACAGACCAACACTTGCATTATGCAACTGCAACCAAGCATAAAACAGATAGCTGCATTTTGCTACAAGGCTATTAATTTGCAGTATTATTCAGAACTTTTTGTGCACGGAAAAACGAGGTCCAATTAATCTTTGCAGAATAAACTTTAGAAGCTTTGTTAGTCTAGGGCCCAACCAATAACACGCATTATTGATTGCCCTACAGAGCTATGGGAGGAAATGTTGTTTTTAGAAGATGGATGGCCTTGCTTTCTTGTTTTTATAGAATGCACATATTTTGTTGTGGTTTTGCTGTCGATAGATGACGCATGTCATCTTTTTGCCGTGGCATCAAAAGCAAGAAATAAATATAGTGCAAGCAACATTTGCTATAACCTAATGTTGCTGTCAATAGTAATGGGACTACCACGTTACAATTACTTTTCTCTGTAACGAATACTGTAACTAGTGAAATATTGTACCCTAATTGCCATTAGAATATGGTGCATTACTCTGTACCTTAGAAAGGGGAGATCATTAGGGACAATATCCTCTAATCTCTGTCATTCCTTCGCACATGATGTTACAACACATCGTCACCAGCAAGTTTATATTTACCTTCAAAGTACTCCTAACAACAGTCTGGTGGCACTGTCTCAAGCACAGAATAGATACTCTACCAAACCTATATACTCACATCTAAACCTTATCCAAAACTATAAACCAAAATACTGGAATCGGGGTCACTTTATACAAGCATATTTGGTTGTGAGTCTCCATTAGCGAATGGTATACAACACATCTGCAGTGTTCATTTTACCTCTGAAAAGTGATGGGTCCCAGGGACTCAAAAATCTTTGCGTCCCAACAGAAATCTATGAGTCCCAACAGAGATCTATGGGTCAACAAAATTCAGTGTTATCGCGGTTAAAATTGTAAATCGGCGACAACTATATAATATAAATCTATATATTTATTCAGTTTAATCATCACAGTTTATTGGTAATACAAATTAGTTAACACTTCAAGATTTTTCAGTTCACAACAATATTGTACATTATACAAAATATTATTGCTGAAATAATTATATTAATCTATATTTTCATTCAGTTTTAATCATCACAGTTAATTGGTAATACAAAGCAGTTATCACTTCAGATTTTTCAGTTCACAATATTGTACACTATACAAAATAATATTGCTGAAATATTCATATATTCATGCAGTTTTAATCATCACAGTTAATTGGTAATACATAGCGGTTATCACTTCAAATTTTTCAGTTCATATATTCTTCGTGGTTTGCTGTCCCGCCACAGTTGTAATGCCTTCTCAAGGTCCAATCCATTATCATCCTCCTCATAGTGTAACCAGGAATATAATTTAGTCCATTTTGGCAGAAAAGTCCTTTTCTTGCTAGTATTCTTTTGTTTATTTTATTTCGTCGAATCGTTCGCTTCAAAACACGTGTTTTCCTTACCTTCGCGGTCTTCTGAAGAACTTCTCCGCCGTTTTTTTGTGCCGGAATTATTGCCGTTGTTACCACTTTCTGTATTATGTTTTGACTTATTACTGACACTGAAGAAATTACCAATCTTTTTGTTGATTTGCACCTAATACTGTTTTTTCGGAGGCATACTTCTCTTTCACTCGACAACCGCCACAACAATGATGTCATCTCGAAGCAACGAGATCTCATTTGCTGAGATCTCGTTTGCAGGGATCGGCGCGAGACCAAAACAACATTGGCAGATGGCGGATCTGCCTGACGAAAAGTTTGGAGTGCGGTAAATCTTTGTTAAGGAAAAAAAAAGTAATCGGGTAATAATGACAATTTGGTGTCAAAAACGTTGCGTTCCGGGGACGCACGTTGATTTGACACAATGCGTCCCCAGCAAAAATGATGCGTCTAGGACGCAGGGACGCGGGCAAACGAGAACACTGCATCTGAGGGGCGGTATGGCGTATTGAGGGACACCAGACGAGCTCAATCAATCGGGAAAATGTTAGCACATAATTCATAGTAAAAGTAGGCTGAATTTTGAGTTTTTTTATTCGTAAAAGTATTTTTGCAATACATTATACATTGAGAAAGAAAAAAAAACACAATTGGCAGGACCTAGAAATGGAGAAGTAAATCTTAGAGATGTCTCAAGACGATATGGATTGTCTCGGATAAGTGTTTGTTTGCAAGCTCGAAAGAATGCAGATGCAAGCCAAATAAATATAAAGGCTTAACTGCTTCCACAGGTTGGTGTTCATGATTTATTTTCTTTTTTTTAGTTCTGTGACTATTTTAAAGTAGTTTTAGGAATTCGGCTTCCATGAGAGTAGCTACGGGAATTTGTAACGAGATCGATACTTTTAGAATAATGCGCTAATTTTGGGTGTCAGTAATCTCAGCCATAACGTAATTACTTTTTTAAATGGAGTAACTAGTACCTGTAACAAATAACTTGCTTTAAGTAACATTCCCAACACTTGCTGTCAATCATTTAAAATATTATTACATCTTGTGTTGTCATTGTATAACATCAAATGAAAGAAAAATAGTAAGGAATCAGTTGTTCTTAGAAACATCAGTAACAATTTATTTAAAAGTATGTCAATACTAAATTACAATTCATATGATGTTTCTTACATCACTGGTAAACTTTTCAATTAAATATTTACAAACTTAAAAAAATCCGTCCTTATAAAATCATCTGAAAATAATTCATGTACTTTACAGAATATGAACCAAGGTTAACCAGTCATGAACGCTCACTTATTCTTTATTTAAGTTCTGGGTCAGCTGGAGCCTAAGTGAAAGGTGGATAAGTACCGGCCTATCACTGGTTGCTTATTGATAAACAACAATGAAGTTCCCTCAATTGAGCAGTTTGGGTCTAAATGAAGCTACAATGCTTTTTAAAGCTCTGTTGTGTAATTTTTGACCACAAGATGGCACTATTGACTAATGCTGCTGCGCTGTACTATTTGGCACTGGTTTTTGTTTGCTGACCCCCTACAATTTGCACACTAACATCTACAAGCAGTGAACCCTTCATATTTCTTAGCCTGTGCAATCTTGAGAGCTTGCAAACACACTTACCTAGACACTCCATATCAATTTTCTCTCTGGGCTTCAAACCACTCTAGTATCTCCAATCCATTTCTGGGAACTTTCAAAGACGTTTGTTGTTTTTCTCCATGCATAGTGTTTTTCAAATAAAACGAATAAAAATACCAAAATTCGGCACATTTCGACCACAAATTCTGTGCTCATGTTTGCCCCATTTATTTTCTGTTGGTTTATTGATCTTGTATAAGCCACGCCCCTGCCCATGCTCTACCTACAATCTGCTACTGGTGACAACAAAACAAAAATATTCAAATAAGCTGACTCCCGATTGTAGTATTTTATTATATAGATGCAAATTTGGCTTGGATGGGAGTATATACGATACGGTAGGGAGAATATCTTTATGAATAAGAATTGAGCATTTTCGTGCTCTGCTTGAGATGGTGCCGCCGCAACTGTATTCAGTTCCACTTTCTAGGTAAGTACATACCCACCAATAATGTTGTTGGTGGGACGAGGGATATATGTTACAACGTGAGTTGATGGCGGAATCAGAGGATGCTGTACCTCGTGATCTGCATTTAATATCTAACAGAATAACGTAGTAACATCAGTAGAGTCACAAGATGTTATTAATAACAACGCATTACTGTACTTGTTACCAAGAAGAGTAATTACGTTCCAAGAATGTATTCTTTTGTAACACATACTGCTAAGTCCCAACACTGCCTCCTACTCATCCAAACTCATCGGGATTTTAGATCAGAATTTATTGGTTGTTAAGGGCAAAACAATGAGTCTTACAAACAAAGGTGAATTAATCAATCATTTGGATCAAGATTTGCTACATTTGCAAAAAAATTTGAAAGCGCATTCCTTAACGAAAAAGCGGTTACCGTAAAATCTGGACTATAGAGCGCACCTGATTATAAGCCGCACCCACTACATTTCGGGAGGAAAATCGATTTTGTACATACACAAGCCGCACCTGTATATTAGCCGCATGCGCCCACATTGAAAATATGCAATACAAACACGAAACTAACCCTTATTCGATACAGTCCAAAAAATACAGCCGGCATAATGAATGGAAAATGATACCGGTAGTTATCATTTAATGCAGACCTGCAGAGTCCAGGTGCCAGTTGAAAGTAATCCAATGAAAAAAGTGTATGTTTCCAAAGGTAAGGGTGAGAAAAATATATATCCACTATTTTCGGCCGCGTTCACAAACACGTCTTACCTTTACTCCACTTCCCGTCAGCCCGCGTTTGCCCCGCCCTTTCTTTCTCATTTGTTCGTACAAAACATATCAGAATAAGTTTCTAAAATAAATACATTACAAAAATATACAGTTGCAAATACATATTATACATGGTTACACATATTTACAAAGAAAGTTTTCAAAGCTTTAATAATAATATTATAACTTTCATCCCAAACCGTGCTTGTGAAGGGTAGCAAAACGCTACTAGAAACACGCTCGCAACACAGTGAACAGCCTTGTTAAAAAAACATACCGTACTTGGAGTAAGCACGGTAAACCGCCCTTATCTTCCTCCTTATAACTGACGTAATCAAAGTCGTCTTCCTTCAATATGGGAAAGAGACTTTGTCATAGACGTGGTCCCACGCTCCCTTATTTAAAAACACGCTAGCATCACGCTCACAAAGTTATTACTATATCGGACTGCTCGACTGCGTTTAGCTTGAAATTTGCGTCATGTGCCTTTCTCTTTGCAGTTTGCATGATGAGAATAGGTCGACGCGAATTTAATTTGTGCACAAGCTAAGAAGTTGCAGTTTAAATCTTACCTTTTGTACCCGAGCGCCGCTGGCGGCCGTTAGAAAAATTACATAAATTGGCCGCATCACTGATAAAGCCGCAGGGTTAAAAGTTTGGGAATAAAGTAGCGGCTTATAGTCCGGAATTTACGGTAGTCATTTTCCAACCCACGGTTCTCTTTAAAGAGGCTTTTCATTTTTATTGGAGAAAGACACTTCATGTATGATTAAAACACATTTGTGCTGTTTTGTAACATTAAAGGTGAATGCTCTCATGGTTTTTTTTTCATTTGGGGTGGGAATAATCTGGTTTGGATTTTTTACTTCAACTAAAGTCCAAAAACGAGATTTTATCTGCAAAATGCCTCTTCAAAATATGGCAAGGAAAAAAGATAATAGCTTGAGTGGGATGTGTTATTATAACACTTCTGATGTTATTATTCTTTTTAAACTTTTACATCAAAGGGAAAATTATCTTTCTATATCCCATAATGGCAGCAATGTTGGGCGACTTACTGAAAAAAGTAGTTTTTTTCTATTACTAGTTACTTCAATTATAAAGCTATTGTGTTACATCCCCCAGATTACTGACACCCAAAAGCAGTAAATCGATACAGTAGATAGTGAATAACTAGTTACAAATTACCCTATATAGCTGAGCCCTTAAAAGTGCCTAAAAATAACCACATAATAAAAGAAATGGAAGAAAACATGTACACAAACCTTTGAAAGTGGTGACACCTTCACAATCATTGATCATACAGTTGAGACACTCCAGATCCATTTTGTCTTTGGTCTTCCAACTCGAATATTTCCTTCGATTTCTGGGTAATGTTTTTTTTTCTTCTTCTTTTTTCTTCTGGCAAGATCAAAATTCAGAACTCTTGCCATTAATTCGGTGCTCTTTTGTCCCACTGATTTCGCTATTCCTGTATAAGCCACGTCCCCTCCCTTCCTGCTGCCTACCATTTCCTACTGGCACTGACGCACATCCAATTGTGAGCACATAAACTGATCCCCCAATTTCAGTTATTTATTTTATAGTTGTAAATACGGCTGATAAATAAGCCAGCCTTAACAAGTTGTCTGTTCAGCGTTGTGTTGCTGGTAGTATGTGGTTTGTATGGTACATCATGAGTAATGGAAAAACTGACAAAGTGCAGTAGACATTGCAATGCATGGTCTGTTGACAGTTGAGTTACAAAATTTGCATTACAGTACTTGTTACCAGAAAATGTAATTGTGTTGCATGAACACATTCCTTTGTAACACGTTACTCCCAACACCGATTCCATTTTGTCTCTATAGTGTTATTTTAGTTGGCACTGAGAATGTATTGATATGCAGCATGTGTTTTGTGTTAAGTGTTTGCATATATTGCATCAGCTGCGGCAGGTGTCTCAGGCGAGGTGCTGGGATGACATGGGAACGGGAAGACATACGCTCAGACAATCCAGAGTCGTGGAATCTTTGGAATTCCCAGATGAGGACGTGGGAGTCAACCTGGGGATCGTAAGTGCTACAAAGATTGATTACTGTCTCAAAAATACACTACAGTTTTAAAATTTGGGTGCGCTTGGAAATGTCCTTGTTAGAAAATATATATATATTTTTTAATAACTATAACATGCAACTAGTCGGAAATGCACTCCATATATTGTTAACATGGTCAATTACTATTTTAGCTGCAAATGTCTGGTTCTTAAGGCAATTTTTACATAGGTGTATAGATGCCCACATCCAGCAAGCAGCACCCTGGTGTACTAATAGTAGAGTGTTTTTGCTAATTGCTCAGAAGGCTAATCGATGCCTGCAAAACCCTTGTGCAAATAGTCAAGTCAAGTCATTTTTATTTGTATAGCCCTAAATCACGAAGAGTCTCAAAGGGCTTCACAGATTATTACACTATATTACACAGACTATTTTTCAGCCGACGAGAAGAGTAGGTTATTCATATGCTATGGAGTAGAAGTGAGTTTTAAGTTTAGATTTAAACATTTCCACTGAGGTTGCAGATCGGATCTCAGGGGGAAGAGCATTCCACAGCACCGGTGCCCGGATGGAGAACGCTCTCGAACCAGCAGAACACTTCTTAAATATGTGCTGTGCTAAATATGTTAGCACAGCTGAAAACATTTTAGCTAGTTGGAGAAACCTCAAACGTGATCTTCCTTTCCTACTCCTAGTCGATTACCTTGAGCATAACATTTTCAGAATGGCCAGATTCTGGCCAGAGAAGTGGGAGCACAACCATGCAAGAGGACAAGTAGAGTAGAGTCTGTAGTTGAGGTAAGATCAGGCCCCCAAAATCCAGCCCGACCCAGCCTGCGGGTATTAAAGCCTGGACCAGCCCGACCCCGACAAATTGATTAGAGGGACCGAGCCCGAAGCAAACACAAATTTTCATTTTATTTGTGAGGACTTTTTTTATGTGTGAGGAGGAGGGACTCTCTCTGGCTGAGTTATTATTATTATTCAACCTTGGTGCATGTCATTGTTCTTATTTTGTTTTTCTTTTTGGAATACCCGCGCGAATGCTCTGCAAAGAATAAATGATAAAAATAATAAAAAAATACAACTCAACAAGAAAGAAGCCCGGCCAGAAGCGAACCAAAATTTTAGGCCCCATCCGACCACAATATCCGTTCGGGCTCAGATTGGGTTCAGGCTTGGCCTTAAGATCTTACCAATAGTTTGTAGCTTGAAAAATACACTCTTTACTGCTCCTCAACAAGCAGCTTTGTTAAATAGCACATGCAAAATACCATTGTCAACGTCTACAAAATAGAGGCGACTCCAAGATGTGGTGGACTTCAAGGCAGTGGCCAAGGAAAAGTCATATCAGAAACTGGCCAGTAAAAGGAAGGGATTAATATGGAAAGAATAGCAGACACTGGACAACTCATTGGATTAAAAAGTTTGACTTTTTCTTGGAAAACACAAAATTGTCTGGGTGTCACCCAACTTTTGAGACCTAGTGTACATAATGGGTAATGAATCGGTTATAAAAGCACAACTTGTAAATGGTATCACTGTAAACAACTGATTTAACTGATTTGATGCGGTTTTATTAACACTGTTCATTTCACTGAGTAGAATTCTTTACCTTTAGGACACAATGGCTATAAAGAAACGGAGCTCCAGAACCAGAAGAATCCGTCCGGTTTCCGCCAGACCAAGTGAGCATTTTACCTGAAGTTCTTCTTAGAATCAGAATTATTCTTGGTGGTTATCAAATGATAAGATAATGTTTGAAACATGTGAGAAGTAGGTTATCCAAACAAAATTCAAAGGTACCTGTTCATACGAGCTTCATTCGTTCCAGGATTGTTCTTGTCGCTCGGATTGCTTGAGTTACGAGCAAATGTCCTCAATATGGATTAAAAACGAATTGGTCTGTTCCTTCTCTCCTGAAAGTATCCAAGTGAACCTTAAATAGCTATAAAACACATGTTCCTTATCACTAAACACACATTCAAAGAGTGATTAAACATAAAAAAAGTAGACTGATAGACTGCTTTTGACCTGGATTTTCCATTGTATGGGGAGCAAGCGTTTTTTTCCAAATAACACTCGTACATCGAACCTCTTGTGTTTAGAGGTCCTTGTATAAAGAGGTTACCACTATACTAAAACATGTAAGGTTACCATGTACCATGTGAGGTTGAGTTCATTTACTACCAAAGATGGCGATAAAAGTCCAAGTTACAACTGGGTTGGTTTTTAATGACTTAAAAAGATAACAGCAATCACTTTTTCCTACGCCCTTTTTGTAGGCCTCGGAGACGAACCCAGTTCCTCCCCCACTCCATCTGCTCCTCCACCCTCCTCTCATCTTTCTCACTCGGCATCTTGGGAGAACCTGTCCACCCTTCCCACCAACGGCTCACCTTTGCACCATGTGACCCACGTAAGGCCCCGTCCTCCACGGAGACACAGACCAGTTCATCTTCCCCAAGAATCTGTGAGTTAATGGCAGACTAAGGGCGGGGTGTTTTTTTAATTGTTTTAAGCTTTTTCAAGGTAGAGGAAAGTCACGGGCTGCATTTGCAATCATCGGGTTTGAGTCCAGGCCAGAGGAAATAAAAAAAATGCTGATTAGTGTATTTAATTTTGTGCATATGCCGATAGTGTCATAAATTGTAAATGTTGGGAACACATAAGGAAAAGATAACATAAGCCACTCAATTCTTTCCTCGTCTGCATTTTCCTGCACAAGCTCCATAATCTATTTGTTCCTAAAGGAACCGTTTCATCCAATTTGTTTTGAAACACACAAACTATACAAATTAATGTGTTTATTTACAATTAAAAACTTCAAGCATAATAACAAAGTAATATCTACTTTTTTAAGTATTCAATTTGATCGTTGATCGAGATGGGCGTTTCCTCAAATGTATTCTGGCTGATTATTGGTAGTGAGCTAAGGTTTATTGTTTTAAGTGGCACGCAGCTTGTTTTGGCGACATCCAGTTGATATATTCAAAA
This sequence comes from Urocampus carinirostris, assembly GCF_059441175.1. Classification (NCBI taxonomy): domain Eukaryota; kingdom Metazoa; phylum Chordata; class Actinopteri; order Syngnathiformes; family Syngnathidae; genus Urocampus; species Urocampus carinirostris. The sequence continues at coordinate 6,211,202 of NC_142349.1, read as the reverse complement.
TTGCAGGTCATTGAGAAGTAGTGATTCATTTTGTTCTCATGCTTCCCTTAGCATCGTCTAGAGGGCCAGATTAAATCCTGATACGGCCCGCCAGCCGTAGTTTGACGACCCCTGCGCTGGAGACATGTTTGCCTATGGCTTCTTGCAAAATTTCTGAAGGGGGAACATCATTGTCATATTTTTCTTTGATATACATTACTAGTAGAGAATGATGTCTAGTTGTTTTTAAATAACTGATCTATATGTGATTTTTAGCAACAGCTTTCTACAAATCATTTAGGTGCGAAATATTTGTCGTGACTTTAGTTTACTCTGTGCCAAAGTTCTATCGATGTAATTGTGGACGCCAACCTTTCCGAGAATAATCTTATTTCAAATTCAGAAGCTGTTACCTCCGTCAGAGTGAAAAAAACGGCTCACATGCGCGATTGTTGCCAGAAGGCCAACAGGCAGCTTCTACGTTGTAACTCTCATCCTTAACAAGTTAGAACTCACTTTTATTCTTTTGTAGTCGAGCTGTCCGAATCAAGAGTGTTCTCCATCCGGGCACCGGTGCTGTGGAATGCTCTCCCCTCTGAGATCCGATCTGCAACCTCAGTGAAAATGTTTAAATCTAAGCTTAAAACACACTTCTACTCTATAGCATATGAATAACCCATACTTTTCGTGGACAATATCTCTGTATTATTTGTGATTGCAACATCCTTTGCTGTCTGGTAATCCTGAAAGGGGGATGCCACATGTGCGGTCCCTTCTCAAGGTTTCTTCATTTTCCTCATGTTGAGGTTTTTGAGTTTTTCCTTGCCCTCATGTTGGTTTCAGATCAGGAGATGATGTAATAATAGTCTGAAAATTAGTCCGTGTAATAACCCGTGCAGCCCTTTGACTCTCTTTGAGATTAAGGGCTATACAAATAAAAATGACTTGACTGGAACTGGACTGATTGAATTCTGTGGGGTTTTTTTCTGTGCTTGCTTGCCTTGTAACTGTTTAAGTCAGGCATGCCAAACTCGGTTTGGCTTGTGGTGGGGTATCCAGACTTAGTGTTCACCAGTTGGTCGAATCGGTTCAAAAAAAAGTCAAAGCCAAATATTTTGCTTTGTTTTTCAGTACTATGCTTTATCATTCAGCCTGCATTTGTAGCCTACCCTACAAATTACAATACTGTATAGGATGATAAGGGTTTCATTCAAAAACATTTGGGGGGAAAATTAATTTTCATGTTGGCATTGAATGTGTTAACAAATTGTTTATTTTAACTATTGAGTAAATGCAGCTTTACATATAAACCAGCCCACGACAAACAAACAAACCTAAGTGGGACTCTTGAACAAAAATATGCTTGCTTCTATCGTCATACTGCTTTGAAATAAAGAAATACAATGAAAGAGTTTTAACCATAAGCGTACAATAACGTCAATTCAAACTACTCGGCTGGGTCGAATGGAAGCTGAGAAAATACTGCACAATATTGTCTTTGCATAAACCAGACTGGAAATCAGCTCTTTTACATCTTCAATGCCCTCTAAGTGGCAGGAGGGGAAGGATCATTTGGTTTGTATTTAAAAAACAACAAAAACATGACTTTGGAGAAAAATGCGCTAGATACTTTCTTTTTATTTATAAACTTGGAAATTTACACAGGCTGTATTACATCTTTTAATGTGCCTTGACATGGCTGGTTTAATTACATTTCCTATTTGATATCATGTTGTTTTTTGTTTTGCTTGCAGCATTATTTTGAGAATGGAGGAGTCAATACACTTGATGATGGGTTGCCAGACTTCTACAGTAAAAGAGTGCTTCCTGACAGGTAGCAATTTAAAACCATTTCAATTTCATAACTTAAAGAAGTATAACATATTATTAGGTGTTGATGTGACCTAACAACCCAATAGGAGACTAAAACCTGGATTCATTTTTGTAAGCATATTGTCTTTCAGAGATCTATTAATCTAACGGAATTCACTTTGAGGATCGATGCATTTTTCCTTTTTTGCATTAAAACAATCAACATGTTTTTTTTTTTCCTTGATACATGCTAAGAGGGTAAAGGTGGCATGAATGAATATCTCATTTTGTTTAAAAGAATAGACTCTTTTGCTAAAACTGGCCAAAAAAATAGTGTTGTCGTTTTTACAGGGTGAGAATAATCTTTCAAGACTCTCTGAACTATCTGAAGTAAAGATGTGAAGAGATCAGCTGAGATGATAGACGGTAGTCTGCCAAAGCTGGCAGTGGGCTCATGCTAATGGTTTACCGTCCAAGAAAACCAGAGGAATCGGCTTCACTAATGTAATTAGGACACAGTGGACTGCAACCTTTTCTGCACCATGGACCAGTTTGTCATCTTCTCATGACCCAGCCCACTAATAAATTCAGTAATCATAACAATAACAATAATTTAAATAACAATAATAAAAAGCCTAAATACACGGAGTTATCACTAGACAACTGGGGATCTATGTGACATGAGAGAGAAACACTAGACTTAATCTCATCATCACACTATTTTTACTCTCCATATTGTCTTGTCTTATGTAACTTGAAGGCGCAAGTGATCAACTGTTATACAACGTGGTTCTGACTGAACGCTTTCCCATAATGCTTCATTTTGTGCATTATGGGAAAGCGTTCAGCTGAAACAACGTTGATAAACGTGGCATCATCAGCAAAAATAGTGTGATGATGAGATAAAATGTAGTGCATTTTGCTTTGACATCTAAAATACTAGTGGGCTTGTGGCTAGGTTTCAGCGCTCACACCTCTGTGATCCGGGTTCGATTCCCGCTGCATTCAATGCTAAGAAATTAGGTCAGCCATATTTGATGACTGACCAATAATTGCTTAATTACAGTGATACACTACCACAAAACCTTGGTGTAACGAAAACCCTTTGCTGGATTTTATTTTTAGGTTGATTTTTTGCTGGAAATAAATCAGTGAATACATGAATGAATTTGGTATAAGCAAAAACTAGGCCAGTTTCCTCCGAACATAAAACTGGGAATGGACTTTTTGAGAGGTTGTACTGTTTGAAATGAAAACACATTTTTCATTTTCACGACTGCAAAACCTTTGTTTGTATGTGGCAGAAAATAAAAATAGACAATCTCACTATTTTATTGTATTTTATTTTTATCAATCTGAATTCATCATTAATACAGCGGAACATATAGAAAGCACCCAAGGGACCAACATTCTTCATTTATAAGCATAAACTGATTAGCAAGCCAAAGTATCACAGCATATGTGAGGCATCAATCATAAGGCTGACGGCACACCTCTGAATGTTGTGAAGGATTTAGTCTACAGAGATGCACATATAGTTCAAAACAGTCTTGCATTTAACTGTCAAAAGCCACAAACTAGTCAAGCTGGAAATAGTTGCTCTTGCTACTGCTTGCTCCCTGAAAGCGACATTTATGAATCCTGCATGATTACCCCAAATCCTAAACATCAAAAACGTGAGGAAATAGTACATTATTTTTGCCTGAAATTGGTTTCTTCCAATTATATTCTGAGATGATGCATTATGTTGACAGCATGTCATATCTATGTCTTCCTGAGCTGTTGACATCATCAGAGGAACACCAGCACCCCAGTAGCAAGCCAGTCGCCACATTGTTTTACGTGTTAATTTTTTTTAATAGGTTTGAATACGTTTTTTAAGTTAATTTTGTTAGTTTTTGTGGAGAAATCCTGGGCGTTGTGTCGCAGATAGATCCAGTAATGGTACAACAAAGGGCAAGCAGCCAAAAAGCAGCCCATTGGCAAAAAAAAACTCACGAAAAGCTACCAACAGGAGGCTAATCGGGACTGATCAACGAAAGGTGGCCGCAGCCTCTGCGGAATAACGCGAGGCTGGCCAACCGGAAAACACACAGTGAGTAGCCAGGCTAACCAGGAACGAATGACGAAAAGTGGCAACTACGGCGATTAACATGAAACCGTTTTGGAATAAACCAAGGAACACGACAAAACCCATGCACACACCAGGCTAGCTAATAAAAAAATACGGGATGAGCAGCCAGGCTAATCGGGAACCAACAACAAAAAGGTGCAACGGCTATGGCAATAAACACAAAGATGGCTAGAAATAAACCAAGAACATGCCAAAATCAGAGCTAACGGCAGGCTGTTATTGGTTTGTGTGGTCTGTGAAGCCCTTTGGAACCTCTTGTGATCATGGGCTATACAAATAAACATGACTTGACTATTATAAATAACACAAAGGGCTGCTCAGGCCACAGATTATAGGGCAACCAACAAGGGCCAACCAGGAGCAGACAAAATCAGGAAAGCCCTTGGCAGCCTTATTGCCAGCCGGACGAAATGATACCAATTGCAACACATGCAGTGAAAAACACAAATGAAAAGCCACAATCATTTACCTAAAAGTAGGTGAAAACAGGGTAAGGAGAGCTCCAAAGCAAACGCTGTTCACTACAGCCCCTGTCAGTTGTGTTAATGGGAGTCACCATTTTGAAAATGTTGTGTTCTTATAATGACATATCAGCTCTACCGCAAACAAGCCAGATGGGTCAACTTTGAGACTTAATTTCTTGAGTGGAATATTTTGCCACATGATTACATTAATTGTGAGGAGAAACGCGACAAATTTTGTGCCTAATTTAAAAGAAAAAAACATTTCTTATTGAAAATACCTTTAAGAATGAAAATTGCAACTGGACTACTTATCTCAATTTCTGCTCTGAGAACACTGCTTGATGAATCGTTTTCAATTAAGCACTCTCCAAATGATGCCCCCTGTTTGCTTTTCCTCTTCCCTCAGTCAGTTGTCATCAATTCACCAGGCTCAATCTCTGAGGAGAAAAAAGAGGCGCAGCATGTTGTCCATTTTCTCTGGTTTCCGCAAGAACCGCAACTCCACTATCTCAAACCAGGATATTGAGTAAGTGCTGCACCACGCTCTGCTTAATTGAGCCCATAAATACCCTTGATTTAGTGCGTAAAATATCATGCGTATTATTTTGAGCCTTCTTTGGAATTTAAAAAAACTGCTGCTTTAATGCATGCTGCGTGATTGCAGTCAAAACAAAATGCAGGAAGTCTTGCAGGCACAAAGTCATGTATAGTGGGCTAATGTAGAACAAGCGCTTTGAGACTAAACAGGAAAATAAGCACTAAGCAAATATAATCAGAGATTTCCAGACTTTCACGTTTTTTTCCCTGGTCCTGTATCATGCACCTTCTATATTGAAGAGGTCAGGTAATAGCCTCAGAAACTTTCATTTGACAGAATATGTATCATTCTAATACTTAAAGTTGGCACATACATTTTTATACACACACAAAGGTACATCATTTGGTAGGGAAATTGGAGCGTAACCTGCCTGTTATTTATGGAACACCAGGGACAAATTTACCACCAAAGGGTGCTCTAGTTACACAAACATCAGCTTGGTCTCTTTAACAACTTTTAGCACCCTTTTTGTTCTGTGTTCCCGCCAGGTTTCGGAAAGAAAAGTTGAGATATGTTATTAAAACTTTGAAAACAGTTTACCGTCTTTTTAAATATGTTACAATGTGTCTTATAGTCAGGTGCGGCTCATGTTGGTAAAAAAGTCAAAATTGATTTTTCTATGTTTTCATTGTTTCCCATCTTCGTCGGAGTATGTAATCATTTCTTTACATATCTTCATTATATTTGAGTTCCTTTTAATAAGAATGAACTGGCTTAACTGAAAATGTAGAAAAAAAAAACCTGCGGGAATGAGTAGGACATCTTTCCAATGCTCCCTCCAGCCCTCATTCCTCGAACCTAATGTGTTCCGCCCAGGACAGCTAGGTAATTAAGTTAAAAGCAGATAGGCACAGTGGAAAATAAAGCATAAGGGCTCTTTAAAGATATATTAATATATATATAAATCTTGTTTCATAAAGTGCCTAACATTTTCTAACTATCTTTTCCCAGCAGCGCTTCAGAGAATGTGTACTCCATGATTCAGCACCCCAAGGATGTTGGGCGAGCCAACAATTCTGTGCATGGAGCAAATGGAACCATGCCGTCACCTCAAGCCGAACAGAGTGTACCTGGGCCGGGCTTGAGCCCCACCAGTCCCTCCTGCCTTATTCAGAGACAGGTACTGTACAAACCCAGCAAGGGCAGATTTCCAATCTTGATAAGTCATGTAAAAAAAGCACCTGTAATTGTACATACTAAAAGATACTTATATCAGCGTTTCCTATACAATGTGTCTTTCATGGAGACCTTACCATGGATATAAAAGGTATACACACAAATATCTGGATTTTTTGGTATTTATATTTATTCCCAAATTCTTAAACATGCAAAATATGAGGAAATAGTAAATGCTTTGTGCATAAAATCTGTATAAATTTCATTGGTATATTCAGATGCAACCTGTCTCGTATTTGACCTCCGGATCTGTGTCTTCATGTGAGGAACCGGCATGCATGCAAGCCATTCACTTTATCGGTTCTCGTGTGAAAAAATCAAAGCAGTCACAAGATTTTCCTGCGAATTTTTGGTAGTTTTTGTGGAGAACAACACATACAAACGCTGTAACGATGGCAGGTAAACTTTTAAAAACATAGTTTTTGGAAGTTAAAGCACATAACTTCAACAAAACGGTCACAATGCCCTAGCGACAGGGTTGGAAAAAGGACTAATTTCTCTAAACAGAAAAGAGCTGTATGATATCGCTCTTTACTGCAAATGATGTCTGTTTAGGAGCTGCCCCTCATGTTGTGTTAATGGGATTCACCATTTTGTAAGTGTTTTCGTTTTTTATTTAAAAAGTTTAAAATATCCAATAAAGTGTGTTCCACTACACGATTGTGTCCCACTTATTGTTGATGCTTCACAAGAAATTAGTTTATTTTTTATTTTTTTATGTTTGAAGTCTGAAATGTGGCAAAAGGTCACAAAGTTCAAGGGGGCCAAATAGTTTCGCAAGCTACTGTATGTAAATGTAATGTTATTCTCCAGTAACAATATGTAGAAAGTGATTATATCAGTGCTTTTACTGTGAAGTAAAAAAGAAAATTACAAAAAGGGGTTAAATTACTTGTCAGTGTCTCATACCAATCAACTTATACATTTCCCCTGTGTTTGAAATGATTATGATCATTTCAAATTGTGTATGCATTATAACAATCTGATATGCTGGGGCAAGAGTTGGGGGTGTCACTAATATCTTTCATATCCGCAAATATTTTTAATATTCGGATTTACCGTCTCGTTTGTCTCCAACCCTTTGTGGTTTCAGAAGACTGTTTTATTTCAATTTATAAAAAATATTACTTTTGTCTTTTCGCAGTATTACAAATTTCTTAAGCTAATTTTAAAGCTTTTACAGCAAATTAATATCGGCTACAAATATCTGTTAATGGCCTCCTCTTAATACTAATTATCGGTATCTGCCCTGAAAAACCCATTTCGGTCGATCCTTAGTTGGCAGGCATAGTGTCTAGGTTAATGCAAGACACAACCAGACATTAACATTTCTCAGGTTTAGGAGAACTTAACTCTTTGGGAATAAAAAAAGGTGACCTACCTGAATCGTATAGATCTAAGAAGAAAATATTTTAAAGAGGGAAGGGGTCTAGCGTGAGATTTGCCAGAGAGAATCAGGTGTTTGTGGTGGGGATTTTGTATTAAAATGACAGTAGTTCACGCAGGCAGGGCTACTGTATTTTTAGGTGTGCAACGTTCAATGGATTTTCTCATTATCACAATAATTTAATTCATGGTGCAGGACACAAATGTTAGGGAATGGAGAAAACAAAGTTGTCCTGAAATATATAAGCACAAAAAAGCTCTACTCTTGGGTGCATCTTATGATGAATTGGACTTCGAAGGGCATAAAATAAATACACAGTCAATTTTAAGTTGGTATTGCGTTCATAGATATCAGTAAATGATTTGTATCAACAATGTTTGTCACTTTCAATGCTTAGTTTGAGCTAAGAAAAGTCGGACAAAATGGTGTACTGATTTTCAAACAAAAATTAGGGGTGCGCATCATACACTGATATTGTATTTCCTCCACCCCCTTTTCACAATCTTATGCCCTCAACAATTTTCATGCCTGCACAACATCTGGCTATCTTTTGAATAAGCCCATGGATGGGGAATCCAGCATCTCTGAACCTGTACCCATGTTTACTTTTCACCACATTTCTCTATGATCATTGTAGGAAGCTAAATAATGTTTAAGATTTCTTGTTCTGGTTTAGTCCACAGACCTGGTCAGTATGGTGTACAGCTGCATCGGGGCTGACATTGAGGAGTCGGATGCTGGCAGCAGCTGTGACACCAAAGCGACAGTGGAAGCGACTAATGGCTCAGCTGGCATGTCGGACAATCACGCCAACGGACTTCAGGCCACCTCCAAACGGCAGTTTGACAGGCCGGTGGAGACCAGCAGGCAGGAGAGGCTAGTCCCTTTGACTGGCCTGCAGGCAGACTCTGACGAGGACACCCCTGCTCAGCATGCAGAGAAAGGTGCCAGCGGGGCTCCTGCGGGTCTTAGACCTGAGCCACCTCCTCAGAGCACCAAGCCCAGTCTAGCTGCGATGAGGCAGAGACACCTGCAGGAGAGTTTAGGTACTTCACCCACGTTTGGTGAAATGTGTTTTAAATTGACATCGTGTTATATTTTGCGCCTCTTGGTGGTTAAAAAAAATGTTTAAAAAGTATTAATTTGAGTATTAAACAAAATTGCATGTATCATATACGTGAATGTTTTTAATGGTGGGGTGCATCATTTGAGGTGTCGTTTAAAATCTTAAAAGTTAAATATTTTCTCTCTCACCTCATTCAATGCCAGACATTTCCACTCAACTGTGCCAGTTATTCATTTCCATTTTTGAAGGCTTGAACCCTCATCATTTTTTAGAAGAAAATGTTTCTGTCCTTTTACGTTGCACAGTAAACAACAGTTTAAGTTTCTTGTAAGGTACATTTTTCCAAGAAAAATCTTTTTTTTTGGGGGGGGGGAAAGGGAGCGTTTCAAGCTGAACTTTCACTTCTGTCATTTTCGTTTTTTAATTATCATTATTATTATTATTTTATGCATTTGTGATACCCTCAGTTTCTAAACAATGCTCAACACAAGGTCACTTAGCTTGCAAAATAACATTTTATTGCGCGAACAATGAACTTATGCCTGAACAATATATTTCAGTGCCTAATGTTTCCAGCACGTGATCACTTGATTTCGGTCACCATGTTGATCGCATTCCTGTGGACATGCAAAAAATGTCATCATTTCTTCCCCGTTGATGACGAAGGGACTTTGTCATCTTTTTTAGAAAGAAAAATGCTTAACAGCATAAACTGTCTCTATTTATGTTTTCGCGATTCTCACCACACTGCTTCACTGCGCCTAGTCGCCATATGGGCTGCCTACACATTCGCTGGATACTGGAATCAACACAAGGAAATGGGGGCTTCCTTGGTGTCTGGACAAAGAGCTGATTAAAGCCACTCCTATCATATAATGGTGTTTTTCATACTGAAATCATTCAAAAAAGGCTTGATACTCACTGATGGGTGGTGCCAAACCATTTATAATCTTCTAAATGAAACCACAACATATTTTTACGTCTTGGCATTTGGGGACAATGCTTCTGAAAACGTGTTTATACATAATGGCACTCAATAAGTTACGTATGTGTTAACAATACCCAACTGAATTCAAAGAGCCCTTATGCTTTGTATTCCACCGTGCCTTTCTGCTTTTATCTTACTTTTAGGAAATCTTTTTGGGGCGAGGCACAATAGGTAAGAGGAATGGGGCGTGTTGGGTTTGCTGGCGAATGACACCTGCTCCACAGGTTTTATTTTGTTTTTGTTTGTGTAGCTTGAAAATGATGAAAGTAAGATGAGACGTTTTTCAAGTACAGTCAGAACACAGACCCTAACCCCAACAAAGATGAAAATAGTTTTTTTTGTACATGTCTGAATATGCGCGTACTCGCACGCGCATTACGAACAAGCTCACAGAGGCTGCAATGACATGACACATGGCAGGAGATGGCAGCAGCAAGTAAAAAAGTTCTAAATCCATACAGTTCGTTTAAATACTCGTAAGTCAAGAATTCTACATAACGCTCACCAAGAAGGTGCTGACATGATTGGGGCGGCAGTGGCTCAGGAGGTAGAGCGCTCGTCTTGGGATCAAGAGATCGCAGTTCGAATCCCGGCTCCTCCGTGTTACATGTCGAAGTATCCTTGGGTAAGACACTGAACCCCTAATACCCCCAACAAGCAGGTTAGCGCCATACATGGCTGCACGGCCGCTATTGGGAAATGTGAAGCACACTGTAAAGGGCTTTGGGAAGTCTTGACTTGAAAAGCGCTATATAAATGCAGATCATTTCATTGTCTACAATCTTGCTGCCCAGGGTACCCCGAAACCTTGTAAAAGGCTACACAAATATTTTTAGAGAAAAATGGTATGGTTTGGTTACTTTAAGTCCCTGTAGTTTGTGTTCTTCTTTGTGCTTTTTAGCACAAGTTTTTTAGTTTCACTACACAGTACCGCGACATCTAGTAGTCAAATATTACACAGTGTTTCTTTCATGCAGGTTTAATTTTTTTTTGTGTGTGTGACTTTGTTGTTTTGTAATTCATGCTGATGTTAACTGTTACTTGATGAGAGAGAAATGTCATAAATGCCACTGTTTTGTTTCTAGCTGAGGCAGGAAGGTTGGAAGCACAAGAAGAGCAGAATGAAAGAAAACATGAGAAAGAGAGAACGCGGGGACCCGAAGGGCAACGTCCTCTTATTCCTGTTAAGGTATTTTTTTTTTTTTAAATAATGAAGGATTATTTTCCCCTCTGAAATGAAAAAAAATGTGATTTTAACTAGGACCAAAATTACATTTTCAGCCTAGTCTTGACCTCACAAGAAGCAAAACCTCTCTGGAAACCCCCAAAATGGGTCCCAAAATCCCCCACATCACTCAAGAAGGAAGAGACGCCCTGAGAAGTTCGCCTTTGGCTGAGTCCATCAGTCATCAAGAAATAGCCAGCAGAGAGTGGAGAAACCCGCCAACGCCTGCTAAGCTTGAATTTGATTCTTCTGAAGATTGCATTCTCAGCAAAGGTACCATAATAGGATCAGGGTTAGTACGGTTGATTGGAATTCTTGAAATGCTTGAATTTTAATGTTTTGTTTCCAAGGATTGAAAAGCACTTGAATTTTGGGTGAAGTGCTTGTAAATGCTTAAAATTGTTGCAATTTTCCTCAACAAGTCTGCTATAAAATTACGCCGACACTGATTTCTTGGTGGCTTTGTTTTGCCATTACATTTTTTCTTACATCATAATTAACGGCATCTGGAAAAAGTTTGTACAGCATGGTTTTAGTAAGCGTCATCGCTCACCATGGCTTGCGCCCAAAAGGACAGGTCCATACTCCACCTTAGCAAGGCACTATGAAATATATATTAGCGCAAAGGTAATGAAGTATCAATTATGGATGTTTATTTTGGGCCATGCAAAATAAAGGTAACAGTAGGTGGTTATGAAGTGAAGGGACTGTTTCACCTATCAAGAAGTCTGCAGGCTCGAGAGCGTTCTCCATCCGGGCCTCGGTGTTATGGAATGCCCTGCCTCCGGAGATAAGATCTGCAACCTCAATGGAAGTTTTTAAATCGAGGCTTAAGACACGCTTCTATTCCAAAGCTTATGATTGATGCCCACCTCATATTCTGTATTGTCCTGTCTTCTTCCGACTGCCTGCCTGGTGGTGATACGAAGGAGAAGGACGACTTGGAGATGAGTCAGCGGACCAGCGTTTGACCTGAAGCATGTGAATGCCTGCATGGACCAGCTGCCAGAGATGGGAAACTGCGTCATGGCCGTCATAGACTTTCTGGACTAGTTTACAGGCTGGGGGCGTCGCTGCTGTCATGCACTTTCCGGACAAATTGTCAACATGTTACCTAGTGTTTACTATGCTTGTGTATAGTAATGCTAATTGTGATTCACCCTGGTCATCCTGGAAGGGGGATTACGACTTGTGAGGTCCTTTCTCAAGGTTACTCTTTTTCCTCACGCTGAGGTTGAGTTGTTCCTTGCCCGCATGTTGGTTCAACATCAAGTAATTGTGTAATTGTAATCCTGTGCAGGCCTTTGAGACATTTTTGTTATTTAAGGCTATATAAATAAATGTGACTTGACTTGACTATCAGAATGTACAGTGCAGATCAGTGTTTTTGGCATTGTAAGTATACATAGTGTGATAAAGAGTTAAGCTCGAATGTTTTATTGTATGTCTCCTACCACTCGTGGTCCAATGAAGTGTCTCACCGTCACTACTCTGATTCAATTCCCGTTGCATAATCCGTGTACGAATTGCGGTCAGCGATGTTTATCTATTGATCAATTATCGCAAAAATACAATAGTATACTGTAAACACATACCTATTTTAACTATATGCATTGCCAATTTTATCCACCGTATTCCACAATATCTTAAGTGCACCAGATTATAGGGCGACGATCTTTTATGGCCAAATTAGGGTTTTAAGGTGCACCATATAGTCCGGAAAATACTGTACCTAACAACAAAATAAATCTGCATCTCTGCATTTATCATTCAGCAAAACAAACTCACTTGATGTCATCTTGGCAACATTTTTTCAGCTCATTTGGGGATCAGCCATGTTTTGAAGTTTATAAGCTAATGTACTCACAGCATCAAGCATGCCTCACAAAATTCACCTCTATTCGTCTTATTACTGTATTCTTTTATGTTTAATTCCTATTTGACTGTTTTTAGACATCAGGAAGGTGTGTTTTATATTCAGATTCAGATATACTTGTCATTCGTGTACACGTTTATACAGAACGAAATGTCGATACATCTGACCCGCACAGTTTCCTTGAGCGTCAGCCGGGATAATAATAATAATAATAATGCATTTTATTTAAAAGCGCCTTTCAGGCCACCCAAGGACACTGTACAATTTAAAAAAGTTGTAAACGAAATAATAAATAAAAACAAGACATAAAATCATAAAAACATAAGAAATGGAGAGGCTATGTGTTGTAGGCAGTCCTGAACAGGTGAGTTTTTAGACGGGACTTAAAAGTGGAGAGAGGTGTGCAGTTTTGGAGGTCCGGAGGTAGATTGTTCCAAAGCTTGGGAGCAGCGCGACTGAAGGCTCTGGCTCCCATGGTGCTCAGGTGGGCAGGGGGCACTGACAGTCGGAGGGAGGACGAGGATCTGAGGGAGCGAGTGGGGACGTGCACCTGGAGAAGGTCGGACAGGTAAGGAGGAGCCAGGTTGTGAATGGCCATATATGTATATAAGATGAGTTTGTAGCTGATGCGATGCTGAACAGGAAGCCAGTGTAGCTGTTGGAGAACGGGGGTGATGTGCTGCTGGGAAGATGTTTTTGTGATGATGCGAGCGGAGGCGTTTTGAACCAGCTGAATTTTATGGAGGGACTTTTGAGGAAGGCCGAAGAGGAGAGCATTGCAGTAGTCAAGGCGGGATGTTACAAGACTGTGGACGAGAATAGCAGTAGTGCGGGGGGTGAGGGAGGGGCGGAGTCTGGTAATATTGCGGAGGTGGAAGTAAGCGGTGCGGGTGATGGTGTTGATATGTGAGTGGAAGGTAAGCATGCTATCCAGGATGACACCCAGACTCTTGACCTGGGGGGAGGGGGACACTAAGCAGCTGTCGATGTTGAGAGAGAAGTTGTTTACTTTGGATAAAGTGGATTTGGTGCCGAGAAGGAGGAATTCAGTTTTATTGGCATTTAATTTAAGAAAGTTTGTTGTGAACCATGTTTTGAGTTCGGAAAGGCAAGAGGTGAGGGAGGGAGGTGGGAGTATAGAGTTTGGTTTGCAGGAGAGGTAGAGTTGGGTGTCATCAGCAAAGCAGTGAAAGTGGATATTAAATTTGCGGAGGATATGACCAAGAGGCAAGAGGTAGATGATGAAGAGAAGAGGACCTAAGACAGATCCCTGGGGTACACCTGTGGTGACTAGGGAGGGCTTTGAGGTGAAGGATTTCAGCTGGACAAACTGAGTGCGACCAGTGAGATAGGAATGGAACCAACTGAGGGGAGTATGGGTGAGACCAATGGAGGAGAGTCTATTGAGGAGAATAGGGTGAGAGATTGTGTCGAAGGCGGCGCTCAAGTCTAGGAGGATGAGGATGGAGACTAAACCGGAGTCGGATGCTATGAGGAGATCATTTACAATACGGATTAGGGCAGTCTCTGTGCTGTGGCGGGGGCGGAAACCGGACTGAAAGGGCTCATAGAGAGAGTGGAGGGACAGGTGCGAGTGGAGTTGAGCAGCAACAGTTTTTTCAAGGATTTTTGAAATGAATGGAAGGTTGGAGATGGGACGGAGGTTGTCAAAGTTATTGGGGTCAGCACCATGTTTTTTCAGTGTAGGGGTAATAGCAGCGGTTTTGAAAAGTGATGGGACAATACCAGAAGAGAGTGAGGAGTGAATAATGGCAGATATGAGAGGAAGCAGGGAAGGGAGGCAGGATTTAACAAGGGATGAAGGGAGGGGATCGAGCTGGCAAGTGGTGGACTTGGCTTTGATTATGAGGTTGGATAATTCAGCAGTCGTGGGTGGAGCAAAACTGGAGAAGAAGTGACAAGGAGAAGGAAATTCAGATGGGGAGGGAGCAGACAGGTTTTGATGGAGTTGGTGATGAATCTTAAGGATTTTGTGATTGAAGTACTCCATTATGGAGTTGCAGGTTGCTGTGGAGTACAGGTGGAGGGGGAGAGAATTTGGTGGCTGGAGGATTTTGTTCATGACAGAGAAGAGAGTTCTTGAATTTCCTTCGTTGGAAAGGATGAGGCCGGAGTAGTAGCTGGATTTGGTTTGTGCAATTTGGTCCTTGTATTTAGCAGTATGGGTAGTGTACATGTCCTTATGGATGGTGAGGCCGGTTTTCTTGTAGAGTCGCTCAAGTTGGCGGTTCTTTGATTTCATTGACCGAAGAGCGGGTGTAAACCAGGGGGCAGATGTGGAGAATGAGGCAGTCCTGGTTTTCAGGGGGGCAAGAGAATTTAGAATATTTGTGAGGCAGGTATTGTAGTGAGTGGTGAGCTCATCCGGGCTTGAAAGAGCTTCTGGGGGTGGGGAACGGTCAATGATGGAGCAGAGGGTGTCAGTGTTGATATTTTTGATATTACGAAAAGAAATGAGACGGGAGGTTTTGACAGTAGAGAGACAGAGTACGGTGTTAAAAGTGAGGAGGACATGATCAGATTCAGGAAAAATGTTGGAAATGGGCTTGGAAGTAGAGAGGCCAGAGCAGCAAACCAAGTCCAATGTGTGACCTTTAATGTGGGTGGGGAAATCAATAAGGCTGTGTATCCCGAGACTCTCCAGGCAGGATGTGAAGTCTCTGGTGAGTGGCAGGTTGGGGTTGTCCATGTGAATATTGAAATCTCCCAATAAAATTATATTTGGCGAGAGAGTGGATAAGTGTGTAATTAAGCTGGAGAATTCATTGATAAAATCACTATGTGGCTTTGGGGGGCGATAAATTGAAGCAATAATGGTTGGCGTGGGTCCAGGGAGCTTAAACACCATACATTCAAAGGAAGCCGATGCAGTGACGCATACAGGCAAGACTTTCCACTTCTCGCGGTGAATTACCGCGAGACCTCCTCCACGGCCGTTGCCACGGGGACGGCAGATGTAAACAAAGCCCGGAGGAGTGGAGTCGTTCAAAGCAGCGAAGTCATTTGCTTGTTGCCAGGTTTCTGTTAAAATGAAGAAGTCGAGTTTCCGTTCGGCGAGGACGTCTTGGATGAGGTGGCCCTTGTTCGTGAGCGAGCGGACGTTCAGTAATCCGAAGTTGACAGCAGAGGTGTCTTGTTTGACGGCGGCAGTGCTGTTAGCCGACCTAGCTAGGCGGGCTAATGTATGGCAGTTAGCCCTACGGCCGAAGTTTATGGGAGGGCGACGAGATGTGGACCAGGTCGAGGTGATCGAGCCAGGGTTTTTATACTCGACGTGCCTGCGCGATCCGCGGTGAATGTAGCGGCGTCGAGGCAGGCGAGCAATGTCAGGATGGTGGAGCAGCTCCGGCGGCGGAGGCCCCAGCGCAATCCACCGGACCCGGAGAAGATCCGCGACGGAATACTGGAGCAATCCTCTCGCTGGATGGTGGCAGAACGTCAGGAGTATCAGGAATAATCCAAAAGCGGCAAGGTTTTGGCACGCCATGACGAGGGAGAGAGGCCGGTGCTGTGACAGCTGGTATGTTTAAGTTAGCCCGTTAGCCCGATGGCTAAGTTACGAGGGTTTGATTTATAAAGTGTAACGGTGGCTCAGGTTACATCAACCAAAGTACCCACAGTCCAAAACAGGAGGGCAAAAGAAAGATCAGAAAAAGTGTCTGAGCTTAAAAAGTTTTTGGAGTGAGAAGCGGCGACATACACGCCAGCGTCCTCTCACCCCGGAAGTTCAATAAGTATTTGAACACCTGGGATAGAAAAGATTAACCATGTCTTCGTTGGTTGGTCTTGATTATAGCTATCTAGGCTTCACTTGGACGCTCCTGGGAGAACGAGAGCGGTCTTTTTAGTTATTATTTCTTTTCAGAAAATTTTGCTCAATACGCGAGAAATTCGAGCTACGAGCATGATCTCGGAACTAATTAAGCTTGTATGAAGAGGACCTGATACACTGAATCTTACTCTTAGCAAGCTTTTAGTTTATAGGCATGTTTTCCACTCCACTCCGCACTGCATGTCTTGCTAATGGGGTCTGTTGCTTCTATTAGGTCAGGACAAAGATAGTAACCAATATTCAGCAACAACTCTGGGCACGAGAAAGTCCACCTCATTTGACACAGGTATTGTTTGGCCCACATTCATATCTGCACACACGATTACACGTGTTATGCCTTTCACACATAAGGTTTGTTAGTTTCAACTCCTCTTGAAACTTTTTTTAAGCATGTCCGGTATGTGCCGTGTCCCCTCAGGCTTGGAACGGGGCAGTCACACTGATCTGGAGAGGTTTTCAGATCCCACACTCTGCGTGAAAAAACCTCACTTCTCACAGAACAGAAACAGATCTTTGGACTACCCCGCTGGGACTAAATGTATGTAATGTTTGCCTTTGTTTCTTTCCTTCCCAAAATGTGGCCTGGAAATTAAAAGTCTTGAGTTTGCAACTCTTCCAATCATAGGCTCACCAATCTTTTTGAAACTGAGACTTTTGATTGACGGTCTGTTAAACAAGTAACCCTGGATAATTGGTGGTAATCTGTGATTCCATACTAATTGTCTGAATTCTGAATTGCATGGATTGTTTTAAATCATTTTGATGTAATTTAGTGTTGGTATAGCAGTGCTACTAAATACTAAGAATCTTCCGACATTTACTATGCCAGTTTATAGCAAACTACAAATAGCCCATTTTTTATGGGAACCACTACTTTGCCATTGCCTTTCATACCTAGTGTATTTAGTATTCAATCGTTTACAAGGGCACACATTTTGCATAGATCTAGCTACTTGATTTTACTCCAAAAATACACCTGATCGATCTTTTTAAATTTAAAATGTACAGAATTTACGGGGACACATGCCCCGAAACTCCCTTAAACTGTCCACCCACCAGGGTTTAACATCATTCCATGAGAATCACTGGACAAATGAATTAAATTCTAAATATTCTTTCAATCAATTCTGAAAAGTGACTTTTAATGTTTGGCATCTCTGGTATTGTTTTTCCAATGTTAGTAAAAATATAGATATCAAAATAGTTTTTGGTTTTCAATAATGATCAGAACTTAAAGGTGGGGTGCGCACTTTGAAAACTCAAGGCTGCAATCCTGACTTTGTGCGGGATATGGTGGCAGAGTGACAAATGATTTGCATGCAAGCACATGGCATTTCTTAGACGAGCTCGCGTAGTATCTTGTTTTTTTAAAACTTTTTAGGAGTCTGTTCTGCCTCTAACAGGCCTGATAAAAGCAGATAGGCGCAATGGAAACGAATGCGCGACGGCTCTTTGAACTCATATGGGCATTGTTAACACAAAATTAACAGAGGACATATTTAACTTTCAACTTTTTAGAGACACCTCAAACTACGCACACCATCCTTTATATATTTAGTTTTGTTAAACAGCACTATTATAATTGCAATTTAAACATTCAAATTGGATATAAGTATTGGATGAAGGAAATAGGGCGGCACAGTGGATGAGTGGTTAGCGCATCCGCAGCACAGTCCTGGGGTCATGGGTTTAAATCCAGTATGTTCTTCCCGTCCTTGCATAAGTTTCCTCCCACATTCCTAAAACATGCATGTCAAGTTAATTGGCAAGTCCAAATTGTCCCTAGGTGTGATTGAGCAAATAAGTTGTCTGTGCCCTGCGACTGGCTAGCAACCATTTCAGGGTGTCCCCTGCCCACTTCCCATAGATAGCAGGGACCCTACTGAAGATAAGTGGTGCAGATGATGGATGGACAAAGGAAATTTTACAATCGTTTGAATTTCTCTTTAGAAGAAACTTTATACAAAATAGCAACATGTAGGTTATTTTCTCATACTTTTTAAAGATATCCAAATAACTGATCGATTTTATCAGATTATGAAACAATACTTGTTGTATATTGATTATTGTTGTTTAAGAAAAGCCCTATTAATAATGGATTAACATTCATCATTGTGCTTTTAGGAAAGAATGTTCTCAAATTTTTTCATGCGAGCCTCATTTACATTTTTGAATCGTAACAAAATTCCAATTCAGCCTGTGCCAATCAGCTGGCTCAGAACTGGTGAAATCATAGCGCCTGAATGTTTGATTAAAATAAAGCATTCCATTTTCTGCCCAGTGCTCTAAATTTCAAAGTGAGAAAATTCCATGAAGCGCAGGTAAACTGAGTGTAATTAAGCGTGTTTCGTAATCCAGAATTTACAGTAGTTATGTATTTGCTGTTTTAAACTGGCAATTTCTACTTTAAAAGGATCGGATTCCTTTCCGGTGTCGCATCGCAGCAGCAATTGACGTGCAGGGCGTGATGATCCGCCGTCACGTTTCTGTAAAACTGTCAGCCGCAGGAGATGAAAAGCCCTCAGTCGTCGAATGCCGTGGCAAAAGTATCTCAAATGATCCCTTGCAGGTGTCTGCAAGTGTGCAAGCGAAGGCTGCGGGGACTCGATTAGCATCAATTGGCCAATGATAAAAGCAGACGTGCCACCACAGATGGCATTAAAGCTGTTATTAAAAAATGTGTGAAATATCCTGAGAGATGTGCTGTCACTTTACATTTCATGTGCACTCATTAATCTGCTCTACTTGAACTGAGAAACGGCTTTTTATTGCTGTGTTTAGTTTGATATGAAATCATTATAGAAATGAATAGTGCTTAATAGCCTTCTAACTATCATACCTGTCAACCTATACAGTTTCCCTGTCTTGTACTCGTGTTTTGATCATTACAAATATAACAACAATTTGTGCACTGTAAATTAAAGAAAAATACCGTAAATTCCGGACTATAGAGGGCACCTGATTATAAGCCGCACCCACCACATTTCGGGGGGAAATCCGATTCTGTACATACACAAGCCGCACCTGTATATTAGCCGCATGCGCCCACATTGAAAAAAGGCATCACAAACACAAATTAACCCATACCCGACACCGTTCAAAAAACACAGCCGGCAAAATGAACGGAAAATGATACCAGTACTTAAAATTTAATGCAGACCTGCAGCGTCCAGGTGCCCGTTGAAAGTAATCCAAGGAAAAATAGTGTATATTTCCAAAGGTAAGGGTGGGAACAATATATATCCACTATTGTCGGCCGCGTCCACAAACACATCTCACCTTTACTCCACTTCCCGTCAGCCCGCGTTTGCCCCGCCCCTTCTTTCTCATTTGCTCGTACAAAACATATCAGAATAAAATACATTACAAAAATATACAGTTGCAAATACATATTATAAATGGTTACACATATTTACAAAGAAAGACGGTACACCGAGAGAGTTTTCAAAGATTTAATAATAATATATTAACTTTCATCCCAAAGCGTGCCTGTGAAGGGTAGCAAAACGCTACTAGAAACACGCTCGCTACACAGCAAACGGGTCTGTTAAAAAAACATTCCGTACTTGTTGTAAGCACGGTAAACCGTCCTCAACTTCCTCCTTATAGCTGACGTCATCAAAGTCGTCTTCTTTCAGTATGGGAAAGAGACTTTGTCATATAGACGTCGTCCCACGCTCCCTTATTCAAAATCACGCTAGCATCACGCTCGCAGAGTAGTTTACGTGCGGTAGCTCTGTTTCCTTCCATATCGGACTGCTCAATTGCGTTTAACTTGAAAGTTGCGTCATGTGCCTTTCTTTTTGCAATTTGCATGATGATGATATGTCTACGCTAATTTAATTTGTGCACAAGCTAAGGAGTTGCAGTCTAAATCTTACCTTTTGTACTCGAGCGCCGCTGGCGGCTGTTAGAAAAATTACATAAATTGGCCGCATCACTGAATAAGCCGCAGGGTTGAAAGTTTGGGCTTATAGTCCGGAATTTACGGTAAATCAACTCTCTTTTGTGTCAGACCAGGGGTGTCAAACTCAATCTGTCATGGATGACAAGGGATCTTTACTAACCATAACACATTTCAAACAATGCAAAAAACGATTTTCAAATTTTCCATTGAAACTAGTTTATATTAACAGTTTTAGACCTGCACCAACTCACCATGTTACACAAACTCAAGTGGGAGCTATGAAAAATCATTAGGTTTGTCTTAACTTTCATGCTGGTTTGAAATGAATAAAAAAGAATTATGAAATAAAAGTTTTAGGAGTACATGGGCAATTAGATTAGATTACTGTACATCAGATCTAACTGATGGGCGGGTGGGCTGGCTTTTGCTGTCACTCAAACAGTCAGGCGGGTGCAAAAGTAAGCATGTCCTCCACCAAAAACAAACTGGGAGGCACGGCAACTGATGGTGATGGTAATGGCTTTGTACATTTAAAGGAAATACATCAATTAAATCAGACGAAAGTCAAAACAGTGTAACGATAGGCTGATCGCCCGCAGGTGCTCTGTGCATTGTAATAGGGTCAGGGAAGAGACTGAGAAGGCATCAGGATAAGAACCAAAAGCAGGGCTACAGGTCCAGCCTACTGCTACGGCTACGCAACAACTCTCACAAGCCACCACTGTCGAGGCTGTATCATTGTATGGCATGACCTGGAGCTACAACTTGTGGGAAACCGTTACATTTGTGACTAGTATTTTAATCATCACAGAGACCTGGCTCAAGTGAGGACTCCTGATGCTCGTTTTGAAAGGAGAAAGAGAAGCCCTCAAATTAATTTGAACTATTGTGCAATGACAATAAAGACCATTTGTTCATTTATTCAACAACGATTTTGTGTTATGTGTTTCTTGTTTGTAGATCTATAGTTTTTATTTTGATACAGGCATATATATTATATGTTATTGATATCTAAATAAATAAATAAATGCTTCTACTTTGTGGGTGTTGACTTTCTTTTTGTGACGTAAACTCCACAAAAAACGAGGGATTACTGTATTGCAGTTTTTGAACAAGTTAAATTCAGATTGATAAACGTCTTTCCTCCCTGTTTTTTAGGTTCTGAAAGTCCTCACCATGGTAATGAGGAAGGGTCATGACATCAAACGAGGACCAAGTTAGATTTGCATTGAAAGCAAGACTGGAAAATTGAAGACTGGAGTGAGACGGCTTTTTAATTGGTGCCGGCCCGAAATTTTCGGAGTATGCATGCATTTTTCCATTATTTTTTGCACTTAACAAGGAGCGTCCGAAAACGGGTTCAAAAGAATTACATATGAGTTCACTTTGTCTCCTGCATTTGCTGCAACTGTTGCTTTGAGCACTGACGTTAAATTATCTGAATTTTTCTTTTTGTTCCCTGCTTTTTCTTCACTGACAATCTGCTAAAAAAGTTTGTACGGTATTTATTCAAACGGAGATGTACATATTTGATATACCATATGCACTAACCTTTGTGGTAAACCTACTGCTGAACAATCACAGTATTTTATTTTGCAAATCATTTATCTTTTGTTGTATGTGCTCAATGTGTTACTGAATGCAAATGATAGCAAAATGTCTTAAAAGCGCAGACAACCCCATCTCTTTAAAGCTAATAAAATTGGTTATTTTAATGAAAGGAAAATGTGTATTTTTTTTGAAAATGCCTCTGTTAATCAAAATGTCTTTCATTAAGGTTTTTCATGCATACGTTCTAAGGCTGCAACTAATCATTGTTTTCATCCTTTTTGGATAAATCGATGAATTGGATTTCTCAGACATTTTTAATATCCTCCTCTTCAAACCCATATGTATACATTCACATAGGTAATCATGTATGTATGTATATATATATATATATATATATATATATATATATATATATATATATATATATATGCATACATATTCACATACACAAGTGTATTCATACATGTCATTATTATTATTATTTGTATTTTATTTACCTATCTTCATTTTTTTCTGTTCCTGCAGCACTCTGTTCCCTTGAAAATTGCTAACTTTGTTTTATAATGAAACAATCAAACAGTACAAAGTTGAAACGTTCATGCCAATTTTGTCTGTAAACATGCAATTTTCAATATTAAGGATTTTTTTTTAAAAAAATGTAAGTTAACTTTTTTGTTTAAAATTACTAATGTATTTAAATGGATCAATAACTAGATGGGTAAAATGAAATGGTTTCTAAAATATGAATGATTTAAAATAAGGTACATAAATAATTCAATCAATTATATTCAATATTGTGTCCGTGCACCTTTTTCTAAGTACAGTGGAACCTCGGTTCTTGACCATAATCCGTTCCAGAACGCTGTTTGAAAACCGCTTTGGTCGATCACCGAAAATCGTTTTTGCCATTAAAAGTAATGTAAAATCATTTTAATCTGTTCCAAATCCTTGAAGGCTTACCATGAACGTAAACATGAAGCTTACCCAGGTTAATCGTACGTTCGCGTTAGCGTAATCTTCCGTACGAAAGATTACGCTAACATGAACGTGTAAAAATAAAAAAAATCAGGTCGTTTACACGTCATTTAGCACCGGGGTCTCCACAAAAAGTGAGCGGTTAAAGGATAAAGAAAAGATTTATGAATAGGATTTCTTACCTTTGTTGTGGTCTGCAGAAGCCATGCTCTATTCCCTCAAAAGAAGGGAAACTCACACATCTTCTTCATATTTTGCTATTA
Source organism: Urocampus carinirostris (assembly GCF_059441175.1). Taxonomy (NCBI): domain Eukaryota; kingdom Metazoa; phylum Chordata; class Actinopteri; order Syngnathiformes; family Syngnathidae; genus Urocampus; species Urocampus carinirostris. The sequence goes on along the minus strand of NC_142349.1, from coordinate 6,187,948 downwards.
TTTCTTTCTTAAATGCAATAGTTGTACGCACTACTCTTCTTTTTTCACCTGTAGCAACTTTGCTGTTTGCACCGAACTTCTTTCGAGGCATAATTAGGGGTTAAAACACTCCGTTCACCGATATTAAAAACGAAAGCAAGAAGTGCGTGGTCACGTGACAACAGTTCTTCACGAGGGGTGGGGGCAAACTACACCCGTACGCCGCTCAGCATCGCCCCTAGCGTACCGGCGTTCGAACTCCGATTTTTTGAACGAAAAGCGAAGCAAGAATTTATCATTTTTTGGTCGAGAACCGATTTGTTCGAACTGAGAGGCGTTCAAAAACCGAGGTTCCACTGTACAGGACAGTACCGTCGAGCTTCTTTCCACCGCTACCGGCGTGTCGTGCTGTGAGAGGTCACCCAGCATCCACCCCAAATAAGAAATCCAGCTTCCTCTTCCTAGTTCGTGTGTAAACATTCTATACAGTATCTCCAGCGCGCTAAGAACTTAGACATTTTTATTGTTTAATATCTCGTGCATGTTATATTATGAAATGTTTATTTCATTTTTTTGTACAAAACAATACAGATTACTTATACAAGCCTTAAACATACCTATATCAAAAATATAGCACTGAAGCAACTCACGAACAAACTCAACTTACGAAAGATTGTCCGGAATCTCATTTGTAAGTAGGGCAGAGGCTGTATAGTTAATAGAGAAAATATTTAACTTCCAACTTTTAAAGGACACCTCAGATGATTCCTCTCACCTTTAATTTAGCTTAATTTTTAGCGCCACGCTGACAGACGAGAAGTCTGACTAGGATTATGTGATGACGATTGAATTTGAGTTTCAATTTCTGTCAATGTGTAGTTTAAAGAAATAACGGCTACAAAGGATCCAACCAACCATTCAACTTTACATGTATACAAAAGATTTTTGCCAAACATGTATTTACAATTTCACCTACTATAACCGAATTCAGTTTGTTTTGAATGCGAGTCTAAATTTGATTTCGTCTTTAACCCATTCAACATGTACCTACAGGGAGTATGCACAGTCATCTGCAAACTTGGTATGCTTACTATCAGTAAGTTACTGTTATAATTTGTTACATACAAAGTTAAAATTAGATAAAAGTTAGGAGTTATTCAAACGTTATAGATTTTCTTTAATTACTAAAATTCACCTGGAGGCTGCTTAGTTTTGACTCTCCACATGGGCTGAAAGTGTTTGTGGGAGTATATATCACTTGTGAACAGCAGGGGGCAGCATTGCCCCGGTGCAACTATCTCATGTGTAATAGACTAATTTTGCCCTTGTTTTGCTGGCAGCTGTAGTGAGGGGAGTTCTGACTCTTTTCGAGAACCGGTCCTTTCAGCTCAATTGACTAAAAACAACCGGCTCCTAAACGGCTTCTTAAATTGGTTTTGTTATAATAATCTATTATCCATTAATATGTAACATTTTGCACGAATTTAGTTTTAAAGGGGGAAAAGAAAAGCAGAAAATAAAAAACACAAAAATAAACAAAGAAAACAATACAATGAAGGGAAAAGGAGAGGAAAATGGAAGAAAAAGTCCAGGAAAATGAAGTGAAGAAAACAGAAGTAAAAAAAAAAAAACTTGAAAAATGAAACTAAAGAGGAAAAACAAGGAAAAGAGCAACGTAAAAAGAGGAAAACGCAAGGAAAAAAGTAAAAAGAGAAGTTTTGTGGGGTCCCTTTAAATGCTATATTGCCAATACTAATGCAGCATTTTGCATAAAATTAATCAATTGAAAAAAATCATACAATACAGTAGTAGTATTTTTTGCCTATTATATAACTTTTTTTAATATTAAGCAACCCCAACGGTGGCATCTGTCATCATAAAGTTGAAAGTAGAATATATGTGTTAACATTGTCCAACTGAGTTCAAAGAGCCCTCATTATTTTTTTGTTCGTGCCACAAAAGGCTGTAGAGATGATTTAAGCCAACTTTAAGCTTTGAGCTTTTTCATAACAAGCAACTCTAAAGTCAAACAATTCAAATTCCCTGAATAACCCAAACAAAATGATGATTAAAATATTGTCTTTACAGTGCAACAAAAATAAACTATGAAATACAGAAATAAACATTAGATTTATTTTATGGAAAAAAATCTAATCTTGAAACACATAATCCTTGAAAAACACAGAAAGGATCAGTTAGAATAAATACAGATCTACAAAACCATTTAAACTTGTTACGATACAAAAGTTTAATAGTCAACAAAACAGAATCCCTGAAACAAAATGCATATTGACCAATTACAAGAGTAAGAAAGCGTCTTGAAGGGAACCGGTCTTCTGAAAGTCCTTCTTTCACTCTACCCGGGGGAGTAAAAGCCCACATTAAACCCCAACCCCACGTTTGCATAATACCCTATTTTTATTACAGTGTGTATTTTCCATAACACGATTTAAATGCTCTTTATTAACACGTAATATTGGTTATTTTTGTATTCTATATCTTTTATTTTATTTTTTAACACAAGGATACTGCTGGAAGTGTGAATTTCCCTACGGGGATGAATAAAGTATCTATCTGCCCATTGAGACGTCCCTCCAATGCCCAGTACTCACCCGCGCTAAGGTAAATTCAGTCGTCACAGTGTCTTACCTGGATTGACGCTTTATTCTATGAACTAATTATTAAGAACGTTCTACCTTTATGAAAGTCTTTTTTAACCCGTTAGAATGTCCTTCGTATACTCTTAGATAATTTCGATACTTAGAACTCGAGGTGAATGAATGAATTTACTTTTATTGTCATTCTTTGTAGCCATGCACACACAACGAGATGTCGATACACCTGACCCTTACAGTTAAACTGTAGCGAGCCGATGCAGCCGCAGCCAAACAGGGCACCGCCATTTTAGACCCAACTGCTGTGTTGGGAGTCATTAGGTGACCAAACCCCCCAATTTCAACCCTTAATGCCGAGCGCCAAGCAGGGAGGCAATGAGTGCCGATGTTATAAGGTATGACTCGGCCGAGGCTTGAGCTAGCGACCTCCCAGTCTCGGAGCAGGCGCCCTACCATCTAGGCTACCGAGCTGGTATAAAGTAGGTAAGATAGGGCCTGAAAAAAATCCAGCCTAACCAGGGTATCGAAGCCCGACCCAACCCGAGCCCAGGCAATGAACTTAACTTGAGGGGCCGATGCTGAAGAAAACCTCGAATTTTCATATTTTATTTGTGAGGGCCGGGCTCTCTCTCTCTCTCTCTGACTTTTTTTTCCCAATTTTCCACCTGTCACTGTTCTTTCTTTTTTTTTCTCCTTGTCGCATGGTGAAGGACCTGAGTGATAGATTCAGTCCCCCTCTCGTGCAGTTCGGAGTGTCCCGACGAGCGCATTGACATTTTAGGCCAGACCCGACCTGAATATCTGCTCGGACTCAAGGTCTTACCCCTACTCAGAACTTCCAACCTGCTTGTATCTATGTGTAGACATTCTATTAATAAATTGGTCAGAAAATTCTACCTTGCATCGACAAAACAAGCTACAAGCGCATGTCAAATCCGTCGCCGGTAGTACATTTCGATAGGGTAGGATGATTAAGGAGATCAGGCTATCAGATTGGCCAATGGCAGGAGTGCTCATACATTTTCTTAGCAAGCAGGCTACTTAAAAATGAATTTGTAAAATGATCAACCCTTCCCAAAAAATGCAAAACATTGAATTACTTTCAAATGTTTTGAGGATTCCTTATTTTAACCAAAAACACAAACAATTGTAGATTCAAGTACAGTTCGAAATACGAAATGACCTCTCTCATTAAGCTGAATTCTGACCATATTTCTCAATGCACAACTAAACATAAGCAAAAATAATCAGAATGAATATAAAATACGATGGGCAGATTCTCGACAGCGTGATTTAATTCTAGTCAGTCTTTTATATAAATTACGAGTAACAGATTACTAATTTACTGCATTTGTTAGCTAAATGGAACCGTGCCCCAACAAATACAAACGACTGAATCTCTTTTCCGTGATCACCCAGTACTGCCTCTGCAATCTACCGGTAGATCACGACGGATGAAATGGGCCCCCTTGCATACGGTATGATGTTTTGAATAGGTATGACATTCAGGCAGAACACGGGCGATTGGTTGGTGGGGAGCCGGCTCCAGTCGTTCACTTCTATGAGCCATTTTGTTCCTGAACGACACATCACTAGGCTGCTGATCTAATTGGAAAATGTTCGCCATGGGAAAGCAGGCCATCGGATCTAGAGGAGACTAGCTAATGAGCAAAATGATTGCTTCATTGTCTGCCTTTTCATTATTTCTGTCGCTCGACTGGAAGGAGCAGATTAGGCCCCACTGGCTTTTTCCTGGTCGTCCTCGTGAACACTCAAGCCGGGATATGGAAAGGCTATTTTTCCGGCACCTATTCGTTCATATTGTCATAGTGGATAAAGATGCTCCAGCTTTATGTGCACACCAAGTGTTGGGTGTGTTACTGGAAACGAGTAATTAGTTACAGTTACTACCAGTAACTGTAAGTAACTACCAGTGGTAGTGGTGAAACCTTCATATTTCTTCATCTCATTGGCTGCACCGCTTATCCTCAGTAGGGTCGCGGGGGTGCTGGAGCCCATCCCAGCAATCATCGGGCAGTGGGCAGGGGACACCCTGAACTGGTTGCCAGCCAATCGCAGGGCACATAGGGACAGACAACTCACTCGCTCATTCACACCAAGGGACAATTTGGACCGGCCAATCCACCTGAAATGCATGTCTTTGGAATGTGGGAGGAAACCGGAGTGCCCGGAGGAAACCCACGCAAGCACGGGGAGAACATACAAACCCCGCACAGTAAGTCCGGTAGCTGGATTTGAACCCACACAGGAGGTTCCCAAGACCTTAGAACTGTGCCGCACACGCGCTAACCACTGCGCCGCCGTGCTGCCTCATATTTCTTGGGTTGTACAATTTTTAGAGCTTCCGAACATACACTTTGTCACGGTCGCCTTGGTGACCAGTCTGCCCCGCCCTCTGGGCAACAGCTGAAAGCAGTTCCACTAATTGTGGGTCTGCTATTTAGGCTGCATTGTGGGCTCTGCGGTTGCTGGTTCATTACTCATTATTCACAATCCCGGACTGTTATGCCTTGTCCTGTTTTAGTCTGTTATGCCTTGTCCTGTTTTAGTCTGTTATGCCATGTCCTGTTGAGTTCGTGCCGGAGGAACTCTGTATTGTTCTGTTTTGCCCCGGAGATTGGGCGACTTTTATTTTATTAAATAAAACTTATGGATCGTCAACGCATTTGAGTTCTCCCTTCATGCCTCCTGCCTACGTTCTGGTCCGGTCACCTTCCACGCCACCCCGCCTCGTGACAGAATGAACCAGCCAACAATTGAACTCAGCGAACGATCCCAGCGCGACTTGGGGAGAGCTGGAGAGCGCAGTTTGGCAGGCGCCTACTGAGTTGGCCTTCCCTGCCCGTTCGAACCACGGCCCCGCCCGTCGTGGCCCTTGCTGTGCCTCGAATGGGGTCCCAGAAAGAATTGACGCCTGCCTGCCCGACTCCCGTGCCGATTGCCTGCTATTCCCTCTCCCCTGCGTGCAAGTCCGACTCCGACTCCGCTGCCCGTCAGGCCGACTCCGACTCTGCTGCCCGTCGGGCCGACTCCGACTCTGCTGCCCGTCGGGCCGACTCCGACTCCGCTGCCTGCCAGTCCGACTCCGCTGCGTGCCAGTCCGACTCCCCTGCGTGCCAGTCCGACTCCGCTGCCTGCCAGTCCGACTCCCCTGCGTGCCAGTCCGACTCCCCTGCGTGCCAGTCCGACTCCGCTGCGTGCCAGTCCGACTCCGCTGCGTGCCAGTCCGACTCCGCTGCGTGCCAGTCCGACTCCCCTGCGTGCCAGTCCGACTCCGCTGCCTGCCAGTCCGACTCCGCTGCCTGCCAGTCCGACTCCGCTGCCTGCCAGTCCGACTCCGCTGCGTGCCAGTCCGACTCCCCTGCGTGCCAGTCCGACTCCCCTGTGTGCCAGTCCGACTCCCCTGCGTGCCAGTCCGACTCCGCTGCCTGCGTGCCAGTCCGACTCCGCTGCCTGCGTGCCAGTCTGACTCCGCTGCCTGCGTGCCAGTCCGACTCCGCTGCCTGCGTGCCAGTCCGACTCCGCTGCCTGCGTGCCAGTCCGACTCCGCTGCCTGCGTGCCAGTCCGACTCCGCTGCCTGCCAGTCCGACTCCGCTGCTCCTGTTTTGCCGGTTCTGATTTTGACTCTCTCATGTCTTGTCTGTTCTGATTCCGCCTGTCCTGTCTGAATCACCACTTCTGAATCTGTCTGTCCTGAGTGCGACTCTTCTGAATCGGTCTGTCCTGAGTGCGACTCTTCTGATTTTACCTGTTCTGATTTTCCTGTCCTGTTCTCGTCGGTTCTGCCTGTCTGTTATCCCCTGTCCAGTTTGCCCACCAGACCCCCTCCCTGCCAAGCGCCGATTCCGATCCGCCCGACGCAGATGGCGCCTGCCTCTCCCCGTTCCTGCGGGTTCGGAGGAGGGAGCGGGGTTGCCCCAATCGCGAGCGTCAACATTCCGGGGCGTGAGGTTGTAATTTTTTTCTTTTTGGGACCTCGGGAGCTGTCCCTTAAGAGGGAGGCTCTGTCACGGTCGCCTTGGTGACCAGTCTGCCCCGCCCTCTGGGCAACAGCTGAAAGCAGTTCCACTAATTGTGGGTCTGCTATTTAGGCTGCATTGTGGGCTCTGCGGTTGCTGGTTCATTACTCATTATTCACAATCCCGGTCTGTTATGCCTTGTCCTGTTTTAGTCTGTTATGCCTTGTCCTGTTTTAGTCTGTTATGCCATGTCCTGTTGAGTTCGTGCCGGAGGAACTCTGTATTGTTCTGTTTTGCCCCGGAGATTGGGCGACTTTTATTTTATTAAATAAAACTTATGGATCGTCAACGCATTTGAGTTCTCCCTTCATGCCTCCTGCCTACGTTCTGGTCCGGTCACCTTCCACGCCACCCCGCCTCGTGACACACTTAGCTTCTCCATATCCATTATGTCTTTATAATACTCAAAACTTTGCTTTTCATTTCTGGGTAATGACCAAAAACTATTTTCTTTTTTTTTCTCCTGGCATGTTTTATTGCAAAAATAATTTTACAAATAAAAGACCAAACACTACTTTACTGTAATTTTTGTACTCTCGTTTGCCCCATTTAATTTGTTGTTCCCGATAAGCCATGCACCCTCCCCACGCGCCGGCCACCATTCACCGTCAGTGACACCCAACCAAATATATAACCCCAGGTTTCAGTATTTTGTAGTTATAAATACAGCTTAGATACGAGTATAAATGGTAGGGTGGAATCAGAATATCAGTAGGGAGAAATTACAGACTCTCGTACTCTGTGCTTGAAACGGCTTAACCGTAACTGTATTCAATTGTTTTTTGTTGGTAGATATAAACTTGCTAGTAAATATGTTTAATATTCTGTTACTGGTGGTTTAAGGGCTTTACAGACGCTCCCCTACTTACGAACATTTATGCAAAACGGTAGATACGAACATTTTTTTGGGATGTCCAAAAATATCCAGGCGTTGCTGTAAATTACATTTTCTATTGTTCGCACCTTTTTCCGAGTAGAGGACATTTCTGAAGTCCTTCTTTCTGCCGTTTGGCGCTGTGAGAGGTCACCCAACATCCACCCTGAAGAAGAAATCCAGCTTGTACTTCGTAGTTTGTGTATAAACATACTATTCTGTATCGCCAGCGCGCTAAGAACTTAGATATTTTTATTGTTTAATATCTCGTGCATCCATTCAGTATAGTTGGTGTAAAATGTAAAGAAGAGGCGAGCCATATCTTTTAAAACAAAAGTGGAATAATAAAGCTTGATGCGGTTGAGAAAATGGTTGGATCGCTTTTTTTTGTCCACTTTTTACCATGGAGGAGGAAGTCGCCAAACTCTTCCAAACGTAAGTTAAACTAAACTTTCTTTATGTTGTAACGACAGTTGAGTTACAAATGTAATACATGTTACAGTACTTGTTACCGAATAGAGTAACCTTGTACCAGGAATGAGTTCCTTGGTAACGCGAAGCTCCCAACACTGATCACAGTACTTCATCAGTCAATTGAGACAGAGCGAGCACATTATCAGAAAAATCGAGCGTGTTGCGTTCAAGGTATTGCATGCAGCCGTGTATGGGCTCCCTTATCGCTCTCCCCACCATGTCTTCACTTGTACGAGTGTCACTGTGCATACATGCTGATGTGTCTATTTTGTGTACGCAGCACTGGCAGATGGGTCAGCAGTACGCCACTTGACTGCTGTGTCAACAGTGGCAGGGTGGTAATGACTTGATATGAGCCTGTATGCTCTCTGTGGGAAAGCTAAAAAAGTGCAGCACTTGAACAAGACATCACAACAGTGATGCGCAGCCAGGGCCTTTACTGTTGGCCAGAAAAATATCCGAATCTGTGATGTTAATTATATTTTGTCCACAAACGCTGTTTTATTTCAATGCTTCTCCCTGGTTGCGCTTCTTCCATATTGTCATGGTTGCCATGGCACCCAATTGGTCCCCGCTGTGTGGCGCCAGGTTCTATCACGGTTGCCACGGCGCGCCCAATTGGCCCCACCTTGTGGCGCCAGGTTCTGTCTCGGTTGCCACGGCGCCCAATTGGCCCCGCCCACTGACACCAGTGGAAACGCGTTGACAGATTGCTACTTAAACGCGGTCTTGCGGGTTGCCTGGTGTCGGAGCATCTGCTTCTGCTAGACTCTGTGTGATATGCCAAGTCCTGTGAATCTCCGTTTTTGCCTCTGTTTTGATCCTGTTTTATTTTTGGCCCGATCCGTTTGATTACTTTCTACTTCCGCGACCATCGATCCCTGGAACGAGTGTGCGTGCATTCCTCTTTTCCCCAATAAATTGTGAGTAACGTTACGCGTTTGGGTTCTCATTCCTCTTTCCTGTCCTGGTTCGTGACACACATGTGTGCTTTCCTATTTAAGCATCTTACCAATCTTATTTCAGCTATTAGTTGTCGCTAAGCTGAGAAATATACTCGAAGCCCTTCGCAAAACATCCTCAATGCCATGTACGGTAACATCAGTCTTTAAAAAAACATTTGGTTTGGCCAATTCGATACCGGGTTGACCTCAGAGCGCCTGCTAGCTGGCCTTGACTAACGTCACCGGTTTTACAAATTCTGATTGACTAGGGGTGCAGTAGCCCACCAAAGTGATCGGAAGAAGTGCTGGTATCTCACCTAGTAAGATGCCTGTAATTACACTAACAGGGTTGTATATTAAATCCCCAGTCAAACCAATCTTGGTTTTGGGTTCAGGGTTTTGGTTGAGTTAAGGTTTTGCCCGGGCCTTGGTCCAGTTCCTTCTGTTAGAACATGCCCTCTTTCTTCTTGCTGGCCAAAATCAGACTCCCCTTGTGAGGCGTGTACCAGCTCTGGGTTCCGATCTCCTGGGAGGGGCGGACCCCTGTGGTGGGGTGTTCACAGTAACCTTGCAACGCCCCCTCCCCAACCCACATTTTACCAGTATCAGTCAGATAACATAAAACACAGTATTCAATTCACATGTCTTGGCATTGTTTGATAATTTTCTGACATTGCCAAACTGCATCCTGACCAAACGTTGAATACTCTACACTTAATGGTCGAGAGTTTGATCTCCCAGTCAAAGCAATACAAAATCTAGGCTAAGGATGGAGCTAGGGTTAGCGTTTTTGTTGCTCCAACAAAATCCTAATCTTTGAATTTATATTGCCTTGATCGAGGTTTGAATGTAATAAGGGCATCTTAGCAATTAAGCTACTCATCCGGATTCACTACCCACTACACTGTGTATGGAAATCAGGCAGCATACCAGTTAAGCTACCAGTGATGGTGCATTTGCAAATGCCTAACCCTAACTCCAACAGAAACCCTAACTCTAGCTCCAACCAAATGCCCAACCTAGGCTCCAACCAGAACACTAACCCTAGCTTCAGTCAACAAATTTATTATGGCTCAAAAATTAGAAGCCTAACCCTAGAATGTGTACTGGCTTGACTGGAGATCAAATCACATGTATGGAAATCAGGCAGGATACAATTTGAGTGACCAGTAAGGGTAAGCTTTCAAATGCCTAACCCCTTACTCCAATTAAAACCATAACCCTAAAACTCACAACCCTGCGTGTGAAAGACTTGAATCCTACAAGTTGAGATACGAGTGGTGTCACTATTACTCAAACCTTAACCGAAGCTCCAACCCTAATTGAACTAAAAAGAGTTCTTGGGCCTTTTTCCCAGACCAAGCTTATGCGCCTGGTCTAAATCTATTCACCTTCTCAAAGAGATGTGGGGCGTGAGTGAGTTCGGATGTTGACGCGAGCGAGCAGACGCTTGACAAGATTCCTCCAAATCCATTCTGGGTGCCACGGATGCGTTTTATTTCCTCCTCTTTAATTTATAAAAGCTATCTATTCATGGCCTTCCTGCTCTTTTTTCTTTTGAGGAGGCGAGCGTCGATAGAGGCGTGATAGTGAGGTTGCGGGGCGCAAGCTGAGTCAGAGTGAGATTGAGTGGGTGTGATAGATGAGACATTTTGCAGACAACACATACCCGGGGCTGCGTGGCTCACCGAGGTGCCCAAAGCACAGAGGAGCCTTATATAATGAAGCTGTAGACATAACTTGGTCATGAACATTGAGAAAATGAAAAAAAAAAGTTGGGTTTTTCTGCTTAAACAGCCTCCCTCACCCAAGTTTTGGAATGACTGCAGGACTTCTAATCATGGTTGGATGGATCCAAAAGGATGTGAGGACTGAATATGCGTGAGCCATCACAATCATTATCATCACATTACAAGTCAATTGTTGGGGCATATTGAGCCATAATAAAACGATGTTAAATGGAAAGAAAATCAGTGTTTGCTCGGAGAGTAACCCGTCACTTTATTAGGTTGGGTGTCCTTAAAAAATTCAAAATGATATATTTTCTCTTTTAAGAATGTGTTAACAATGCCCAACTGAGTTAGAATAGTCTTTTTTTTTCACTACGCCTATCTGCTTTTATCTTACTTTTGCCCGCGGTGTTCGGGCCACTAAATGCATTACGCTGGAGGAAAGGAAAGCTGGGGGACGGAGGGGCGAAGAGCGACTTCACGTGCGTGCTCACGGTTTCCTTTTCTTCTAGGATGAAAATGGTGAAAGTAAAAAAATGACTGTCTCAAATACAGTCCAAATGCCAAACCCAAAAAACCAAAAAAGATGAAACAGGAAGAGTTTATTCAAGCGCATCTAAGAATTATACATAATTGCACGTGCAACAAAAGGAGATGACAGAGGCTGCAATGATGATGTCAGCAAGAAGATGAATCAGCAAGTAGGCTATTTTGAAGTACAGACACCACCTTTAAAGATTATAATTAGGGTGGGCAAACCAACAGATTTAATCCGGCCCGTGAGACATAGTTGAGAGAACCACACGAGAAAAATAAGTCCTTGTGATGTCAACCAATGACCTGCAGTTTTAAATATGTTCACTAGGTGCCACCAAAGCTAAGCAACATGCTCAAAGCTGTATTTGCTGACGACCATTCATAAACCAGGGAACATTTGAGAAAACAAACCATCCCAATGTTATTTTACCTAAAATAAAGTACACCCTGGTGGCGCCTCTAAGGGAAATTATGGTTTAAATGTGCCTTATATATATATATATATATATATATATATATATATATATATATATATATTCTTGTACCTTTGTACTCTTATATCTTTATGTTTATATTTCTATAGTATACTCAATAAGTGTGTGTTTTTGTGATTTTGAGTTATACCATTTATCATTCAGAGACAAGCACATCTAAGGTCAAAAGAATAAGTTCCCAAGCACCAAAAAAATGTGTCTCTGATTAAAAAGCTAAATCTTTAATGGCCACTAAGTTTCTTAGGCTACTCCTCATTCCTCTTGAGGCTTTCTAGTTGTTAATTAAGATGGCCTTGCCTCCCACATTCCTTTTTTCTTACAGAGATGCATTGTGTTACAAAGTTTCACTCATTATAATTGCACGCCATCTAACGACCAACATTATACGCTGCATTTAAATATGTGATTCCTGTCTAAACCAATCAGATTTGTTTCCTGTGTTCATATAAACTTGTGTAGTTTCATTCTTGTGTTTTCCAATAAATGAGCCTATAGCCAGAGGCTGAGCGTGATTTCTTCCTGCTCCGATCCTGGAAACACGCACTTTCGATGGAACTGGCTATCAAAAACCTAAATCTCCGACTCAGAGTGTGTTTGTTTCTTCATTCTACCACAATCTCAAGTTTTAAGCTTGACAGCGTCCATCCGTCTCCAGGCCAACACAATTTTCCACCCAGTTTAGAACCGGTAAGAAAAAGTAACACTAATAAAAATGCGTTGTCACTTTGGTGTCTTTCCCATCCTGTTCTCTTCCTGTGCCCCTATTTAGAAAATCTATATTTTTCTCTGCGCTCATGGCCACTAAATAAATAGATGCATACTATTTTCATTTTCCTAACCAACTTTATGTATAAATCTATTGAATTTCCTGCGAAAAAATACTTTTGAAATAGCCCTTTTGCTTTGAGTCTTTTAATACAAATCATCAGATGTACTGCTAAAAAGGGAGATCTTAACTTGCTATTACGTTTACTATTACGATATTACGTGCTATTACAAGATTTGATTTGTAACAAGATATATTTATTTGTGCATTTGGAGTTTTTTGAAACATATTGGATGAAATGGTCACTTCATACACAAATAGACAATGAAACATAGCAGAATTTTGAAAGTGCCCCTTATAATCTGGGGCACCTTTTATACTAGAAAATACAGTGTATGCGTTTGCAAGGAGGAGTTATCACATGCCTGTCAAATTGTATGTTTTTTGCAGGCCGGATTAAATCCAAACAGTCCTAAACATAATAGTTATTAGTCATGAATGAAAACATGTTTGTATACAGTACTCTTATTTGTTGGACAAATAATTGGGCATGTGCTGTACAACTGCCGCTGGGAATATACACATATTTATTGTTTAATGTTGTTTTTTAACCTTAAGCACATTTTTAAGTATTTGTTTTTTATTTGCACCGAAAGGAAAAGACCCCCAAATTTAATTATACTAAAAAGGCCATTCGTTGATTCATTGATTCATTCATTCAATTGTATAATTATTAATATCGCAGGTTCATTTTGGAACTAAACCACGCATTAAAACAGGATTTACTGTAAATCATGCCTGTCAACCTCATATAGCCAAAAGAGTCAAACGAAAAAGCAGCAATGGGACAGAAATACAAACACAGGGTAACAATGTCAAATAAAGGACATTACGATATATTTTGAAAATAAAGTCAGTAATGCAAATAAAGTGTCCATCTTCTCTCATTGGCTCCGTTGTAATAGTGACAACAAATTTACTGGGTTTTGTTTAGGAACAGTAACATCTTTAGATATTTGGTGGCAGCTCATTGCTCTCTGCCTGGTGAACTTTTTAAATGAGTTGATGTGAATTGGTGGTGTTGCCACAGTAGAAGACCACTTCACCATACAAATTGCACTTAGCATTGTCCTTTTCTGTTGTCCGCGAGCACTGAACTTCTTGTTTGCCCTTGTCATTTTTAGTTTGACCCTCTCTTTGCTTGACATGAAGGATGCAGCAGCAGGCCAGGTAGGGAGAGGTACTAGAAGTGTGCCTGTCTGTTACACGCTCAAGCATAAACTTAAGCAAGAAGTTTGCGCTATTCAGAGAAGCAGCGCTTTGAGAAAATTGGTGGAGGTGGGAAGTATCCATCCCAGCACTATAGTAGTGATGTGATCCCAGTACTTGCGTCATAATTTCGATATTTGGATCAATCTGCAGAATAAGTGAAAAAGGCGAGAGACCACTACCCTGGTTGCTGCTTCTCATACAACACACGCATTCATTGAAAGACAGCAGGTTAAAGCTGGTAGAGATCACAGCTTTTTGTTTAAGTGAATTTTATCCCCGTCTTCGCTGAACAATATCCATTTGGGAACTTGTGCTTCTATTACTTTGCAGAAAAGTAAAATTTTCATCACCAAAGAATTATTTTTGCATCAAGTGCATTGATGAGGCTTAAACAGAAGTCTGTGATAGAAATATAAGTTTGGCATTTCATGAGGAACAAAACTGAGAGGCTCAAGTGTTGGGAAAAGCACATGCATGTTTCTTATTGCAGAGTTTTAGTATGCTGCACTGCAGTTTTCTTTTATGGGGTGGTGCCAATGATAGAAAGCCGTAATGAAAATGAGATGCGGCCAATCGGGAAGTCTTTATACGGGTGCACTTTAGTGTTTTGCTTTTAGATTGAGGCCATCAGCAAATGCCAGCATCCAGTTGTTTCAACAAAAACTGTGCGATTATTTTTTTTTAATCGAGCGGTACAATTCCCCTTTTTTAGGGGCCTTACATTTTGCGTATTGCCAATGTGTGAAATAGTCATCAGAGTCAAAATGAAGTACATTATTCAAATATAATAAAATAATTGTTATATAAAGATTCTGACTCAAATATTATAATTGCCGGCCACTTCAGTAAAATACAGTAGTGGGCTGTCAGGGCCTGCAAGTCAAGTAAGGTCACATTTAATTCTATAGTCCTTAATCACAAGATGTCTCAAAGGACTGCACAGGATTACTATTAGACCATCTCCTTATCTTAAACCAACGTGCAGGCAAGGGAAAACTCCAAACCTCAGCACGAGGAATATAGGAAACCTTGAGAAGGGGCCTCACAAGTGGTAATCCCCCTGGTTGCACTTAACCAATTACATTTCAGCCATTAGTTGATGCTAGACTCTGAAATCTACCCTAAAATCTAATCCTGAAGGCTGTGCACCTTTAACTCAGAAAGCTGTTAGTTTAGTCAATCAGATTCCGAGATGGCCTTTGAGCGCCTGCTAGGGGGCCTTAGGAAACATCACCAGTTTCACAAACTTTGATTAGGTTGGGGGCGGTTATCCACCAAAGCAATTTAGAAATAGCAGTCAAACTTGAAGAGCATTTAACCAAAAAAGTGTGCCCGCTAAATTGTCATGTTACAGTCGGGAACGTTATTCCACATAAGCAATCACAAACTATGTTTTTCTTTAAATGAAAGAACAGATTTTAAATCGACCTATTCTAAATGTAAAAGGGACCAGTAATCTTTTAACGGCCACGGAAAATGGTTAACAGATACAGGTATAAAAATATAAATGAAATATCTGGAAAACATTCAGAGGGTCTTCAAGACCTACAAATGTAGCTATGTGTTTTTTAAGGTTGTGAATCAGCACAAATGCTAATATAAGCTATGGACATTAGCTTACCCTATAGGTTAAAATCCAGCTGTTGGAACCACTTCTATTTTGTTCCGTCGACTTCCCGGTGACCATGAATGCACCTCACCAACTCACCACTAGGCAGAATTACAGGTAACCATATTTTGAGAGGAGTGTTTTGAAAAGGTAAAACGCGGACACACAATTGCGGTAAAATATTTTGGATGCAGCTCCCGGGGAAGAAACTTGATGAAAAATCTATGGTCGGCAGTCACCCACATGACATTTTAGTCTCTGAGACCGTGTTTTAGAACCTCGACAAAGGTGATACAAAAACGGGCATGCAAGTTACCAAGAACCAGGTACTTTTTTAGAATGGAAAACCAAAAAAGGCAAGACAAAGCGAGGCCAGGCATGCTGGAACCATGTAGTGGAAAATTGCCTATAGTTTGTTTTTGGATCTAGCGCTTTCATCTAGGTATCTGACCCTAGTAACAAGTAATGGCTGAAATGTCATTTGTAAATGCTGTAATTTGAAAACACATACCCAGAAGCAGCACAACCAGGGGAAAAGCAATTAAAGGAAATTGAAAGTCAATTTGGAATTATTTAATAAGTATTGACAGACAAAATATAATTAACATATATAAATCGGATATTTTTTAGGCCAGCAGAGAGGGCCTTTCAAGCCATGACGGCCCATCAATGTAACTAACATATGATAAAATCTCAATGTACTCCGAGCTTCGGCCAGCTGGCGTCAAACCGTGCCTTGCTGAGTGGAAAGGTGGGAGCAGCCCTCTCATGGTCAAAGAGCATCCTAGCAAATATAAAGGCGGGACGCTGAGGTGCACCGCTTCCTCCTCTTCATCCATCACATAACGACAGGGTGAGTGGAGGCCTGCTCCTCGGAGCACAACACTGGGCACGGTAAGTCACCCACACACTTGAAAAAATTTGCTTTTTCCACCTCCCCGCTGTTCTGTCCCCTTTTTCCTAGATTTACATTTTAGCTTTGTATACCATTGCTCGCCATTGATTTTAAAAGGGCAATATCATTTTAATCAAATCTTAGATTGATTTAATCATTAATATACAAGAAGAAAGGACAAAGGAGAAAGAAAATAAGAATAATACACAGTAGTCCCTTTAAGCTTTTACATTGAGGTGGGGTTCTGCCCCTGCTGGCCGCAATTGGCCCCCGGGCCACGAGTTCGAGACCCCAGGCCTAAGTCAAGTTTTTTTGTAGTTGAAAATGTTTCTTGTTTATACGTCAAGGGCATCTTTTAAGTCTCAACCATTTCTCTTAACACATGACACACTGCCCGTCTGTCCTTGTTATCCATGCGGGGTTCCACTTTACCCCCTCATGTCAACAAGATCAAATAAAGTTGGCGTTTCCTCTTGAATTTCCCATTAACATCCCCTTGCTATGACTCTCCTTTAAGAGTTTTTTTTTTTTTTACTATTCACGGGGCATTTAAAGCAAATTTCTAATGCATAGCAGCAGATATCAAATTAACACATTGAAAACTGTGTGTCATTGGAGCGTAACCGGTCTTCAGACGCAATGTCTTATGAAAAAAACTGCTGAGTCAGCAAGACCAAAAGTGCTAAGTCGTTTTTTTTGTTTTTTTTTTTCTTTTTTCATTTTCACCTCAAGAGTGACCTACCTGATTGCCTGTGAAAGATTGTGATCCTTGCCAAATTGTTTTGGCTTGGGAGAGTAGAATGTCTTTTTGGGAACGCTACTGAGTGAGAAAAAACAAAAATGCCAAGTAGGTTTTTGGGCAGTTTTCACATCTGGAGTAACCTTCTTGACTGCCTGTAAAATGTGTTGTCACTATTCAACGTCGTCTGGGAGAGTGGAAATTATTTTTGAGGGAAAACAAATATTCAACAAAACCAAAAGCTTTGACTCAGTTTTGCGGGACATTTTCACATCTAGGGTAAAAAAAAAAAAAAACCTGCCTGCCCATAAAATATGGTGTTGATATTTAATGGTGTTCTGGCATGCGAGAGAGAAATGTCTTGCTGGGAATAATGCTAAGTTAACAAAAACTGCTGAGTCAACACGACCCAAAGTGCTGGGTGATATTTTTTTGACATTTTTTCAAATATATGGTAACCAATCTGACTGGCTGTAAAATATGGTGATGATAATAAATGTAATTTTGGTCTTAAAGAGTGGAATGTCTTTCTGGGGGAAATTGCTGAGTCAACAAAACCAAAAAGTGCAGAGTTAGACTTTTGGGGGCCTATTACACATCTAGGGTAACCTACCAACTGTCTGTGAAAGATGGTGGTCATATCTAAACTTCTCCCCTCTTTCCTTGGATGGACAGACACACTAATTAACAAACAACAGACAAACCAACAAACTGACAAAAAGACGTACATACTTATATCCTAATCTAAAACATTATCAATACCCTAGCTTAGCTCGTGGGTAATGAAAAAGGATGTGCCAATTTGCTGACATTATTTTTCTTGAATTGGACATGAATCTTTGCCCTGCGACTGGCTGGCAACCAGTTCAGGGTGCCCACTGCCTGAAGATAGCTGGGATGTGCTCCAGCACCCCCGCGACCCTACTGAGGACAAGAGGTGCAGATAATGGATGGATGGATGGACATGAATCCTAAACTTGTTTTTGTTTTGTCGATGCGAAACCTTGAACCAGCAAAGCATTATTGATTTGTTTTCAAAAGCAAAGAGAAAATTAGTTCGGCCAGCGTTTTCGGTGTCTAAATTTAGCTCAGTCTTCAGCCTTGTGCTCACTTTGTCTTTTGAGCAGCGCATCAGTGTTCTTGTCTGTACTCATCTGCCCGCTTACCATTGTTTCCTTTAAAGACCTCCACATGACCAAAAGTTAAAAACTCGGCCACGATTTAGCAGCCGACATATTTAAATCATATTCTTTTTCAATACCTATGTCAAAGTTGTGGTTTGCGGGCTGCATCAGGACAGCCAACAGATTGACAAAGCGTGATGTGTAAGAGAAAAATGAGCTGCAGCTTTCAATATGTCGCCAAAGCCAGGAGCCACTCACAAAGCAATTGTGGCTGTATTGTTCTTGCTCTTGTTTTCTCTCTCTTTCTGTCCCCCCTCTCTCCTTTCTTCTGTCTTTTTTCTGTCTCTCTCTCTTCCACTCTTTCATTTTCACTCTCATACTTTCTCTCTCTTTCAATCTTAGTTTCACTCTCTTAGTTTCTCTCTTTCACTCTCTCACACTTTCACTCTCTCTCACTTTCACTCTCTCTCTCACACTTTCGCTCTATCTCACAATCTCTCTCTCTCTCTCTCTCTCTCACTTTCACTCTCTCCCTTACGATCTCTCTCTCTCTCTCTCTCTCTCTCTCTCTCTCTCTCTCTCTCACACACTTTCACAATCTCTCTCTCTCTCCCTCACTTTCACTCTCTCACTTACAATCTCTCTCTCTCTCTCTCTCTCTCTCTCGCACACTTTCACTCTCTC
The DNA here is from genome assembly GCF_059441175.1 of Urocampus carinirostris. NCBI lineage: Eukaryota > Metazoa > Chordata > Actinopteri > Syngnathiformes > Syngnathidae > Urocampus > Urocampus carinirostris. The sequence goes on along the minus strand of NC_142349.1, from coordinate 6,169,171 downwards.
ACTTATAATCTCTCTCTCTCTCTCTCTCTCTCTTGAACCTAAATGTTCATAACCAGCATTTTAGATCAACATTTAGTTCTTAACTTTTCATATGTGATTACAAATCGGATTTGTATAGGGTGTCACATGGCTAGGGAAAGGAAATAATTTTACAGGTAACATCTGACTTGCTGACCTGCCCGACTTCATCCCCTCATTCTTACTGCCAGCTGATGTTCATTTTTTTAGCAGATGCTGTAGGAGAACCGGCGTAGCAGCTCTGCAACACGTGAACTATGGCAGCCAGCCGGAACAGCAATCTACCAGTACACTTAATACAGTAACGACAGCAGCAGTTTCAGGAACGCTTTCCTTTTTAATGCGTTACTCCAAACACCGTGTAGAAACCATTCATGAACAACTACAATTTCTTGTAATGTCTAAAATAAGGCTGATGTAAAAAAACATCCATGCGTCCATTACCTGCACCGCTTATCCTCAGTAGGGTCGCGTGGTTGCTGGAGCCCGTCCCTGCTAGTGTAACGACCCTCAATCATGCGCGACACGAGGGTTCACAGTCAGGTTTATTGCCTGCTTTCCGTAAACAAATCAATACAAAGACATCAGGGCATCTGTGCACGACTGCATACATCTTCAGCACGAGGTGATTTAGCTGAAGGTACGGCCAGCAGACAACATGCGAGCACATTGATAGTGAAACATTAATAATAACAATGAACATATCTTTCCCACGTACCTGCATTCAGTAAACAAAACAATCCAAAGAAGTCGGGGCGTCTGTGCACAACTGCATACATCTAAGACATTAATAGAAACAAAAATATAAAAAATGGGACATTACTCAACATGCTGCACATCGTGGCGTGGTTGCATTGAAACATGTTTTCTTTACTTTTAATTAGTGCTTTTTATCTATCATTTAGCACAACTTATATACATTTATATAGAAAAATAGTTTGTGAAAGCAGCTCCTATATTTAGAAAAATATGATATTTTACCCAAACTGATATTGGGCACAGCTTACCTCCAGCACGAGGTGATATTGCTGAAGGTACGGCAAGCGCAGAAGCCCATAAAGTGCCAAAGGAAAAAGACAGTCACAAACACCAATGGGTTAACAAATGAATGCGGTACCAGAGTTTTAACAGTAATGCAACAAAAACACAGATTTCGTAAGAATTCAAAAAATCTCAAAAGAAATCAAATTTCAACTCTGTTTCACTAGCTTCAGGCAGTGGGCAAGGGACACCCTGAACTGGTTGCCAGCTAGTCACAGGGCACACAGAGACAGACAACTCACTCGCTCATTCACACCAAGGGACCGGACAATAAATCTGGCATGCATGATTTTGGAATGTGGGAGGAAACTGGAGTGCCAGGGAGTACATGCAAACTCTGCAGAGGAAGGCTGGTAGCTGGATTTGATCCCATGACCCCAGAACTGTGCCCCGACTCGCTAACCACTCATTCGCAGTGCCGCCCAATAATGACATTTTCCTTACATTTGCCCTGAAGTGACCACTAAGTCCAAGTAACACTAAAATCAGTTTGTGCAGAACTTTACCTCACATAAAAACTCGCAAGGTTTGATTTGTTGATCTTTGCAAGAAAGCAAACTTTTAATCTGCCTCGGCCTCCCATCAGCAGAGGACAAAATGACAAATCCAACCGTCGGAAACAAATTCCTTCAACATTGGACGGCAGCGAATGAACAAAATGAGCCGTTTTACCCTTGGTGATTTCCTACCGGGTAAATGAGATGAAATGTGCAGAAATTACCAGCAGGGAAATTAATTTAGGCAAATAACTATCACGGTGTGAATATTGTGCAAGTATGCCTAAGGCTTCACACATTTCTATAGGATACATCAACATTTTCCTTTCCTAAATTGTGGCACTGTTACTTACAACATTTATACCCTGTGCTTTGAGAATTCCAGTTAAATAATTAAAATCCATTAATTTACTCATTTTAGGATGTCCATTTTGCCCTGTGTGCTGCAATTTAAGGACAGTAGGAAGTCAAGTTTGTCCCATATGGATCATAATTCCTACATCAAAGCATTTAAGTCAAATCATAACAAGATGGCTGATTAAAATCAAATAGCAGATTTGATGCAATTTTTAAGAGAACATTACATATCTTAGCGCCTCCTGGTGGTGGAAAAAAATTCATTCATGAAAATAGACTAAACATATCGCTTATCCTAGCTATAAGCCTACCTTTAACCATTGCCCTATCCCTATCTCCTATCTTAACACGAGTCATAACCCTAAACCTTACTTTAGTGATTCATATCTGACCACTAGATGGCACTGTATTTTCCAATGCGAACAAGAACCAGTGCCAAGAGCACAGCGTAGCAGCAAGATACAAGACAAACATGTCAGGGACTTATAGGTAGGGATTCCAATATGTAAATACACATTTCTCAACATGTAATTTTATTTTATATGTATAAAAATCAACACTGGTACGATAGTTCATGTATTTTTTCCTAGTATTAAAATCAATGTTTTTTTAACTGAATGAGAGTTTTTTTGTACCACTAAGTGGCACTAAATACTACACACTGTCCCGTTAACTGTAACTCTAGCCCCAATCCCAAACTTAACCCTAACCCCAATGTTGATTTATGTATAAAATTTGGTCATTGGTCAGGAATTTTTGGATTTATTTTATGTAACATAAGGCTCGACCAGAGGGAGTTGACATGATTTTCTGCCATCTTGCTGCTACAAATACTCTCCAAAACCAAAAAGGTTGTGGAAAAACGATGCGAAAAACGGTGCGGTTAGGTCACTTTAAATCTCTGTCATTTGTAGTCTTCCTAGAGCTTTGTAGCACTGGTTTATAGTACATAGTGTCCCTTCAACGTACAGATTTTATTATATTAAACTGTGTCAAAAAAAACAAAACCTAAAAATACCCAAAAATACATACACAAGTGGGCAGCACGGCGGAGCAGTGATTAACGCGTGTGCGGCACAGTTCTGATGGCACTCCGGTTTCCTCCCACATTCCAAAAACATGCATGTCAAGTTAATTGGACGGTCCGAATTGTCCCTAGGTGTGTATGAGTGAGCAAGTTCTCTGTCTGTGTGTGCCCTGCGACTAGCTGGCAACCAGTCCAAGGTGCCCCTTGCTCACTGCCCGAAGATAGCTGGGATGGGCTCCAGCACCTCCGCGACCCTACTGAGGATAAGCGGTGCAGATAATGGATGGATGGAAATACACAAGTTCTGCTTTTCGATGGCGAAGGCCTTTTTTCAGAATGTTCATGGGGATATGAATAATGCATTTATTAATGTAATGGTCCATTCGGTCACCATTGTATTTCCTACCACACTGCATGGTGTTTTATTTAAACAAAACAATTTCTGTTCATTCGTTTTGGAATGACTCCAAACTGCTAATATTTTTTTCAATCTAAAGCTTTAATCACATTTCACAGCAGTCGATGATTGCCTACTCTATTAGTCTTACATTTACATCTTGGAACATATTTTTATGATCTACACTAAAACAGCTTAAATGATTAATCATACATTTAGCCCGTCACTCCTAATATCTGACTGACTCAGTGATGGAATGAAAAGGCAGGAATATTCAAGTCCAGAGACAGATTTGGATGAGCGCGAGCCAGTGGGATGGTTCGCTTCCACATCACTGACCTGTGCTTATGCGCCAGTCAGCTTTCATAAAAGTATGTGAGGAAAAGCAGAATTTGGGCTTGAATGTGTGGCTGCAAGAGAGGCACAGATGGGTAGGGGAATAAACAAAGGTTTGTTCATTTGCTTGTCCATCTGTGCTACACACGCACAATGCACAGACACGCTGGATGAGATTTTGACTGAAGTGGGAGGACATTCATCCCACTAAGTAAGAAGTCATTTGATAATTTCGTGGCAATACCAATTGTTAAAAATTGCAAATATCGTAACAAAAAAAGGGTCATCTTCTGTCCGTTCTGTAAGTCAAGTCAAATTTATTTGGTTGGTTGGTTGGTTGGTTGGTTGGTTGGTTGGTTGGTTGCTTGGTTGGTTGGTTGGTTGGTTGGTTGCTTGGTTGGTTGCTTGGTTGCTTGGTTGGTTGGTTGATTGGTTGGTTGGATCCCTTAACCACTAGGTTCACCTTTTCCTGTGGCGTGTCTTGGGGAAGTACAGCCTAGTGACGACCATCCATCTCCAGGCTTGTCACATTCATTTGACAAGCCTTTAATCACAAAGAGTCTCACAAAAACTCTCAAAGGACTCCACATGCCACAATTTCAACATCCCCTGATTGGAAACCTGCATGCGGGCAAGGAAAAACTCAAAAACCACAGCTTGAGTAAAATGAGAAACCTTTTGAAAAGGTTTGTTCAAGAAGTCTGAGACAGCAATGACGCAGATTCCCATGTCAGCCTGCTAGTCAATGCAGGTGATGACATTCTCGGGTTCAGGTCCCAGTCCGCTGACTCAACCAGGTTCGTCTATATCCCTCACTCTGTCACCAGCCTGGCAGCCGGAAAGGATTGGAAGACGTAAGCGAGACTTTTAACTAGGACAAGAAAGTCACTCCAATTTTAGCTAACTTGCACTGGCCCTGTCCATTTAAGATGTAACTTTAAGGTTCTTTTTCTAACATACAAAAGTGTTCACGGACTAACCCCGTCTTATCTCTTATCAATCATCCCCCTAATGTGCTGCTTGGGGACTCTGCTCAGAAAATGCTGGCATCATCATAGGCTTATGGAATAGAAGAGTGTCTTTATCTAGATTTAAACACTTCCACTGAGGTTGCAAATCTTATTTTAGGGAACAGAGCATTCCACAGCACCTTGGCTCAGATGGAAACTGCAGATTTCCTCTTGGCTCTTAAAGTCCTAAGTAGACCTGCATTTTCCAAGCGGAGGGTCCGAGCAGAAGGGCACAACTAAACCAGAAAGATAGGAGTCGAGAGTCAAATTTGGACGAGTGCGAACAAAAAACAGATCAGTCTTGAGGGGTGTGGGTATCAAAGAGCAGCAACATGATTGGCTGATAGCTACAACAATTTTATTAGTCAAAACAACAAACAACAGTGAACAATAATAGTCAAAATAAGGAACTGACATCTTGAGAAATCTGCTTTGCATTTGTCCAATATGAAAAAGTAGTCGATCCTGAGTTAAAGTCGATTGATGTCTTTAAAGATCCTAGTAAACTTCATTGTTCTGTTTCCATATATTATGTTTTAGTCATTTATATGTTATTTTCATTTGGAGCGTGATAGTGTTTCAACGTTATGTAGCACAGATGTGAAATCGAGCCTGAGTTAGGGTATCGGTAACTTGAAATCTTTGAATTTGAAGATCCTCGTAAACTTTGCTGTTCCGTTCCTGTACACTATCCGATACAGATTCCTTTTCTGTCAATAAAATATTTTATTAAATGTTATTTTGTATGTATGGGATTTGGTTTTCTAGACATGCTGGATCGTGACAAAATCAAATTTTTCTCAACTCAACTTTTACCCGTTGTTTACAAAGAAAACTAGTCGTGAGTAAAATTCAGAGTCAGGAAGTAGACACCTGTGAACATGCTCAGGTGTTTTTGATGTGTTGTCATGTCAGTGAACGTTTGCTTATGTCTCCTGGGAAGGAGATGTTGTTGGTTGAGGGGTCAGCTAGACTATCACGTCTGACTCATCGAGCTTGTCAGTCAGCAGAGCCCTCCTTGGTGCTGAATAGCATGTGATTTAGATACCAAGGAGTACAACTATTATCTGCATGAATAATGTATGGGGTTATTTAAATCGGTTATTAAAAAATAAAATAAACTGTGCATCTTTTTGGAATGTCATACCTTGATCTCTAACAAAGGTCATTAACCTTTTGAAGCTGAGAGCCAAGGGCTACCGGTTTGGTATGCATTGCCAAAATATGATGCTATTACTATGTTGTTACTATTTTACTATTATGATATTAATTATGATTCATGGATCCCTTTACCACCAGGTTCTTTTGAGCACCACTTTTTGTGGTGTCTTGGGCAAGTACAGCCTAGCGGCGCTCATCCCTCTACAGGCAGTTTTTTTTTGAGTGGGCATTTGCTATCCGCACATGGAACCAATAGTACTGGTTTCCATGGTTAACAGTAGCAGGAGAAATCTCCTGGTCTGATTCAGAACTAGCACTTTCATCATTTGGTTGCCGTTGTTTTTTGGTGCAAAGCAGCATTTTGCTCTAAGGGGTTGAGCCAGGCGTTGCACGTTTAAATTTCTGGCCAACAAAGGGGTTTTTGGTGTGCCTCACGATCCGGAAAATATGGTATTAACAATTATGGATTATATATGAAGCGGTTTTGTGAATAATATACATCGTAAAAGGCATACACATGTAATACAAAACTAATCTCATTTTTCCTCGTCTTAAGTGTCCTTCATGACAGCATGACCAGACGACCTTGTCCAAGAGCTTGACCTCCATCATGCCTGCCATTGTCTCCTTTTCAACGTTGTGACAACCAACACCATTATTTTCTTTAATGTGTTGCTGCCCTTGATCAGCCTGGTTTCCCTCCTGGCAGGGTTGGTTGCTCACCTCCTCATGTGGTTGGTTCTGGCGAGGAATCGTCGCAGCAGCCGCAAGCTGGGTTCTGTCCTCCTTCTGAACCTTAGTTTGGCAGACATGGGTGCTCTCTTCACCTGGCCATGTTTGCTTCTGAGTGCCACTTTTATGAACTGGAAGCTCGGAGATGCCACCTGCATGCTGTTAGGATTTATGACGTCCATCACTGTGGGAGCAGAAATATTCAGCTTGGCAATGTTGTCTGTGTTTCGGCATCAAATTGTGGCACCAGGGACAAGACGGCCTGCAAAATTGTCATATGTGTGAGTATTGTTCATGAGAATTGATCATAAGCTGATGAGCATATTTTGTCATGAACACAAACTAAGGGTGTTTTCACTAAGCAGGTTAAATAAGGTTGGTTATTTTTTGCGTTGAAACAGATGTTGCTAGCTTTATTGGAAAAATGATGATACTTTAGTTTTTTAGCATGTCAAAATACAGAAAATATGTTCAGCTGTTAAATAGCAAGTTAATTCTACATTTTTGCATGCAAGAAAAGTACGCTTAATTTCAGGGTAAAAGCGAACAATATAAGTTTTTGACATTTTCAAAATACAAATAGACACCAAGATGCTGAATATTGTAGGGAAGGGTAAATAATGACACAAATTATGTTTTTTTTAAGGCATCAGTAATCACAATGGTAGCCGAGACCAGTATTGTCTTCCTTCGAGTGGCCATTGAAACAATCATGAATTTCAAATTAAGCAATAATAAATTGCATTTACAAAAATGCAATATTTGTCATGATTACTGATTTGGGGCACCTGTGGCTGCCCCGTTGGAACCAACAGGGACCGGATAGGCTGTTGGACTCTTTTTAAACTCCCGTCTTCCGAAAGGAAGCCGTCGGACCGTCTGCGAACCAATGCTCTCAGCTAGGCAAGCTTTTGTACCTGTTGCTGACCTTTTCCTGGACCCGTTTCTGCTTTTGCTCCTCCGTCCCGGCCATCCCGGCCATCGACCTGTTTTGGCCTGTTTCCTGCCTGATACTTGTTGCTGACCTCTTTTCTGGACCCGTTTCTGTTTTGCTCCCCCGTCCTGGCCATCGACCTGTTTTTTCACTGTCAACGACTACCCTCGCTTGACACGGAAGTGCCACTTCCGAGTTCCTGCCATCTGCTACCCTTGACCAACGATCATCGGAACATGGATGCAAGCACTGCTCTCTTTCGTAATGAAAACTGGGTAAAATGAACGCTATTGGGTCCTGTCTCCGTTCCTAGCTTGTGACAATATTGGAGAAATATTTATCTGAGATTTAGAGATATTTATTCAAAAATATTTGGGGGGGGATTCTGAGATACGGGAATTGTATGAAATAACGGTATTGAAATAGGGTATCTGCATTGATGACTTCTCGAGATAAGAGTATCTGTCCCAAAAATTATGTTATTTCCCATAAACCTGTCATATTTCAGCACCCCATGGTAATTTTCTTGGGTATTGGTACCTTAACAAAGCAAATCTGTAACATTTTTCAAACCTCTTACATTAAATTGATTTCAGCACTATGAACTGCTGAAAGACAGAAAGAGCAAAAGAAACACTGGATGGAATGCTCCACTCGTTTTTCAATATCTTGGACTTGCTAAAATCCGACTTTAAGGGAGATTCGGGTTAGGTTGGTGCCGTCGGAACAAAACTCGTCTGTAAACTAATGACTTTCTTTACTTTATATTAGCCCCGTTTTGCAATATTTAGATCTAGTATTTAACCAATTTCAGAAACAAGTCATGTGTCCCAATAGCACAATTGGTAGCAAGTAGCAGAATTCATTTTTTTTATGCAGCCTTCATAGGTACGTACAGGTTTGTGCTTTCTTTTTTGATTAAATGCACAAAATCTTATAAATCGCCCGCAGCAAAAACGGACCAATTTTGCTCTTAAACTGTTTAAAAGCAATGGTTTCTTTTGAGGCACTTCTTTCACGTCACACAAGTTATTCAAAAGCAAAGAACTATGCAGGTGAAAGCACCCTTCGATTTCCGAATCAGCCAATGTTAATGTTCTCCTATTCTTCCACAGGTTATCAATTGTAGCGGCTATTTGGCTTGTCCAGGTGGCCATGACGTGACCCAAGGTGACCTACATCAACGCTAACGGCGGATGCACGTGGTCGGTGAGCCGAGACGCGTGGCTCTTCTTTCTAGTGCCGGCCCTCTACTTTGCATCGCCATCAACTGCGGTGTTATCATCTGCCACCTTCGTGGTCACGGGGGGTCTTTAACGGCACACAAGCGCAACAAAAAGGCCACTGCTCTACTAACTGCTTCAACCATAGTTTTTGGTGTAAGCTGGTTGCCATACTATGTACTTGAGTTTGTTAACGTGACTTCTCCTTATATAAGCTCCGATGCATTTCCCCATACCAGATCAACTTTGTTTTTCCCATCTAAATCTCCACAATATTTGTTAGCCACAACAACTGGGCCAGATGTGGAAACAAGGACAAACGTGTCCCTTCTCTGGGAAGTGTCATCTTTAGCTGCCATATTACTGATATGTTTTGCCCCATGCTGGAATCCGCCAATTTATTTTCTGTTATCTCAGCCTGCGGCACGTCAACTTCGTGCTATTCTGTTCTCCGCACAGCGACGGCGGATCACCCCAGTTCCCTGCGTTCCCACACAACAACGCCAGCCTCCTGTACTTAATCACAAAAATGTTGGAGAATCACTAAAAGCTCAGAAGCAATATGACACTCTCTTCACTATTAGAGAATAAACAGTACCGTTATTTTTGCACTAATATGTGCATCAGGCAGCATTGCGGCGCAGTGGTTAGCGCATGTGCGGCACAGTTCTGAGGTCATGAGATTGAACCTTCCTGTGTGGAGTTTGCATGTTCTCCCCGTGCTTGTGTGGGTTTCCTCCGGGTACTCCTGTTTCCTCCCACATTCCAAAAACATGCATGTCAGGTGAATTGGCTGGTCCAAATTGTCCAAATGCATGAATGAACGAGTTGTCTGTCTCTGTGTGCACTGCGACTGGCTGGCAACCAGTTCAGGGTGTCCCCTGCCCACTGCCCAAAGATAGCTGGGATGGGCTCCAGCACCCTCGCGACCCTACTTAGGATAAGCGGTGCCAATAATGGATGGATGGATGTGCATCGGTTTATAAGGCGCAACCCCCAAAATAATTTTTCAAATCATATCTTTTTCATACATAAGGTGCGCACGACTTTAAGGCGTATGTAATTGAGACTACAGTAAGAGTTTCCATGTGTACGGGTACATATTGATGTAATGCATTTATGTGTGCCGCTAACTAACTGAAATCGCATAACTTTGTATGCAAAGGGAATTGTACCCAAGTAGTTGCGGTGTGAATATGTGAACACATACACATTACCACTAGACCACCAGTGGTACAGATGACATACGAAAAAGCTTTAGAGGTCCATACCTGTCAACCTGTAAGTTTTTTCCGTACAAAGTACGTTTTTTATGCATTTTAAGACGTGTACGACGTACAAGGAAATCTGTACATAAAAACGCAAATTTGTCAATTATGGGTACCATCCGGTATACACCGACTATCACGAAACGGCAAATCAATCAAGTCAAAAGAGTTCACCGCGGAAGCCTCTATCTCTGTATCGGTTTTTTTCATTGCAAACGAAGCGAGCGGTTTGATGCTACTGTGCGTATGCCACCTGGGGATTTCCCATCATGCATCATTCCGAAAAAAAAAATGGTGTACGATTATTTTGTACGGGAAAATACGACAGTTTGTACGGGCATGGACCCATGGAGGTTGACAGGTATGGAGCTCATCTAGTTATAACACATACTGTATTCTGGGATCATCAGGGATCTCCAACCTTTTTCAATATCAAACCTACTTTTCATTTTACTAATTAGTGCAAAGGGCACCCATTTTTATATACATTTCTAAAATAACAACTTGCCATGTTATTACTATGTTGTTACTATGTTATTACCAGGCTAATTATTGGAAGTTGGGTTAAATAGACTTAGTCAACCACAAAAAAATTACTTTCACTAGAAAATCACAATGACCTCTATTTTAGGGGGGCACCACGATAAAGACCCCCTGGTTAAACAGTCTCTTCACTTCTCACCTAAATGTGAATAACCTCTGGGTTTAATATGTATGTGTAGGTTATCGAGCTTGTATAGTATTTTGTTGAAGGACTGTATATTCCATTTCCCAACATTAATTGAAGAAGTGGAGACTGTTTAACCTATCGGAAAGCACTAGGCAAATCAGTTTAATGGCACTGTAATAATAGTATGATAATGGGATATGGTCTAATGCCTTATCTTATGTTATTTGTATTACTGGTGGTCCAATGATCATGGATCTCAGCCCCTAGATGAGTTTGATTTCCGTTGCATACTAAGTTATGCAATATTTTTAGTTGGCGATGTGTAACGATTGGATATATCATTTCTCAAATATAGTGTTACTATAAAAGCCTTCATAGTGACGCATACAAGTAATATTCGTATGCAACTTCGATATCATCTACCGTGTTCTGCAGCATATAAGGGGTTATAAGACAGACTTTTAAACTTCTGGTCAAATAGGGGTTTTTAGGTACACCTTAGTCTGGAAAATACAGTACATGAGAAAAGCATTAGTCATTAAATGGTCTCTAAACCCTTAAATAGCAATCTAACACAGACTTCACTGTGTACCTTACCACTGTAAATGTGAAAAATTATTCAAGTTCACAGCTGTTTCATAGGTAACAGTGCCATTAAGAAAATGCATAGCATGCCACAAAAACAAATACCACACTCTCTAAGCAACTCATTCTGAAAGCTCCATTATATTCAGAGCTAACCACACTAGACATGTCACCTTACAGTAAGTAAACAAGTGATGGACTTGTATTTTCAGTATCAACTGACCAGTGACATGCAGAGGTTTGTGCCTGGTGAGGCATAGTCAGATTTACAAATAAATGAAACTACATTTTATTCATTTGATTAGGAGAGCAAGAAAGCAATACATAAACTGTAGCATCGGAAAAATCATGTTTTTTTGTCTTAACATATAAATTAAGACTATGCTCTCCTCCTTTGAAAAAAAAAAGTATAAACACATAAGTAATCCTGCATTTTGAAAAGACCCTAAAATAACCTCTCCCTCAAGGGCCAGTTACAGGACAGCCCCGAAAAAAATAACTTTTTTTTTCACTGAGGCTGCATCGGGAGCTGAAGGTCCTTGCCCCTTGCCACAGAGACAGAAACCAAAAGCCTCCACGGGCACAGGGACTTAGGTGCCTCCCACTTAATACCTTGACGGTTGGGTCATTATGTTATGATTTGATAGTAGATAAATGGACCCATGTGGGCAAAGCTGGAATTGAAGGCCGGGGTGCTCAAAAAAGGTTGTATTTAATAACAAGACAAGAATCAAATTACTAACTAAAAAGTGGGAACAAAGCAAACAACATGTCAGACAAAATCAAACCTGACAAGGTCCAAAAAAGAAACAAAGAGCCAAACTGGAAATGGAATATGCTGGTAACAAATAAAACCAGCAATAAACAACACTTGTGTGGTGGTGGAAGTGAAAATGACAATCAGGATGACACTGGAAGAAGAACTGAAAAATGACATTGACCTAACAAAAACTTACATATCCAAATGTCTATTTTTTAAAGGGTGCAGCATAACTGGGAAGAGGTGTGTGTTGAGTGGAAACACCCGAACCTTCTTATCGTAGTAGATGTGTCAGGCCAAGCAGATTGTAGATTATTGTGTGTTAAAGTAGGTTGTTATCAATTTGTTTGTGTGTTTGTTATATTTTAAAACACACAAGTTCTACACATTTTAAGAATAACTTTTTAAGACAGCACTAAACTGATACAAAAGACTTCTTTGTGAATTTGTTCTGGCTTGTCTTTCAGACAGAAGTAATCTAATAAAAAAAAAATGAAATCAGTATCAAAAGTCAATAGTGTATTTCCCCCCCAAATTACACCGTCTGTCTGTCTGTCTGTCTGTCTGTCTGTCTGTCTGTCTGTCTGTAGGACTCTAACTCTTTGGTTCTTAAAGACCCATTCAAGTTTAAAAGCACTGATTGTAAGTCATCTGACGCTCTAACATCCATTCATTGAGTTGGATGATGAATGTGAATTCTATGAACATCGGTATCCACGTACTGTGATGCCATGCATTCTGCTGTGCCATCATAAATGTGTTGTTCCACACTAGACGGCACCTTATCAGTCATTCTTTATCACCAGCAGCTTTAGTAATATTGAAATGTGCACAAAAGTATAAGGAGTAGTACTGTTTCTTGTGCGATTGCAGCAACGTTAAAAAGGTATGCAGGGTTTCACTCTCATTGTTTAAAACAAGGGTCTCAAACTCAATTTAATTGTGGGCCGCTGGAGTTAAGGTCTGCATGAGGTTGGCTCATAATGTCCTTTCCGAAAAACAGGTCCTACAAAGACATTAAGGTTCTCAAGGATCTTTTTACACAAAATAATGGGGTCTAGAAAACAAAACAAAATAATGATATTAAGAGTTAATAAGAAAATCAAACTGAAATAAAGAAAATAATACAACAAATATTACTTCAGAAATGAAATATGTGAGTAGGAAAAATCTAATCAACCAACTTGTTTGAAAGGCTCGTTCTGGGTTTCAAATTTAGTAATATAATAGCTATTACATTTTTAAAAAGTATTAAGTGAATTGTTATGGACTTTTTGGACTATTCTACAGGCTTGAAGCGTAGTTGCTTTCTGGACAAATTTCAACATATCACCTATTGTTTTCTTTTATTGATGTTCACTATGTTTTGTGTACTGTTACACAATGCTAAATATATTGCATCTGGTCATCATGGAAGTGTCACGGACCGGATCAGATCGGAAGCAGGAGGCAGGAAGGGAGAACTCATTCGCGTTAACAGTCAGATACTTTTATTAAGGATATATAAGTCGTCCAACACTAAGGGGCAAAACAAACAAAAACAGGCTTACAGGCAAACAGGAACTAAGACTAGGGATACTCACAAAACAGGCTTTTACTCAAAACGTGCAAACACAGGTTTCCTCCGAATCGAACAAAACAGGACAGAGCAAAACAGAACAGAAAATGCAATGAGCCAGCAACCCGCAATACCCACAACCCACCCTTAAGATGCCCACACAAATTAGACGATCTGCTCCAGCCGGTGCCCAGGGGGCGGGGCCGGCTGGTCGCCACGGCGACCATGCTGGACATGACAGGAAGGGGGATTACCACTCGTAAGCCCCCTTCTCAAGGATTCTTATTTTTTTGGTACTGAGGTGCTGAGTTTGTCCTTGCCCGCATGTTGGTTTTGGATCAAGAGATGGTCTAATTGTAATCTCAGCAATCCTTTGAGACATTTTGTGATTAAGGTTTATACAAATAAATGTGAATTGACTTGACTTCAAATTTACAGTCAGTGCCATGGGTCAAACCATGTAATTCCTATTCTGGGGCAGAAGTACACCGATCTCAAAATATTACTGTGTGAATTTTGAGCAATGCCTGACTTACGAGCATAAAAAAATCAATTGTTACATTTGGGTTCGGGCCAGGCTGGGCTTTTCTCTCACTGACTTTTTTTTTTTATCATCCACAAATCATTGCTCTTTCTCAAGGATCCGCGCAATGGATTCCAACCCTATCTTGCGGCAAAAAAACACCTCTTTTCCACTGAGTACTCTCAAATAAAATATGAAAATTCCGGTTTGCTTTGGGCTTGGCCCCTCAAATCAAGTTGACTGGTCTGGCTCGGGCTAGTATGGGTTTTAATACTAATGGGCCCGAGCTAGATTTTAAAGCCTGATCTTACCTTTAATCCATATCTGACTTGATTCATTTCATATTAAGATGGGGCCACAGACCCTGGGTTAAAAGCACATTGACCATGGGTTGCATTTACATATTGTCACTACTGTTTTAAAAAGACTTATCTTCATTTTTTTTTCTTTTATTTTTGACAGGAAAGCAATATTTGCACTGAAAGGTGTAAACATGAAATAGAAAAAGCCGTAAGTGTGAGGTATGTCTTTTGAAAATAGCAATGATGAAATATTGCTTTTCAGAGAAGAAATACACACACTATTATCAATAAATTAACGATTTCCAAACAGATCACCCCCTGTTATTGTGCAATCTCAGCCGTCTCTTTGAGCAAACGACGGATGCTTGTCCCACAGGTGACACCAGAGCAAACAATTCTCCACAGAATGTTTGTACAACCATCCGCAGCTATGGTGAAGGTGCCTAATAAATATGAAAAATACACAAAACATGAGTCTATATGCAGGCTCTTTTGAGTTACCTTGTCTGACATTGCGTTGTCTGGCAAATGGGTTGACCTACCTTGCAGCTTTTATGCAAAGCCCTAGAAGCCTAACGCAGAAACGAATTGTACAGACGGTTCCGTCTCTAACCCACTTCTGCAATGCAATTGGCCGTCAGTGAATGTCAATGGAAGGCCGTCTCAATAACCTTGTGAGCAGACGAACGGAGAGTTTCTGCATAGTCTGACTGCGACACTTGAAAGCAGGATGGGTATTGCCGACCAATTTCACACAACGAATCCAATCGGACAAAGGTTACTGAAATTGATTTTTTTTTTAAAGTGGAGCGCTTCTACTTTGAGGTGATGATTAGGATGTTGCAACATACAGGCAGGTCATGCAATTATTTTTGGCGTTCTTTGCTTGTGTGAATGTAAAGTAGATGTCATTCAACTTTTTACTTTCACATTTCTATGTTCTTGTTTGACTACTCTGATCCTCTGTGTTTTTGTAGTCAGGTGAGCTAACTTGCATTCTTGGGAAAACATCATGTTAATTGTATATTAGTCTTGAGTTAGTAGAACATTTTTTCTGAAGAGACAATTCGCTACTTTGCGCTTCGGTTAACGCTGGTTGACTTCCTTGCAGAATTTGAAATGAATTATCTTTATTGTCATTGATATCCACCTATCATGCATTGTGTTCAGAGCAGACGGCAAATTGCTATCACGGGGCATGATAGGAAAGGCTTTGTGCGGTGGGTGGGTGTGATGGGCTGGTGTATGTTGTCTGTAAAACAGCGGGCACTAGTTAATGTGTCCAATAACCTTCCCTAAAAAACAAACTGATGAAGGAAATTAAAAAGGATTTGGAAAGATTGCCTTTAAGGCTTATTGGGAGGGTAGAAACATTTAGAGGCAGCACGACGGCGCAGTGCTTAGCTCGTGTGCGGCACAGTTCTGAGATCATGAGATCGAACCTCCTGTGTGGAGTTTGCATGTTCTCCCCGTGCTTGCGTGGGTTTCCTCCGGGCACTCCGGTTTCCTCCCACATTCCAAAAACATGCATTTCAGGTTAATTGGCCGGTCCAAATTGTCCCTAGGTGTGAATGAGCGAGCGAATTGTCTGTCCCTGTGTGCCCTGCAACTGGCTGGCAACCAGTTCAGGGTGTCCCCTGCCCACTGCCCGAAGATAGCTGGGTTGGGCTCCAGCACCCCCGCGACCCTACTGAGGATAAGCGGTGCAGATGATGGATGGATGGATGGATGGATGGATGGATGGAAACATTTCTGATTAAGTTTCTTCCTATTGTGATTCCCGGCTCCACATGTAAAGTGTTAAATAAATTGATATCAAAATTCATTTGGCAAAACAAGAAACCAGGAATTAATTCCAAATACTTTTAGCCTCCAAAGAAAAAGGGGGCTTGGATCTATCCAACATAAGAAATTGTCATTGGGCAGATCAAATTAGCACTATTCTGTGGATTACTATAGACAAAGATACAATATGGGTGGACATGGAGCGGCGGTCTCGTCCAAATGAGCCTGTGGAATCTCTTATAACAGTAGCGATGTGGAAGAAGTTAAAAGTCCTGAATGTATGGATTATAGGAACTATTAAAGCATGGTCACAATACAACATGAATTTAAAAAATCAAGGTCCGTGAGTAGGGCTACGAAAATAGCGATAAAACCCAGATTTTATACATGGGGTTATGGATGTTGGATTTGAAAAATGCTCACAAAATGGATGAATGTTAAAGACCCAGGTGTTTAAGGACAGTTATTGAAATCTTTTGTACAACTTCAACAGGAATTTGACCAGTCCAAGAGTGATTTTTATCAATCTTCGCAACTAAGACATTATCTCTGGAGACATATCTCTGTTCACTCATATTTTCTGGGATTGCCCAGACATATTAAATTTCTGGAGAAGTATTCAGACAGAAAAAATAATAATTATCGGTTGGAACTTGCGGTTGAATCCAGTGACCTATGTATTGGGATTTTTGCCAAAAGAATTATTGACATGTCAATACAACTATGTACTAAGGGTTATGCTTCTGGTAGCAAAGAAAATGATCACGGTTTCCTGGTTGAAACATAACCTTCTGACATTAAACAATGGAGAGACTAATTAAAGAAAATTTAAAAAAATTACTGCAAGAATTCAGTTAAAAGTAGACCAATTTGAGAAAAGATAGGAGCCTCTTAGACAACTTCTTCTTGATGTCTAAACACCCCACCTTTTAATTGTGTTTATTTTATTGTCATTCTTTGTTGTTGTTTCTTTTGTTTGCTATGAGAATGTCAGTTGTTTATATTTTTTGTGTTGTTGAATGGTGGGTTACTCAACTATCTGTTGAATTGTGTGTGAGATGTAAAAGGGTTTAACAGTAATAATAACAATCAATAAATAATAATCAATAAAAAACTGCAGGGCACTACTACAGCTGAAATTGTATTTTAGCGGCTCATTACGTGCTAACCGAGGGATCACTGAATTTCTATTTCCCTTTGAATACTATAATATTACTGAAAATGGAAGACCCTGCCCCCAATGGAATAGCAGTACTTACAAAGAAACAATTTAATCAATACATATCATATTTCATATGGGAAACTGCATGCATTGTGAATGAGGCCTCAGGAAAGGATCATGCATGGTCTTTGTAAGAGAGGACTGATTTGAATGGGGGGAGTCTTCAATTTTAACAGTTGAGTTGGTGGCTTTTTACGTGTCATTTTAATGTTACTACACAGATGAAATGCACAAAGAAATTAGAAATACTGTACTGGAGCCTCGACTTGCCTGTTTGTCCATGTTGTCCTACCTGTTAACAATTTTCAATACATTTGGCACCCAGGAAAATCTGAAGACTCCTCTCCCAGCCCTCCTTGCAAGTTCAAAATCCATAGATGTCTTCTCCCCTTATTTCGAGTATCTACCAAAGTTTAAACTTAACATTGCCTTTTCAAATTAAATGGTAATTATTTTATCAGCACAATCGCATCAAATTTATGACAATGTGTGAAAACATTTTTGTATCTGCAGGCCACATATCTTCAATGGTTCTATAAAATAGTGTCTTTCCAACAAAACATTATTGTAGTTGCCTAGTTCATTAAAAGATTCATAGAAAAGGGGGTGATTTTTCCCTCCTATATCAAAATGTCAGCCTTTGTCTTATTTTGGATGCCTGAAGAATTGAATATGTGTGTCTGGGCTTCTAGGCATCTTGCCTTGGCCATATTTTCTGTCTTAATTGACCCTCTGACATGTCCCGGAATGCACCACAGCACATTCCAATAGTCAAAGCCGCAGAGCTCCATCTGGCTGCTAATGAGGGCGCTTATCTTTGTCATCTGTGTAATGATCATTTGGTGAGGAATGGAAGCAGTGCATTCCGCCGTCTTGACCGGCCTTGATCCTGCTCGCGGCTTCACTTTGCAGCTCTTAATGTCGTGAGCTGTCTGATCTCCATGTTTTCAAATAAAGCAGCACGCCACAGTAGACAATCCCAAGAAGGTAGATGCCTCTAAATGGTGCCCTTCCTTGTGTAACTTATTAAAATACAAACATGGTTGTCCGACATATGATATATTTTACTTAAAATCAAAATTATAAAGGAAACTCTCTGATCATGGGTGCCTAAACAAAGGCCTGACTACTGTATCTACATACTGTACATTACATACTGTACACAAATAAATTATTAACAATCTATACACTTTACAGGCTGTTCCAAAGGTCTTGGGCACATTATGACATTGAATATCCTGAGGGATATAAAACACATGTGGTGAATTCAGAAAGTTTGTTTGAGATACATGGAATGTTCAAAAATGATCAATGTTAGTACCACTGGTCACATGACGCACATCAAGCCAACGGTCAAATTTTTGCCAAAGGTGTCCCAGGATTGCATTGTCAACTGTTCCTGTTATTCATGCCTACAGCTCATCCACATCTCTTGTCATGAGGGGTACATAAACCAATCATTTCACAAATCGCCACAAAAATAAATCAAATGTCGTGAGACTGTCCAATTCATCTGTCTGGCAGTGTTGTGTTCAGAAACTGTGTCAGGTTCAAAGCGATGTCAGGATAAAATGAGAGACTCCCGTGAACTGAAACGGGTACACTTTTCTTATTCTGGTACAAGTATTCTGATTGGAGGATAAAACAAATCATGTAGGAGGCAATCTGATTGGTTTAGACAGGAATCATATATTTAAATTCCGTGTATAATGTTGGTCGCTAGATAACGTTCGAGTATAATAAATAAACAATAAGTATAGCGAAACTTTATACCACAATGCACCTCTGTAATGTGGCTCTCGAGCAGACTTGAAATGTGGGAGGCAAGGCCATCTTGATTAACAGCTAAGCAGGCTCCAAAGAAAGGAATGAGGAGTGACCTGAGAAACTGTTAGTGGCCTTTCAAGTTTTAGCTTTTTAATCAGAGACACATTTTTTGTTGCCTGAGAACTTATTCTTTTAACCTTGAAGGTGCTTGCAAAATCATAAAACCACACACTTATTGAGTATACTATAAAATAAAGATAGAAGAGTACAAAATTACAAGAGTATAAGAGTATATAATAACATGAGAGTATAAAAGGTACATATAAACCATAATTTCCCTTACAACTGTCTAACCCTGTCTAACCACACTGGAGTGCCATCCTGTTGGAAAATGAAGTCATAGCAGCAATAGCTCAGTAGATAAGGCGCTTGTTTTGGGATCAACTGGTTGCAGGTTTGATTCCCGGTTCCTCTGTAGTATATGTCAAAGTGTCTTTGGACAAGACACTGAATCCCTAAGAGCCCTGATAGGCAGGTAGTTATCTTGGATGTGTGTGTGAGTGTGTGTGAATGTGTAAAGCGCTTTCATTGACCTCAAAAGCGCTATATAAATGCAGGCTAGATCTTTTCTCAATCAATTTACCCCATTAACCAGTTTTCCAGCATGTTGAGGTCCGTTGACATTGACCGTTGCTCTTTCAAATACAAATGGTTTGTGAACAGCTTTTTTTTCCCGACAAAACACGGTCACCTTTGGTGAATCTTATCGATGTTTTAGAAGTTTATGGGGGTTTTTAGTTCCCATTGCGTGAGTGTTATGCTTGATAATTTGCCATTTACCCGTAAAATCGCCTCTTCACTAAAAACAAGGCGGTCGTGTAACCCGCCATCTTCCTCTTTTGTTGCATTGCAACGTGCCGGTTTATTAGTGAACTCCAACTGTTGGAAAGGTGTCACGGGCACTCGTCTTCTCAGGACACGCCAAAACAGTAGGGAACTGTAGACTGCAGTTCCCTACTGGTTCTTCTGATCGATTTACGGGGGCTCTACTGTGAAGCAGCTCAAACTTGTTCAATCACATCTTTTGAAGTTAAGGGGCGTATCGTTCTTTTAGCTAGCCAAAAGCACTCTTCTGTTTTGAATTTACCATGCCATCTCACTATGGACTCTCTCCTGGTGGCTTTTTCCAAATGTTCTGCTAAATGTACAATGAACAACAGTTAATGATTCAGTTTTTGCGAACTCAGCCCTACAAAACGCCTTTTCTGGTTAAGTGAATGCCATTAAAAAGTCTGACAAGCAATAACAAAATCAATAGCTATACAAAGTAATTGGCTTTGAAATGGCTCAACTTTTTCTTGTTACCATGCATAATTAAGAAGATATGGGACCTTAAAACGTGCCCAAGATTTTTGGAACACCATTTATTACATAACATACAAACACACGCACACACACATTTTGTATGTTTTATTGTAATAGAAACCACAAACTGCTCACTTCGGTGCTTTTTTTTACCCGTGTCGTCTCGCAACCCAGATGTTGATCTGCCTACAAATTTTTTTCCCAGCAGATTGTCATTATTTTAATTCAATTTTTGGCAGCGCTTCGCAGCCCGACAACGCGTACAACAATTTCGGCAGCCATCTTAGCACCTCACCCTCAAACAGCAATCTCCCTCTAGACTTAAACGAGAGACCGTTTTGGCAGCATTATATTTCTTTTATGTCGAATGTTACCTGTGTATATATATGTATATGTGTGTATATGTGTTACTTGTCTGTTCGTACACATTTTGGGAAACAAACAAGATTTGATGTTATTCTTTGTTTTAAAGGACTGATTTAGGTAATGTAAATTTGTTTTCGATTTAACCATTTAAGTAAAACACATTTATCTTGCAGATGTGTTGAGAGACATAGCATTAGTCCAAACAACATAGAAAAAGAGGAGCGCATGCAAGAAATAGGCAGTCGGATGGCCGCATAAAGTAATGCTTGTGAACTAGGGTGGAGATTGGGAGTTGGTGAAGTAAAGATTTAATCTTCGCAGTACACAAGAAGGGTTCAGTATAAGACATAAATCTCGATTTGAGAGCAGGCGCACTCTAGAGTACAAGAAAAGAGGATTTGAAATCGAAGAAGTGGTCTTTTGGGTTTGAAAGAGAAGCTTCCAGAAAAAGATATACTGTATGACACTGATTGGGAATGTGTACCAAAACAAGATAATTGTAATTGTCAAAGATTAGATCACACTGACTGGGACAGGATATAAAAGAGTTGAAATCCAAAGATTGTGGATACTAGCTCTGAAAATTCTGAGTAATTCAGTTTTTTTATGATCCAACACACTTGCTTCAAATGATCAGCCCATAAAGAAACTTACCAGATGCCTGATATTTACTCTGATGTTTAAATCAGGTGTGTTGCAAGAGGAAAACATTAGAAATATAAAGGACA
The DNA here is from genome assembly GCF_059441175.1 of Urocampus carinirostris. Classification (NCBI taxonomy): domain Eukaryota; kingdom Metazoa; phylum Chordata; class Actinopteri; order Syngnathiformes; family Syngnathidae; genus Urocampus; species Urocampus carinirostris. The sequence goes on along the minus strand of NC_142349.1, from coordinate 6,147,539 downwards.
GTCGCCCTCATGGGTCAAATTTAGAAAGCCTAATTTGCTCTGTAAATTGCGATGCCTCTTCAAATGGATAACACATAATGAGGATCATCAATCTTGCGATTGAATAGTTGGTGTACTATGTGATGGCTGTTAGTTTGTTATTGCCAGCAAGAATCAGATAGTAACATCCACCTGAATTGTCTGGTGAAATTAATTGGAATGTTATACAATTGCAAATAGCACACGCACAGCAGTTCTTAATACGAAGATTAACATGAATTACAAAACAAATTGAAGATAAAAACATGTCTGTTGTCTTCATATGATGATGATGAGATTATTAATTGTGCTGTTGTTTTTGTTGTTGTCATTACCTAGTGGCGATTTGTCAGGGCCTGCGAGGCCTTTTTTGCTGGCCTAAAAAATATCTTAATCCTTTGATGTTATTTATGTTTTTCCCATCAATACTTATTAAATAATTAACATTGGTTACCAGCTTCATTTTATTGCTTCTCCCTGGTTGTGCTTTTTCCCCTGAGCGGTCTGTTGCGGAGTTGTACCCATAAAACCGGTTGTGCAGCGAGGGCCAGCCCAAATGACCTGTCAGCCCCTCGAGTCCTCACTAATGCAAGGCGGGATTTCACTTCCAAGAACCGCTTCGTTCGCCAACTACACATCACTGATTCAGATTGGAGCTAAAGGCCTAGTTGTAAAATGAATGGCCCGCCACTGTCATTACCCCCCGGTCAAAGAGGTCAGTTAGAAAACAAAGTAGTTTAATTACTTGCATCTAATAATGAAGCTATGCAATGGACAAAAATGTGCAATAATTCCGCATTGTTCTGTGACAAAAGCGCAGTGAAAGCAGCTGATTAAGATGATTAAAACTAAGTGCGGGGTCGTCACAGGAAATTCACGATAATAAACAATCCAAAAGGCAATTGAGGAAACACTTAGCAGCAGAACATGAAGGCAGAAAAACAGGAACGTTGCTCAGTTTAACCAGTGTCAGGCGCTTTACTGAAAAAAGTAATTAGTTACCGTTACTTCATTTAAAAAGTAGCTTGTTATTCTGAAAGTAACTATCGAGTTATAAGTTACCATATATACTGGCATTGAAGCCGACCCCTTAAAATAGAAATAGCCACATAATGAAATAAATAGAAGAGAACGTCTACACGAACCAGTGGAAGCGGTGAAGCCTTCATATTTCTTGTGGAATCTTGAAAGCTTGCAAACGAACACTTAGCTGAGACAGTCCATATCCATTTTGTCTATGGGCTTCAAGCCACTCAAAGATTGCCTCCTCCTTTGCTGAATCTTGTCCAAGATGTTGTGTTTTTCATGCATGTTTTACTCCAAACATAACCTTACATATAAAAAGAATAAAATTCAAAACATACATTCATCCATCTATCCATCCATTATCTGTATCGCTTATCCTCAGTAGGGTCGCGGGGGTGCTGGAGCCCATCCCAGTTATCCTCGGGCAGTGGGCAGGGGACACCCTGAACTGGTTGCCAGCCAGTTGCAGGGCACACAGGGACAGACATTTCGCTCGCTCATTCACACCTAGGGACAATTTGGATCGGCCAATTAACCTGACATGCATGTATTTGTAATGTGGGAGGAAACCGGAGTGCCCGGAGGAAGCCCACGCAAGCACTGGGAGAACATGCAAACTCCACACAGGAGGATCTCATGACCTCAGAACTGTGCCGCACACGCGCTTACCACTGCGCCGCCGTGCTGAATTCAAAATATGTTTACTGTAAATTATGTGCTGACATTTGCCCCATCAATTTCCCGTTGATTTGTTGTTCCTGTATAAGCTACATCCCTACCCGTGCGCTGCTGCTGCAATTGTTACTGGTGAGTTGTGAAACACAACGGAACATGTGCATTTTAAGCATACCCTTTAATTTCAGTATTTTATTTTAGAGTTGTAAATACAGCTTAGATGCGAGTATATATGGTGGGGAAGATATCAGTAGAGATAAATTGCTGTATTTTGTGCTAGAGATGGTGCCACTGTAACTATTTTGAGTTGTACTATGTAGGGCCATATGAACATGCCAATTCCTATAGGATGACGTGAGTAGCCGTGTGATGCTAGCAGACTAAGGGTCCATCACTCTGCCTTGATTGAGGGAGTAGCATGTACCGATTAAACGGCATTGACATTTGTGATATGTATTGAATAAGTAGCGGTGTAACGCACCATGTTTTATTGACGTTTGAGTACACGTTTTTTATCAATAATGTTTTACAGTAGAAAGGTTACTCCCAAGAATAATTATACATCACTTCTCTCTATACCAGTGAATAGCTAAGAGCAAGTACAGTATACCATTACCTTGGATGTAAGTGGCCCAAGAATTCCTGTATCATTTCAAAGTCTTCATCTGTTTTTGTCCAGGGAAAATAAATAATATTTTTAAACTTCCCTTATAGCTTTACAGTAAAATAAATCCCATGGTGTTTAACCATTTATCCTCTGGCTTATGTTGTGAAATCGGTTAGACCATTTTAATTAACCCGAAATATGAGAGATATGCTATTCCCTCACCATTTCACAGTTCAACATATGTGTCCTTGGGGCATCGCATATTTTTTTCCTATGAAAAGGTTTGTTTTTGTTTTTTTTAATTTAGGCACAGCACAAAAAAAAATAACAACATGCACAATATAATAAGGAATTATAATGTCACTTTACAAGGTTAGGTTTTGTCTCATTATCACACTATTTTTATGGCACCAGGAATGAATATTAGAGAATGGAGAAAACAAAAAATGTACTGAAAGATAAAAATAAAGGCGGAAAAAAACACGACAATGAAAACAACTCTTTAGTGTATCCAATGATGACATTAAATTAATACAATTTTATGTTAGTATTGTGTTCATAGTTCACGTTGTCAAAAAATTATTTTAGTCATTGTTGCACATACTAAAACCACGTTTGTCACATACAATGCTTAGTTTGAGCTGAGCAAAAGTGAAAAAGATTCATGCAGATTTTTCATAAAAAACTAGGTGTGAGCGTTATACACGAGTGCATGTTATGCATGGGTAAATACGGTACACTCTATATGACGGGGTACAACTATGGCCTTTTCGCCATAGGGACAAAAATGAAAACAAAATGTTCCAGATAAAATTACTAACAAACGGGCTTTTTTTTCAGCACATAAGCCGGATTTAGTGTGTATCATTCATCTCTGTAGTACAAGTTGATGAAGCTTTGAGGTCTAACAATATCCCCCTAAAAGTACTAGTAATACGCACAGTTCAAAAGATAATTGTGGTATGCTATTACATCAAATTCACTAAATATGGGTGGTCATGGAGTGAATTCACCGTGAAAATCGAGGAAATACTGCACATTTAACTATCCCCCTTATCTTCTGAGATACAGCCTCCATTTATAGTATGGCTCACCGAACGCTTTTGGCTTGCATCAGGGCTGGATTGCATGTTTTCATCATCGTGCCAGAACTCATCCTGTCTTCATCTGTCAATCACACCCGTCTCTACCTCCCCTTCCTTCTCTCAGTAGTCACATTTTTTTATGTCGATCCGTGTGTTAGGAATCATTTTGCATCACCCTTGAGTAGCTTGTTGCTTGTAGGCCAGAAATGTTAAAGTGCGGAACGTAACCCGGTGCGCAATATAATAATAATAATAATAATTTCCTTTGTATTGTCATTCTTTGTAACAATGTACACAGAACGAAATGTCGATACGCCTGACCCGTTGTAGCGAGCCGATGCAGCCGCAGCCAGCAGAGGGTGCCGCCATTTATGTATGCAAACTTTATATACATACATATATCCATACATAAACACAGACATATACACACACACACACGCACACACACACACACACCTATATATATATATATATATATATATATATATATATATATATATATATATATATATATATATATATATATATATATATATATATATATATATATATATATATATATATATACAGTTCTGAGGTCATGAGATCAAACCTTCCTGTGTGGAGTTTGCATGTTCTCCCCTTGCTTGCGTGGGTTTCCTCCGGGCACTCCAGTTTTCTTCCACGTTCCAAAAGCATGCATGTCAGGGTAATTGGCGAGTCCAAATTGTTCCTAGCTATGAATGAGCACGTGAGTTGTACGTCTTTATTTATTTATTTGTATATATATTTATATATATATATATATATATATATATATATATATATATATATATATATATATATATATATATATATATATATATATATATATATATATATATATATATATATATATATATATATATATACATATACTGTATATATAATAGGCACGCTCCAAAGACTGTGCAATTGGGCTAATAGTTCAAAGGGGTGTGTTAAAAAAGTGTCTGCTGTACAAACTCAAAAATACTATTTTGTATTTCCGTAAAAGATATGATTTACCAATCCTAATATTTAGTTGTATGACCACAGTTTGTGTGGCATAGAGTCAACAGACTTGTGGCACCTTTCAGTTGTTATTTTACTCCATGATTGCTTAACAACAATACATTTTTTTGCCTATTTGCCCTGATGGTCTTTTATCTTTTTTCTCTTCAAAGTCTTTATTACATTTTTTCCCTGGAGTGCCAGGTTTAATCTCATTGCATATAACGTTAATATATCAATGTTAACAAATAATTCAATCCAATAAACATTGTTGCCCAAAATTGCATCACAATGTATGCAACAGAAATCGAACTGGATCATCAGATACACCAAAGAGTTGTCTCCATCACGTTCTTTTGCAATAATTATATCTTTCAGGACAACTTTCTGGTTCCTTCATTCTTTAACATTCCTCTCTGGCACAGAGTAAAAATAATGTGATACTGTAACAAGATCAAATATAAAGGCCTGGTGGTTAGGTTTTGGTGCTCTCATCATCGCAACCCATGTTCAATTTCAGTTCCAAAGTTCTGGTCTGCATCATTTTTCGACTGTTCAATCATTACACTAATATATAGTATCACTTGCTCTAGTTTTAATACCATGGTTCTTATAGTCCTAAGGTAACTACAGGGAGAGGTAGGAGATGGTAGTGGCAGAGGTGTCAAGAATAGAAGGGGAGCACTACAACATCAAGGCGGTGTCACGGAGCCGACAAGGAAGCTGGACAACTTGAGAGGGAGTTGTCAACCGGAAAATCAGCTGGTCTGACCTGTGGAAAATGCCACTGGCAAGAATAAGCTTCCTTATTCGTGCAACGTACAACACACTTCCCTGTTCACGCAACCTTCACCAGTGGTTCGGGAGTGAGGAACTATGCACTATGCAATACTAACAACGCAAGCCTCCAGCTTATCTTGTCAGGCTGCAAGATCGCACTTTCCCAAGCCCGCTATAGATGCGACACGATCAAGTCCTGGAGACACTGGCTGGGGTGCTGTTTCTCCAGGAGCGCAGACGGCGTTGCAAGAATTTACCAACAGGGAGCCAAGTCAAGTCAAGTCAAATTTTTTTATATAGCCCTTAATCACAAAAATGTCTCAAAAGACTGCACAGGATTACAATGACACAATTACCTGATCTTAAACCAACATGCGGGCAAGGAACAACTCAAAACCTCAGCGTAAGGAAAAAGAGAAACCTTGAGAAGGGACCTCACAATTGGTATCCCCCTTTCAGGATGACCAGGGTGAATTACATTTAGCATTACAGTACACAAACATAGTAAACACTAGGTAACATGTTGAAAATGTGTGCGGAAAATGCATGACAGCAGCGACGCCCCCAGCCTGTAAACTAGTCCAGGAAGTCTATGACGGCCACGACGCAGCTTCCCATCTCTGCCAGCTGGTCCATGCAGGCGTTCACATGCTTCTGGTCAAACGCTGGTCCGCTGACTCATCTCAATCGTCGTTCTCCTTCGTATCACCACCAGGCAAGCAGTCGGAAAAAGACAGGACAATACAGAATATGAGGTGGGCATCAATCATAAGCTTTGGAATAGAAGTGTGTCTTAAGCCTTGATTTAAAAACTTCCATTAAAGTTGCAGATCTTATCTCCGGAGGCAGGGCATTCCATAGCACCGGGGCCCGGATGGAGAACACTCTCAAGCCTGCAGACTTGTTGGCTCTCGGAGTCACAAGTAGACCGGCATTTTCCGAGCGCAGACTCCGTGCAGGAACATAGGGGGAAATCAAATCAGAGCAATAAGAGGGTGCAAGTCCATGCAAACATTTATATGTTAATAAGAGAACCTTAAAGTCACATCTTAAGTGGACTGGGAGCCAGTGCAAGTTGGCCAATACAGGAGTAATATGCTCAAACTTTTTGTTCTTGGTCAAAAGTCTAGCTGCTGCATTCTGAACCAGCTGCAAACTTTTGATGCTAGACATCAGGAGACCAGAAAGCAATACATTACAGTAATCAAGCCGAGAAGTAATAAATGCATGAATTAAAACCTCTGCATCTGATTGGGACAGCATCGAACGAATGTTACGGAGGTGGTAGAAAGCTATTCTAGTAATATTTTTCATGTGTGACTGAAACGACAGATTAGGATCAAATAAAACACCTAGATTTTGGACCGAGTCACTATGGGTGATATTACATTTGTCTAGGTTTGTCTAGGTTCAGGGCAGTGAGCTGGACCAATAATCAACATTTCAGTTTTTTTCTGGGTTAAGGCGCAAAAAATTAAGTGACATCCATCTTTGAATCTCAGTAAGGCAAGCCTCCAGATTTCTGCAACTAAAATGTCCAGTTGTCTCCAGTGGCACATACAGTTGAGTGTCATCTGCATAGCAATGGAAACTAATATTATACTTGCGGATAATGTCACCAAGCCGGATAATATAAATACTAAAAAGAAGGGGGCCAAGTACAGAGCCCTGTGGAACACCACAGGGGACATTAGATTGTTTAGAGGTCAGATTGCCATAGTTAACACATTGCATCCTGTCTGACAGGTAGGGCCTAAACCATGAGAGTACAGTTCCTGAGATACCATGCATTCCAGACGAAAGAGTAATATGTTGTGGTCGACAGTATCAAAAGCAGCACTGAGATCCAGCAGCAGTAACATTGATAAGGCACCGGAATCTATTGCTAAAAGGAGATCATTGGTTACTTAAGCCAGGGCTGTCTCAGTAGTGTGATTTGCCCTAAATGCTGACTGGACAGTTTCAAAGAGGTTATTTTCTGACATGAAGTCATTTAATTGCTGTGCAGTGACCTTTTTTAAGTAATTTTGCAAAAAATGGCAGATTTGACACTGGCCTATAATTACCTAGGCTTTCTGGGTCAAGGTTAGGTCGCTCAAGCGTGGGTTTAATGACGGCAGACTTGAAGGCTACAGGAACAATACCCGAGGATAGCGATATATTAATAATATTTAAAACTGCTGGTCCTAAGATCCCAAACAGATCCTTCACCAGTAAAGCTGGAAACGGATCAAGCAGGCAAGTAGTTTGTTTGGCCCTACTGACCATCTGTGTTGGACTATCAAGGTACAAATCATTGAAACTGGAGAATGTTTCTGAACAACCACCGACACGGTCCTTACCTAACACCTCCACATCTTTGAGATAGGAGGAGGTTACATAGCATTCTTTTAAAATTTCACAAAGTTAGAGGGAGAAGCCTAATTGAACACTACAAACTCATTTGGTTTTAACCAGGTCTCACAAAGGCCAACAATGTTAAGATTGTGTTCATTAATAAGGTCAATGACAAGTAGAGCTTTGGAAGCTAGTGATCTAATTATCAGAAGGCCAAGCTTCAGCACTGTGGACTGAGGTAAACCCTTTCCCGAGTTTTGAACCTTAATGGCAACCTTAGTGGTAACATCCACAGGATTATACTGTCTTGTGCCTTGCATGACGGCAGATGTGGCACGAATTCCATACCACAGGAATATTGTTGACAGGTGGAGAAGCAGGATGACTACTGGTAGAAAATAATGTTATTTCTTCTCCTTCCTCACCTAACAAGGGAGAATCAGAGGTAAGAAGCACAGAAGAAGATGCACCAGTACAGATCAGGGTGTGTGGTGCAGGCAATAGATCACTAAACTACAAAAACTATGTGAATTGCATGAATCTAGCATAGCGCTAGTTAGCTCTAGCATTACAGACTCCACACCCGTGGTTACAGGTTCACTAATCACCTGTGACCTGGCCTGCACTAGTGTACCCTGTCATGGAAGGCTTAAACAGTAATCTATATTTTTAGAAAGAGTGAGAGCACCTTCGCAGTTAGGGTGAAGGCTGTCTCTCCTCAGCAGGTCAGGTCGGCCCCAGAAAGCAGGCCAGTTATCCACATACCTAAATCCCTGCTGACTACAGAAACTTTCCAGCCACCGGTTTAGCAAGACTAGTCTGCTAAACCTCTCATCATTGCCTCTCGCAGGCAAGGGGCCAGAGACAATTACTCGATGCAGACTCATCTTGCTGGCGAGATTACAGGTCCTAGCAATATTTTTCTCTGTAATCTCAGATTGCCTCATTTTAGTATCATTAGACCCGACGTGAATGACTATATCAGTATAGCTAGCCCTGTCCTGGTGTCTAGATTTGCATGTCAGCTCCCTCAAATTAGCCTCAATGTCGGGTGCTCTGCCCCCAGAAATACACATAACCGTGGCTAGGGTGCTAAGCTTTATGTTACGGGTGATGGAGTCACCTATAACTAGGGTGCGGGAGCCAGTAGACCGGGGTGGAGTGGGACTAGCTAGGGGGCTGAACTTATTATGTGTCTGAATTGGCTCACCGTGATTAGCATTGGGCTAGTGCTAACTGGACTAGCAGGTTCGCTACAACCCACGCTAGCAGTGGTGTCCGCGGCACCTAACATTTTCATTTGTAACTGCTCTAGCTCACGGACAGGTCCCTCTAGAAGGGCTACTTGCCTACGGAAGCGGGAGCAACCTTTACAACAACCCATACTCACTTGTGAGCAGTCGGAAGCCGAACAGCGTCTTAGCAGCCGTGAGAGGGGGTGCCCTTAACCAGCGATCGGCAGCAGCGCGACTGTAAAACAATTGTGCGCGGCACTTGCCTTAGGCCGATCGCCCGAGATACTTACCTGAAACTTTTCAACTGTTCGAGATAAAAAATCTCAGTCCAGAATTCTGCTATAGTAGGAATCTGAATCGATCTCGAAGTCGCGACGACGTGAGCAACACAAAAACTCCCGCCACTCGATAACCCGGAACCGGAAAAGGAGGCAGGGGAGCCACATCAACTTTGTGAAGGGAGAAAGGGGGACAAAGAAGCAAAGAGAGACACCAAGGCCCTAATCCCCCGGTCAGGAATGGAACATGAAAGTCGATCTCAAAAGGCAGCTCCAGTTCCCAACAGAGATCATGACAACATCTTTCCGCTCTGACATTGTGGTTTGGTCAACCAAGGCGAGAGTGGTGCACCTCGTCGAACTCAAAGTGCCATCAGAAGGGGAAATCGAGTCTGACTTTGAGCACAAAAAAGCCAAGTATTCGGAGCTAGCTGTTGAGTGCCAGGAAGCTGGGTGGAAAGCAACAAGCTACCCAGTGGAGGTCGGCTGTCGGGGATACATGGGGCAGTCAGCCACACGCCTCCAAAAGTAGTGAGAGAAGGGAAATTGAAAAGGGCAATAAAAGACCTGGCAAAGTAGGCTGGGAAAGCAGCTTTTGGCTTTGGCTAAGGAGAAAGGACAGGAACTTGGAAAAGAACACTTAAACACCGAAAACGCCTGCACGGGAGGGGACATCTATTAGCTGCAGGGGGTGGTCCTGTCACTGCTCCACCATCAGGAAATGTTCTGGTGATTAAAGAAGCGGAACAATAATGATGGGTGGTTCCAAGTTGACGACCTGCTGCTGAGCCATGGGCACCGGAGGAGGTGCGACAGGCAGCAGTGCCAAGCTGAAAATACGAACCCTTTTTACAAGAAGTCCAACTTTGTAGCTTTGGTGCTTGTGTGGGTCCAGAACATTTTGTTGACATGATGGTTTTTAGATAAACTTGAAATTGGATAACATTTGAGTTTATGTAATATAGGTTTGTCAAGCTTTTTTACGACAGAATACAACTCACCCCCAACATCGTTAACATACAGGCAAAGGGGACTGTTTAGCCAATGTATGATGAAAATCTGCAAAAGTAGAGAAAACGTTATATGTAAACCACAATACAGCATTGGCTTACTGTATGTAAAAAATATATGGCAAAAGACTATAATTTCGAGGTTGCGCCTTTTAGTGTGGAAAATAGGGTAATTTACATTTCCACGCAAACAATTTTTAGACACCAGAATGGTACAATTTGCTGTTCATTTGCTCCTCGTGACTGAAAAGTTTTGTCTCGCACAGCTTGGATGGCTGATTCAGGAAGTGTTAAAACACAATCATAAATCACCGAAACCAAGTTTGGGTAATGGGCTTCCTTTTTCAGCCAAAAAAACATCCTTTACAACAAAAAGATCGATTCTCCAGCTGCTTGGGGAAAAGGGGACTTCTATTTTTATCGGGTCTTCTTGACAAACTGCACCTGGCTGGCGACCAGTTCAGGGTGTACACCACCTGTCACCCACAGTCACCTGGGAAAAATGGAACTCACCAGAATCTAATGAGGACAAATCGTTCCGAAAAAGGATGTCTGAGAAGGTTGTCATGGTTATTGGAGCCAAGAGTGATAATTTAAGTTGTCATATTTTTCTCTGATGTGAAAGAATACTATAAATCAGTGGTCAGAAACCACCGGTCCATGGAACGGTACATGCTTTCACCGATTTTCAAATAGTTAACTTGGCTAAAATAACACAACGTTTGGGTTTGCGTAAAACATGGGGTTTTATGGTTGTACCCTATACTATGGTTTTTAAGCAATGATTGATCATTTGAAAAATATCGCTGACCCACTTTGGACCACATTGAATGCAACAGGAATCGAAAATGTATCACAGCGGTGAGAGTGACGATTACTTACCACTAGACTACTAAGAATGTAGATGACATAGGAAAAGGCATTTGATTTTATCTCAAGTGGTGTAATAATAGTCTTAAATAATAGTCTGTGCAATAACCTGTGCAGCCTTTTGAGATTTTTTGTGATTAAGGGCTGTTCAAATAAAAATGACTTGACTTGAAATGACTCATCACAAAAGAGATAAATGTTACACGTGGTAGCAGAGACGAGTGTTAGTCTGGCATGAATGTTTTATGCAGTATTTTGAGTGGTTGTTGAGATGTTATTTTATAACTTATTCACATTCATTTTTGCAAGATGGTGTTCCTTGAGCTTTGCAGAGTTTGCAGAGGATAAAAAACGGTAGAGAAATACATACTTAGAGGGCCAAAGGGTGCTTGCGGGCACTACTGTACGTTGGTGACTCCTGGTCTATAGACCTGTTCTGTGTTTGTAAACAAGTGTGATGTAGCAAAATCCAGCATCATTTTACTGTAATTTCTGTGTTCATGTTTACCCCATTAAGTTCTTTCTTTCTCTATAAGCCACACCCTTTCTCGACACGCTGCCTACCATTTGCTACTGGTGACACAACCATCCATCCATCCATTATCTTCACTGCCACATATCCTCAGTAGGGTCGCGGAGGTGCTGGAGCCCATCCCAGTTATCCTCGTCAGTGGGCAGGGGACACCCTGAACTGGTTGCCAGCTAGTCGCAGGGCACACAGAGACATACAAATCACTCGCTCATTCACACTTAGAGACAATTTGGACCAGCCAATTTACCAGAAATGCAATGGGATTTTTGGGGGTATGTGTGAGGACATCGGAGTGCCAGGCAAGCACAGGGAGAAGATGCAAATTCAACAATGGGATGCTAGTAGCTGGATTTGAACCCATGGCTTCAGACCTGTGCTGCAGACGCACGGCACACAATCTAATATGCATATATATAACAACCCCCCTTCATTTCAGTCGCTGATTTTATTGTTGTAAATGAGGCTTGGATGTGGGTATATATGATAGGGAGAATATCAGAATATCAGCAGGGAAAAAATATGCTTCACCATACTCAATGCTTGAGATGGTGCCACCGTAGCTAAATTCAGTTGTATTTTGCAGGTAAAGATATAAAAGCATGCCCACCTTCCAAGGTTGTGTTGCTGGCGGAATGATAGTTTTTTGTTGCTTCATGATAATAATTCAGAATCTGCTTTTATGTAACGCGTTAGTAACACTGCGCGCGGGCAGGACATTGGTCAACCCTGGTCTATACACTACCTTCGACCTCGTTCCTTTTCAACAGCAGGGTTTGCCTCTCTTTGGCTCTCTCTGCTGGTTGAGCGTGAGAGAAAGAGAGATAAAGAGAGACAGAAAGAGAGAGAGAGAGGACAGGGAGATGGCGGGGATAGAGAAAGGCAGAGAGAGAGGAGTAACGGGAGACAGGTACCGTATTATTCGAGGTGGGTGGAGACGCACGACCAAGACACCTTAAAAATGAAAGGTCAACTAGATGACGTGATGGACTGCTGATGGCGTTCTTTCGTCCTCATCCATCTTCCTGTCTGCTCGGACCACCCCCGAAGTATACGTCTCCTTTCGGATTTTACGCGCCGTAGTAGTAGACACATGATGCTTAACGAAACGAGGCGCGTGTTTTTATTACTGAGCTGCTACTGATACCGGGACTGCAATAACGCACCGATGACTTGAACACGCCAGCTTGCAACTACAGCACTTGTTCCCTACAAAAGCTCCTTCTTGCGAGCCATGGCTGACCAGGTAAGGCGACACCTTTTCTTCTTAACACGACCAACACACCCACAATCATGTTAGTAAGCACCTTTACATTTCAATATTTTTTAAATTCCATGCTCCTTCATTTGTCTGTGTTAAGTGGTTATTGGAACTGGAGTAACCTGTGTGTTTCTTAAGAAAAATATATAATAAAATAATTGTTTTAATTGGAGTTTGCAGTACTGTATATCAAAGTAAACCACTACCTGCGCCTCAGATTAGAATAATAAAAGCTATGGGTGGGTGGATCGATCAAAATATGGATATTATCGTATTCGAGCAAGTACTTGGATCGGATCGATACTATTTTTTTCGGATCAATACTTGTCTTCCAATCAGAATTATCACTATAATGATGTTGTTAGTGAGTCATCATATAAAACATAATAACTTTCAAATTTGATCCAATTATGTTTACATGTTTTTGCATTACTTACTTAAAGGGACAGTGTGTAGTTTTTAGTGCCTCCTAGTGGTACAAATACCTTTCATCTAGTAAAAACAACAACATTGATTTTAATACCGGGCAAAAAATACATTAACTACCATATCAATGTTAATATTTATTAAAAAAAAAATCATAGGTCGATAAATTTGTATTTGCTTTTCACCGTGGAATCACTTCTTAGAGCGGCGCCATGTTCTTCCAGCATCATGCCGCCATGCTCTCTGCCTTGTATCACCGGCCCCTGTTTGTACCAGACAACACAGTCCCAGCTAGGGGTTACATTTTACTCAATGGGGCTTTCATATTCAAAATAGTGAGCAATGGAAGGTATTTTAGTTGTCTTGTTTACATTGTTATCTAGTATTCATATTTTTGTCAAATTAATGCTTTTTTTGGGTTGACTCTCTTCATTTTTGTTCTGAAACAGTTGATGAAGTAAAAATGTTGACTTATTATTTACTTACTCTACAGTTTTCATATGTTTTTTACATTGTATTGTATACACCATTTGCACTTTGACCTAATTTTCAAAATAATGTGCAATGGAAGGTATTTGTATTCTTTGAAAAAGTTGTAAACTAAATATTTTTGTTGTTAAAGTTTGTTATGTAATGGAAAAATATAACATTTCTAATGCCCAAGACCTCTGAGCTTGGTTATTCGTAATTGTAAACAATCTCATAGAGCGAAGGGTACAATTATTCAATCATACAGTAATGACATTTACAAGCAAAAGGTAACAGTATTGGATCAGTATCGATCAATTCTTCCCTGCATTTACTTGGATCGGATGGATACTAAAATTCCCAGTATGGCCCACCCTTAATAAAAGCTTTTGGAATCTGTATTTAAGAAACAGCACCGCTGCCTTTTACAAAGATGCAGCCGGGATGGCTGAAGCACAAAAACATAGAGTGGAGGATTAAATTTGCATCGCGCACTGTTGTTTGCCCTAGTTTCGCTCCAGCCCGCAGAGAGAAGCAGATTAACCCCTGACAAGTAGCTCAGCTTGCGGTCAGGGTTACCTCAGCCTGCACGTTCCGCTCCCCTGAGCCTGACAATAAAGGAGGTCATGCTTAATTGATTAGCCCCTTCAATTAACTTAATTGAGATAGCTGAGTAAGCCATTGTATGTGAAAAACATACTACTGTGAGTGAATGCATGATACATAAGAACTGTCCCACCCAATGCTAGAATATGGGATTAGGTGTGTTTTACACCAGGGGTCATTAACCTTTTTAAACTGAGAGCTCCTTTTTTGTTTCTGATTAAGTAAATGCATATAATTGGTTACTCTTCGGGTTAAGGTAACGATTTATCATGTTAATAATATAATGTTAATATCAGTAAATAGTCATGAGAAGTAAGGTTTAAATGGCCTCAGTCAACCATTAAAACCACCGCAGTGTTAAATGAACATTTTAAGATGGGGCGCATAATTTAAAGTGTCTTTAAAAAGTTGAAAGTAGGATTTTTTCTCTATTAAAGATGTTTTGATAATGCCCAGCTGAGTTTAAAGAGCATTTCTAAAAAAGAAAAAAAATTCCAGCTCTCATCTTACTTCTAGCACTTCTGTCCTAGAACTCACAACACATTAGGAAGCAGGTGAAGAGTGATTTCATACTTGTTTGGGTTTTTTTGTTTTTTTGTTAACATAGACTGAAAATGGTAAAAGTAAGAAAGGGCCTGTTTCGAATACAATTCAAATGCAAACCCAAATCCCCGATAAGATGAAAAGGAGAGTTAATTAGCACTTGAGGAATGTGCTGACAAAGACTGCCATCATGACTTTAGGCCAGAAGATGGCGGCAGAGATTACAAAAATTTCAGGATGCGGACACCCAAATTTAAAGAGTAAACTTTTAACACTAGCTCAGTGAAAATATGCTCCTTATCTATAAAATGTTAACCTAACACTGGTAATTTAACTGAGCGGTTAGAATTAATTCAATTATGGTTTTGCTTCTTTACAAATGCAAATAGATTAAAAACAAAAAAGTCTTTAAATCTTATTGAGGGAGAAAAATATTGAAAACATTTTTCTCAATAATCGTTTCACTACGGCCCGGGGGCCACATGCAGCCCAGCAGGCCTGCGACAAAGTATGCAGACAGTTTTGGTCATTTCTAGATCCGTCTTCCCAAAACCTGTGTAAAATCCAAAATGTGTCCATATTTTTGATTGAAAATTAATGGGCACCAGCCTTAGTTCTTGTTGCTCGTTTCTTCCTCCGTTTTCCATTCCCGTTTGCTTTCCAGCATTTTTATACATGACGTCACAAAAATCGATTCTGGGGAGAAACGTCGATTTTAAAAATCACCGAAATGAAATCACACTATATACATGAATCTATTTTTTTGTCCCACCCGTAGTTCCAAACCCTACTAGCAACACCGTCACAAAGACAATTTTTCTGATTTTAGGTTGCACCTGCAAAGCTATCAAATGTTTTGTCTGACACACACAAAAAACAGGTACAAAACATGAAGTTCTCATTTCTTAAATGTGGTAGCATACTAAAAATAAGTTAATTTACACCAATAACACTTTACACTCAGCTCTGCAAGGTTAATTCACACTTCGTTCGACATATGTTAAATCCGTTTTCATCAGTGAAAGTGAAAGGAAAGGCATTATGTTCCATTCCCTCTAATTAAGTGTCACCACAGCACTTAACATTGCCCCATAGGTAAATGAAGTTACACACTCGCACACAGACACGTGCAACACTGCAGGTGTGAGCCCCTGAAAGACAAATATTGATTTATTGTGTTAATTTGAATGCGCTTCTCCTTTAAATTGTGCTGTCAGGAAATTTGGGAGCACAGTTGCCAGTGAGCTGGTTCCATTTTTTCCCTCTTTTTATTCTGACATTTATTTTTCTTTAAAGTATTACATGTTTACCCTTCAGTACTGGTCTAGTCTAGAATATAATCAATTGTAGTATTAGCAAGATAACAGCAAGCCAAACCGTTTGCTACTGATTTTTTCAATAATGAAAAATTTATTGATGTTTTTATTCAAAGCAGCATGTAACATATTACTGTGCTGAGCGTCGGAAGATAGTAAGTGAAGCAAGCAATTCCTTTGTCTCACAGAAGAGAGCAAGAGTGAAACTAAGGATTATGATTTGGGAAACTTCTGAGCCCCAAACAATAGAATTAGTGATAGTATTGGCAAGATAACGAGTTTTTATTTGTTTTGTTTTTTTACCTAAAGGAGGATTACCTATTTACTGTTGCTTTTAGTCAAAAAGAGCAGTTGGAAGACTTTATCTTTAAGTTAACTTTCTACTCGCTGATCCAATCATCTGGCTTTTATCATTATTGAAGCCTTTGTCAAACTAACTTATGTTGGGTGTGCAAGTTCATGCATTACTCACCGCGCTCAAATAAACTTCTTTTTTTGTCGCTGTTGGCGTTTGGATTATACTTGAAAAAGGCATTTTCTTACTTTCACCACTTTCATGCTAGAATAACAAAAAAATGGTCACAGGCATAGACAAAAGCCAATCAAATGTTGAACAAGATGTTGGTTTATTTATTTGTAAATCGGACAGTGTCTCACCAGACGCACACCTTATTGCACATCACTGCTGTGCCGTCAATGAGTTGACATACTTTGTGGACATAACTCAAAAAAAACACAATATCCAATTTGAGAATGAAATTTTTTCTACTGTTGTCTAGTACAGTATGTTTCTCACAACGGCGCCCCCCCTCCGAAGAGGAAGCACCCCTCTTCCCGTCAAGCACCAACTCCGGAGAGAAGAGGCTGTATCAGACGACTGCGATTGGATCCCGGGATTGGAGGAACCCGCCACGTCGCCCGCCAGCAACACCACGTCGCCTTACGAGGAATCGTCGGGTCTGACGTCGGCAGCCCAGTTGGCATGCCACAGTCGCGGAGGGGCGCTGAGGATTGTGCTCCTGGGACAGAACGGCGTGGGCAAGTCTTCGCTGGCCTTGTCGCTGGCCGGCCAGTCCGACAGATCCCTCTCTGTGGACTCAGAGACCCAAGCATGCGGTAAATCTCCTTGGCCCTGCCTGGATTACAAACTGATATGATTTGACTTTAGATGTGAACCATGTTGTCATTTATTCAATACAGCATAGCGCAGCATCACTACGTGAAATATTAATGTTCAATTTCCTTCTGGTGCACAAGCTGAAGCACCCTCCCCCTCTCATTTCTTGTCACAATACCTTAGTAAGTCAGTAGACCTGCCTAAAAAAATGTAGTTTACAACCTTCCTAAAGCACCTTTCAATCAATTCGTCCATCCCTGCCACCAAGGGGCATCGACCAAACTTGGAAAATTTGTCGACGTGCACCGCTTGGGTTATCTAAGCGTGATGGTGGGACAAATGTTCTCATACTGCTTATTGATGTGGCTTTACTTCTGCAAATGCTTATTGCATGGGTTGATAAAATGTTTGGGTGCAGCCACAACGTGGAAGGTGTCTGTTTTGGGGGCTTCAGTCTTGCACCACTGCTTCTTGCAGATGATGGGGTGTTGTTTGCTTCCTCAAGCCTTAATCTTCAGCTCTCACTGGAGCGATTCACAGCCGAGCGTGAAAAAGGTGGGATAAAGATCAGCACCTTCAAGTCCGCTGGAGAAGGGGGGCAGGCCCTTTCCGGGTCGGGGATTAAATCCCGCCCTAAGTGGAGAAATTTAAGTAACTCAGGGTCTTGTTCATGAGCAGGGTTGGCATGAAAAAGAGAATTTGATGGAGGATTGGTGCATCGACTGTAATTGTGCGGACTGTTGTTGTGAACTGAAAGGCAAAGCTCTGGATCTACCAGGCGTTTTTCGTTCCTACCCTCACCTATGGTTACGAAATGTGAGTTATGACCGAAAGAACAAATTTGTTTCCTCCACAGAGCGACTTGGGTCTTCCTAAGAGATAGGGTGAGAATCTCACCCGGGGTGGACTCAGTGTGGAGCCGTTGCTCCTGCGAGGAGCCTGCTGAGGTGGCTCGGGTATCAAATAAGGATGCCTACCAGACGACTCCCTTGAGAGGTGTTTCGGGGATGTCTCACTGGCAGGAGGCCCTGGGGATGACCCAAGACATGCTGGAGAGACTAAGTCTCTAGACTGGCCTGTGAACGCTTTGTGAGATGAGTTAGACAAAGTGGCTAGGGATAGGGAGGTCTAGGCTTCCCTGCTGAGGATGTTGCCCACGCTACTCGACCTTGGATATCAGCCAAAATGGATAGATGGATATAAGTCTTATAAAGAAAGCAAAACATACTGTATGGATCTATATTCATTGGAGAATATGTAGAATGTTTGTGTCGTGTTAAGCCCTCCTACGGAAACCGTATTTTCCTCAATCAAACATTTTTTAAAAAGCACCAGGAATCCACTAGGGAGCGGAAAGGGCCGCTTGTGGCTCCAGAGCCGCTTGTTGCTGACCCCTGCCTTATTGGAATACTTGGTCTTATTCCGTATAACGCTTGGATCTAGCCATAAAACCGATGGACCCCTTCCAAAATGGTACGTCAATAATGAGTGAAATTAGCAAGATTTGTGAGGAAAAAATGTGACATTTACCATACGTGACCTGATGCTTGCAGTGTCCAAAATGACAAAGAAGGACTGAGCTAGTTAGCATCTTGTAGCAACCAGTGTGTCAATTTAGGATATTATTGGCAGATTATCATTTACCTAATATCCGGATTTTAGGCGCACCTAAAAACCTTAAATTGGTCAGAAATCTGAAAGTGCGCCTTATATTCGTCAAAATACGCAGATAAGATTGGAAATGCAAACAGTACTTAAACGTGTGCATAACTCCTCCAGGTTTTTTGGGAGAACATAATTATATTTGTGCAATGACTGATCAATCCTAAAACATTGCGAACCAATGTTGAAGCTGTTTTTTTACTTTGTTGTCCCAATATCATACACTTACACACACACCATCCCTACCCCTTCTCCCTACCAACAAATTTAAAACCACGACTTCAAAACCGAGATTGACATTACATAAAAAAATTCGATCGCCATTTTCCGAAATGTTAATCCACCTTGAAAAATATCCTTTCTGACAGCAGATGAGACACTTGACAGTTGAAGTTCAGATACGTTTATACTGCTCTTTTTTTTGCTGCATCTTAGTTTGTGCATCAGGCACTCAATGCTTGTTCAAATGCGTGCCCGCAGGTGAGGGCTACGAGTCTACGGTCACAGTTGACGACGAGGACAGCAAAATTGTCATTTTTGACAACTGGAAACAGGTCAGTCATTTTGTTTTTGTCTTAATTAATTTGCAGACTGCCTTGTTACGGCAAGATTCACAGTAAGGCGGTGTTTTTCAACTTGTATGCTGTGGGACTTTGTCTAATGTGCCACAGGAAATTGCCCAATTTCAAATTTTCCTTGCTATTGTTCAGTACTTATGCTTTGTTCCATTGATCTGCTGAGTAACTGTATCATTCACATCATTAGGTGGAAGCAGATTACTATTTTTGTTCATATAGTAAGAAATGTATTTGAGAATTTATTTTGCTTGATGAAATTGTTCAACTTCAAAAATAAATAATGTTGGGAAACACAGCTGGATTGTATACAGCCGGTGGTAGTTAGCATAGCACAATTGATCACAATTATGAATAGAATGTAATGGAATAGAATGTAATGTAATACAATACAATACAATATTCTTTATTGTCATTATTATCAAAGTGGTGAAACATTGTATGCAACGAGATTAGACACGGGCAAAATGAGTGGCTAAAAGTATTTACAATGTAGTGCTTAGAGTCTGGCCTAAGTTCTAATAATAGGGCAATGAAAAAATTGTGCATTAACATTAACAACAAATATTACCAAATAATTCGCAAGATATATATATAATCTCATCTCATCTCATTAGCCTTACCGCTTATCCTCAGTAGGGTCGCGGGGGTAATGGAGCCCATCCCAGCAATCATCGGGCAGTGGGCAGGGGACACCCTGAACTGGTTGCCAGCCAATCTTATATATATATATATATATATATATATATATATATATATATATATATATATATATATATATATATATATATATATATATATATATATATATATATATATATATATATATATATACTGTATATATACTGTATATATATATATATATACTGTATATATATATATATATATATATATATATATATATATATATATATATATATATATATACTGTATATATACTGTATATATATATATATATATACTGTATATATATATATATACTGTATATATATATATATATATATATATATATATATATATATATATATATATATATACTGGACTGTCTCAGAAAATTTGAATATTGTGATAAAGTTCTTACAAGTAGGCTATTCAACTAATCACCTGAATCATCTAATTAACTCGAAACACCTTGCAAGGGTTTCCTGAGCCTTAAAAACACTCAGCTTGGTTCAGTAAACTAAATCACTGCTGATCTGACTGCTGTCCAGAGGACCATCATTGATACCCTCCATCAGGAGGGTAAGACACAAAAAGAAATTTCTCAAAGAGCAGGCTGTTCACAGAGTGCAGTTTCAAAGCATATCCACAAAAAGTCTGTTGGAAGGGAAAAATGTAGCCGGAAACGCTGCACAACCAAGAGAGATGACCGCAGCCTTAACAAAATTGTGAAGAAGAGCCGCTTCCAGAATTTGAGGGAGCTTCAAAGACAGTGGGCTGAAGCTGGAGTCCAGGTATCAAAAGCCACAGTTCACAGACGTGTCCGGGAAATGGGCTACAATAGCCGTATTCCCATGGTCAAGCCACTTCTGAACTCAAGACAACGGAAGAAGCGTCTGACTTGGGCTATGGAGAAGAAGCACTGGACAGTTGCAGAGTGGTCCAAAGTCCTCTTTTCAGACGAAAGCAAGTTTTGCATTTCATTTGGAAGTCAAGGCGCGATAGTCTGGAGAAAGGCTGGAGAAGAGCAAAATCCAAGTTGCTTGAAATCCAGTGTGAAGTTCCCACAGTCAGCAATGGTTTGGGGAGCCATGTCAGCTGCTGGTGTTGGTCCACTGTGTTTCATCAAGTCCAGAGTAAATGCAACTGTGTACCAAGAGATTTTAGAGCACTACATGCTTCCATCTGCTGAAAAGCTCTATGGAGATGAGGATTTCATTTTCCAGCATGATCCGGCACCTGCCCACAGTGCCAAAACCACCAGTAACTGGTGCACTGACCATGGCATCACTGTCCTTGATTGGCCTGCTAATTCCCCTGACCTGAACCCCATCGAGAATTTGTGGGGTATAGTTAAGAAGAAGATGAAAGACACCAGACCTGCAAATGCAAATGAGCTGAAGCCCGCTATCGAAGCATCCTGGGCATCAATAACACCTCAGCAATGCCACAGGCTGATTGCCTCCATGCCACGCCGGATTGATTCAGTAATCCGTGCAAAAGGATTCCCAACCAAGTACTGAGTGCATCAATGGACATTTTCAAATGTTTGATTTAGTTTTGCTGTTATAAAATTATTTTTTTACTTGGTCTGAGGAAGTATTCTAATATTTTAAGATAGGATTTTTGAGTTTTTTTCAGCTGTAAGCCAAAATCAGCACTATTCAAATAATAAAAGGCTTGAAATAGTTCAGTTGATGTGTAATGAATCCAGAATGTATGACATTTTTGTTTTTTTAATTGCATTACAGAAAATGAAGAACTTTATCACAATATTCTAATTTTCTGAGACAGTCCAGTATATAAAACAGTTTTTGGGTAAAAACTCTGAGCCTGTTGGTCCTTGTTTTAAGAAACCTGTAAAGTAGCTGTAAACAAATCTGGAAAAAAAGTAAGGGAAATGTGTCTAAAAATCAGGTGGTTTGGATAAAAGCGGATGTAACAATTGTCCATCCTCTTGAGTTGAAATGCTAGATTTCATATAGATGTGATATAGAAAGCATGCTGCTTTCCCTCTTTTAGCATCACCTCCTACACTCTCCCACACTCCTCTATAATTATTTAGACTTTTCTTCTTGTAGTTTCTGTCTTCTCCCAAATTAACTGATTTAAGCCGACGGCTTTGCTCCACTGGCCTTTTTTTATTCTTCCTGAGCTCTCACTGGGTGAGTGTTGATTACATTGCTTGTGCTTTGCGTGCTAAATACGAGGCACGGGAATTAACGCTGAAGCAACAGACGCTGGCCAGTGCGAGGCTTGGACCAAGTCCAGAGCCATCGTCTGTTTGAATGGTAGCGAGGACGGATTCATGTCGTCCTTAACAACAATTGACAGATGTCAAAATCTTTTGTTATCACGATTATTAAATCCCTTTCCAGCCTACATCATCACCGGATCAGCACAGGATACGTACAATTTGTTGACCCAAAACAGCGGGAGTAGGAGTATGAGTATTGCGTTTTTATTGTCGCAAAATCAACATACCTAACTGTTGTGTGTACGAGTGCACAACATGCAATTTTAAGGAACACAATTCTTTTTGCAATTCCCAGGGGAAACAGGCTTTTACAAAAGCACCGTAGAACCATTTGGCTGCAGGCCATTTAAATAACTGACTTGACCAAGGACATCAATAGCCATGTCTGTGTTTGCTACTACTGCTAGCTGGTAGATCTTTAATAATAACAATAACAATAATAACATTGTTCCAATGTATATTTGTTTATATGAACTGGTTATCTGGAGCCATCTTTTTTGTTCATTTAACTTGCTGTCATAAAAAGGTATTTAGTTTCCTGATTAGTACCGGTGTTGTATACGAGGCGAAAGAGTCATAAACAAAAGCTCCACAAAGTGGCTAGTACAATGTGGAGCTAGACTACGTCACACTTGTTTAGAAACAAGCAAAGGGGTCTACAATTATCAAATTGTTGTTGCAAGCACGGGTGAATACAAACACGTTTGCGATACAGTATAAAACCCTACCTGTCAACCATGAATGACTAAGATGTACAAATGTTTATTTCATACTTGTCAACCTCAGCCACCTGCAAAAGTAAATTCTTTAGCCCAAGCTCGAGTCAGAGCCTGACCTGACCTGAATTTCGGCCCAGGTTGGGCCTCAAATGTCAATCATTATGTAAAGGACGGGTTTCTCTCTTCTGACTTTTTAAGAGGTATATGTTTATGAAAATATACACTAAAACAATGTGTGGATACTAAATTAAAGGAAAATCCTCGTTGTTCTTTGTTGTGTCTCTGCCTAGATTCTTAAGGACATACTGCTGCTGTGGTTAATGGCCCAATTTTCAACCTGTCAAAATGAAAGACGACCTTAAAATTTTCTTTTAACCTTTAAAAAAATCCGTCGATGATGGAAAATTGTCGGGTAATGTTACCTCTGCAGACACGGAAACATAAAAGATGTGAATGTTTATATGGTCTTGTTAGATTTAAAATGAATTACAAAGGACATGCTTTAATTTGTTATCATAAATCCCTTCTCCTCCCCCCGAGTCTTCACAAATGAAATGTGAAATTTCGGATTTTCTTCAGGCTCGGTCTTTCAAATGAAGTTAATTGGTCAGACTTGTGCTTGGTTGAGCTTCAATACCTGTGGGCCTGGGTCGATAGGTCTGACCTTACCTCTGACCACTTTCTCCCCTCGGTAATGCTTGAAAATTGCCCTCAAACAAAAATAAACGTTACAAGCAAGAGCACTTGTTTATGTGCAGCAAAACAGACTATGTAGAATAAAAACAAAGATCTTGTATGTAAACAAGTTTATTTACCAAGTAAACAACACAAACAATTGGTTTTGAAACACTCAAAAAATAAATAATAACTTTAATTAGTTTCAATCACTAAATTTCATTATTTGGACTCTAAAACTCAATAAAAATTGTTTAGATAGATAGATAGATAGATAGATAGATAGATAGATAGATAGATAGATAGATAGATAGATAGATAGATAGATAGATAGATAGATAGATAGATAGATAGATAGATAGATACTTTATTCATCTCTGAAGGGAAATTCACATTTCCAGCAGCATCCCTGAGCTGAGAACAGTACAATAATAAAGCCAAAAGAATACAATATACAAATACCCAGTGTGACGTGCAAATGCCCACTGTAGCGTGTTATATAAAGTAACTAAATAGTGCTACACAGAATACATATTGCAGTAAGATTCGGTAATATCCAATGTAGGTGGTGTGGTTTAATGTGGGCCTTTACTCTGCCGGGTGGAGTTAAAGAGCCTCATGGCATGAGGAAGAAAAGATCTCTTCAGTCTGTCCGTAGTACAAGACAGTGACAGCAGTCTGTCGCTGAAACTGCTCTTCTGTCTGGAGATAATGCTGTGTAGTGGATGCGATGGATGGTGGTTTAATTGGATGAAATTTGATATCTGGATAAATAAAACAGTTTTTTTATAAAAAGCTTACACAGTAAAGTGTAGCCAGTTCTTTAAATGTTAGCAATGAGCGCAATGAAACTTATATGGTAGTTTTTATGAAGGTACACAAAGATACACGCACAGGCTAAGAAATCCAGGTGAGTACAATCGTTTTGCCTCAAATAAAATAACATCGGGACGTGCGTTTCCTCAATTGTTCTCTGGTTGATAAATGGTGGTCAGCATATACAGCTACAGAGGGTGGCTTTCGAGTGGCGCGGGGCTTTGGCGACATCCAAGGGACATACTTAAAACTGCAGGTCATTGATTAATTAGAAGCGGCTCATCTTTTTCTTATGCTTCTAAGCCATGTCTTACCGGCTGTATCAAATCCGGTGGTGGGCCTGATACAACCCTCAAGTTTTAGTTTGGCAACCCCTGATAAAGACAAGTCTGTAGGAAGTGCTAACGTATGCTGTCGTCACCACAGCAACGGTGCCACAACCATATTCACTCTTTTGTTTGTGTTTACATAAACACGTATAAAACTCTGCTGACTCAATGGTGCGTAAGACGCTGCTCTTCCTCCAATTCTCGACTGTAACGCGTCATTCACTGTGTGAGAGGCACATTTTCTAGCCATACAAACTGCGAATGGCAAAACAAAGCTGTTAGATTCTCCCGGATTGTGCCGTCAGGCACCCTCTTGGGTTGTGCCTATAGCTGTCAAGATTAGGACAGGCACGCGAACACACGGCACATTGGAACGTGCGAAAGACTCGAGTGTGCAAATGAACAGAGGTCGGCTAGTCGGGACCGTTAACGTCACAAGGCTGGAACGGTTTAAATAAGTCATCCGTGATTCGAAAATAGAAACGTGGAAGCCTGGCCGTGACCAAGACAGCAGATAATCTCATCTGGTGGAGGTGAACTTTACTCACGTGATGTCATTCTTTAAAAGACAACATCTGCAATCGCTTGCGTAAAGAGTGAAATTAAGGTCAGTGAAGGCCAGAAGGGTCCTCGCTCATGTTCATTAGTGGCACTAATTTCCATACAACGTCCACATTCATCCTTTATAATTGTTGGATCCAAATTCCAATGTTTTCCAAATTTCTACCCTGAAGGGCCACATTGTTTATTATTGAATACAATCACTGGGGGGAAAAGTCGGAATTTGGAGGCAGTCCAATAACACTTGTGCATTTGAAATGTAGAAAGATCGCATTCATAGGGCAGGATTTTTTGTTTTTGTTTTCCAGCCTTGAGTGACTTCTTTAGAACTACTTACACTTACGCTAATAACCTATATTTTATGTTGACAATATCTGTCTATTATTTGCCCTCATGTAGGTTTTAGTCAGTAGTTTGCAATAGTCTTTGATCTGTGCAGCCCTTTGAGACTCTTTGTGATTAAGAACTATACAAATAAATATGGCTTGACTTGACTTGACTAATCCACATGAACTATTACACTTCATCAATTTGTTATAGACTCAACTAGAGGTAGTTGGATTGATGAAAATGTCGATAAAAACAATTTAAATATTTTGTCACTGTGGCAACATAGCCAGTGAGAGACAATTGACACCTTATTTGCATTACTGACTATTTTAAAAATACTGTGTTACTGATTTTATTTGACTTAATTATATTTTTTAAAGCAGTGTTTTTTTTTCATTGCTGCTCTTTTTGGTTTGTCTGTCTTGACTTTTGTTTGAAAATAGTTGTCATAGAAATATTCATATTTATTTTTTATACTGTTATTGTTTGCATTGTAGTTATTTACTAAAAATGAAATAGATTGTGCCTAAAATCTCTGTTTTTCGTTTATCCTAATTATAAACTAACTAAAGGGAAGCGTCAATTGTTAAACCATCACAACATTTCCAAGCAGAAATATTGGTATTTGATCGGTATCCATTGGTACTGTCTGTATTTCTTTAATCAGATCGATACTAAAACTCCAAGTGGCTCCCAACCTTAGTCTCAACTGAAAAGTTACATCTTTCCCCTTGTAACTTCTGAGAAGATCAAAATTTGGGAATTTGTTTTCCTCATTTGTTTGCTAGACAGATAAACAATGCGCAGGAAATATTTTAGTCAAAAGTAAAATAAACTGCTTGAGAAAGCACACAATCATGTGGCTTCAAAAAGACGATTACGTAAAAAATGTATCAAACCCAATTTTTGTAAACATTTCGTGTTATTTCAATGAAATGTTATTCATATTGATGATCCCAGGGGTCTGCAAGCCACGTCTATGCAGCCACATGGGGTTGTTTAATCCTTCTCCTGTGGCTCACTGACTCAATGTGAAGTCCTCCCGTTGCTCAACCCTTCATTTGATAAATAGTGGATTTGATCTGTATCATTTTATTGAATACTACCGTCGAATTCGAAACATAGAGCGCACCTGATTTTAAGCCGTACCCAGGACATTTTTAAAGGAAAAAAAAATGCGTACGTAGATTATCCGCATCTAACTATAGGTCGCATGTGCCTACATTGAAACATGATATATTTACAAAGAAATACGGTACACAGAAAGCGTTTTGATTATATACGATACCCGAGTTCTATAAAGCCGGTGTAACTCACCATTACGTCCCCTGGCATTCTCCAACTTCATTGAATGTCAGGGAAAATGGCTTCGTTACGTCAAGGACAATCCATAGAGTACTACCATGTCAAATATTTTTTCCAAAAACACACGATAAAGCAAACAGATACAGTTCTCGACCATAATCCGTTCCATTTCTTTGTACAAAAACCGATTTGTACGATCACCGAAGCCGTTTTTTCCCAATAAAAGTAATGTAAAAAATGTTTAATCCGTTCCAACACCCTGAATGTTTATCTTGAATATTTAACGTAAAGCTAACCCAGGCTAATCGTACGTTCGCGTTAGCGTAATCTTCCGTACAAAAGATTACGCTAACATGAACGTGTAAAAATAAAAAAATCAGGTCGTTTACACGTCATTTAGCACCCGGGTCTCCACAACAAGTGGTGAGCAGTTAAAGGATAAAGAAAAGAATTATGAATAGGATTTCTTACCGGTCGGCAGAAGCCATGCTGTATTCCTGAAAGAAGGGAAACTTGCACACCTTCTTCATATTTTGCTATTAGCTCTCAAATGAAATGTTTTCCTACTCAATCTGAGGTAAAGTTTAACTTGCTGACATCATAAATAAAAAAATATGAAGAAAACATGTACACAACCTGTAGAAACTGTGAGGTCTTCATATTTCTTGGCTTGTGCAATCTTGAGAGCTTGCAAACTAACACAGCCGAGACACTACATATCCATTGTTTCTTTTGTCTTCAAACAACTTGATTTCTGGGTAATGTCCAAGACGGTTTGTTTTTTTCTTCAGGCATCCTGAACTGTAAAACTAATTTTACAGATTAAAAGACCACCCTTCATATCTCTTTTACCATAAAGTCTGTGCTCCCGCATGCACAATTTATATTGTTGTTCCAGTAAAAGACATGCCCCATATCTACGCACTGCCTACCATTTGCTACTGGTGACACACAACCAAATACGTATGCGCCTAAAAATATAAGCTAATGAGAAAATGCACGTAATGAAACTGAAATGACGTAAGTCGGGGATGACGATCTCAGTTAGGCTCTGGGGCCGGATTCAGACTTTGTAATCTCAGGTGGGCCGGTGTTCTGAAATTCTTACCTTCCCATCAAGTCCCGCCAACAATCAGTGCATATAGGCACCATGCTGATGGCGATTTTTGTCTTTGAAAGCAGTAAGAACTCGAGATTTTCGTTTTTATTTAGTCTTATTTGACTCTCTCACTGCTTCAAAGTACTATTCTGTGATGTAACTATTAAGCAAGTTGTGTTTTTATGTGGTAGCTTTCCTGCATGGTGTTTGTTGACTACGAAAATCACGCACGGTGTATGAACAGTATGCAACCCTCGTTTTATATCATCAGTAAAAGTTCTGTTGCAATAATTCTGAGTTTCATGTTGCTGACTTTACTTGATTATTTAAGACATGTGAACAGGGTAGGACATTTTGGCACAACGCCAGATTAGTATAAGAATGTAAATTTAAAATTGTTAGCTTACTGTAGTTTTTCTGTATTGTGCTTTATTATTCAGCCTACTTCAGTAGCCTATCCTACTTATTATAATCATGGATGACAGAGATCTTTCTAGTCATAACACATGTATTCATGAATAATAAGGAAAAACATATTTTTATGTTTGGCAGTGAATTCATTAACTGGTTCATTGTAACAGTTGAGTAAATACAGTTTTATACCTGAACCAACTCACCATGCTATACAAACTCAAGGGTAAGCCATGGATAAAATAGACATTTAGTCTTACTCTTAATTATCGTACTACTTTGAAATAAATGAGAATAAATACAAAAAGAACGTTTTAGCAGTGTGTGGGCAAGAACATTAGACTACATGTGATCAAACTACTTGTCAGGCCCTAATAACGTTGAGAGTCCTGTATATCATATACTGTCTTTTAGCGGCCAGAGGAAGTATAGGTTTATATTTATTTTGAAAATCATAACTTTTAACAGAAATTACCTGGAAACTCGCTTCTTTGTTTGACATACTCAAAAATCTATGGTGGGCCAAATCATATCCTCTAACAGGCCATACGTTTGATATAGCAAATGCAACTTAAATCTACCCTAACCTCTTTTGACATTGAAGTCAAAGGTCACTCACCATTTTTTAAAATTGTAGGGATTACCCAATACCATAGGCAGATGGAACGGTATACTGAGGGGGGCGGGCAGGTGATGAGTCAGTGTAGGACAGATGGCTTCTAGTATTATACTCCCTAAGGGGAGTGTTTTCTCTGTGCAGTAAACAAGGCTTGAAAAAAAACAAGATTTTAACCCAGCTTTGCAATTCACTTAAAACATCATCAGCTTGTTATAGGATGAGTTGTGTGAATAGAACAAGACCCTCATCTCCGTCTCTACAACCATAAGTGACCTTTTGTTTCTTTTCTTTTGAGGTGTTAACTCACCTTAGTAATTACATTTATACATTTTATTGTCTGCATATTTGTGTAAGCAGGTAGATGATGTGTTTTTGTTGAAAAAGAAACAAAAAAGAAATAAAAACATTCCTTTTTCTGCTTGGGAATCTTTTCACGTCAATGGTGGGCTGTCAGGGCCTGCAAGGCCTTCTCTGCTGGCCTTGAAAATATCGGAATCATGTGACGTTAAATATACCTTGCTCATAAATACTTTTTGTTCAAAAATAAATAATTAGAAAATGCTCGACAGCTTTTTAAAATGCCTTTCCCCCTGGTTGGGATGCTTTCAGAGGTGTGCTTTCATATTTAAGCATTTAACCAATCACATTTAAGCCATTACTCAATGTCAGGGTCAGAAATCTTCCCGGATGCCTTCACAATCAGTTCTGCAGGCCTTGAGACAGTGTTCAATATAGCTGCTTGTTTAGGCAATCAGATTTTGAGTTAGTGGAAGAGGGCCTACTAAAAGAAAATATGTTGTTGATCTAATGGGGTTTTTGTCGACCCACAATAGCTGAAAGAAGAAAAAAAGACATTTTGCTCCAGATTTACTGTCAAAGCCATTCACTAGACTATTCTCTCTGACGCCACAATGCAGTAGCACCAAGAGTTTCTTCCCTATAAAAACGCAAACATTAGAGTACTGCTACTTCATTGCTCACCTTGTTGAAAATAATAACAATATGTAACAGTTACAGCTTCCAATGGCCGCGAATGAGGTAATACTACCCTTGCCATCTGCATGTATATCATTTACAAACCACGATCAATATTGTGTTTTTTTAATACTTAGTCCAACCACTAGATAATAGGAAACAAACACATTTGTAATAAATCCTTCCGACTGTTTTCTTATCTACTTCTGCAGCAGAGGCAGACCCATTCTTTGAACTATTCCCCTCTGAAAAAACAGATGGGCTTGCCGCCCCCTGTGTGACTCTTCATTACATGAACAACATTTATCTTTGCGTTGGAAGGCCAGTTCAATTTATTCACAAGATAAACAACAACAATAAAAACAACAAAGACACCTATCAATCCAACAAAGTAGCTACAGCTTGCTTTGGTCATTCTTACCCTTGACGAGGCTATGTTTTTCCCCAACACACACTATAACAAGAGGGTGTAGTTTTGTCATGGACAGAGGGGAAGTGTCCTCACTAAAATCGAGCAATCATTGTTTTGTTCCCACCAATATTATGTGATCACTCAAAAAGGGGTAAATAGTATTTGCCAGTGTACTGCAACAATATAAGCAATCTATGATTATCTTGTCTGTTATCAGTGACCAACAAGATCCGGATAGAGCCGAAATGGGCATACGAGATCAATCTAACAAAAAATATTTTTTTAAATACATTTTTTTTTTTTTTTTAACGAAAAAAAATATTAGGAGGCGTACACAATTTGAATCGATCCAAAACGTATAAAATATGGAGAAAAGGTATAAGTTAGAGGTATGGAAAGCTCCAATTGAATTGTAATGAAAATAAATCACTCATTAGGAAAATGTAGTCCTGCAAAGTAGTGATATCTATACTGTGGGTGTGTCTTTCTAAAAATTGTGTTCACTCCAAAAGTAGATGCAAATTTCGCGTGAACATTGAAACTGACTGCCCATTGACTAGAAACTGTACTCAGATAACAACGTTTTGACCCGCAGAATGTTTTATACATACATCAGGGTTCATACGGCTGCTTGAAATTGGAATTTGGCCATGAGATAAACAGTGGTTTTGACTCTTCTTGTCGTGTGTTTAAGGCCCGGTCACACAGCCTTTCACGGCGTATCGAGGCTGAATCACGGCCAGAAATTTCTGCCCGTGAAGCAGACGCTGTTGATGCTTTGAGATCGCGATACAGACGAGATACGGCAGTGCTTTACACGCGGTAAGAAATTCACACGCTGTTGGCCGCGCGAAAAAGTTTCGCGCTGCTCAAAACTTTAGACCACAGGTAACCGCGGGCGGCACACGTGGTACACACGAGGTAAAGACGCGATACGAACGTGCTAGGACGTGCAACGGCCACAGCCAAGACGTGGTTACACGCGGGTAGGATGCAAAATTTTAGCGGGTAATCGCGGGGGGAGCACGGTCATAGCACGTTTGTTCTGCGCCTGTATCGCGGTGTTATCACGTGCATTAGCGTGTGTACCGCGTGTAAGCACGGTCAAACGCGATGCAGCCGCGATAAGGACGTGGAACAGTCGCCGGCGTCTGTAAACAGCGGGTTTAGCCAATTTTGCACATTTTCCACTGCGTCTGCTTCACGGAGAGAAACTTCTGGCCGTGATTCAGCCTCGATACGCCCGTGAAAGGCTGTGTGACCGGGCCTTTAGTTTCACCATAACTCCAACTGAAGTAAAGTTTAACAGCATTAAGGATGCATAGGAGCAGCATAATAACATGTTTTTGCTCCAAGCCCGCAACAAGAGACATGGTGCATTCAGGGAAGTAGGGAATTTATAAAAGCAACGATCTGCAAAAAAATAAAGGCCACAAGATATCTCTATATTGAGTAGTGCTACCATAAACAAGTGCTACAAAACACAAGGAGGATTAAACCGCACAATTTTTCTTCTTTTTATTTTTTGCCCACAAGGTTTTTGGTTTTGAGGGGAGTATCCATAGCAGCAACATGGCGGAATACAAAAAATCTTAAACTATGAGTATTCAAATAAATGCATGTTTACATAATAGTTTGTGTATTTTTGCTAACTATTAAAATCAGTATATATTTTAATAGAGTTTTTATTTTTCTACCACGAAGACGCGCTAAATGAAACACGCTGTCCCTTTAAAGTGGAAAAAAGTGCTTGACTGGAGGGGGTTATTATTTTGATTCAATGACTATTATTCCATATTTCAACCAAAAATATCCATCCAACCATCCATTATCTGCACTGCTTATCCTCAGTAGGGTCGCGGGGGTGCAGGAGCCCATCCCAGCTATCTTTCGGCAGTGGGCAGGGGACACCCTGAACTGGTTGCCAGCCAATCGAATGACACATAGGGGCGGACAATTCGCTCGCTCATTCACACCCAGGGACAATTCAAACCGGCCAATTAACCTGACATGCATGTTTTTGGAATGTGGGAGGAAACCGGAGTTCCCAGAGGAAACCCACGCAAGCACGGGGAAAACATGCAAACTCCACACAGGAGATTTAATCTCACGACCTCAGAACTGGGTCGCACAGGCGCTAACCACTGTGCCGCCGTGCTGCCCACCAAAATTATTATATAATAAATATAATAATAATTATATAATCATATAATATAACGAAATGAATCAGCATTGGTGCCACCTTAGCTATTTTACACTCTAGGCAATTGCCTCATTCGCACGGTACTACATTAATTGCATTTCAAGAAAATACCTGCAGGATACATTTTGGGAAACTGCATAATTGATGCATTAGCTTTTTCAAGACGTGTTCCAGAATGTGGACATTCTAGTGCATAGCCCATGGCTACAATTTTCATCAAAGAAATTTATGATTTATTCACAGAGTTAATTTAGTTCAGCCGCTGTAAATGTAGCTTCACATGCAAATCGGACATCGCTTTTGGAGCTTAAAACCTGGAAATGAGTTCCAAGTTATATTTTAAATAATTCATGCCGATATGATAAAAACAAGAAGGAATCATTCCACACGTCAAACGTCTTCATATTGGTGTCAAATTGAATAAAGGTTGTCTTGCCATTTTTATAAACCTCCTAAATTGTATGCAGTAGATCGCTTCACCCAGATGTATTTTCCATATCCTTGCATCTTTTGTGTACTCTGCCTGCAGAAAATGTCAGTACAGTGTTTTCTCGCCCTTTTGCGGTTCGCCATTTCCTCAGTCTATCACGGATTTTTTTCGATCAGTAGGTTCCACGGAAAATACTTTGCTGAATTACAGAGAGTTACCTTCTGTGTCCTGGGCGCTGATTGGAGCATTCAAAATTTGATCAGTGACAATCGAATAACCGTTGGAGGAAATCTATTCAGGCACAAGCCACTTCATCACTTTAATGGGGCTGCAACGATTAGACATTGTTGACAAAAATCCATAAATTCCATTGAAATCCTCTGTTGACTTTTATGGCAAGACATGTTTTTCCAAGGGCACTGTAGCTGGTTAATGTGCAGCCCCAAGGTACAGAGGTTCAGGGTTCAATTGCAGCTACTGCAGCCTCCCCCATGTGGAGTTTGCATGTTCTCCCAATGTGTTTGGGGGATTCCTCTGGGCACTCTGGTTTCTTCCCACATTCCAAAGACATGTCAGGTTAATTGGCCGGTCCAAATTGTCTCTAAGTGTGAATGAGCGAGTGAGTTGTGTGCCCTGGGACTGGCTGGCAACCAGTTCAGTGGGCCAAAGATGCCTGGGGTGAGCTCCAGCATCCACGAAACCCTACTGAGGATAAGTGGCACAGAAAGTGGATTGATATGTTTTTACAGTTTTGTGCGTAATTTAGACTGGTGATGGCCCTTGTGAAGACCCAGTCTCTGAGCCTGTTTGCCCTTGTTTTGTGTCTTTAAAATGATGATGGCTCTGCAGCGGTATCACAAGACAGCAATGTCCTCTAGACTGCTTCCAGATGTGTTCTTTCATATTAAAGCATTTGACCAATCACATTTAGCCATTACTTGTTGCCAGGTTCAATGACCTACCCAGAGGCCTTCAGAACGAGATTAGCAGGCCTTTGGGCATACCTTTATGCCTAAAGAGATCAGCCGATGATCTTTTGGGGTGTATTGAATTACTCTTTTTATGATTTTCCTGTCTGCTGCAATGTTCCCAGCAAAGGTCACGGTGCCGTATGCCAGAATGTTTTTCCACTATGGTTTTGTGGGACACCAGCAACTTCTGTTCTAGGTTGTTTTTCGCGAGAACCCTCAAGAAGTAGAGTTGCTGCTGGGACCTGACAGGATATAGATTCATCTAGTTGTCAACTAATACACACTGTCCCTTTTACATTCATATTGAAGGTCACAATTGGCTTCCATGGGCTGCAAGTTTCAGACCCCTGATCCATATAATATTGAGATGGTTCTCTTTCACGGGTGTGTGTGCATTTTATGTCTAGCTGCTTGTGTAAAATGGTGTTTTCCGTGACAGATGGCTTGCTATTGCAAACAGAGAGAAGCCGCTTTGTTAATAGGGGGAAAAATGCCAAGGGTTGTCCGTGGCCCGTGTTAGTCCTCCTATGATTGCATGTTCTTCCTTTCTTATGGAGCACATCATTTAGCCCGCACAAAAATGCAGTACATGTCTGCTTTCACTTAGCTTGTTATTCTCCTGGTAGAGACCCTCACAGGTGGCTGGTGGCTCCACACATCCCTTTTGCTAGTCCTGTCCTTTCCCGTGCTCCATCAAACGGATTGCCAAGACACTCCCCTCGCATCGCCTGCTCTAGGGGTCTGATCAGATACCACTTGGCCATTTGGGAGATGATGAATTTTTCAGGCGAAGAGAGTTCTCCTAAGGGCAAACGTTTACCTTGGGGATTGGATCTAGGGCGAGGGCTTACACACTAGCACACATCCACAGTAAAGATGTCGTTGTATGCAAAGAGAAATAATTTATTTACCCTGATTAAAATGATATGTTGTCTTTTTTTGTAATCTGTTTACAGGATTAAAAATACAACTTGCAGTTGAGGTTACAATATACTTGTATAGTACAATACATGATTTTGAGATTTCTATGAATAGTTCTCAGCCTTGTGAATCTTTACATTTTTTGCTTCTTTGCGCTTTTTTTACATAGGCTCAGAACAAAAAAGACACCAATCAATAAATAAAAAAGGAAATCATAAACCAGCATTGAGCCGTCAGGGCCTGCAAGGCCTTCTCTTCTGGCGTAAAAAGTATCTGAATTATGTGATGTTGATATTGAAGCATTTAACCAATCACATTTAGCCATTACTTGTTGCAAGGTTCAATAACCTACCCAGAGGCCTTTAGAACGAGATTTACGGCATATCATTAGTGTCCGAAGTTTTTGTTTCAGCCAATCGGATTTCTAGTTGGTAACATCAAGGCCATCTTGCAATATAGGAAAGGTCAGCAAGGGGGCGATAATACACCAAAGTCTAAAATACCTTATACATTGGAACCTCAGTTTTCGAACGCCTCTCAGCTCGAACAAATCGGAGTCCGACCAAAAATTTAGAGAAATTCTTGCTTCGCTGTTGGGTCAAAAAATCAGAATTTGAACGCCGGTAATGCGTGAGTGCGTACGCTAGGATGCGATGCTGAGCGGCGTACGGGTGTAGATCGCTCTTTCCCTGACCAACTGTTGTCAGACGTGCATCGTTTTGCTTTCGCTTTTAATACAGGTGTACGAAGTGTTTTAGCCACTAATTATGCCTCAGAAGAAAGTCAGTGCAAGCAGCAAAGTTGCTACAGCTGAAAAAAGAAAAGTAGTGCGTACAACTATTGCATTTAAGGAAGAAATAATAGCAAAATATGAAGGACGAGTGCGAGCGCCTTCTGCTGACCACCACAAAGGTAAGAAATCCTATTCATAATTATTTTCTTTATCCTTTGTCTTTATTTTTACACGTTCATGTTAGCGTAATCTTTCGTACGGAAGATTACGATAACGCGAACGTACGATTAGCCTGGGTTAGCTTTAAGTTCACGTTAAACAATCAGTAAACATTCAGGGTGATGGACGGAGCCCAACATTGAGGGTGTTTGAACGGAGCCCCCTTTCCAATGAACCGCTCACCACTTGTTGTGGAGACCCGTGTGCTAAATGACTTGTAAACGACCTGATTTCTTTATTTTTACACGTTCATGTTAGCGTAATCTTTCGTACGGAAGATTACAATAATGCGAATGTATGATTAGCCTGGGTTAGCTTTACGTTTACGTTAAACATTCAAGATAAACATTCAGGGCGTTGGAACGGATTAAAACGATTTACATTATTTGTAATGGGAAAAATGATTTCGGTGATCGAACAAATCGGTTTTCGAACAGGGTTCTGGAACGGATTATGGTCGAGAACCGAGGTTCCACTGTATTGCCAAATTATAAAATAATTTATCCTTTTACTCTACAGTGAACTTTTACCTAATTTAAACTTTCAACTTTTTTATACTAAGAGACGTTATTGTCAAGCAACTCAGAATCTGTGAAAAACACACAACAAAAGTTAAAATATTGACCATTTAGTGCAACAACAAATAAAATATGAAATACAAGAATCCGTTTTTACATTTGTTATGTAAAACACATGATCCCTGAAAACACAGGAAACGTAAATGAATATGTATAAATATTTAAAAAAAAAAGAAAAGAAAACAATTCAGAAGCTTTTTATAATCAATAAGTTTAAAACCAACACAGAGTCACTGATAAAACATGCATATTGACCAATCACAGGAAAAAAAGTGCCTAGAAGGGAACTGACTGTTATTTTGTAAAAATGTCACAAAATACTGCAAACCATAAGAACATCGTCGTATTTACCTTCACTGCAGAGTGCACTGAGTGCGAGAGATAAGGGAGTGCCTTGCGCTGTCTGCAGAAATCCGCCCAACTCTACGGCTGACCTGATCAAATTGCTCTGAGTGGTTTATTTATTTATTTAAAGTTTGATCGGTGGGTTTTCATCATAAAGTATCTCAACAGTGAACATATATAGTCTAATGAGCTTCCATTTAAAGGGTTTCTGAGCAAACTATTGCCAAAACGGGATATGGTGGTGAACACCCTGACTGTAAACTTGAGTTGAAAATTTGCTAGACTGAACCAATTATTTAGTTCATGTTGCTTTGACTTTGCATGTATCAAAATCGGAACGGAATCTCTCGACTTGGGAACGTCGTAGAGAAATGTGCAATCTTTAAACATTAACTCCGATCCATATATACTCATGAAAAGAGCCATGTAGAATCCTGAATACAATACTTAAAATTTGCCCTAAGGGCGTAAGCTGAAGTCAATGTTTTTAAGTGCCTCTCCCTGTTCCATTTTTTTCCTTGCAGGGAAGATATATTCCAAATCAAAACAAGAAAGAAAATGACAATTTACACTTATGATAGTATCGCTAGTGACTCCTATAACATACATTACTCAAATAAAATAATATAATACAATTCTTGATATATTAATCATCATTAAAATATTTATCTATAACAAATTGATGTAGATTAGGGACATTCTAACATCATCATCTAAATTAGGTATGTCAAACCTACATTCCGCAAGCCAGATCTGGTCCATTGGATGATTACTTCTGGCCTGCCATAAACATCTGAATATGTCAATAAAAGCCTGTAGGTAATTTCTATCAAGATGTGTCATTGATTCAAATAAATGCAAGCCAAAGGCTCTCTCTGGCCACTATAGAGCACTTTTGAGTTGGTATAGCGTGGTGAGTTGGTTCAGGTGTAAAATAGCATTCACTGAACATCTTAAAATAAAACGGTTAACTCATTTAATTTCAAATATGAAAATCTCTTTCCACATTGTTTGTGAATAAATGTATTGTGTTTAGAAAATATGTAGGGTAGGTTAGTAATGGTAGGCTGATTGATAATATAATAATGAAAAACAGAGTTAAAATTGATACTTTTTTACTGATCCGGCCCACTTGAAAACTGAAAGGCTGGATCTGGTTCCAGAGCCAAACTGAGATTGGCATCCCTGATCTAGATCATTCCATAAATTAATACTTTTACAGGTGGCACAATGGCTTTTCAATGTTGTATGAGAATATTGGCTTTATGGATTCTCCTGAGATAATATGTGAGAAACAATTTTTGAGTATTTGAAAATTGGTGCTTACCTGTTGTGTATACTAAATTGTAAATTGTGTGAATGAACGATTGTTTGTCCCTGTAGTTCTCTGGAGACCCGTAAACTCACTCATGACCCTAATGAGAACACGTATAGAAACCAGATGGCTAGATGGCTCCTGAAAATACCAGGTTTTTTTCTACCAAAAAAGATATGGATGTGTTTATGACAGGATATCATTTTAAATGGAAATATGACGTGATTGTTACTTGGCCTGGAAACGATGGAGCCTGCTCTCAGGTTTCTATCAATTGAGAGGGAACGTGTTAGTATCGACCAACTTCAAATTTATTTATCTGCAGTGTAGATGCATCAACTTCTGGATAATAAAGGGGGAATTTAGAGTCGTTAAAAATAATGTTCCCTTTTGAAATAAAGAAAATGGTGAACTGGGCTCTGTCACCCATTAGTTTGTTACTTTGAACACCCGTTCCCTGTCATCAGAGAAGATGCAAATGAGTCATGCGACAGTATGGCATCATCAGAATATGGGAACATCAGGTACGCCAACACTAATCTTATAAGCATGGTTTGAATTTAGATATGCATTTTGTGTGTGAACATGTGTGGGATCTTGATTCGATATATTTACATTATGAATCCACAATTAGGCTGTCATTGTTATGTTATAAATATATGCATTAACCACTAGCCACAGAGCTCTAAACTACTTTATGAATCACAATTTGTGTTTGTCTGTGTGTGTGTGTGTGTGTGTGTGTGTGTGTGTGTGTGTGTGTGTGTGTGTGTGTGTGTGTGTGTGTGTGTGTGTGTGTGTGTGTGTGTGTGTGTGTGTGTAACTTATAAGCTCACAAACAGCTGAACTGATTTTTGTAAAAATTTAAAGAGTTGCACTTTAGGCCTCTGACTTTTGTGTACAAGTGGCTCTGGGGCTCCATATGGCTTTTTGTTGCTCCTTAGTGGCTTTTTGGCACTTTTTCAACAAACTACAGCCCCAACAATCTCGCCCAAGTAGCCAGTATGCCTGTCAATCTGTCTTTAGCTGATGGAAACTGTAGACTGTACGATACAGGAACTATATCAGATTTAAACTATGAATCTATGTTTTTAATGAAAAGTAGAAGTTCAAACTAATGTCATAAAGTTATAACTCAGAACAAGAAATACAACCTAATAGCAAGAAACCATGGGACCATGGTCGAAACAGATGCATAGGCGGATTTTCAAATTAATTGTTAAAACAGGGTGCTCTGCAACTGGGAAAGAACAAAAAACTGTCAATTTTGCTGGTAACATATCAAATGTGCTAACGATTGCAGTCGGGGGATTGCAATTGCGGTTGCCATTTGAACTTTACAGCTCCTTCGAAAAATTATAACGCTTGCTTTGGAATGTCCTTACACTGACATTGCAACCATAGATTGTAGACTTTTCTCAATTGCAATGCTGTCCAGGATATTTTCTGCCAATAAAATAAAAACTTCTCGAGAAGCAGTTCATCTCCAGCCTCTGATTTTACAAACATCCACCTCACCGGAAATTCAAAAACATGCGATAAAAACAACCGTCCTTCTTCAAAACTAAAGCGCATCTTAAAGGACTACTGTTGAATTTGCATTTGCAAGTTTCTTTCAAATGTTAACCAGTGCAAGCTGAGACAATAAATACAACTTCAAGACCAGTTCAAAGGAATTTTAAAATGGAGCTTGAGGATGGCACTTAACTGTTTTACAGAGACATTTATGGGGACTAAGTGATGATAAAACTTACCTACACCTAAATCACTGAGAAGATTGGATGTCCTTTAACAAATCTCAAAGTAAGGTACTTGATTAGCCTCTAACGGATCAGAATGTTGAGAAGTTGACACTGGTGAGGATCTAACAATTTTTTACATTAATAAAATAATAACTCTTTCCCTGTCGGCTCTTAGCCAATGAAAATGATCGGGGAGCTTAGTGTGCGGGAATTGATCGTCAAGCATAGATTGAAACAGGACAATCGCAGAGACTCCTGCAGCCTTTTCCTAGGGAATTGTTCAATCTAGAACAAGAAAGACAACAGAGACTCCAGTTTGATTAACACATTTGGGAGGACTGGCAATGCACACTCGCACTCCCTCATCCATTTTGCAGCTCCTCCAGCATTTTATTGACAACGTTTGCATCCCATTCACTAGTGGCAGCCCGAGTATTTTAAACCTAGGCCTTCAGCTCAAGTCTGAACTAGTAATGTGTCGTTCGTGAATGAGCTGAAATTTTCCATTTTATTTGTGAAACCTGTCTTTTGTAACACCATCCGATTTAAGCAAGCTTCTTTAAAAAGAGACAAAGAATTGCAATGACAGGTGGATAATTATAAAAAAAGGCAGTGAAAGGGAAGCTTGGCACAACCCGAACAAAAAGATTGAAATTGTAGGCCCAGCCTGAAATTTGGATCATGTCAGTCAGGCTTTGGCTTTAGATCTTACATCCAGCCTGAAAGTGGCACACAATTCGGAATAAATTAATTAGTGTTGATGGACAAATATATATATCTAACATCATTTGATTCAAATGAGGCGGCATGGCGGCTGGGTGGTTAGCGTGAAGCTCTTGGATGCGGAAGTCCAGGGTTTAATTCTAGCTACCGAAGCTTCCCGTTTTGCATGTCTGCCACAAGCCTGTGTGTATTTCCTCCAGTCATTCTGTTTTTCTCCAGCATTCCAAAAACATATATGGCAGGTCATTTGGCCCGTTCAAATTGTCCTAGGTGTGAATGAACGAGTGAATTTTATGTCTCTGTGTTCCCTGTGGCTGGATGGTAACCAGTTCAGAAGATGGCTAGGAAAACCTCCACCACCCTAGTGAGGATGGTGGGCTGGATAATCCAGATATCTTCTAGGCCAGCAAAGAAGAATTTCTCCCACAGCCCACAAGTTCCATTAACATATTTAACAGGTGTGAAATCCAGCCTCACAGATATTTGTTTAACGGAAAGAAGTATTTTTTTAACATGTAGAAGCACATTGTGTAAATTGTGGCTTACGCAAAGAATACAACGTCAAAGGCAAAACAGGATGAGACTCCTCTGCCCCATTGCTCTTTCCCACCAAGTTGAGTAGCTGGCAAGAGCCCCACAGTGAACAGAACACATACAACTTAAGATGTTTACCCTTAAATGAGTATAAATGTCTGATAACTAATAATGAGTAAACATTTGATAACCACATAGTAAATTTGACAGAGGTAAATATGCATTGTCAAAGTGTTTTAACTCAACCGGTGCTCCTCCAACAATGAATAGAGTAATAGGGAACACAATGTGCTCTAATATTAGTGAAAAAAAAAATCGAGTTCACATAATTTTACACTCTCCATAATCCATAAGTTTTTGTTTTCTCATCATTCAACACTTGTAAGAGTAGGTTTAAAAAAAATGGAATATTGATAAAAAAAAATAGTGTTAAACATAATTTACACTGCACAACTTGACGCTGAACTCAAACGTGTTAAATTGTGACTTTTCAACTAGTTTATAACTTGACTAACACTCCCGAGAGCAGTGTAGTGTGAAATAATAACTTCAATCAGGGTAAAATTAACTTAGAAAATTCTACATTCAGCGTGCATTTTACACTCTGTGGACAGGAATATTTGTTTACTGGGGCGGTGTTTAAATTACTCTGTAGGTGTTAAATCACTGGTTATTTTAGTGTGTATAAAATCTTTGACAGTACAGTTTGCCGTGCTAGCCCTTTTACACTACAGACTACAAAGAACAATGTTTTTCTTTAAGCACTTTTATGTATTGTCACTCTTCAACAAAACTTAAGCGAAAACGTTAAGCTAAGCATGAAAATGTGATTTGGTGTCTGCAATGATTTTTGAAGCAGACCTTAGTTCATATGGGGTTGCAATTGACTCCAAAATGTTTTTTTTAATTTTATTTTGAGTAAATGGCAAACTTTGATCAACCCACACAGACAGTATGCAAGGATTTTCTTCTATGTCAAGTGCCGGCTGTCTTCACATTTCATAATCAGCAAAGGTGCTAATTATCCATACAGGTACTTGATGTTGCTCCTCCAGGACATGAAAATTATCATGAACCATTTTACCAAGTGCGAGCCCACAGATCGGTTCAAGGCCGGAAAGCAAGAACAAATCATACTGAGCAGGTCAAAGTTGTTTTTTTCTGCTCGAACCACTCGGGCTAATTGAACCTTTATGACAGATAAAAAACTCCATTGGGATTACACTGCCCTGGACTAAAAGGGTCAGGAATTTCAAAGTGACGCATGACATTCCTTTTCTATTTGTCATATTACAGCAATATTCACTTAAGAAATGCCCAACTAACCACCTGCCAGCTCAGATCCAATGGTGCAAAGGATACTAAGTTCATGATAACTTACAAATCATGTTTATTGCTTTCAACATCTTGTCCTATGAAGACTCAAGGGTGCGTTTCCTTCTAATATTTGGTTTTGTTCCAAAAATCCAAGTTTGCAGTGTTTGCCATACGTAGGGAGATTCTAGCAGGCACGTTTTAATTGGCCCTCATAAGCCTATATTATTTTTTGTAATATTTTTTTAAGTATATATATGCAAAGTTAATCAGAATAACATGCACTGCAATTAGACATCCGGGTAACATGTGACATTGACGAGCGTTATGTTTTCCCCAAGTTGAACATTTTTTAAATTGGTGACCATAAAAAATGGTTAACCGCCGTGCGTACCGCACAGAAAATATGCCTAGCACCTTGTCACACTCCCTGTGTTTTCAACAGAGCGTAAAAACGTGGCACTGCTGTTACAAGAAATTAGAAAAGTTTGCTCAGAGTCGGAAAGCGCTTTGGTGGACACAGACCCTAACTGTAGCTCAAAAATTGCGGGTGACAATAACCTCCTGTGAACCATCAAAGAGGAACCGGCATCTGTAATGGCAGCAATCACAAAAGCTCTGGTACTAATATTTAATTCTGTAATTTGCTGTTTACTCGCCAACACGATAGTTTGAAATACTACAGCGTCAACTTTGGAACAATATTTTTTTAGAAATTAAAGTATACTTTATATGAGTATGTTTATGGGTGTAGAGCAGGGGTGTCAAACATACGGCCCGCGGGCCGGAACCGGCCCCCAAGGTGGTTCGATCAGGCCCGCAGGATAATTTGAAAGTGGAAAAAAATTTCCGCTTTTTTGAACCCCAAAGGCATTCCGACTTAATTGCTCTGGCGCACCCTGGCGGCTGTTAGAAAAATTGGCCGCATTGTTCCACAAGCTGTAGGGACTGAACTGCATTGAACTTATCTTGCAGTATTTACAAAAAAATCAGTTATGTGGGCAAATTATTTTAATCTT
This sequence comes from Urocampus carinirostris, assembly GCF_059441175.1. Taxonomy (NCBI): domain Eukaryota; kingdom Metazoa; phylum Chordata; class Actinopteri; order Syngnathiformes; family Syngnathidae; genus Urocampus; species Urocampus carinirostris. The sequence goes on along the minus strand of NC_142349.1, from coordinate 6,103,889 downwards.
CTAAAAATGTTACTTAAATGATAAATATAAGCATGGTTTTGGACAAGTAAATTGCCTAAAACCCAGGAGCTTTTTTTGGGGGGGGGGGGTTCCGCCCTGGTTTATTCCCGGACCCTGGCTATTTCAGCTGAAAATGAAAATCTCCATTCTGATCCCTGTATATGCGTATGTGTAAGTGGTTCAAAAATTCCTTTCTTTAAAAGTCTCATTTAATCTTAAAGTGCATTACTATATTTTTCTGTACCAATTAAAGTTTTGTGCCTTTAGTGGGATCAGTTGCAATGCATATTTGTGAATGATAAAAGTAAATTGCACATTTGTCTAAGGAAATATGAGGTGTTTTATGAAATGTTTTGTAAAAGGATAGTTCATTAAATTTCAATATTTTCCTAATGTTCTTGTGCTTCTTTACACCAAAACAAAGGAAAGACATGATATTTTTGTTATTTATAGCAGAGTATGGTATAATTTTAATGGTCCGGCCCACTTGACATCTCCCTAGGCCATATGTGGCCCACGATGCGAAATGAGTTTGACACCCCTGGTGTAGAGGATATTTGCAGATCATTATCAATTAATCAATCAAACTAATATTCCTATAAAATCAATTACAAACATAAAAAGGAGCAAGCTTTTATAAATGCTAACCTATTAAATACTTACTTACTTACTTATTGCTCCAGCGAAGGTCGGGGGGTCCCGTCCCTGTGCGTTGAGCCGACCAGATGAACCAAGTTTTTCCAATGCTGGCGGTCTTGTGCCAGCTGTTCTGCATCCTCTACGGCAACTCCGTGTTGTTGGAGGTCGCCCGCAACGACGTCGAGCCATCGAGTGCGGGGTTTCCCTCGTGGTCGTCTCCAGCCTGCGGCCTTTGGGTCAAACTGGAGAATGGCTCGTGTCGGATGGTCTGGTGGTAGACGAAGGACATGGCCAAACCAGCGGGTGCGGCGTTGTGCGACCAAGGAAGATGCTTGGGGCTGGCACGTGCGGGCTCTGAGCTCTTTATTGGAGACTCGCTGGGGCCACCTGATGTTCTCGATGGTTCTGAGAGCCCTGCTATCAAAACCATCGATTCTTGTGGCCAGGGTGTCGTTCAGGGGCCATGTTTCTGAGCCATAAAGCAGGATAGGGAGTACGGCGAGGTTGTAGATGCGGAGCTTCGTCTTGCGTGCGATGGTCTGGTGCCGCCAGAGTGGTTTCCAGAGAGACTGCAGAGCAGATGCTGCCAGGGCTCTTCTGCGGAGAATCTCTGGTTTTAGGTCCCCATTGTCTGTCACCATGGACCCCAGATATACAAAGCTCTTGACAGGCTCTACGATGTCGCTACCAATTTGGATGGGAGGTGGATCTGGTCCATCACCGACATACATGAACTTGGTTTTCGTCCAACTCACTTGCAGGCCAAGCCGCGCTGCCTCTTCGCTGTAAATGCCCAGAGCGTCTCTCAGCTGGCTGAAGGAAGTGCTGAGAATGATGGTGTCGTCAGCATACTCCAGGTCAGTCAGGTGGTAGTTGCCGAAAGACACTCCGGGGATGCGCTCACTAACCCTGAACATCAGATGGTCGATGATGCAATTAAAAAGGTCGGGAGCAGCCACACAGCCTTGGCGAACGCCGCTGGAGATAGCAAACCAGTCGGAGTCAATGCCGTTGATACGGACACAGCTCTCTGCGTTGCTGTAGAGCAGCTTGAACAGGGCTATGATCTTGGGTGGTGCTCTGAGAGCTTGGAGGATGTTCCACAGTGAAGAGTGGCAGACGGTGTCAAAGGCGGCCTTCAGATCAATGAATCCGATATATAGATGGCGATCTTTACGGAATTCACGGGTCTTTTCTATCAGCAAACGGACGGCAGAGATGTGGTCTGTTGTGGAGCGGTTGGGCATAAAGCCAGCCTGCTGGGGACGGCGGCAGCTTCTGATTGCTGGAAGGGCACGGCTGAGCAAGATCCTGGTAAAGACCTTGCCCGGGATGGAGAGTAAGGTTATGCCTCTGTGGTTTCCACAGACAAGCCTGTCGCCCTTGCATTTCCAGAAGGGCAGGATGACTCCTCTGGTCCAGTCGGTGGGCAGCTGCTCCGATTCCCACACCTGGTTGAATAGGCGGGTTAGCCACTCCACCATGCCATCACCGCCGGCCTTGAGCATCTCGCCGGTAATGGCACAGATGCCGGGGGCTTTCTTGGTGTTCAGCTTCTTCAGAGCAGCTCTCACTTCCTCGGGTGTTACAGGGTCTGTGCAGCAGGTGTCGTTAGGAGGTGCTGTGCTCGCAGCCCCTAGGAGGGTGGGATCAGCCGGGATGGTGCTGTGCTGCAAGAGGAGGCTAAAGTGTTCCTTCCAGCGCTCGAGGCAGTTGGCTTCTGTCATGATGAGGTTGCCGTCTGAATCCTTTACCAGGGCTGTCTTTATGTGTGGGCCGCTACGGGCTTGGCGTAGTAGACTGAATACGCGGCTCATGTTGTTGTTGTTGGCCGCGGACTCAAGCTGTTGGGCTTCTGCCTGCCAAAACCTCTCCCTATCTTCAGCAATGGCCACATTGCGCAGGCGATTCAGTCTTCGATACTCTGTGAGGTCGCCTCGGAGTCGGGCCTCACGCCGCTGGTCTATGATGTTTAGTGTCCTCTCTGATATCCAGGGCTTTCTCGGGGAGGATCGCGGGCGTCCGAGGACATTGTGAGCAGACTGGAGGACACTTTCCTTGAAGGCCGCCCAGTCTGTCAGCTTGTCAGGAGCCAGGGTATCAAGAGAGCGGCGGATGGAGCAACTGAAGTCTCTGGCGATGTTGGGGTCGCTGAGTCGGGAGGAGTCGGGGCGAGGCAGAGTCTTGTGCTGGTTGGCTCGGAGCTTTAGCTTGAGCTGGGCCACCAGCAGACGATGGTCTGTGTTGCCAAGCTGTGCTCCTCTGAAAACCCGGCAGTTGGTTACAAACGACTTCCAGCGTCGTGATATCAGGATGTGGTCCAATGCCTTCCTGGTTCTGCCATCTGGGCTGTACCACGTCCAGTGATGGATGCATTTCCGGGGAAACCAGGTGTCAGCAACACAAAGGTTGTTTTGGTGGCAGAGGAGGAGGAGGCGGTTGCCATTGTCGTTTGTTGTGCTGTCAACGAAGGTGGTGCCAACAGGTGAGCCGGGGGACCGATCATTGCTGGATAGAGTGGCGTTGGCATCAGTGAGGATGATGGTGACGTCGTGTGGTGGGGCTTGGTTGACAGCCTGGTGGAGTTGGTCAAAGAACGCGTCCTTCGCATCCTCATCAGCGACATCGGTGGGGGCGTAGGCGACGATCACTGTCATCTTGCCGTGATGGTGGAGGAATCGAGCAGACAGTAGTCTGTCGCTTATTGGTGTCCAGCTGATGAGGGACCTCCGGAGGGATTTTGGAATGGCAAGAGCCACACCGTAAAGGCCGGTCCGACTCTCGGGGCCACTCCAGATATAGCAATGGTTGCCAGCTGTTGTTTCACCATTGCCTTGCCATCGTACTTCACAGAGCCCTGCCATGGTGATGTTATAGCGACAGAGCTCTCGGGACAGCAGGGTGGCAGCTCCGGGGCGAAGGAGTGTCTGGACATTCCAGGTGGCGACACGGGTCTTATGACGAAGATCGATCCGTACTCGTTGGTCGGGGGCAGGCTGGGGTCCGTTACCGTGTTGGTCAGTCCGGCTTCTTTCTCTGGTCAGTTTCGTAACAAAGTATGTTTCTCCTGGGTGAGTTGTTAGCCCTCCGCAGGATAGTCGGTTGGTGGGGCTGCCACCTCACAGCGTACCGACACGCTGGGGTCTTTGTTTGTCTGGAACCTACCCCGGAGACCGGCCCGCCATGGGTGACCCTACCAGGAGCAAGCTCCCGACGGTATCGCTCTCCAGGGTCACTGGAACACGCAAGCCCCCTCGCCGCATCAAGGCCAGACCCATCCGAGGGGGACCTATTAAATACCATTTTAAAATACATATGACTAGTGGCAGGCTGGCATGTTACACCTAGGCCTCCAGTAGTGTTACGTCTGAGTCAATCCAACCCTCAATAATTATTTTAACAAATTTACTGCTGCTACACATATATAAAGCATCCGCTATCTGAGTGTTAATGGGTAAGTATGAAGCACATTGTAAAGCGCCTTGGGAGGTCTTCAGTGACTTGTAAAGCGCTATATAAATTCATCCATCCATTATCTTCACCGCTTATCCTCAATAGGGTCGCAGGGGTGCTGGAGCCCATCCCAGCCATCCTCAGGCAGTGGGCAGGGGACACCCTGAACTGGTTGCCAGCCAGTCGCAGGACACACAGAGACAGACAACTCATTTGCTCATTCACACCTAAGGACAATTAGGACCATCCTTTTCACTTGACATGCATGCTTTTGGAGTGTTGAGCTGGAGGAAATCCACGCAGGCACGGGGAGAACATGCAAACGCCGCACAGGAAGGTTCAACCTGATGACCTCAGAACTGTGCCGCAGACGCGCTAACCACTTGCAAACCATTTACCATTAACCATCTGTGTGCTCACAGGACCTGTCCACTCTACAGTGCGATGTGTGCATCCTGGTCTTTTCCGTGACAGACAGGCGAAGTTTTCATCGCACGGCACAGCTCCGCCTCCTCCTCAGGGAGTCTCAGCCTCACACGCCAATCATCCTGGTGGGCAACAAGAGTGACCTTGTTCGCTCCAGAGAAATTAGCGGAGAGGGTAGGTACAGATGATGCAACACACAGACCCACAATCTTTTACTCACTGATTTGTTATTGACATCATTCATTTCTTAGCCACTTACATTAGCCTAGATGGTAAGGCGCCCGCTTTGAGACTGGGAGGTCGGTGATTCGCGCCCCGACCGAGTCATTCCTAAGACTTAAAAAGTGGTCGGCGGCGCCCTCTGTTGGCTGCGGCTGCATCGGCTCGCTATAACGGGTCAGGTGCAATCGACATTTCGTTCTGTGTACATTGTTACACAGAATGACAATACAAGGAAATTATTATTATTATTATTAAAGCAGCAGTGTCAATGGACTACAAAATTAATGGCATAAAAAGTGTGCCTTAGCTGCAGGGCTGGGAGTCTTTTCAGAGGCTCACGATTGAATTATGATTCAGGGATGTAAGATTTGATTATAAAATAATGATTGCGGGCTTTACTTCACTAAGATTTGATTATCTTGTAGTGCTTTTCAAAATTGCTTTTGTCGAAAAAAAGAGGAGAAAAAATTCCACTACAGTTTATTTAAACCAATGCAAACCGGAAAGAGACATGACATTTTATGTTTATAGAATACATGTCAAAAAGCAATATCCTTCTATTTTAACCCGCCATTTTTGAGAATGCTGTCAAGTAAAGATAACAACATTATTGCTCAGGCTTTAGGTTAGCTGTGATGGGATGTTATCTGTGCCCTGAAGAGAAGGATAAAAACAGTTGGATGTTTTTTCTAAACCTACATTCTAAACCACACTATAAATAGAAATGCCATGTTAAGACTATTGGTGGCCCAACCAAAATAATATTGGTACAAAATCCATTGTGTTGATATCCACTTTAACCTTTACAACTGATTCCTTAACCGTTATCCTTACTCTTAGTGGTGGGCCGCCAGACCCTGCAAGGCCTTCTTTGCTGGCCTGAAAATCATGTGATGTTGAAAATGCTTTGTCCATGAGTACTCATTAAATTCTAAATTGTCTGCCAGCTTCCTTTTTTGGGATCTCCCCTTGGATGTGCTGCTTCCAGATGTGTGTTTTCATATTTAAGCATTTACCCAATCACATTTCGGCCATGATTTGTTGCCATGGTCAGAAATCTACCCGAAAGCCTTCACAATCAGTGTTGAAGGTTTATAGACACGGAATAGTTATTGAGGGTTGGATTGATTCAGACGTAGCATGACTGAAGGTGTAAGTGTGAAATGCTATCTATGTAGCTATCTAGCTATCTACCCTTGACATTTCTCATTTCCTTTCACTGGTTGACCCCTGCCGCATCATACAGGTGCCCTGCCCATCCCTTAGAACACGTCCAAACATCCCACTATCCTATCACAACACCTCTCCACTCATTCCTATACCAAAACAGGAGCTCTAGCTTCTACTACATTTAGACCTATTTCCTCACGTGCACTTATAACACAATCCATCCATGTCAATCGCGGCCTACCTCTTGGTCTCCTTCAATTTACTTCCGCTCTGTAGATCCTCTTCAATATTCGCTCCTCATCCATCCTCTCCATGTGTCCAAACCAACCGAGTACTTACTTATCCACACGCTTGCTCAGTTCCACTACTACTCCAGTTCTGTCTCTCACAATTTCATTTCTCAAACCCGAAACAGTTCATCTCAAAAACATTTAATTTCTTTCCCAGAAATGCTAACTATTACCCAAAATAAAGTGCAACTCTACCTTGTACTTTAAAAGTAAGTCTTCAACCTCACGTAAAAATGTCTGAATTTATGAGAACCAACGACTATCTCCTCACAAATTCATTCTGGTCCACACAAGATCGTATGTACAAGAACAAAAAAATAAAATCTGACTAAAACCCATTACCCAGGAATGGTTCCCTATATATGCTCTCGCCTAAAATAAGCATCTCATTGTTTGTGTTAAGAAGTTTTGCTACGATTGTAAGACCCTTTATCATTGATTTTAGACATCTTAAAATCAATAATGTATGAAGAAAACGCTGCCAAAGACATATTACACATACTGAATAGTCAAACAGCACAGCTGAACCTTGAAATTGAGGCAATTGTGTTTTTAAGAAAGCAATAACATCAATAATGTCACGACCATTCTTAACTGTTTTCTGAAAAACGATTTTTCTCACCAAAAAACAACATTGTGACTACTTCTCTAACAGCATCGCAGCCATAAATAAATCAGCAATCTCTGTCTTTGTCCTTCCTCTACCCTAGATGTATAACTCAATTACTTCCTACCCCTTTGTCTAAATTAAATGATGCAATAAAGAGATGTCCTAAATGGATCTCTTGTTTTAAAAGGAGACCATAAAGTAGTCAACTCATGAAATTGAACGGTAATTTTATTTCATCTCTGTCTTAAACTCTTAAAATCAGTAGACTGAGCGTATTTCAGTCGAATTCCCTTTGTCCTAAGCCAGTGTCCGTTTAATATCTTTCCTCTATATTAAAGTCTTATAGTTAGTTATAACAAAAGTGGGGAGAATGTCATTGATCTATTCACATGGAGCGATTTCAGGGGTCAATAAATTATTTGACACAAGTTTAAGGTCTCCATTAGGATTGACTCACCCTTTAGGAGCACAACATCAGATTTTATATAGTTTTATCTAGAGAAAGGATGAAAAACTTAATCAATCTCATAATAATGTGTTAGGATTTGGCATGCCACCTTCCACCAGAAGTCCCTAACCTGGTGTAGAGCAAGACACACCTGAGCCTAATCTCTGCACACCTGTCACTTATTACCCTGACCTTTTATAATGACTGTTTGGACAGCACCCAGTGTCAGGTTACGGCCATTTTGACACCCCTTTCGTCCTTTCTCCTATTACCGTGTCAGATTTCTTTTTTGTTTATGGATTGGACACTTGTTTTAAAACCTGTTTTTTTTTTTTAAAATTTATTAATAAAAAACATTTTGTTGAGCAAACTTGACTCGCTTCGGGTTTACGTCTTTGCGGCGAGGAGAAATCCTTTCGGCCGCTTCTGGTTCTTGTCTTGGTGGCATGGAGAAAGCCCCTCAGCTGCTTCCAGTTTGTCTCAGCGGTAAGGAGAAAGCCACTCACACTTCTGGTTCCTGTCCAGGTGGTGAGAACAAAGGCCCTCAGCCGCCTCTAGTGCCTGTATAGGGGCGAGGAGAAAACCCCTCGGCCGCCCCTGGTTCCTGTCTTGGTGACAAAAAAGAAAGTCCCTTCAGGCATCCCGCTCGGGTGGAGAAAGTCTGTTTATGTGTTTGTTTGTTTTTTTTTTTGTGTGTGCTTTTTTTTTTAAAGCCTTTTTAGCATCCGTCTTATGAGGAGAAGGTTATGTTAGAATCTGACATGCCAAAAGGGTGTATAGCAATACACACCTGAGCCCAATCTCCAACATCTGTCCCTAATTACCCTGACCTTTTATAAAAACAGTTTGGACATCAAACGGGGCGCGTTATTGCACTGAATCTCCATTTCCAGTTAGGTTTTGTTTGAACATTTTGTTCTTTTGTGACTCCTTGTTCTTTTTTTTTTTTCCTGGTTTTGTCATAAAATACCATTGCAATAAAAATATTTTGAGCGGCCCTGGCACAGTTCCTGCTTCCCTTCACTTGGGTCAACCCTCAAAATCTAACAGTTGAACTACAAGACAATTGAATGAAATTATTTGTTCCGTTTAGAGCTGAATGATATTTGTATCATGATAAATTATAATCATGTTTGTTCTTGAAAAAAAACTGGCATTCACAGGGATGTCAAACTCAGTTTGAATATCGGGACAGATGCAGACTTTCTGTTTTAACTTAGACATTTGATTATTACTCAAGAACAAGCCCAATTTACAGGCTCAAGTATTTGTTCATCATATAAAACTACTGTACTTTATAAACATGTTTTTTTTAAAAATGACTTCTGTACTGTCAAATTATAGTTTAAAAGAAATCTTCACATTTTAATGCATATCTGTATGTATTAAGGACAGGAGTCGTAGAGTCCAACTTTTTTGCAGATATAAGGCATCTTCCGCCGTCTAGCTTATCAGAATACAGATCATAATGCACGATGAAATTTTGCGAAGTAGCGAAACCGCAATAGGTAAACAACAATAGGCCTACAGCAGGGGATTACTGTACGTTATAATTATTTTTTCAAAATGAAATTTTGGGGGTTCTGATATGAAAGGCTGACAGGCACTGCGTGAAGTTTGTCTACCCCTTGTATAGCCAAACATTAGCATGGTCATAATTACAAACCATTATAGCCGTCAAATATATTTTCAAAAAAAATGGGTCTATACATGTGCTTTTATGGCAGAACATACGTTATCTGTATAAACATTCAATAGCAGCAAGCTTTTTGTAACCATGGCTTTGTCCTGAACTGAATCGATTAAATGAGCGAACAAACAAAGGTCTACACATTGCGCTCGAAAGAATTTATCAGCAGTGTTTAGGCCATCCCATTATAAAGGTTTTCAATAACACTTCAAACACAATACTTTGCACAATTGCATCCCCCCACTCTATCATAAAAATGATGTCTGACCTGAATAAGCACAAAATATGATGAATGTGCCTAATATCCATGAGAAATAGAAACATTCGTCTGCAGGTGCAACCTCTCCTATCCCAATTCAGTTTCTCTGAAGGGATTTTCTCCCCAGACGTCTTTAGCTCTGAGTTCCGTATCCTCAGATAGCAGTACTTTGAATTATCTCCGTCTTACTGTGGAACCCGCTGTCTGAAAGCGTGTGTATCTTCACAGTTTGTGCACACAGGAACAGAAAAAGCAGTGACTGGAAACCACATCTGGATGGGAGTGTTGCTGGCAGGATAAGTGTGAAGTGCTTTATTTTTTAAAAATGGGGTGAAAAGCCAGTACAGCTGTGTCTGGTTTGTCCTTGTAAAATAACAAACTGGCAGATTCAGTCCCTGCTTCATTATTTGCCTTAACATGATGTCAATATATTCATAGCATGCACCATTTGTGCCTCCGTCTGTCTGTACATTTATCCATCCATCCACCCAACTATCCATTCTTCCTTCAAGGTAAACCCAAAAATGTGATAAAATAGGACATGGTTTTTGCATAGAATTTACATGTCACTGGCATATTCCAAGATAATGCATTTTGAAGACAGTTTGTCTTGTCTTTGTCCTCCTGTGCTGGGACATCATTGCAGGAACATCAGCATGCTGTCACAAGCCAGAAACAGAGACAGGACCCAATAGCATTAGTTAAACTCAGTTTTATTGAAATAGAGAGCAGTGCTTGCTTCCACGATCCGATGATCATCGGACACGGGTGGCTGAAGGCAGGCACTTCCGCGTCGAGCGAGGATAGTCGTGGGTGGCAGGAAAGCTGGTCAGTAGCCGGGACAGGGGAGCAAGGGCGGTAATCGAGTCCAGAAAAAAGGTCGGCAACAAGTATCAGGCATGAAACAGGGCAAAACAGGTCGATGGCCGGGACAGAAGAGCAGAGCAGAAACGGGTCCAGAAACAGGTCGGCAACAGGTAATCAGGCAGGAGAAAACAGAGCAGGAGATTGTCGGAGGGTACGGTGCTTGCCTAGCAAAGCGTAGGTTCGCAGGATGGTCTGACGCCTTCCTCTCTGAAGCCGGGGGTTTAAAAAGAGTCCATGAACCAATCAGCGCTCAAGGCCGTTGGCGCCAACGGGGCAGCCGCAGGTGCCCCGAATCAGTAATCATGACACACGCTCGCAAGTCAGTCCCTATTTTCCTTTGAATGTTAAATAGTCCAAATGTTTACAAGTTTGAAAGGGAGGTTTTGGAAGTTTTTGTGAAGAATGCCTGGGCATTTTGTCACAGGTGGATGCAGTAATGGTGCAACAAAGGAAGAGCAGCCAAAAAGGGGCTGAATTGCAAAAATAACAGGCAAGGGCCGGGACGATCAACTAAAGATGGCTGTAGCCTCAGGGGAAATATGCGAGCCTGGCCAACCAAGAAACACGCATAGAGTGACCAGGCCCTCGGAAGCCCCAATGATAAAAGGGAGCTAGCAGACATAAATATACCAACCACGACGTAGTGACAACCACTAAACCATTGGTCTCCGATCTTTTTCAAGCTGAGAGCTGCTTTTTGTTGCTAATTGGAGCAAAGGGCACAGTTTGATATGTATTTCTAAAACAATAACATCATGATATTACTATTCTGTTATTAGTGTGTTAATTATTGAAAGTAGGGGTAGATGGACTCAACCACTAAAACCATTTTACCAAAAAATCCCAATGACCCAGCACAGGTGAACTATTTTTAGAACAGTTCCGTGGGAACCTCAGCTGTCTTTAGGGGGCATCCTGGTGCCCACGTGCACCCCTTTGGAGATTCTTGCACTAGACTCTGGCAGTTAAGATTCAGAGCTCCCACTGCTGCAATCCGGGTTTGGTTCACTTTGCATCCAATGATAATTAAGTGTGGTCTGCAATATTTTTCGACGGATCAATCATTGCTCAATTACGGTAATATTCTGTTGTAAAACCTCGTGTATAACGTGCACCTGTCATGTCCTGCACGGTTGTCATGGCGCCCAGCTAGCCCCGCCCCTTGACACCGGCTGAGACGCATGTGACTTATTGCTCTTGGAGTACTTAAACGCTCCTTTTGGGACTGCCTGTTGCCAGATCAATGTTTAACCCTCGTTGAAACCCTGTTCATGCCTAGTTTGTAATTTTGCCTGCCTTTGAGCCTGCTTTGTTTTGTTATTGGTCCGTTTGTGTGTTGGACAACTTTTCTTTCTCAATTAAAGTGACAGATCGTCTACGCAAATGAGTTCCGACTTCCTGCTTCCCGGCCTGTTTCGTGACAGAACCCAAACATTTAGTTATTTTGTGGGTGTGAAAAATTTGCATTATATACGGTAAAGGCAAAAACATAAGGCTATTTTTTTCTAAAACAAGGCAGGGCCAGTTACCAGCCAGCGGCCTGGTGTTTGCTGAGCACTGGTCAAATGGGCATAAATAGAAAGCTCATATAATTATTATTGTACATGCAGTGACATTTTACAATATTCTAACAAGACACACACACGCGCAATCATTGAAAAACAAATGACCCTTCCACATTACCGTGTGTTTATTCCTTCACTGCTGTGCACAGGGCGACAACATAATAACATCCTCATTACAGAAGATTTTGTCAGGGTAAAAGAGATCAGGTCATAAAGTCTATTTACGTCATGGGCAGTGGACTTTTATTCAGTCATACCTTGTCCTTTCGTCCTCCCTCGTCCTTAACACACACCCAACATATTTATCACATAACATCAAGACTGTGCTCCTCTGGGCCTTGATTAACTTGCACGATTTGCGCCCTTGGATTCGGTCGGGATTGTATTTGTCTGACTCTTTTCTCATCTTATCTTTACGTTACAAAAGCTCTCAGGTTCACAGTTTATCTTTTACCCAGAGGCAATTTATCCCCTTTCAACAAAACGTCGCTTTAACACAATAATTTTTCTTGATTTGAGAAACATTTTAGAGTAGAAAAAATATTTGTAAGCATCATCTCCAGATATATTGTAGTGTCATTGATATGACACCAAGCTAAACCACTAAAAAAGGACCGGGACCATAGAGGACATATGAGTGATGCTTGGTTTTCCCTTTGGAGATGTTAAAAACGGGAACAATACAATACACTTCATTGAGACCACGTGCCAATATGTTTGCAAAAATAAAGTGCATAGTGCATTTGTCCAAATGATTACCACGAATGATTAGGTTATAGGTGTTCATACATCAAAGAAACATTTATAGAAACTTGCTAATCGTTCAACAAAGATTGAGGTGGCGTGGACATGCAAAGTCAGCCATAGCGAGAGACTATTGTTGACAACAAGATCGCGGAACCAGAAGTTACGCGCAAAACACGGACGTAGTATTATTCGGCTACATCTTTTTTATTATTCAAAACTTGAAAAAAACATTATATATTTATGTAGAACCCTTCTTAATTATCTTAAATCTGTTTTTAGCCTTGTATTATATTTTAAAGACGGTAAAATATTGATTAAAAAAACAAATACATAATGAGCAACACAGTCGTGGCCTTATAGGCCACTACGATTAAACCTTGCAAGCGGACTACACATATAATTACCAGATCTCATCTATTTATGACTTTCTCTTACAACAAAACAAATAAAATGAGAAAAATATTATCCTTAAATGGGCAACATTTTCTGTTCATGCACAGATCTTTCTCAGAAAGTTTTATCAGATAGATAGATAGATAGATAGATAGATAGATAGATAGATAGATAGATAGATAGATAGATAGATAGATAGATAGATAGATAGATAGATAGATAGATACTTTATTCATCCCCTTAGGGAAATTCACACTTTCAGCAGTATCCTTGTTTTGAAAATAAAATAATAATAAAGTAAAAGAAATAGAATACATAAATACCCAATGTAACGTGTTGATATAGTGTATTTAAATAGTGCTACATAAAATACACACTGTAATAAAGATAAGGTAATATGCAAACGTGGGGGTGGGGTTTAATGCGGGCTTTTACTCCCTCGAGTGGAGTTAAAGAGCACCATGGCATGAGGAAGAAATGATATCCTCAGTCTGTCCGTGGAACAAGACTGTGACAGCAGTCTGTCGCTGAAGCTGCTCTTCCGTTTGGAGATGATGCACCATATCATCGTGATAACGTTCTTTATTTTCTGTTATGCAATTAAAAGAGCAACAATGTCAAGCATTCTGTATTCATTATAAATCCACTTAAATATTGCAAGCCTTTTTTTCATTTAAATAGTGTTGATTAGTTGAATAGCCTACAAGCATACATACATTTTCTTACACCTTGGAGGCCCTGCTCCTGCAACTTAAAATCTGATTGGCTAAACCAAAGGCTTAAACCACACTTAGGTTATTCTAAGGACCTGCTGAACTGATTTTAGAAGGCCTCCGGACAGATTTCAGGCCCTGGGCTCAAGTAATAGCTGAAATGTGATTGGTTAACTGCTTGTATATGAAAACACACATCTGGAAGCAGTGCAGCCAAGAGAAAAGCATTGAAAGGGAGCTGACAGACAATTTGGAATTATTAGTGGAAACAATATAATTAACATCGCATGACTCAGATATTCATTAGTCTAGAAGAGAGGTCTGTGAGGGCCCTGATGGCCCACCACTGTTATAAGTCAGACCAGTCTCTTAGCACTACTTAGAAAATTGTTTTCCTGTTTATCCTGACACTCCTTTATTATTTTTCACATTAAAGCCTCTATTCCTAGTTTACCCTGGATTACCATGTCTTATCTGTTTGCATACAATTTTTTACAGCATTGATTGAAAATGACAATAAAGACAATTCATTTATTTTTAAAAAGGAGGATGTCTGTTCAGTGTTCCTCTTTTTGGTTCCAGAGGCCCAATCCAGCGCCATGATGTTCGACTGCCACTACCTGGAACTTTCAGCTTCGCTGGAGCACGGCACCAACGAGTTACTGGAAGCGGCGGTCAGGGCCGCCAGAGGCGACTGCTTGGGACCCAACTGGGCCGACGGAGAGCCCGGATCGGGCCGCAGGGAAAGCCTGACCAGCAGGGCCAAGCGCTTCCTGGCGGGGCTCGTGCCACGCTCGTACGGGCGAGAGCGCGACAGGGGACGCTACCGGGAGATGAGCCGCCACCGGGGCAGCAAAATCTTCCGCCAGAAATCTCGCTCCTGCCACGACCTTAGTGCACTGTGACCAACATACACCATACCTGTCAGCCTCAGCCAATTGCTTTACTTATTAATGATAGCAATTTCCCTAATAACCCCTTTCCATTTTTGAAAACAAGTGAGACATAGCAAAGCTGCGTGTGCATTGTTGAAACCGAATGGAGACCAGGGTTCGTACAGGTGCTTGAAATCCTTAAAAGTGCTTTAATATTAATGTTGCGTGTTTGTTTACAAAGTGCTTGAATTTGGGGTGCAGTGCTTGTGAAAGCTTGAATTTGTTCTCATGTTTCTCAGCAGTCCGGCCATGCATTCAATATAAACAAATAAAACAATTCTGATTAAAATGACACTAAAAGGCCTGTTATGGTGGCTTCACTTTGCCATTAAATTTCTTCCCTCGTGATTAACGGCAATTAGTATTAGTTTGTTTTTGATGTTGTAATTTGATGGGCCATTGCCGTCTACAGCGTCATACATGATTCACAGCGATTTTTTTTCTTTTAATGGCACTGGGGAAATAAAAAAAATGCTGTGAAAGGCGTTAAAAAGTGCTTGAATTTGGCCGTGTACGAACCCTAGGGAGGAGTACATATTGTCACTAAATACTGGCCGATTGAAAGAAAAAGATCATGGATGGTAGAGAGTAACATCTCAAATAAGCACACGTGTGAGTTATTTTTGTAAATTGAGAAAAGAACACGACATAAAAAAATGATCTTGCTCCATTCAAGCTCATACTGCTACTTCTGCTGTTTTGGGTCAACAATGCTGATGTGTCCTGTCGTGATCTGGTGATGACATAGCTTGAAAAGGGGTCTTTTCGGCAATGATAAACCTTACAAACACAACACGGCCCCAATTTTGTCACAGCAAGACAAGACTATGTGGAACAGGGGTCTTAAACTTAATTTTCTTGGGGGCTGCCGTTAGATGAGTCGCCACAGGGGTAACAAAATTTTCCGCCAGAAATCTTGCTCCTGCAACATGACATCAGCGCACTGTGACCAACATACACCATACCTGTCAACCTCAGTCAATTGCACCCCTTATTGATAATTGCAACTTCCCTTTTTTTAGCGATAACCTCACAAACCATGTGGAACAGGGGTTTCAAGCTTGATTTTCTTGGGGGCACTGGGCCTTAGGCTGCATCAGGTTTGATGAAGATATATTTTAAATTAGTACATTTTCTAAAAAAAAAAAGAAGAAGTTTCAAAAATAAATATTGATAAAAACAAAATTGCCTGGCATTGCCGGGCTGAAAGAAGACTGGATTTAGATGCTTGGAGTGGTATGTCTTCGGGAGATCGGTACCCAATTTGTCCTCCAAAGGGCAATTTTGACCCCTCAAAAGCAGTTGTTTATTGATTTTGTTAATATTTACTGGAGGTGCCTTGACACAAAACCTAGCTGAAGATACTCTCAGAGCCCTACAGTACAACTGTGTACATTTTCTTGAAAATCGGTTCGGATGTTTTGGAGCCTATAAGTCACATCCAAAGGTACACATGCGTTAAAAAGTTATAGAGTAATGCTGTGCTGTATCTCAGTTTACTTATCGCTGTTTCGCTACTCCGGGCATTTTCACCGTGCATTGTGTTCTGCATTCTTATTGGTTAAACAGTTGTCCAGCCCCGTTTGTGCTCATCTTCCGTTGCGGTCTGAGTTGGGCACATACATAAAACAGCTAGGTGAAGCTACTATATGTATGCGCAAATCTTTTTTATTTCCAAGTTTCTCTATAAGCCATCATGTCAACAAAACACTCACGGCTCACATAAGCTCAAAAGACAGAGGGAAATGCTTTCCATCAGCAACAAAGTTGGACTTCTGGACCTGTCAAACTTACTCTAGTGCAACATGCGGGTCTTTTGCGCCTCCTTGTTGCTCTTTGATGTTTTTTTTAAACATGTTTGATAATGTGTGATTACTGTAGGACAGAATCAGAGAGTAAAAGCTGTTTTCCATAATGTCCACAAGAAGGCAGCGAAGAATTATGGAAAGTGGATCGTATCCTTAATCCATATAGTTGTCCAAAAAAACGGCAATATTCATTTTAGAGTCATAATTTGTCAGTGCAGAAGTTATTAATAAAAAGAAAGCTACTAAAATACAGTACTTTTATTTGTTAAACAAATACTTGAGCCTGTAAATTGGGTTTATTTTTGAGTCACAAATAAAGGAATAAATAAAGGTCTCTACTTTGCCTGTTTTGACCCTGGCTGGACGCTTTTTAAAGCAACCCGAGGGCTTAATGTATAACATGTAGATGTCTGCATCCATATTTCATACCTGTCAGTTTACGTTTTCCCTGTATTTTTCTCCAATTTGAAATTATGGACACCATGTAACTGATTTTGTACGGCAAATAAAAGTTTGTCTTGGTCAAGGGTAACATATGTCAAAATCATTATATATTGCTAACATTGTCACTGTATTCTACAGTCTGTCTTGCTGTGAGTAAAAAAAGGTGCCACGTTGTGTTTTTAAAGATAATCATCGCTTAATAAACGGAATTGCAATCATCAATAAGGGGAACAATTGGCTGAGGTTGACAGGCATGACATTTATTCATAAATGAAAATATTTGGATAGGTGTCCAGGACCAGTGTTGTGCCAAAAACATGATGTTTTTCCACATAACACTTGCCCATTGGCCGAATTTTCTAACCCAATGCGGACCGCCACCCAAAAAGTTTGTCCAGCCTGCTTTAACATGATGGAATTTTTCAGTCGGACAGACACAGAAAAGGAAACGAACATGAGAAAATGAACAAGGTGGATATCATGCACACACTCAAGAAGCACCCACTAATATTATAGACTGATAGCAGCCTCATGTGGACATTTTGTGGATCCCTTTTTAGAGCATGCTTAGTAGATGGCTAGCCCTGTAGGTTGAGGGATTTACAGTACCTCGTTGGCCAATAGGTAATGCACAACCTAGCTAGCAAAACCATCGCGAACGCAAGACCCTTTATATCACGGACGCTTATTATTGTATTTTCTGCACTATGAGGCACACCGAGTTATAAGACGCACCCCCCAAAAATAGTCCTTTGTCATATATTTACATACATAAGTATCACTGGACTATAAGGCGCGTTGAATTAAAACAGTAAGAGCTACAGTATTTATTTGTGTTCAACCATCACTTTTTTCAAGCTAAGAGCTACTTTTTGTTTCTTATTAGCGCAAAGGGCACCCAGTTTGATATGCGTTTCTAAAATAACGACTTATTTTGTTAATTATACTATGTTGTTATTATGTTATTACTAGGATAATTTTTGGGAAGTAGGGTTAAATGGACTCAAACACTGAAAAAAAATAATTTCACAGGAAAATCACAATGACTCAGCACTAGTGAGGTATCTCCAGAAAAGGCCCACGGGCACTTCAGCCGGCCTCCGAGACCAACCTGGTGCCCGCGGGCACCACGTTGGAGACCCCTGACGTACAATGTACAATACTTTATCATTCGAAAAATGACGCTAACCAAAATTGCAAAAGATTGTAAGCAAAAGGTATCGAAACCGGGTCGCGACGGTGAAAGTTCTGAAATCTAACCATTAGATCAGGGATGCCAAACTCAGTTTGAGTCGGGGGCTGGATCCAGACTTTGTTTTATTAGGTGGCCAAATTGAAAAACAAATGTCAACACCAAATATTTAGATTTGTTTTTGAGTAACTAGCTAACAAAAAAAACAAAAAATGTTATCATGTTTGGTTTCATTTGTCTAACAGTTGAATGAATGCAGCTTTACATCCGAACCGATTCACTACAGACATCACAAACAAATTCAAGTGAGAGCTGTGATGGAAAATATGCTTGCCTCAATTGTCATTCGGCTTTGAAATAAAGAAATACAAAATAAGAGTTTTAGCAGTGAACTGGCAATTACATCATATCAAAAATACCTAAGAAAAAAACTGCACAATATTGTCTATAACATGAAACCAAACTGGACATCTAGTGGCAGGATGAAGCATTTAGTTTGTATTTGATAAAAAAAAAATCTAATTTTTGAGATCAATGATCTAGAGACTTTTTTTCACGGCAGCCAGGATTAAATTATCCAACGGACCAGATCCAGCCCGTAGGCCATATTTTTGACGTGCCTGCATTAGCCCATCTGTGATACAGGGTTTAATTTCCGTTAAATAAAATGTTTTGCGATTTTGGCCAGAAACGTTTTTTATTTAATCAATCATTGCACAAATACGGTAGTATACTGTAAAACCTGGTGTAGTAATGCACACGAAAAATACTGTATTTGCATGGATTTCAGGTTTTATCCACCAGTATTATACGTTATATAAGGCGCACTAGGTGATGAGGCGCACTTTCAAATGTATGGCCATTTCGATTTTTAGGTGCACCTTACAGTCCAGTATATGAAAGTGTTTTTACCTTATTTGAAGACCAAAACTGCCAAAACAGTAATAATAAGAGTGACAAAAAAAAAAAAGATTCAACATAATACACTGCATGTCAAATGATTCAAACAAGGGGACGGTCCTGAGTTTGTTTTACGCTGAATTATTCGGCCTACCCCTCAAATGATCCATTATACCCGGTTAACTATTGCTGAGAGGAGGGACCGGTAGACGGCAATTTGTCATGAGGTGTGGCATTCTGGTCAGCCTAAAATGAAATGCACGGCTGTGGCCACGATATGTTATCCCCAATAGTGAAGTCAAGTCATGTTTATTTGAATAAACCATTAATAAATAATACATGAATAAATAATGAAAATAAAGATATAAATAAACTGTTGCTGAAAACAGTGTCTGGCAAAACACATTTTCGTTAAGGCCGCTGAATCATGCCATTTTGGCTCGCTAAAAATGAACTGCACAGCTTTGGTTGCGATTTATTATCCCCAGTCGACCAATGCTGTGAGCGAGGGGGGTGGGGGGCGAGAAGCAAATTTATGTCATACGAGGGAGCTCTTTTTTCTGTTATTGGTGGACAAAATGAACAGCAGCTATGCGGCTGCGATCCATTATCCCAATTGAGTATTTCTGCAAATGGGGGCCGGCATGTTAAAAAATAAAGGGGGTTACTTTTCACAGAGGATTCTATTCCCCATTAACTGTGGTAAATGAGGGATTACACTAACGCACATTAACTATGTATGTAATTTTTGCTTTCATGTTATACTTAACTTGAATTTATTTTGGCAGTTTGGGTCGTTCCTCGTCTCCACTTTGTGTTTCCAATCTTTACCGAGTTATTAAAGTTTGTCATCGTTGTTGACACACAGTAAATGCATCTCTTGGTGTTCCCCAAGTGTTGATTCGTCATTATACAGAAAGCAATGAGTAAAGAGGACCCTTAACTGCACAAAGACGAGTCACGGTTGGGGAGCAGAGAAGTTTGTGAAAAAGGTGAGTGGGAATACTTGGACGTGAAAATAAAAGAACCAATCAGGATTTTCATGTTTTTCTGTTCCTTTTTCCATCCACAGCCATTTTTATAATTTTAATGTATGCTTTATCTGAATAGTTTGGGGTCAGTCAGCAGGTGATCCTAATGTGGATGTTCTGAAATAGAAAATTTTCCGTCACCGACACAACCCGTTGCTGTTTGTCTGCGAAGCACTCAACTGTCCTTCCACTGAGAATAAACTTTAGTTTGACTCTCAGTGTTGGTATCATGTGCGTATTCACCTTGTACGACTCATTTATGAAATGTACACTACTGTTCAAAAGTTTGGGTTAGCTTGGAAATGTCCTAATAAAAACTGCTTTTACAATAAACTTAACATTGAACCAATTATATTTACACAAGGTTTTTCATTACGCTCTTTGTCACGAACCGGACCACACTCACACGTATTACTTACAGAGCAGCTAAAATCATCAGCCGACCCACACCCAACTTCTTGGACTTAAATAACAGCTCCATCATCAGACTACATTTTCGGGGGATGTAATAGAACAGTAAAGCACGGGGCATTTTCACCTTGTATAAAAATCACGTTTAAACACATTGAAAATATTTACTTTGTCGATTTAACAATGTATCTTCTGAACATTTGTTTCCCATTTAATCCGTTGATAATTTGACTGTCCATTTCGACGCAATAAGCTTTATGGTGGACCACAAGAGTTTTCAATACACGTGATATTCAGAAGATTAGTTTTGAATCGCTGGTTAATTGGAATAAAAGCAGCTCGTTTACATTGTAATAAATGGCAATGATACCAAACTAACATAGCTGGTTAGCTCTAGATAACTTAATACATAGAGTGTGTCTGACGTGACTCATACCCGCTAAACATTAAATTGCTTGAAAATACATAAAATGTACGTTGTAAAAATGTTGTAATACTTAAGGGCTGCCAGTGTTTTGCCTCAGCACACCATGCGTCCGTTTGATTGCAGCTGAATAATGCCGTCTTCTGTCCTTTCAAAAAGGATACAATTCTAAATTGGGCTTAGAACCTTGCCTGCAATAAATCACCAATGTAAAAAGTCGTGGTTCTATTTTTCTGTCGTTGAGCCCGGATTTGAAGGTGGACAGGGTGGCGTAATTTCAGAGGTCAGTTGGTAATGAGTTCCAGGGCTGGGGGGCAGAGCAGCTGAAAGCTCTGCTCCCTAATGGAGCTGAGACAGGCAGCGGGTGCAGAGATACAAGGAATATCTGAGCTTTGTGAAAGGGTAATGTTTTTCCTTAATGCAGGCCAATTTGAACCCACACGAATATCAAAGGGATGTAAAGCTGCGAACACACCTGCAGATGAAAAATTACAGCCCCATGGGCAAATATCTGAGCCCAGAGACAAGTATTCCTGAAATTCGATTGGTTAAATGCTTTATTATGGAAGCACAAGTCTGGAAGCTGCACATTTAGGAAAGAAGCAATGATGGGACACTGACAGACAATTCGGAAATACTGTCTTCTATGTTAACTATGAATTGTGGCTTTATTTAAACAAAGCAGACAATACACTGCATCAATCGGGTGAGTGGTTAGCGCGTCCGCGGCAGAGCTCTGGGGTCATGGGATCAAATCCAGCTACCAGCCTTCTGTACGGAGTTTGCATGGTTTTCCCGTGCTTTTGTGGTTTTCCTCTGGGCACCCTGGTTTCCTCCCACATTCCAAAATCATGCATGTTAGGTTACTTGGCCGGTCCAAACTGTCACTAGGTGTGAAAGAACGTGTGGTTGTATGTCTCTGTGTGCCCTGCGACTAGATGGCAACCAGTTCAGAGTTTCCCCTGCCCACTGCTCGAAGATAGCTGGGATGGCCCCCTGCACCCCTGCGACCCTACTGAGGATAAGCAGTGCACAAAATGAATGGATAGATCACAAGATTCTGATATTTTTAGGCGAACAGAGAAGGTTGTGGAGGCTCTCACGGCCCATAACTGAATAGCAGATTGTTAGTCAATTGTGTTAGAAGGCCAATGGATGCTTGTTAAACCCTTGCGCTATGTTAGTACAGCTGAAAACAGTTTAGCTGGTGCGAGAAGCTGTAAAACGGACCTTTCTTTTAGCTAGTCGAGTGTCTAGAGCATTCCATTTGTGGGTGTATTTAAACTTTCAGAATAGCCAGAAGAAAGAGAACTTTTGTCTGAAACTCAACAGTCTATTCTTGTTTTATAAAATAAAGGCTATTCCAGGAGAGAAATTGCCACGAAACGTAAGTTCTCCTACAACAGTGCGTACTCCTCCCTTCAGAGAACAGCACAAGCAGTGCCACTTCTCTGTCCACACTGGTTAGAGTCTGACTCTAACCAGTGTGGAAAGAGAAGTGGCAAGTACATTAGAGCCGGTAGTTTGAAAAATGAATTCCCTTACTGGTTCTAGCGGATTGGTTAAATAGTACCTGCAAAACATCAGCGTAAACATCTACAGTGAAGAGGTGACAGTTAGCTGGCCTTCAAGGCAGAGTGGCAAAGAAAAAGCCAAATCTGAGATTGGCAAACAAATGGAATAAATTAAAATGGGCAAAAAACAAAACTGACAATTCATTTGATACCGAAAAGTGTCACTCCTTAATGGAAATCACAAAATTGTCTCGTTGATCCCACACATTTAAACGATAGTGTAAATCTAGGTCTTCACTCCCATGTGACCTCATACAGGCAATTCATTTTCCCAATAATGAACTTCTTTTGACCCCAGGAAGAGTCAAAGCATTCATAAACACTTCGTTGATACAAGAGCATAATACACAAATCTTATGAGCAGTATATAAACCATAGCAGTGAGGTCTACTTTTAGTAATTGGTGAAAAAAAGATAGCGGTGGCCAATTCCTGTCAGTCCTCTGAGAAAGTGGTTCTCAAAATTAGGGATACGCGATCCCCTCCGGCATGTAAGGACACTCCAGGGTATATGTGAGACTTGAAATACTCTTCAAATTGTGTAATGTGGTCACAATACCTTAGTAGTAGCAGCATACTAGTCTACTTTTACGATCATATCGAAATGTATACAATTCTTTCTAGAATACAGTTCCAAAATAACCCAAAACAGGCAAAATCTGTGAAGTAGAAAAAAAATTGTTGATATGGTAGATGACATAATTTATGTATCAGTTTTATTACTTTCTTCTCAAAAAGAAAAAAAAAACACAAAACAATACTTAGTTACTTAAAGCTATTACTACTTATGAGTAACATTAGAACTAGAGTATTCTACTCCTTTTTAACCCAACTTTCCTTTTTTTTTTTTTTGCAATGTAACATTTTAAGACATAAAAATGTGATGGAGACATCTCATCTCATTAGCCGTACGGCCGCTTATCCTCATTAGGGTCGCGGGGCGGCTGGAGCAACCCATCTCCGGGCAGTGGGCAGGGGGCACCCTGAACTGGTTGCCAGCCAATCGCAGGGCACACAGGGACAGACAACTCAGTTCTCATTCACACCAAGGGACAATAAGGACCGGCCAATTCACCTGAAATGCATGTTTTTGGAACGTAGAAGGAAACCAGAGTGCCCGGAGGAAACCCGCAAGCACGGGGAGAACATACAAACTCCGCACAGGAAGTCTGTAGCTGGATTTGAACCCACGACAGGTTTCCATGACATGAACTGTGCCACACAAGCGCTAACCACTGCCCCGCCGTGCTGCCCGCAATGGAGACATAACGTTTTTATTTCCAAATATTTGAGGGAAGCTTGAGTAAATTAGATAATATATATATATATATATATATACATATATATATACATATATATACAAATATACACACATACATATATACACACACATACACACATTATATATATATATATATATATATATATATATATATATATATATATATATATATACACACACACACACACACACACATATATTATATATATATATATATATATATATATTTATACACACATACACAATTCAAAAGGATTTAGTTTGTTTGAGCAAATTTGTCCATAAAACAATATTTCATCATGTGTATGAAAGAAAACAAAAAAATGGAGACATAACGTTTTTATTTCCAAATATTTGAGGGAAGCTTGAGTAAATTAGATAATATATATATATATACATATATACACACATACATATATACACACAAATACACACATTATATATATATATATATATATATATATATATATATATATATATATTTATACACACATACACAATTCAAAAGGATTTAGTTTGTTTGAGCGAATTTGTCCATAAAACAATATTTCATCATGTGTATGAAACAAAACAAAAAAGATGCTAAAATTGACAGGTATGGCAAATTAGCGGCTTGGGTGCGATGATGTGCAGTCAGGGTAAGTTGCGCCTTGCCTATCATGAAAATAAAAAAATCTAACGATTATACCGATTCAGTGTTGAAGTTCTTTGTCATTTACTTACACAGTTGTATTACTTTTCAAAATTTTCACATTTTTTATGAATATTATTAATACAATTAGTATGTGAGACATAATTGTGCTGAGCGTTTGCAGAAGCAGAGTGAGGCATGCTGTTCTCTTGCCTCATAGCAGTTTGTGATAGTGAGAACCAGTATTCTGGATTGGCGCACACCTCATCTCGAAACAATAGAGTTAGGGATAGTGTTAGCAAACTAACAGGGAGGTTTATCTATGTAGTGATGTTTTTATTCAAAAAGAGGGTCAAGTGGACTTAATATATAAGTCAAGATGATTAAAAAGTTGTTTTTTATGCAACAGTTTATTGTGCTGACAAATCAAGAAAAAGATTTATTTATTTGTAAATCTGACAGTGCCTCACCAGACACGAACCTCACCGCATGTCTCTGGTCACACAGTATATATTAGCAGCACAGCTTAAAAAAATCAATAAAGAATCACTTTTAGATTAAATAATAAAAAGTCACTAATGCAAAACAACAACTGAAGAAAGGTATTGTAATTTCTTCCCCCTACTGGACCTTGACAGGTCCAAATTGTTGGTTTGAATAACAAAGGCTGAGACCGTCTGATCCGTAACTCCAGCAGAAGCTGCAGTTCTGACATTACGACACTGCGAGTGTAACAATCTATCAACTGTCAAAGGAATCGGAAAGAGCAGGGGACTAAGAGGAAGAAAAAGTGACGACGAGACAGCGGTTTGAGAGAGTGAGCGAAGAGGTTAGAGAATTGCTTTAAGGAGTAATGGTTGCTTAGAGACTGTTGTCTAGGAGACGGTCATCCCCGAGTCCTTCGGCATCTAGATTGTCCTATATACTAATGTTAGTCTTCTCCTATCTTACTTTTTTAACCAGGAGATGATTACACGCTTCACAATTACGAGGCAGAACAAAGGTCTGATTTAATTTCATGAACAATACAATAGTCCGTGACACAGCATTACTCTCTCGCTGTGACAGCACTCCTCCCTGTCGCGTCTTTGTCTCAGACTCATTCTGTGAGCATAAATCGTCATTATTCTACTGACAGCCTGTTTGATATATGAAAAGTGCCAATTGTTTGCCCATTGATGGATTTCTCACTTGGTTATTTTCAGTGATCTTTGTGCGAAACCCAAGTTGTTGGTGACAGCACTACAATATCCTAGAAAATTGTAGTGTTATTTGTGGATGAATAGTTTAAATCTGATAAAAAATATATTGATTTGGTGCTGCGGGTGACACATCTAAGAGTCATGAAGTTAATCCAATTCGGTTATTGTGCTCTGGCAAAGGTTGTTCTGTCATCTAATTTTCTTCCCGCTACATAGACAAACAAGTCAGCAAAGACAAAGAGAGAAACTGTTAGAATACGGCAGGCTCGTTTTAGGTCATATACTACAAACTGTTCAGATAGGAATTGAATAAGTGCAGACATGAAAATTGGTCAAGGGTTAAAACGGTGAAAAGGAAATATGTTCCAGAACACCAGAGAAACCTCTATCTTGTTTTTGCTAATTTCGACAAGGCGTTTAACAAGCCGCTCTGTGGGCCACTATACAGTAGTACAACATGGTCTGGAAACTAGTTCAAACCCCTGAGCAAACAGCTGTATGCCAATGCCACCTGTAACGTTACTGATCAATTATACTATTGGAGATTGGTTTCAAACCACAGTTGGTGTGAGACGACGCTGCATTCTTTCCAACCTTATTCATCATATTGCCTGACCCATCTTTCCTACAGTCTACAAATTTCCAGCCCATCCCGTAGCCACATGCCTTTCTCCAGCCGCCATCTCACCGTACCTGCTGCCTGTCTCAGCACTGTGGGGAGCAGAGCTTTCACCCGCTCTGCCCACCAGCTCTGGAACTTATTACCACCTGACCTCCAGAATTCTACTACCCCGTCAACCATCTAACCCAGACTCAAAATCTGACTCTTCCGACTTGCCTATCCATAATAAACTGCCACTATATATATATATATATATATATATATATATATATATATATATATATATATATATATGAACACCCCCATGTCACCCTCCATCTAATATTTAAGTGTAGTTAGTTTTTTGTATTTATTGGACTCGTTTTATTCCGTTTTTTTTATTTTGTGTATAGTGACCTTGGATGTCACAAAAGGGGCTTTGAAATATAATGTATTATTCTTATAATTATTATTAACATTTTCCAGGAGAGGATCATGACCAAAGCCATTGACCAGCATTGGGGGACACAACTTACCTCTGTTTTGCTGATGATATTTTCTGGCTGGCAGGAGAACAAGAACTTACTGATTTGGTCAATCGCCTGGAATAAACATCAACCTACTATGGGAAAAAATCAGCAGAGAAAAAAACAAAACTAATGACCAATAGGTACCACCACACATTGGAGCTGTCATATCAGAGGAGGGGTCAGATCCAGAAATCATGGCCAGGATAACTCAAACCACACATGCACTTGCCAGTCCAAAACCCATTTGGGGGCACAATAACTCAGCAGTGAACTTAAAGATCAGACTAATGCAAGAGCTGGTTACTTCATTGTTCCTCTACACTTGGAGATGCGATGCTAGAGGAAACTTCTAGGCATCAGGTAAATAACCGATGTGAAAAATTATTAACAGAGGGCACATTGGTCCATGCAAAAAACTGTTGTTAACTGTGCACAGACAAAATGCAGTTGTATGGTCACAAGATTATCAGGACTGGACAAGAGTAATCTCCAGGGCACAGTCCAAGGGGGCAGGAAGACCAAAAAATTACTAGGCCGACAACACCAGGTAATGGACTGGTGCCAAATTTGCCAAAATCCTAAAAGAGACAATCAGTGAAGAAATTTGTCCAGAGTTGCTATCCTGAGTGGTGTCCTGATGACCCAGGCGGTTAAGAGATCCGTGAACCCTGGTCGACCAAACTAAATATTGAGCTTTGTTGACCCACATTGTGTTTCAGTGATCTGCAGGAGAACCAACACGTAAAGCTTGAGGCTGCATGAAAGCAGGTTAAATTTAGCTTGGCTCAGTTACCACAGTGATATATTCTCTGCAACTAGCCTGCTCCAGACCAGCCTAACAACCCGGATAAAATTATTTTCAGAAATATACTGTATCTTACACTACTACTGTAAATTCGGGTGAAAAAATAGTTATTTAGCATATCAATGGACTGTCTTGATATTTTGCTTTATTTTAATTGTCCTGCAATGAAATTGTACATACAGGCTAGACCGCTAAACACGAGCAAAACACCCAGAGGAATTTGATTGGGTGAGCGGTAGGGATGGGCAGAGCTAAACACAGAGTGCAAGCACTCCCATCAGTCTCTTGCCCAGTGCTGCCTGTTCTGAGGGTAAACACGTCGGTGTCCTCATTTGACAGAAATTACGGTAAAAATGAGCCTTGAAACTCTCCAAAATACTGCGTAAGGTAAAGAAATATGTGTCGATGCAGCATTTATATGGGTCATGGACTTTTTGGGCAATTATTACCTATGTTTTTTAATTGATGTTTACATTTTGTGTTTTGTTACCAAATGCAACATCTATTGCAGCCTTGGCATCCCAGAAGGGGGATTACAACTTGTGTGGGCCCTTCTCTTTTTCCCTCTCATTTTAGGTTTGGCGTTTTTCCTTGCCTGCATGTGGGTTTTAGATCAGGGGATGGTGTAAATATGGTCTTTGTAGTGCTTTGAGATATTTTGTGATTAAGGGCTATACAAATAAATGTGACTTGACCTAACAAAATGTGGAAGTGAAGAGCTGTGAATTTTTTTCGGATGCCGTGTGGGATATTCAGCAAAAGACAAGTTGCCCTCCAAACAGGGAATTCAGCTTTGCTCAAACTTCTGTGAGTAATTTTCATTTACCCTAGATCTGAGAGTCATCAAGGTGAATCATCCATGTTGAGTAAGTGATTAATCCTGTAGCCATCTTGACGAGGCCATTCTGCATTATGTTAATGAATGGTATTGACTTACTTGACACTAAGCCTAAGTTAATCCATTTAACAAATGTATTATGTGCTCTATGCGATCACTTAACAAAAGCTGTCCTGCGCTATTAAAATCATTGAAATTTCAGTTATCCCTTCATGGAAAAGTTTTAGGTGGAACAAAAAGTTCAGTCAGGTATGTTTATATGCCATTTGCTCAACATGCTTGCGATCCATACTAGCTACAGGAGAAAAGTCTCCATACTCAATAAATGGGTGTAAATAATAAATGTAGTTTGTGCTCACTAAGCCAACTATAAGTTTCGGAGTAAAGGTCATTCATCATTAAAATAGATCAAAATACTACTGTGAGATGTGAATGGAAAAAAACATGAATTATAGCACCAGTTTTTGTCAACACAGCACTGCATTTGCTTAACAGTTAAAATGTTATCACTAATGTATGTTAATTTTTGAGTCATGCTTTTAACAAGGTTTTTACACCTTTTCATGGCCAGATTCAAGCATTTTCAAAGGCAATTTCACAATGTATCCAGTACCATAAAATACATCTGAAATCCACACATGTATGTTGTATACATATGTGGTTTTTAATGTGATTGTCAAGAAATATGATTTTCATATCTTGAGTAAATCACAAATATATTTATGGCTCTGCACAGTATGGGTGTAAACAAATATAAGACAAATCTCTCCCTATTAATATGTTAAGTAAAATGATGGTAATATGTAGCTTACATTTTCAGTTGCGAAAAGTTCCTTCCAATATAATTTACCACTGAGACACGCAACCTTAATTTTTTTCATGGCCCGTGATAAAGTGTCCATAACTGATGCGTAATCCTTGCATCAATACACATTTCATTGTGCCCTGTTTATGTGTAGTATCCACCTGTCCTCTTTTAAGTGACGCTTCATAAGACAATGCCGTGCAAACTAATGCCAGCTGCTATTAATTATGAGGAAAGAAATGCAATGGCAAAGCAAAGCCGCCAGTGTCTGTGTCATTTTTAAACAGACTGGTTTTGAAACATGGCAACAATTCCAAGCATTTACAAGCACTGAAATTAAAACTCAAGCACTCTTCAATTCTTGACATCAACCCAGACATTAACATTCTTTTACTGACCCCTAAACGTACATCATTACAAACGTGGTGTTTTGTTTATATAATTGCGAGTAAAGTTTCCCATACGTCTGTCTGGTATTGGGCAACTTCAGAGAAAATGCTGGTCTGCTATCAGTTTACGTCAGTTTCATGAAGATGACAATATGCTATTGGCTGAACTCCCACCCATAATGATCCATTTCTCTCTTTTCTCAATAAAGAATATGTGACAAACTTTTTGTTTAGCTCTGGCTACCAAGGGATAATCAAGAAAATAAAAACAATGGAAAGAACGATTACTATATTAAAGAAATACCCTCAGCGAGGAACATAGCCGTCACCAATTGACAATCGGGACTATAATAACAAATAAGGAAGTGATTAAAGCAACATAGTCCTCACAAGTGAAAGTTTTAAAACCCGTTTTATTTTTTAATCCTCACCCGCCCACCCCCTCTGCATCCACTCACAAACTATACCAGCTCAAGTCATATTTCACCATAGGTGAATAGAATTTAATTGTTCCTCTAAATTTCCCCGCTCTCCTTCCCTCATCCTCATTTAATCATATAGATGTCTATCTTACGACATACCATTTTGTTAGTCGTGCGTATACAATTTCAGTTTTTACCAAGGGTTTGCAACATGCTCGCCAAGTACAATAGGTTCTATCCAACGCCATGTGCTAACTTCACCTTGCGATCACCACTTCAGAACAGGATCGTTGTCAAATCCCTGGGGGTCTACCGTATTCATTTTCAAATTTAAAAAAAAAAGGAAGCTTAGTGTGTTTTTGTTATTGATTTAATCCAGCACTGAAACGCAAATATAAAAAAACCTTTCAACACACTTATTAATCTAGCATGTCACTAAAAAGCTTGCGTTTCTTGGATTCACCGGTCTGGATCTCCTGCCAGTAGGCACGTCTGCTGATAAAGTGGGAAAGCGCAAACTGGGCCCACACATGGCGAGCATACTGGTCTGACCTCAGTTTGTTTTCACTCGGCACTGAAAATAAAGGAGAGCAGAAAGACTTTTATGAACATATCGTTGCATAGTTGTGAAGAGGTAATGACAATAAAATAGGGCTGCAACAAATAGTCCGTCAACAAAAATCGATAATACAAGCAGTAATAGTCGACAATTAATTCTTTGTCTGCTATTGTTGCCAGACACATTCTACAGACAGAGTGAAGCTTCGCTACATAAATTTCTCTGCTGAGAGTCACACATGCGCAGAAGCGTCTGAAACGGTAACATAAACATAGAGAAATGGAGGAGTCAACATTAAACACGAGTACCAAAACTTCCAAAGTTTGGTAGCATTTTAGACTGGATACGGCGAATAAAAAGACTACTTGAAAAGTTTGAAAAAAAAGACCTTGCGTACAATGGCAGTAGCTCTGTAATAGAATAGAATAGAGAATAGAATAGAATATACCTTTATTGTCATTGTTACAAATGGGCTAACATATTGTGACAACGAAATTGGGCATGACACTCCAGTTTTACACATTCAAGTGAGGTATGAGCAAGAAGATAAAGGAACAGAGAAGATATTGTTATAAGACAGGGGGATAAGGCTATAGTTATAATTTACATGATATTTACACAAGAAATGTCGGCATGTGGGATGTTACATACAGGGTTGTCGTGATAAGAAAAAAAATTGTGCAATATTGCATTTGGTGCAAAGTCATCATAGTGCAAAAAATAGTCAGCATGAAACAGGAAATGATCAGACATTGTGCAATTTGAGCATTAAACGTAGTGCAGTCGACATGTGCAAGAACAAGACATGAGTAACATTATATTCGTATGAGGTAGTGTTTTTTTTTTTTTTGTTTTTGTTTTAACAAACATAGTGCAGACAGCATGTACGTGAGTACCATTTTACATGCGTGTGAGGTATTTTTTTTTTTTTTTTTTTTTTTTTTGCAACAGTTTTCAGTTTTTTGTGCGGTGTCTGTTTAGGGTGGTAATGGCTGTGGGGAAGAAACTGTCTCTGAGTCTGTTCGTTTTTGCTTTGTGTGACCTGTAGCGCTTGCCGGAAGGCAGCAGGTCGAAGAGATGGTGGCCGGGGTGAGAAAAGTCCTTGATGATGTTTTCTGCTCTGCTGAGGTAGCGAGAGCAGGCAATGTCCTCCAGACTGGGCAGAGAGCAGCCGACGATTCTCTGGGCTGTTTTGATGATCCTCTGGAGCTTTTTCCTGTCTGCTGCTGTGCACCCAGCATACCACACCGTGATGCAGTATGTTAGGATGCTCTCCACTGTGGCTTTGTAGAAGGACACCTGCAGCTGCTGTTTTAAGTTATTTTTCCTGAGCAGTCTCAGGAAGTGCAGTCGCTGGTGGGCCTTCCCTACCACCGCTCTGGTGTTTGCAGACCAGGAGAGGTCGTCGGAGATGTGCACGCCCAGGAATTTGAACGAGTGGACTCTCTCTACACAGTCCCCTTTTATGATGAGTGGTGCTGGATTCCTGCCATTCCTTCTGAAATCCAGAATCAGTTCTTTTGTTTTTGTGGTGTTCAATATGAGGTGGTTTTCCGAACACCACGTTGAAAGTGACTCAACCTCATCCCTGTATGCCGCCTCGTCCCCTTCAGAGATGAGGCCGATCAAGGTGGTATCGTCAGCGAACTTAATGATAGTGTTTGTGGAGTGGGTCGGTGAGCAGTCGGAGCTGTAGAGGGTGAAAAGCAGGGGGCTCAGTGCACAGCCTTGGGGGGGAGCCAGTGTTCAGTGTTAGGGTGGGAGAGACGTGGGTACCGAGTTTCACCGACTGTGGGCGGTTGGAGAGGAAGTCCATTATCCAGTGGCAGATGGAGGGAGAGAGTCCTAGGTGTGCAAGTTTCTCCACCAGGATCTCCGGGATAATGGTGTTGAAGGCTGAGCTGAAGTCCAGGAAGAGCATTCTGGCGTAGCTCGCCCGGTGATCCAGGTGTTTCAGCACGGTGTGAAGTGCTGTGTTTATGGCGTCATCAGTGGAGCGGTTTGCCCTGTAGGCAAACTGGTGGGGGTCCAGTGTGAGTGGCAGGGAGTTTTTGATGTGCCGGGACACTAACCTCTCGAAGCACTTCATGACCACAGGCGTAAGAGCTATAGGCCTGTAGTCGTTGAGGCTTTCCACTGCCGACTTTTTGGGGATGGGAATGATGGTGGAAGTTTTGAGGCAGGGTGGGACGGTCGCCTGTGACAGGGACCGGTTGAAGATGGTGGTGAAGACCCCAGCCAGCGGATTGGAACAGTCCCTGAGTACCCTCCTTGGTACTCCATCCGGACCAGTTGCCTTCCTGGGGTTTATTGTATTCAGCACACGCCTAACTTCGTGCTCCTGAAATGTGAGGGAGTTGCTGCTGGTTGTTGGTGTGTGTGATGTGGCTGTTTGTGGCCTACCAGCTTCAAAGCGAGCGAAGAATTGATTAAGGTCCTCAGCTAGTGAAGCCTCAGCCTCAACAGTTGCCAGGTTGTGGCCTCTGAAGTTGGTGATGTGTTGGAGGCCCTGCCACATCCTCCTCGGGTCTTTTCCAGCGAAGAGGTGCTCGATCCTCCTTGTGTAGGCTGCTTTTGCTTCCTTGATGCCTCTCTTCAGGTCAGCCCTAGCCACCCCGTAAAGAGCCTTGTCTCCAGACCTGAAGGCGGTGTTGCGGTGTTTGAGGAGGGTGCGCACCTCGCTGGACATCCAGGGTTTTTGGTTTGGGTAGTTTTTGATTTTTTTTATATACTGTGACTTCATCCGTGCAGTAACGGATGTAGGATAAAACAGTGTCAGTGAATTTCTGGAGGTCATGGTGTTCAAATACCTCCCAGCAAGTTTGATCAAAACAGTCCTGCAGCTTGGAGAGGGCTCCCTCAGGCCACGTTTGTATTGTCCTCGTTACAGGTTTTGTTTTCCTTCGGATGGGGGTGTATGAGGGGGTAAGGGATAGGCATATGTGATCCGAGTTTACTAGGTGGGGGAGGGGGGAAGCTTTGTATGCGTTTTTGATGTTGCTGTAAACGCGGTCCAAAGTTTTTTCACCCCTTGTTGCACAGTTCACATGTTGATAGAATTTTGGAAGAACAGTCCTTAAACATGCCTTATTAAAGTCGCCAGCGATAATGAAAGCTCCGTCGGGGTGTGCAAGCTGTTGAATGTTTATAGCAGCGAGTAGAAGATTTAGCGCTGTGCTAGCGTTAGCATCAGGAGGAATGTAAACAGCTATCACAATGAGCACAGTTAGCTCTCGCGGTATATAGAATGGTCTACACGATACCGCCAGAAACTCTAGATCGGGCGAGCAGTGTGCATCAATAATTCTGCTGTTATTGCACCACGCATTATGTACGTAAATGCATAGTCCCCCACCTCTTTTTTTGCCGGTGCAAGAGCATTTAAAGAGCAGTCATGGAACACACTCCGACTCGGCTGGAAAAAAATTCAAGTAACCTTCGAGCCAATACCCTTTTGAGTACATGCATTATAAATTGTA
Source organism: Urocampus carinirostris (assembly GCF_059441175.1). Lineage (NCBI taxonomy): Eukaryota > Metazoa > Chordata > Actinopteri > Syngnathiformes > Syngnathidae > Urocampus > Urocampus carinirostris. The sequence continues at coordinate 6,070,136 of NC_142349.1, read as the reverse complement.
TACGCTTATATTTTGCTATAAAAGAGAGCTTGGGCATTTTGCCGGACTGTGCCAGACAATGGGATTGAAAATCAAACAAATGCAGTCCGAAGAACAAACGTCCGTTGTTGAAACGTTGAGAACAACAATTTTTTAATTTCAAGCTGTTGAAAACCGTAAAGCACTTTTGTTAAAGACTTAGCAGTTGACCACTGAATGTACTTCACATCATTTTTGTTTTATTCACTGTTCTACTGCTGCTAATGAGCCTGTTCTTGGTTTATAAAGATACAAAATGTTTACTTCATTTTATTTTTTTTATCCTGTCCCTAAAAATGGACCGATGTTTATTTAGGGTTTATGTCTTTGTCTAAGGTGTTATGTCTTATGACCAAGCACTGCGTCAAATTGATTTTACATAGTGCATTTTCATTTGATTTTTGTACAAATACACAGTATGTTCAATACAAGATGTATTTTTGATCGCAACCATTTTTATCCTGTTCATTATTATTTTTCACATCGTTAAATATAATTCAGGCTGAATTTAAGAAAAAATAAATTATCCGATTAATCGACTATTTGTTTCAGTAGTCTGTGACGAGTCGTTAGTTGCAGCCCTACAATGAAATCTACGAGAATCATATTACCTAGCTCCTGTGCAATGTTTTGCTTCAGACTGACAGACGCGCTGTTCCACACAGCTTGCAAAACTCGACTGCCTAACCTGGAGCACGCCATGTCGACGTACTGACCCTGAGTAAAAAATAAACACGTCAATATTGCTTGCTGACAGGATCAATACAGGCAAATTGCTCGTACCTCCAGCCTCTTGAGGATCTTGCCTCTTCGCTTGTCATTGGACGAGGTGATGAGAGCTTGAAGGACGTGGCTTCCGACGGGATCCGTTGCCAACGTCAAAAAGTCTGCCGAGGTCAGCGTGTGCAGACTGCTGAGGAGGATGGAGCGCTCACGGAATCTGGCCAGCGCCTGCACCAGCCGGGAGCCGTTGTAACACATGGACGATAGGGGCACCTATATGACACCAACCATATTTGCTGTTGCTCACTGTTGATTCAAGCGTTGCTCACCGACTTTGTGTGAATGCTCAGACCCGTGGAAAATTAGAGGGAACATTGCCCCTGACCATTATTCAATATAAAAAAAAAAAACCCAGATAAGTCTTCGTCTGTACTGCACACGTTCAAGACACTAACAGGGAGAGTTTGCAACTTATCAGCTCACCTCTGTCTGCACGTTGCCCTCTGCAGTTTCAGAGTAGTAGTAGACGTCATAGGTGAGGAGAGACATAAAGAGAGGGAGGCAGTGGACTTGCCGTGAAGGCTCTGCACAGTGGAATGCCTAAAAAAACCATGCAAGTATTATTCGAGATCTATAGTCGTTATTTTGTTACGGTTGTATACTCTCAGTCGAAAATGACATCATTTCGGGGTAAGTTTAACCCTTAGGTGGCTTTTATGAAGGTGCGACGCTACATTAAATTTTCGCGGGTAGTTCTGGTCCCCACTGACTGCAAAAACCGAGGGATCCCTAAACTTAATTTTTCTGGCTCTATGCCTGCAGCTTTCAATCCAGTGCTACTTCTAATCAGACAAAATGAGTTTCGTTCCTTAACTTCATCATGTGGTATTTTTCAACGCAATGTGAGAAACTTTTCTAATTCTGACTGAAAGCTCAAATTGTTGCACATGCAAGTACCGTATTTTCTTGACCATAGGGCAGACCATGTTAAAAGACGCATTCTCCTTAGCTGGTATTTTAAACACAAGGCAGACCGCACCAGTGGGCACAGGTATGCTCTTGCTGCAGCCACCTTTAAACAACACAGACAAGCATACAAGTGTGCGTATTTAAAAAAAAAAAAAAAAAAGCGACAGCAAAACAGAGTTCGGTTGTTGTTTATTTAGGTATTGATTACAACACCCGGAGTTAGATTTTCCGCTTCCTTCACTAACGGAAAATCGATTTATGATCTTCAATTCTCTTGTGGCTGCTCAGTTTACGTGTTCTTTCTCGTAGCTTGAAATCAACGCACCATGGCGGGCGAAAAAACAAAGCATTTAATAGAGGGACAGTGGGGTTTTGGATTTAATGAATATTTTGGAGGACAACGCTGTTCAGCCTTTGGTCGCACAATCACTTTCAAATTGCTAGATATGCTATAGCTTTAACATCCATGAGTACTTCCGCAAACAATGGACGCACTGCTTGTGACGTCACATGTCCTCTACTGCACAGACACTTGAACATTAAAACGTGAGACACTTAAAAGTCACAGGAGATTGCATTCGGGTCGCATTTAAAGATCTGAATTGAAAATGAAGCTGTACGTCCGCCACATTATATCACACACAGGGCGTACTACACGATTGGGACATCTGCACAATTTGAAGAAAAACAGATGTTCATTGTCATGAAAATGTGCATTTCTTAGACACGCTTGAATGAACTCTTCCTTGGGCGCTCGGCCTGTACATATATATATATATATATATACACATACATACATATATACACATACATATATACATACATATACATACATACATACACATATACATACACATACACACATACGTATACACACACACACACACATATATATATACACACACATATATATATATACACACATATATATACAGAGATATATATATATATATATATATATATATATATATATATATATATATATATACACTAATTAAATTGGGTTTTTAAATTTGCTGCTGCTAAATGGTATTGCACTTATTGGTGCACATGCACTATTCTTCATACCATTATTCTTATAATAACTAAGGCCAGTCTTTCTAAGCCCTAAGTCAAATTATTATTATTTTTTACCTACGCATCCTGATTGTCCTATTTTTTTTTCTCTTCAGAGTCTTATCACATGTTATTACAAGTATTGCCCTGGAGCACCATGTCTAATCTTGTTGCATACAATGTTTCACAACGTTGATATCAATGACAATGAAGACAATTCTAATTCTAATATGTTCTGCAGCTGAAACAGGATAAAAGCAGAGAATTCTACTTTCAACTTTTTAAGGACGCCTCAAATGCCGCACCCCACCTTCAATCAAGTGCGCTCTGTATTCCGGAATTTACTGTACTAAGATCCAATTCGGGATTTTCTTTGTTGCTTTGTTGCACTATTGTGATGGCGCACTTTTTCATTGCAATATTGTTACAACTTAGGCCAGTTTCAGGAATGCACTACCTTATAAATATTTTTGCCCATTTATCCCAACGTTTTCTTTTAAGTCTGTGTTTATCCTGGAGCACCTGGTCTAGTCTTGTTGCAAACAATATTCACTAAATCGTTGTCAATGACAATAAAGACACTCAATAATTCTATTACAAACAATGTATCAAAGTTTTCAGTTCAGACTTACATTTAATAGACACTGCATCAACTCTACTTGCCGCTGTCCCCCTTCAGCGCAGCTTTCCGCAAGGTGAACTATCACACCCATGTGACCTGCAGCCAAAATGGCCTCCACGCCTTCCAGTAACTCGTCAAACAACCCTGGGAACTTCAAGGATTGAGAAAAAAATAATCTTCAGTCACCCTCTCAATACAACAACTTGAGACTTTCACGTTCGGCTCACCATTTTGCTTTTGGCTGCGGCCACTATCAGCCTCTGGATGGGGAAGTTAGCAATGGGATGAAGCGCAAGGTCCACCAGGTGATCCTTGAGGTGATTCTTGTAAAGGTCTTGTAGAGGACGTTTGGCTGACAGCAGAATAATAGTCTCAATCAGGTGGCTGGAGGCCTGGTCCTTAAGGAAAACCAATAGCGGACTAAAAAAAAAAAGCAAAACAAAAAAAATGATTTTTGTTTCACTGAATTGCAGATAAAAAACAATCAGACCTGATTCCGGGAGCAGCAGGACAATTTGTCAAGTATTCCATGATTTGCCTGATGAGCTGCTTGCATAGTTTGGGTCGCTTCCTATGACATGCAGTCAACATGGTCTGGAAAACTGCACTGGCAACAGAGTCTGTAACACTTACTAGCAAGAAACACAACACATGACGAAAAAAAAAGAAAACAGATGTTTGATACACTTCTTTTTTCCCAGATAGACACCCATCTTGACTAGTCAATCAATTGAGATACCAAATACATATACAATCAGTACAAAAAAAATCCTGTTTCTCTTGAAACAATGCTCGATAATTTTAAATAAACATCTTTAAATATCCACAAATCATTGCTCTTAAGGGTGGTGTGTGTTGTTTGAGGTGCCTTTAAAAAGTTGAAAGAATTTCTATCTTATTTCTATATAAGTTTTTTTTTATATAAGCAAATAAACAACGTGAGGTTAGAACAATTTTCTCGCCAATTTTAACAGCAATTAAGCATAGTCATGATTTCGTTTTATCTGACATTATGACGTTTTAACATTTTTTTTCCGATATTTTTAACAGCAATTAAACACACAATTTCATTATAGCATATCCCAACGATGAGTTTTTATCGACACTTTTAACAGAAATTAAATACATTCACAATTTCATTATATCATATTCTAACAATATGAGGTTAGAACAATTTTTATTGACACTTTTAACAGCAGTTAACCAATGTGTAAAGGGCAATACTATGGTGCAAGGGCATAGTCTTCTCAAGTGGGATTCCATCCCACCCTCCCAAGCAGCATCCTCCAGTCCTCATGCCTGCTCACATGGGTCCTCTCCCTTTGTGTTGACAATGCTCAACTGAGTTCAAAGAAACCTTAGATTAATCACTGTCAGAGGCACTTTTTGTACTGTGCCGTTACGCGGAAATAATGCCGGCTTTTGCGAAAGCCCGTACAACAGCCCAAGCATAGACAATCCATTCGCAAACTGAGGCGTAACCCTCCACTTTTCACTCGAGTATTTTCCATCTCTCCCAAGCTGCTCGCAGCCTTACTTTGAACAGCCAGTTCACACCAAAGTCCAGCTGTTGAAATTACAGACTTCACCCTTAACCGTTCTCATGGTGCCGTGTTTCCTTAAAACGCACAAGACGCCTCACGAAAGGAATAGCGGTACAATTTGGAGAAAATCTAAGACTTTCTTGAGCGCCCCTGGGCGTGAAAATACGGTACTTGAATATCTGCCAAACTCAGAGAAACAGAGTTCAAATAACATATCAATAGACTATTTTATCAATATCAATTATTAATATTTTATCATAGAAATATCCGCAAATTGGTTTGTGGTAAGGCCAACCAACACATGAAAGGAATCCCTGGAATCAAAAAACATATAAGGATAGAACACCCCTTTATCCCAAAAAGACAAGAGCACAAATACTAGTTTCAATAACAAGTTAGCATGTAGAGCATAGTGGACTTACATTTTACACTGTCCATCAAAGTCTCCGTGAGGCTTTTCAGCTCATACCAAAAAGATGTAGGAATGTCAAAGTCAGTCAGATCAACAGCAGCATTGCGATTCTTTTTTCCACCTTCAAGAAAAAAGAAGAAAATCTCAAAGGAAGACAAACAACATCTATAAATTAAAACACGTGTTTGTTTACTTGGGCGGGATTCTGAGCGGGGAGGTCCAACACAGCCTGCAAGCACTTGCAAAAGTGTACGGACCACATGGGAGCCATAGACATGTTTGATGAGCTCCTCGCTGTTGTCTCTCACCGCCTGACTTAAAGATAACACCTGGACCTCCAGAATTTCATCATCATCGTTGTCTTCTTTTGCTACATTTAGTAAACAAACAAAAATATTTGATAGTCAATCCAGAAGGCTGGGTCTTGTTTGAGGGATTTTAAAAATACCATATTTATTTGTGTATAATACCCAATATTTGTGCACTGATTAATCATTTCAAAATTATATATGACCACAATCGCTAATTATTGTTAGCAACAGTAATTGGTCATCCAGCCACGGGCCCCATTATAAAGCGCACGTTCTCACTTACACAATCTACACACCAGCTCAAACTGAAATATGGTTGTCCCACCCTGTGTGCACTGTGATTAGATGGCTGGGTAAATTGGGACCTTTGACGCGTTGCACAAGTTAAACATTTTTCAACTCTCGGCGACCAAAAAAAGTTTAGCGCCGAACATTCCGCGCAAAAAGCCTACCCCATTGCACTGTTGCTGTTTTCAATAGTGTGTAAAAATGTTGTGCCTTTGCAAGCAATTAGAACATTTTGATCAGAGCAGGAAAATGCTTTGGTTGACACCACAAACAAACTGTAGCTCATAAAATGCACATCACAATAACCTCCTGTAAACCATCAAAGATGAACCAGCATCCTGTCATAGCAATCATTACAAGAGCAATGGTACTATTTTATTACTTTGAATTTACCAAATCACCAATAAGAATATTAAATGTATCGTAATTAAATTTAAATCTCATCTCGGTGAATAGGTCCGTTTACTTATGAATATGATACCTTAAAATAGTACGGCATCGACATCGGAATTATTTGTCAAATTAGGTGTTTTTTTGTGCATTAAACTACATGCTTTGTTGGTGACACTTGTTTACTGTGTCTACCTTTCATAACTGGTGAAATTATGACTCAATAAATTACAACAACATAAATTTAGCATACATCTAGCTTCTTGATTTTTGTCTAAAGATGCACAGGATCGTTGCGTTTGAATGAGACCTACAAAAAGTGCTTCCGAGAGGCATGCTCCCTGGAAACCCTTCACTGTCCACCCACCAGGGTCCCAGAATATTTTATGGGAAATAGACTTTATCTCATTATTACATTACACTAATTTGTCTCTGGTACCGTGAGTAAAAGAAGGGTGATGATGAGAGTATATCTGATGACTTTTCATGTGTCATGTATGTGTTGGAAGTAATGCCGTTATAGAGTTTTTAGGTAATGGCGTTATTTTTTTCTTAGTAATGGGGTAAACGATTCTGCCATTACAACGCCGTGACCGTTACTGCCGGTCAAAAGCGGTACACTACTTTTAATAAGGCAGTTTTCCGCTCTCCTCAGAATTGTTTATGACATGTTGCTATTCTAAATATTGACTACCAAATAAAGTATTTACTACCGCGCCTAAAGAAAAGGCCAATGATAGCTGCTGAGTCGAGGAAAAAGTGAGCCACCATTTGTGGATGCAGAGGCAAACAACTTGTGTCATTCGCGAACGAAACGTATTGGTTTCCCGCCAATCAACAGACACTTTTTTCGCTTATGATTGGGCAATATGAAATTTTAGGGGATTCAGTGTTGTTGACTTTCAATTCGTTAGGCATTAAAAAGGTAAAAATTGTGATGGATGATTTTCTTTTTTTTGTAGATTTATATTTCATTTTTAATTCCCTTGTTTTTTCAGTGTCAATTTATTTATATAAAAATGTAAAGTTTATTCATTCTGAATCCATCTGCAAAGTGTGAGCAAAGAAAAAGTAAAACACAATTTTATACAGATTTTCAACAGGAAATTGAGGGTGCGCGTTACCTTTCAACCTGGACACCTGTCTGATTGCGCTCTCCACTACGTGACTGCTACAACAGTCGCAGCAGATGGTTTTGAAGTCTGCCCCTGATTCACCACCCAGCTCAGCCAGTACGTTTGCGACCTGATCAGGACTTGCCAGTGGGAGCAAACGCTGCAGCGTGATGCTTCCAGTGCAATCCGTTGCCACTAAGCTTGCGTGACCTCTCACTTCACCCAGGACATTTTTCACAAACATATCTGGAGAAACAGCAGTTAACATAAACAAAGTTTACGTTGTGTGTTGGTAGATGATGGTTAATGACGTAGAGCAAGGGTGTTAACCTCATTTTCCCCCCAGGGCTACATCCGCGTAATGTGTGTAGCTTAAACGTGTAAGAAAATGTAAAAAATATGGGATGTAAAATTAAAGTAACTTACTGATGGACGTGCGGTCCCTTTTCAAAGTTTCTTCATTTTCCTCATGTTGAGGTTTTTGAGTTTTTTTCTTGCCCTCGTGTAGGTTTTAGAACAGGGGATGGTGTAATAATAGTCTGTGGTTTGCAATCATCCGTGGTCTGTGCAGCCCTATGAGACTCTTTGTGATTAAGGGCTGTCCAAATTAACATGACTTGACTTGACAATGAGATAAGACCTCTTTCCTTTTTGTATTTCATTTGTATCAATAGTTGTTTAGTGGTTACATTACGGCACTATCAGTGTCTTGAACAGGGTTCAATTCCTGGCTTATATTATGTTTTGTGAATGTCAGCAAAATTGTCTGACTGATCCGTCATTGCACTAATATATGCCGTAGCCATGCTTATAAATGAATAAATATGTAGCTCTTAATGAAGTTTTAATTCCATGCGCCTATTAGTCGAGTGTGCCTTATATTTGAAAAGTGTATGACTAAAAACTATTTTTTTGGGGGTGCGCCTTATAGACATTGAGGTTGCAGTGAAAAAATGTCGCTACACATGTACATGTTATGAAATAAATATATCAAATAACAAAATCTTTTTGGACAATTTTTGAATCATTTTATTCTCAATTCCACTCATAGACATTACAGGGTAGTGGCACAGAGCAGTCATTTCATGGGAATCAGAGTCGACAGGTATTGTTGGAAATGCCTTTTGTCAAAGACATTTTAAGCTCTCACTGGCTACATAAAATGATGGCCACATCTGGCTCACCTGCTATGAAATTGATACATGTAACGTAAAGTGGCACTGTAATATTCGACCATTCGACGTCTTTGTATTAAGGAGTGCAACTGAAATCGAGTGCTACAAAGCTCAAGGAAGAACAGAAACAACGGACTCTCAAAGTGACCAAACTGCACCATTTATCTTTTCATTTTTTTCCCAGCCAGGGTTTTTGGTTATTGGGTGTACCCCTAGGGGCAAGATAACGGACAATTAAGTCAACTCTCTCTGGGTTAGCCTCACGTTATGTAAAATAAATAGATATTTCTCAACCCATGAGTATTTTACAAATTGCACCTTTATATCATCAAGTTCATGTATTTTTGCTTATTATTCAATTTTTGTATGTATTTACCACTCAAAGGCGCTAAATACTATATAATGTCATTTTAAAGATTTGTTATGTTTTTCCGAAAATTGTTCTCAAAACTGCGACCTCAATCATTTTGGAGAAATCAAATCATTTAAAGCATGAAAATTATAACATGTATTTTCTAATGACAGGCACTGCCAGGAGCATCCTACTAGTACCAACGATTGTAGAATTAGGTTTTTTTATGTACCAAAACCAATGGCTTCAGGTTTTGCAGCCTTGGGACAGTGTCCTCTCCTGGCAAAAAGTAAGACTGCACTTTTAGTATTTTAATCTCTCTTAGGTGCCCACAACCATGCACATGCTTAAATCAATTCAAAGCAAAATGTATTTATAAAGCATATTTCAGACGCAAAATGCAACTGAAAGTGCTGCATTAAATAAAACGCAATAAGATGACACTAGTACATAAACTCCCCCTCAGCAAAAACACCAACATATTATTTTCTTAAATATGGAAACCGCAATTTATAATATTTCTTAAAATCTGGATTTCTTACAGATGTCATGTAAAAAAGATGTTTCAGGGTTCGTGCATCCTTTTAATGCCCAAATTCAAGCATTGTTAAGGCCTTTCAAGGCTTTTTCCAATTTTTTCGGTACCATGAAAAGAAAAAAAATCTTGTGACTCATCTATTTTGCGTACCCACAAATATATTTGCAATTTCCATATGCAATGATTAGTCTTGCATGTTTATTCTTAAAGAAATGATTTTCAGATCAAGTAAATCACAAATATACTGTATGTTTTTGAGACAAATCTTTCCCAAAAAAGGAGTTTAAAAGTGACTAATGTGTAGCTTACATTTTCATTTTAAGTAAATTCTTCCCATTCCAATTTACTACTGGGAAATGATACTGTACCTTATTTTTTTGCATGGCCCATAAGAAATGTCCGTAATTGATACATAATACTTGCACTGATATTAAATTAATCCTTGGTTTATCAAGTCAGAGTGCCAAACTCTGGATTTTGTGCAGGGATGTCCACCATGGTGCCCGCGGGAACCAGGGTGCCCCCTAAGGACAGCTTAGGTGCCCGTGGACCTGTTCTGAAAATGACTCACCAGTGATGGATCATTGTGATTTTCTAGGAAAATGATTTTTATAGTGGTGGACTGAGTCTATTTAAACCCACTTCCAATAATTAACCTGGTAATAACAAAGTAACAACATGACAGATTTTGGAAATGCATATCAAACGAAGTACCCTTCGCGCTAATTAAAAAAAAAAAAGTAGCGCTCTGCTTGAAAAAGGTGGTAGACTCCCAATTTAGCGCCTCTTATTGGTAAAATAAACAACAACATATATTTGAGCAAAAAAACTAAAATACACGAACCATCATACAAACATTCTTTGTTTTTTAAATACTCACAGGTCCATTGATACCCAATGTCATGACTTCATGCATTATTTCTATTTGTATTTGTCAGTGTAGCATTAAATTATTGAAAGTCATAAAAGTCACGTTTCAAGTACAGTCCAAACACTAACCTGAACCCCTAGAAAGATGAAAAAAGAACAGTTTATTTGAGCCTATCTAAGAAATGCACGTACTTGCACGCACAAAATAAGGAGCTTGACAGAGGCTGCACAAGCCAGGAGATGGTGTCAGCGATTAAAAAAGTTCCAAATTCTATACAGCACCTTTGTAAAAAGCTATAAACTGATTCTGGAATGAATTAGTCCAAATTTACAACGTACTCTGTGCCATGAGATTTTTTGATGAGAAAAAGTGTACCTTGACCCAAAAAAGGTTGAGAAAGACTGGATTACACCTTCACATCAGGCTCACCTTTCTCCTCAGTGTCTTCAAATTCTTCATTTAATCGCTCTCCAACCCGCTGGTAATAACCGGCAGTCGGAGAATCAAGACGCTTGTTGCCGCCATCTCGGTATGCCTTTGACTTGTCCTGAGGTTTTTTCCTCTTGCTTTCTACTCCATAGTCTGCAGCCTGACTTTTCCTCTTTTTATTACCTCCTTTGGGTGGCTGCTTTAACGTCGTCTTTTCCAGCATCCTTTATAAAAAAAAAGGGAAATTAAAAAAAGAGTAAAATTTGCTGCTTACGCTCACATACGTGTCAAAGTATATGTTATCCCTGTATTTTACATGTTTTTTGATCATTTCAAATTCTGTACGATGAATAACAATTTCTGTAAGGTGGATTTTTTTTTAATGAGACTGTTTCCATCTTGCCCATTTCGGCTCTAATCCAGATAGTCTCGGTCACTGGTGGCATACAACAAAGTGAATTGCTAATGAAGATGGCCAACCCAAAATGCCCAAACAAGTTATGCACCTTGGCACCTAAGTTGGTCATGCTTTTGTCCCTCCAGATGAAACGGGACACGAGAAAGCGGCCATGTCACTCGGGTGAGGGTGACACAACACATTCTTTTGTTCAACAGCAGGCCCCGAGCTTTTACTGGTTTATCCCTGCCGCATCACACAGGTGCCTTGCCCATCCCTTAGAACGCGCCCAAACATCCCACTATCATTTTACAACATCTCTACACTCATTCCTATCACCACCAATAGCTCTAGCTTTCACTAGATTTAGTACTCTTTCCTGCAGAGCACTCATAACACCATCCATCTACGTCAATCGCGGCCTTCCTCTTGATTTCCTTCCATTTACTTCTGCTCTGTTGATCCTCTTCAACATTTGCTCCTCATCCATCCTCTCCATGTGTCCAAACCAAACAAAGTACTCTCTAATCAACACGCTTGCTCAGTTCCACGACTAGTCCAGTTCTGTCTCTCACAATTTCATTTCTCAATCTATCCAATCTTGTCACTTCTAACATACTCCTCAAACACTTCATTTCAAAAACATTTAATTTCCTTCTTAAATCTGCATTCAGGCTCCAAGTCTCTGCACCATACAACACATTTGGCACAATCACACTCTTATACAGTCCCCTCCTAACATCCATACTCATACTCTTGTTGCTCATCACTCTCCTCAGAGCACCCAAAACCTTGCTTCCTTGATTCACTGGGCACATGCGGCTTGTAGTCAGGTGTGGATTATGTATGTTCAAAATGTTTTTTCCCCTTTAAAAATGAATTGGGACTGGCTTATAGTACAGAAATTGTGGTAGTTTATTGTGAGTAGATAGGTGCCAAAATATTTCTCTATTAAGTATGCTTCAGCAATACCCAAGTGAGATTCATTTCACACGCGTTCTCACGGCCTTCTTTTATTTTAGCATAAAAATAGTGAAAGTAAGAAAAAGACTGTTTCAAATAGAGTCAAAATGATAAACAAAAACCCAGAAAAAGTTGTTTTTTTTTTTTTTTTTTAAGAATACTTTATTCATGCACTTCTAAGAATATTACATACTTGCACGTGCACTTAAAGTAGTCTGACAGAGGCTGCAGTTGTGATTTCAGCAAATAGAATATTTTAGTTTTGGATACCACCTTTAGTAAGTGGAGCAATTGGATAAAGTTGACAGGTATGCACGCATGACTACAGCAAACTCACGAATTGCCTATGTAGTGTTTACTTTCTTAAGTTATTTGCCCCAAAATGGTAAACGAAGTGAGACGAATCCGTTAGGGATGTGAGTTTAGTATTTTACCTAAAATGTAGGCTGAGACGTGGTTATTTTTTTTATTCCAGTAATCGCAGGGACAAGTCAAAATTAAGTTAGCATATGGTGTCATTTCAAAATATACATTAAATAAGAAAAGAACAGTCATACAGCACGCAGTAAATACACCGTATTTCATGCAAGTTATTCGATTAAAAATTTTCATCAATTTTAATCCAACTTTGCACGACACCATTTCAATTAAAATTTATTACAAAACAATTTTTATTTTTTGATGACTTGTTTGTGCTTAACCGATTGACTAGATATATTATAGAAAATCCAATTTGCTTTAAAAACGGACACTATTTTTTGAGAATTCCTAACTTACGAAAACAAAGAAAGGATGTTAGCGCAGCGATTATTTTAAACGTGAACATATTTATTTTGCACATGTATTGGAAAGATCGTAAATAAACTGAAATAACATTGTACTGTACGCATCCTAAGAACGTGTACTTAGTACTGTAGCTTTACAATTTTTTTCCCCAAAAATATCAATTTATTAGGAGCAAAAATCAACTACTGCACTATATAACTTAAAAATGTTTACTTTATTTGATCATTTGAAACGAAATACTAAATATTAGGACGTACTCACATGTTGGTCGAGAGAAATACTTTTACTTCCGGGATACGATGCTGAATGCTCTTCTGAGAGAAAACTGAGCGCTTTATTGAAAATTGCGCCCTCTATGACATTGGCGTATAATAATGTTTGCTTGTGTTATTTTATTGTTTGTTATTCTATGGGAATCAGATGTTTAGGGGAAAAACTATGTGAAAAAGACAAAACTTGACAGCATTTCAGGGATTGGAGAAACCCAAACACCTTGGGTGAACATTTTTAAAGAGGAATGTCAAGTGATATTGCCATAAAAAGTTATTTCAAACTTGAACCTACAAGCTCCTGATTCATAGTCAGACGCGTTACTCATTGCACAATGAGCCCCGCGTAAACTTCTGAAATTGGTAATTTATTGTCTCAAGAACACCACTGTCCAAATTATGTACAGTGGTACCTCTACTTACAAAATTAATTCTGGGAGTCACCTTGTAACCTGAAAACTTCATAAGTAGAGGCACGTTTTGAACATTTATGTGCTATTCTGTTCCAAGCAAAGAAAAAGTACAATATGATTTTAAAATGAATCCTAAAAGAGCTTAAGAATATGAAATAAATAAAGGTTAACATTTGATGAATGTACAATAAACGAAGAATGAGAGGCACACAATGTAATAAAATAAATAATAAAGGACATGATAGAAATATTAATTTACCTTTTGCACGGTGTTTCTTGGGAAACTGATTCAATGACATCTGCTATTGCCGGCTTTTGACAATCCCTGGGGAAATGTGCGAAGCACACATAAGGAGCAATAGCCTCAGCCATTTCCATCCTAAACTGGCTTAAAGCTTTATCCAGGTGATTGGAGAGATTTCTGAGTTCCTGTTCGTCTCCTGCCAATGTGGCAATATCATTAGCAAAACAGAGATTAGTGATGCTACATCCCTAAAAACAGACTGTACCTTCATGTTACTCCAGAGCTTCGGACATGATCTTTTCTAAGAAGATGTTGAATAAAGTTTGAGAGAAATTGCAGCCTTGTCTCACACTGACTGTAGTTCAAAACCATGCTCTGATGGTTGTTCAATGGTCTGAACTAGTCTCTGGCCCATGTAGTACTTCTGCGTGGTGGCTCATAAAGCAGCTTGCCATACTCTGTCAAACAATTTATTGATCTCAAAAAAGCATATTGAAGGTTTTTCTTGTATTATTGAAACTTCTCACATAGAAAGCACAGATTAAATATCTGTTCTGCGGTGATTGTAGGGCGAAAAAACATAGCTACCACAAAACCCGTCACAAAGCTAATAGCAATAAAGATGGCAAAAACACAAATTCCTTTAAACGGGTAGCGATATGCACCCGCCACGTAAAAAGATTAAAAGGAGCCTCAACTGTAATGAGATGGGAAATTGTGCATTCCTAATGAGACAGGCGCGATGGACTGACTAATTTTGGTATGCATTTCTAGAACTGTGCATGTGCACAGGTGAAGTACTCACCACTGGATGATCATAGCCACTGTCATCATTATAAATCCGTTAATACACAATCAGTTTCCTCTTGTTTATGCTTGGCACCAAGGTCCAAATAGAGCAAAATCAGTGGATTGCTAATTCATGGACTTCTGTTGAGCAAGATTAAATGTGCTGGGCATGTATTCGGCCAAAGGTTCCCCTTACACCAGAGTCAATAGATCAGATTTGAACAGCAGTTCAATGGTTGTGTAGTTTTTAGGACAGAGCATGTTGATTTCTTTTGTTCTTATCTTGAGAAAAATGTCTTGGAGAGTATGAAGATAAAACTAAGACTAATCTCAATGTTTCAAACAATTGAATAATTCCAATGAGCACAGACCCATCTTAAATAAACAAAACAAAAAACTGCTATAACGTGGAGTAGTACAAGGGTTGCTGCTAAATATTTATCATATGATCATGGCCACTAAAATATATTGAGATCCATATCGAGACCCATTTAGACATACCTAGTCTCTTTTTGTTTATGCTCAGCAATGGGTTGCTCAATCATGGACAACTGTTAAAAGTGAATTATGTGAGCTGGACACAGACTTGTCCAAAGGTTCCCTTTATAGCACTCTATTTTTGACAGAACTCCATAGTCAAGGAAAACACAGACAACTAAGATGAACATTATTATGGATGACGCTCAAATGGTATTGCCATAAAAAGGTATTTCGAGCTTGCCAGGAGTTAAACCTAGATTATTCTGGTCAGTGGTCAGAAATGTAATTTGTTGCCTCGCTAGCCCTGCCCATCAGAATGAAGTTTGTATATTTGACCGAATTCCAGGGGTCAGAGATACCAAGACACCTCGGCTGATCTTTGTCAATTATGCGACAGAGATAGTATTGCCAACAAAAAACAATCAGCTACTAGCCAGGAGTCAATCCCACAACCTTCAATTGCATAGTGGATGTTTTAGCCATTGCGCAACACAAACCACCCATTATAACTGAGTTAGTAAATTTATTTGTAAATAACATTATTCTACAAACCGCAGTAACCTAACCCGAGCTGTAGCCCTATCCCTAGCCCTAACCCTAACCCTAACCCTAACCCTAACCTAACCCTAACCCTAACCCTAACCCTAACCCTAACCCTAACCCTAACCCTAACCCTAACCCCCAGAAAAAAATTTTTTTGGGGGACCTTGGGAAAGCAATATTGTTTCAAAAACCTAACCCTAACCCTCTAACCCTAACCCTAACCCTCTAACTCTAACCCTAACCCTCTAACCCTTACCCTAACCCTCTAACTCTAACCCTAACCCTCTAACCCTAACCCTCTAACCCTAACCCTCTAACCCTAACCCTCTAACCCTAACCCTCTAACCCTAACCCTCTAAACCCTAACCCCTAACCCTAACGGACTAAACGAACGCAGGTAAGACACACAAAAAAAACGCTATATTTTCCTGTATGGCGAGTGCTAAAAAATTGGTTTCCCAAGGACCCCCAGAAGAATTTTTTTTGGGGGACCTTGGGAAAGCAATATTGTTTCAAAAACCTAACCCTAACCCTAACCCTAACCCTAACAGTCCCCTTCAGTGGCCTTCACCTAGTGGGACGGACAAACACGAGGAGATGAGGACAACGGGGAGGCCCAGGGGGTCCCCAAAACCACGAGGAACACCAACAGCTCAGAACCAGACCCAGGTAAGTGGAGACAATTTTGACCACACTGTCTCTCCTTTTGGACAGATCCTACGATCTCCCTCGGGGACCTCCACTGAGGGAGACTGAGGGAACGAGGATGGCAGGGAGTCCCACGGGACCCTCGGAACCACAGGGAACACCACAGAGACGGGAGAGTGGGGGAGGAGAAGGAACCTCTGGGCGACAAGACGACAGAGGTCCCAAGCCACTTCCACAAAGACCAGGGAGACCCACGCGAACCTCCAATCCTGTCTCTACAACCCTAACCCTAACCACACCTAACCGCAGCCACAGCCTCTTTCACCCAAACAGACATCCAAGAACACCTCGGAAGATTCAAGAATGGACACTCACAGCTGTGAAACCAAATCTAATTTTGGGAGATTCCAATCTCTCGAGAATAGAATCCTACTCCAGAGAGGACATCCAAGTTGACAGCTATCCCGGGGCAACATTTTACCACATGGCACATCTTCTAGAGAAAACGCCACAGAATTACAAGGTACAAAGGGTCATCTTGTCCGTTGGAGTAAACAACAGGGAACAACAGCCCAAGAAGACAGCTGTCAAACAGCTCCAAATGATGGTAAAAAATACCAAAGCCACCTTCCCAGCAGCTGAAATCTGGATACCACTTATCAACTACTCACAGCGACTAGAAGACCTCCATAAACTCAACCTGGAGGAAATCAATGACCACATCTCGAGAAACATGCCATTCCTCCCAAAACTCCCGGAGCGCGACTTCCACACCACCGAGGACGGGATCCACTGGACAGGTGAGACAGCAGACAAGATGTTGGAACACTGGTTTCACAATTTAAACTAGACATCCCCACGAACCCAAATAGGGAGGGGTATAAGAACATCATTCTACTAGCTCCGAATTTCACACCTACACAAAACCAGATTAATGTACTCGAAAAGGGCTTATCGTTCGTCCCCACTGTAGACGTCCGAAAGAGGCAAAAGGAGATTTTGAGAGGCGAACTACAAGAATTCCACCGAAAGCTTAAATTAGCAGACTTTTTCAACAGGTCAGAAGATTTAGAACAAAAACATTTCATACCAAAGTCTAATTGGGAACCGAGCAACAATCAAATCCCTAACATAATAACACAAATAATTAACGATAATCAAAGCCTAATTAACACACTAAACCCGCAGTCTCACAGAGACAAGGATAACATTAGCAGAGGAGAATGTGAAGCTCTCTTTCAATTAGCTAACAACAAACAGATAGTTATAAAATCAGCGGACAAGGGTAGTGCAATAGTTATCCTAGACAGGACACAATATATATTTGAAGCCCACAGACAATTAAACAATAGTTCACATTATAAGAAATTAACAAAACCAATATACCCAGAAACAGCCCAGAAAATAGAAGATATCCTACAAACACTTCTAGAAAAGGAATATATAACTAAAAAACAAAAACGTTACCTAATAGGGGAGGAGAAAGCCAGACCGCGTAGGTTTTATTTGCTACATAAAATACACAAGCCACCACTATCGTGGACTATTCCGTATGAAGTGCCGACAGGAAGACCAATTGTCTCAGATTGCGGCGGTGAATCCTACAGGATCGCGGAATACATAGACCACTTCCTCACTCCACTATTCACAAAACATAATAGCTACATTAAAGATACATATGATTTCGTAAACAAAATAAAACAGATTAAAATAACGCAGGAAACAATTTTATTTACCATTTACCATTATAGGGCGGCAGTGGCTCAGGAGGTAGAGCGCTCGTCTTGGGATCAAGGGATCGCAGTTCGAATCCCGGCTCCTCCGTGTTACATGTCGAAGTGTCCTTGGGTAAGACACTAAACCCCTAATACCCCCAATAAGCAGGTTAGCGCCTTACATGGCTGCACGGCCGCTATTGGGAAATGTGAAGCACACTGTAAAGCGCTTTGGGGAGTCTTGACTTGAAAAGCGCTATATAAATGCAGATCATTTCATTTCATTTCATTTCATTGACATAGATAGCCTCTAAACAAACATAAATACGGTCGCAGGGTTAAAAGCAGTAAGACGCTGGATAGAAAAGTACCCGGACGACAATCGCCCAAACACAGAATTACTAAAACTACTAGAAATTAACCTCACTACGAATGACTTTGAATTCAACAAAGAATTCTACTTACAAATTAGTGGCACAGCTATGGGTAAAAAGTTTGCACCTGCCTATGCTGACATTTACATGGCGCATTGGGAGGAAACAACTTTTGAAAAATGTGACAAACTACCCACCAATTATTTTAGGTACTTAGATGACATTTGGGGAACGTGGACACATAGCAAAGAGGAATTCCAACAATTCATAGAAATCCTCAACACACACCATAGTACAATTACGGTCAAACACTCCACAAATGACCACCAGATAGATTTTCTAGACACAACCACTTACAAAGGACCCTCATTCACTCAAACACAAACTTTAGACACAAAGGTCTTCTTTAAAGACACAGACACACATGCACTCTTACACAAAAACAGCCCTCATCCAAAGCACACCTACAGAGGCTTGATAAAAGCACAGTTGCTCAGATTCCACAGAATCTGCTCGCAACGTACGGACTTTGAAAAGGCCACCCAAACCCTTTTCAAGGCACTGAGACCAAGAGGATACTCAAGATCTTTCCTCAGGCAAGTCCGTAAAACATTTTTAACCACAGGGCAACGAGACACGCAGAAAATCATTCCCCTAATTAGCACGTACTCAGAATTTAGCCAAATTGCTAATAGAAAAATTAGACAAAATATCAATCAGACACTACAGAACACAGGCATAATTCAAGATTACAAAATCATCTCAGCCTTTAAAAGGAACAAAAACCTCAAAGATTACTTAGTAAAAAGCAAACTACCTGAAATTAACACAATACAAACGCAGGCGCCCACATTTTACAAACAAGCCACCACAGTTAGGAACACCATTACGAAAACAAACTACCTGATTAAACAAAGAATCACTCCTACCACAGAAAACTGTATTAATGTCATAAAATGTAAACACTGTGACATTAAATATATAGGAGAGACAGGAAATTCTATCAGATGTAGACTAGCAAAACACATTTACAAAATTAGGAACCTTAGACAAATTAATACACATCTTGTTGCACACTTCATTCATCATGGGATACAAGCTTTAGAAATATCGGGCCTTCAAACAAATAGCAATTGGACACAAAAAGAAAGACGCTTAGCAGAAAAAGACTGGATATAAAAACTAAACACTCTCTTTCCAAATGGACTAAACGAACGCAGGTAAGACACACAAAAAAACGCTATATTTTCCCGAATGGCGAGTGCTAAAAAATTAGTTTCCCAAGGACCCCCAGAGAAAATTTTTTTTTGGGGGACCTTGAGAAAGTAATATTGCCTCAAAAACCTAATCCTAACCCTAACCCTAACCCTAACCCTAACCCTAACCCTAACCCTAACCCTAAACCCTAAAAACCTAACCCTAACCCTAAACCTAACCCTAACCCTAATCCGAGCCCTAACCTTAGCCCTATCCCTAGCCCTAATCTTAACTCTAAACTTTTTAGAGTTTGATATGGAAAAGGAAGCTGATGATCAATTTGGCCAGTTAGTAAATGGTACCAGTGAGATTATGATGTCATGAAAGACTAGACTTGCCCAAATTCCAGGGGTCAGAAAAACCAAGACACCTCGGGTGATCTTTGTCAATAATGCGACAGCGATAATATTGCCAACAAAAGATTATCAAGGACTAGCCAGGATTT